>NW_027555847.1:250856742-252341064 GCF_003287225.1 Phascolarctos cinereus
ACCCAAGAGGATGAGAGCCTCCAATGTGAAAAGGAGCAATTTTGCCTCTGACCTCCTCTCCTCCTGCTGTGCCTGTCCCTTTTTATGGAAGAGGAAGAAGAAAGTCATCAGAGAATGGGCTTTCATCTCCTGCTATGACATCTTCTGCCAAATCTTCAGCCTTCAGAGGGACTAGTGAAACAGGCCCTCCTACCTGATTGTTTCTACTGATCTCCAAAATCAAGCCTTTTTAGCTTGGTAGGACAAAACTGAGATTGTGGGGCAGCTAGGTGGCACAGTGAACAGAGCTCTGGTCTTGGGGTCAGGAGGACCTGAGTTCAAATCCAGCCTCCGACACTTAACACTTCCTAGCTGTGTGACCCTGGGCAAGTCACTGAACCCTGATCTCTCACCAAAAAGAAAAAAAAAACTGAGATTGTATTCTACTAGCATAGCCTTTAAGAGTCCAGGGCCATCTCCAGACATAATGATGAGTGATGCCATTAACAAAATTCTATTCAGTTCAACAAGTATTTGTTAATTTAGGCACCAGTTATTTTAGATACCAGTTTAGAATACAGAGTTCTTTACAAAATCTTATGAAGGAAAATAACAGATGATTATGATGGTTCATAAAAGAAATGGTGGAGAGGAAGAGTTTATAGAAAGCTAGGCAAGAGAGAAAATCAGCCCAAGAACACTTAATGATAAAATTGGTTGGAAAAGAACCATGACAAAGGGAAAAGATCAGTCCTGATTTCTATAACAAACAATTCTTTCCATCAGAATTCTCAGCACAATCCCAGATACAGTGCATGAGGAAATAGAAATGACACTAAAAGCAAAGAAAGACGCCACAAGCGAACAAAAACAAAGACGGAACAAGCAGCTGACCAGAACAAGTACCCATGGAGGAAGGCCTCACTGGAAGCAAAACGATGTCAAGGATGCTGAGGAAACCATTCTCTGGCTATCCATGAAAAAGGAGGGAATGAATGTTAAATCCTAGGGGAAATTTACTGTAAAAAGATTGAGAACATATCAGTAACCACACGCCTTCTTTCTGACTTCCACATGATCTTTATGGAAATAGATCACATGTTTATCAAGGGCATCCTTGACAAAAAATACGGGAGAGCAGTGAGTAAGTTTTCACAGAGGATATTCTAGACCAGACCACATCTTTACAGCTACACAATTGCCTGAAAGGTACAAAGAACAGAAAATTCCACTGTGCTCATTTTTTGGAGACTAAGTAAAAAACTCAGTAGAGCTTAATTCTACCTTAAAGGCTAGTATTCTCTGACAAAGGGTCTCCCATGCACAGGTTAAAAACATACACCCTTCCTTAAAAGATAAGTGGCTTTGTTTGGCAATCCCTTGAGTATCCACATCGAGTGAGACATGAGTCAGTGAGACATGCCCGCCAAAGGTCTTGGCCGCTGTGGAGGGCATCTAGCACAGTGCAAATGAAAAGACAGCCTATATATAGATGGTGAGGTTTTCCAAAGGTTCTTATCTGTGGATTTCTGAAACATGGTAGAGTGTCCTAAATGAGGTCCACAACCATTCCAAAGTAATTGGTCTGTTTGTCCACATGGACAATAACAGCAACAGCGAAAGTGGAAGAAGAATCCCTACGATTGGCATTTGGGTGGATAATTGTAAGGATTGTTGTTCTTCTTGTTTTTTAGCCGTGTCTGACTCTTGGTGACCCATTTGGGGTTTTCTTGGCAGAGGTACTGGAGTGGTTTGCTATTTCCTTCTACAGGTCATTTTACAGGTGAAGAAACTGAGGCAAACGGGGTTAAATGACTTGCCCAGAGTCACACAGCTAGGAAGTATTACGTGTCTGAGGCTGGATTTGAACTCAGGTCCTCCTGACTCCAGGGCCCCGTCTATATTGCGTTAAGGTTTGTGAAACACTTTACATATATTATCCCATTTGATCCTCACAACAGCCTTAGGAGGTAGCCTGATACATTATCTTCGTTTTACAGAAGAGGACATTGAGGCTGAGGAAGGTTAAATGAATTGCCCAGAGTTGTACTGGTAGTGTCTGGGGCAGGATTTGAGCTGGGGTTTCTTGACCCCAGGTCCAGTGCTGCTTGCACCCACTAAACCACCTAGCTATCTAACAGGCCATCATGAAACATGCCCCTGCTCCTACTTCCCTCTGTAGTCCTATTGGTCCTCAGTTCCTCTCAAATCGATGAAAAGAGAAGGGCGAAGTAGAGAAAAAGGTGAAGACGAGGGGCAATAAATAGACTTACTTTCCTTGTTGTGGCATGGTGTAACTACTTCTACCCTGCAAGGACAGAAAAAAAAAAGAACAATACCATTAAGTTGGGAGCCTGTGGAGGGTCCCTGGGGTTCTTTATCTCCGTCCCACCCTCAGTTCATTACCCGTCTTTGAGCAAAAGTCGGGGCGGGGGGGGAGGGGGGGAGGTTGTCTTCTAGGAAACTTCGTGCAGAGATGAGAAAGCCTAAGTTCGGCAGAGGATCAGGACTTACATTCCCAAACATCCTGGGGCATCAGGACAGAGCTTCTTGCTCTGCTCCCCTTCTACATTCTCTACCAGGCTACAAAACACACACACACACACACACACACACACACACACACACACACACACACACACACACACATGCTCCAGATTCTTTTCCTAGGCTCTCCACAAGCTTCATCCCCCTCGCTGTCTTGACTAGACACAGGCCTAAGACAGTTGCCTTGGGAATTCACCCCCAAAAAGGAAGTAAAGATGGAGAGGCAACAGGGTAAGGCTCTCAAGGCTGTAATCTGCTCATGGGAAATGCCCCCAGGGTTTGGTCTGTGGGGGTAGGGGTTGAAGGAGATTGTCTTCCCTCAATGTCTTCCCCATCCCCATTCCCATGGGCCAGGAAGTCCTCTGTTTAATATAACCTCAATCTTTCTTGCTGCTAAACTGGTAAATCTTCGATCTCCCTCCCTCCCCCTTTCCCCACCAGTAAACCAGGGGAGCTGGACAGCAATCTTGAGAACTCATTTAATCCATGCCCCTGCCTCAAGACAGTATCACCTTCATCCCCTCCTGAAGAGCTGTAATCCCACTATTTTCCTCCCAAACCTGCCAGGACAGAGGACCGGCCTCTCCACCCCTTCTCCAATTCTCTTAAGCTTTGCTGTGAAACCACACCCCTAAAACTCTAAGCCCAAAGCCCCACCACCACCACCTCCAGTCTCTCCCTAGGAGAAGCCCCCCTTTTCTTGACCTGACTTCACTCTGTGCAGATCATTACCCCCTCAAAATCATAACTCCTCAGAACCGGGATATTTATGGCCTAATTCTCCCTCAATCATCTCTTTCATGCCTGAACAATTCCCATACCCCATTTTTTCTATAGCTCTAGGGGGCCTGAAGACTGGAAATTCTGGTTACCCACCCTTTAATAATAATAACACCTCACACTTGTAGAAACTTCATGCTTTCCAAACCACTGTCATGTCTTTTATCTCATCTAATCCTTATGATAACCCTATGTGGTAAGTAGATTACTAGCCCCATTTTACAGATAGCAACACAGAGGTTAAGTTTTTCAATCAGTGAAAGGTCTAGAACCCAAACTTCCTGTTTCCTAGGCAATTATCTTTCCACTCTGCCTCATAATTGTCTGAATCCTCTCAATTTTTGTATACTTGGCTAAGAATCATTTTCTTTTCATTATCTTTTTTTTTAAACCACCCACATCTGGTACACATAAAGGAGAGATAGCTATAGTTTGCTTCTGTTTTCCACTCCCTTTCCCCCATGTACAAGGCACACACACAGGTCCTACAAGAAATATCTAAGTCAAACAGCCCTCACTCACCCTTCCACCCCTGGCTTACCCCTGTAGGTCTGGGCCTACTGCCAGCTCAGTTCCAGTCTCCCACTTCTGTGTTCTCAGTTCGCATAGACAGGAACTCTGGAGTTATAGCTGGTACCCCCAGAATTGGGTCTTCCATAGAGAGAGCTCCCTCCCTGGTGTGCCTTGGGCTATGGAGCTTAGGCTCAGGAAGCCAGAGCAGGATGGGTCCTTCCTGTCTCCTGTCCCCTTTCTACACTTGCCCAAGGTCCAGTGCCTCTTAGACACACAAAGAGGAGGGAGGCCCTGTCCTAGCTGCCTCTCTGGGGGAGAGGTCAGTGGGATAGAGTATTAATAGCTGCTCATGAGACACATTAACAAACCAGGCAGCCAAAGTAACATGGCTCCAGGACCTAGCCCTAGCTGTTCCACTTTCTCCCCGAAGAGGGGGTCCAGGTACTGTGAAAACAAAATACCAAGGGAAACAGTTTTCCTCACCTCCCTTTGTGAGGTCAGTATCATAGCTGAGGTCACAAAATCACAGCATTTGAGCCATCAAGAACCTCAGAGGTCAAGTCACACAGAAACAGAAATACCCTCTATAAATTTCTCTACAGCCTGTTTGAAAAAGACCTCCAGTCTTCTGGAGACAGTCCATTTCACTTTTGGATAAGCTCTAAGTACTAGGATAATTAGTTAGTTCTAATTATTTGGGGGCAACCAGGTGGTGCAGTACAATAGAGAGCCCAGCCTAGGATCAGGAAGACTCATTTTCCTGAGTGCAAATCCGGTCTCATACACTTACTAGCTGTGTGATCCTGGGCAAGTCACTTAACCCTATTTGCCTCAGTTTCCTCATCTATAAAATGAGCTAGAGAAGGAAATAGGAAACTACTCCAGTATCTTTGCTAAGAAAACTCCAAATGGTGTCATGAAGAGTCAGACACAATTGAAACAAATGAACAGCAGCAATAAAGTATCAGGAATTTCTTTTTTCTTACATTAAGCCGAAATCTACCTCTTTGTAATTTTTACCTTTTTCCTGGGACCAATAAATCTCATCAATCAACACGCTATTTTATTAAGTGCCTACTATAGGCTAGTACCCGGGGACTCAGGCACACACGAAAAAAGAAACCACTTCCTGACTTCAAGGAGCTAATTGAGAGAAAACGATACAGATATTTATGTAAATGTATATGCATATATGTATATGTATACACCTGCACAACATATATACAGTGTATATATGTGTGTATGTATATGTATACAGTATATGTGTGTATGTATATGTATACAGTATATGTGTTTATGTATACATATACATACACAGTATATACATGCAGTATATGTGTGTGTTTATACATATACATATACAGTACATATGTGCGTGTGTGCATGTATACATATACATGTACAATATATATGCATGTACATTTACATAAATATCTTCATTGTTTCCTCCCAATTAGGTGCTTGAAGTCAGGAAATGTTTTATATATATATAAAATGCAAAGTAATTTAGGGAGAAGATGGGAAAAGGTACTAGGAGCTACAGGAAAGGTCTCATGTAGCAGGTGACATCTCAGTTGGCTTCGAAGGAAGCTAGAGGTTTTAAAAGGCCAAGGTGAAGAGGGAGTGTCTTCCAGGCCTGGGGAACATCCAATGGGAAGGCACATGATGTCATATGTGAGAAACAGCAGCAAGGTGGCCAGTTTGGCTAGGCCAGAGAGCACATGAAAGGGAATAAGGCGGACCACGCTTGTGAAATAAATGCTACACACAGAAGTTTGTATTTGATCCTAGAGGTTATAGAGAGCCACTGGAGTTTACTGAACAATGAGTTGGACCTGTGCATTATGAATATCACTTTGAAGCAATGTGGAGGCTAAATAGGAGGAGGTGGGGGGTTAGAGAAATGAGGCAGGGACACGAATCAGGGACGTCACTTAATCTCTGCCTGCCTTGTTTCTGCACCTATAAAAACAAGGATAATAACAGCTCTCCAAGTTGTTGTGAGGATAAAATAAGATATTTATGAAATACATAAAATTTATAAAGTATTTATAAAATGTTTAAAGAGCTATAAAAATACTAGATATTATATATTATATATATATATATATATATATATATATATATATATATATATTATATATAAATGTCAGCTAGGGTGGTGGCCATGTGATAGGAAAGAAGAGGATGGATCCCTAGCATGTTGTTGAGGTAGAACCGACAAGGATTGAAAGCCCAAAGAAATCGAGGATGCCTCCAAGGCTGCAAACATGGGTGACTGGAAGTAGAATGTGCCCTCTACAGAACAGGGGAAGCTCAGGAGAAAGTTAGGTAGAGAGGGAAAGATCATGAGTTCTGCTTTGGGCACATTAAAGGTGAGATGCCTATGGGACATCCAGTTGGAAATAGTGAACTGGCGCTTAGGAGAGAGGGCCATGGCAGGACGTATAGATCTGGGAGTCAACTGTGTAGAGATAATAATTGAACTCACGGGAGATGATGAGGTTAATGAGAGAGGAAGAGGAGAAAGAGAAGAGGATGCAGGGCAAAGCCTTTGGGAACTTCTACAATTGTTGTTTGTCCTTCATTCTCGGAGAGGACCATGACATCAGGGAAATGATGCCATGACATGCAAGTGATCTGGATTTAAGAGAGGGAGGGCTGTGAGACTAGGACAAAAGAAACTGTCCTTAGATGTGGAAAGAAGAAGATATGGCTTGACCCCAATGAGACCAATGAAATTGCCAATTCTAATTCCTGTCAGCAGATCTGGAAGCTGATTAAAGATGGGCTGATCATCCCGGAAACCCGTTACTGTGCACTCTCGTGCCAGATGCCGGAAGAATACTCTGGCTCGACAGAAGGGCAGGCACATGGGCACTGGTAAGAGAAAGGGTACTGCCAATGCTCATATGCCTGAGAAGGTGACCTGGATGAGGCAAATGAGGATTCTGCACCGTCTGCTCCAAAGATATCGTGAATCCAAAAAGATTGACTGCCATATGTACCACAGCCTGTACTTGAAGGTGAAAGGAAATGTGTTCAAGAATAAGTGGATCCTCATGGACCACATTCATAAACTGAAGGCAGACAAGGCCTGGAAGAAGCTTTTGGCTGACCAGGCTGAAGCTTGCCAGTCCAAGACTAAGGAAGCACGAAAGCATCAGGAAGAGCTTCTGCAGGCTAAGGAAGAGGAGATCATCAAGACTTTGTTCAAGGAGGAGGAGACTAAGAAATGATCCTCCCCTATCTCCTTCGTACATAGTACCCTTCTATTTGGCTTCTGCAATAAATCTTGACAAATTGTCAGCCCTGGAAAAAAAAGGTGGCACAGCAGGCAGGTAGCAGAACCAAGAGAAAGCCGTGGAATAAAGCCCGAGAGAGGAGAGTTTAATAATAATAGCTAGTATTTAGGTAGCATTTTAAGGTTTGCAAAGCACTTTACAAATATTATCTCATTTAGTCCAACAGCCCTT
Source organism: Phascolarctos cinereus (assembly GCF_003287225.1). Lineage (NCBI taxonomy): Eukaryota > Metazoa > Chordata > Mammalia > Diprotodontia > Phascolarctidae > Phascolarctos > Phascolarctos cinereus. The sequence goes on from NW_027555847.1 coordinate 250,864,038, forward strand.
CGAGATAGATGCTATTACTATGTCCATTTTACACATGAGGAAACTGAGGCAAATAGATAGTAAGTGACTTGTCCAGAGTCCACAGCTAATATGTATCAGAGGCTGGATTTGAACTCAGGACTTCCTGACTCCAAATACAATGCCATCTTGCTGCCTCTGACTGCATTAACTGCTATAAAAAGGTCAAGAAGAATGGGGCAGGTAAGTGGCACAGTGGATAGAGCACTAACCCGGGAGTCAGGAGGACTTGAGTTCAAATCCTCAGACACTTGACACTTACTAGCTGTGTGATCCTGAGCAAGTCACTTAATCCTATTGTCTAGCAAAACACACACACACACACACACACACACACAAGGTCAAAAAGGATGAAAATTGAGAAAAGACCATTAGATTTGTCAGTTATGAGATAGAAAGACAGAAAGATCAGTGCCATTATATCTTTTCTAGTACCAAGGAACTATAAAATAAAGTGAAGCCTATCACAGTTACAAAATAGTTAAACAAATTGTGGAAATGAATTAGTGAAATATTATTGCTCTTTAAAAACACACAACAACAACAGTAAAAAACAACCCAACATGAAGAATTCAGAGACCCATGGGAAGACTGATGGAAAAGGAAGTAAATAGAACCAGGAAAACAACATACACAATGACTACAACAGTGTAAATTGAGAGGGAAAAAAAGCTTGAAACGGAACACAATGTAATCATAATGACCAAGATTGTCCTTGATGATGAGATAAGAAAATGTATCTCAATGCCTTTTTGCAGGGATGGAGGGCTACAGGTGTGGAACACTGCATACAGTTAAGACTCAATTATGGGGTTGGTTAATTTTGCAGAATCATTCTTCCTTCTCTTTTTTACTCTTTGTTACAAATTATGGCCCTCTGGGCAGAGGGTGGAGATCTATATTTGGAAAATAAGGAAATGAGAGAACAAAAGACATCAATAAAAATTAAAACTCAAAAATGTTATACATAACTTTAGAAAGAGTCGTTTCAATTGAGTGATGAGATCTAATCCTTCTTTCACAGGACCAAATTTCAAATACTTAGGTATCTAGCTGGATGGAGCACATTGGGTCTGGAGTCAGGAATAACTGTGTTCTAATCCAGCTTCAGACAATTACCAGGTGTGTGACCCTGGGCAATAACTGCTGTCTGCCTCAGTTTCCTCAACTGAAAAATGGAGATAATAATAGCATCCTCCTTCCCGGGTTGCTATGGAGACCACATGAGATAATATTTGTAAAGTGCTTACTTAGTTCAGTGACTAGCACCTAGCAGGCACTTAATAGATGCTTGTTCCTTCCCTTCTCCACTTGAAGATAACCATCCACAATTTCTTCAACCAAACTTGTGGCATGATATGGAGGACCACACCACCTTGGTCACCCTCCCCTGGACACTCTCCTAACTTGCACAGTCTTTTCTAAAAGGTGGTTCCCAGAACCCATCACATTACTGCCTCTATGGCCTGAAAAAGGCAGAGTACAGAAGAGCTATCGCTTCCTCAGTCATAGGATCCTAGGTTTAAACCTTGAAAGGACCTTACAGGTCATGTAGTCCTAGGTGGTGGAGTGTGAATAGAGTCAGGAAGACCTGAGTTCAAATTCAGATTTAGACACACTTACTAGCTTTGTGAATTTGAGCAAATGATTTATCCTCAGCCTTCTCACCTGTAAAATGGGAATAATAATAATAATAATATCACCTACCTCCTAGGGTTATTGTGAAGATCAAATGAGATATTATGGGTAAAGTGCTTAGCACAGTGCCTGGCATGTATTAGATGCTATATAAATACTAGGTGTTACTACTACTACTACTACTACTACTAACTACTACTACTACTACTACTACTAATCTAATCCCTTCATTTTACAGAAGAAAAAAACTTAGAGGTTTAGTGACTTACCCAAGATCATACAGATAGCAAGTGACAGAGACAGGAGGATTGGAACACCAGTCTTCTGGTTCTACTGTGCCATGTTGCCTAGGAGATAGGACAGAGATTCTTAACCTGTACATAGACTATTGATAGATTTCAGGGGAATCATAAACCTAGATGGGGGGAAAAATCCATCTTTATTTTCACTAATCTCTAACTGAAATGGGGCATTTCCTTCCATTATTTTAAAAAATATATATTATCCTGAGAAGGGATCCATAAGCTTCCCTAGCCTGCCAGAGGAGCCCATGACCTCAAAAAGGCTAAATACCACAGAGATAGGAGGTCCAGGTTCTAGGCCTTTCACTAATTAAACAAGTCACTTAATTCCTCTAAGTGGATTTCCCAGTTAATCAACTGAGGTAACTTCACAGGGTTCTTATGAGCATTAGATAAGATAATCAGTGTGAAAGTGCTTTGGAAATCATGAAGCCTCCAACATGTGAGGTCTTAATATTTAAAAGGGCAAGGTAATCAGATATTGGAACAATATCTTAGTTGAAAAACTTTAACAAGGGGCAGCTAGGTGGCACAGTGGATAGAGCACCGGCCCTGAAGTCAGAAGGACCTGAGTTCAAATGGGGCTTCAGACCAAAACACTTGATGCTTACTAGCTGTGTGACCTTGGGCAAGTCATTTAACCCCAATTGCCTTTAAAAAAAAAAAGGAAAAGAAAAACAGTAACAATCCCTAATCTTAGGCAATTCTTAAGATGTCCACTCTCACTAATATTGCAGATCAGCCACCCATCCACACCTTCTCCTGGGGGGGGGGGGAGGTTCTTGTCCATACCTTCCCATAAATCCTTTACCAGAAGTCCACCCAAAGTAGTGGATGCGTTCCTCTAGAGCTCTGGACATTCCACGAGTTCCAGTACTGCCAAGGTGGGTGATGCAGTGTATAGCACATTTGGCCTCAAGTCAGGAAGTTGCATGACCTTGGGCAAGTCATTTAAACCTCTGTTTGCCTCAGTTTCCTCAATTACAAAATGGGGATACTAACACCTATCTCCCAGGGTTGTTGTGAAGACCAAATGAGATCATAATTATAAAGTGCTTACAACAGTACCTTAGAACATAGAAAGCACTATATAAATGTTAGCTGTTATCATCATCATCTTTCCTTCTCTGTATATGACTAGCCCACTTCTTTTTTCCTGGTTATACCTCTCTTGGACAATATATTTTATGCTACTTTCATCTTTGGCAGTAGCTTGTTTATTCCCATGCTGCTCTAAGAGATGGTGGTATTTAGAACTCAATGAAGATTTTACCATTGTCCCTTTTAAATTTCAATTCCCAAACTTATTTGGCCCACCATCCCCTTTAAAAAAAAATGACTTGGCATCACCCTAGAAATCTACTTTCTTTAAACCTTAAATGGTGGTTGGTTTTTTTTAAATTTTGTGTCATTTCAAAAAACATATAATTTTTTTGAAATGACGCAACTTATATTTAATAAATTTTTCTTGTGTTGAAATTTTGATGATGCATGTAATCACATAGTATTATATAGTAAACAGTTCATTACATGCACATATTCCTGTCTATGCATACTGGAATTCTTGGTGATGCGAGCTGGCTTGCCCACCAACATTTGCTTGTCAAGACCTGCTGGCAGACTTGACCACTGATCGATTATAACTTGCATTTTTGTGTTTATTTGTAAAATAATGTAATCACTATGATTTCAACTCTGTTACACAACAGATGCAACATGTGAGAACAGTTTTTCAAAGTTTTCTTCTCTTCTTTCCTTATGCTTCCACTGCATATTTTCTTATATGCATACTTCCTTATTTTTATTCAATGCCCCCCAATTGCATCCAAGGTTACTACTGTGTCCCCCTTCCATCATTCTAGCACCCCTCAGGGGGTGGTATTGCCCACTTTAGGAACCTATTCAGCCCAGATATTCTAGCCTATTGAGATTTTCTCAATTTTATTCTCTCATTTAACATGTTAGCTAATCCTCCCACCCTTGAGTTTTTATGCAAATTTGATGAGGATAGTCATTGATACCTTTAGCTAAATCTTTTGCGGGGGGGGGGGGGGGGGGGGGGGGGGGGGGGCCGGAATGAGAGAGGAGGCATGGTAGAATGAAAAGAATGTTGGATTCTGAACTCCAAAAAAATTGAAGTTTAAGGCCCATACCTGCCATTTATCCGGTTTTGTTACTTTGAATAAATCATTTATTTTAACCTCTCCGTGCCTCAGTTGACTTATTTGTAAAGTGAGGGGACTGGAATCAATGACCTCTAGAGTCTCTTCAGGCTCAAAATCAAGGGCCAAGCAAATACTCCTGGGGCACTCAACTGAAGGTCCTCTTTAAGGTTGGCATGGAACCACTAATGACTATTCTTTGAGTCAACCATTTCTGAATCCACCTAGCCCTATTACCATCTGGTTCACATTTCTATGTTTTGTTTACAAGAAGGAAAGGCTAGAGACCTGGACCTGTGATTTCATTGGTATAAGATCTCTTACATTAGAGAACTCTACCAACACAGCTCAGCTTCTTCTTTGCAATTTATAGTCTTAGAGAGCTGCCAAGTACACGTCAGAAGCATGATTTGAATGCAGGTCTTCCTGGCTTTGAGGCTGTCTATCTACTATGCCACATGGCTTTTTGAGAAACTTTTCTCATGAAATACTTTGTCAAAAGTTTTGTTATACTCTGTCCAAAGGGCCATAAAAATGTGCATACCCTTTAACCCAGTAATAGCACTTTTAGGGCTACATCACAAAGAGATGATACAAATGGGAAAAGGACCCACACGTACAAAAATATTTATAGCAGCTCTTTTTGTGGTGGCAAAGAATTGGAAACTGAGAGGATGCCCATCATTTGGGGAATCGCTGAACAAGTTGTTGTATATGAATTAATGGAATACTGTTGTGCTGTAAGAAATGATGAGCCAGCAGACTTCAGAAAAACCTGAAAAGACTTGTATGGACTGATGTTGAGTGAAGTGAGCAGAACCAGGAGAACGTTGTACACAGTAACAGCCACATTGTGCGATGACTAACTCTGACAGACCTAGCCCTTCTCAGCAATGCAAGGATCTAAGACATCTCCAAAGGCCTCATGATTGAAAATCCTATCCACATCCAAAGAAAGAACTATGGAGTTTGAATGCAGATTGAAGCATATTATTTGCTACTTTTTTCTTCTGTTTTGTTTTGTTTCCTCTTTCTGGTGGTTTCTCCTATTGGTTCTAATTCTTCCTTACAACATGACTAATGTGAAAATATGTTTAATAGGAATATATATGTAAAACCTATATCAGATTGCACACCATCTTGGGTAGGAAGATAGGGAGGGAGGGGAGAAAAATTTTAAACTCAAAAGCATATGGAAGTTATTGTTGATAAATCAAAATAAATTAATAAAAAATGTTTTTTAAAAAAGTTCTGTTATAATCCAAAATCTCAGTAAATTGTATGCATAGCATTCCTCTCATTTACCAATCTTGTAATCCTGTTAGAAAAGGAAATGAGGTAGGGGCAGCTAGGTGATGCAGTGGATAGAGCACTGGCCCTGAAGTCAGGAGGACCTGAGTTCAAATCCGGCCTCAGACCCAAATACTTGACACTTACAAGCTGTGTGACCTTGGGCAAGTCACTTAACCCCAATTGCCTAAAAGCCAAAAAGGAAAAAAAAAAGGAAATGAGGTTAATCTATCATAACCTGTTCTTGATGAAGTCTTCTTAGCTCCTAATGATTACCACTTCTTTTTCCTGAATGTTCACTGACCATCCCTTTTTTTTCCTGAATGTTCACTGACCATCCCTTTAATGATACATTTTTTTTAATTCTGTCAGGAATTGAAGTCAGACTCCATGGCCTATGATTTTCAGACTTTACTCATTCCTTTTTTTCCCCCCTAGGCAATGGGGTTAAGTGACTTGCCCAGGGTCACACAGCTAGTAAGTGTTATGTGTCTGAAGCTGAATTTGAACTCAGGTCCTCCTGAATCCAGGGCTGATGTTCTATCCACTGCACCACCTAGCTGCCCCTTCATTCCTTTTTTTTTTAATTGGGGGAAGAAGGTAAAAATAAATAAATATAACTATAAGAAATGATGAGCTCAATGATTTTAGAAAAACATGGAAAGACGCATAAAATAATGAAGAGTGAAATGAGCAGAACCAAGAGAACATTGTATATAGTAACAGTAATATTGTTTTAAGAACAACTTTGAGCAAATAAATTATTTTGACTATTATAAATACCCAAATTAACTATAAAGGACGTGTGAAGAAAGACAATATCTGCATCCAGAGAAAGAACTGATAAATAGAAGTCTGTATGGAATAATTTTACACACACACATATATTCCACAAATTAAAATTAATTTTTTAAAAATTGGGATATTTGTCCTTCTACAATCTTGTGCCATCTCTCCCATTCTCCACAGATTTGCAAAGACCATCGACACTGTCTGAGTAATCACATCAATCCCTTCTTCCAATCTGCTGGGTCACAGATTACTTGGATCTGGTCTTATGAATTCATCAATTGCATCTAGGTACTTCCTTACTGTCTTCTTACTTATTATTCACTATTAGGGAACAGCGAAGTGTTCTTGGATAGATTTCAGGGGGCCCATGAATTTGATGGGAAAAATTTACCTTTTTATTTTCATTAATCTCTAACTGAAATAGTTCATTTCCTTCAGTTACTTAAGAATATTATTCTGTGAGTCTATAGATTTCACCAGACTATAACAGTCATGACAAAAAAAGTTTAAAACTCCTGAGCTAGAGAATACCCAGAAGATTGTGACTAAGATGATTCATAGCTCTGTGATGCTGGAAGTTCCTTTCTCCCATTCGTGGGGTGCTCAGAAAGTTCCCTGAAAGCATGGAAATCTGTATCTAGTTAGTACTTGGCTCCAGATGAAGACATTTCAACATGGCGGTTACCTTAGGATGCCTTGCAGATGGCAAGTCCAACATCCTCTGGACACTTTGAAGCTGGAAGTTGTTCCTCCAGTTAAAAGAGGAAAGAGTCCAAGGCTTAAGTAAATGCCTCCTCTATCCCCCAGGCAGTTCCCACTCAGGGAGGTGCTAGAAAGCCATCTGCTCCAATTTTTGAAAGTCTATCCCTTTAAAACTCATTTGATAATTTATAGATAGTCCCTGGGGCATGTTTTTTTTTTCCCTTTTACAAATGTGATTATTATAGGATGTCATTCTAGTTCAAAAGCCTTTCTGACTTATCTAAGGTCTTTTGATTGATTGATGTATATTCTCACCTGGTTAAGGTATCAGAGTTAAAACAGAGTGGGTTGGATAGGACTTTACATGAGAATGATTTGGAAAATAATAACTGAAAGGTATTTTAAGGAGGTCATGTAGTCCAACTCCTGACATTTGACCAATGAGGGGGCAGAGCCCCTAATAGCAAAGTCAAACGCCAAACTCTACAAGGGAAGTTGTCCCAAGAGGGATGGTAAACTCGTAAAATGGAATTCTGAAGATACAACTTCTATTTAAAAACAAACAAAAAAACCCAACTCTACCAGAGATGGAAAGGGGGGGGGGCAAGTATGACGGACTAATGGAAGACTGAAAACAGGATGGATATAGACTTGGAAAGGACCTCTGAAGCCATCTCATCTAATCTCCTTGTTTTAGAGTTGAAGAAACTGAGGCCCAGGAAGATTGACTTGTCCAAGGTCAAACATCAGAGGTGGAATTTGAACCCAGGTTCTCTGACTCTGGCATTAGTGTTTGAAAGAGCAGTGTACCACATCACCTCACCTGGCCCTGTTATGTCACAGTGGGCACAATGATGGCTTTTTTAGCTATTACAGTGTATGCCCAGAAGCAAGCCCAACCCAAGCTTCCATGCATTTGCCTGGAATGCCAGCTGAGTAGGAGGGTGGTAATGAGGGGATAAGTGGAAGCTACACTATGCTGGAGAAAAGAAAGAGGTCAGAGAGAGGATACGGTCATTTCTCAGGTGGATGGGACATGGATAATAGATAAGAAAGAACTACTTAATGTATGTTTCCATTTCCTTTACCAAAAAGAACTTTCTTCAAGTAGGTAGCAAAACGGATAGAGTACCAGGCCTGGGGCAGAAAAACTCATCTTCCTGAGTTCAAATCTGACCTCTGACACTTAATAGCTGGGTGACCCTGGGCAAGTCACTCCACCCTGTTTGCCTCAGTTTCCTCATCTGCAAAATGAGCTAGAGAAAGAAATGGCAAACCACTCCCGTATCTTTGCCAAGAAAACCCCAGATAGGGTCATGAAGGATCAGACACGACTGAACAACAATTTCCTTTACCAAAAAGTTTCTTCAGATGGGGAAGGGTAGAACAAAAGTGGTTATTAGGAAGTTAAATGCCAAGTTCAACAAAGAAATGATTGAATACCACTCTCAAAGAGTTAAAATCACCAGGTCTTGATGAACTGAATCTCAGAGTACTGAAAGAACTGGCAGATGTGATTACTCAACTGTTTGATGATCTTTGAAAAGCTATATTTTTTAAAGAAAGAAAAGAAAAAATAGAAAGAACAGGATAGATGCTACAAGACTGGAAACAGGTATGTGTCCCAGTTTAAAAAAAAAAAAGGAAGAGAGTAGAGTCTTCAGACTAGATTGGTGAGGTTGACTGTTTGCTGGAAAAATTCTAATTATTAAAGTTATGCTTTATGAGTACTTAGAAAAGGACGTGGTGATCACAAAGAGTCAGTACGCTTCTTCAAGAACAGGTCATACCACTCTGAGGTTTCACTTCACACCCAGCAAACTGGCAAAGCTAACTAAAGGTGGAAAGAGTCAGGTGTTATGGAAAGACAGGCATACTAATGCACTGTTAGATGGACTTTGAACTGCTCCAACCACTCTGGAAAGAAATTTGTAGTAATTTGAGGAAAGTGATATGTGTCCAAACTCTTTGATTCAAAGATGCAACTGGCAGGTGTGTGCCCCAAGGAGGTCAATGGATTTAAAAAAACAAAAAGGCCCTGTATACACCAAAATATTTAGAACAATACTTTTTGTTTTAGCAAAAAAACTGGATACAAAGTATATGCTCATCAACTGGGAAATGGCTGAACAAGTTGTGCTACATGAACAGGATGGAATCTAATCATTGACATCCCTATGGTTCTATCCTGGGTCCTTTTCTCTTTTCATTCTATACTGTCTTGGTGATCTCATCAGCTCCCATGGGCTAAATTATCATGTCTATGTAGACTTCTGGGCCAGATGACCAACAAGATGGAGGACTAGACATTTTCTCCAGTCCCTACTAACTCTTAAAACAACAACAATAACAACAACAAAGGAGGAATTGTGGGCAAAAGCAATTGCAACTGTCTCCATAGGACAAGAAGCCCAACAAGGTAACGATATCCTAATGAATTAAAGATGGAGAAATCCCTATCACTCACTCAGTTCTCCTTCCTCAACAGCCTCCATGTTCCCACAGGGCACATAAAATATCCTACCAGTGTGTGCTCTGGGACTCATTCAAGAAATTCCTTTCTATTGCCAAAATCTCTGATACACATACCACCCCCTGCCCTACCCTCATGATCCTATTGCAGCAAGCAGTAACAGAGGACAGAAAGTTATAGGAAAAGGAGACCTTGTTCTACTTGGGGAAATATTTATGTAATGAACCCCAGAATGGCAGAAACTGCCCAGAATACCCATTCTAGTTTCCTCAAAGCCTATATAATAAGTGACAGGCACTAATTCAGTCTAGCCAGGGAACTAAAGAGGTCAGGAACCAGTCTAGGATCCTTCCCCTGGAAACTCATCATTGGGAAATCTCATTATTCAGCAAGATTGAATGTGCCTGGTACTCACGTCTCATAAGTACCTTCTATCCCTCTGATTAGACCCATTGACTTGAAGGCAAGACTATGGGCTCCAGTGCCTCTATTTAAAGGTTAGACTCAGCACAGTTTTCCTCTACATCTCTCACTACCTACACTGCTTTGAAACTTTCCATCATGCCCCCTTTGCCAAGAACCTTTCCTCCACCCTTCTCTCCCCTCACCCTTCACTTTTTAGCTTCAGTTTTTTGGATATTGTCTTCTTCATTAGATTATAAGCTCATTGAAGATAGTGACTGTCTTTGTCTTCTTTGTATTTGTATCCCCAGCACTTAGCACAGTGCCCGATACATGATATGCACTTAATAAATGTTTTTTAACTGAATAACAACATGTGGATCCACAAAAAGACTGAAAAAAGAGGACTGGAACCCAATGGAGCTAAGTTCTGTCCCCTCTACAGTTACATGGGACATGGAACAAGGCCAGTGAAAAGTGAATTCCCCAACATGGAAGGAGGCTGAGACAGTTTTAGCTCCAGCCTTAAGGATTAACTCACCATCAAAGGGGATAGAGTCAGAAAGTGAATGATAGTGGAACAAAATCAAAAAGAAAAAGAAAAACAAATAAACAAACAAACAAAAACCCAAACCACCAAAGATCTCAGGAGCAAGAAAATTCAATTAAAAACCTAGAGTGCAAGCAAATAAATCAGCAGTGTAGAAAATAAAATAAGGAGGGGAGATGAGTAACAAGACATCCAAAAGACTGTAAATCTCTCTAAATGAAATGGCAAGACGGAAATTGAACCAAAGCCTGATGAAACACAGAACCCTATGGATTCCCAAGATAGCATGGAACCAGGAAACAGGATGTTCCAGAATGGTTTAAGAGAAGAACAAGAAACTTAAAAGAAGAAAATAGACAGGAACAAGTGGCAGAATCTATGGCCTGCACAACAGAATCTACTATGATGAATCTCTCCAAAGAAGCACCAGAGAGACCAACAGAATAGTGATACAATAAACTGAAGTATAAAAGGTGATCTGAAAGACAAGTAGTGAAAAGTAATAACATTAAAAGAACAAATGATCTCTATACCAACAAACATTGTGATTTCAAAGACAGTATGCATAGAGACAACTTAAGTTATCATAGGCCTCCCAAAAGAATAGGACAAATCAAAGAAAACAAACATCGCAAGGCAAGAAATAGTACAAGAAAAATGCCCAGACTGCAGAAAACAAAGCACCAATCTAAAAGATTCACAGATGGCCTCTAGGAAAAAAAAACAACTATTCCTCAAACTCCATGTAGTAGACATAGTGGTTAAACTGAACAATTCCAATGACAAACAACAAATTCTGTGAGTGACAGGGAGGAATGCTCTTAAATATAAAGTCCATTTAAATAACACAAGACTATTCTTCATGCACCACAAATACAAAAAGAAAATGAATAATATATTCTGAAAAGCAAGGGAGCTTAAGATGTATAATCCTAAATGACATACCCTAAAAAACTTGGGCCTAAAAATCAGTGAAAAAAGGATGGACACTCCATAAAAGAAAAGCATTTAAAGTATTCCTGAGGGGGACAAAGAGTGAATAGATTATTTGATCTGCAAACACCCCAAACAACAGAAATACAACAAAGATAAATAAATATAGATAAATTGTTCCATCTCTAAAGACTATTAAAAAAAAAAAACTAAAAAGAGAGATACCTACAACATTGAGGGGCAAAGAAACAGGACCATTAAGAGATTCCTTTCTAAAAGTACACAATAGGATAGAGATGAAAGTGAAATTTAAAGAAGCAGGAAAAATTACCATAAAGGAACAGGCCTGAAACACATAGACTAAACTCCACATAACTTGCCCTACAGGGGAATCAATGAATTTGTGAGACTATATTGCAGAATAGGAGGGTTCATAAAAGGGGAAGGGGAGGTATAATGTACCCTAATCAGGTCTACAATAAACAATATAGGGAAAACAACTTCTGTATCTCTCAATAAGAAGAGGGATTAAAGGAGAATGAGTCAGGTATAAAAAAAAGGAAGGATCGAAATGAGGGAAGAATCCAGCAAAGGAAATTGAGAAAGAACAATAAGAAAGATAGGAGAAGAACCAAGACAGGATGTTGTTATGAAAGCCTAAAGAAAAGAGCATATCAAGGAGAAGAAGGTGATTGACAATATTCAAGGCTACAGAGAGGTCAGGGTGAGGATTAGATTTGGCAATTGAGAGATCATTAGTAACTTTGGAGAACAGTTTGCATTCATGTTCCCGAGTTCAAATCTGGCTTCAGACAGTTATTAGCTGTGTGACCCTGGGCAAGTCACTTAACTCTATTTGCCTCAGTTTCCTTATCTATAAAATGAGCTGGAGAAGGAGATGGCAAACCATTTCAATGTCTTTGCCAAGAAAACCCCAATTGGGGTTACAAAGAGTCAGACACAACTGAACAAGTCACTTTGGAGAGCAGTTTCAGCTCAATGATGAGGTTGGAGGCCAGACTGAAGAATTAAAAAGAGAGTGAAAGGAAAGGAAGAGAAGGCTAGCCAGGAAAAGAAAGAGATATGGGACGAAAGGCAGCCCTAGTCACTTTCCTGATCTACAATCCTGCATCTCCACTGACTCTCAAATATCACAAAGTGAATATCCTAGGTACATCCTAGATTCAACGTGAACAAAACAGAACTCATTATCTTTTCCTCAAAACCATCCTCTCTTCAAAACTTTCATATATTAAAGGCACCACCATTTACCTAGCTGTTGCTCAGTGGTATCAGTCCTGTCCAGCTCTTCATGACCCCATTTGGGAGTTTTCTTGGCAAAGATACGGGAGTGGTTTCTTATTTCCTTCTTCAGCTCATTTTACAGATGAGGATACTGAGGCAAACAGATTAAGTGACTTGCTCAGGGTCATACAGCTAGTAAGGGTCTAAAGCCAGATTTGAACTCATAAAGAAAGATGAGTCTTCCTGACTCCAGGCTCAGCATTCTACCTACTGTGCCACCTAGCTGCCCATATTTACCCAATTACCCAGGCTCAAAACTCAGCATCATCCTCATCCCTTCACTCTCATTTATCCCACATAGCCAATCAATTGTCAAATCTTGTCATTTTCTAACTTCACAACATCTCTTGTATACATGTGTCCCTTACCCTCCACTAATGTAGTCACAACCCTTGTTTAGGCCCTCAAACCCTTGCTGCAATGGCCTTCTGACTGATTCCGCTGTTTCAAATTTCTCTCCACTCTATGACATCCTCCATTCAGCTCCCAAGATGAGTTTTCTTCTTCTCCAGCTCATTTCACAGATGAGGAAACTGAGTCAAACAGGGTTAAGTGACTTGCCCAAGGTCACACAGCTAATAGTGTCTGAGGCCAGATTTGAACTCAGGAAAAGATCCACCACATCACCTAGCTGCCCCCCTAAAGCATAGATATAACTGTATCACCCCTCTACTCAATGAGCTCCAGTAAACTCTCTATTACCTCCCAGATCAAATAAGAATTCTTTTGGTTGGCATTTCAAATTCTTCATTACCTGGTCCCTTCCTATCTTTCCAGTCTTCTCACACTTCGGTCTCCTCCAGGAACTCCATGATCTCAATACACTGGTCTACTTGCAACTTCTCTAACACCACTCTCCATTTCCCATCTCCTCGCCTTTGCACTTGCTCTTCCCCCATGCCTGGAATGCGCATCTCCCCCTCCCTCCAGGGCTGCCCTAGAGCTTACTTTTACTAGCTTGGTAGAGTCAATTGTTAAATCTGTAGTGCGAATAGTTATACCTAGGAAATTAGAAAATGCCTCAAATCAGGGCTTGATTGTTCTGTTGATTATCTAGATGTAAGTGAAGGAGAAAATGCTAGTAATGCAGGTTAAATTAAAAGTGTGTCATGCATACGCCTTCCCCCCAGAATTCCAGTTGTTAAACATTTACCAGCATCCACCTCCCTACCCCCTTCTTAATTTCCCTCATTTTCTTCAGGACTCAGCTCAAAGCTCAATTTCTGCATGAGTCCTTTCTCAGAGCCCACCCCCTGCCAGCTGCTAATTGTTAACCTTTTCAAATTACTTTCTGTCTACTATGTATATATCTTGTACCTACCAAGACTGTACGTTCGCTTACTTACATGTTATCACCCCTAGTAGAATGGACATTCCTTGAACACAAGACCCAGGTTTTGGTTTTTTATTTTTATTTCTCCTTTATATCTCCAGCGCTTAGCACAGTGCCTGGCAAACAAATGCTTAATAAATCTTTGTTGACTGACTGATGAGAATATTTTGTTTTGTTTTTCAGTCATTTCAGTCATGCCTGACTCTTGGTGACCCCATTTGGGGTTTTCTTGGCAAAGATACTGGAGTGGTTTGCCATTTCCTTCTCCAGACTGGAATATTACTATACTACTAAAAACAAAGAATTTAAATACTGAGAAGCATGGAAAGACAAAGACTATATGATAATTCCAAGAGTGGAAACAGAAAAAACAGCAATAAAACAATCAAAATTGAATGGTTTAAAATTATAATGACCAAGCTTGATCCCAAAGAAGAGACAGAAAAGACACCACCCCATCTCCTTTGCAGAAAGAAGTGCAGGTTCAGGGTCAGCTAGGTGGTGCAGAGGATAGAGCACTGGCCCTGAAGTCAGGAGGACCTAAGTTCAAATCTGGCCTCAGACCAAACACTTAACACTTACTAGCTGTGTGACCCTGGGCAAGTCACTTAACCCCAATTGCCTAAAAAAAAATTTTTTTAAAGTGCAGGTTCATTATAATTCCAGACTTTAAAATATATATATGATATATAAGAAGAAAGCTCCACAAAACCTCTGTGTGTGTGTGTGTGTGTGTGTGTGTGTGTGTGTGTGTGTGTTGGTTTTGTGGAACTTTTTTTCTTTCTTTCTCTTTTAAAGTGTGACTCTGTGGGATAGAATGGGGAAGGATGTAGTAGGAAATATAGGAGACACAAAAACAAAAGGTAGCAACAAAATTTATTTTTTTAAAAAAGAACTAATCTCATTTTATTTTTTAAAATAGGATTACTTAATTGTTGATCATGGCAATGTCATAAATATAACATACTTCGATTATTGTGAGGGCCAAATAAGACAATATTTGCAAAGCATTTTGCAGACCTTAAAGTGCTATATAAACATGATTCTTCTTCTATTACTACTATTACTTCTATTACCATTATTCCTGGCATTTGAGATGTTTTGAGAAAGGCCTGAATTTGACTCCTGTCAGAGACAGGAGGGTTGGACTGTATGACTAACCTCCAAGGTTCCTTCTATAGAAGAGACATTTTGATCACACGAAAATTGAAAGGCTTTTTCATGAACACAACTAGGATAAGAAGGGAAATGGCCCATGGGGGGAGGGGAAAGAGCAATCTTTTCATCAATTATTCCTGGGTTAAGTATAATATCCAAGATTTATGGCCACTAACAAAAATAGAGGGCCAAAAGCCATGCCCCAGTAGGTAAGTGATCAAAAGCTCTAAACAAGCAGTTTTGAAAATAAAATTTACAGAGGGCAGCTAGGTGGCGCAGTGGATAGAGCACCAGCCCTGGAGTCAGGAGGACCAGAGTTCAACTCCGGCCTCAGACACATAACACTTACTAGCTGTGTGACCCTGGGCAAGTCACTTAACCCCATTGCCTAGCCCCCCCCAAAAAAATTATCATGCCCGTTCGTCTTTACGGGTGTCACTTGGCCCTAAGTGTTTTATCACTAATAAACTTTCCCTCTGGCTGAAAATAAATGAAATGAATGAATGAATGAATGAGTAAATAAATAAATACAAATAAAATAAAATTTACAACAATTAACAATCATATGAACGAATGTTCCAAATCATCAAAAATGAGAATAATGCAAACAAAAACAACTTGAGGTGCAGACAGGCACACTAATGCATTGTTAGTAGAGCTATGAATTGCTCCCACCATTCTGGAAAGACATTTGGAGTTTCTTTCAAATTGCAATTTGAAAGAATTTAAATTTGAAATTGTTTGCAAAGTGACTGAAATGTCCATACTTTCTGATTCAAAGATCCCTTTGTGAGGCACATGCTCATCAAAGAGGTAAATGACATACTTCTTTAAAAAGCCCATATTCACCAAAATATTTGTAGTAGCATTTTGTGTAGTAGTAAAGAACAGAAAACAAAGTACATGTTCATGGATTGGGGAGTAGCCAAACAATCTGTGCCACATGAATGGAATATTTCTGGGCTGTGAGAAAGAATGACTGATCATTACAGAGAGATGGGGCTCGTATGAACTGATGCAAAGTGAAGTAAAAAGGACTGGAACAAAACACAGCAAAAGAAGGATCACCACCAAATAATTGAAACTGAATGCTCTGAAGTGATAAGGCCCAAACTTATCTCCAGAGATCGAGAATGCATCTCCCTTTGTTTTTTTTGGCTAGACAATGGGGTTAAGTGTCAAGTGTCTGAGGGCAGATTTGAACTCAGGTCCTCCTGACTTCAGGGCCAGTAAACTATCCATTATGCCACCTAACTGCCCTATCATCTCTCTTTTTTAATTTTTCTTTTGCTACATTTTAAGTCCCAAACTGTCTCCCTCCCCTTCTACACTGGCAAAGGCCACCATTTCTCTCTCTCTCTCTCTCTCTCTCTCTCTCTCTCTCTCTCTCTCTCTCTCTCTCTTCTCTCTCTCTCTCTTCTTCCTTTTCTTTCTCTCTCTCACACTCATTCACACACACATGTAAAAATATAGTATGCATACTTTAATTTATCGGTTTTCTGGAAGCAGATAGCCTCTTCCTTCACAGGTCCTTCATAGTTTGGTCTGAAAATTTATAATATTCAGAATAGTTTAGTCATTCTCTGTCATTCTTTGAACAATTACTGTATATGCCATTCTCTTGGTTCTGCTTATTTCATTCTTCATTATTTCGTACAAGTATTTCCATATTTTTTTCTAAAATCAACCAGCTCATTATTTCTTACAGCGCAGTAGTATTCCATCACAATCATATACCACAACTTGTTTCACCATCCCCAACTGACATACATTCCCTCAATTTCCAGTACTCCACAAAGAGAGTTGGTATAAACATTTTAGAACAAATAGGTTAAAAGAACCTGTTACCCATATCACCTTGGGAAACAGACCTAATAGTGGTATTGCTGAGTCAAAGGGTATACACAGTTTTATAACTCTTTGGGCATAATTCCAGATTGCTCTCCAAAATGGTTGGATCAGTTCACAGTTCCACCAACAATATGTTACCATCTCAATTTTTCCACAGCCCCTCCAATATTTGTCATTTTCCCTTTCATCAATTTAGACAATCTGATAAGTGTGAGATGATACCTCAGAACTGTTTTAATTTGCATTTCTCTAATCAATAATGAATTAGAACATTTTTTAAATATGACTAAATATAGCTTTGATTTCTTCATTGAAGAACTGCCTGCTCACATCCTTTGACCATTTGTCAATTGGGGCTACATCTCCCTTTCTGTAGGAATAGGAGACCATGGGTGTGGAACTCTGTATGTAATTGACAGACTTGGTTGATGTGCTACTTAGTTGTTGTTTTTTTTAGGCAATTGAGGTTAAGTGACTTGCCCAGGGTCACACAGCTAATAAGTGTCAAGTGTTTGGTTTGGTCTGAGGTCGGATTTGAACTCAGGTCCTCAGGTCCTCCTGACCTCAGGGCCGGTGCTCTATCTACTTCGCCACCTAGCTGCCCCTGTGCTGCTTAGTCTTGATGAACAGATTTTTTTCCCCCATTTTTTTTATTCTTTGACGGACTTCTGGGAGGAGGGAGGAAGGACATGCATCCTATCAAGTTCTCCAGGTCTATGATTGCAACAATGCCAGATCACTCCTTCGAAGTGAGTACTATCTTTTTAAAAATTGTACATCCCCAGAGAAGGACAACAAGGTTATACCTCAGTCCCTCAGGTTTATACGAGACTTTCCACCCAGAGACAATAGGGTTTGAGGAAGTAGGAAAAGGTACCAAGCCCCGAGGCAGAGATTGGGGGGAAGGGCATGAAAGGAAGAGGAGGAAGCTTTTCAGAGAGTCCCAGAGTGACACCTCTTCTCAAGGCATCCCTGTCCTCTACATTCACCTGTCTTCCCCAAAAGGGTGGTAACTAAACCTAGGATTCTCCCTAGGAGAGCTCAGAGCAACAGGAATCAGAAAATGGCGATCCAAGGGTACAGCATTCCATCTCAGAGTTACCTCACCCTACCTCCTTCATCTAGTCTGGGCAGCTCCTAGTATGCTTCTAATCTTGAATTACTGTTCTTCTCTTTCTCGTACCCACATCCCTAGCCCATGTAAGTCATACCTCAGTCCAGCCCTGATCAGTCCTACCTCTTACTTCATGCAAACCCCATGCTTTTGCCTTTGTCTCAGAAATAAATGAGTCTGAGAGAGGATATGTTTGAGAGAGAGAGAGAGAGAGAGAGAGAGTGTGTGTGTGTGTGTGTGTGTGTGTGTGTGTGTGTGTGTGTGTGACTGTGTAGGTATGGATGTATAGGGTGTTTATGTTTGTATGTATGTGTATGTGAATGTATATGTGCATATTTGAGTATGCATGTGAATAAATACATGTGCATCTATGTAGGTGTGTATGAGTGTATTTTTTGTGTGAGTATGAATGCGTGAATTTGTAAGAGGACATATGTGCCGGTATCTATTGCTTCTTGAGTGTCCTTATATCACTTCTTCTGTCCACCATGTGAGCACTTATCTTGCATGCATCTCTGTAAAAAGTCTTTTAGGCAAGCATACATTTGACATTCAAACAATGTGACCAGCCCATCAGAGTTGGTCTCTCTAAAGAACTTTGGAATTGATTGCATAACATTGGAGATACTGGCATAGGACCACCCAGCATGGCATACCCTCATCAAAGAAGATGCTGTGCTCTGTGAGCAAAGGAGAATTGAAGTAATTCAAAAGAAACAAGAAAGGAGAAAAGAGAAACAGAGAATGTGAGTCCTCACAGAACTTATACTCTAGTTAGATAGACAAGTTAAGTCATGATATGAGCATAAGACAATATAAGATGTGATTTTCTATTTTATATGATGCTCTAAAAAACACATCCTAACTTATTGGTGTTCGCCCCTTCAAAGCAGTTCACCACCCTCACCCCACTACCACCCCTAACCCTATCCCACCCAGGGAGGTTACTCACTGATTCCATTGATGACATCCTAAATGAGTTAAAATGAAATCATAAATTATGTTCTGGGATCTTCCTTGAGAGTCAAAAGTCTATTCTTCTGATTCCTATCAATGGTAGTAAGCCTTCATCCACTGAGGATGAATTTGGTATTAGGAGACAGCCAAAAGTCACTCAAAAACAATCTAGTGAATGAGGTTTGGGTTAGGTTGTAGAGTGTTCTTACAAATTATTAAATGCAATATTAAAAATTTAATATTTGACATCAATGCAACCAGCTAGATGATTTGAATTTAAGTTCATTCCAATATATCAAAGCATGCTGATTAGTTTCAATAGCTCCCTCTAAGACCCCCTCAGGATTCTTTGTCCATCCATTCTCCTTCAGTTGTCTCCATTATGAACAGAGTCAGCATGTGCTCTGTTCCTCCACTTTTGCCTTTTTTCCACTTTATATTCCACTTTTCCACATTAGATTGTAAGCTCTTTGAAGGCAGAGACTGTCTTTTGCCTCTTTTTTTCTATCCCCATCAGTGTTTAGCACAGTGCCCGACACATGACACATAGTAGGTACTCAATAAATGCTTATTGACTTTGAATTAAAAAAAAAACTTTGCAGATTTCTTTGCATTCCTCATAGTTGCCATCTTAATGAGTGTTTTGTTTTGTTTTGTTTTGTTTTCATGTAAAGTGATGTGACTGTCTAGTAAGACTGAAATTCTAGTGTATATCTTGAACAGGCACTGCAGGATAACAGAGCAGCTCTTGAGAAGACAGTGTTGAAGAGTGACTCTCCTACGGATAGATAAGTTTAGATAGTGTTCATGCGATCGTAGATTTTGAGTTGGGAATGACCTTAGAGGTCATAGAGTCCAACTGCCTTATTTTATAGATGAGGAAACTGAGATTCAGACAGGCAAACTGACTCCAGATAACACCAAATACCAACACCAATAACACCAAACAGAGCTAGGGTCTGATAAAGGATTTGAACCCAGGTCCTGTAGACCCCCAGTTCAATGGACCACACATCACACTGCCAATCTTATAACATCCATCTTTTTTTTTTGCTGGTCATGTACAAAGAGTGCTAAGTACACAAGTGTGTTTGACCCTGTGAGCATCCCTGTGTTTCTTTTTGCCTATGTAGAGTGTGAGTCTGTGTGGGTGTATGTGTCTGCATGAGTCTCCATCTTCTGTACGCGGGTGGGTGTGCATATACATGCATACGTCTTTGTTGTTGAGTTAATGTTTTTCCTTCTGCATCAGCAGAGACACATTAACTGAACACCATTGCAGGAACGTGCCCTATCTGATCCTGTGACCCGCTGGGGAGGGGCTGGGGAGTTGTGGGCAAGGAGCCCATCTCAACTCCCCAGGGCCCCTCCCTCTGGCCCCTCTCCCAGCACAGCCTGAGCCAGGATCAGGCCAAGATTAGGAAGACCCAGGAACCTCCAGAGGTCCTACAGCAAAAACCATTTTTAGGGTTTTAGGACACCATGAAAAAAGTGGTGGAGTTGGAGTCAGATGACTGGGTCTGTTCATTTCTACTTGGACGACCTTAGGCAGCACAATTCATCTTTCTGCCTTCAGTTCCCTCATCTGTAAAATATACTAATCGAATTTGCGCTATCTCCCTTACAGGAATGTGGCAAGGAAAACACTTCGTAAGCCTGAAAGTACTGTGTAGGGGCAGCTAGGTGGTGCAGTGGATAGAGCACTGGCCCTGGAGTCAGGAGGACCCAAGTTCAAATCCAGCCTCAGACACATAACACTTTCTAGCTGTGTGACCCTGGGCAAGTCACTTAACCCCATTGCCTAACCCCCCCAAAAAAATAATTAATTAATTGAAAAATGAAAGTACTGTGTAAATTCTGAGCCATAATTATTAGTCCCAGGGCACTGGAGGATAACACCTGGGTCCTCTCTCTCCCCTCAGTGCCCAGGAATGAGCCTCTTGCCACAAGAGGTGTGAGCTGACGTTTACATGTGGATATGCAATGGGCAATTTGACTCCTATCTTCAAGATGGGAATTCCAGGGGCAGCTAAGTGGCGCAGCAGATAGAGCACTGGCCCTGAAGTCAGGAGGACCTGAGTTCAAATCTGGCCTCAGATCAAACACTTGACACTTATTAGCCTTGTGACCCTGGGCAAGTCACTTAACCCCAATTGCCTAAAAGCAAAAACAAACAAACAAACAAAAAAGATGGGAATTCCAGGGCAACAGTGATGATCAAGGAACTGGCCTGGGGCACCATCTATGGAACTGAATACCCCTGGTCACCACTGTCTGCCATTAAAGACCCAAACTTGGCCTGCCTCCAGCCTCAGGGCACAGTTATCCTCCATGGCCAGCAAATGTTCTTAACCTAAGAGTCTTAACCTTCTTTTTTTTTCTCTAGTCATGGATCCCCTTGGCAGTCTGGTGATGCTTATGGATACCTTCTCAGAATGTTTTTTAAATAATTGAAGGAAATAATAAATTTTGGTTAGAGGTTAATGAAAATAAGGATATAAGTTTTTTCCATCCAAGTTCACAAACCCCCTGGAATCAATCCCAGTTTTAAAGGAAGTCTGGCACGGAGACAGGGGGCTCGATGCTATGACCTCTCCTCACTTTCTGGCCAAACTAACATTCATTCCCTGTTGTTCCTCTGCCTGTTCTTCTAACTGGCCTAGAATCCTGAATTCTCAGTTCTCATTCCAGCTAGTTCTCATTCCAGCTACAGCCAGAGGGTTATAAGCACAGGATTCAGCAAGATCCATTGCTTTCCTCCAACTGATGCCCGGCAGCAGGAGTGCAGCAGACTTAGAGTTGGGCTTGCTGAAGCTGATTCTACCTAGATTCAAAACACACCCATATACACTTCTTCCATTGTATCCTTTGGATACCTTTCCCCTCCCCTCGCCCCCTTCCCACCCCCTTTCTGTCACTAACAAACCACTTCATATTTTTCTTCTCATGCCCCTTTATCTTCTGGAATTCCTGAAGTTGTGGGTCACCCCCAGATGACACCTGTCCCTGGCCATCCTCTCCATTATTGGTTGTACCTTCTTTCATGTCCCCCAACACATTGGAGTAGGAATAGTAGGCATACTCCTTGTTCTCCACTGCTATTTCCAGACTGTCACCATCTGTCACCATCACTCAGCAAGTTTTCCTTTGAGTTTCAATCTGTCCAAGTCATTATTGGCTCCTAGATCATTCTTTCTCTTATCGGCTTCCATGGATTTAATTACCATCTTTATGCTTATGATTCTCAAATCTACCTTTCCTTCCCCAATCTCTCTGCTGACCTCCAATCTTGTGTCTCCAACTGCCTTTCAGATATCTCAAACTGGATGCCCAGTAGATATCTTAAACTCAATATGTTCAAAATGGAACTCATTATCTTCCTCCCTAAACCCACCCACCCCCTCCTACCTTCCGTGTTATTGCAGAGGGCAACAGTGCCTCAGGCTTGCAACCTAGGAATCCTCCTGGTTTCCTCACTATCTCTCACTTCCCACATCCAATCTGTTGTCAAGAACTGTTGATTTCATCTTTGCAACATCTCTCCAATATTCCCCCTTCTTTCTTCTGACACTGCCACCTCTCTGGTGTAGTCCTTCATCACCTCCCACATCAATTACTGCAATAGTCTGCTGGTGGCTCTGCCTGCCCTAAGTCTTTCCCCGCTCCAATCCATTCTCCATTCATCCACTAAAGTGATTTTTGTAGAACACAAGTCTGATCATGTCACCCTCCTACTCCATAAACTTCAGTAGCTTTCTATTGCCTCTAGGTGAAAATACAAAATGATCTATTTGGCATTCAAAGCCCTTCATAACCTAGTCCCCTCCCACCTTTCCAGTCTTCTTACATCTTCTTACCCAACACCTTCTTCAATCCAGTGACATTGGCCTCCTGGCTCTTCCAGGAGCAAGACATTCCATCTTTTGACTCTGGTCATTCTTTCTGGCTGACCCCATGCCTGGAACGCTCTCCCTCCTTAGCTCCTACTAGTGATGTCCTCAGCTTCCTTTAAGTCTCAACTAAAATCCCACCTTCTACAAGAACACCTTTCCTAACCCCTCTTCATTCCAGTGCCTTCCCTTTTTAAATTATTTATTTATCCTGTATGTAGCTTGCTTTGCTTTTCCATGTTGTCTACTCTGTTAGATTTTAAGCTCCTTGAGGGAAGGACTGTATTTTGCCTCTTTTTGTATCCCCAATGCTTAGCATACTGCCCAGCACACAGTAGGTGCTTAATTTATTGATTGGTTTTCTCAAAGAGCTCAATACCTGGTTCACACCTTTCCTTTCACCTTCCCCACCCCCTCCAGCCCCAAACCCTTGCCATATGCTAGGAGGTTTCAATACATGTACTGATATTCTTTCAAGTACCTGGCCTCCTAGGTCATACCCTTGATCTCAACATCACCCACTAAAATTCTACTTGCATAATCAAGAACTCCATAATACTTTTATCTGACTATAATCTCCCATCCTTCCATCTTTCTCTGTGCCTTACTCCTCCTAAAGCTATTCTCTGTCCTTAGAATGACTCTAATTCCTCTTCCCTTCCCAATCATAACCCTACAAGTTAACTAGCTCAACTATATGTGGTCCTCTGCACCTGAACTCCTTGTCTTTTTACCCTATTGCCATCAACATCTTGCCAAAACCCAACCTTGGATTACCCCCTATCATCTACCTCAGCCACTCCTACTCATCTGCCGCTCAACAGTGTAGAAAAAGCCATATAACCATACTGACTGAGTGCATTACAAATTTGTTATCTAATGTCAACTTGACCCTCAGTGTTGCTACTAGCAATTCTTATTCTTCCTTAAGTGACTCTTTATCACACTCCCCATACCTCTCTTCCAAACCTTTTCTTCCCTCCTCAAGCCTCCCATTCCACCCTTCCTCTTTCACTCTCAACAGAGGACCTCCTCTCAAATTTTACTAAGAAAATTGTGGCCATTATTACCTGTGAGGTCCATCTCCTTACCTATTCTACATCTCAGAACCCCCTGACATTATTTCTCTTTCACTCCTCCTTTGCTCCAATCTCTGATGAAATGGACCTCCTCCTCCACAAGACCATCTCCTCTACAAATACCCTCATATGCACATCCCTTCCTTAATCTTCAATTTCCCCATCTCTTTTCCCTAATGTCCAGGTCTTCCTTAAACAAACAAACAAACAAAAACCTTACTTGTTCCTATAATCTCATCAAATTTTACATCTTCCATCTCTTCTCTTTCATTGCTAAACTCCTAGCAAAAACTTTCCCCATTCATTACATTCACTTCCCACTGTCTGCTACCTAACTGACTTCTGGCTTCATCACTCTGAAACTGACCTCTTCAAAGTTAACAAAGATCTAATTGCCAAATCCAATTTCCTTTTCTCAGTCCAGAGCTTTCTAGATCTCTCTGTACCATTTAATTCTATTGGCCACCCTCTCCTCTGAATACTCCCTTTTTTTTTCTGGGTTTTTGTGACACTGATTTTTTTCTTGGCTATCCTCCTATGTCTATGTACTCTTCAGACTCCTTTACTTCATGAGAAAAATGATTATTAAATAACCAGTTATTGGGGAAACCCAGGATTTTCCCCTTTCTATCACCTCATTCTCTACTGGGTCAAGTCAGCATTTGAAAGACATTGCTGATAATGAGAATGAATTAACTTTCTCCACAATCTTGTTTAGACCCCATCCAAGTGGGGAAGCCAGTTGTGTTCTACTCAGGGTTGGGGGTAGATCCTTTGTCTAGACTGCCTGAGGCTAGGGGTGGTCTGTGAGTGAGAGTGATCAAAGTTGCATTCCCTCAGCCCCTCATTAGAATGGTTCCTCCTCCAAAGAATTGGAAATTGAGAGGATACCCATCAATTGGGGAATGTCTGAGCAAGTTGTGGTATGTGAATGTAATGGAATACTATTGTGCTATAAGAAATGATGAACAGGCTGACTTCAGAAAAACCTGGAAAGACTTGTATGGTCTGATGCTCAGTGAAGTGAGCAGAACCAGGAGAATGTTGTATACAGTAACAGTCACGTTGTGTGATGACTAATATTGATAGACTTAACCCTTCTCAGCTATACAAGGGTCTAAGACATCTCCAAAGGCCTCATAATGGAAAATGCTATCCACATCCAAAGAAAGAACTATGGAATTTGAATGCAGATCAACATACTATTTGCTACTTTTTTTCTTTTCTGTTGAGTTTTGTTTCCTCTTTCTGGTGGTTCCTCTTATTGGTTCTAATTTTTACTTACAATATCACTAATCTGAAAACATGTTTAATAAGAATGTATATATATAGCCTATATAAGATTGAGCGCCATCTTGGGGAGGGTGGTGGGGAGAAAGAGAGAGAAAAATTTTAAACTCAAAAGCATATGGAAGTGATTGTTGATAAATCAAAATAAATTAATTTAAAAAATTAAAGAAAAAGAAAAAAATAAAATAAATAAAAAGAATGGGTCTACCTCTCATTATAATATTCATTCTCATTAATTGCTAACCAATCAGAATTAATTGCCATCTTCAGGAACACTTAAATATGCCAAGGACATATATAAGTGTTAAGTGGGTTCCATGAGGGATCTTTGGCATTCGAGAGTGCCACTGACCCCTTTCATTAATTATCTGCTAAATTGATTAATTACCCAGAAATTGTCTCTTGAACTTTTATACCTCACATTAACCTTCATCCATGTCTTGTCTCCCCTAACTCTGAGTGTCACCTAAGACCATGCTATTGTTCTTTTCTTCTCTCTGTAAACCTCCCAGTGATCTCATCAGCTCCCCATGCGTTCAATGATTATGTCTACGCAAATGACTCTGAGACCTATATATTCAAATATATCCTAATCACCAACTGACTATTAGATATTTCCATCTGTGTGTCCCTTAGGTAATGCAAACAGCATAATCGAACTCATCATCTTTCCCCTATAGCCCACCCCTCTTCTTAACTTCTCCATATCTGTTGAGATCACCTAACCTTAGAGAGAGGTTAATTAAGGGACTCACAAGAATAAGGGATGAGACTGGGAATTTCTTTTTTGGGGGGATGGATGGTGCAGCTAGGCAATGGGGTTAAGTGACTTGCCCAGGGTCACATAACTAGTAAGTGTCAAGTGTCTGAGACCAGAGTTGAACTCAGGTCCTCCTGACTCCAGGGCCAGTGCTCTATCCTCTGTGCCACCCAGCTGCCCCTAAAACTAGGAATTTCATCCAGGTCCTCGACTCCAAATCTACTGTTCCTTTATTTTACCACATCACCTGACCTGAAATGCTATGAATGTTTTTCATATCAAGAGTAAACACCTTTGACAAACATGTCTCTGTTTCATGCTTTGATTTATATTGATGAATTAGAAGATCATCATCTCTGTAGTTGTATCTATCAAGGAATGTTCAATCATCATCTTAACTATGACTGAAAGGCATCTTGTTAGAGGAAAGACAAACATAACTAGCTGACAGTACTGGTGTAGTGAGGAAGGAAGACCTGAGTTCAAATCCAGTCTCAGACATTTATTAGCTATGTGATTCTGGGCAAGTGGCTTCTTTGTTTGCCTCAGTTTTCTCATCTGTAAAATGGGGATAATAACAGCACCTATCTTCCAGGGTTGTTGTGGGGATCAAATGAGATATTTGTGAAGTGCTTAGCATAGTACCTGGCACATAGTAAGTGCTACATAAGAGTTAGGTAAGATGATGATGATGATGTCACTTTACTTTTTTTTTCCTGCCTCAGCTTTCTCATCTGTAAAATGTAAAGCCCTACTTCCTAAGGTTGCTGTGAGGATAAACTGAGATAATATTTATAAGATGCTTTGCCAAACTTAAAGTGCTAGCAATTATTACCAATAAAAATATTTTTTAAAAATCAATAAACACGGGGCAGCTAGGTGGTGCAGTGGATAGAGCACCAGCCCTGAAGTCAGGAGGACCTGAGTTCAAATCCGGCCTCAGACCAAACACTTGACACTTACTAGCTGTGTGACCCTGGGCAAGTCACTTAACCCCAATTGCCTAAAAGCAAAAAAAATTTTTTTAAATCAATAAACACAATAGGATATTGTATTCTCTATACTCCTCTGTCAACTGTGTGACTATAAAGATGTAGTCTATTATAAAAAAAAAACTACTGCAAAAGCCTTCCTGCTTCTTTTCATAGTTCAATCAAGTATGTCCCCAATACATGTCTAGATCATTCTCATCAAAAACTCTATGGAGATGTGGAAGTGCACATATTAGTCCAAAGTAATAACAGCTAACATAATAATAGTTAACATTTATAGAGCACTTACTATATACCAGATATTATGCTAAGCACGGAGTGCTAAGAGAACTGATAGCTATCATCCTCCTTATCGCTTTTTTGGGGGAAGGGTTATAAGACCATCCTTTTTTTTTTTCATTTATTTGTTACCTTCCCCTCCTTGAGATGTCTTGCAAACTGATCACTTACTGCTTTTAAAACTTTATGTTCTTCAGCTCAGATTTCTTCTCTACATGCTTGGTGTAAATGCATATTTGGCTTTCTGTGCATACATGGCCTATTTTCTCATATAAGACATTGTGAATTGACATGTTATGAGTATATATGTGATGGTTCCATGTCATCAATATGAGCACAGATCACTATATAAATGCTGGCAAATCTGTTTAATTCTGTCAATTTGTTATTCTTCCACATTTACCCATAAATGCTCTAGAGATGATCCTGCTACCAGGCTTGTTACCTCCTTCACTACTTTACACTATTCTGTGAGACCATGCTGTTCATAAAACCCTGCGTGAAACCATTCCCTTTAATGATTTGCAAAGTAGATACCAATGATGCTTTCAGCTGCCACGTCCCTCCACTTGGCAAGGAGACTGTGTTGCTTCACTTTGCAAAATTATTGCCCACCTTGAATAAAAAAAAAAGTGGACAAGCATTTATTAAATACCTGGGGATATGTTGATGAAATAGGACACCACCCCTGCCTTCAAAGACTTTGCAATTTAATGGAGGGATTAGGACATATACTTATCAAAGTAGATTGTGATAAGGCACAGAAGAAATCTAAAGAGTCCTAGGAAAATACGAGAATGGTGTAACATGATCAAATCTCAAAACATACTCTAAAGCAGTATCAAAACTATATGAACTAGTTAAGAACCAGAAAAGTTGATCAATGAAACAAATTAGACATAGCAATAACTAAAGCAAGTTACAGATGGTTCTCAAAAGAAAAAAATGCCAACTGTTAGCAATCATGTAAAAGAATGCTTCAAATCACTAATCACTAATAATAAAAGAAATAACAAACGAAAACTGACTCTTACATTCATCAGATCAACAAATCTTACAGAAGAAAAAAAGGCCGCTACAGGGGATAGAAGCAAAAGAAGCAAACACTGAACCAGGGGTGGGGAACCTGCAGCCTCGAGGCCACATGTGGCCCTCTAGGTCCTCAAGTGCAGCCCTTTGACTGAATCCAAACTTCAGTCCAAGTTCCTCTTTATGCTATCATTGGACTTTTGCCCCATTACAATAGTGCATTGAGACTCCCAATAAGGCAGGAGGACTGATCACCCTCCCATACTGCCACTTTATCTCTGAATGATCAATCCTAGCCCAGGGAAAAAAAATCCAGGAGATAAAGGGAAGGTAGGAGCACAGGTTACAAATGTATTATAGACACCTGATTTGGTGCCTTATCCTCCCTTTAGACTTAGATTCCACTAAGGTAAAGATTACATCTTATCTAAAATTTGTTTTAGGGCGGAGCCAAGGTGGCGGAGTGAAAGCAGTGACTTGCTTGAGCTCTCCCCCAAATCCCTCCAAATACTCATAAAAAATGGCTCTAAACAAATTCTGAAGCAGCAGAACCCACAAAAAGACAGAGTGAAACAAATTTCCAGCCCAAGACAACCTGGATGATTGATCAGAAAGGTGTATTGCGCCAGGCTGGGAGCGCAGCACAGCACAGCGTGGGCGCGCAGGCTGCGGCGAACCTGGAGCAGGCCTCAGAGGAGTGAATCACAGTCAGCTGTGGAGGTTTCCAGACTCCTCAATCCACGAATGCCAAAGACAATTTAGAAGGTCAGTGCGATAAGTCTGTTTCTGTCGGTGGTCAGAGTGGAAGGCGGGGTTTCAGCTCCATTCCCCAAGAGCATGGCCCTGGGGGGGGGGGCAGCTGCTTCCCGAGCTTCCGGCCCACAGACTGAGGGGGAATCCAGTGGCTGATCAGAGAGGGACTGCAGGGATCTCTTTGCCAGTGCTGAGCCAGGAATCTCTTGCTTTGCTCGTGTGTGAATCTGGGCCACAGTTCTGGGCAGCAGTACTGGGGTGAGGAGGAGCGCTGGCGTGGTGGAGCTTGTAGTGGCTGTGGAGAGGAACCCTTCCTCACAGTTACGGGACAGAAAGGAATACTTGTGGTCACAGGCCACAAAAAGAGTAAACACCTCGCCCCTTATCATACCACCTTGGTAGAAGTGAAAATTTACAGGTCCCTACAAGTATCTCTGAAAACAGCTGTACAAACCCCTGGAGCTTGGGACAGTACACTCTCCACATTGGAAGCAGACTCTTACCTTAACAAAGAGTTTAAAACTCAAGTAATCAGCTGGGATCATGAGCAAGCAGCACAAAAAGAGTCAGACTATATCATCTTACTTTGGTGAAAAAGAAGACCAAAATATACAACCAGAAGAAGACAACAAAGT
Organism: Phascolarctos cinereus; assembly: GCF_003287225.1. Classification (NCBI taxonomy): domain Eukaryota; kingdom Metazoa; phylum Chordata; class Mammalia; order Diprotodontia; family Phascolarctidae; genus Phascolarctos; species Phascolarctos cinereus. Next base: position 250,893,725 of record NW_027555847.1, read on the forward strand.
CAAAGCTCCTACATCCAAAGCCTCCAAGAAAAATATGAATCAGTCCCAGGCCTTGGAAGAGCTCAAAAGGGATTTTGAGAAGCAAGTAAGGGAAGTAGAGGAAAAACTGGGAAGAGAAATGAGAGTGATGCAAGAAAATCATGAAAAACAAGTCAACAGCTTGCTAAAGGAGACCCAAAAAATACTGAAGAAAATAACACCTTAAAAAACAGCCTAACCCAAATGGCAAAAGAGGTCCAAAAAGCCAATGAGGAGAAAAATGCCCTAAAAAGAAAAATTGGCCAAATGGAAAAGGAAGTCCAAAAGATTACTGAAGAAAATACTTCCTTAAAAATTAGAATAGAGCAATTGGAAGACAGTGACTTTATGAGAAATCAAGACACTGTAAAACAAATCCAAAAGAATGAAAAATTAGAAAACAATGTGAAATATCTCATTGGAAAAACAACTGACCTGGAAAATAGATCCAGGAGAGAGAATTTAAAAATTATTGGACTATCTGAAAGCCATGATCAAAAAAAGAGCCTAGACATCATCTTTCAAGAAATTATCAAGGAAAACTGCCCTGATATATTAGAACCAGAGGGCAAAATAGAAATTGAAAGAATCCACAGATCTCCTCCTGAAAGAGATCCCCAAAGGAAAACTCCTAGGAATATTGTAGCCAAATTCCAGAGTTCCCAGGTCAAGGAGAAAATATTACAAGCTGCCAGATGGAAACAATTCAAGTACTGTGGAAACACAATCAGGATAACACAAGATTTAGCAGCTTCTACATTAAAGGACACGGGCATGGAATATAATATTCCGGAGGGCAAAGGAGATAGGATTACAACCAAGAATCACCTACCCAGCAAAACTGAGTATAATCCTTCAGGGGAAAAAATGGTCATTCAGTGAAATAGAGGACTTTCAAGCATTCCTGATGAAAAGACCAGAGCTAAACAGAAAATTTGACTTTCAAATACAGGACTCCAGTGGAACATGAAGAGGTAAACAGGAAAGAGAAATCATAAGAGACTTATTAAGATTGAACTGTTTACATTCCTGCATGGAAAGATGATATTTGTAACTCATGAGAACTTTGTCAGTATTAGGGTAGTTGAAGGAAAAAAATTGTATGTATGTATAGATAGATAGATAGAGGGCACAGGGTGAGTTGAAGATTAAGGGAGAATAAAATTCAGGGATGAGAGAGGATGATACTCGGAGAAGAAAGGGAGAGGTAGAATGGGGTAAATTATCTCACAAAAAAAAAGAAAAGAAAAGTCTCTCACAGTGGAGGGGAAACAGGGGAAGGTGAGAGGGAATGAGGGAATCTTATTCTCATAGGATTTGGCTTAAGGAGAGAATAACATACACATTCAATTGGGTATGGAAATCTGTCTTACCCTACAGGAAAATAGGGGGAGAAGGGGACAAGAGAGCAGGGGGATGATAGAGAGGAGGGCAGATTGGGAAAGAGGGTAATCAGAAGCAAATACTTCTGAGGAGGGACAGGGTCAAAAGAAAGAATAGAATAAATGGGAGGGCAGGATAGGATTAAGGGAAATAGAGTTAGTTTTTCACAACATGTCTACTATGGAAGTGTTTTGCATAACTGCACATGTACAACCTATATTGAGTTGCTTGCCTTTTCAATGAGGGTGGGTGGGGGGGAGAGGGAGGGAGAAAATTTGGAACTCAAAGTTTTAAAAACACATGTTTTTAAAAAAAAGTTTTCACATGCAACTGGGAAATAAGAAATACAGGAAATGGGGTACAGAAGTCTATCCTGCTCTACAGGAAAATAGAAGGGGAAGGGGATAAGAGAAGGGAGGGGGGAGATAGAAGAGAAGGCAGACCAGGGGAAGGGGTATTCAGAATGCATGCCATCTTGGGGTGGGGGGGGGTGGAGTTTAATCAAAAACTTGTGGAAGTGAATATTGAAAACTAAAAATAAATAAATTTATATTAAATATATATCTATATATAAATTAAATAAATAAATAAGAACTTTAAAAAATAAATAAAATAAAATTTGTTTTAGCATCTAGTATAGTGCCCTACACACAGCAAGTGCCAGATAAATGTTGTTGCTACCTTTTCTTTAGCCTTGATGCCTGGTTTCTTTTCATTCCCAGACTTGTGTTGATTTCCAATGCATTGAGATGGATAGGGGAAGAGAAAGAGGGAAACAATGATAGGGACTGAGAAATAGAGCAGACAGACAGTAAGACAGTAAGACACAGACAAGGTGGCAAGATAGACAGCAGGACAGAAGACAGAAACAAAGAGAGTTAGAGACAAAGGCAAAGGCCTTCAGTGAGTGAGGGAGCTGGGAGAATAAAGGGCAGACTACAGTTATCCCTCCCACATCATGACTTTCCCCATCACGGTTTTGATATTTCGGATCAGTATAAGAAATTAAATGGGAATTTTGGGGGGAGTTTTACAGAAGCCACAGAGGATACACAAAGGCCAGCAAACAACACAGAAAAAGGTTAGAAACTCAGAAATGCATAAAATATATGTACAGTATTGTATAATAACCCAAATTTTACAATAAACACCAGACAAAAGAAAAAGAAAAAATTTAGACTTCTCCATTATCGAGGGCCAAAAAATTTTACGCAGATTTTCCAAATCGCGATGGGCGATGTGCCCCTAACCCCTTGTGAACTGTATGTTCCCGTGGTACGTCTCTTCAACTAATTAATGGGGGACCTGGTGACTGAGATAGAGGAAGCTCCTTCTAAATATAACATCCCTCTGCCCTGCACGCATGCACATACACACACACACACAGCAATGGTCAGAAGCTATCCAACTGTCATTGAGGACCACAAATACCAGGGCCCCCATAAAATCATAGGATGTCAGACAAGCAACCAATCTTATTTGACAGTTAAGGAAGTTGACTTAGATAGGCGCCCCAAACCACAACCCTGGGTCCCTGATGCTATAGGTATCAATGCTGCTAAAAGGATAAGAGGTGAAGGGAGTTTCACCTGGTTGGATCCATAATTAGCCTTCCCCTCTAGGGATAACAGAATCTTCCTTAGAAGACTCAGCTCTGGGCAACAGGTTAGGAGCTGCCTTTTGTTCTCCACCCTCTTTCTGGGGGGAAGAAAAATGCTTAGGGAAATGTTGAAGGTTGGGATGATTGGAGGAAGGCTGTGACGCAATGAGGCATAAACTCTGGCTGGGATGGGATCTAGGGGTTGGGGTGGGGTCAGGGGAATGGCAGAAAAGACCCTGCCCTGATAGCCTGCTTTCAGGCTGGCAGGTATGGTGGAGGGGTGGGAGGGGAAGCCTCTGGGAACTCAGACCCTCAATCTGGGGAGCTGAAGGGTAGGAAAGCAGGAAGTGGGATTATAGTTGGTAACACTATTTGCTATTATTATGACTGTTGCCAATAAGTAATTGGTGGTATAGAGCAGCTAGGTGGTGCAGTGGATAGAATGGAATCAGGAAAACTCATCTTCATGAGTTCAGATCTGACCTCAGACACTTACAAGTAGGGTTACTACTTGCCTCAGTTTATTCACCTGTACATAAAATGAGCTAGAGAAGAAAATGGCAAACCACTCCAGTATCTTTGCCAAGAAAACTCCAAATGAGGTCATGAAGAGTAGGACAACAGTTGTTGCTAAAAACAAACAAAAAACACCTCAATATCTCCCTATAATAATAATAATAATTCATATTTGCATAATCCTTTAAGGTTTGTTAAGTGTTTTCTTTGACTCTTACACACCCTGCAAATTGCCCAAGGGCCAGCATCTAGTAGATAAAGAGAAGTAGCTTGGGATCGTGGAAAGAATGCTGGACCTGTAGTGGAGAGAAGAGGGTTTAAATTCCACCTTGGATACTTTGTTGCTGTGTGACCATCTGCAAATCACTCAACCCCTGCTTATCCCAGTTTTCTCATTTGTAGAAAAGATAATACTCACACTACCTCCCTCAGGGGACTGATGAAAAAGTGCTTTGAAAAACTTGGAATACCATAAAAATGTGAGTTATTTTTACTTGTGGAATAAAACGGGTTTAGATTTCATTGCACTGTGGTGGAAGAGATTTAGGTGAGAGTTGAGGAAGAATACCCAGGGAGGGGGGGCCCACAATGGGGTGTTGGAGGAGAGCACCAGGATAGCTGGAACAGGCTCTGTGGTTCCAGGAGTCTCAGATTTTGAAGCCGAGGGGAGGGTGGGGGAGAAGTCTGACCTGTCCTTGTGTTGAAGGTACCTCATCTCTTACTGTTCACACCCAGTTCCCTCCCCATCCAACCTGCTCCTGCTTGCTTTTTCCACCCCACCCAGGCCTGAGAGGCTGTCACCAACTCCAATTTTGAGCAGCAGGAGAAAGTCTTATTCTAGTTACCTAGAATTGGGAGAGGGTGGGGGGCAGGCAGGGGGAAGAGGGGGAGAGGTGGAGAAGAGAGAGTATGAAGAGAATGATTCTGTCCAAAGCATTTCACCAATTTGGATGGTTTCCTTCTGTGAATTTGAATTCTTCCTGTACTTTGGAAGAAGGAGGGAAGAAAGGAAGGAAAGAAGGAAGGAAGGATGAGAAAGAGGAAGGAAGAAGAAAGGAAGAAAGCAAGAAGGAAAGAAGGAAGGAAGGGGGGAGGAAGAAAAAAGAAAGGAAGGGAAAGGGGGAGGAAAAAAGGAAGAAAGAAGGAAGAAAGGGAGGGAGGAAGGAAAGAAAGAAAGAAGAAGAAGGAAGGAAGGAAGGAAGGAAAGAAGGAAGGGAGAGAAGGAGGGAGGGAAGAAGGAAGGATAAAAGAAGGAAGGAAAGGAGGGCAGAAGGAAAGAAGGAAGAAAGGGAGGGAGGAAGGAAGAGAAGAGGGGAGGAAGGGAGAGGAGGAAAACAACAGGGTATACAGTACACAGTAGAAAGACCATAGAATTGGGAATCAGAGGACAAGAGTTCAAATTCCACCTCAGATGCTACTTGGGAATATAATCTTGGGTAAATTGCTTAAGTTTCCCTAGGCCTGGTTCCTCATCTGTAAATGAAGGGGTAACCATCAATGGCTTCTGAGGTCCCTTCCACCTTAAATTTATGATCCTTGTATAGTTAACTTGCACCCCTAATGTGCCCTCTTATCTTCTTGAATCATTTTCCCCAGGGCATGGGGTGATGATTCAGAGAGAGAAAGTTGTAAAATGGTTGCTGATAATGCTAGCCCACAAGCACATACTTGCAATGGGAAAGAAGTCCATCAGTAGTGTAAAAGGGAGGAGGGGTCATAATCTGCACACTGTGACATCCAGGGTTGGCATTTTCTTTTCCTTCCCAGTGACCTCAGATTTGGGTTTCTGGGCTTCCTTGAAGCAGAGGGGCTATGGCTATAGCCACTGCTCTTTCCAGAGCTATGAGTGCCCACTGAGTGAGGTGATCATAAAGTAGCACTGTGGGAGAGAACCTGATCTTGCCGCAAATGAAGATAGCAGCTATAAGGTGACCATATCCTATGTGTCCAAACTGACAGGTAGTGTGAATACCACTGGAACTGGTAGCTGGGAGAGAGAAACTGACTTTGATCACTGCCTACCCTATAAATCCTTGTTTATAGTACAAAATTCTAGAAATTAGAGGCAGATGCAATGGATAGAGACCTGGACCTGGAGTCAGGAAGACCCAAGTTCAAGTCTGTCTTCAGACACTAACTAGATATATGACCCTGGGCAAGTCACTTGCCCTTTTTATGCCTCAGTTTACTCATATGTAAAATGGAGATAAAAATAGCACCCTTCATGCCTCCCAGGATTGTTGAGGGGGGCAAATGAGATACTATTTGTAAACCACTTTGCAAACCTTAAGTGCTATATAAATGCTAGTTGTTAGTATTATGAAATGGTGGTACAAATACCTCCTTCCCTTACTGGTTTTCACAAGGTGAGTTGGTTGGGAATCGTACCACCACCACACCTGAAGATCTAGAAGGTCAATCAGGAGGAGATTTAGAACCTAGCCAAAGGTGGATATCTCCAGATAGGAATGCTTGTAACCCTTTCTGTTTAATTCTATGAATAATAAACTCTGTGATCCCAGTATGTTAAGTCTCTGTATTGGGGAGCAAGGTGGTCAAGAATTGAGAGAGGGGAGCACGGGTGGAGTGAGACCACTACAGACCACACACACACATATATAAAACAGTAGACAATTTTATTAATTAATTTTGGATATTTATTTTATTTATTAATTTATTAATTAATCTGACACACACACCCCTTTTTTTTTAACAGATGAGGACACTAAAGTAGCACAACTTGCCCACTAAATAGAAGCATTCTCCCTATCCCAAACTGGTGTTTTTGTATAACACTCTGTTTGCCTTATCTACTTCAACCTTTCATTTTACAAAGGAGGAAAGTGAAATTCCCAGAACGTTAGACAGCCCCCTAATTCTTCTAAGGCTAAAACTGCTTAATCCAAAACTAAAACGCAAACAATTTTAGATTATCCAGGCCATGGCTCCCCTTCCTCTAGGAAGATAATTGGGAGGGACTATAAGCCTGAGCTGGGCCCAGAATTAGATTAAATTTCAGAAGTTTGTGGGGGGAAAGTGAACCAAACTTCTTAGTCCTGCTGCTGAAGCCATAGGATTGCCAATGGCAGGGGGGAGCACCATTACCAGCCATAGGCTGAGTGTCCTCTGATGGCCAGCACAGATGCTACAGCTTTTTAAGAAGGCTGCTTGTGCCAGAACCGGAGGTTGTTGGTGTTGTTTGTCCTTCTTTCTCGAAGAGGCCCATGACATCAGGGAGGTGATGCCATGACATGCAAGTGAATTGGATTTAAGTGAGGGAGGGCTATGCAAAGTCACCAGCCTCACTTTCTCCTCCAGAGCCAGATGGGTCCAGTGGCCAGATATAGATCAGGACCATCGGAGATGGCCCCAGATGCAGCAGGATACCTTAGCCTTTTTAAACCAGCACCAGAGAGAAACTAACTAATGGCTACTGGATTGGTGGCTCAAGTAGAGCACTACCTGCTAAGCAACTCAGTTATTGCACTCTCTTGCTGGATAAATATTACAGTGGCATTCTGTCTTCCTGTAAGCTTAAGGAAGGCAGCAGTAGAGTGACATGAATAAATTTGGACTCCTTACACAAGTTTATCAAAAGAAAGAATTAAATCTCTTTCTGTGTTGTTGTTCTTACTTGGCAATGATATTGGAGTGGTTTGCCATTTCCTTCTCTAGCTCATTTTACAGATGAGGAAACTGAGGCAAACAGGGGAAAGTGATTTACACAGGGTCATGAAGATTGTAAATGTCTGAGGCTGGATTCGAACTCAGATTCTTCCTCACTCCAGGCCCAGCCCTTTATCCATTGAGCCACCTTAAAATGACTATTGTAAGCTTAAGGAAGGCGGCAGTAGAGTAACATGAGTAGATTTGTACTGCTTACACAAGTTTATCGAAAGAAAGAATTAGATCTCCTCCTATAGGAAGTTCTAAATATAAATTCACCCTCCCCTACCATCCTAGTCCAAATTAGACCATTCTTTTACTCAGTGTATCCTCAGAGCATGCTACTGTTTTTCCTGCTGCCTGCCTGTGCCTTCTACCTTCTGTCTAAAAATGAATCCTTCCAATGGGAGTCTAGTTTGAATCTTGCCCATATTGAAAATGGCGGCCCCACAGTCATCATTTCATATCCCAAAGCACATTAATTCCTCAATTTCTCTGGAGGGGACAGATGGGACCCAAGAGCCCCTCTTTTTAAGACAGAAGACCACCTCAACGCCCGTTCTAGTGCTGTTTATGTCTTAATCTCCTCTCTGCAGTAAATCTCCCTGCAACATTTTCATTGACGTCAACCCTCAATTTCCTCATCTATAAGATAGGGGTTTCAAGGGTTAAACTAGATGATCCATAAGCTTCTTTCCAGCCTTAAATCCTATATGTTAACTTACTCCATTTAATTACCTGTGTTGTTAACAAGCACCTAGTGTCAGTTTATTCTCCTTATTCATACACGCTACAGCTCAGAACACTTACTGCCCTTCCCAGCCCTTAGGAGAGGGGTGAGCCAGTCAGATAGCAAACTCAGAGGTGAGAGAGAAAAAAGCCTGGCCATTCTTCTGCTCCAGTGACTGCTTCACTTGGTCCAAGAGGTGCTGGCCTCATAGGTCTTCCTCTGTGACATCATCATAGACTATTACTGGTAGCATGGATCATAGAGATCATTAAAATGCCAACTCCTTAACAGGAATCATTTCACTTTTGTTTTTGTATCCCAGGCACCCAGTCCAGTGTCAGGCAAATACTGATGACAGGGTCTAGAGGTGGAAGAACTCAGAGGTCATTTAATCTGACCCCCCCCTTTTTTTTTTTAACAGATGAGGACACTAAAGTAGTACAACTTGCCCACTAAATAGAAGCATTCTCCCTAACTCCCAAACTGGTGTTTTTGTATAACACTCTGTTTGCCTTATGTACTCCAACCTTTCATTTTACAAAGGAAGAAAGTGAAATTCCCAGAATGTTAGACAGCCGCCTAATTCTTCTAAAGCTAAAACTGCTTGATCCAAAACTAAAATGCAAACAATTTTAGATTATCCAGGCCATGGCTCCCCTTCCTCTAGGAAGATAATTGGGAGGGACTATAAGCCTGAACTGGGCCCATAATGAAACCTCTCCCATCCCAGAGGGCTAGAATAGGCGCTGATACATACTAATCTACGTACTCTCTGTCCAGTCTATTTGCAGCTCGGAAAGCACAAACATTCTGAGAGATGTCCATCTACACAGGTGGGAGCCAGGGAAAGGATAAGACCACCTCTGGATGGCCCCACCCTCCAGCAAAGGTAAATGAGTCCCTAACCTGTCTTAGTCCTTAATCTGTTCCTGGCGTGAAGGACACGTTGTGTGAATAGTAGACTTCTCATCCTCCCCAGGTTACTCTCCTCTCACCCTAAAACTGGGGATCCCATAGGATGAGGTTACCCTGACACCCAGCTCTGGGACATCTTTGGGAAGGGGGATTTGAAGGAGGTGAAAGGTCCAAGGAGGTTATTTGTGATACTATGATAATGACCTGGGAACCTGAACCGTGTTTGAGGTGAATCATTCATTTCTGGGGGCTGGTTCCTCCCTCAGCGTCCCATACTGAGGCTAATTGGCCAGTCATACCCACTCCTCTTCCTCCTGCCATCCCTCCCTATTCCCTTTCCTGGAGCCTTCCCCTGCCTCCGCTTTCCCAAGGTCAAACCCATATCAATGTATAGACTCACCATCGCAACCCTCCCTGCCTCACAGAGACAGGGAACCCCTAAACCCCACTTCCACAGCCTAAGGTTATTCACATGTATAAATGTTGCATCTACATCAGTCATTTTTATCATCATGTTTCCTGGAGTGGAAGGTGAAGCTAGAGATTTGGGGGGTGTGACCAATTTGCGGGGAGAAACCTGACTCACCTTTCCAAAATCCTAAGATTTTCTGAGCCAGCAGAAATCCAAGAAACCAAACTAAGAATTTGACAGCTCTGGGCTCCAAACAACAACGCCCTTCAAAGTCACAATATAAGCTTCCTTTTTTGCCTCCACCCTCCCCTCCCACCACAGTTGTCCAGACCTCTCTGGTGCCTGGATTAGGAGTAGCCATACACTCTCTTTGCCTGGAAATCAGGCTAAAGGACCACCCAGCATCCCACTGCACTCCCCACTATCTAACCTCAACCCCTAGAGGCTCAGACTCTCCCTTGTTCTCTCTCTGTTGGTCCAAGCCAGGGGTGGGGAACCTGCAGCCCCGAGGCCCCATGCGAGGTTGCAGGCTCCCCACCCCTGGTCCAAGCTGATCCACGGTAGAGCCAAACCAGAGTATGTTCTAGGGATAGGTAAAACCAGGAGCCACCTTCATGCTCTGTACTCAAGTCCTTCTCTGACACCTGTATGAGGCATGACGGTGACTTCTGGGTTCTGGAAGGCTCTGCCAGTGGAACACAAGCTCTGGCAGGTCCTACCAAGATGAAAAGGCTTCAAGTGCAGACCTGGTGATAGATTGTAATATGCTTGTTGTCAGAGATCAGAATAACTAACTGAAAAAAAAGCTGGCCCCAGCAACTCACAGAAGCCATCTACTTAGCACAGAAGGGCTAGGATTTTTGTCAATGGAAGGTATGCCTACAAGGATGAAATAAGAGATTTCAAGCAAATATTGAAGTAAATGTGAGATTAATTCCTGCCTCCACACTGTTGGCTTCCTCTTTCTTCCCCTTTTTCCATATCTTTCTCATTTTTCAAAGCCCAGCTGAAGTCCAATCCAAACTCCAGAAGCCTTCTCTAATGAGTCCAACCCCCATTACTCTTCCTTTCTCTGAACTCCTCCAGAACTTAGATTAGAGTCTGGGCCAAGAACTTTAGTGTTTGCTCATAGATCATCTTATATTCTCATCAGTCAACTTTGCTCCTTCTTTTCTTTTCTTTTCTTTTTTTTTTTTTATGAGGCAATCAATGTTAAGTGACTTGCCCAGGGTTACACAGCTATTAAGTGTCTGAGGCCAGATTTGAACTTGGGTCCTCCTGACTCCAGGGCTGGTGCTCTATCCACTGTGCCATCTACCTGCCCCATGTGACCTTTCTTGAGCTCTGTCACCTAGTTCCTAGAAGGCTAAGTTCCCTTAGGGTTGAGAATCAAGTAATCAGGCCACACAGTTCTCTCTCCCCTGAGAGGGTTAATCCCTGTCCCCTCATGTAGTGGAAGCCCCTGAGAGTTTGAAGCATGAAACAGGGCTAGTGACATTCTCTTTGTGAGGGGAGGTATAGTGGTGACTCTGTCCCTGGTTAGGCCTAGGTGACTGGCTCTCATGGCTGTGTCCTCCCTTCTTGAAGGCAAGTCAAGACAAGCAGGATGATGGCACAGGAAGCTTGGTGCCTGGGGTGGGAGCAGGCAGACAGGCTGGGGAATGTAAGGTAAAGGCCTGAGAAGGCTAGCTCTGCCTGGCTGGTTGACTTTAACACCTCCTCTAGGAACTACAAAGACTTGTATTTTGCCAGGGGGAAGGAGAAGTTGCCGGGTAGAGGACAGGAAAGATGGAGGGGGCAGGGAAGCAGCCCTAGCTGAGGTCACTTATAGCCTGTAACACAAGGCACCTTCATGACAGGCAGAGGAATTTACTTTAGATTAAAGAAGGAAGGTATGTGGTATACTCAGACAGGAAGACTTTGGTGTCTCCATCCATGAAAATCCAAGACACAATTATTAGAAATTATTAGAAACAGTAACTTTGATTTCCAATTAACTCATGTCTTCAGTGGAGAGTGCATCAGTTCATTCATGAAAAAATGCTCTGTAGCACTCCTGTGGAAATATTGGGAGAATCGGCTTCTTCAGAGAATATCGTGATTGCTGTTGACTTCTATTGTTGCAGCAACTATATTCTGGGGGTTCTGACCTATCTCATTATTGTTACTTCTGCCATCTGTGCTCTCCCACCTAGGGACTAGTCATGGCTGCAATTTTCCCTCATCACTATTCCTTTTCAAGAATCCCCAGCCTTCAAAACTACCCATTCTAGAAGCCTGAATACCTGATTAGAGTATGTGTTGGGGGACCTTACCACACTGCCAAGTCCATGCAAAGGCTTTTGGGTATAGTTCTTCCAATGAGCAAGATTTCTTGGCCCCAAGCACTGGGTCAAATGCTTCTGCCTAGAGGTCCATCCAAAGAGACACATCTCCATGTATGTGATTGTAGGTGACTGTGCCAGTGTTCATGCGTCTGATAGTGTATCTGTGACCATTCACTATGTGTGAATATGGGTGTGATCTGTGTGTATATAGTGTGTGTGTGTGTGTGTGTGTGTGTATTTATGGAGCATCTGAGTATGATTGAGTGTGTGTCTGTATATATTATTATCTTTGTGACCTTTTGTGCTTAAGTGGAATTGTGTCTCTTTACCTGGGTATAAATGTATATGTTTGTCATCACAGGTGACTGTCAATGATTGTGTCTTTGTGTGAAAATCTCCCCTCCCTTAATCCTTCCTTTAAGATTTCCCAGCATATAGTGTTGTAAGGGATACATCTCCACACCCATCCACGGTCCATTATCCCTGTCAAGAAACAGACACATGCCTATGGCATTTAACTCTTTGCTGTCTTTGCATGTCTTTATGCTGTTTAATTGTTTGGGTTGGTCTATGTACTCCCAGCTTTTGATGCCAATGTTTTTTACTGTCTGACTCTTGTGTATTTGTAGCTAAGGAATGGTTAGCCAAAACCCTGGATAATTTTTTGAAAGAAGAATTTTGTTTGGCTTGAAGAAGTATACCAGAATCTCTTCCTCTCTTCTTTCCTCTTTCCCTCCCTCTCTCCCTTCCTTCTTTCTTCCCTCCCTCCTCTCCTTCCTTTCTTCCTCCTTCACTCCCTTCTTCTCGTCCTCCCTCCCTTCCTCCCTTCCTCTCCCTCGCTCTCTCTCTCTCTCAAATAGTTAACAAGCATTTGTTAATCTAATACCCTTTTCAAGCTACTCTTCCCAACCTATACTCAAAGTTTGGGGTGCCAAGAGTGGTAGCTCACGGTTCTATGGATAACTCTGTGGAATGAGTTTATGGTATTATTGCTTATGAGTTCCCACCAGTGTGTTCTCCATTAATAATTAGCCAGCCAGACAGTTATCTTTTACAAAAGGTATTTACTAAGCAGTAAGAGCAATTGGTACAAAATATTACCTCCAAACCAGGGATAGATGGGCTCTCCCTTTACATGCATAAGGAACCCAGGGGGAGTGGGTCCAACCTCAAGTACAAAGGCAGTGAGACAAATGTGGCAAAGGGACGTACCTCCCACTCCTGGCTCTGGAAGTCCTTTTTTCCCCCTTTTTGGAATACTCCTGAATTTCCCAATGAGGCACAGTGTCAGGATGTATGAGTCACTTCACTGGGCCAGGCATCTCTGTTTGATGATTCCAAGGCCATTCAGCCCTGGTTGCTTCTGGGACCCCTGGACTACTTGAACCCCTGAGGTCACTACCTGAATATGTCCACCTTGGAATACTGGTTCACCTAAGGTCAGCAGAGAACCAACTCCAGAGACCTAAGTAACTACATCCTCACATCTGCCGTAGCTGGGCAGGAGATGGGTCAGCTGCCCTTCTGTCCCCTCCCCCACCTTATTTCTAATTCCTTGGAGTAGCAAAGCAAAGAAAATGAGAGTAATGAAGCAACTAGCAAGACCCTTTTGTAGACCCACTCAGTTTCAATTCAGCAAACCCTGAGTCATCAGTCCTTCTGGCTCCACAGCCAGTTAGACAATTTGTCATCGTCACGTAACACTGACCCCTGAGTTAACCACATATTCACTTAGGCTGAACCAGGTAATAATATCTTCAAATGCTTTAAGGACTAGTAGACCTCACAGTCCAGCCAACCTAATCATTAAGTACCTAACATCAGGCGTTGTGCTGGGTACCAGGGAAACAAAAATGAAAAATGAAATAATTCCTGCTCTGGAACTTACTTTCTACTGGAAAAGACAATATGTACATGTATGTATATGTATATGTATGTGTTATATATAGGATTATGTTTATGCATATATACTTGACTACGTTACCTACAGACATCCACTTCTACCATCCTGATCTCCTTGGTGACTGTTGCGGTCTAGGGATGCTGAGAACCCCAGAATTCAAGGGCAAAAGGCATGGGTTCTGCCTCCAAAGAATTCGACTCAAGCCTTCTTTCAGTCAGAGACAAGGTTTATTGTTTCACCAGTAGAAGCAGGGAAGACTTTTAAAAACCAGCACTATTTGTAATGACAAGTGGGCCAGACCCTTAAGAAATCTGAGCAGTTTAGTAGATGAGGCTGACCTTTTTTATGGTGTGGCTGATAACTTGGGGTGAGGGTTACTGGGAGGTAAAAGAGAAGGCGTCTAGATGGAATCAAGGAGTGGTGGTCTAGGATGGGACCAGGTGTAGACAATGAGAGCCACAATGAAGGGGCAGTTGGAAGGATTATTAACTGGAAAGGGGCAGGTGCAGCCAGGGACTGGGCCATGTGGGAAAATCCAGGAGCTTTTCCTTTTTGGGGTCCAGAGCCCATCCCCATCAACACTGAAGAATAAATACAAATATACAGAATAAACAAATAAAAAAAACTCCTCTCTCTCTCTCTCTCTCTTTCTCTCTCTCTCTCTCTCTCTCTCTCTCTCTCTCTCTCTCTCTCTCTCTCTCCCTTCCCTCCCATATAATCTTTCAATCCTTCATTAGAATATAAGCTCCTTGAAGACCAGAATGTTTTGTTGCTTTTACCCCTTTTAAAAAATCCTTAGCACTTATCACAGTTCCTGGCACATAGTAAATGTTTAAGTGCTAGGGATTTTTTTTTAAAGGGCAAAAACAGTCCTTGCCCTCAAGGAGCTTACATGCTATTGGGGTATTCTGTATAAATATTTATTTCTTATATAGTACCATAGAGTGACTGATTGAGAATCAACACAAAATAATAAGAACTAGTTAAACAATTGAGGGGGGGTACTAGAAGTTGGAAGGATCTGGAAAAGGTTCTTAAAGAAGTTGGAGTATAAACTGGGTATTGAAGGAAGTTAGGGATTTCTAGCCAGTCAACTAGCATTTATTAAGCACTAGTTATATGTCAGGCACTGTGTTAAACAATGGGAATACAAATACAAGTAGAAAGAGAATCCCTGCCCTCCAGAAGCTTATGTTCTAGTGGAGGAAGACAACATATAAAGGGAAGCCCAAAAGAAGGTGAGATGAAGAGCCCTTTGTTCTCAATGAGGGAGTGGAGGAAGTCTAGAGTGCCACCTGGAGAGGAATGAGACATGGTGGGCCTGGATGCCCTCCTTGATTGGGAGTTCTGGGAGGAGCCATCCAATCAGAAGAAGAGGCCACTGGGGACAGAGGGTACTTCCAGTGTTTGAATTCCAGGGATGGAGAGAGGCTTCGGGATGAAACCTATGAGGTAGAAGTGAAGTAGGAGTGTGGGCATGGGGGACAGCCAATGCAAAGATGGGAAATAGAGGGCCATGTGTGAGAAACAGAGAAGATGGCTTTGGTTCAACTGCATGGTACAAGGAGGGGAATGACAGATGGTAAAACTGGAAGGATGGATTGGGGCTAGGTTGTCAAAAGGCTTTAAAATCTAAGTGGAGGTGTTTGTATCCTAGAGTAGGTAAGGGAGCCACTGGAGTTCATTATTATTTTTTTCAGTCAATGAAAAATCTGTTTTTTCTCTTTCTCACTTCTCTTCATCTCCACCCCCTCCTCATTAAGAAAGCCAGAAAAATAAAACCCTTGTTACAAACATGAATAGTCAAGCAAAACAAATCCTCCAATTGGCCACGTCCAAAAAATTATATATCTTAATCTGACTCTTACTCCATCACTTATCTGGAACTCTGAGTCAATCGCCTCTCTATCCAGAGGTAGGGTGCATATTTTGTCACTAGTCCTTTCTTTACTTTGAGATTTGAAGTCCCTTTTTGAGATTTGCCCTCCTTCAAGTTTATTTCCCTTAGAGCTAATCCTTCCCTTGATCCATTCTTCTAATTATTCCCCTCCTTTCCCTTTTTCCCTTTCGCTTTTGTTTCTTGTTGAGTGAAATGTATTTCTGTAGCCAACTGTGTAAATTCCTCCCAGTTCAGATGAGAGTGAGGTTCTTGTGTCACCAATTTCCCAACCCCATCCTCCTTGTTTGTATAAACTTCAATTTGTATGCCCCAAATAGGTGAGAAAATTTTCCTATCCTTCCTTTTTCTTTTCCCCTTCCCTCCTCTTCTTTTAAGAACACCAAAATAGGAGAGGGAGGGGGATAAAATTTAAAACTCAAAATCCTATGGAAGTGAATGTTGAAAACTAAAATTAAATTAATTATTTTTAAAAACCACAAAAATATAATAAAACCACATCCAAACCTTCTGTCTAATTAGATTCCCTTTTTGACTCCAGAGGAATTCTGAGGGGATACATATTATCTCTCCATAATAAGTATAAACAGTTTATTCTTGTTTGGTTCCTTATGATTGCTCACTTATGTTTACCTTTTTATGTTTCTCCTGATGCCTGTGTTTGTATTTCAATGTTTCTGTGTAGGTTTGGTCTTTTCATTAGGAGTGTTCAGAAGCTCTCTATTTCATTAAAGATATATTTTTTTCTTCTGTAGGATTATACTCAGTTTTGCTAGGTAAGTTATTCTTAGGTGTAATATTTTGCCTTCTGAAATATTATATTCAAAGTTCTTCACTCCTTTGTAGTCTTTGCTGTTAAATCTTGGATGTTCCTGATTCATGGCTCCTTGGTACTTGAATCCTTTCTTCTGACTGCTTGCAGTATTTTTTTTTAACCTGGAAGATTTGTATTTGGAACATATATTCCTGAGAGTTTTCATTTGGGGCTTTCTTTCAGGGGCTGATTGGTGGATCCTTTCTATTTCCACTTTGCCTCTGGTTCTAAGAGATCTGGGCAGTTGTCTTTTATGATTTCTTGAAATATGATATCTAGGCTTTCTTTTTGGTTATACCTTTCAGGTACAATGATTTTTAACTTATTTCTTCTAGATCTGTTTTCTTTTAGGAATTGTAGCTGAATTTGTGCCCAAGTTTTATATTCCTTATATTTTGCTTGTAGATGTTTTGGAGTCATTCTCTTCTGGATTTATGTCTGTCAACATAATAGCTCTTTATGGTAGGTTCTTTTTCATTTGCTTATTCTTCTGGTCTCTTTCCTGAGTTTGAACTTTCTTCTAGGGCCAGGCTCTGTGTACTTCTGGAGGGAATGTCTAGTCTAGTATTGCTGCTGCTTTCTTGGGGAATTAAGTGTTATATTATTCTAATATTTCAGGGATAAGTCAGGCTGGAGTCCTGCAAGATTTTAGTGCTCTCAAAGTAGTCTTATCCAAGGAAAAGTCTTATTTCTGCCCTCTTGGCCTGAGTTCTGTGAGTTCCTACCTTGGGTTTGGGTCTGAACAACACACCTGTGGACTTGCCCCTGGTTAGAGTTCTAGTAGACTGTTACTGAACTCAGCCATTATCTGCCAGCTGGGAAGCTCTGGTAGTTCAGAAGGACAGAAGTTCAGGATCCTCTTTAGTCTGAGATTCTTGCTCTAGTTATTCCACAGTAAGCTTCAGACTAAGCGAGGCTAAAACTGAAACCCTATTCTGTTCCTGAGGTCAGAACCACACGACTGCTGCTCATTTCTGAACTTGCTTTTAGCTCAATACGCAGTCTAGAGCCTGCAACTACTACTTACCCCCAAATGCTGCTCCAATGTGCAGGTTCCCTTCTCAGTCCACCCTGGATCTGGCTATGTAGTGAATGACAGTGTTGCCAGTTGGCGCCTGTCCCTGTACCCTATACAAGGTCAGTCACCTCTACATTGGATATGAGTTTTTTCTTGCTTTGATGCATAGCATCTCCTTATACTAGAATGCTCCACACAGCTCTTCCTTGTTAGAAACCATACCTAGTATCCAAAAGACCTACCACTCTGTTATTCTCCCTATGTTGCCCTAGGCTGGGAAAAATGATTCACTCTGATTTTTTCTTAGATTCCTGAAGAGAACTAGATCTAGTGCATTTTCTTGATATGTTTGAAGAAGTTGTGATGGGAAGATTGACTATACTTCCTCCTGCTACTCCACCATCTTAACTCTGCTTCTTCCATATTTGATCTTAAGGAAAATCACTTTGGCATCTGTAAAGGTGATGGATTGGAGTGGGGAGAGTTTTGATATAGGGAGATCAATTAGATGGCCATGCAGTAATCCAAGTAAGAGACGATAAGGGCTTGAGCTAAGGTGGAGGTTGAATGAGTAATGAGAAGAGGTTGGAGGCAAGAGAATTTGTAGAGGTGGAAATGGCAAGATTTTTCCAATTGCTTGGATCTGTGGGGTAAATGAGAGTGAAGAGTTGACTATAACACTGAGGTTGCAAACCTGGGATCCTGGAATGATGGTAGTGCCCTCAGCAGAAATAAATGGGAACGGGAGAAAAGAATAAGTTCTCTTTGGGGCATGTTGAATTTGAGATGTCTCTGGAACAACCACAGAAGGATAACTGATTTGAGTATAAGTGTGGCCAGGTCGCCATACCACCAATTGAGAGCAAACGGTGCTAATGATGATTAGGTCTCCCTGTGCATCTATGTCTCTCAGTCTTAGGTTCTTGTTTCTGTCTCTACATCCCACTTTCTGTGTGGGTAATTGAGGCTGCAAAGATTGTTGTGGTATGAGCCCCTTCTAACACACAGTTACACTCCCCACTCCCACCCCAAATCTGTATACTTTCAGACCATACTAGATTTGTATTTGCAGTTCCTGTGGGCAGGGTACATCATTGTTTGCAGAGCTTTTCACTAACGACCCGGTGATATTTGAAGAGCCAAGTACCATTTCTGGGCCCTGTCCCTATTTGTAGATGTTGTCCGTGTCTAGAGGCCTCCCTTACAATCTTATCCATGGTCTCACAGACAGAGAAGCCTATTGGATACTTGATCTTAATATCTGGTTCCATCTGCAAAGCTGCCATGTGGGAGGTGGGATCCAGAGCTCTTCTACCAATGAGGCTCTGGGATACAGAACCCCCACCTTTCCTAGATTCTTCCACACAGTTCACTCCCCTGAAGGAATCTCCTTATCTATCCTTAAAGACTGGAGTCTTTTGTGGCTAAGAACTCTGCCACGGGGCCTGACTGCCAAACCAGCACTGGAATACAGATTCCATCTTTATTTCTTTGTCCATTTTTATATCCCTTCTCCTCAGTCCAGCCCTGAGTTGCTCTGTTGCCCAATGGGGATGATGCTGGGGCCTTTAATCTTAGAAATGAAGGAGCCAAGAGGAATTGTCACCATCTCCTCTGATGACACCGCTTCCCTGCTCCCCCTCCTTAACACCATTATTCCTTTTGACTTTGTTTATGATCAATGACATACCTAACATGGTTGGTAACAAAATGGTATCTCACTTTTTTCCTCTCCCCACCAAATCACTTAACCACAATTACCTCCCAAAAAACAAAAACAAGAAAAACTCCCATCCCCCATGGGGAGGACCAGTCTTCCTCATCTTTACCCCTAGTACCTTATTGACTGCAGTGTCAATATTGAGTTAGCAGAGTGATGTGTCAGCCAAAACAACTACAAGGATCTTAGGCCAGAGAGACAGACAGACAGACAGAGAAAGACAGAGACACAGCGAGAGTACTCCTAGGAGTAAGGAAACTCTAGTCACAATCTACTCCACACTGGTCAGACTACATCCAGAATACTGTGTTCAGTGCTGGTTGTCACATTTTCAGAAGGACATTGATGGGCTGGAGATGGTGAGTTCATGTCATGAGAGGATATGTTGGGACAGCCAGGTGGTACAATGGATAGAGCATCAGCCTTGGAGTCAGGAGGACCTGAGTTCAAATGTGGCCTCAGATACTTACTAGCTGTGTGACCTGGGCAAGTCACTTAATCCTGATTGCCTCCAAAAAACAAAAAATTGGATATGCTGAAGGATTTAGAGAAGACTAAGAGAACACAGTTGCCTTTAAGTATTTTGTGGCCTGTCATGTAGAAGAAAACTTCACCCCAGAGGGATAAGACACTGGGTAGAAGTTGCAAAGGGACAAATTTAGGATCCATAATAACAATTGACTTTGATACAGGGTATCCCAAAAGTTACAGTGTAATTTTAAGCTTATATGTATAAGGCTTTTATATAATTGAACTTATACATATTATGTTGTTGTTCAGTCACATCTGACTCTTCATAATCTTATTTTGGGGTTTTCTTGGCAAAGATACTG
Organism: Phascolarctos cinereus; assembly: GCF_003287225.1. Lineage (NCBI taxonomy): Eukaryota > Metazoa > Chordata > Mammalia > Diprotodontia > Phascolarctidae > Phascolarctos > Phascolarctos cinereus. Next base: position 250,913,477 of record NW_027555847.1, read on the forward strand.
GAGTGGTTTGCCATTTCCTTTTCCATTTCATTTTACAGATGGGGAAACTAAGGCAAACAGGGTTAACTGACTTGCCCAGGGTCACATAGCTAGTAAGTGTCTGAGGTCAGATATGAAGTCAGGAAGATGAGTCTTCCTGACTCCAGGCCCGGCAACTCTAGCCACTTCAACATCTGACTGCTCTGTTTTGTATTATACAGAGCATACAATTACTTATGTACCCTGTTTAAGCTTTAAAGCAAAGTACATTGCACGCATTATTTCACATGTCTCATGACTACCCTTTGATGAGGTAGGTACTGCAGGTATCATTAACCCCATTTTACAAATGAGGAAGCTAAGGATTGGAGAATGTAAACAACTGACCCACAATCACATGGTTAGTGGCAGAGCCAGAATCTCTGCACACAGGGTTTTCCTAACCCCGAGTCTAGCACTTGTCCACATTACATTTCCTCTCTTTGACCTAAAGGAAAACTTCCTAACAATTTGAGTTGTCCAAAAATGGAATGAGCTACCTTAGGAGGCAGACAGTTCTCTTCCCTGGAAGTCTCCAAGCAAAGGCTGGATGGCAAGTATTCTGTTATGTTATAGATGGAGTATCAACTCCACCATAGGTTGGACTAAATGCCCTCCTGGGTCCCTTCCAGCTCCTTGATTCTGATATTCTATAACTCTGTAACAACCAGGTGGCCAAGCTGTCAGCATGATGAGAGGTCTAGAGCAGAGATATCAAACATGTGGCCTGTGGCACCATATGCAGCTCACTCCCAACGGGAGCCTGAATCACTACTATGAGATTGTATCGTAAGAATGTTGTGTTCAGATGTTTTCAGTCATGTCTGACTCTTTATGATCCCATTTGGCATTTTCTTGGCAAAGACACTGAAGTGGTTTGCCATTTCTTTCTCCTGCTCATTTTTATAGATGAAGAAACTGAGGCAAATGGGGTTAAGTGACCTGCCCAGGGTCACACAGCTAGTAAGTGTCTGAGGCTGGATTTGAACTCAGAGAGATGAGTTTTCCTGACTCCAGGCCCAACACTCTATCCACCGTGCCACCAGCAGCTCCTACCATAAGAATGCTAACAACAAAACATTCCTTTCACTCCATAAAAGTGAGGTATGGTCTTCCATAACTACAGTGTCACTAATAGATAAAAATGTAGTTGGTAAATATTTAACAAAATTAAAATACAAGAAAACATAGTAAGTATTACATTTTAAAACTAAGTCAATATGCAGCCCTCAGGGATCCTTTATGCATAATTTAGTGGGCCCCATTGTTATTTGAGTTTGATACCACTGGTTTAGAGAATAATTATGAAGAATAATTGAGATTTCTCCACACAGTTAAGGAAGATGCGATCAGGGGGGCAGCTAGGTGGCACAGTGGATAGAGTACGGGCCCTGAAGTCAGGAGGCCCTGAGTTCAAATCCAGCCTCTGACCAAACACTTGACACTTACTAGTTGTGTGACCCTGGGCAAGTCACTTAACCCCATTGCCTAGTCAAAAAGAAAAAAAGAAAAAAAAAGACATGATCATTGCTCTCAAGTGTGCATTTAGTCATCCAACAAACATATTAATTTTGATAAGCACAGTAGCAGACCCTATGGGATATATAAAGGTGAATAAGATGTACTTTGGGGCAGCTAGGTGGTTCGGTGGATAGAGCAATGAGCCTGGAGTCAGGAAGACTCATCTTCCTGAGTTCAAATCTAGCTTCAGATGCTTACTAGCTGTGTGATCCTGGGCAAGTCACTTAACCCTGTTGGCCTCAGTTTCCTCATCTATAAAAATGAGTTGGAGAAGGAAAGGGCAAACCACTCCAGTATCTTTGTCAAGAAAACTCCAAATGGGGTCGCAAAAAGTCAGACATAACTGAAAACAACTGAACAAAAAGAAACCCAAAGATGTACTTCCTACTCAAGATGCTTAGAGCCTCCCTTGCTGTGGGTATACTGGTGGAGTTACCTGCTAAATTAGAGAGAGCTTGGTATCATATAAAAAGCATAGGAGTTAGAGTCAGCAGAACACCAAGTCTGAATTCTTCCCTAGATACTTTCTGGCTATGAGATCAGGTACAAGTTACTGTCTGAGCTTCAGTTTCAATGAAACTTAGTAGCACTCGATAGGATAAAAACAATGCCTTTCTTCACTGTATGCTTCATGATCTAGCACTGAATTGTCAAGGTAAAATCACAGCAATAATCCTCTAAGATATGGAATGAATTATGATGATTGACTGCAGCCCGTCTCCAACCAGATAGGGCAGGATTAGAGCAGTCCTGCCGGGCTAAGTATTCATTGAAAGGAAGGATCTTTGCATAGGCGGTCCTGCTTCTCACTCATACTTCTTGGAATCTCTAGCTTCCTTCAAAGCTTATCTCAAGTGTTGCCTCCTGTGTAAAGCCTTTACTGATCCTCTCAGCTACCAACATCTTCCCATTAAATTATCTCATATTTATTTTGCATATGTCTTATGTATATGAACACACATTGTACATGTAGCACCCTCACTGCAGCTAAACCCTCGAATTCACACTCCTAGATTTGGTCGGGGGTGAGGGGAGGGTTTGCTGCGCGGAGAGACAACTATCCTCAAGCCGAAGGTCCTTTGTGGGTCTATGATCCTAAAATTACAACTCACAAGCCCCCATTGGTGTGCTTACTTTAACAGCCAGTAGTCACAATTAACTCAAAGGCATTTAGTGAGATGGTATCAGAAGAATGGGGTACTATAAGAAATGGGACAGCTAGGTGGCTCAGTGAGTAAAGTGCTGAGCCTGGAGTCAGGAGGACCTGAGTTCATTAGCTGTGTGATCCTGGGTAAGTCATTTAACCCCTGTTCATCTTAACCCACTGGAGAAGGAAATGAGAAACCACCCCAATTTCCTTGTCAAGAAAACCCCATGAACAGTGTTGGCGTGCTATGGTCCACAGGGTCATGAAGAGTCAGACACAATTGAACAACTGAACAACAAATCATAAGAATACTAGTAACAAAACATTCCTGCCTTCAATAAAATTGAGGTACAGTCTTCCATAACTTCACACAGTATCTCTATTAGGAAGATTAGAAGCAGGGAGGCCAGTTAGGAAAACATTTTAATAGTTCTGGTGAAAAGTAAAGAAGACTTAAGCTAGGGTGGTAGCAGTGGGAACAGAAAGTTTGTGATTATGAGTGAAAATCACTGGCATTTGTTGACAGGTTGGATGGGGGTGGGGTGGGGTGAAGGAGTCACAAGGATCCAAGACAGCATCGAGGTTATACATCTGAATGACTCAGGGATGGTGGGACTATAAACAAAAATGAAGAACTCAGGAAGACAAACAGGTTTTGAAAAGATCTTTAGACATGTTGAGCTTGTGGTACAGGCAGGATAGCCAGGAGATTCTAGCTGACAATCGGAAATGCAGAGATATAGATTTGTGAGTCACCTAAATGGAGGTGATAGTTGAAGCTGTGGGAGTGGATGAGATCACCAAGAGAGAAGAGAAGAGAAGGGAAGGGAAGGGAAAAGAAAGGAAGGGGAGGGAAGGGGAGAGAAGGGGAGGGGAGGGGAGGGGAGGGGAGGGAAGGGGAGAGGAGTGGAGGGAAGGGGAGGGAGAAGGGGAAAGGAGAGGAGAGGAAAAAGGAAGGGAGGAAAAGAATAGAGAAGAGAAGGGAAAGGAGAAGAGAAAGAGGGGACAGGTGGAGAGAGAAGAGGAAAGGAAAGGGAAAGCAGAAAAAGAGCAACTAAAAAAGTTCTGCAAGTTTAGTAGTGCAGGTTCAAAAGTGCAATATGGCAGAAAAAAGCTATACACAAATCATAGAGTCAGAGATTTAGAGCTGAAAGGGATCTTAGAAGCCATCAAGTCTAATCCTCTCATTTTGAAGATGAGGAAAATGCATCCAGAATGGAGGAGGTGATAGTCTCTTCCATCAGATCACAACTGGAATGCTGGGCTCAGTTCTGTGCACCACATTTTAGGAAAGCCATTGCTAGCATAGAAGGTTCCCAGATGACAGTATCTAGGACACTGAATGAGCTGGAGACTATGTCATATAATAATTATAAAAGCCCCTTACATGTGCTATCTCATCTGATCCTTGAAATAACCCTGTGAAGCAGGTGATCTTTTTACTCCCATTTTACAGATGAAGAAACTGGGCCTCAGCATTAAATGTCTTGCCAAGGGTCACACAGCTAATAAGTATCTGAGGCAAGATTTAAACTCAGGTCTTCCTGACTCCAAGTCCAGCAATGCTACATACTATACCAGTTAAAGGAAATCGGAGCTGTTTAGACTGCAGAAGAGCAGACTTAGGAAAGACTTCAAGTATTTGAAGAATTACTATGTAGAAGATGAACAGAATTAGAAACAACAAACAGGTAGAAGTTTCAGAGGGGGCAAATGTAGGCTCAATATAAATGTAAAATATCCTTTAAAATTAGATAACAATATTTGTAATTGTCTGCCTCAGGAAGTAGTTAGTTCCTCCTCACCAGAGGTCTTCAAGCAAAGACTAGATAATGACTTCCTAAAAATGTCTTGGAAATGATTTCTTCTCATGTATGGATTTGACTAGATAGCTTTTAAGGTCTCTTCGCCTCTGAGACCCAATGATTCTCTGACCAGTCAGAAGGTATAGTCACCATGAGAAGAAAGAGTATCAAAAATAATGTTGGTTTTCTTTTTTTCCTTTTCCCCATAGTCAAATGATGTTCAGAAGCTAAGGAAGATGAGAACTGAGAAAAGGCCATTTGACCTGGTAATCTGGAGGTAATGAATTCAGAAAGAGCAATCTCATGACAGTGGTAGAGATAGAAGCTAAGTAGAGAGTAGTAAGGAACTTTAGGCAATAAATAAGTGTAAAGTATACTTTCTTTTTTTTAATATTCATTTTTAGAAGATTTTTGAGTTCCAAATTTTTCTCCTTCCCTTCCTTCCCTCCCTCAGTAAGCAATTTGATATAGGTTATATGTGTGCAGTCATGTAAAACATATTTCCTTCCACATTAGTCATGTTGTAAAAGAAGAAACAGAACAAAAGGAAAAACCACAAAAAAAAGTGAAAGTAACAGACTTCATCAGCTCTTTATCTAGATGTGGATAGCATTTTTTCCATCATGAGTCTTTTGTCTTGGATCATTGTATTGCAGAGAAGAGCTAAGTCGGGGGCAGCTAGGTGGCTCAGTGGATAGAGCACTGGCCCTGGATTCAGGAGGGCCTGAGTTCAAATCCAGTCTCAGACACATAACACTTACTAGCTGTGTGACCCTGGGCAAGTCACTTAACCCCATTGCCTAACCAAAAAAAAAAAAGGAAAAAAAAAAAGAAGAGCTAAGTCTATCACAGTTGATCATCACACAAGGTTACTATTACCATGTACAGTGTTCTCCTGGTTCTTCTCACTTCATTCAGCATTAGTTCACATCTTTCCAGGGTTTTCTGAAATCATCCTGCTTGTCATTTCTTACAGCACAATAGTATTCCATCACAATTATATACCATGACTTGTTCAGTTATTCTCCAATTGATGGGCATCCCCTCAATTTCCAATTCTTTGCCACAAGGCACACTTTCAAAGTGTTTGACAATAAAAGGGAAGAGAAATATGTGATTATAGCTTGAGGGGATAGAAGGTCTTTTAAGGAAAGTCTTTCAGAATTGGGGAAATGTCAGCATATTTATAAGTGGAGGGAAACAGTAGTTGGAGGGAGAGAGATTACAGATGCAAGAAAGAGAGAAGATAAGTGGACCAAAATCCAGAAGATACAGAAAGAGAGGATAGGATAAAGGGCACAAGTGAAGTGGGTCTTCATACTGAAAAGAATGAGAATTCTGATGGGTAATGACTCAGTTTTGAAGTAAGGAGAAAGAAAATTGAGAAAATTTAAGTCAGAGGGCAATGGTCTTTTCAGTAAAGTAAAAAGCAAGGCATCTACTAGGAATGAGGGAAAGGAGTTGAGGTTTGAGGTGAGAGTAGAGGGTTTAGAGCAGCTGCTGTGGGGCGTGTGCTAGAGATAAAAGAAAATTAATTCATTCAGTGGGATAAATTACATTCAATTCAATTCAGTCGTTTTTCAGTCATGTCTGACTCTTTGTGACCCCATTTAGGGTTTTCTTAGCAAAAAATACTGGAACGGTTTGCCATTTCCTTCTCCAGCTCATTTTACAGATGAGGAAACTGAGGCAAACTGTGTTCGGTGACTTGCCCAGGGTCACACAGCTAGTAGTGTCAGAGGACAGATTTCAACTCAGGAGGATGTCTTCCTGACTCTTAGCTCAGCACTCTATCCATTGTGCCACATAGCTGCCCTCAATATATAGCAGTCACTTAATAAATACTTATTGATACATAGATAGAAGTACTGTTATAGCATATAGCAGGGTGGGGAACGTGCTATCTAATTACTAAGCACAGGAATAGAGCCTATCAGTGGAAGTTAAAAAAGAACAAATCTCAGCTCAATGTAAGGATGAATGTTCTAACCATGCAAGGATTTCTATCATTAGAAATGTAATGAGCAAAGGGTGGGAATGAACACATAACCCATTTGTATGGTAATGGGGAGAGTAGAGAGGAGGCTCGATAAGTATGACCAAACTGATGCTGAGAATGGTAAGAATGAGGATGAAGACAAATGATGAAGATGGTGATGGTGATGGTGATGGTGATAGTGTTGGGAAAGCAGAGGTGGAGGTTGTAATGGTGACAGGATGGAGATGATGATGTAATCAATGGTGATGACAGGAAGAAGGACAGGAATTGGCTGAAATTATGATGATGATGCAGACAGTGGTTGTGACAGAGATAAGATGGGGAGTGGAGAGGGATTGAGAATGGAGATGGAGATAATGATGGGAATAGGGATGGGAATGCTTATAAAGATGTAAATGGAGTTGAGGTTGCAATAGTTAGAGGGATGGATTGGGCTTAGAGATAGAATTAGTGATGCAGAAAGGGAGATAACAGGAATGGGGATGGAAGAAGATGTTGGGATAGGGGTGGAGAAGGTGAGTGATAAGGACGGTGATAGACATAGGGATGTCGACAGAGATATGCATGAAAATGTAGATGATTTTAGAGATGGTTACAGGTTGCACATGGAGATAGTATTTTGGAATGAGAACAGGGATGGAGATAGGGATAGGAATGCGGTTACAAGGATGGGGATGGAGAGAAGAGTAAGGACAAATCTGAGGATAAGAATGGGAATATTTACAGGGATGGGATAAGGATGAAGGAATGGATATGAGGGGAATGAAGATGAGGAAAAAGGATGGATACAAAACTGGGGACAGTGACAGTTTGATTCAATTCGACAAGAATTTATTAAGTGTCTATGATGTGCCAGTCACTATAATGGCCCCAGGACTGCAAATGCCAAACTGTCCCTGCCCTCAAGGATATCATATTCCACTTCAAGAAACAATGTGTGAACATTATATAAAATATATTCAAAAGAAATACAAAGTAATTGGGGGAGGTAGGTGGAGCCCTGACAGTTGGGAAAAATCAGGCAAGGCTGGAAAAGGCAGAGGTGAGAAAGGAAGCTAAAAATGGAGGACAACCTGTGCAAAGACCCAGAGACAGAATATAGAATCATAGTGTCATATGTCTAGCACTGGAAGAGACCTTAGAAGCCATCAAATCCAACCTTTATATTTTCAGATGAGCAAACTGAGACACAGAGAGGTTAAGTAATGTGCCCAGGATCACATGACTAATAAATGTCTGAGGCTGGCTTTGAAACCAGGGCTTCCTGACATCAAGCTGCCTCTGTAATAACCTCTTCCTCCTCTGCGCAGTAGCACTTTTTAAAACCTCTCTAATAAGCTTGTCATGCATCATTTTGTCTTTTGTTAATCTGTGGATGTATTCTTTCTCCTTATTAGGTTTAAGTTGTATCAGGGCATGGACCACATCTTATCTAAAATGTATAAAATTATCTAAAATGTATATTCCACCAGCTCAACGCCTCTCTCAAAATACAGTACAGTTATCCCTTCCACATCACGACTTTCCCCAGCGTGAGTTTCCGTATGTCATGGATAGGCTTAAGAAATTAAATGGGAATTTTGGAAGAGTTTTGCAGAAGCTACAGGTGACATGCAAAGGTCAATAGATGCCACAAAGCCTATGACCAAATATTTAACCCAAATTTTACAAAAAGGTACTGTAAACACTCCATAAAAGAAAAAGAAAAAATTCATCTCTGCTAAGAAGGGAGGGACAAAAATTTTTACGTGGATTTTCCAGATTGTAGGGTGCCATGCCACTAAACCCCCCCCCAATGTAGAATAGATAACTAAAGTGCTCTACCCACTGAAAATAGTCACTATTTGTTTAATTGAATGATCACACCCAAAGAGCATTGATTAAGGCATCAATGTCAATGTGAATGGAAGTCTCTGGTGATAGGTCTCAGGGCTCTGTGCTTAGCTCAATTTTGTTTAATCAGAATTTTTGTCAATGACTTAGAGGAAGACAGGATGTCATACTTTTGTAACACCTCCTCTGGGCCCACTTGCCTAACTTGCACTGACACGAGTAGGTTGGATCCCTTTAGCAACAGAAGCTGCCAGGGATTTTATTAACTTTATGGGTGTCTATCCTAACACAGTGGGTCACAAGACCCCACAAGTGTGCTTCCTCTTAAAATCAGTAAGTAAATTTAATTAGCATTTTAGAAAAGATGTTTATTCAAATGGTATACCAAGAATAACAGTTAGAATGGAGCCATGTGTACAGAGGTGATTGTTGAATTCATGGAAATTGATAAGATCACCAAGAGATAGAGAACAGAAAGAGAGCCCAAAACCAAGCCCTGGGATACACCTACATAGACACTGGGCACATGAGTAATGATAGACTGATATGATAGAAGACTGAGATGGAATGCTCATACTGGTTAGAGGAGAAACAAGAGAGAACAATATCATGAAAACCTGGGGGGGAAAGGCTATATAAGAGAAGGCTGAAAGCAACAGGGCAGAAAAGTCAAGAAGGATCAGAACTGAGAAAACGTCATTGAATTCAGCAATAGAGATAATTGGTGACTTTGGAAAGAATAGTTTGTGTAAAGTGAAGGGATAGGGGACCAAACTGCAAAGGGCTGAAAAGTGAGTGGGAAGGAGCAAAATGGAGGCAAGGATTGTAGGAAGTTTTCCCCATCAGTTTGACTAAAAAAGAGGTGGAAGACATAGAATAATAGCTATAGGCCATGAGGATGGATACAAGGATGAGGAGTCATAAGGATAAGACGGTGACTGTAGTGTTGACAAAGATAGGGGTGTGGATGGTGACAGAGAGAAGTATAGGGAAGAAGGCTTTAGGACTGATGGCAAACTAAGAAATATCCAGCCTGCCTCACTCCCTCAGACCTGCGCCAACAGCATAAACACTTTCTCTGCCTCTAGTCCTATGACTCAGGATATATCAGCAATTGCCAGAGATAAAAATCAATTAGCAGTAGGATACATGCAGTAGTCATAGAGAAGGGGTGCTGGGCCATGCCCAGACCCATAAAAGGGACCCAGGCTAGGAATCTTAGAGTCATCTATGATATCTCCCTTTCCTCTCACTCATCCATCAGTCGCCAAGTCTTGCCAGTTCTACTCCTCCCATCTTTCTTCTCCTTTCCATTCTACAGCCAGAGTTCTAATCTGGACGTTTTGAAACCACAGGAAAGAAAATGAGCTTTTTTTCTGACTTGGAATCTGGAAAAAAATTGACATGCACTTGATATTAATTTTTAAAGTGCTATTTCAGCCCTAAAGCCCTAAACTTGCTAGTTTAGGAATTTAAAATTTCATTGCTATTACTTAGTTTACCCATTTATAGAATTGGATGTTTGGCATATTGAATTAAAATACAGTTTGTGCGACAGTAAACTGAAATTTAGAGAGGTAAGTACACAGAAGGTTAGCCTCAAATTTAAGAAGATAGCAGCGCAAATTGAGCATTTCATACTGTGGGTCTGATACATGCTCAAGGCTCCGTGCAACTCTACAAGACTATGTGACTGATAGGGCAGCTAGGTGATGCAGCGCATAGAGCACTGGAGTGAGAAGGACCTGAGTTCAAATCCAGCCTCAGACACTTGACACTAGCTGTGTGACCCTGAGCAAGTCACTTAACCCCAATTGCCTCAAAAAAACAAAAAAAAAAGACTATGTGACTGAAGAGTTGCCAATCTGCTTCAGTGGTTGGGGTTTTTCCTTTTGGGAGTTCACATTGCTGAAATAACAAGTCCAGACCAGTACCATCACCCATTCCAAAATAATAAATTTACTCATTTTATTAATTTTTAAATGTTAAAATAATTTGTTTGTAATTAATTAATAATGTTAATGTAGCTGCTGAACTTCAAGGCATCTCAGATCTCTTAGTTTATGAGAAGCAAATAAGCTGAGAATATGAAAAATTTTCCTGTTATAATAACACAAAGTTATTAGGCTTTCTGGATTTATGTTTTCCACAGTGACAAGCAGATAAGGAAAGTATGCATTTTCAGAAAAGGCGCTAAGAAAAAACTGGAGAGAAATATAGCTAAATTCACTGAATACAACTTTTACCACATGGAACTGATAGGGTAGGGGCCCTGGGAACCTCCCTCTCCAGCTCTCCTTGAGTTTTCTCCTTTTTTCACGTGGTCAAGTCTTTGGCGTTTTCCGGAGGTATTGACCCATCCCAGTAACCCACCCAGCTGACCTTTCATTGTGGCTAAACCCAATCTCCCAATTCTGCTACTTCTAACCTAGCCCAGCCCTTCATTATCTGTTACCTCCAGATCAACACCCCCCTCCACTTCCCACCCTTAATTCTATCTAGACCCCATTCTCTGTTGGCCACGTGGTTCAGGTCTCTGGCTTTCTCTGTTACCTCACAGTCACCCTAGCCTACTGGCCACTCCCATCCAGATCCTTTTTCTATAAAAGGAGCCGATTCTTAAAATCTTGCCCAAACCTGATCAGTGTTGTAATAAACCTTGTCTTTGGTTGAAAGAAGGCTTGGGTCGAATTCATTCAAGGCAGGAATTTCATCTCTTGCCCTTGAATTTCAGGATTCCAGCACCCCTAAACCTTACCTGAACTTTGTCTATAATCAGTCTCATTCTCTGAGCTACTCTTTTTTTTTTCCTTGAGGCAACTGGGGTTAAGTGACTTGCCCAGAATCATACAGCTAGTGAGTGTTATATGTCTGAGGCCAGATTTGAACTTAGGTCCTCCTGACTCTAATGCTCTATCCATTGCACCACCTGGCTGCCCTGTGAGCTACTCTTATTGTCACCTTTTGCTTGCTTCATGTACTGTTTTTTTTAAGTCATTGTCACAGATTTCTGTGTCAAACACAGACATCCCCACGCTGAGAAAACTTTATCTTGTCCCTTCTTCATTTATATTGTGATTCCACAGTATCACATAGGGTCATCAATAATTTTTTCAAAAAGCTGGGACAATTTACTTTTTGGCCTTTGTGGTTTTTATTTTTCTTTAGTTTCTTGAAATATAGCTCTGGAAAAGACAGGTTTTTTAAAAGCCCGTAGTGTTCTAAATGGAGCTGCTTGACTCCACCTTAAAATCCAAATCTCTGGGCTTTCATTGAATGGCCAATAGCCCAAGCTTCTGTGGCTCATAGTTTAGATTTTTATGGTTTAGAATGGGTGTAAATAGCAATTGTTTTCTGTTTTGGCCAGAAATTCTCCTTCCCCTCCCAGATTTATATCTTTGTGATGATAAATGGAGCCATCTTTTGTCTCAATGCTTACCCAGCCCTTAATCACTGAATGGGTGTGGCCCCAGACAAACTGAAACCCGGAGAAGACTTTAATTTAGAAAGGCCAAGGTTCCCACTGCATCCTGGAACATTGCCAGTTGTCTTGACCTTTGTCTTTTGGCCTTTGTCTTGCCACTGAACTCCCATGATTCTGAAGGAGAGAGTGAAGCTGACAGCTCTGCCTATGTATATCCAATTCATGTGCAAGTTAATAGGACGTTGGTCTTCTTGAAGAAGGAAGGACTAATAACAATGACAAAAATACGATCATGGAATGCTTAGGCTAGAAGGGCCTTCAGAGAAAATCTGATCACAGAAGAATGAATTCTCAGAGTAAAGAGACCTTACAGGGAATTAACATTCAGCCTGTATCTGAAAAAGAAATTCACTCAGCAGGTAAGAATGGTGGGAAGGGTAGTGGATATCTGGAAACAACTGATATAGAAATGAAAGACATTTTTAAAGGATTCCCTCTACATCGCACCAGATAAGTGGTCATGCAATGTTTCCTTGAAAGACCCTCAATTAAAGAACTAAGCATCTTCCAGGGTAGCCCATTTTTCCTACTTCTGCAGTCTACGACCAAGGAGAACAAATTAATCCCTTTTCTAAATGACAGCCCTTCAAATACTTGAAGGACAGCTATTATGTCTCTCTTCAATGTCTTCTCCAGGCTAAATATGCCTAGTTCCTCCACCCTATGACCTCTGGGAACTTTTGACATCCTGGTTGCTTTTTCCTGAGCACTCTCTAGCTAAATACAACATTTTAGACATGGCCAGACCAGGGCAAAGTGCAACAGGACATATCACCTTCCTGGCCCTGGATACATGCCTTCTTTAATGATGCCTAAAATTTCATTAAGCCTTGGGGCTGTCATGTCACACAGTTGATTCACTGAACTTACAATCCATTAAAGCAGAGGTGTCCCACTTGAGGCCCCCAACGTTCCTGAGCATAGCAGGAACCAAATTAAAAAGTAATTGACACATGTTTAATAAAATCAATAAAAATACAATTAGGACATACTGTTAATTTGTGATTTTCTAAATCAATATGTGGCCTGCAGGAGTCCATTTCTCTCTTTTGATACTATTGCTCTAAAGCACTCAAATGTGCTTCACGCAGACATCTTTCCAGCCAACCTGTCACCATCTTGCACAAAGATGTTGACTTGTTGAAACCAAGTGTAAGATTTTACTTTTGTTTCTATTAGGTTCCATCTCATTAAATTAAGACCAGTGTTCTAGCCTGTCAAAATAATTTTGGATCCTGACCGTGACATCCAACATGTTAACTATCCCTGTCAGCCTTGCACTTTCCACATACTTGGTAAGCACACTACCAAGGCAACATGCAGTCGTGGATGAACTATTAGAATTAGAGTCAAGAGAGTCCCAGGATTGAGCCTTCCTCTGATATTTGCTAGCTATGTTACCATGGGCAAGTCATGTATAAAATGAGGGGGATTATACTAGAAGTCCTCAACAGTCCCTTTTAATTCTAAATCTATGATCTTAATATTTTAGGTCATTTATTCTCTCTGAATCTCAGTTTCCCTATCTGTAAAATGGGGATAATAATAACTCTGACACCTACCTGACAGGGTTATTGCTAGATGTTTTTGTGATGCTTGAATGAGATCATGTATAACCCATGTATAACCCATGACCCAGAGCCTCTCAAGACTGGGCTCACAGAGACATAACCAAGTCTTAGAAACTGACCCCCAAAAGATCATTATGTCTCTTTGATTCATTGCTCTTGAAAAAAAATATTCTTAATATACTCAGGAAATAGTTCATGTTCAGGTTCCTCCACATGTGAGCAAAGAGATTCCCAGCTCCTGTGCAGGCACTCAGAGTCCCAAATTCTTAGCAGGCATGGGACAGGCACAGAAGAAAAACATGCGTAAGGTGCAAAAGACTCACAGGAGCCAGTTGTGGAAAACAGATAAAGTGCTCGAAAAAAACTATCAGCTCTCCCCCAAAAGGAACTAAACTTGGGGTTTGCTATCTTAACATTTCGGTGAGTTCTTCAGTATTCTCCCAAGATGCATAGTATCACTCTGCAGCTTAGATTCTCCCCATCCCCACCCCACAGAGTTAAACAGACTTTGGGGGCTACCAAATGAGCAATCCCCTTCCCATCATTCCTGCACTGAGACTCAGGGGTGGGGAACCTGCAGTCTGGAGGCCACACGTGGCCTTCTAGGGCCTTGGATGCAACCTTTTGACTGTTTTACCAAACACATCCTTTTATGAAGGGGATTTGTTCTGTGAAGTTTGGATTCAGTCAAAGGGCCGCCCTTGAGGACCTAGAGGTCCACATGTGGCCTTGAGGGCGCAGGCTCCCCACCCCTGACTCTAAATAGTTCTCTGGTTTTACTCTTCAAGTAATCCGAATCACAGGAAACATAGGGACTACCCTCGTCGTTCTCTAAAGGGCACGTTATATCAAGAAAGTCTTCTCTTTCTAGAATAGAAGGTCCAGTCCTCAGCCTCTAGAACTTTGTCTAAATTGATGCGCTTCTCCTGGAAATTTCTCAGTGCTCTGGCTGTTACCATATCTTCAATTGTCCCTGCCCAGAAAATCTTCCTTCTTGGGCAAGCAGCCTAGATTTCAGGATCACAATCAAGCTGCTTTCGAATTCTCTACATCCCCTCTGTTTCTGCCAAGGGTTGCCATCAGCTGCTCCAGAAAGTGTGCATTAGTATAGTCAGTCAATCATCTTGACTCTTAATAGCCAATCATCTTGGACTAATGTCTGCCAATTAGTCTTGCATTCCCTGTGGCCATTCCAGAGTTAGTGGGTAAACTCACATTCTTTTGGTTGTCTTCTAAGGCCCAAGCCCTATAGTTTTATTAATTTGATTGGGGGAACTCATTAAATTGATCAGGAACACCTCTCATCAGCCTCTTACATATAAAAATTACTTAGTTGATTATAAAATGCTATGTAAATGTCAGCTATTATTAGCTATGCCTTTCTCTAAGTCATTGATTTAAAAAAATATTAATACAAGCCCAAGCAAAGATCTATAAGACATTCCTGAGTCACCCAACCATTAATGACTATTTGTTGGGTTTGGCCGTTTATCCAGGTCTGAAACCACCATCTCTAATTTATTCCCAAGCCATCACTCTTGCCCTGGTTATGCTATCCTCCCTTTCCTAGCTTAGTGAACCAATTCAACTCTGTATTATCCTCCAATTTCAAATCTCTTCTGGGCCCTGGTCTTACCACCCATCACACCTAGCCAAACCTAAATCCAGGATTACTCTCACCACCTACTTCCTTTGCTCCTATTCACATGCTAGAGAAAAAGTGGATTGTTTCCAACACAATTTTTCTGAGTTTAATCTCAACTAGGCCCTGACTACAGTGAGAAAAACATTTTATCCCTTCCTAATCCATTCCCTATCCCACTCCCCACAGCAGGTGTGTATCTGTGTGTGTTCAGTCATTTTCCATAGTGCCTGACTCTTTGTGACCCCACTTGGGGTTTTCTTGGCAAAGATACTGGAGTGGTTTGCCATTTCCTTCTCCAGCTCATTTTACAGATGAGGAAACTGAGGCAAAAGGGTTAAGTGACTCACCCAGGAGGTCAGATTTGAACTCAAGAACATGAGTCTTCCTGATTCCAGGCCCAGCTCTCTGTCCACTGCTCCACCTAGCTGCCCTAAACTCTTTCATCTCTTCTCAAGCTTTCCACAGTACCCCCTTCCTCACTCTCTCAGCTAAAGATGTTGCATCATACTTCTCTACTAAACTCTCAGAAACTGGGTTTTTTATCTCATTGTTCAAGTGAAATCTCCCTCCCCAAAGTCACCAGTGATCTCTTACTTGCCAAATCTAATGGCCTTTTCTCGATCCTCATCCTCCTTGACCTCTCTGTAGCATTTGACACTGTTGATCACCATCTCCTTCTAGATGTTCTCTCTTCACTAGGTTTTTCCTCCTATCTGTTCAATCACTGCTCAGGCTTCTTTCCTGGATCTTCATCCCTTAATTGCAAGTTCACCCTAAGGCTCTGTCCCTGGCCCTTTTACCTTTTTTTTTTCCCCCCATGAATATAGGTTGTACAAGATTATTTTTTTTTTTTTGGAATGGGGGTAGCCAAGTGGCAAATGGATAGAGTACCTGCCTTGGAGTTAGGAGGACCTGAGTTCAAATCTGGTCTCAGACATTTAATAGCTGTGTGACCCTGGGCAAGTCACTTAACCCCAACTGACTCACTAAAAAAAAGATTATTTTTTTTTCCACGAAGGCCACATTTTTTTAGGATTAAATTATGTATGTTTTTTTTTTCTATCAATGAAAATCCTTCTCTCCCTGCCATCACCACCCCACATTGAGAAAGAAAGAAAATAAAGCTGGGTGGTCTTCTTTTCTCCCTCTATATCAGGGATTCTTAGCCTTTTTGTATTATGGACCTCTTTGGTAGTGTGATGAAGCTTATGGACCCCTTCTCAGAATAATGTTTTTAAATGCACAAAAGAAAATAGAGAGGATTGCAAAGGAAGTCAATTATGTTGAAATACAAATTTTATTTATTTATTTTGCTTTTTGGTGAGGCAGTCAGGGTTAAGTGACCTGTCTAGGGTCACACAGATAGTGTCAAGTGTCTAAGGCTAGGTCAAAATATTTTTCTTTAAAAAAAAGTTCATTAAAAAAAATTTTTTTAAAAATGTTCAGTCCCCTAATTGCAACACTTGCTTTATCCTATCTCATTTGGTGATGTCATCAATTCCCATGGGTCCAACTGTTATTTCTATGCAGATGATTCCCAGATCTGTATGTCCAGTCTCCCTCCTGAGCTACAGTCCTGCATTTTGTACATCTCAAATTGAATATCCTCTAGGCATCTCAAATTCAACATGTCCAAAAGAGAGCTCATTATGTTTCCCCTCAAACCCTCCTTTCTCAATTTCCCAATGGCTATTGAGAATACTGCCATCAGGGCAGCTAGGTGGTGCAGTAGGTAGAGCACGGGCCCTGGAATCAGGAGGACCTGAGTTCAAATCCACTCTATAACACTTTCTAGCTGTGTGACCCTGGGCAAGTCACATAACCCCGACTGCCTCCAAAACCCCTCCACAAACAAACAAAAAAGAACGCTACCATCTTCCCAGTCACTCAGGTTTGCAATCTCAGTCTCAACCTCCTCATTCTTACTCTTTCCACATAGCCAATCCATTGCCAAATGTCGTCACTTCTACTCCACAGCATCAAGTATTCTCCAATCCTCCAGACACAATCCTAGTTCGAGACCCCATCACCTCTTTCTGGGATTGTTGCAGTAACCCTTCTAGTCAATCTCCCTGACTCAAGTCTCCTCACAGATCACTGCAGCCTCCACTTGGTTGCCAAGGTGACTGTTCTAAAGCATAGGTTTGACAACATCATCTACCCTGTTCGATGAGTTCCAGTGGTTTCTTATCACCTCTAAGATCAAATAGAAACTCCTCTGCTTGGCATTTAAAGCTCTTCATAATTTAATCCCTTCCTACTTTTTTAGTCTTCTTTCTTCCACATGTTCTACATTCCAGCAATTCTGTCCTATTTGCAGTTCCTCAAACATAACAATTCCATGTCCCTTTTTGCTCCCCATCCCCCACATCTGGAGGGCCCCACTGCTTTGACTTCCTTTAAGATTCAGTTAAGTTCCATCTGCTCCAGAAGTCCTTTCCTAGTCTCCACCTCCCTCTATCACCACCCCACTCAAAATCTTTCCTCTTAGGGTCTTCTGCATACTCTTAGATTTACTTTAGATCTTAGATCTAAATTTAGATTTATTTTAGATCTTAGATTTACATAACAACTTACCTGTTGTCTTCCCCATTAGAATATAAGCTCCTTGAGGGTGGGGACTGTTTTGCCTTTCTTTGTATCCCCAGAGCTGAGCACAGTGCCGGCCTCATAGTAAGCACTTAATAAATGTTTGTTGGCTTGATTTGACTTGTCTGTCCCCTCTATTCCATCCTCTGTCCACCTGTTGTACCTACTGTCTGTACCATTTGACTCATTATACTTGGGTTGGTATTGTTATTTATATATTTCTAGAATAGTCAAGAGACAGCTAGACAGAGAAAGAGACAGAAACAGAGACCGAGATAGAAATAGAGACAGGTAGTGAGAGGCAAGAAAGAAAGACACAGACTTCAAACTGGTCATGAGGAGGCCCCCAGAGCCATAAGTATGTGGGGAAGAACTGGCACCCCAGTGTATCCCAGCACCTATAACCCCAGAGACTGAGAGGACTTCTTGGATTTTCTCCACAGTTAAACTGAGATTTCATCTATTTACAGCTGTTTCTTTTAGACATCAGTATTCTATCACCTGATCTGATCTGTATAGCTTCCCCAGTGGTTGTTTTACTTGCTTGCTTTGATAAACTAGTTATCTGTAATTGTTTTTTGTGTGTTAAGCTTTGTGGGAGGAGAATTAGGTGGAGGAGATACACCTGCTACCCTCCAAGTCTGGGCAGGACTACTTCTCAGACCTTCAGAGTGGCCAGGCAACATCTTGAACCCCCTAAAGAATCATGCTTCTAGCCTACAAATGTCTGATGTGTAACAAATGAAAACAGGGGAGTGGAGCGTTTGCCTAGTCACAGCTGTCTTCCTGCTCTCCACAAAGGTGGAATTTCCTGAGCTCCCTGGGAGATCGATTGAGCATTCTGGACTTGATACAAAATCCGTGTTTGCCACATGGGTCCCCATTAGACTGGACCAGTCATTTATGTTTAATGGGAATGTACATGTATAGCCTATTACAGATTGCGCACCATCTTGGGGAGGGAAGGGAAGAAAAATTTTAAACTCAAAAGCTTGTGGAAGTGATTGTTGATAAATCAAAATAAATTAATAAAGTAGACTGGACCAGTCAAAACTTATCAACACATAAAGCTCTGTGAGATAGGTGCTTTTATTATCTCAATGTGACAGATGAGGAAACTAAGGCGCGGAGAAATGATATGACTTGCCCATGGTCACACAGCTATTTTAAGTGCTTAAAGATGGATTGGAGGCCATGTTTTCCTGAATCTAAATCCAGCATTCTAGCTATTTTGCCAAGCTGCTTGTTCACACTGACTTTCTCCCATACCACCTAACGCAATCCACTTATTTATTTAATTATCATATGCTAAGCTCCGCTATGCACAAAGCATTTTGCTAAGGGAGATTTTTCCTTTTTGTCAAAGAGCTTACAATCTAACAGTTAATTTTCTCTAAGGGCAGATAGATGGAGCATTAAATGCAGGGCCCACCTGGAGTCAGGAAGACCTAAATTCAAATCCAGCCTCAAACACTCCTGTGTGATGGTGGACAAGTCACCTAACCTCTGTTTGTGTCATCTGTAAAATGGGGGATCTTAATAGTACTTGCCTCTCAGGGTTGATTAAATAGGATAATTGTAAAGTGTTTATCATGATGGCTGGCACACAGTAGGTGATACGTAAATGTTAGCTATTATTATTATCTAGGCCACTTGCTAAGACATATCTTTTTAAAAAAAAAAAAACAATGCTATAGTGGGAGACTACCCTGTCTCTAATCCTGGTTCTATCTTGCTAACTGAGTCATGGTGGCATTAAGCAAGTAATTTTAACTCTCCATGATCCATGTTCCTTTTACTCTTTTAGGAAGAGTTTCTCTCAATTGGTGAATGGATGAACAAGGTATAGTATATAGCCAATGTGGGAATTTTTTACAAGGGTTTTATTTTTCTTTCTTTTTCAATGGAGGAGGGCGGGAAATGGAGGGAATATAATAATAAAAGCACCTATCTCACAGAGCTTTATGTGTTGATAAGTTTTGACTGGTCCATTAATTGAAAAAGTTATTGAAAAAACCTAATTTGTAAAAATAACGGAAATAAAAAAGGATAGGCTTGGACTGGGGGTGGGTGTGGGGGTTGGTTTTGTGATTGCTATAGAAACTGAGTTTGGAACTTTCATGGAATTTTACTTTCCAACTCAAAAAAGGCCCTCGTTACAATGTTCCATAACCGCTGGGTACTTTAAGATGTCCAGATTTCTTAAAGAGCCTCTTTGTTTTTCAGTAAATTCTCAAAGGACTCCACCCTGCAAGAATTTCTGTAAGACCTTTTAATTCTGTTCTTGCTTCATCTTGCAGACAGAAGCAACACTATGAGAAGCGGTTCTATCTCATAACACTCCTTTTACTTTTCTAAAGCTCTTTTCAAGATGGTCCAACTTTACAATGTCAGAGAGAAGCAATTTTAAGCCTTGACATTCACATCTTGTTGCAACTATTTACCCTTTATTCAGGGACATTTTGGCCTCAGGGGAAAAGTACTGAATTTGAGACCAAGGGGACCTGAATTCTAATCCTGATTCTGCTACTAACCAAGAGAGTTATTACAAGAACATAGTGACAAAAGGGAGATTTTCAACCTTCCTACCCTGTGAGGTAAGCAGGGCAAATGATTCTCCCATCTGACAAGGTGCCTTACCCAAAGTGGTATTGGAACCCGGGTCTCTTTACTGCCAATGATGGGGTGACGGGACTTGGACCCCTAAAAGGAAAAGACCATGTCTATGAAAGTAGCCCAGTCCCTGAGTTTTCCTACACATTTCAGTAGCCCAGATCGATGGCATTTTACCCAAGGCATCTGGCCCATCCCAGCTCCACCTCTTACCCCAAAAGATTTGAGGGATGATGGGGTGATGGGACTTGGACCCTGAATTTTCCCATACATTTCAACAACTCAGTCCTAGAACTTTCCCTTGCATTTTCAGCTGGCCAGATCACAGGTGTCTTGCCTAAGGCATAAGGCCCACCTTGATTACTTAATTAGTTTACTTGCTACTCCTTAATCCCATTTTCACTGACTCTTTTCCTCTTTTTTTGCATGTAAGTATCTGTCCCATCCTCATCAACCTGCAGATTCCTTAAAAATCTCACTGCTCCTACAGGTGTTACAATAAACCTTGCCACCATGACTGAAAGAAACTTTGAGTGCTGAATTCATTCCAGGCAGACTCACCTTGTACTCTTACATTTCCGGGTTCCAAGCAACCCTAACCGCAACACCATCACATCATACTAAAAGGGAGCCGTTATGTAGCAGAAAGAGCATTAGATTTGAAGTCAGCAGACCTGAATTCATAGCCTGGCTCCAACATTTAAGTGTTGGCATTGCTGTGTGACCTAAGGCAAGTCATTTAACATCTCAAAACCTCTTTGTAAAATGATGATAATCAGATCAGAATCTTTCCAAACTGGACTCAGTAAATCTGTCTCTGTTGATTAGTCTATCCCAAGATGGCTTAGCTGGTAGGTTTGAGGGGAGGAAGATTGGGAGGGATTGGCAGATTGAGCTGAGTTTTCCTAGTTTCCTAGCCCTCCAGGCTGAACCAGAAAATTAATATGACAGTGTGTGTAAAGTCTATATCAGATTGCATGCTTGGGGAGGGGAAGAAAATTGAGAACGCAAAATCTTATGGAAGTGAATGTCGAAAACTAAAACTAAATAAAAAAGAAAGAAAAGTGACAGTGAGGTCCCTAGGATTGATGCTGCTTTAAAACTCCATCCATGCTCATGGAGCCTGTTGCTATTAGAATTCTACAATTTTTTTCGGTACTTGCTGGTGTGTGCAAATCTATCTTCTCTACCTCATGGTCAGCCAGAACAGAGCTGGTGAACAAGATTTGTTCTCTCACACACAGGGAGTCCTCAACCCAATCATTCTTCTCTTAGGCTTGCTTTCTGCCCCCAGTGGGCTTTTAAGTATCCCTACCTTTGGCATAGTATAAAAAGTTAGGCTTCTGGAACCCATAGTGATGTCTATTCGATTTACTCTGCCCAGGAAAGAATAGATACATACACAAAACCTCTCTGGAGAGGTACCAGAGACCTCCCTGTTTCTCATTCTTTGCTTCTCTCTGTCACCTGAAATCTCTCTCCTCCTTCAGGTCATATGGAGTCTGCATGACCCCTGTTCCTAATATCTTGTCCCATTCCTTCTTGGTGAGTCCTCGATGAACTGCCTCCCAACACCCTTCATACACAAGTACATTAACCACAGGCCAGGGTGCACTCCCCTGACTCCAAGCACCCTTTAGATCCAGAGTTCATTAGTACTTCTGGGATTCTCACGTTTGAGTCTATGTGAAAGCCTGGGTGTCCTACATGTGTGTCTCTGTGTGTATCTGTGTCTATCTATATGAGTTTATGTTTGCGGTGTCTTAGTAAGCAGAATACACATATCTGTATGTGCATGTGTTGAGTAGCTCTGGGTAGATTTTTATGTGGGTATTTCCATACTCTCTGCCAATTTCTGGATGGACTTGTCGGAAATAGCCCTCTCCTCCCTCCTTTCAGTCCCAGCCCAGGGAGCTGAAAGGGCTCTGAATCATAAACCGGATAAAGGTGAGACTTTGAGCACACTACATAGTGGGGAGGAGGGAAGAAGAATGTCCTCCCTAAACTCTCTTTACCATGCTTACCCTATGATTCTAATGATGAGTGGGAGGTCAGGTGGGACCACCAGAAACATGCTCTTCTCTAGAAAAAGAACTATCTCGAAGTAGGACTCCTTGAAGGTAGGGGCTAGTTAGACCAAAAGGCACCCTAAGAGTGAAACTATTTCAATCCAGCTTACCCCAAGTAGCTCAGTTTGCTGGCCCCTCCTTCCCAACCCCAGGGAGCCCCAGGGTTTCCTGGTAGCCCTAGCACTGAACCTGAGCTAGGTCCTTATCTCCCTGCCCTAGGCTTGAGCTGTGCTTTCAGGGAGTCACTGCCCAACCACCCTCCACCCCCCCCCCAGCCCTCACCTGTGACGTCCCAAATGCCATCTCAGCTTTGGGGCTCAGGGCTTGAGGGGTGGGGTGGTGAGTTTCCATGGAAACAAGGGTTTGTGGTGAGAGGCCTTGCAGCCCCATGGGGAGATATTTATCAGGCACAGGATGCCAAGTGTGAGTAGGGACAGAGGCGAGAATATTCTTTCAGGAGAGGATGGAGGATGCTAAAGAGGTCGGAAGAACAGGGAGTGTGTCAGATACAGCACCCCACTTCCACCCCCATGATCCCCAAAGCTTGGTTTCAATAACTCAGAGATTACTTCACTTTGGAGCTCCACGTTTCAGGCCATCCATTTTGTGATAGGAAGAGAACTGAGGGCAGATATAAAAAGAGAGGTTCACCCTCAACCCTGGATAACCAAGAGTCTAGGATGGTGTGGGAGTTGGGTAACAAAGAGGCTTTTGGTCTGGATGGGATTTTGAAAAGCCCATATGGAACAGGAGCTGGAGAACAAAACTGAATTAGCTTCCAGGGGGATGGCAGGGGATATTAAGGGGCACTATTTAGCCACAGAGGTCGGGAGAAACTTGAATGGAGTACCAAAGTCTTTCTTTGGCTCCTCCATCCTGAGAGACTTTTAATTATAAGGAAAACATGACCTTTCTCCTCTCCTCAATTCCCATCCTTCATGGAGATAAGAGCTTCTATTGTTACTACTTTATGTCCTGAATTATTAAATTTTTGAGGGGGAGGCAATCAGGGTTAAGTGACTTACCCAGGGTCATACAGCTAGTTAAGTGTCTGAGGTTGGATTTGAACTCAGGTCCTCCTGATTGCAGGGCTCTGATACAATGCACCACCTGGCTGCCCCTATGTCCTGAGTTACTGACAATAACCTCCTAATTGGTTTCCCTGCCTCAGTCTTTCTCCTCTCCAATGTATCTTTCACATAGCTGTCAGAGTAATATTCTTAGATTCAAGTCTGCCTCCATTACTTATGGCCTGTGTGGCATCGGACAAGTTTCTTAACCTCTCTGGGACTCAGATTCCTCATCTCTAAAATGAAGGAGTTGGTCTAGATGACCTATAAGGATCCTTCCAGCTCAAAATCTAAGATCCTGTGATCCTCTGCTAGAGAAACTCTAAAGTCTTTTGCAGTCCTAAATCTATGGTTCCGTGGTCTTCTCAAGAAACTACAGTGGCTCTCTACTACTTCTGGGAAGAACTACAGACTCCTCTTTTTGGTATTTAAAACCTATTACATTCTGACTCCAAGTTACCTTTCCCACTATGGTGTACATTACTCTCTTTTCATGTACCCTCTGTTGCAGGCAAACTGATCTGTTAGCCATTCCCCACACACAGCTTTCCATCTTTCCCACCTCCAAGCCTTTGCAAAGGCTGTCCCTCATCCCTGGAATGTGCTCCTTTCTCACCTCCACCTCTCAGGTTGCCTCGCTTTTCAGGTATCCCCCCCCTCCACCCCCACCTAGCCAGGGCTCCTGTTTACTGCTACCACCACCACTCCCAGCTTCCTAAGAATTAATAACTTTGGCTTTTCTGTTCTACATGGCTGCACATCATTTCCCTTAGGTCACAGCCCAGTGCCCAGAGCTCTGTCTGCTCAGGTGAGAAGGAATCACAGCTGGACTGGGGCCAAAGGACTCAATGCGCACTGGTTTCCTACCCCCTGAAGCTACCCCATAGAGTGGCAGATGGATGGGTAAGGTGCCTACCCCAAGGCTTACACCCTGATTATTTTTGAGGGCCAAGGATTTCAAATAAGAAGATAAAGAGGAAACCCTGAAAAAACCTGCAAGAGTACAAGATAGACTTTAAGAAAGAGTTAAAGAGTATAACTAAATTAGAAACTTTCATCTGCTGGCTAAATCCAGGATTTGCAAACCTATCCCCTACACATGTTCTCCACCCCCACTTTCATTTTAGATAGTATCCCCCTGATCATAATTCCGAGCTATTGTTTAACCAGGGTTGTAGTTTCTCTGGGACTGCTGTTATAGGATTTCAATTTAGAGCTGGAAGGGACCTCAGAGGTCATCTCCCTCATTTTACAGAGAAGGAAACTAAAGTCTCAAAGGATGTTAAACTACTTACTTAACTTGAAGAGGCAGGATTTTTCCCCCCCACTTAATAGTATTTTATTTTTTTCCAATTATATGTACAGATAGTTTTCAACATTCACTTTTATAATATTTTGAGTTCCAAATTTTTTCTCCTTCCCTCCCTTCCCTCTCCCCTCCCCAAGAGGGCATGCAATCTGATATAGGCTATACATATACAATCATATTAAACATATTTCCGCATTAGTCATGTTATGAAAGAAGAATCAGAACAAAAGGGAAAAACCACGAGAAAGGAAAAAAAAAAGAAAGAGAAAATAGCATGCTTCAGTCTGCATTCAGACTCCACAGTTCTTTCTCTAGACTTGAATAGCATTTTCCATCATGAGTCTTTTGGATCATTGCATTGCTGAGAAGAGCTAAGTCATTCAGAGTTGATCATCGCACCATGTTGCTATTACTGTATACAATGGTTTCTTGGTTCTGCTCACTTCACTCAGCATTGGTTCATGTAAGTCTTTCCAGGTTTTTCTGAAATCATCCTGCTCATCATTTCTTCTACCACAATAACATTCCATTACATTCATATACCACAACTTGCTCAGCCATTCCCCAATTGATGGGCATCCCCTCAATTTCCAGTTCTTTGCCACCACAAAAAGAGCTGCTATAAATATTTTTGTACATGAGGGTCCTTTTCCATTTTTCATGATCTCTTTGGGATACAGACCTCGTAGTGATATTGCTGGATCAAAAGGCATGCACAATTTTATAACCCTTTGGGCATAGTTCCAAATTGCTCTCCAGAATGGTTGGATTATTTCACAACTCCACCAACAACGAATTAGTGTTCCAATTTTCCCATATCTTCTCCAACATTTATCATTATCTTGATTTGTCCTGTTAGCCAATCTGATAGGCGTGAAGTGATGCCTGAGAGTTGTTTTGATTTGCATTTCTCTATCAATAGTGATTAAGAATATTTTTATGTGACTATAGGTAACTTTAATTTCTTTATCTGAAAACTGCCTGTTCATATCCTTTGACCTTTTATCAATTGGGGAATGACTTGCATTCTTATAAATTCTACTCAATTCTCTATATATTTTAGAAATGAGGACTTTATCAGAAACATTGGCAGTAAAATTGTTTCCTAGTTTTCTTTCCTTCTAATCTTGGTTGCATTGGCTTTGTTTGTACAAAACCTTTTTATTTAATGTAATCAAAATCATCCATTTTGCATTTCATAATGTTCTCTATCTCTTGTTTGGTCATAAATTCTTTCTTTCTTCATAGAAGAGGCAGGATTTTCAGCCCAGATCCTCTGAATCCAATTCCAGGGTTCTTTTTAATACATCTCCCTTTCCCCTTTTCTCCTCAGCCAGGTGGGAGAGGTTTAGGGGTATGGATAAGCATGAGCACTACCCCTTCTTCAGGGAGACCTTCCTCTTTCCTGAAAAAGTTGGTTGTCATTCCAGGCAAAGAAAATGAAACTCACTTCCTCTCTGCCTGGTGCCTAGGTGGGCAGGACTGGCAAGGGAGACCTTCCAGCCATAACTTCAGCCCTAAGGAAAGAGGGAAGAAACCTTATTTCACACACTCCCCACTTCTGCCACCTGGCTGAGGAGAATAGAGATGGGAGCAGTGACCATAGGGGGATGGGTATAACACATAGAGGCTTAGATAAAGTGTAAGCTTGGAAGAATGACTAAAAGGAGTTGACTCTCCAAGTCAAGGGTCATGGATCCCATTCCTCCTACTACCCCAAAAGTAGAGAGAGGTCATAATGAAAAGCTGAGGTCCCCAAATCCCCAAGGTCCTCTAGGTTCCCCAGGCCAGAAAAGGGGCCACCCTAAATAGAAAGATGCATGGGATTGCCTCAGGAGGTGTCTGTACCTTCCCTTCTTTCAGCTATTTTCTCTTTGCCTCCCTAGCTAGAGACTTCTTCCCCTCATACCCCAAACCACTGACAAAAAAAAAGTTTTTTGCCATCTCTGCTAAGTGATTTTCCTCAAATAACTATAATACAAGAAAGAATGTGGTAAGGGGTATGAAGTAAGAGGCAAAGAATGCCACAGGAATGCACAGGAAAAGAGACCATTGAAGGCTGGAGTCCCCTCCCCCCCAAAATTTATGGCACCATGATTGAAAGGCTGTAGGATTTGAAGTCAGAGGTGCTGAATTCAAATCCAAATTCAGTTGTCTCATCTATAAAATGAGGATATTGGGCTTTCTGACCTGTAATATGCCTTCCAACTCTAAAAACCCATGACCCTATAATCCTATGATAGGTGTGATTTGAGAACAGTAGGATTTTGAAAAGTGTTAAGAAGTGTTTATGCAGAGGGTGGCTTTCTGGCCTGCTTCTATGTAGTGTGCAGACCCATGAATCTCCTTCTTCCCCTTTCCTACCAAAATAAAACAAAACAAAAAAAAAACCCACAACACATGCAAAATTTGGCCTCCATTGGGCTCTGATTGAACTTTTTATACACACACACACACACACACACACATTGTGTATATGTGTGTGTGTGTGTGTGTGTGTGTGTGTATATATGTGTGTGTGTGTGTATATATATATATATCTCCATCCCCCTGAAAACTTAACCAATGGAGAGGATTGGAGTAAAGGCAAATAGAAAGGAAGAGGAGGAGAGAGAAAGGCTGATGATGCAGAGGCAGAGAGAGAGAGAGAAAGAGAGAAAAAAGGAAAGTGTAGAAGAAAAAGATGGAGAGAAAAGAAAAAAGAGGGAAAGAAAAAGGAGAGAGAGATAGGGAAAGATGGAGTTAGGGAGAAATGAAAGCAGAAGAGAAAAGAAGGAATAGAAAAGAAAGGAGAGAGAAAGGCATAGGGAAGAGGGAGACTGGAGAGGAAAATCTGGTTTGGGGAGATTAAGGGAAGAAAAGGGAGGAGAGATGAAGAGAAGCAGAAGGGTGCTATGGGCCCCTCCCAAACCACTACAAAGTCTCTTTGTTCTTAGCTCCTCCTTTGCTCTGGTCTTCCCCCAAGTAGATTCTACAGTAGAGCCAGATTCATTGTGGCCCCTGGGCATCCGAGATATAGACTGAGAAAGACTGGACTGTGTCCCTTCCCCACAGATTGGGCAGTATTCACCCCACCCCTTTCCTTAGCATTCTCCACCCCTTCTAATGTCATATATACCTACTGAGTTATTGCTGGATTCTTTCACTGGACTGTAGCCACACTTTCTAAGCTCCCTAAATATGGAATCATTCAATCACCAGCTGTACTCTGAGCCAGGGTTTCCATTTACAGAGTTAGATTCCATGAGGGCTTTATGGGCAATGGGGTGGTGGAAACGGGCTTTTAAACTCTTGTGGGGAGGAAATTAGTAGTTTGATGGGTATCTCTGAAAATGACTCTCAATATGAGGTCTAAACTCACTCAAGGTGGAAATACGCATAGCATAGTCTTACATATGTGTGTATGAGTGTATATGTGGATGTTTATAGACATCTATGTATATGTGTATATACGTATACACGTGTGTGCACACGCACACACACATATATATCTCTTTATTTAACTGTAGCTTTCTGGAGGAGGGGGGGAATAAAGTAAAAACTGCACAGCAGAGAACAAAAGAAAACCTAGAAGGAAGCAAAGAAAAGCTAGGTAGATTTGAAGACAATGTGTAGCGTTTATTATATAGGTTTTCTTGAAATGGAAATGTATTGTTTTATATTGAATCCTCTCTTATGTTCTGCTGTGCACAGGGAAATTTTCTTTTTTTTTCCTTTTCTCATTTTGTATTTAAGTTTAAAATGAATAAAAAAAATGTATAACAACAACATAACTCACTCAATCCGCTCTCAACCTTTACCTTTCCTCCCTTCTTTACTATGGCCATTCCCCCTTCTGATGGCCCAGGTGATTCATAGCTTTCACTCTCTCCTACTGCTACGCCCTTCCCAGGGCTGAGACCTAGGGATGCCCACCCTGCTTCACCCCTCTCCTTTTCAGGAATAAGGTAGCCACTGCCACACTCTCTTAAACCAAACTTCTAAATACAATGAAAAAAAACATTCCCTCTTGGCATAAGGAGGGGCAGGGCTAGATTCAATTCAGACAGATATTATAGTGCTGTAGAGACACAGAGGTCTGTTGTCCTGATGCTCCTGGGACATACTTCCTAAAGGAATCTTTCAGGTCCACTCTGGGTGTGTTTAGGGACTGGAATCTGGTCAGCTCCTGAGGCTTGCCCATATCAGCTGAGAACCTCTTCTTCCAGGCGCTCAGAGTCATCTGGATTCATGTGGTTGTACTGTTCCTACACCTGCACAGGGCAGTCATTTTAATTAAAGGAATATCTATTATAGATTACTATGTAAAATGTGGGAATACAAAAATAGAAGACAGCATAGTAGATAGGTGGATGACAAGTATTTTAAAAAATTTTTTTTTCAAAGCAATCGGGGTTCAGTGACTTGCCCAGGGTCACACAAGCATCTGAGACGGTATTTGAACTCAAGTCCTCCTGACTCCAGGGCTGGTACTCTATCCATTACACTACTCAGCTGCCACATGACAAGCATTTATGTGCCATTCATTGTACTGAACACTGGGGATTCAACTGTAGGCAAAAAAAAAAAAAGATAATCCTTGCCCTTGAGGAGCATACATTTTTAACTGGGGAACATAACACATAAAAGGGAGCTGAAAAGTAGATGGGGTAGGGGGAGAGAAGGTACCTGAGTAGGGACAAGATGTAGAAGTCCCCAAAGCCAGAAGCACACCTGGGAGGGGAATGAGGATGGGCGGGCCTGGGACCCTCCCCAAAGTGTAGCCCATCCATGGGAGAAGGTGACTGGAGCAGGGATGTTTCGGGGGAGAAGTCTAGAAAGTCAGAAACACAAATGGGAGGGAGAAAACAGAGTCCCTGCTCTTAAGGACCTTACAGACTTGTGGAGAAATCAGACATACATGCAAATGACTCTAATGCATATTAAAATATGTTAAGTTCATAGGAGAGACTGCCTATTGTAAGTGAAAAGAAGGATGACCTTGAAGTCAGGTAGATCTGGCTTCTAGTCTAGTTCCTGCTGTCTGAGGATGGGTAATCCATTTAACCTCTTGGTGCCCTAAGCAATTCTCCAAGACTATTGTTAAAGATGAGTTACTGGTCTGCATTAGCAGGGAAAGTTTCCATACCTGTAGTTCCCCACACTTGATGAATCATTGGCCAGATCAAAAAAGCTCAGGAGAGGATCAATAAAGAGGGATTGGAGGTTTGAAGAAGGAGCAGTTAAGAAGGGCTTCAAGGAGGAGGAAGCATTTAGATTGGATCTGGAAGGACAAGCAAGATTTTAATAAGAGGATGTGTGCTAAAAATCCATTCTAAGAGTGGGGAATCCATGGAGGGATCAGGACAGATGAAGGAGGGATCAGAATGAGCTGAGGGAATAGTGAGTCCGCTTGGACAGGAGCACATTTGTACAGTACGTAATGAGGAGCAATGTGAAATAAAGCTGAAAAAGTAAATTGGAATCAGATCATGAAGGGCTTTGAATGCTAAATTAAAGATTTGTGTTTTATCATAGACAATAGGGAGCCACTGATATTTTTTTGAGGAGAGGAGTGAAATGATCACAGCTGTGAATTAGGAAGATTTCTTTAACAGTTGAGTGACAGAATGGAGGGAGGAGAGACTAGAAGTAGGAGAACTAGTTAATAGGTTATGATAATAACCAGTCAAGGCTAGGAATAACAAGGAAGAGATATTTTCGAGGTAAGAATGACAGCCTTCTTGGCAATAGGCCCTATGCCTGTATGATGAAGCTATACTGTCTCTGGGCTAGGGCTTCTCACCTTTTACCCAGCAGGATTCTCTAGCTCTGGATGTTAAAGTAATCTTTTTCTTTACGGTTCCAACCTCCTAGGACTGGGAACTCATCAGTCTCCCTGATGAGGCTTTTAAAATACCCATGATCATTTGCCAACTACTGTGACCTTAGGAACAAAAAACCCTTCACCCTGACATTTAAGACTCCCTAAGCAGTGATTTCCAACCTTTATTATGTAGCAACCTCTGCATTTCAAATTGTAATTTTTTTTATTCTGCACTTAATAAACACCCAAAAAAGAGAGTATTTTCATATACAAAGCAGACTATTAAAAGAGGATTGCTGATGAAACCACAAATCTCTATTATGTACAGCTGGCTTTTTTTTTAAGCATATGATAAATTGAATGTAACTTTCAGGGTTTTTTATTCTGAACTTTACAAATACCCAAAAGCAGCATTTCTACATACAAAGTAGAACATAAAAAAGAGGATTACATGTGAAATCATGAATTTCTATTATGTGTACCTTTTTTAAAGTATATAATAAATTCAACCTGTTACTTTCAAAATTATACTGCTTACTTGTGTTTCCTTCTAAATTTCCTTCTCTTCTGTGAAAGTTAAGTTTTTAAGTGACTTTATTTCCTTCTCTTTTTTTGTAATACTATTGCTAGTGTCCCCCCTCCCAACTAAAGAAAAGAAAATCACAATTCTTATAACAAATAAGCATAGTCAAGAAAAACAAATCTATATATTTGCCAATGGTCAAAAATTTTTATTCACCCTGCACCTTGAGTCTATCAACCTTCAGTCAGGGGAGGTAGGTAACATGGTTCATCATCAATCCTTTGGTGTCATGGTAGGCCATTGCATTGATTAAAGCTCTTAAGTCTTTCAAGGTTGTTTTTCTTTACAATGTTGTTACCATATAAGTTCTGGTTCTGCTCACTGACTGTGTATCAGTTCATATAAGCCTTCCCAGTTTTTTCTTTTGTTCTTTTTTACAGTACAGTAATTAATGTACATTATATTTGAATGCCATAATTTACTTAGCCATTCCTCAATTGATGGGTACCCCCACCCCGTTTTTCCAGTTCTTTGCTATGACAAAAAGAGCTGCTATAAATATTTTTGAACATATAAGTCCTTTTTTTCTTCCTTTGATCTTTTTGGGATATAGGCCTAGTTAAGTGATATCACTAGGCCAAAGATGTGCACACTTTAGTGACTTTTGAAGTATAGTTCCAAATAGCTCTCCAGAATGGTTAGACCAATTCACAACTCTACCAATAAATAGTTCATTAGTGTATCCGTCTTCCCACAGCCCTTCCAGCAATTGCCAGTTTCCTTTACTGTCACCTTTGTTAATCGGATGGGTGTGCAACAGAACGTAAGGTAGTAGTTAGCAAATGATCATGGGTAGTTTGAGCAAGTCATCAAGAGAGGCTAATGGGCTCCTGGTCCTACAGCAAAGAAAGAGGAGGTTGTTAACTACCCAGAACTGGAGAATCCTCCTGGGTAGAAGGTGAGGGAGCCTAGCCCAGAGAAAGTATAGCCTCAACACATAGGCATAGGACCTACTGATGAGAAGCCTTACTGTTATTCCTACCTCCAAAATGTCTCTTCCCCTCCTTCCTTCCATTCCTTTCCACCACACTAGTTCAGGCTCCCATTTTAATTTTCATTTCTCTAATTATTAGTGATTTAGGACATTTTCTCATATTGCGGTTGATAGCTTAAATTTCTTCCTTTGAGAGCTGTCTGAGATTTATATCCCTTGATCATTGGGGAATTACCCCTACTCTTATATATTTGAATCGGTTCCTTATATAATTAGACTTTTATATATTACATAATCCTTACATAATCAGACTTTTATCAGGCAAATTTGCTGCAAAGATTTTTTTCTCCCATTTAACTTTCCTTTCTGATTTTAATTTCATATTGTTTGCGCAAAAACTTCTCAATTTCGTATAATGAAATTTGTTCACTTTATCTACTATGATTCTCTCAATCTCTATATGTTCAAGAAATCTTTATCTACCCACAGTTGTGAAATGGGTATCCTTCCTTCTCTAATTTATTTATGGTGTGATCTTTTACATCTAGGTTATGTATCCATTTGGAACTTATTTTGGTATATAGCACAAGATGTTGTTTCTTCCAGACTTCTTTCCAATTTTCCCAGCAATTTTTGTCAAATAAGGAACTTTTACCTCAGTTGTTATTATTCAGTCATTTCAGTCATATCCAACTCTTCATGACTCCATTTGGGGTTTTCTTTTTTTTTTTAATTTTTAAACATTTTTATTCAAAGCTTGAGTTCCAAATTCTATCCCTCTATCCCTCCTTCCTCCCTTAGATGGTAAGCAATCAGATACACACACACGCACACACACACACACACATATATAATGAGTGTGTGTGTTATATATATGCAATTAGATAAAATATTTCCATGTTAGTAATTTTGTACAAAAAGACTTGAATAGAAGAAAAAAAATGAAAGAGTGGAAAATAGCATGCTTCAGTCTGTATTCAAGCAATATCATCAGTTTTTTCTCTGGAGGTGAAGAGTAGGCATCATCATTAGTCCTTTGGGCTTGTCTTGGATCATTATATGGCAGAGAATAGCTGTCGTTCACAGTTCTTCATTGGTCAGTATTGCTATTACTGTGCACAACATTCTCCTGGTTCTATTCACTTCACTATGCATCAGTTCATGTAAGTCTTTCCAGATTTTTCTGAAATCAACCTGCTTGTCATTTCTTTTTTTCTTTTTCCTTTTTTGGGCAATTGGGGTTAAGCAACTTGCCCAGGGTCACACAGCTAGTAAGTGTCAAGTGTTTGGTCTGTGGTCGGATTTGAACTCAGGTCCTCCTGACTTCAGGGCTGGTTGTCCTATCCATTGTGCCACCTAGCTGCCCCTGCTTGTCATTTCTTACAGCACAATAATATTCCATTACAATCATATGCCACAGCTTGCTTAGCCATCCCCTGATTGATGGGAATCCCCACATTTTCCAATTCTTATCCACCACAAAAAGATCTGCTATAAATATTTTTTTTAAATAGATACTTTCACCTTTTTTTGGATGTGGAGAAGTGATTGCCCTGTCTGAGCCACTCTTCTATTCCCCTAAAATGTGGAAAGACAGGCTCCCTGGAGACTTGGTATGGGGCATTTCACATATATCAATATGCCATTAGACTGAACCAATTGATCTTTATGACATAGTCTATTTGTTGCCTGACAGTTTATATGTTTATGTATATGTACACACATATATACACATATGTATATACATACACATATGTATATATACATGTACCCACACTCACACACATATATACATGTGTGTATATGTATGTGCATATACATATATGCATAAATTTATCTTTTTATTTCTTTCTGCTAGATTTTTGGGTCATGTATAGGAAGGCTGATGATTTGCATGGGTTTATTTTGTGTCCTGCTACTTTGCTGAAGTAATTATTTAAATTAATTTTTAGTTGACTATTTCTCTAAGTTTCTCTAAGTTGACCATCTACAAAAGTGATCTTTTTTCCTTTTTGTTTATGATTATTCCCTTAATTTCTTTTTTCTTATTATATTAGTCAGCATTTCCAAAATTATAACAAATAACAGTGGTGATAAAGGACATCCTTGCTTTACCCCATAACTTATTGGAAAGGTCTCTAATTTACCACAATTACACACAATGGTATCTATGGTTTTCTGTCTCTGTTTTCTCTCTCCTATTGTAGGTATCAAGACCATATTTGCATCATAGGAATTAGATACAATCTCTTTTTTCCCCTAATTTTGCAAATAATTGGAATTAATTTTTTCTTTAGATGTTTGAAAAAATTAACTTTTAAATCTATCGGGTCTTGGATTTTTGTTTTCTATGGGAATTCAGATATGGATTATTCAGTTTTTTCTCCCCTGAGATTGGGTTATTTAAATTCTGTATCTCTGTTCTGTTAATCTGGGCATTTTATATTTTTGTAAATATTCCTCCATCTCACTTATTTAATTCATTAGTTTTGTTTGTATATAATTGGGCTAAATAACTTAGTATAATTTCTTTTATTTCCTCTTCATTTGTTGTGAGCACTCCTTTTTTTTATTTTTGAGTCCAGAAATTTGATTTTCTTCTTTTTATAATCATCCTGGCAAATGGTTTATCTATTTCATTGATATGGGTTCCCTCCCTCCCTGCAAAAAAAAATAATAATAATAAATAGCTTAATTTTATCAATTCAATGTTTTATTTTGTTTTGCTGTTGATCTCTTCTTTGATTTTCAGAATTTCTATTTTAGTATTTAGTTGGATTTTTAAAAAATTATTGCTTTTCCAGGTTTTGTTGTTGTTGTTGCATACTCAATTCACTGATCTGTTCTTTCTCTTTTTTGGATATATAAACCTCTAAGGACGGCTTTAAAAGTCTTGGTATGTTGTTTTGTCATTTTCTTTGATTAAACTATTTGAAAGTTCCCCACTTTTAAAAAAATCATCTCCTCTTATTTTTTTTAAATTCCTCTTACAACTAGGCAAATAATTTTCTTAGCTTATATTTTCCTCAGGTAAAACTAAAAGATGGCAACGTAAGAAGTAAGTCTCTCTCACCCTCCCTCACTGGCCTCTGAAAGCCCAGAAAATATCGACCCAGGAAAAACCCTGAGCCAGTAAAAAAACAGGACACAGCAGTCTTGTAGCCCAGGAAGCTTGGGGGATTAATGGGAAAGGCCCCTCTCACTCTGGGAGAGGAGGAGCAGTTCAGGACTGGAGGTGTCCCAGCAAGCCCCACCTCAGCATAGCAGGGGGAGATCCTGAGACCCAGGCTGGTAGAACAGGCAAGTGCCAATACCAGGATCCCCCAAGAGCCTCAATACAGGCAGGGGAACTGATAGGTACCACCTCGGAAAACTACCACGGGCAATGGCATTCTCCAGCAGCAAAATCACCCACTGTCTCAACACAACTCTGGGAAGTACAACTCCAGAAGGCAAAGCTCCAGGCTGACAGATATCCACCAGCAGTGAAACATCCCTGTGCAAGGCCCTGGTGAGCAGGAAAAGAAGCTTGGGTAAGTGTCCCCTTCACTCCATCAGGAGAACTCAACATTTTTTTTTAAGTCAGGAAATAGACAAACACCATGAACAAAAAGCAGAAATGGAAATGACCATAGATTCTTGTTTTGGGGAAAGGGAAGATCAAGACACAAATTCAGAAGAGGACAACGTTGTCAATATACCCACATCTGAAACCTCAAAGGGGAATCTGAACTTGTCTCAAGCCCAAAAAGCCTTCTTGGAAGAGCTCAAGAAGGATTTCTCTTTTTGGCTAGGCAATGGGGTTAAGTGACTTTCCAGGGTCACATAGCTAGTAAGTGTTATATGTCTGAGGCTGGATTTGAACTCAGGTTCTCCTGAATCCAGGACTGGTGCTCTATCTGCTGCACATCTTAGCTGCCCCTTAAGAAGGATTTTAAAAGTCAAATAAGAGAAGTAGAAGAAAAATTGGGAAAACAAATGAGAGATATGTGTAAGAGAGTCAATAGCTTGGAAAAGTAAGGACAAAAATTAACTGTAGAAAACAAATTCTGAAAAAGTAGAATTGGTCAAATGGAAAAGGAGGCACAAGAAATCATTGAAGAGAAGAACTCCTTAAAAAGTAAAATGGGCCAAATGGAAAAAGAGGTACAAAATCTAATAGAAGAAAACAACTTGTTAAAAATTAGAATGAGGCAAGTGGAAGGTAATGACTCTATGAGAGAGCAAAAATCAGTCAAACAGAAACAAAAGAATGAAAAAATTGAAGAAAATGTAAAATACCTCATTGGTAAAACAACCAACTTAGAAAATAGATCCAGGAGAGACAATTTAAAAATTATTGGTCTACCTGAAAGTCATGATGAAAAAAAGAGCCTGGACAACATCCTTTAAGTAATCATCAAAGAAAACTGCCCTGAGGTCCTAGAATCAGAGGGTAAATTAGTCATTGAAAGAATCCACCAATCACCTCCTGAAGGAGATCCCAAATTGAAAATGCCAAGGAATATTGTAGCCAAATTCCAAAATTACCAGATCAAAGAGAAAATACTGCAAGAAGCCAGAAAGAAACAATGTAAATACCACAGAACCACAGTCAGGATTATGCAGGACTTTGTAGCTTCTACATTAAAAGATCAGAGGGCATAGAATACAATATTCCATAAGGCAAAGGAGCTTGGATTACAACAGGATCAACTACTCAATGAAACTGAATATCTTTCAGGGGAGGAGATGGACATTCAACAAAATAGGGGACTTCCAAACCTTCCTGATGAAAAGACCAGAGCTCAACAGGAAATTTGACCTTCAAATACAAGATTCAAGAGAGGCATAAAAAGGTAAAGAGGAAAGAAAAAACAACAACATGTTATTAATAAGGGCAAACTGTTTACATTCCTACAAGGGAAGATGACACTTGTAACAGCTTGAGAATTGTAATGTTATTATGACATTTAAAAGGGGATATACTTACACAGTATGTGGATATAAGTTGACTTTGATGTGATGGTAAAAAAATCTAATTACGTGGTGAAAAGAGATTGTACTGGGAGAAGAGGAAAAGAGGAGGCAGACAAGGATAAATTACATCACATGAAAAGGCACAGAAACCTAATACAGTAGAGGGAAAGAAAGGAAGGAGATGAGCATTATTTGAACATTACTCATTAGATTTGGTTCAAAGAGGGAATAACATAATCACTTAGGTATAGAAATCTAACTTACCCTATAGGAAGTAGGAGGGGAAAGGAAAGAGAAAAAGGAGGGGGTGAATAGAAGGGAAGAAGAAGTGGAGGGGTAAAGGGGAAGAACAAGGAGGGGGCTAATAGAAGGGAGGGTAGACTAAGGCAGGTGGTGGTTGAAAGCAAAACTCTACCGAGGAGAGAAACAGAGAAAGGAGAGTAAAAAGCATAAATGGGGAATAGGGTGGAGAGAAAGACCCAGAGAGTAATCATAACTATGAATGTGAATGGGATGAACTCTTCCATAAAATGGAAAAAGGTAGCAGAATGGATTAAGAACAATAATCCTACAATATGTTGTTTACAAGAAACACATTTCCTATTAATCCCTTAAGCTACCTGGGCTACCAGACTGTTGCACTCTGTCTTTCTTCTGGTTCAGCTGTTCCAGGGTTTTTCCTGGGGTGATATTTTCTGGGCTTTCAGAAGTTAATAAGGGAGGGTAAGAGCGACTTACTTTTTACTCCACCATCTACAAGAAACACATTTGAAGCAGAGGGATACACAGAGAATGAAGGAAAAAGGCTGGAGCAGAATATATTATGCTTCAGCTGAACTAAAAAAAAGCAGGGGTAGCAATCCTGATCTTAAAGAAAAAGCAAAAATAGATCTAATTAAAAGAGATAAGGAAGGAAACTACATTCTGGTAAAAGGTACCATAGATAATGAAGTAATATCATTACTAAACGTATATGCACCAAGTGGTATAGCAGCCAAATTCTTAAAGGAGAAGTTAAGGGAGATACAGGAAGAAATAGATAGCAAAACTATACTAGTGGAGGACCTCAACCTCCCCCTCTCAGAACTAGATAACCACAAAAGAAACAAGAAAGAATTTAAGGAGACCAATAGAATCTTAGAAAAATTAAATATGGTTGACCTCTGGAGAAAACTGAATGGGAACAGAAAGGAATATACCTTTTTCTCGGCACCTACATGGCACCTACACAAAAACTGACCATGTACTAAGGCATAACAACCTCACAATCCAATGAGAAAAAAGAGATCAATGAATTGGGCATACAACTAAAAAGCTAGAAAAAGAACAAATTGAAAATCCCCAATTAAATACCAAATTAGAAATTCTGAAAACCAAAGGAGAGATTAATAAAATTGAAATTTAGAAAACCATTGAACTAATAAAGAAAACTAAGAGGTGGTTTTATGAAAAAACCAATAAAATAGATAAACCTTTGGTTAATTTGATTTTAAAAAAAAAGAAAGAAAACCAAATTACCAGCATCAAAAATGAAAAGGGTGAATTCACTACCAATGAAGAGGAAATCAAAACAATAATTAGGAGCTATTTTGCCCAATTGTGTGCCATAGCATATGCAAGAATCTAAGACAACTCTGAAAGGCTCGTGATGGAAGTTGCTATCCACATCCAGAGAAAGAACTATGGAGTCTGAATGCAGATGGGAGCATACTATTTGCTCTCCTTTTCCTTTGTCGTTTCATTTTATTGCTTCATTCTCATGGTTTCTTCTATTAGTTCTAATTGTTCTTTACATCGTGACTAATGGGCAAATATGCTTAATATGAATGTATAAGTAGAGCCTGTATAGGATTGCATGTCGCCATCTTCGGTGGGGGGAGTGGAAGGGGGAGAAAATTTAAAACTTAAAATCTTATGGAAATGAATACTGAAAATTAAATATTAATTATCAAGAAAAATTTTTAAAAAGTAAAACTAAAAACTTCTACTTTATAAAAACATACAAACAAATCTTAAGCATACAACCACTAACACTTTCTAATATGATTGTTTGTGGTTCTAGAAATGTATGGGGTTAGATGTGAGGATTTAGTGAACAAGAGAATTAGTTATTCCATTTTGGCTATTCCCCTGCATGGATTCCACCCATTCACTAAGATCAGTACCTTCTATTTCCAACACTCTTCCCCTCTAGCCATTACTTTATTTCAGGAGCCCTTGGCTCCTTCTTGAGAAAAACAAAGATACCTTTTAAAGGTGCCTGAAGCAACTGATCTCAGGATAGCTAACTCCAACATTTTCCCCAAAGGGACTTCTATATTCTCAGTTATGCCTAGGTGTCTTTTGATTCCAATTCACTTGGTCTTTCTCTGCTTTGAGGAAATTTAAAAATATGAATCAATAACATTTCCTTCTAGGGAAGGAAGACAGCATTCTCTGAACCTCTATGCTGGAAATGGTCCCAGCAATTATGAACATCTATTTCTATCTCTTTCTCTTTCCCTAAGTGCACTGCCACCCATCCGTCTCCCTCCAGTTTATTTCTTAAAAGCGCAGGCACGCACGTACACACACTCACACACACACACACACACACACACACAGAGTACAGTAATAGTGACTGTTTGGTCTTATAGAAATTGTTTTTTCTTCAAGTAAGTGGCAAAACAGATAGCAAACTGACTCTTAACAAACAAGAGTTGATAAAGCAGATCCATATCGAGAGAGAGAGAGAGAGAGAAGAAAAAGAAGAAGAAGATGATAAGAGGATGAGTCAGAGGATGGAGGTGCAGAATTCACTAGGCTGTGACCCCACAGCTCAATAAGCACCCCTCTCTGAGGTGTGGTACCGTTTGATTTAAACTCAACCCCAATCATAGAGTCCTGATAATGGCTTTTTCTACTTAGCAAATCTGTGAACTCTTTACTATGCAAAAAATCTTTTTGATGTCATAGACATAGTTGTTTGTGGGGGGTTTTTTCAGTCTGGTTTTAAAGTGTCTCATTTTCTCTGGAAACAGTACTTTGTCTTTCCAATTTATTCTGCATCTGTATTAAAATTTTAAATGATTATATCCATTCTCAAGTTACTTAGATTTATTGAAAGTTTAAGTGTTTTTTTGGAAACTAGCTTATTCTATTGTACTTGTCAAAATAACCAATGTGGTAGAGCAGGTAGTTGGCACAGTGGATAGAGCACTGCCTCTGAAGTCAGGAGGATCTGACTTCAAATCCAGTCTCAGACCAAACACTTGACACTTACTAGCTGTGTGACCCTGGGCAAGTCACTTAACCCCATTTGCCTTAAAAAAAAAAAAAGACTGATGTGGAGAAATTTAGAAAATATTATGGTACTTTTTACTTCTACACAAAAACTATCTAACTTCAAGTTTACATACTTTACATTCAAATACAGCAAGCAATTCAGTGACAACTCATCTATGTGGTAAGCCTAGATGATGGTGGCAAATAGTGAGCTCATTGAGATTCTTTGAAATTCAATAGGCAAAGAGCAGCTAACTGGTGCTGTGGACAAAGCACAGGCCTTGAAGTCAGGAGGACCTCAGACACTTACTAGCTGTATGACCCTGGACAAGTCACTTAATCTTGTTGCCTCAGTTTCCTTATCTGTAAAATGAACTGAAGAAGGAAATGGCAAACTACTCCAGTAATTTTGCCAAGAAAACCTCAAATGGGATCACAAAGAGTCAGACACCACTGAAAAATGACTCAAGTACAACAACTTGCACCTAGACTGTCCTCCCTCTTGTCTCCCTCATCTTTTAAGGCCCAGCTCCAAATCCTTTTTTTTTTGTTATTGTTCCTTTCCTAACTCAATCAGACCACCCCCTTCCTACCTCTATGAAAAGTAATAAGCCATTTTTTTTTTGGTCCAGACCTGTGATTTCATTTTTGTGTAGGGAACTCCTTGGTAGGAAATTCTTCCCCCTCTGCCATTCAGAATTCAAGTATTCTGCTACTTAAAGTCTTAAAGAATTGCCTGGGGCACTGAAAGCTTGTCCAGGAAGGATTTGAACCCAAGTCTTCCTGATTCTGAACTATCTATTTCATGCTGCCTCTCTAATAAACAACATTACATAATTATTGCATTAGGTGCTAAGCACGAAGTCTTAAGTGAAGTCTGGGATGAAATTCTGTTGCTAACCAAGGTTCTCAAGAAAGACTTCATGGAGAAGGTGGCTTATGAATTGGGCTTAACAGATATGTAGGAATTTAATAGGTAGCAAAGAGAAGGGAATCCATTCTAGACTTAAGGAATGTATAGGCTAAAAAAAAGAAGCCCCTCAGTCCAGCATTTAAAGGCCACCACCTCACTGCAACCTTGCTTTCTTCTTACACTCCTTTATGCACACTGCATGGCAGTCAAACTGACCCAGTGATTGTTCTCTGAACTGGACTGTGAGGCTCAAAAAGGCTGAGAGACATAATTTATGGGTAATTAATCATTTTATTAATAATGCTAACATAACATTAATAAAAGGGACCAGTGACACTCTCAAATGCCAAATACCCTCATAGAACCCACTCAGTATGCCTTTGTATATCCCCCCTTTTTTTTTTTTAAATGTGAGGCAATTGGGGTTAAGTCATTTGCCCAGAGTCAGACAGCTAGTGAGTGTTATGTGTCTGAGGCTAGATTTGAACTCAGGTCCTGCTGACTCCAGGGCTAGTGCTCTATCCACTGCGCCACCTAGCTGCCCCCCAATATGTCTTTGGAAAAGTGGATGTTCCTCAGGGTGGCAATCACTCTGATTGATTAACAAGTATTGAGAAAGAATGAATATTATAATGAGAGGTAGACCTATTCTAATGAGGGGCTTGATCATGTCTTTTACTTCCAAATCACCCCCAGCCTTGGGCAATTTAATCAAAGAATTTATCCCCACTCAGCTTTCTCACCTGAGTGGGGTCTGAATAAGATTGAGGATAAAGTTAATTCAATCTCATTATTAACAGTGTGTCGGGCAGCTAGGTGGTATAGTAGATAGAGCACTGGCCCTGGAGTCAGAAGGACCTGAGTTCAAAACTGGCCTGAGGCACTTGACACTTACTAGGTTCGTGACCCTGGGCAAGTCCTTTAACCCCATTCCCTAACAAAAAAAACAGTGTCTTTCAGAGACTGAACAACCTACAGGCTTTTGAAAAAATCCTGGTCCTAATTCAATAATTGAATATGAGAGAAAAATAATCCTTTCTTTCAGGACATTCCCTCTTTCACTTCTGTGACTTCTCCCAAAAAAGCACTTCCATGCTGGAAAAACCTCTTCATTGCTTGAATTCCTCAGAATCTTTAGCTCTTTCAAGCCTCAGAGGTTTAAGTGACTCCTCCTATAGTAAACGAAGCCTTTTCCCATTCCCCTCCCTTTTCTCATTCTCCTCAAATTATCTTGCATTACCAAAATATTTATAGCTCTTTTTGTGATAGGATATCTATCTATTGGTATGACTAATCAATTTGCAGTACAAGAATGTAATGGAATATTACTGTGCTGTAAGAAATGACAAATGCAATGAATACAGAGAAACATGAGAAGATCTACAGAAATTGATGCAGAGTGAAGTAAACAGAGTCAAGAAAATAATATACACAATGACTACAACACTGGAAATGGAAAGAGCAATCACAAACACACATATGCACAAAAGTCAAAAGTGAATGCTATGTGGGGCAGCTAGGTGGCACAGTGGATAGAGTACCAGCCCTGGAGTCAGGAGGACCTGAGTTCAAATCCGGCCTCAGACACATAACACTTACCAGCTGTGTGACCCTAGGCAAGTCACTTAACCCCATTGCCTTGCCAAGAAAAAAAGTGAATGATGTGTTTTACATGATTGCACATGTATAACCTAAATCAGATTGCTTGCCCTCTTGGGGTGAGGGGGGGAGGGATAAAAATTTGGAACTCCAAATCTATAGGAATGAATGTTGAAAATTGTCTTTATTTGTAATTGGAAAAAATAAAATACTATTTATGTTTTAAAAAGTGAATATTTCAAAATTATGATGAACAAGCATAGCTCAAAAGGAGTCCCCAAGTGTTGCATATTGTACGTATTTTAAGATTTTTTCAATGTATTGATCAGTTATGGGGATTTCTTTTCCTCTTCTTTTTCTGTCTTTAAAAATACTACTTATTACACGGGTTGGCTCTTTGGGAGAGTGGAGGGGAAGGGATAGTAGGGGAAAGTATGGTGTTGTTTAAAAAAATCAATAAAAGTTTATTTAATTTTTTTAATGATCTTTTCTTTATTTATATGTTGTATCCTCTACCAGAACATAAACTCCTTGAGGGCAGGAACTGTTTTTTCATATTTATCTTTGTATCCTCAGACCCTACCACAACATTTTATACATAGCAGATGTTTAATAAATATTTCCTAAATTGAACAATTATATGAGGTAGGGACATCATACTTATTTGGGATGGAGTCAGAGACATTGGAGGCAGCCAGGTGACACAGTGCATAGAGCACTGGGCTTGAAATGAGAAAGACTCATCTTCATGAGTTCAACTCCAGCCTCAGATACTCACTAGCTATGTGATTTTGGGCAAGTCACTATAACCCTGTTTGTCTCAGTTTCCTCATCTATAAAATGAGCTAGAGAAGGAAATGGTAAACCACTCCAGTATCTTTGCCAAGAAAACCCCAAATGGGGTCATGGGCAGAGGGGGAGGGGTCAGACATGAATGAACAACAATAATAACAGACACTGGGCCTCAGGGTTTAAGTACCTTCTTGAGATCCAGCAGCTATACTCAGAGGCAGAAGTCTCTTCTTCAAGCCTCTCATTTTAGTGGCAGATCATAGGATCATCTTCACTGAATTTTTTTATTTAATCAATTGTACCCCCTCTGTACCAGACATTCAACAAAGTTTTACTAAGAGTCTACTACGTGTAGAACATAGGGGTTAAGGAGGTGGAAGAAGAGCAATATAACATTAAACAATTCTTCTCTGGGGAAGGTCAGTGATGGATAGTCTTCCACTAGGATTCAAATGTTTATATTTGTCCCCATTAAATGTTATTTTCTTAAATTTGGCCTAGTGTTCTAGTCTATAGAGATTTTGTGTCATTGGCAAATCTGATAAGTATGCCATTTGTGCTTCTATCTAAGCTTTTGACTATGTGAATCACAACAAAATGTGGCAAGTCCTCCAAGAGATGGTAGTGCCAGATCATCTTACTTATCTCCTAAGGAACCTGTATGTAGGCCAAGAAGCAACAGTTAGACCCAAATATGGAACAACTGATTGGTTTCAGACTGGAAAAGGAGTATGACGAGGCTGTATATTGTCAGTATATTTATTTAACTTATATGCAGAATACACCATGCAAAATGCCAGGCTGGATGAATCAAAAGCTGGAATTAAAGTTGCCAGGAGAAATAGCAACAACCTCAGATATGTAGATGATACCACTCTGATGATGGCAGAAAGTGAAAAAGAATTAAGAAGCCTCTTGATAAGGGTGAAAGAGGAGAGGGCAAAAGTTGGCTTGAAGCTTAGCATAAAAAAAAAAGATGTTGGCAACTGTCCCATCACCTTCTGACAAATCAAGGGAGAAGAAATGGAAGCAGTATCAGGTTTTATATTCTTGGGCTCAAAGATCACTGCA
Source organism: Phascolarctos cinereus (assembly GCF_003287225.1). Taxonomy (NCBI): domain Eukaryota; kingdom Metazoa; phylum Chordata; class Mammalia; order Diprotodontia; family Phascolarctidae; genus Phascolarctos; species Phascolarctos cinereus. The sequence continues at coordinate 250,958,071 of NW_027555847.1, forward strand.
GATAGCGACTGCAACCATGAAATTATAAGACTCTTGCTCCTTGGAAGCAAACCTATGGCAAATCTGGACAGCATACTAAAAAGCAGAGACATCACTTTGCTGACCAAAGGTCTGTATAGTCAAAGCTACCGTTTTTCCAGTTGCAATGTATGGCTGTGAGAGTTAGACCATAAGGAAAGCTGAGTACTGCAGGATCAATGCTTTAAAATTATACTGGAGATTACTTTTGAGAGCCCCTGGGATGGCAAAGAGATCAGTTCAGTCAATACTTAAAGAAATTAATTCAGTCAAATACTGAATCTGAAGCTTAAATACTCTCACCAGGTAATGAGAAGATGGGACCCACTGGAAAAGATCTTGATGTTGGGAAATATTGAAGGCAAAGGAGAAGGGGATGACAGAGGATGAGATGGATCGATAGTGTCATGGAAACAATAAGCATGAACTTGGACAGACTTCAATAGATATTGGAGGATAGAAGGGCCTGGCATGCTATGGTCCACAGGATCAGGAAGAATTAGACTCAACTGAACAAGATTTAAAATTCAGTTTTACAATCACAAGATTAGGGACAATTATATAGATAGCGGTTCTTCTGAAAAAGATATCAGGGAGAGGGTTAGTGGAGCGAAGTCCAGCTGAGTCTTGGGGATTCCCAAGACTTAGGAGAATCAAATGAGATAACCTATGTAAAATGCTTTGTAAAGTTCAAAACCAATTTAAAGTAAGTGTTCATGTGCAAATAGCGCTTCAAAGTATACACAGCTTTTTCCTGTGGAGTAGATAGCACAAATATGATAATCCCCATCTTACAGATAAGGAAACCAAAGCTCAGAAAGGCAGTGATTTGTCTATGATCTCATGGCTAGAGAAAGTTGGATCTAGGTTTCAAACCCATATCTTTTGACTTGAAGTCCTGGGCTTTTTCCACCACAGCATGGTTTGAAAGGATGGGGAAAAGACAGCTGAGGGGAAGCAGGGAGTATCAGGTTTACTAAGGTGGGTTCTCTAAGCTTCTTGGAGAGAGGTAAAGCTTATAATCCCCTAAAATTCAAGCAGGACTGCTTCCTCTGATTCAGGGAAGGAGAAACTTTCCCTGTGAGCCCCTTTCCTCATTTGGGGGTGGGAAATAGAAGCTGTAGTCTGAGTTCCTGCCTATTCAGCCCTAAGGTCATTATGAAAAAGGGTCCAATTAGTGTGGGAGACAGATGGGCAAAGTCTTTTCTCTTAAGATGTGAATGGAGTAATAGAGCCAAGATGATAGAGAAAAGGCAAGGACTCACCTGAGCTCTCCCAAATTTCCCTCCAAACAACTTTAAATAATGCCTCAAAACAAAATCTGGCATGGCAGAACCCACATAAGGATGAGATGAAACAATTTTCCAGCCCAAGGCAACTTAGAAGGCCAGCCAGAAAGGTTTATTGCACCAGGATGAGAGTGGAGCACAGTCTAACACAAGCTACACCAATACAGGCCATGCCACAGGAAACCAGCAGCAAGCCTTGGGGCAGACTGAATCTGTGGCTGCAGCAACTGCTTCCGAAACTCTTAGACACAGACAGTAAGGGGGTTGGACAACTAGCCAGAAGGAAATTTGCCGGCACTGGGTGCAGGGTTCTGTTGCATTGTCCATATACCAATCCAGGACATAATCCGGGGTCACAATCCCAGGGCAAACAAGAGCACTAGCATACCAGAGCTTGCAGCCACAGGAAATTAGGGACCCTGGTCACAGTTCTAGGACAGATAAACGTGCTTGTAGTCCCTCACAGACCAGATCATAGGCTAGGAGAGTAGTAAACACACCTCTCCTTAGATCATACCATCTTGGAAAAACTGAAAGCTTATAGACTCCCAGAACTAACACTGAAAACAGCTTCACAAAAAACTCAAAGCTTGGGACAGTGGCCCCTCCACCTCGGAAGCAGATCCCAACCTTAACATAAAACTAAAAGTCAAGAAGTAGTCTAAAAAAATGAGTGAACAACAAAAATATCCTGACTATAGAAAGTTACTATGGTGACAGGGAAGATCAAACCACAAACTCAGAAGAAGACAATAAAGTCAAAACTGCTATCTCCAAAGCCTCAAAGAAGAAAGTGAATTGGTCTCAGGCCCAAAAAGAATTCCTAGAAGAGCTCAAAAAGGATTTTAAAAATCAAATAAGAGAAGTAGAGGAAAAATCGGGAAAAGAAATGAGAGTGATGCAAGAAAATCATGAAAAAAGAGTCAACATCTTGGTAAAGGAGGCACAAAAAAATACTGAAGAAAGTAACACCTTAAAAAACAGAATTGACTAAATGGCCCAAAAAGGGGGGGGGGCACAAAATCCAATGAAGAGAAGAATGCCTTAAAGAGCAGAATTGGCCAAATGGAAAAAGAGCCACAAAAGCCCAATGAAGAAAACAATTCTTTAAAAATTAGAATTGGGCAAATGTAAGCTCCATGAAACATCAAAAAGCAATAAAACAAAATCAAATGAATGAAAAGATAGAAGAAAATGTGAAATATTCCATTGGAAAAACAATTGACCAGGAAAATAGATCCAAGAGAGATAATTCAAGTATTATTAGACTACCTGAAAATTGTGATGAAAAAAGAGCCTAGATATCATCTTTCAAGAAATCATCAAGGAAAACTGTACCAATCACCTCTTGTGAGAGACCCCAAAATGAAGACCACCAGGAATATTATAGCCAAATTCCAAAGCTCCCAGGTCAAGGAGAAAATATTGCAAGCAGCCAGAAAGAAATAATTCAAATATCAAGATTTATTAGCTTCTACATTAAAGGATTGGAGGGCTTAGAATATGATATTCTGGAGAGCAAAGGAGTTAAGATTATAGCCAAGAATCACCTACCCAGCAAAACTGAGTATAAGCCTTCAGGAGGGAAAATTGATTTTCAATGAAATAAAGGACTTTCAAGCAATCCTGATGAAAAGACCAGAACTGAAAAGAAAATTTGACCTGCAAATAGAATATTCAAGAGAAGCATAAAAAAGCTAAACATAAAGAAATTATAGGGAAATCATAAAAAGCTTAATAAGGTTAAATTGTTTGCATTCCTGCATGACAAGATAATGCTTGTAACTCCTAAGAACTTTCTCATTATTACAGCAAGTAGAAGAAGTGTATATAGACAGAGGGTACTGGTGTGAGTTGAATATGATGGGATGATATCTAAAAAAAATAAAATTAAGGGGTGAGAAAGAGGAATCCATTGGGAGAAGAGGGAAGGAAGAGGTAGAATGAGGTAAATTATAAATTATCTCACATAAAAGAAGCACAAAAGACCTTTTACAGTGAAGGAAAATGTGGGGGAGGTAGGCAACAGCACTTGAACCTTACTCTCATCAAAATTGTCTCAAAGAGGGAATAACATACATACTCAGTTGGGTATAGATATCTATCTTACCCTACAGGAAAGTAATAGGGGAAGGGAATGAGAGAAGAGGATGATAGAGAATAATAGAAGAGAGGGCAGATGGGAGAGGTGGTAGTCAGAAGAAAAACACTTTTGAGTATGGACAGGGTGAAAAAAGAGAGAGTTGGGTAAATGGGGAAAATAGGATGGAGGGAAATACACAGTAGTCATAACTGGGGGGGCAATTTACAGCAAGTATCTTCGATAAAGGCTTCATTTTTCAAATATATGGAGAACTGAGTGAAATTTATGAAAATAAAAGCCATTCCCAATTGATAAATTATCAAAAGACATGAACTGGAAGTTTTCAGACAAAATGCTTTAAATCAGTATTGATTAGAGCAAATTAAAATAACTCTGATGTATTACAGATACCTATCAGATTGGTGAAAAAGACAAATATTGGAGGGGATGTGGAAAAATTGAGAAACTAATGCACTATTGGTGGAATTGTGAACTGATTCAACTATTTTGTAGAGCAACTTGAAACTATGCCGAAGGGCATATCCTTTGATCCAGCAATACTGCTATTAAGTCTGTATCCCAAAGAGATAAAAAACAACAAGGAAAATGACCTATGCATACAAAAATATGTATAGCTGCTCTTTTAGTGGTGGCAACGAACTGGAAATTTAGGAGATGCCTATCAATTGGAAAATGGCTAAACAAGTTGTGGTATATTATTGTGATGGAATACTATTGTGATATAAGAAATGATGAGCAGGATGCTCTCAGAAAAACCTGGAAAGACTGGAATGAACTGATGCAAAATGAAATGAGTAGAACCAGGAGAACATTATACACAGTAACAGTAATATTGTAAGATGATCAGCTGTGAATGACTTAGCTATTCTCAGCAATACAGTGATCCAAGACAATTCCTAAGGACTTACAATGAAAAATGCTATTGAGTGCCAGAGAAAGAACTGATGGAGTCAATGCAGATCAGAGCATAGTTTTTTTTTTTTACTTTATTTCTCAGGGAGTTTTTTGACTGTGTTTCCTTTTACAACATGACTAATATAAAAACACTTTTTGCATGACTGCACATGTATAACCCATGTCAAAATGCTTTCCATCTCAGGGAAGGGGGAGGGAGGAAGGGAGGGAGAGAATTTGGAACTCAAAGTTTTAAAAAATGTTAAAAGTTGTTTTTATATGAAATTAGGGGGAAAAGAAAATATTAAATTTATGGGGGGGAAAAAGACATGAATGAAGGCCAGCACTGTTGATTCTGAGGACTGGGCCTAGGATACCTGAAGGCTAGGAGTTAGGCATGTCACTAAGAAGATGAGATGTAAAGTTGAGGGATGATCATGTTAGCTATTATTATCAGGGCAGACTGGGGCATGAGGCTAGTGAGTGGCAGGAGGGCCCTGGACGTGGAAAGGATATAGCTAGAGTCTCTCCAACAAGAACAACAATAATAATATTAAAGGTTCTTAGGCTGTCAAAGTTTGAAGGGACTCAAAGGCCTAAATCTGCCGATCATTCCCTCCAACTGAAGAACGGAAAGGGGAAATGTCTTTCTCAAGGTGGCACAGTTATTTAATATCAAAGCCAATACATCAATGGATGTGTGGTCTCATCAATGTGGGCATTTCCAACCTTCCATGCTTGCTATCCTCTACTCATGGACTCCTGTCCATGTCCTCCTATAAATCCACCAAAAGGAGTCCACCCAACATTCTGGGAGGTTTCCTCTACATTCTGAGAATAGTGTTAATTCTGAAGACAAAGGATGTCAGTCCCTTAGTGAAGTCCCCTGGGGGTGGGACTGCCTGCATTTCCATTGATGTCACCTCAGCCTCCTTTCTGTCCTTTAATCACCAGATCAACACTTAAAGCCACTGTCTGGTATTCTTTAAGAAACCACTGGAATTGGGGCAGCTAGGTGGTGCAGTGAATAGAGCTTCTGGCCTTGGAGACAGGAGGACCTGAGTTCAAATCCAGCCTCAGACACTTAACACTTACTAGCTGTGTGACCCTGGGCAAGTCACTTAACCCCATTGCTTAACCAAAAAAAGAAAAAAAGAAAAAAGAAATCATTGGAATCCAGGGGATTGGATAAAGACTGTCCCCTCCCTCTCAAGGAAAGGGCTCACAAAAGGTTACATCCATTGCTAGGTGGCATAGTGGATACAGCACTGGGCCAGGACTTAGAAAAACTTGAGCTCAGATCTGGCCTCAGAGATTTACCACATGTATGATCCTGGGCAAGTCATGTAACCTCTGTTTACCTCAGTTTTCTCCAACTGTAAAATGGGGATAACCCCATGATTGCGGTAAAGATCAAATGAGATAACAATTGTTAGGCCCTATAAAAATGCAAGCTGTCACTCCTTTATGTTGCTGTTTGCCCTTTGTCCTCAAAGAGGCCCATGACACAAGTGAGGTGATGCCATGACATGCAAGTGAATTGGATTTAAGTGAGGCAGGCTGTGCAAAGTCACCAGTCTCACTTTCTCCTCTGGAGCCATCTGGGTCCAGTGGTAAGATACAGATTAGGACAACTGGAGATGGCCCTGATTCAGTAAGGGACCTTGGCCTTTTTAAGCTAAGGTCTTTAACAGGTCTCAGTTTGGCCCATTCAGTGATTAAGGCTAGATAAGAAATGAGGCAGAGAATGGCCTCTTTTACCTAGGAAAAAAAAAAAAGAAAAAATCAATCTGAGAGGGGAAGTTTCTGGCCAGAACAGAAATAGTTGCTATTTACATTCATTCTGAGCCATCCAGACCCAAACAAAGACCAAGGGAGGCTTGGGCTGGGACCTATTGTTGATGATGAGAGTCAGAGTGATTTGGGTTTAAGGCATGGTCCTTAAGTAAGAAATTGAGCCAAACCACAAGAATAATACAAAAACATCAGTAAACTTGAGATAGCTAGGTGGTCCAGTGGATTGAGTGCTGGACCAGAAGTCAGAAAGGGCAGAGTTCAAATCGAACCTCAGACACACATGTGTGATCCTAGACCAATCATTGACTCTCTGTTTGCCTCAGTTTTCTTATCTCTAAATGGGAATAATTATAGCAGCTACCTGCCAGGGCTGTTGTGAGGAACAAATGATGAAACAAATGTAAAAGTGCTTAGCCCAGTGCCTGGTACATAGTAATTAAGCACTACGGAATTGTTAGCTATTAGTAGTAATAGTAGTAGTAGTTATCCACTGTATAAATCCAAGTATTGGCTTGGCTATCCAAATTAGATATTTGGCTACCCAACAGACAGCCCAAGGCATCTTGAACTGGCATAATATACTGGTCCATTTCAGTTTTTTTTTTTATTCAAAGTCTAGTAGTTTACATGTTTTTATATATTTCCATTCTCCTTTGGCTCCAACATTGTAGTTGACACTAAAGATTGCTAGATTCTGTGATGGTGCCATTTGCGGTTCAAGCAATATCCTAAGACCCTACTCCATGAATACTAAGCTTTTTTTCCTTAAAATATACTAAAATCACTGCCCCCCCCCTTTTAAATTGGCTCAAGGTACTAAGGACTCAGGCCACAGACACAGTTTCCTACTGCCCTAAATATAAAAGCCATGGTACCAGGAGCAGTCAAATGGACCCTCCTTCAAGTTTCTGATTGGCAGGGGTGCAGTAGGGGCAATTAGGAACTGGAAGTTGCACTCAGTTGAATCACTGAATCACTCAGCTATATCCTCGCCAAATATCTTTTCCTACTCTAAATATTCTGCCCCTGTTATGGCTGATAAACTTCCTTTTGCTATTTGTCAGATATTCTACAAATATCTCATTTTATTCTAATCTCGGGCCTGGTCTATTGTTACACTTGGTGATAATTGACAGTATTGGGTCAGAATGGCCTCACCCAGTTGGAGAAAGGTAGATATAGAGAGTAAAGTGAGGTCAAATTGGCCTCCATTCTTTTAGTACTTGTGACATGCCTCTGACACTGGCCAGTTACCGTGAGGCATTGCCACAATGAGATTAGAGTAAGCCTGACTGGGGGCTTTGGCCACTAGGGACAGATGTGAATGTGTTATTTGTCTCTAAGAACTGTGCCTTGAAGATGCTAAATGCTATAAATTGTTGTTGATTGATTTGAAATAATTCTTGTATTTTGATAGGACCACTAGCTCTATTAGGCCTGACCTCTACCCCCTGAACTGTAATTGTGGAATTGTCTAAGAACTGCACTGAAATAAACAAACAAGCAAACAAATAAATAAATAAATAAAAACTGTCCTGAAGGAAATTTTGGAAACTTTTTATAAGGCATTTGGGAGACCATTGAGATCTGTGCCTTGTGGACTTTGTTGGGACGCTTTGGAGCAAAGGTAAGGGAGGGGCGCTTGATAGGACAGTGCTTGCTCCTTCCCAGCTGAATATACCGTGGCAAAGAAACCCTAAGCAGGCATTTAGGTCCCAGTGGCAGAGGGGAGCAGTCTTATCTGTACTATGTCTAGGGTATATATGTATTTATAGGTGTGTGCATGTATGTACATATAAACATGTATATACACATGCATGTTATACATATGCATAAACATAATATGTACATGTGTGTATATATTTGTGTGTGTGTGTGTGTGTGAATAACCCTTATAGGTTCTCCTGTTTATGGAAACCTAGGCTTGCTTAGAGAAATGGTTTCAATATGTTTCCATGCATTTAGGCACTTCCAAATAGTCAATTCCTGCTCTTTTGTCTGTCTGTTGTCCCTTTACAGAGATTCAAACCTCTCCCCTAATCTCTACCCAAGCCAACATCAATCATATCAGACAAGGATCTAACAGCCTCTGGGTTTTCTTGTTCATGGGGAAAGTGGCTGGGGTGGACATTAATAGCAATAAAAGGAGGGTGAACAGGGAGGATCCAGGAAAATAGCTCTTTGATATGAAGAATCACATTTTCCTTTCTTTAACACCTAGGAGGGGCAGCTAGGTGACGCAGTGGATAGAGCACCAGCCCTGAAGTCAGGAGGACCTGAGTTCAAATCCAGCCTCAGACAAATGACAATCACTAGCTGTCTGACTCTGGGCAAGCACTTGACACTTGCTAGCTGTGTGACCTTGGGCAAGTCACCTAACACCAATTGCCTAAAAAAAAAAAAACACCTAGGAAAGGAGGAAGAGATTTCAGTTGAGTTGGGTGGTAAATGGAGAAAGGAGAATAGGAAGATGTCCCAACGTGGTACTTGCATTGTTTCAACAACTGTCCCTCTCAGCTCTTAGCATTCTCTGTCACTCTATATCCTTGACCATACCATTCAGTAATCATAGCTCAGCAGATCCCCAAAGCAGGAGATAAGAGAACAAGCATCCAGAGACTACATGCACCCTCAAGTCTGCCCACCATTAGGGCACAAAATGGAGAATAATATCATCTTCTGGCTTCTTTTTGCCAGAATTCTGCAAAAATACAGAAAGCCAACTTCAAAAGACATTATGAATTGATGAGCCCTGGGATAAGCAGCTGCTTGAATCTCTCATCTCCATAGTAGTGCTCTTCAGGCTGGGTGCCCAGGTACCCAGGGCTACATATAGTTACAAGGCTTTCTGGCAAGGTAGGATTTAGTTTAGCAGAGAGATGTGGGAGGGCATGGGTGTGGCGGAGAGGAAAGGATCAAGTAAGAGCTAAGGATGGGAAAAGAAGGTAGAGAGTATGTTACAAGAAATATTTACCAAGGCTGGGCTAGTTTCTCCTAACATAAAAGGCAAGGAGATTGTCCCAAGACCTGACTGATCCAGGGGATTAAGTCTCAAACCCTTGGTGCGGTTTCTCTACCACCTATAGCCTAAAAAGGTCAGCCCACAAGGAGAATTAACATGCTTCAGACCTGAAGCTGCCATTAGTCAACACATTCAATCCTCATCCTTCCTCACCCTTTGCTGCATCAGCCTCTGTTGAACTCTCTCCTCTCTAGATTTTTTGTTTTTGGTGAGGCAATTGGGGTTAAGTAGCTTGCCCCAAGTCACACAGCTAGTGAGTGTTATGTGTCTGAGGCTGGATTTGAACTCAGGTCCTCCTGACTGAGGGCTAGTGCTCTATCCACTGCACCACCCAGCTGCCCCTCCTCTCTAGGTTTTTGATGGTGTTATTATCTCCTGGTTTTTCTACCTGCCATGACTGCTCCTGCATCTCCTTTGCTGGTTCATCTATTTTCTTATTAAGCCTTAATCACTGAATGGGCATTGCCTCAGTCAAACTGAGACCTGTTAGAGACCTTAGCTTGAAAAAGCCAAGGTACCTCACTGTCCTGGGCCATCTCCAGTTGTCCTGAGCCATATCTGACCACTGGACCCAGATGGCTCTGGAGGAGAAAGTGAGGCTGATGACTTTGCACAGCCCTGCTGTTGAGGTTTAGGGGTGCTGGGACCTCAAAATCACAACGAGCAGGACCTGCCCAAATGAATTCAACCCAAGTCTTCTTTCAGCCAAAGACAAGGTTTATTAGAACATCTGTGGGGGACGGGTGAGATTTAATGAATCTGCCATATTAGCCAGACTCTTAAGAAATCTACATTTTTGTATTGCTAATGCAGGCGGGCCAGATCTTAAGAATCTGAGCACCTCAATGAAGGCCAGATGGACCTCATATACAGAAAGACTGTTGGAGGGATCTATGAGTGGCCAAGAAGTCTGGGACCTGGACCATGTGGCCAAGGGAGAATGGAGCATAGATAGGATTAAGGGTGGGAAGTGGCCAGGGGCCATAGGGAGGTAAAACAAAAGAGGACTAGGTTAGATTAAGGGTTATAGAGAATTGGGATATTGGGAATAGGCTATAATGAAAGGCCAGTTGATAGCCTCAGGAGAACACCAGAGATTTGGCCACGTGGGGAAGTCCAGGGCTTTTCTTTTTTGGGTCCAGATCCCAAAGGCATGCTCTTTTCCTTTTAGGGGTTCAGATCCCATCCCCATCACTCCCTCACTTCAATCCAATTCACCTTTCTGATGTCATGGTCCTCTCTGAGAATGAAGGACAAATAACATCAACAATCACAGCTAACTGTGAGGTAGCATTCTTAGTCCCCCTTCTCTTTCTTCATTCTCTCTCTTGTAACCCATCAGCTCTCATGGGTTTAACTATCATCCTTATACAGATGACTCATAAATCTATATATCCAGGCCAAGCCTCTACATTGAGTTTCAGTACCTCATCACCAGATGACCCATTAAACATTTCAAACCAAATGTCCCAGAGACACCTCAAACTTTTCATGTCCAAAATCGAACTCGGTATCTTTCCTCCCAAATCCTATTTCAAATTTTCCTATTTCTGTGCAAAGCACCACCATCCTTCATGACCTCTATATTACCTCTGACTCCCCCAGTCTCCTTCACCTCACATATCCAATCAAGCTTCAGATTTTGCCACTTCTACCTTGCCAACATCTCTCACATTAGACCCCTTCTCTTTACTCAAATAGCTACCACCTTATCCACCTTAATTCAGATCCTTATCACCCCTCACCTGGATTATTTCAAGGGCCTCCCATCCCTCACCACTCCAATCCGTTCCTCATACTACTGCCAGAGGGATTTTCCTTACACACAGATATGACCACATCACACCCCTATGCAAACAATCCAGTGCCTTTGGGACAAAATATGAACACCTCTATTTACCTTTAAAAACCCTTTATGGGGGCAGCTAGGTGGTGCAGTGGATAGAGTACCGGCCCTGAAGTCAGGAGGACCTGAGTTTAAATTCAGCCTCAGACCAAACACCTGATAGTTACTAGCTGTGTGACCCTGGGCAAGTCAGTCACTCAACCGCAATTGCCTAAAAAGCAAAACAAAAAACAAAAAACCCTTTGTGAATTGGGCTGAACCTAGTGTTCCAGACCCATTGGTCATTAATCTCCCTCTTGAATTTAATTCAAACCAATCAACTAGTCCTCCTCTCTGTTCCTCATACACAATACTCCATCTCTAGCCTTGGTGCTTAGGTGCTGGTCATTTGCCTTCTACATGAAGCCCTCTCTTCCCAAAATTTCTTATATGTACTTAATATTTATTCTGCATATGCATGTGTATATATTTTATGTATAACATATATGCATATTCGGTTATTGTTTTCTCCATTAGAATTCAGGTTCCTTGCAGGCAGGAATTGTTTCATTTATCATATTCGTACCTCCAAGTGTCTACCACAATCCTGGCACATAGTAAGTTCTTCAATGCTTGTTGATCAATGAAATTGAGCAGACAAATTTGGGCATGGAGATGAGGGGGACTGTGCTTACCTAAACCAGCATTTATGTCCTTTCTAAATATCCTTCCCATGCTATGGCTAAGTACATTCCTTTGGTTTATTGCCAGATTTCATTTCATTCTAATCCCAAACCTGAACTCCCAGATTAAGTCAGGCCAATGTCAGGAATAAGAATCAACTGGTAGTTCATCCATTTAACAGATATTTAGATACAAAGATAAAAATGACTGTCCCTGCCCTGAAGCAGGGACACAAACAACCACAATACAAGGTCTAGAGTAATGGGAGCAAAGGAGAGATTGAAACAAAACGGCCTAGGAAAAATTTCTGGCATGATAGATTTAAGCTCCTTATAAGGAAGAATTGCCTACTAACAATAATTTACACAGTGCTTTAATGTTTACAACATGACCTTCTCACAACAACCTTAAGACGTAAGTAGTGCAAGTCAAGTCAAGTCAAGAAGTATTAAGTATCTTCTCTTCTGCAGGCTTCTAAAGGCAGTTAGATGGCCCAGCAGATAGAGTGCTGCACCTGGAATCAGAAAGACCTGAGCTCAAATCTAGCCTCAGACACTTACTAGCTGTGTGACCCTGGGCAAATCTCTTAACCTCTGTCTGCCTCAGTTTTTTCTTCTGCAAAGTGAGGATAATAATAGCACCTATTTCTCAGGGTTGTTGTGAGGATCAAAATGAGATAAGTTTTGTAGAGCATTTTACAAACCATGAAGCACTATATAAATTCTAGCTATTGTCATTACTATGTGCTAGGCATTGTACCAGACATGGGGATACAAAGAAAGAGAAAAAATAAAAAATGAAGGATCAAAGAAATGAGGTGATTTGCCCACGATACAGGTTTTCTTATGACTTCCACTACATCATGTTGGCTTTTTAAAAATTAGAATTGTCGGGGCAGCTAGGTGGGGCAGTACTGGCCCTGAAGTCAGGAGGACCTGAGTTCAAAATACAGCCTCCTACCAAACACTTGACACTTCTTAGCTGTGTGACCCTGGGCAAGTCACTCAACCCCAATTGCCTAAAAGCAAAAAAAAAAAAATAAATTAAAAAAAAAGGTGATATAGAAACACAAAGTGTCATGGAAACAAACTGAAAATATTTTTTAAAAAAATTAGAATTGTCCAAAAACGGAATGGGCTGTTCCATGAGGTCACAAGTTCCTGGGAATAGGAAACTGAGGCTGGTAAGAACAAAGGATCATAGATCCAGATAGAGAAGGGACCTCAAAAGCCACCTCATCCAGCCCCCTCCTTTTACAGATGAGGACACTGAGGCCAAGAGAGATGAAGCAATTCAGAGCCAGTGTTTGAACCCTGGTCTCTATGACTCCAAGTTTGGCACCCTGGCCAGAAAGGATTGAGCATAGCAGGCACTGAAGAATGTAACTCTGACTAAGGTCCCTTCCAGATATGAATTTTGAGATTCCGAGAACAAGTGAGCTAGAGCTTTGAATAGAGAGGTTTTGAGTGCCCTAAATTGCTCTGAAACTCTTACTATGAAGGGCATGCTACTTCTATACCCTTCAGAGTCTCTTTCTTTCCACCCTTCCCCTAGGGCTCTTGGAAAGGAACACTCCGTTGGCTGAATTCCCTCTAGAAGCATTCCAGGCCCACCCCTGGGGCTCGTGGGGGCATGGGAATGGGGTATGGAGTAACCACCCTGTCCCCTCCCTCCCCTGGAGCAAAACTCTGAGAACTGGGAAGACTTGGGTTCTAGTTTCATTTAGTGTTTTGTGAGACCCAGATGGGTCCACCTTCTGTGGGTTCACCCCTATCAGGCAGTGCTGCTTCTGGTTCTCATGGAGTTAAACACACTCCTCCCCAGCCAGCCCCACCTCCCCCTTCCCGCCCTCTCTATTCTTTTGTTTCTAGTGAAACTCTAGAGGAAAACCAGGAAAGAAGAAAATGAGAAATAAAGAAGGAAAACATGTGATCTACAAGTTCAGATGTTTGGTTTGTTTATTCCTGGGGGAAGGGAGAGAGGTCATAGGATCATAGATTTAGAGCTGAAAGGGTACTTTGGGATAATCTAGTTCAACCTCCTCATTTTACAGGTGAGGAAACTGAGGTTTGGGGTCAGAAGTTCAATCATCCAATTTTCACACCTATTAAGAGATAGAGCCGAGATCTGAGTCCGGGTTTTCTATATGGTTCTCACACTTTGGGCTCTTGGAAACCACTTAAAACAACCCTTTTATTTCACGGAGGAGAAACTGGGGCCCAGAGAGGTAGAAGGACTTGATAAAACTAGGCTGCAAATAGCAGAGTCAGGATTTGAATACAGGCCCTCAGACTATGTGCTGGACACTGTGCTGCTAATAGTCCCTCTTCCCTCAATTTTAGATTTGAATGAAGCAAGAACACAGGTAAAATAAGAAGAGAGGAGGTTCAGAAGAACAGACATTCCAAATCCAGCTCTCTTTGCCTGAATTTCCCTGAGCTTGCTTCTTCACCTATAAAATAATATTGATAATTCTAATACTAACCTCACAGGGTTGCTATTAGTTGAGCACTCTGCAAAACTGAAAGCACTATATAAATGAGGTATCATCGGTCCACTGTGTTTCTCAGGACTCTCAGGTGATTGTCCTGGCACTCTAAAGCCCAGACTTTCGGGCTAAACTGCAGCAAACCGGGAGAAATTAGGCCATTCACCTACAATAAACAAAGTTTAGGGCAAAGAAAATGTACATCATGATAGGAACTCCATTGCCCTCAACAGACCTTGTGTTTCTCAGAGGGTAGGTGGGCAGACAGGCAGGCAGTGAAATGTATAAGCTCTGGTCTTGGAGTCAGGATGATCTGAGTTTAAAGCCTGCCTCAGACACTTAAGTGCATGGACCTGGTCAAGTTACTTAAACTCTCTTATTTATTTACCTTTTCCCTACACAAAAAATGGGAATAAAAGCTATCTCATAGGAGTTATTAAGAGGATCAAATAAGTGCAATGTGTTTTGCAAACTTTAAAACATAAATGCTATTATTATTAGAGCCCTTAGGGCTGGGCAGGTAGGTAGCACAGTGGATAGAGCTCCAGCCCTAGAAGCAGGAACACTGGAATTGAAATCTGGCCTCAGACCCTTACTAGCTGTGTGATCCTGGGCAAGTCATTTAATCCTGTTTGCCTCAGTTTCCTCTTCTGTAAAATGATCTGCAGAAGTAAATGGCAAACCAAGAAAACCCCAAAAGAGGTCATGAAGAGTCAGACAGGGAGACTGAACAGTAGGACTGGGCACCCAAAGATTTTCAGTGAATGTGAGAAACTGACATTTTCATAGCTCTTAAAAGTTCACAAACTTTACACATATAAACTAATTTGATTATATATCCATCTATCCATCATATAAATAACCTATCATAGCTGATTTGCACATATTAATTCATTTGGGTAGGTCCGAATTGTTTTTTCTCCACCTACCTCCCCCCACTCCCCTTCCTATAAGGCAAGAGGGAGGGAGATACTCAGCTTGAATGTGCTTTACTCGTTACCAGATGAACAGGAGAGGGGGGCAGCTAGGCAGCACAATGGCTAGAGCACCCACCTGAGTCAGGAGGATCTGAGTTCAAATATGGCCTCAGGCCAAGTGTGACATGTGACCCTGGTCAAGTCACTTAACCCCAATTGCCTCAAAAACAAACAGATGAACAAGAGTTCAAATCTGGCCTCAGACACTTGCTAGATGTGTGACATGTAACCATGGGCAAGTCACTTAACCCCAATTGCCTCCAAAATATAAACAGATGAACAAGAGAGAAACTCACAGTAATCAAGTTTTCTGTGTTAATGTCTTTATTTTAAAAAATACAAGAGTGTATTGGGGTGGGGGTATCCACACAGTGAATAAGGAGTACTTAAGGAATAGGCACCCTTATTTGACCCAACCTGGGAATGCCTGGAGGAAATAAGAACACCCAGGAGCAAGGAACAGGGGCATTTGTCTGGGAAGGAAGGCCCCCCAACCCCATCTGTAACATTTGCCCAAATGAGACATATACCTGTACTTAGCACCCACCCCCTCAGGTCATGGTTCAGGCTGGGAACAAGCAAATGGCTTCTACCTATGTGCAGAGCTCTGAACCTCAAAGTATGAGTCGTCCTCCCTCCCCCCCACCAAACACACACATATACCCAGGCAAAGTAATGTCTCAAGAGGTTTTTCTGCTCTCCCTGACTTCCCCTCTTCCCCAAAGTCTAGCAAGATCCTCTGCTTCTGGGTCTCTCCTTTCTAGGACATATATGTATGTACCCTCCCCCTTCCACACACATTTCAGTTGACACACATCCATAATTACTAATATACCTGCGTGCACACACACACGCGCGCGCGCACACACACACACACACACACACACACACTTGGACTTTTCTTTTATTTGCACTGCCTCCCATACATCTAACATGTCTCCATTTGGACTCCCTTTCATTTGAGCCTCTCCTATATCTGGGATGAATGAATGAATGAATGAATGAATGAATGAATGAATGAATCTGGGACTTTCCCAAGACTAAAATGCCCTCGTAATATCTGTAACTACCTTCTCACCTATGTATCTCTCACATATCTGGAACCCTTCACACATCTGCTGAGCTTCTAGCTATTGACTTCCCCTCTCCTTTTCCCTCTGAAGAACCTTCCAAGAACTCAAAGTGATTTATTATTTCTGGCAAATATCCTACTTCAGGTCTGGCAATATCAGGGCAGGGCTTACGTCCAACAACCATTGTAAATCTATACTGACCATGATTCCCAAGGATTCATTAACCCCTAGGGTGGGGAGAGAGGTTTGAGGGGGCTTTTTTGGGTTTAGCATTATTGCTAAACATAACCCTCAGGAAAGAGTATCCCAGGGCTAGAGAAGTGGGAGGGATGGGGACCAGAGAGGTGGAGGCTATGGCTGCTTTGAGAGTATGTCTCTGGCACAGTTCTATCAGTGTTAGTTCCTAGGGGAAGGAGTGGGGATCCTGGAGGGACAGGGAGCTGCAACTCTCCACTCAGATCTGTTCTTTGTGTTTCACATGAGCCAGCTTGACGTTCTCCTGCTCTGTGGAAGGAGGTGGAGCCTCCAGGTGAAATCCGATCATGAGCTGATAGACAAAAACTCCACAAATGGAACCAAGAAGTGGTGAGACGATGGGGACCCACCACCAGTGCCGACCCGTTCTGGAGAGAAAGACGACAGACCTGTGTGAGGCCCCCGGTACAGCCCAGCCACTCCTCCTTACCAAGTTTGTAATAAGGCATATATTTCAAGACAACCTAAAGGACATTGGATACTACCCTGATGAGAGAAGATGGAAAACAGGGAGAGTCCAATGAGGGGAACCAGGGTGAAAGCTGGAAGTGGGAGCCAAAGAAGTTGAAACAGGGAGGGAGCAGCAGGGTACCTATGACTTACGTGAAGACCTCAGAACCCCAGCCAGCAATGGCAGTGAAGAGGCGGGGACCAAAATCTCGAGCTGGGTTAACAGCATAACCAGAGTTGAAGCCCATGGATGTACCAATGACCAGGACCACAAAACCAACAGTGAAGGCTTCAAGACCTCGGGGAACTGGGTTGTTGTTGGGATCCACAATAGCCAACACACAGACAATGAGTGATGCTGTGCCAATGAACTAGGATGGAAGAATCCAGAGAAAGTTAACCTTTAAGTCCCCTGATCTCACTGCCAGAGGTGTCTACAAATCCTTCTCCACTTTCCCAAGTGTTTCCTTGCCTCTTTACTTATCCAAAACTTAACTGTCTTTGGAGGTTGAATTCAAGTCCTCCACTCTCAAGGAAGGTAGCATCCCGATTGGAGCTTTAAGCTCCCCCAGCACTCGGAATTGGATTGGAGCTACAACATCTTCCTCCTTAATCATGTACTACCTTTCTGCATCCTTTATCTCATTTAAGTCCTATTTCCCCAGACAGATGAATGTGTTGCAATGGACATAGTGGCTTCTTCTCCTTGGTCTCCCTCAAGAGGGTGAGAGGAGATGCACAGAGAAGCTGAGAACCTCACTCCAAAGCATCTTACCTGGTCAAAGAAGCCATTGACCATGTCCAAGTGGCCGGAGGGGTAGGTGGCAAAGATGCCAGCAGTGCCATTGGGGCCAGAGACAACAAGTTCATTACCAGCAAAGGCCCAAATCGCATCTGAAGAAAGATCACATGAAATATCAGAAAGGATGAGGCTTGAACCCCACCACCTCCCCTTATACAGGGGGAGGGAAACAGGAGTTCTCCAAGGGCAGGCTAAGTATGAGAATCTCATCTTCGTCCTCTCCCCTACATCACAGCCCACTGAGAAGCCACACATGCAATTTCTGGGGACTCAAAAGGACCATAGATATGGAGCTGGAAATTCAGAAGACATCAAGTCAAGCCCTTTCATTTTACGGGTGAGGAACCTGAAGTCCAAGGTTACCTGGTATCCAGATCTTCTGACTTCACAGTCAGTATCCTTTCCCCTATATTATCCATTTTTCTCTGAGCTCATCCTACCTTCTCTGAGCCCCACAAAGTTGAGAGATGAGGAGAAGCTGTTGGATTTCCCACATAGAATTTGATCTCCTATACGTCTCATATCCCTAGCATAGGCTTCCACAGAGTGTGGAAAGGATATGCCCATTGGGGCACCATTGTCATTGGTTCTTCCCCTTCGAGCAATTGCAAAGGAGGATGTTCCCTCAGGATGTGCTGGCACACCCATTCTATGATTTGTTCCAGTGTATGCTACCCAGGAAAGTAGAGAATTTATATGTTGCTCCATGAAGGCAACAAAAAATAACCTAAAAATAATTACCTTATTACATCAGATTGGGGGTGGGGAGGGTCGGTGTTGAGTAACGAATCTCTTGGTGTTACCCAACTTGTTTATCCCTCCCCTCCATTGCTCCTCCCTTTGTTCCCCTCATCAGGAGCCCCAGTGAGTCATGTACTCAGGTGGCTGCAGGGTGGGGCAGCCCTTCTGTCAGCACCTGGCCACTATGATGGCAGGATAAGTCAGTGGTTGAGGATTGAGAGAATGGAGGAAAAGGAGGAAGGGAAAGGAGTAGAAGGGGAAAGTGACAAAGAAGGGGGGGTGTGGGAAATAGAACCCTAGAATAGGGGGAAAGAGTTCAGAATCCTTGTAGATCCTCACCATAGTACAGCCCAAAGATAATCCCAGCCCCTAGGAAGGCCCCCACTGTCTGGGCCAGGGCATAGATGGGCAGTTTGATCCAGGGCTCCCTCGCCAGGAAGCACATAGCAAAGGTCACAGCTGGATTCAGGTGGGCCCCTGGATAGAGAGAAGACACAATTCAGACATAGCTATGGGGGGTAAAACAGAAGAAGAGGAGCTAGGTATTTAATATCTTATCCCTAGTTAAGGTGCTGATGCTTAGCTTACCCCTAGGAGAATAGAACCAACTGATCAAAATTGCAAAGAGGCCGATTTCAACTCAATATAAGGAAGAATATATTCTATGAATGGAATGGGATGCCTTGTGGAGAGTTGGCTTTCCGTCACTGAAAATGTTCAAGTAGAGTCAGGAAGACCACTTTTCAGAGATGCTACAGAGAGATCTCCCACATGCGGTGGGAAGTTTCATTTCTAGGTTTCTAAGATGCAAGACAGAATCCCTTCACTCTGAGGAAAGGGCCCACAGGTCAGGGTGTTTCCAGTATCTAAGGGAGGCATTCTAGAGGTCAAGTAAGGAAGAGGACATTAAGGGGGAAGGGACATACCAGATACTTGGCCAGCAATAAGGATACCAAGTGTGACTGCAAAGCCAAAAGCCAGGTTGATGGTAAGAAAGCCACCGTGGGTCCCTCTGCTCAGCACAACCTGGGCCACAGAGCCACAGCCAAACATCTGTGATAGAGAAATATGGGGTGAGACTGAGGATTGCTGACATGGCATAGGGGCTTCTTTTCCATGCCTTCATAATAAATACCCATTTATGCTCACACACACACATAACCCCATTATGAAGCCTCGTGCTACCATCTAGCCAATTTCCTTCCTGCTGCCAGTGGAAACTTCCCTCCTACAAAATAACATAGTGTAGGCTGAAAAAAGTCATCGGATAAGCTAAGGGCAGTATGAAGAGCACTGAACTAGGACTCATGAAACTGTGTTTATAGTTCTGGTTCAATCACTGTATGATCTTGGGACCATCCTTTAACCTTCTGAAGTTTCGATTTCCTTATTAGTAAACTGGGGGTATAGAGGCTTCCCTATCAAATTTATAAGATTATATGAAGGATTACAGGAGTATGTGGAAAATGATCTGAAAATTGGAAAGCTTTATACAAATTTGAGAGATTACAATTATTTTGTTCCAAGGTTCTTCTGTACAAGGTTCTTATATCCTTCAGCTCTAATGATCTCTGATGATGAGAGTATGTTAGGATCTCCCTATAAACATGTAATTTGGAGTCTTTCCTCTTTATCCTCTTCTCATTGCCCCTCCATCTCCAAGGATGAACCACATCCCCAAGCTAATTAACAACATATGGAATCAAGATGCCCAAGGGACAAGACTAAATTGGAGTCATCCATACACATTGCTTCCTCTAATGAGACAGACAAGAAGATTGGGGAAAGACCAGGACAGTGTGCTAGTTCTAGGGTTAGGATTTCTAGGTCTTATCCAACTAGAAGACTATAAATTTCAGGACAGTTAGGCATATGCATTGGTGGAAGGAGTTTCCTTTCTGGGAGTTCTCTACAGTCATTAAATTATAGGTCTGGAACAACAAAAATCCTCTCCACAACAAATATGCAAACTGCAGACCTCAGTTGCAGGCAAAAGGCAGTCATATAAGATCCTTAAAGCAAAATCCCAACAATCACCCCCACCACACACACACACACACAAACCCATGCCCTGACAAGTCCTGTTTAACTTCTTTTCCTTCTGTAAGTTCCTACAAGCCTTAGGTTTAATGCCACTCATTAGGCACTGAATTCCTTCAGCCTTTCAACTTCTTATACTGCTATCTTCAGCTGGCATTTAAGCCGGATTTTATTGTTTAATCTGTCTCTCCACTCCTCTCCCCCTCCCCCACTCTGGGAGTACAGCACAAGGCTGAGCACCAGGAGGGTAAGAGAGGAGGAGGTGGTGTGTGGGAAAATGGATAAATGTTTACTTGATTTGAACCCTTGCTCCACTAAGGTGTGAAGAGTCTTAATCCCCCTCAGAGAGAAGGAAAAAGAGGGTAAAGACATGGTTTCAAGTGGTATTTTTTAAAGTAGTGGGGGTAAGGGAGAGAGGAGAGAAAGGAAGACAGGAAAGGACAAAAATACATGGAGAATCTTTCATGCAACTGAATTTAACAAATATTTTCAGAACCTAGAGAGAAGTAAAGGAGGCAGAGGAGGGAGATAGGGGAGAAATCCAAAGACAGTCAGAAAGGCTATCTACAAGGGGGCAGGGTGCCACTAAAGTATCAAGGAATTTCACCCCAGGAATAAAAATAGGTAAGTAGGTAAAGTCCAAAGGTATGAGATGACAGAAAAAGAGCAAAGAACAAAAGTTGGGTGAAGCATCAGGGGAGAAGTATTGCCTAGCCCTGGGGCACTATGCTTTGGCCTAGCCCAGGACCCAGCCTCCATTCTCTGCCAACTGTATGGGGAGCTGGCCCAGTTCCAGAGGCCAGGGAATAGGGAGGGGATGGCTAGGAGCCAGTTCAGCTGGAGTCTCCTCCTGGCTGATTTTTGTCTTCCTCACCCTGGAGGTCATCTTGGCCTATCCCCCTATCTCCCTCTACTGGCCCCTTCTCCCTCTCTCCACTAGACAGATGGAGTTGCGGGTCTGTCCAGTTCTCAGCAACACTCTTCTGGCCCCTCTTTATGAAAAAGGGATTGCTTTCTCTCTTCTGGACATCTAACCTCACTAAATCTCAAGATTTCCCCCACCCAGATGAACCAGAGACTTTCAAACCTCCATGACTCTTTACCCTAACCCACTGAGGGTTACCCCTGCCCCATCATCCTATCCACTGGGCTCTTGAGTCATCCCCTGTACCCTCTTTCCAAAACAAAGTTCCTCCCCACCTGATCAAGCTCATTCAGCTTTCACTGGCACACCAACACTCACATGCCCAAATACACTTGAAAGGCACCTCCACGAACATCACGCCCCAATCCTCCCAGCCAGTATGCATTGAGATTATTCCTCTAATCCCTTGGTGGGATAGGCAGAGCACTCTCCCATGCCAAGGCTTTAATGATTCCTGCACAGTTTCTTCTCATTTCACAATGGAAGAGCAGAACACCTGAGGCTCAAAGAGAGAAGGATGATGGGGCTGCCTTCAAAAATAGGAAAGTCAAACATATTTCCACCTAAATCTTAGAAATGCCTGTTTTGCAGACTAATGTGGAAATATATTTAAGACAATTGTACATTTATAGCCTATAGCAGATTGCATGCTATCTTTGGAGGGGGGGATTTAGAACTCAAAATCTTATAAAAGTTAATGTTAAAAACTAAAAATAAATCTTTAAAAAAAGAAATGCTTGTTTTGAAGGCAGAGGTGGGTGTGGGGGGAATGATCCCACGGAGTTGTTAGAGAAGCACTCTCAGGACTGCTGAGCTCTACTCCCTACCCTGTCTTCTCTAATGCCTCAATGCATGTATACATGGGGGGGGAGAGTGAAAAGACAAGAGAAACTGGGACCTAGTTCTGTCCCCAAACTCCACCTTAAAGCCCTGCCCTACTCTCTTGCCAAGAAATAGAACTGTCTTGTCTGGACACAATTAAGTAAAGACAAAGATGATACAGAGACCCACCTCTGTCCTCCAAATCCCACCCCTACAGTCCTGGCCTCTTCTGCCAATTGATGGCACTATCTTGCCTGGTTATAGCTGCCTGCAAACGTGAGAGATGCAGATGTCTCCAGATGGCTGGTAGAGCCTTGCCAGTCTCCGTGGAGCAAAGGGGGAGGGGGGGTAGTGGCAAAGTGCATTCTCTCCTTGTCTCCCCGTCTTTCCAGAACAAGGATTATATCTCGCAGTTCAGGGCTCTGCATTTTAATTGGTCAGGTCTCCCCATATCTATATACCCCTTCCTAACTGCCTCCAGCACACTGATCGCTGGGCTTCTTCACCAGTCAGAGAACCTAGGGCAATAGATAAGGAGACACTCCCCATTCCATACACATACGCGAACACACACTCCGGTTCAGCTTCATTAGCCCTGACCTAGCCTCTAACCTCTGCCCTGCTCCACCTGTATTCAGTCCAACCTCCATATCCCACCACCCCTCTCCAGCCCTTCTATTCTATTTTGGCAGCTGTCTGCACAGAGCACTTAGCTCAGCTCAAGGTGAATGAAGAGCCGTAACTGGAAAGAGGGATAACCAGAAGTATACAACAAAAACAGGTAACTAGTATAATTAAGAGCAAATACAATCAAAAGTAACACAGCAGAAACCAAGAATAACTGGCTACCATGGAAAAGGGTAAGAATAAGCAAGAGTCGCTGAGGAATGATAGCGGAAGAAAGGAAAAGCAATAGAAGTTACCAAGAGCAACCACGAGTAAAGTGAAGGTAATTTGATTTTTCTCTCCACAACATGATTACAGCTCTATAGGTGGCAGGGACCACAGAATCTAGTCCATCTTCTTCTTTTAACACTTAGGAAATTAAGGCGAAGGGAGGTTATGTGACTTGCCCAAGGTTACAGAGATGAGTGAGACAGGACTTAAGCCTAGGGTGCTCTGAGTCCTCAGTCACTCCTCTTCCCAGATGGGCAAATTTAAGAAGTCATCGCCCTCCTGTCTACAAGGACCCAGCCCAGGCCAACATCTTCCCACCGCACAAGACAGTCATCCCCAGGGACTTGAGACGAATTCCTTCAAGTAACCCTAAGCCCCTACTGACCCCAGATCTCAATATCTTTTATTCGGAATAACTTTTGGACTTTTCTAGGTTTAATTATTCATTAGAGACCAGACGATGTTGTCTTAATAATCCTCAACTAGCCGTCTAAACCCCATTTCTTCCCGGCAAAAGCCGAATCCTTTGCCCTTCCCGTCTTGAAGCTGGTTAGAACCAGGATTTCAGGAGATAAGGGGTCGGGTGGGAGGTTTGAGAGTTCAAAGGCTCAAGGGGGGGCCTTAGCACTCCCCTCTAGCATGGTAGCTGTCATTCTGGCCCCTGATGGAACTGTTGCTAATGGAAAGGCTGTCCGGTGGTCGGCGGATGGACAGAGAGATGGCTTTGAAAGAACAGAGAAGTCAATGAAGGGACTAGGTGGGATTGCTTTAGGGATCTAGGGAATGAAGGTAAAGAATTTTCGTCGAAAGGAAACTGCCTCCCTCGACCCGAGCCCCGCGCTTCCTCCAGATCTCCTGATCTCCTGTCCCATTTCCTCTCTTACCACCAGTATGAGCGTTCCGAGGCATTCGGCGAGAGCCTGGCGCAGCAGCCGATACCGGATCCGCATCAGTTCCCCACAGCGCGACACTAGCTTCTTCTGACGGCCCATGGTTCAGAGTAGGGACACAGTACGTGGGGCAAGAACTCGAAGGTAAGAGAGAGAGAAAGCGTGCGGGAGCTCCGTATGGGAGCGTAGAAGCTGCAGGTGTCAGAGCAGAGCGCGCAAGAGAATAGGGGACAGAAGAGGAAAGGAGCGCACCGTCCGCTACCGCGCTGCGGGGCCCCTGCAGGGACCGTGCTTTATAAGAAGGCTCTGCTGACTCGGCCCCACCTCGCCTCGCCCCGCCCCGCCCGCCCCTCTGCCTCCCCGCCCGCCAAGCCAGAGCCTCCGGCTCGTAAAGGCGGAGAGGGGCGCGCCGGTTATAGGCTTGCTGGGGAAGGACGAGTTTGACATACCGCGCGACGCCCCCAACTCTTTGACAATTTTTTTTCTCCCCTAGAAAATTTCCCAAGCAGCTTTCGGATGTGGCCCACCTAGCCTGGAATTGCAATGGGAGAATAAGACCCCTATTTCAAGGTCTCCCTTGCTTTCCGCTCCCCTTTCGCCCTTCTCCTTTCAGGTAACCGGCGTTTGGGGTTTTGGAGAGAAGTGAAGCCTTTTCTTTTTAGCTACTGAGAGGAGGAACAGGGACTGAATCAGCAGCCACTGAGTCCCGCTTCTCCACACTGCCCCTGTCCTCCTCTTCTCCAGTCCCCTATCCTTCTTCCTTAGAAGCAAATCTTTCTGTAGTCAGTCAACAAGGAATTATTAAGCGCTATGCTAATACAAAAAAAAGGTAAAACCATGGTTCCCGCTCTCCAGCAGTTCATATTCTAACGGGGAAAACACCATGTTAACTAACAGCTATGTATATACAAGATATGTAGAGTATGTAGAGTAATTTCAAAGGGAAGGCGCTCTCTGTGGGGAGGGATAAGAGGGAGGTGGAGAGCGGGGTGGAATAGGAGGATCACGAAAAGTTTCCTGAACAAGGTGGAATTTGAACCGAGGATTGAAAGCAACCGGGAAGCCAGTAGTCGGAGTTGAAGAGTGAGAGCCTGGGGGGAAAGGCTCCAGAGTCGGAAGTAGGGTGTAGTGTGTGAGGAAGGGCAAGAAGGCGGGTGGTGTTGGATTGGAATGGAGCAAAGCCTTCAAACCTCAGTATTCTCATCTGTAAAATGAGCGGGTTGGACTAGATCCCTCCAGGTCTAAGTCTCGGATACTACCTTTTTCATATGAACAATCATGTGTTCTAAACGTGTAACACTTGTGGATCACACGTGCTGTGTGTATTGTATGCTCTGTATGACTGTATGCTCTGTATGGCCGTGTGCCCCTGAGCTCTATGTTCTCCCTCCCCAAATTTGCCTCTTACTTTTCCTGGCTTCCTTCAGATGGCTTAAATCCCACCTTCTGCTGCATACCTTTCTCTCTCTGCCCCCCTCGGTCCCCACAGCCTTCCCTTCAGAGATTACTTTTTATATACTCTGTGTATATTTTCTATGTATCTAGTTATTTACATGGTTTCTCCTCTCATGGAGACTGATCTCTACGAGAACAGGGACAGTTTCTGCCTTTCATTGTATCCCCTGCACTCAATAAGTAGGCTCTTAATAAATGCTCGTTGCCAGACGGTTCTGCATGACAGGGCAGAGCTAGGATCAGCTGCTAAAAGTTCACAGTATCATAGCTAAAAGGAATCTTAGAGCTTATCTAGTCCGTTTTACAGTCAAGCATACAGACTCTGAGAGATGACCTGATCTGCTCAGTATCACATGAGTATTAAGTGGCAGAGTCAGAATTTGAACCAAGTCCTCTGACTTCAAATCCAGCATTCTTTCACTACTGAGAGAGAAGTTGAAACTTCCAAACTTAGGGTATTACACTTCTCATAGAAGACCTTCCTAGTGACCCACTCCCAAGGGTGAACAGGCACCCAGGCAAAGAAGCAGATTTCTGCTTCATGTAGGGAAAGATTTGGTAAGGATTAGAACTGTCCAAAAAAAATTAAATAAGCTTGGGCCAGAGGCAGAGAGTTCCTGATCATTGGGGGTGGGGGGAGCAGTCTTGAAATGGAAATTAAAGGGACACTTATAAGATATATTGGGGGGGTTTTCAAAATTTTTTTAGGCAATTGGGGTTAAGTGACTTGCCCAGGGTCACACAGCTGGTAAGTGTCAAGTGTTTGGTCTGAGGCTGGATTTGAACTCAGGTCCTCCAGTGACTCCTATTTATATTTGAGCTTGACAACACGACTCTGGATGATTTGTGTGAAAACATGAACAAGAATTTTACAGGAAGAGGTGCGAAAGGGTTCTGATTTCTATGGGGAGAAGAAGTCCCCATATGGATAAGATCATAGATCCATTGAAAGTCCCAAGCAAGTATGTTCTATGTGACGTGTGACGGTATCTAGGCATGCTAATAAGTTATATGGTACACATTGTACATATTCACATGTACTCCCACCCACCCCAGACTTACCCAGGGACCAGTATCCTAATATGAAAGTAGGACCTATTGTTCCAAAAACTCGGGCCTCTTTCCAGTTGAGTTTTCACCCTGTTCCTTGGGAACTGACTGATTACTCCTTTAAAGCAAGTAGTCTTAACTTGAGGTTAATTATCTTTAAAGAATATATATTTTGATAACTATATTTCAATATAATTGGTTTCCTTCATAATCCTATGTATTTTATTTTATGCACTTAAAAACATAATTATTCTAAGAATGCTTTACCAGACCACCATACAAAAAGTTAAAAACCCCTGCTTTAAAGGATGAGAGAAATTTTGCTTGCAATTGGGGTTATTGAGCTTAGTCAGATTTTGAATTGTCAATAAGAGAAGGAAAGGGGAGCCCTGGAGCCTTCTAAGGAAAAGGACTCACCCAACCACCCACAGCAACTGACACACAATTTCATAAATGGGAAACTGAGCCACAGCATAGGTCCCAGATGAGTCACAGACTTGTCATAATGGTGATCCAGGAATACAGTTACCCCACATGCCTCTGGGATCAAAGGGCAAGGAAAGAAATGCTTCTGTCCCCACCACCTAGGAACCCTAATTAGAGACCCTGGCAGTAATTTGAGGGAACTTGCAGGGTCAGATAGAGTTGTGTCCAAAGTCTAGGGTGAGGGAGGGAATATCTGGCTTCAAGGATGGCTAGGAAGCAAGACTGAAAGTTCATAGGTAAAGTTAACTGGGCATGATGCCCAAGTGACTATTGGAAGGCCAGAGACAGTGAAAATACCAAAAACATGGGCAAACACAATCACACACACAGATACAGCAATACAGAATGTCATACACAAACTCAAACACATTCAAACTGACACCTAGTCATACAGGCTTACGGATAGACCCATCAAAAACAAAAACAACCACCAAAAAAAGAAAAAGAAAAAGTCTTTGCTCACACATATTACTTTTTCTTTAAGACAAAAATCCCTTCTGGCCCTGGGGGACTAGCTGTGCTGGAGATAAACCAATTCTCCCCCTCCCTCCACACTTCCTACCCCTACCCCACCAAGGGTTGTCATTATGAATCACAGAGAAGTTACCAGCACCGCCCGCCTCTTATTGACGGGTCTGAGCTGGTGACTCAAAATTAGGAATGCTAGTTAGGACAGAATCTTAAACACAGAATTATAGATACATAGAACCTAGCATCATAAAATGAAAAAAAGGAAGGAACCAACAAATAAGGAAACAGAGTACTTTCAAGTTGAATGGGACCCTGGAGGTCAAGTGGGTCAAAGACACCCACATTTGTTCAATACTTTGCCTTTAGGTGGTCAGAAATCCATACGTGTGAATTTTTTTATATACATTTTTCTACGTAATTACTAACTGATCCGAGTCTGCTAACAGACAAACTGTCTTATTCTTGTTTCTTGCTATTTCAGGTTTGTTTGTTTGTTTTTAAGTTTTTCTAAAATTATCAGATCTACATCCCAGTGTCAGGTGGGCTGTGGGTTGGATATGGAGAATCTAGTTCAACCCCCCAATTTTACAAATAAGGAAAATAAAGTGCCAAGAAGAGAAGTGACCACTCCCTAACTGATTTGTGGTAGACCTGGGGCTAAAATATAAAACCAGTTCCCCAGAATTATCAACCACTAGGTTCTCCCAGCACCTGCCTGCTGCCAGAGCCAGGATTCTAGGAGTTCACAAAAGAGGAGGGAGAGAGGGGCAGCTAGATGGCGCAGTGGATAGAGTACCAGCCCTGGAGTCAGGAGGACCTGAGTTTAAATATGGTCTCAGACACTTACTAGCTGTGTGACCCTGGGCAAGTCGCTTAACCCCAGTTGCCTCTGGAAAAGAAAAAAGAGGAGAGAGAAAGGCTAGGGGTCCTATGCTACATGGGAGTAAATGCCTTCTTATCCTAAGCCTGGGAGTCTGTCACTCTTGAGGGGATGCAACTGTCTTTGCTCTGCCAAAGTTTTCTTCCCCTGATATCTTATCCCTCACTCCTCACCTCCTCTGATGCAGTTTGTCTGCTCTAGAGGCTAAAGTAGATTCATAGAACATGGCTGGTTGTGGTCCTTTGTTCTCAAAGAGGACAAAAATGACATCACCATGCTAGAGTCAAGGTACAGCATGTCTAACTGTGGCTGATCAGACCAATATGAGCTCGGAATGTTCTACCCCAGGTCGGGCACAACTAGTTCATGTGAACATTTGGGGTGGATTCTCTAAATTTGCACATCTGGCATTTCTTTTGAGCTACTTCAATTCTGTTTTGCTCATGGGGCATAGCTCCTTCTCTGATGCTCAGCAGTCCTGTGCCAGTGTCTCCCATGTCACACAATCAATTCCAGAGTTCATAAGAGAGACCTTGAGAGTGTCTTTGTATTGCTTCTTTTGACCACCATGTGAATGCTTGCCCTGCGTGAGTTCTCCATAAAATATGGCATCTCGTATCTGAAAGCTACTTTATAGGTCACAGAGTCTGACCCTCTTATTTTACAGATGGGGAAACTGAGACCCAGGGGGACACTGTGTTTTGTTCCATGTCATATAGCCAGTTAAGGGGCAGAGCCAGGGCTAGAATGCAGGTAACTCCTAGCCCAGCATTTTTTCCATTATACCATGCTGCCTAAATTCCCAGTGTTAGTCCCCTCTCCCCTTTGCAAAGATCCAGAGGTGGGGAACCTGTGGCCTGGAAGCCACATATGGCCTTCTAGGTCCTCCAGTACAGTCTTTTGACTGAGTCCAGACTTCACAGAACAAATCCTTTTATTAAGAGGATTTGTTCTGTGAAGTCTGGATTCAGTCAAAGGGCTGTGCTTGAGGACCTAGAGGGTCACATGTGGCCTGGAGGCCACAGATTCCCCACCCTGAGTCAAACCCCATGTCCCCTCAGAATGCCTTCATCATTTGCACTTTCAAACAGATACAAACTCTCTACAGGAAACCCCAGGAACTGGGTAGGTCAGTGTTTAGAGATAAGTGCCACCCTAGCTATGGGCCAAAAGCAGGCTTGGAAAGGATGGGAAAGGTCAAAGGTTGTCCCAACATGAACAAAGAGGGAAACTGATCCTAGCATACCTTCCCCTTCCCTTGACCTAGATTTTTCCTGAATATTGCTCTATGTTATGAGGGGGTAGTGTTAAGAGGAGCACCTCTCTTCCCAATATATATATATGGTGTGATCACACACCAAATGTCTTTCTACTTACGCACATATACAAGTACATGCATGTATACTTACACATTCATATAAGTGCCAACATCAGACCCTAAATGAGCACACAAACATGTTCTAAACTCAATCCAACTCAGTTCATTTCAGCAGCATCTCTTAAACTTGGACTGTGTGTTAGGCATTGGAGGAAATACAAAGACGAAAATGAAGCCATTCCTGTTCTTGAGCTTACATTTTACTGGGGGAATGGGGGCTTGGGAGGCCCATGGGGGGGCAGGACTCATACGTACAGACATACACGTGTGTACACACAACCTGGGGCTCCCAAATGCCTTCAGGATAAAATGCAAATTCTTCTTTGTTATTTAAAGCCCTTCACAAATTGGCTTGCCCGCTGTTCCCCATATATGATGCTTCATTTTCCAGTCTTTTTATGCCTTTCTGCAGGCTGTCCCCGATACCTGGAATATGCTACCTTCTCATTTCCACCTCTCAGAATCTCTAGCTTCCTTCAAGGCTCAGCTCCAATGTCATCTCCTGTAAGAGACCTGTCCTAATCTCCTCATCCCTCCCTGGGCAATGCCCTCCCATCTTGATATCACTTTCTATCTATTTTGTATGTATTTTGTGTTTATTTATTTGTTTTCATATCATTACCCTCCTCCTCAAGCAAAATGTAACTCCTTTAGGAGAACAATTCTTTTTCTCTTTCTTTTTCTTCTTTCCTTCCATCCTCCTTTCTTTCTCTACTTTCATTTTTTCCTTCCTTTCTTTCTTTTCCTTCCTTTCTTTTTCCTTCCTTTTCTTTCTCTCTCTTTCTTCATTTTTCCTTCCTTCCATTCTTTTTCTTCCTTCCTTCCTTCCTTTTTCTTCATTCATTTTTCCCTCCCTTTCTTTTTCTTTCTCTCCTTCCCTCCTTTCTTTCCTTCTTTCTCTCTTCCTTTCTTTCTTCCTTCCCTCCTTTCTGTCTCAGCATCTCTAGCACAGTGTCTGGCACAGAGTAGTCAGTGAATAAATGGTTATTAAATGTTGAATGAGTAAATAGAAAGTTTTAGAGTTTCTATTCAACAGCTAGGGAGGCCTAAAGCCAAACCGGAGGGCATGGGGTAGATTCAAGGTAAGGAGGAGTTGGGGAGAAGAATGCTGGGATAGGATGGGAAAGGAGGAAAAAGAGGTTTAAAGCAGGTTTTCATTCTATGGCCAGAGTTGTGGGTTCCCTTCAGGAAGGGAGATGGTTGACAGAAACACCAAGAGGTCAATTCTAGACAGAAAAGAGATGCTTTGATTCTTATATTTGCCATCTCCTTTTCAATCAACTCCCTATTCCCCAAATTGTCCCCTCCCTTGACTTTCCTTACCCCTAGAGATCAACGTCTTCCCATGTTATCGACACCCAGGGCACTGGAATCTCTCCTACAAATAATACTCTTAAGACATGTGCCCAAGGTCAGAGGTCAACATTTCTTTTCTTGATT
Source organism: Phascolarctos cinereus (assembly GCF_003287225.1). Lineage (NCBI taxonomy): Eukaryota > Metazoa > Chordata > Mammalia > Diprotodontia > Phascolarctidae > Phascolarctos > Phascolarctos cinereus. Next base: position 250,989,224 of record NW_027555847.1, read on the forward strand.
TTCACTCAGACCAAGAAAACAGATCTCTGCTGTCAGTCAGGGATTCTCTAAGGATGAAATATTTCTAGGATTGCCCCACAGGCACACGAACAAGAGTACAGCCCAGATATTTTCAGGCTGGGTGTATTTGATCCCAGGAAATGCTGATCTTGAAAGGGCACAGAGAAAAGATGAGAGATTTAATTCTGAAAAATTAATCTAGATGATCTAGTCTAACTCCCTTATTTTCAGACAAGAAAACTGAGGTCCAGAGGAGCAACATCTCCTGCCAAAAGTAACCTTGCTGCTAAGTGACAACCAACAAGATGTGAACCTAGGCTCTTTAAATCCAGCATTCCCTCCATTCTACCATACTGGGTCTCTGATCTTGGCTCTTCAAGACAATCTCTGGTGTCCCCTTCGTCCCCTTTCAGATATGAGGAAACTGAGTTCTACTGAGGCCAGCTACTCACCCAAAACTAGAATCTAGGTCTCTGCACTCCCATGTAAGCAAACAAAGGGAAGATGTCTTATAGCAATTAGGGACCAGGTAGTTTCCCAGCGGGGAGTTGGGATCCCAGGGGCAACTAGAGTGTGGGGTCATCAGAGTCATAGGTGGAAGCAGCTTAGATGACAGGTCTGCTCTACCACCACCAGCCTCACCTCCGTGATTGGGCAACAGGCCTCTGCTTCACCCTGTATGTGAGGCGTAAGCTGGGGGATGAGAACCTCCCCCGGCCATGCCCCTGTGGGTGGCTCTGATTGTTGCAGGCAGCGTGGAGGGAGGGGGAAGGGATAGTCAGAAAGATTCTTAGGGGATGGAATAGCTAAGCAAGTCTCAGCCTGCCTGGACAAAAGCTGGTCTTTTGGGGAAATGGGGCTTAAAATGGTGGTGGAAGCAGGGAAGTGGGGATGTGGACCTAACTGGTCTGGGGGAAAAGGGTGAAATGGGACCTGAATGATTCAGGAAGTAGTGAGTAGTGGAGGAAGGGTTTTGTTTTTTTCAGGTAGGTGGGATTTTTAACTTCAAAACAATAAACATTTCATTTGGAATTTGAGAAAACTCCCATTTTTTTTTAAATCCAGGACATCATAAACCAAGATCATAAAAGGATTTATAGATCCCCATGTCAATAACAGACTAAGAGGAAAAAGAGAAACATCATTCTACTAACCTGAATATATTTTGCCAAGGCCTTCCTTGTACACAAAGGGCTTTGAATATAGAGGGTCTGAATATCCATGTAACATTCTTCTCAGTTTTAGTAGTTTAGTTTATAACTATACAGAAGACCCTTTTAGTCTTGCATCTTCTCAATGGTTTTTTCTTTAGAGTTGACCTCTGCAACAAGTCAAGATTTGACTCTGTGCTCAAGACTCTTTTTGTGATCTTTGCCCTGTGTTAGCATAATGACAACTGTTTCCTTAGTTGGATCAATGCCCATGTGGACAATAGTGCCATTAGTTATTTCACTCTGCAGGTTGTCAATGGAAGAATATATTTCTCTAAACCTAGACTGATTATGCCTAGCATATAGTAGGTACTTAATAAATATTTGATTGATTGAATAGTTGATTGGAATATTAACCAAACCTGTCAGAAACTGGCTAAATGTGCTGCAGTGGAAGGAACACCAGTTTTGGAGCCAGAGGATTTATATTTATATCCTGGCTGTGCTATGTGACCAATCACTTCCCTTTTCCAGGATCCAATCTTCTCTGCTGTAAAAGTGAAAGTGTCACATTGATTGGGTAATGGCTAGGCAAATTGTAGTACATGTACAAAATGGAATATTACCAATCTGGGCTACTTGACTGCTCTCACAGCTTGGGTAAGATGGGAGTCAGCAATTCTATTACTTTTGGTGAAATGAAAGACCACCTGGCTCAAGATTGGCCAGGGCTATCAGATCAAGGATGATCAACTCATCCAAAATAATAACTTGTGATCTGTCTTAGGATCACTTATGATCTAGCAAGAGCATTAACCCTCTGGGAGAGCTGTCTACCAGAGTGAAATTATCAATGACTTTCTCATAATTAAAAGATGTATTGTTGAGATCAAGAAGAGTGTTCTCAGTCTGTAAAAATCTCTGCTGTTACAGATGAAATGTTCCACTTTTGAGATGATTGAAGCTGACCTTCTCTTTGATCTAGTAATATGTGGACCTCCTTGCTGTACTACAAACAAGACATTCCACCTCTCAGTTCTGGGCATTTTCTCTGGCTGTTCCCTATTTTTGGAGTGCTCTCCCTGGCAGGCTTGGCTTCCTTTAAACCTCAACTAAAATCCTGTCTTCTATAGGAAGCCTTTCTTAATCAAGCTCTCTTAACTTTAGTGCCTTCCCTTTGTTATTTCCTGTCTATCTTATGATAACTTGATTATACATATTTATTTGTTTGTATTCTCCCCAATTAGATTGCAAGCTTCTTGAGGGCAGGGACTGTCTTTTCATCTTTATATCTCCAGCGCTTAGCACTTAGTAGGTACTTAACAAATATTTTTTGACTGACAATTTATCCACACCACTTCCTTGTTTGACTTCTTTATAGCTTCCAGTCTATGGAGAAGAAAGAAATTCATGGAACAATTCAAGAACCATATTGCTTCCACTACCACAAGCCAAGATGGTGGATTAAGAAGTAAGTCTCTCTTACCCTTCCTTATTAACCTCTGAAAGCCCAGAAAATATTGCCCCAGGAAAAACTCTGGAACAGCTGAACCAGAAGAAAGATGGGGTGTAGTAGTCCAGTAGCCCAGGTAGCTTGAGGGATTAACTGGAAAGGCCCCTCTTGCCCTGGGGGGAGGGGAGCAGTACAGAACAGGAAGCATCCCAGCAAGCTAGAGGAAAGCCCCACCTCAGCATACCAGGAGGAGATACTGAAACCCAGGTAGTGGAGCAGGCAAACACCAACACCTGGACCCCCAAGTGCCTCAGTGAGGGCAGGGAACCAGTGCAAACCAGCTTGGAAAGCTGCTAGGTGCCTTGGCATTTTACAGTGACCAAGTCTCCCAGTGCTTCAACAAAACTCTGGGAAGCACTTCAAGGGGCCCCAGGAGGATAAACATCCTGCAATATCCATATGAAAGGAGCTGAAGAAAGTGAAAGGAAGGAAAGGTCCAGGTGAGGAGGCAACCTCCAGGGGCCAGACTACCCACTCCTACCCCTAGAGTTCCTATTTTGCTGATTCCAGTCCAGGTAAGCTGCCAGAACCCTACAGCCTCCAACTGCCAGCAATCAGAGGCCCGGTACACAAAGCCAGGGGCCAGGCCCTGGGCTCCCAACACAAGAAGCCTAGATCAGTGCCTTCTGCTCCCCAGCAGGAGAGCTCAATCTCTTTAAAGGCCAGGAAATATGCAAACACTATGAGCAAAAAAAAACCATACCATAGATTCTTATTATAGGAACAGTGAAGAACAAGGCAGAAATTCTGAAGAGGACAACATTGTCAACAAACCCACATCTGGAACCTCAAAAGGGAACATAAACTGGTCTGAAGAGCTCGAGAGGGATTTTAAAAGACAAATGAGAGAGGTAAAAGAAAGAAATGGGAAAAGAAATGCAAGAGAGAGTCAATAGCTTGAAAAAGGAAGGACAAAAATTAACTGAAGAAAACAAGTCCCTAAAAATACAATTGGCCAAATGGGGAAAGAGGTACAAAATCTAATAGAACAATTTGTTAAAAATTAGAATTGGACAAATGGAAGCTAATGACTCTATGAGAGAGCAAGAATCAGTCAAACAGAAACAAAAGAATGAAAAAATTGATGAAAATGTAAAATACCTCATTGGTAAAACAACTGACCTGGAAAATTGATCCAGGAGAGACAATTTAAAAATTATTGGTGTACCTGAAAAGCATGATTGAAAAAAGAGCCTGGACAGTATCTTTCAGGAAATCATCAAGGAAAACTGCACTGAGGTCCTAGAACCAGAGGGTAAAATAGCCATAGAAAGAATTCACCAATCACCTCCTGAAAGAGATCCCAAATTGAAAACACCAAGGAATACAGTAGCCAAATTCCAAAATATTGTCCAAAGGGACAATACTGCAAGCAGCCAGAAAGAAACAATTTAGATATCATGGAACCACAGTCAGGATTACACAGGACCTTGCAGCTTCTACATTAAAAGATCGTAGGGCATGGAATGCAATATTCAGTAAGGCAAAGGTACTTGGATTACAACTAAGGATCAACTACCCAGTGAAAATGAGCATGATCTTTCAGGGAAGGAGATAGATATGCAATGAAATAGGGGACTTCCAAACTTTCCTGATAAAAAGACCAGAGTTCAACAGAAAATTTAATCTTCAAATACAAGACTCAAGAAGGACATAAAAAGGTAAATGGGACAGAAAGAAACAACATATTATTAATAAGGGCAAACTGTTTATATTCCTACAAGGCAAGATGACACTTGTAACTCTTAAGAATTGCGTTGTTATTACACCATGTTGAAGAGGTATACATAGAGAGGGTGGATATAAGTTGACTTTGATGTAATGAAAAAAAAATCTAACCAAGTGGGTTAAATGGATCCAAGTAAGAAGATTAATCTGATCCAACTAAGAAAATGTACTGAGAGAAAAGGAAAGGAGAAGGCAGACGAAAGTAAATTACATTACAGGAAAAGGCACAAAAATCTAATACAGTAGAGAGAAAGAAGGGAGAGAAATGAGCATTGTTTGAACATTACTCCCATCAGATTTGATTCAAGAAGGGAATAACATAATCAGCTTGGTATAGAAATCTAACTTGCATATAGGCAGTAGGAGGGAAAGGACAAGAAAAGGGAGGAGGGATAGAAGGGAGGGAAGAAGTAGTAAGAGTAAAGGGGAAGAAAAGGGAGGGGGCTAATAGAAGGGAGGCGGGATTGAGGGAGGCAGTGGTCAAAAGCAAAACACTAGTGAGGAGGGAAAAGGAGAAAGGAGAAAGAAAAGCATAAACAGGGGGGAAATCAAATGGAGAGAAAGACAGATAGTAATCATAACTGTGAATGTGAATGGGATGAACTCTCCCATAAAATGGAAGCGTATAGCAGAATGGATTAAAAACCATAATCTTACAGTATATTGTTTACAGGAAACACATTTGAAACAGAGGGACACACACAGGTAAAGGTAAAAGGCTAGAGTAGAATATATTATGCTTCAGCTGAAGTAAAAAAAGCAAGGGTAGCAATCCTGATCTCAGACAAAGCAAAATCAAAAATAGATCTTTCAAAAGAGATAAGAAAGGAAACTACATCCTGCTAAAAGGCACCAGAGACAATGAAGTAATATCATTACTAAACATATATGCACCAAATGGTATAGCATCCAGATTCTTAGAGGAGAAGTTCAGGGAGCTACAGGAAGAAACAGACAGCAAAACTATACTAGTGGGGGACCTCAACCTCCCCCTCTCTGTACTGGATAAATCTAAGCACAGAATAAACAAGAAAGAAGTTAAAGAGGTGAATACAACAATAGAAAAGTTAGGTATGATAGACCTCTGGAGAAAATTGAATGGGAATAGAAAGGAATATGCTTTTTTCTCGGCTGTACATGGCACATACACAAAAATTGACCATATACTAGGGCATAAAAACCTCACAATCCAATGCATAAAGGCAGAAATATTAAATGCATCCTTTTCAGATCATGTTGCAATAAAAATTATATGTAATAAAGGGCCATGGAAAGATAGACTAAAAAATAATTGGAAACTAGATAATCTAATCCTAAAAAATGATTGGGTCAGACAACAAATCATAGAAACAATCAATAACTTCATTCAAGGGATGACAATAATGAGACAACATAGCAAAACTTATGGGATGCAGTGAAAGCAGTTCTTAGCGGAGGTTTTATATCTCTAAATGCTTATATGAATAAAATAGAAGAAGAAGAGATCAATGAATTGGGCATACAATTAAAAAAAAACTAGAAAAAGAGCAACATTAAAAACCCTTGATTAATGGGCAGCTAGGTGGCACAGTGGATAGAGCACCGGCCCTGGATTCAGGAGGACCTGAGTTCAAATTTGGCCTCAGATACATAACACTTACTAGCTGTGTGACCCTGGGCAAGTCACTTAACCCCATTGCCTAGCCAAAAAAAAAAATCCTCAATTAAACATCAAATTAGAAATATTGAAAGCCAAAGGAGAAATTAATAAAATTGAAATTAAGAAAACTATTGAACTAACAAATACAACTAAGAGCTGATTTTATGATTAATTCCAATACTATATAAACCATTTGGGAAAATAGGTGAGGGCATAATACCAAATTCTTTTTATGATACAAATATGGTGCTGATACCTAAACCGGGAAGAGTCAAAACAGTGAAAGAAAATTATAGACCAATTTCCCTAATGAATATAGATGCAAAAATTTTAAATAAAATATTAGCAAATAGATTACAGCAATTTGTCACAACAATAATACACTATGACCAGGTAGGATTTATACCAGGAATGCAGAGCTATTTCAATATTAGGAAGACTATCAGCATAATTGATCATATCAACACCAAAACTAACAGAAACTACATGATTACCTCAATAGATACAGAAAAAGCTTTTGACAAAATACAATACCCATTCCTATTAAAAACACTAGAAAAAGTGGGAATAAATGGAGTCTTCCTTAAAATAATAAATAGCATCTACCTAAAACCTTCAGCAAGCATCACATGTAATGTGGACAATGTAGAAGCATTTCCAATAAGATCAGGGGTGAAACAAAGATGTCCACTGTTTTTCAATATTGTACTGGAAACATTAGCTTTAGCAATAAGAGAAGAAAAAGGAATTGAAGGTATTAGAACAGGCAAAGAAGAAACAAAGCTATCCCTCTTTGCAGATGATATGATGATATACTTAGAGAATCCTAGAGAATCAAGTAAAAAACTACTTGAAATAATAAACAACTTTAACAAAGTTGCAGGCTATAAAATAAACCCACACAAATCATCACCATTTCTATATATTACCCCACAAAGCCCAACAGTAAGAGACAGAAAGAGAAATTCCATTTAAAGTTATTGTAGACATTATAAAATATTTAAGAGTCTACCTACCAAAACAAACCCAGGAACTATATGAACACAATTTACAAAACACTTTTCACACAAATAAAGTCAGATCTAAATAATTGGAAAAATATCAGTTGCTCATGGGTAGGCAGAGCTAATAGAATAAAAATGACAATTCTACCTAAGCTAATTTACTTATTCAGTGCCATATCACTCAAATTACCAAAAAAGTATTGTATAGAGTTAGAAAAAATAATAACAAGATTCATTTGGAATAACAAAAGGTCCAGAATATCAAGGGAATTAATGAAAAGAAATGCAGGGGAAGGTGGCCTAGCCATTCCAGATCTTGAAATATATTATAAAGCAGCAATAATCTAAACTGCTTGGTACTGGCTAAGAAATGGAGTGGCGAATCAGTGGAATAGGTTAAGTATGTAAGACACTATAGTAATCTACTATTTGATAAACCCAAAGATTCCAGCTTCTGGGATAAGAACTCACTATTTGACAAAAATTGCTGGGAAAACTGGAAAAGAGTGTGGCAGAAACTAGGCATAGACCAAAAACTCACACCATGTACCAAAATAAAGTCAAAATGGGTTCATGATTTAGATATAAAGGCTGATACTGTAAGCAAACTGGGACAGAAAGGAACTGTTTACCTATCAGATTTGTGAAGAACAGAAAAATTCATTACCAAACAGAAGATAGAGAACATTATGAAATGCAAAATGGATAACTTTGATTACATTAAATTGAAAAGTTTTTGCACAAACAAAGCCAATGCAACCAAGATTAGAAGGAAAGTAGAAAATTGGGAAAGAATTTTTACAACCAGTGTCTCTGATAAAGGCATCATTTCTAAAATATTTAGAGAATTAAGTCAGATTTATAAGAATGCAAGTTGTTCCCCAATTGATAAATGGTCAAAGGATATGAACAGTTCTCAGATGAAGAAATTAAAGCTATCTATAACCATATAAAAAATGCTCTAAATCACTATTGATTAGAGAAATGCAAATCAAAACAACTCTGAGGTACCACATCACACCTATCAGATTGGCCAACATGACAAAACAGGAAAATGATAAATGTTGGAGAAGATGTGGGAAAATTGGAACACTAAGGCATTGTTGGTGGAGTTGTCAAATGATCCAACTATTTTGGAGAGCAATTTGAAACTATGCCCAAAGGGCTATAAAAATGTAAATACCCTTTGACCCAGCAATAGCACTTCTAGGGCTATATCCTAAAGAGATCATACAAATGGGAAAAGGACCCACATGTACAAAAATATTTATAGCAACTCTTTCTGGGGTGGCAAAGAATTGGAAATTGAGAGAATGCCCATCAATTGGGGAATGACTGATCAAGTTGTGGTATATGAATGTAATGGAATACTATTGTGCCATAAGAAATGATGACCAGGTGGACTTCAGAAAAACCTGGAAAGACTGAATGAACTGATGCAGAGTGAAGTGAGCAGAACCAGGAGAATGTTGTACACAGTAACAGCCATGTTGTGCAATGACTAACTTTGATGGACTTGGCTCTTCCCAGCAATGCAAGGATCTAAGACATCTCCAAAGGTCTCATGATGGAAAATGCTATCCACATCCAAAGAAAGAACTATGGAGTTTGAATGAAGATGGAAGCATACTATTTGCTACTTTTTTTCTTCTGTTTTGTTTTGTTTCCTCTTTCTTGTGGTTCCTCCTATTGGTTCTAATTCTTCCTTACAACATGACTAATGTAAAAATATGTTTAATAGAAATGTGTATGTATAGCCTATATCAGATTGTGCGCTGTCTTGGAGAGGGAGGTGGAAAGAGAGGGGGAGAAAAATTTTAAACTCAAAAGCTTATAGAAGTGATTATTGATAAATCAAAGTAAATTAATAAAGTTAAAATAAAAAAGAGATTAAAAAAAGAAGAAACATATTGCTAAAGAAGAGTCACCTTAATATCCCTTAAGCCAGCTAGATTTGGTGGACTCTTAAGAAAATTGAAATTATTTTGATAGAAAAAAGACATAAGCTGTCCACTTGTTTTCCAAGGACAAAACTAGAAATCCTTATAGCCAAAGGCTAATTCAGTTAAAGGGTGGGGACTGTCTGACTCATGTGCTATTGTCTAGACTATAGCACAGGTTCCCAAAGTGAGCATACTGCCCCCTTGGGGAGGGTGCTGAAATAATGGGGGGGAGTAGTAACCTCAGGTACAAGTGGGGGGCCTTGAATAAAAATGAGGAAAGGGTGAAAGCATAAGGAAAGAAGAAAATTTTGAAAAACCATTTGCACACACTTCATTTGTTTTGTAACAAAGTTAAAGTTGTAGTGATTACATTATTTTCCAAATAAACATACAAAATGCAAGTTATAATTGATCAGTTGTCAAGTCCTCTGACAGGTCTTAACAAGCAAATATTGGCAGGCAAGCAAGTTGTCAGGAAGTCCAGCATGCATCTGTAGGAATATGTGCATGTAATGACTTGTTTACGATATGATATTATATAGTTACATGACAGAATATTGCATCACCAAAATTTAAATTCAGGAAAAAACCCACAAATTTATAATACATTATTAAATTTAAGATGTTTATTTTTTAAATTTATTTTTTATATGATGCAAATTTTTAAAAAAACTGTTACAGGATTACAGAAAGTAGATTTCCAGTACAGCACTGAGTAATTTTTTTTTAAAGGGGGCAATAGGCCAAATAAGTATGGGAACCTCTGGGAGAAAGGGCAGCCTGTTCCCCAGAGACCCTGGGCCTTGTGGCACATCTGATGATCTCCAACTCCCTAATCCTCCAGAGAGGAAAAAGAAAGCAGCAAGAGGGATTCACCAGAGCAACAAGGATGTGGGAATGGCAGCCAGGTAAGGGAGTGGGGCCGTCAGGTGACATGGACCTGTGGAGGATGGTGAGGCACAGATTCAGTGGCCTACAGGACTGTCATGGGGAGGAAGCTTGCTCTCTTGTCCTGCTTATGGCCCTGCTGTCATCCTCTCACTTTTAAAATTAGGTCCACCCCCTTTTTCCAGTTATGCCCCTCTTTCATAATCTTGTACATAATTCTTCATTGGTAATAAGCTACAGACTATTTACACTATTTACACTCTCCACAGCAAAATTCTTAGAAAATCTCAAGAGAACTGTGTGCTTATTTCAGAAATGGTAGGTGGAGGGAGATTTTATCCATTTCCAAAGAGAGCAGATGTTCCAGTCACTTGGATTCATGGGAGTGAAGATGTGGAGTGTCAGGAAAACAGGCTTGATGCTAAGAAATGTTCTTTGGGATATACACCAGCTGAAGACCAAAGACTAGGGATGGAGAAGCGGACGTGGTCTCTGATCTCATAGAAAACACAGTATAGTTGAGGAAGCTAGACTCCCATGAAATAGTATTTGAGAACACAGGCTAGTATGTTTTAGACAATGTGGTTCTGATTCTAGGTGTCATAGAGCTCAGAGTACCTGGTCTTTGGAGGACAGGTAGGGTATGGATAGCGAGAGGGGGCATTTCACATGGAAGGAATGAGGAAGCTACAGAACAAGAAAGTCAGTGGGCAGTATGCAGACTGGTCTGGTTGGATTGGAGGGTGTTATTCTATTGTGTCAGACTCTTCTTGATCCTGTGGACTACAGCACGCCAATACTGTCCATGGGGTTTTCTTGGCAAAGATACTGGGAATGGTTTGCCATTTCTGTCTCCAACTCATTTGACAGATGAAGAAACTGAGGTACATATATGTTATATAACTCTCTCAGGGCCACACAGTAAGCGTCTGAGGCTGGATTTGAACTCAGGTCTTCCTGACTCCAGGACCACCACTCTATCCACTGAGCCACGTAGCTCCTCTGTAGTGGAGGGTACCATAGCAGGAATAGTGTGGGATAAGGCTGAGAAGGCAGGTTTAAGCCAGATCATTAAAGGCCTTGAACGTCATCCTCAGGAGCCTAAGCTTTATCGTGGCAATGGAAAACTATTTAAAGTTTGTTATTGTTGAGCAAGGAAACGAGATCATAGCTGTACTTCAGAAAAATAGATCTGACAGCAGTGTGTAGGAAAGATTGAAGAGGAGAGAGACTAGCATAATGAAGACTGTGTAGAAGGAAGTTGCAATAGTCCAGTGAAAAATAATCAGAGCTTGAGAGGTGATGACAGTAGGAATGGAAAGATAATAAATATGGTAATTGTTAAGTCAATATTAAGAATTTTTTTTTGTGGGTGGGTTTTTTTTTTTTATTTCAAATACTGAAAAAGTTCCCTAGGCTCTTTGGAGCTGCCCATACATTTATGTCTCCCTCCCAAACTCACAGCCCCAATTCCCACAGTAGCTCTACTTTAAAGGGCCAGCAATCCTCAAAGACAATTAGGTATATTAGAGTTCAATTTCCCAGCCTGCTTTACAGAAACAAGGAAGCTGCATTTGCAGCCAACAGATCTGGATGGACAGTCCCATTTACCTGACACTAAATCACCTGGCACCAATCCCCAGCACACAAGGCATTTTTCTGTGAAATTGGACTGATCCTTCCATCTTCAATCCATTTTCCCTATAGAAACCCCCACACCCAACCATCACCAAGGGCTACAGAAAAAGGGTAGCCAGCAATTTCTTTTTGCTCCAAGCCCCAATTCATATTACCCCATGTTCCCCCCACCCAACCCCACCCTCTCAACCCCACACCAGGATTTCATAGAGATTTTCCCCAGCAGACGTTTGGAAAAATAAAACACAAAAAAAGATTCAAGGTCTTGGTGCTCAACCCGAGGGGCCTCCATGCGCTGGGACACCGTCAGGCAGGGCCTTCTGCCTCTCCAGCCCGCACCCAGGCCACCTCCCGACCCCCTAGCCACTAACGCAAGGAGGGGCAGGAGCCAGCACAGGACCCAGGGGGGCAGTGTCTCAGGATCTGCCGGGAGCCCCGGGAAGCATCATTCAACTTGGCCACCCGCAAGCCTGCTGGTGAGGAGGGTGGACTTTCTCTGGGGCAGGTCTGCGGTGTGGGGATGTGGTCGCCTGTCAAGAGTTCTTGTTTGGTCCTGCACTTGGCAGCTATTTGTTCTTCATCTTGGCTTTGCCCATGTTGTAGTCTCCTGAGTCAAAGTACTTTTGCCCCTTCTGGAGTCTCTTCACGAGGAAGTCGGACCTCCCAGGCTTTCGTCCCAGACTTGGGTATTTGGCCTTTAGCTTTGCCTCCTCAGCTCTCTCGGGGAGAATACCTTCCTTTTCCTGGTGTCTTCTCCTCTCCGGTCTCCTCCGAGGGGTTTTCAGCCTCCTGTTTCTGGCACGTGGCAGGGCCGGGGCAGCGAAAGGAATAGGGAAGGGGGAGGGGAAGCAGGGAGAAGCTGCGTCTGCCTGCCCAGCTCCTGTCACTGGGGTAGCTCAGTCCAATATTAAGAAACTGTGCAGCCCACTTCTTGTAAGCAGACCAGGACTGAAAACAAAGTAAATACTCATAGACTGGAGAATGACTAACGGAATGTAATGGAATATTACTGTGTGGTTAAAAAAGACAAAACAGTGGATAGAGCACTGGCCCTTTAGTCAGGAGGACCTGAGTTCAAATGTGGCCTCACACCAAACACTTGACATTTACTAGCTGTGTGACCCTGGGCAAGTCATTTAACCCCAATTGCCTTAAAAAAAAAACTTTGCTGAATACAGAAAAACATGGGAAGACGTATATGAACTGATGAAAAGTGAAATAAGCAGAATCAAGGAAACAAAAGAAGAAAGATTTATAAAGAGAGCACAACTACATAAATGGAAAGAACAACAATTAAAACTGAATGCTGAGAAAGCTTGACTCCAAAGGAGAGATATAAGAAGTTATCTCCTAGCTTCTTTGCAATTATTTAGGACTATTGAATGTGGAACTCTACACATTAAAATCGGATTTTTAAAAATTAATTTATTTGTAGTTTTCAACCTTCACTTCCATAAGCTTTTGAGTTTTAAATTTCCTCCCCCTTCTTCTCTTCTTCCCTCCCCAAGATGGTATGCAATATGATATAGGCTCTATATATACATACCTATTCATAGCCTTAAACATATTTTTCACATAAGTCATGTTGTAAAAAATTAGAACCAATAGGAGTGGGGCAGCTAGGTGGCGCAGTAGATAGAGGACCAGTCCTGGATTCAGGAGGACCTGAGTTCAAATCTGGCTTCAGACTCTTGACACTTACTAGCTGTGTGACCTTGGGCAAGTCACTTAACCCCACTGCTTAGCCAAAACAAAACAGACAAACAAACAAACAAGAACCAATAGAAGGAACCACAAGAAAGAAGAAACAAAACAAAATAGAAGGGGGAAAAAAAAAGCAAGTAGTATGCTTTAGTCTGCATTTAGACGCCACAGTTCTTTCTCTGGATATGGATAGCCTTTTCCATCATGAATCTTTTGGAGATGTCTTTAAAATCAGATTTTTTTTTCCCCATATGTTGGTCACTTTTGCTAAACTTTTCCCCTCTCTTTTTGTTTTAGTTATAGAGATTACTCTGCGGGAGGGAACGAACATTTATTTATTTATTTATTTATTGTGTGAGAGAGAGAGAGAGAGAGAGAGAGAGAGAGAGAGAGAGAGAGAGAGAGATGATGCTTCCAGAAAAGGAGGATTATTCACTTGGTTCCTACTCACTCAATGCGAGAGCCCAGACTGAAGGGAGCTCCCGTTCAGAGAGGGTTTCCTGTGGCCCTGGAGATGGTCAGACTGGGGATCAGAACAGCTCTCATACTAAGGGAAGGGACTGTAGGGTAAAGCTGACAGAGAAAATCCATAAGTCAAGGAAGAGACCTCTACACAAAAGTGGTTTCTGAAGCAAAATAATCTTTTTGAGCAGGGAACAATTAAGAATTTGTCTCACTAGTTCTATAAAGCCCCTAAAATCGAGTCTGGTCTTGAGCCTTCCTTATGCCAGAAGGAAAAGAGTTTTGTTACTTTCGGATGTCTGGCCTGAGAGTGTGTGTCTCTGAGGGAAGGATGGGGGAAGAAAAGGTGGTCTTGGGGCAGCTAGGTGGCACAGCGAATAGAGCTCCGGCCTTGGAGTCAGGAGGACCTGAGTTCAAATCTGGCCTCAGACACTTGACACTTACTATTTGTGTGACCCTGGGCAAGTCACTTAACCCCAGTTGCCTAACAAAAAAAAAAAGAAAAAAAGGGAGTCTTCCCTGCTGCTCAAGCCCAAAGCTCTACATATCAGGAAATGGGGGCAGGATGGTAATAAGCATTGGAAAAGGGTGGTGGCACACAAGGCTACCCCAAGTTTGGGTCTTGATTCCCCACCCCCACACACACACACACACTTATGGATGGCTGAGGGTATGGTCTCTGGGTTCAAATAAGGCCAGGTTTCCAAAACGGCCCCTGCAAAAGGCCAAGATAAATGAAGTCACACTCTTGTAGTGATAAGTCTCCCCCGGCCCAAGCTAGCCGCTAATTATAGGGGAGGTGGCAGAGGCTCTCTCCTACCTTGGCCTTCTTGGGCAGAGAGCACAGGATGAAGCAGAAGTGACTGAAAGAAGATGGAAGGACTGTCTTTGTAAGAGCCAGGACACTCCAAAACAGAGGAATGACTCGAGCAAGGGAATCTTTGTCCCTGGGGAGACCCCAGGAGTCTGAGGCAGTTAAGGAGAATGGAGATGATTTCTGCAAGTCTCGTTCTTCTGCTTCCCTATCTCAATCAGTTGAGCCTGTACTCAACTCTTGTTCTTGACCTGTGGGTGCATAGTCTGGAGACTGGACTCAACTACTCGCAATGATAACTAAATAGTATTTGGGGGGGGGCTGGTCAATAGGGTTAAGTCACTCGCCCACGGTCACTGCTAATAAGTGTTGTGTCTGAGGCTGGATTTGAACTCAGGTCCTCCTGACTCCAGGACCAGTGCTCTATCCACTGCACCACCTAGCTGCCCCTTGTGATAACTCAAATAAAGCCTTAAGGTCAAACCCTTTCCTCACTTATTGCAATGAGTCAGATAATGCACGTTATCTCTTTTAGCTTATAGGACACTGACACTGTGGCTCAGAAAAACTAAGTGTCCATGGTCACACAGATAAATACAGTGGGAGCTAGGGTTTGAACCTAAATCTTCTGATTCCATAGCCAGTGGTCTTTCCCCTACACACCTCCACTCCAGTAGAAGGCAGGAATTTTTTTTTTGATTGCTCTGATTGCATCTACATGGGGAGTGCCCAGTCAGGAACTCCCTCTCTGATGCAAACTGCCACCTTACTCTGCCACTTCTTGTCTTAGTGACTTGTCAAGGGTCACACCATCAGTATACGTCAACTGTCTCTGAGGCCAGCTCTCTAACCACTTCCCTGTGGGCTGGGGTGATCCAGGAAAGCTTCACAGAGGAAGTGAAGTTGGAGCTGAGTCTCGAATAACAGTTTAAAGTGGCAAGTCATATGATCATGGAGCTATACAGGACTCCAGGGCCATTCACATCTTAGAGGTGAGACTTAGCTCCAGAGAAAGGAAGGGGCCTACTATACGCTAGGTCCTGTGCTATGTGCTTTACAAATAGCACTAATTTGATCCTCACAACCTGGGAGGTAGGTACTGTTATAACTCCCATTTTGTAGCTGAAGAACCTAAGGTTAAGTGACTTGCCCAAGTTCACACAGCTAGTGTCTGTGGCTGGATTTGAACTTAAAATCTTCCTGACTCCAGGCCCGGTGCTCTATCCATATATCTTCCCAGAGAGGTTTGGTGATTTGCATAAAGATACACAGGTAGTAGGCAAGCTTCAGAGGGAGAATTTAAAACCAGCTGGGGGGGAGGGGGTGTTGACGTGCACCTCTCAGAAGCTTCCAACCTAGGCCTAGGAAGACACTGAGCTTGACTCAAATCCTCCTGCCCCTCCTCCACCTGCCTCGGCTACAAGGCAGCTGGAGGCCTGGGAGGTGCTCAAGCCTCCTCTTTGCACCCCTAGCCTCACCCAGTGTGTGCCATCCGGGATCCTGATGACAACATTGCCCACCCTCACCCAGGGCTGCTCACTCCTCTCTTAACCTGTCCTGAACACACATACAAGAGGGACAGCATGCAGCCTTCATGGAGTTGCTCTTCTCCAAATATAGCATTCCAGTAAAACCGTGACTGCTGGCTAGTATTCTTGCTAAGGGTAAGGAAACCTGAGTTGGTTCTAGTCACAGTTCTGCCCCCCAAATAGTTATGGGACTCCTGCTTTTTCTGGGCCTTGGTGAAGTAGGAAGAATCACTCCTGTCTCAGACCCTCCCACCCTCCAGGGCTGAGGGGGAGAAAATGGAGAAGGGCAAGTGTGTGGTAGGCACAGAAATGTCTGTTCTCAGACAAGGGCTGCCCACTTCTGGCTCTGCCTCCTGTACCTCACTCAGTCAATCTGGGAAGATTGGGGCTCCCTGCCCACTGGAAATTCCCCTCACCCTACAAACACACATGCCACATCTTTCCTTCTCTTATCATTTAGGCTGCTCAGAGCCTAGATTAAGTGCTGACTCAGAACAGGTATGGACCATTGGGGTGGGGAAGGGGTCCCCAGGAGCCAATGTCTTGCTCAATGCCCCAGGCTAAGGCCCAACAAGTTGGAAACAGCAGCCCCATGAAAGAGGAAGTTCTCAAGTCTAACTAATCCCATCGATTCTACCAATCCTCTCCTCCTTCTCCCTTGCCTCTCCCAAATACAGAGACAGACCTGAGGAACAGAAGCCTGACGAAAACTCCTAAGAGCTTAAGGTCCAACCCAAGAATGACTTCTGTGAGCAGATAATCTGCAAGTGAAATGGGAGAGGCCTTAAACACTGGGAAGACCTGCACCTGTGGGGTAGGGAAAGACCAGTCACCTCACAGGCAGGGGAACGGACATGGATGTCTGCTCTAATCTTCATAACTTGGAATCACCAACCTAAAGCACAGATAGACAGAGGCTGCCCCGCTTTGGGAACCTTCCTCTTAAGTTATTCAGGAGCTCCACAACTACCCCCACCCCTCTGAGCCCGTCTTCCTTTGCCCAGAGCCCAGGGCCAGCGTGGCCTGTTAAGTTACTGTGGTTTGAGGATGAGCAGACTTGCACACCAGCTCTCCACTCCTAGATTTGATGGTCCTCACCCTCCTCAAGGTCTTCCTCCAAGACTACCTCAGAAACACAGCCCTTACCACCCAGTGGAATGAAGGTGTTCTGTTATTTGTACATTCTTCCTCAAAATGACCCAGGGAATCTATTGCTAGGCATACACAATCCTAAGGAAGCCAAAAACCAGAAAAGTTACTATACGCTCAAATACTAAAAACAGCACTTTGTGTAATTTCAAATAACTGGAGACAAAAATAGATGCCAACTGGGGCATGATTATAACACAGAGGCTACACCAATGCAAATGGAAAAGAAAGAAAAGACAAAACTGAAAGTCTTATGTCTTGACCATGACCGAGCTTGGCCTTGTCAAAAATGGTAAGGAAATGCCCCTTCTCCTTTCTTTGGGGGTAGGGAGGGAATATGGGTGTGGCACAATGCATAAACTGTCAAGACTTGCTCCATGTGTGGGTTGTTTTTTCTTTTCTAACCTTTGTTACAAAGCAGGGTCCCCAGAGGTGGAGGGTGTGGGGAGGGGAGGGAAAGGATATATTTGGGTAGTGACAGTATCAAAATGAGAGCTATCAGGTCTCCCTCCCCCGAAGTGTCAGTGGGTTCCCCAAGGGAGAGGGCCATGTGTCTCACTCTACCCTCCCTGCCTCAATCCATTAGCTCAGAAGCCTCCCAACCTCACCACTTGGCAAACAATGTGAACTCAGAGATGTTCGGCCTTTGTCCTCTACATCTCAGGGTCAGATGGGACCAGAAGCAGTTAGCTAGCTTACGTGTGTATCCCAAGATTCAAAATCCAAAGAGACTGGGAACACGTCTGGTTGCCAGCCCTAAGGAGGCACTGAAGGACTGGAGAAAGATCCAATGCTCGCTAACTCTGTGAGGCTAGACCAAAAAGAGTAAGGTCTCTGATTTCCAGGAAAGACAAAAGGCAAGTGGTCAGGGTCTGTGATAACCAGGAGAGAGAAAAGACACGGCCTCACTACTCAAACTCTAAGTGACAGGACTCTGGCCTCCCAAGTCATGTTCCTCTAGTGGAAATGGCTTGGGAAGGGGGCCTCATTCCCGGAAAGGAAATTCAGAGTGGGAACAAAAATCAAGATGAGAGATGCAGTGCTGGAAGGGACCTTGGAGGACAAGGAGTCGAACATCATCACTTTACAGTCAAAGGAAACCAAGGCCCACTTGCCCAAGGTAATACAGGTAGTGTCTGAAGCAGAATTTGAACCCAAATAATCTGACTCCAGTACCACGGTTTCTTGTCAGGTCCATCTTTAACAGCTGGAACGAAGGCTTCAGTCTCATCTTTTTTATGTCATGGACCTCTCCCTCAGCAGTCAGGTCAAGCCTACGGACCCCTTCTTAGATTGTTTTTAAATGCATGAGACAGAATACTTAGAATTTTAAAGGAAACCAATAATATTGAAATAACTATGAAAAATTAAAAAAAAAAGTTCATTTCATGGTCCCTAGGTTAAGAACTGTTGCTCTCGCTCCTTCCCCAGACTGCCCTCCAGAGCCTTGGTCAGTGACAAGATCTGAGGGCTGTCCCTGGATTTCATGAGGCCAAATCCAGAACCACGCACTAAGGCTGTCAGGAAACAACCAGAGCTTTTAGCGGGGATAAGGAGTGGTGGTAACAGTTTCAGAGACATTTCCCTCTGGGGCTATCGTCCAGCTGGAGTTTGAGGTCACACTGTCCACTTCTCACTCCGGGCCTCCACAGTTTGTACCAGACCTTTGCCCAGGATGGCAAAATCCTCCAAAATGGCCTCCACATTGGGCACTGTCACAGGATCCCCGCTCTGTGACACCACCATCCTCCCTTGCACACTGGTAGCCTGTAGGGTACAGAAGAGGGAAAGGGACTGAACAAAGGTAGGCCTGGGATTAAAGGGTGAAAGTAGGATCAAGCCTCTGTGGCAGCCTGGGAGATGGGGGATGACACACGGAGCCCACCACTGCAGAAAGCTGGGAAATAATCCATGGCAGAAGATGATCCCAGGACAGAGGCCAATATTCCCCCTTTATCTTGAAGGAGCCACTCCCTCCCCCCAGCACAAGTGCTTACAGACTCATCCATATCCAAATACTGATATACACATGTCCCGTCCCCTCACCTTGAAGGGTTGTGGCTGGAAGCTATCAGGCCTCCATAAGACACCAATTACTTCTCCACCATGTTGATCATAAAAAAATAGTGCCAAGTCTCCAAAGGCCTTCTAGAGGAATGGGAAAGAAGATAACATGTCAGACTGCATCCGAAGCAGGGCCCTAACCTCTCCCCTAGACTTGTCTCTCCAGCCCCTCAGCCTGTGACACTCACTCACTTGAAATGCCTTTTTCCTCATTAAACTATCCCTTTCTAATCAACACCTCCCCAAACCTTTCAGACTAAGGCAGGACTCCTATAACTTCCTTGTATGAGTACTACAAAGAAACTATGATTTCAACCACATTAGGATCCTCTCCACCAATGCAGCTCGAAACCAATCAGAGACATGGGATACTTAAATAAGCAAAAGATCTGTGATTCTGGCAACATGGGAGTTACTGGTATAAGAACTGTCAACACAGACTGAAATCTGTCAATGAATGAAGAGATAAACCCTAGAGTCCTGAGGCAGAGAAGCTGGGTGATTTGTCTGGGATCACACAGCTGATGGCAGAGCCCAGCACCTTCCTATAACATAACACTTCTAACTCCTCACCCCCTAAAAAACTTATCTCTACCTTTTATTTCTCAGGGCAGCTAGGAGGTGCAGTAGATAGAGTGCCAGGTCTGGAATCAGGAAGTCCTGAGTTATAATTGGCCTCAGACACTTACTAGCTGTGTGACCCTGGGCAAATTACTTAACCCTGTTTGCCTTAGTTTCCTCATCTGTAAAATGAGCTGGAGAAGGAAATGGCAAACCACTCCAGTATCTCAGCCAAGAAAACTCCAAATGGGGTCATGAGGAGTTGGCCATGACTGAAATGAATGAGCAGCAACAATCTTTTATTTCTATTGTTTTCTAGTGGTGGTGGTGTTCTTCTTATACTATCTCACTGTAAGCTCACTTTTACCCCCCTACTCCATCCCAGTGAGGCTCACAGACCCCCAGATCTAGAACTGAAGGAAACCCACGAAGATATCTCATCCCCTGCCTTTATTTTAAAGATGAGAAAACTGAAGCCCAGAAAAAGGTTAACTGGCCCAAGTCTCACAGGTAGTAAGCAAACACCCAAGTGGGATCAGTCTCCTCATTTCAAATGGAAATGAGATCCAGAGAAGGAAAGTAACAAGAAGTTGTTGGCAGAGCCAAAACTTGAACCCAGGCTTCCAGACTGCCAATTCCTTTCTACCACAGAAGGACTCCTGCACAGTGCTTCTGCTCAAGGGGGTGAGGCTGGGAAATGGTGACAAAGCTATAGGGCCAAGCACCAGGATGCGGATGGCTGATGACTCCCTGCATTAATCAATAAATCCAAATCAAGCCTCAGAAATGTCTTCCCAGGCTGTGTTGAACACAAGGAAATGGCTGGAGAAGATGGTCTCTGAGCTTCCTTCCAACTCTCTGACTCTGTGAAGAAGGCAAAGTCCACCCTGCTCCCGAACCCCACAATGTCTCACCCTCTCTCACCTGCTGCTTTTCTCTTTTCCTTGTTTCCAACCCTTTGGTACCTCAAATTCTTCTTTCAAATACTTCCTGCAAACTTACTGTGAGCATGCCAGGAGTAACTCTTGGCCTCTCTAAGCCCCATGGGATAGCAAGAAGTCTGCTCCCTCAGGGCAGTGACTAAAGGAGGGGGCAGAAAAAAAGGAATAAAGGGAATCAGGGAGAGAAGCAGAAAAGGGGAAAACAAGGAAAAGATGAGGGAGAGGCAGGCACTGAGAAGAAATGAGGGGGAAATAAGGAAGGAAGGGAATGGCAGGAATGATGACTCTGTCAAGAAAAAGAGGGAAGCCTTGGAGCTAGCTACTAGATTGGGATTCATGAGGCCAGAGCAGAAGTCAAGTTCAATCTAGGAGAGGAGGAGCAAGGGGTGAGCAACTTACTCTGAGCTGACTGAGGTAGAGGCTTGGAGGGTCATAGCAGAGGACGGGCAGCCGGCAGGAGAGGCCAGTGCTCTCAAGGAGGCCTCTGCTAAAGGAGGCTGCTGGTAAGTCCACGGCCTCTCGGTGCCGGGGGATATGCCGGGAATTCAGGTGGATCAGCACATCATAGACATCTAGGGTTGGCCGGAATACCATCTTAAAGGAGGTTATGGGCAAGAGTAAGTAGAGATGCCCCTCCCCTCCAACCCCGTTTCAAGACAGAGCCATTACACACCCATACAACACAGGAAGCCCTGGGAAATAAGCAAGGCAAGTATGACCCCCATTTGACCAGGGGGTAAACTGAGACCCCAAGATGCAACCTGATTCTCCTATGGTCTCCTAACAGCTGGCTGAGTCAGGAACGACAGGATCTTAGAACACAGAATCAGATGGCTAGGACTGGCGGGATCTAGTCTAGCCCTTTTCACTTTACTTACTGGTGATGAAAACAGGCTAGAAAGAATGAAGAACTGGCCAAGTTCACACAGTTAGCAACAGAGTTAAAACCCAGAATTGGAACCCAGGTTCCTTTGAAAAACAACAAACGTTTCTATGTGGAGGGTACAGAGCAGTGGACTATCAGTCAGGGTGCTAGGACGCTGGGCTCATTACTTAAATCTATGGGTCGCAGTTTCCTCAACTATAAAATAAGGGGTTTGGACTAAATGACCTCTAAGGTCGTCCCTTACAGCTCTGGTCCTAGGATCCAACCTCCCCATATCTCATCTTATCATCCCTCACCCCATTCTACAAAACTCACACCTATCAGATTGGCCGAGATGACAAAAGAGGCAAGAAAACAAATGTCAGTGCGCTCTAAGGGGAAACAGGTACACCAGGGTGCTGCTGGGCCAGCTAGGAACTGGTCCATCCATTCTGGAGGGCGCTTTGGAAGGAACTATGCATAGCCAGAAAGTTACCAAACTGTGCATGTCCTCTGAGCCAGCTGTACCACTATTATACCACTATTAAACCTATCCCTACTCCAAGAAGTCAAAGACAGAGGAAAAGGATATATATGTACAAATGTATTTATAGCACCTCTTTTTATGGTAGCCAGAAACTGGAAACTAGGAAAGCAAAGCCTTCTCCTACTGGGGAACAGATACACAAACTATGGTACGTGGATGTAATGGAATATATATTGTGCTCTAGGAAATGGTGAAATAGACAATTTCCGATGAAACTAGGAAGATATTTATGAACTAACTGATGTGCAGGGGAATGAGCAGAACTAAAACAATTTAGGCACTGATAATATCATACAGAAAAACAACTTTGAAACATTTTAGAATTCTGATCAACACAATGATAAACCAAGAGTCCAAAAAAATGAAGATGAAACATGCCATCCACTTCCTGACAGGTAATGAACTTAAGATGCAGAGACATCCATTGGTGGACATGACTAAAGTAGGAATTTAATTTGCTGGACTATATAGATGTATATTGACAGATTTGGTTTTTTAGCTCAATTTGTGGAGAGGGAGAGGTCGTGAGAGGGACAGATTAATTTTTTAAAGTGCTTTAAATAAAAAGGAATCTCACCCCAAAATCTTCACCCCAGCTATCTCACCCTGATATCTCCAGACTCAGAAGGGTCCATCAAGTGCTTCTCTAGGATTGGCAAGGCTTTAGCTGCCAGGTTCACAAGGTGATGCAGGATCTGGAGAAAAGACATGTCAGGCCTAAAGATGTGGCCCCGCCCCCCACTTCCTACCACCAAACAGCCCAATAACTAACTGGCAGATAGCCACCTCTCCCACTTCCCCTTCCTGAGGGGAGCAGCTTGACAATGGAGCAGTAAATGTGGCCAAAAGTACAGGTCTGCCTGCTGACTGTGGGATTGAAGGCTATTCACCTGAGCTGAGGGTTTGTCCTTCGTCCACAAGGAGTGGCTTCGGTCTTGGGGTGTGGCAATGACCATGACAGGAAGGCGGATTCGAGATTCTAGGAAGTGGCTATGAATCTCTGCTTGATCTTCAGCTGGAGATAGAGGACCTGGGTGTCAGAATCTCTACTACCCAACCCAATATGGCTCCAGATGTCTGGCTGCTCCCACCATTATTTTATAAATGTACATATGTATGTGTATATGTGTGTATATATGTACATATTTGCAATTCTAAACTTAGAAACCAAATAAAACAACCATTTTCATACATGTTGCAGAAGAGAAGAATATACTTGAAATTGTGAATCTCTATGTAAAGTTGCTTTTAAGTATATAATAAATTCAAAATGTAATTTTCAAAGCTGTCTGGCTTATCTGTGATTCCTCTTGGCCTTCCTTCTATCTTCTCATTTTTAAAAAAGGATAATACAATGTTCATTTCATTGAAACTATACTTATCACAGTCCTAGCTGTTTGTGGGGCAGGTATGCGGAGAGATAAGGAAGAGCTATTTCCCTTTCCAGACACAGACACACACACACAAAAACAGATACATATAAAACAAAAGAATCGCACTCAGTTGGGAAGTTCAGCAGAGTACTCAAGGCAGATCTGGAGTCCTATCTTAGTCATTTAGGCTGATGTTTTTCCCCTCTGTCCTAGATTAGGCAGGGAAAGGCCCTAAAAGTCTCCTGGAGCTAACCAATCTCCTCCTCCCCACCCATTCCAGGTGATATCTGCCAGTACAGATAGAAGCAACCCTATGCTCCCACATGTGCACACACACCTGGGGAATTAGGAAGCTGACACTAAGCCTGCCTCCCCCCCACCCTGCTCCTCCTAGGGCTCAACAATAGGGATTAGGAGCCCCTCCCCAATCCAAGGTATTCTGGTTACTGCACAGCACACAGTTCACCTCCCAGGTCTGGGCATGCTGCCCAGCCAAGGTCATCTCGCCCCTATCTTCCCACAACAGAGAGGGGATATCCCTTTCCCAGCACCCCCTTATATCCAGCTTCCATCCTAGTCACCCATCCTGCTCTAGGGCCTTCATTGTCCACTACCCCACCCATAACTACAGGATAAAATACAAACTCCTTAAGTTAACATTCAAGGACACTCACAATCTAGCCCCACCCTGACTACTTCATCACCACTCATGCTTTTCTTCCTGGCAAAAACCCTTTCTTCCTCTCTGCCCATGGAAACTGTCCCCCATGCCTTCAAGAAGAAACTCAAACTTCACCTCCCCCCTGAAGCTTGTCTTCACTACTCCAGCCCACAGCAAGGTGCTCCTTTCTTTAACAGCTCCAGAATTATAGAAGCTGAGCCACTTAGCTCATCCTTGGGCATGCAGTCTTATCATTTTTTAAAAAATTATTTCGTGCATCTTTTCATTTTTACTTGGACCATAACCTTTTCAAGGATAAGCAGAATGAGCAAAAGTTTATTCTCAACTGCTTCCTACAATCACTAATGACAAATGCTTCCCCCCTTCCACTGCAATCCCTCCGTCTTCAGTCTCAGCCCTTCTCCTCGGTGGGCTTCTGACAAATGAGATTGGAACAGTGCCCCTTTACTCACCTGTGAGTTCACCATTGAGGTTGACAATAAGGGGACTATTTTTCCAGTCAAACGTGGATAGCAGGGTTAGGAACCGGAGAAAGCCAACCTGGGGAGAACTGAGGAAAAAGGAACTGTGGGAAAGAGCAGAGAACTCTGGACAAGGTTTCCTCTAGCTCCGGCTACTTCTTACACCCCCACCAACCCGAACACATACCCATACAAATCCAAGGGTCCAGATTCCTTAGAGAAAGATCTCCACATCTATTCCTCCCTTACCTGATTTCCACCTCTGGAGATAAATAGGCTGATGTTGTAGGACAGGTTCAGGTTAAGCCCAATGAAGATTTTCCCAGTCCAAGGGATAGGGAGACAGAAGAGGCTGGGATGGAATGAAGGCAGCTCACCTGGGTGGGGTGAAGGGTGCAGGATGCAGGAAGAGGGAGGCAGCCAGTAGGTCCAGGCTCTCTTCTGTCAGTCCATCACTGAGGAGCTGGGCCCGGACCCAGCGCTTTGCCAGACGGGCCACACCAGAGAAAGCAGAGTGCTGCTGCTGCAGCCTATGAAGGTGAGGTGGGGGAAAGAAAAGCAGGGAAAGCAGAACTAAGTCCCTGGCATCTGGGTGCTCAGCCTGGAAAAGGGAAATCGGAATAGGACCCAGCTGCCCAACCCAGGGACAGGAGAGTGTGGATGAGAGCCATGAGTCCAGGGATCCAGCATAGGCAGAGATGAGGGTGAAACAGGCATCAGGAAAGGGTTTGGGACTCAAGCATCCAGATTCCAGTCCAGAGGAAAAAATGGGATAAGACAGTTAAAGAAGGAAGATGACTCAAATTTGCAAACCCTACCCTCACCCCTCCAAGTCCCTCACCCATGTAAGGCACTAGTGAGCTGGGGCAGTTGCCGGGTGTCCCGATCTAGGAGAACTGAGTTAGGCGTATCCCTCAGTGTGATCATTCCTTCTGGGGTACAGGACTCCTTCAGGATTTGGGGCTCCCGGTGGTATGCCACCCGAACTCGGAAAACATAACCGTCCTGAAGAATTGGGGAGAGAGGTGGGTTGACAAAAGGCTCCCAACTTGTCCCCTGAGCCTTCTGATGTAGAACTGAATTTTAAAGCTGGGCCAACCTTCTTGTTAGAGGCTATCTGGTCTATAGATGAAGAGTCAATGACTTATTCTGAGTTCACATAACCAAGAGCAGAACCAGGACTAGAAGCCACACCACCAGTCCAGTGACCTTTCTCTCCAAAGCCCCATCTCCAGCCCCCCAACACTCACACACCTGCTCTGGCTACATCAGTACCTTGTAGACATCCGTGTGAGAGGCCTCAGCTGAACACCGGAGGCCGTACTCCTGACTCAACACCTCTGCCAAGCGCAACTGGAAGGCAGCTCTAACTCGCTGTATGGCATCTGCATCCTGGGGCCACTGTCCACTGCCCTCCAGGTGACATACCACTTTAGAGAGAAGGAAGAATAGGGGTTAGCTCTCTGGTCAAAACCCTAGAGTCCTCATTTCACCACCTACCCACCACCCCCCAACCTAAATCACTGGTGGTTACTCAACATCCCTATACCCCCAGTAGTACCTCACACACAACTCCCTCACCATTTATGGGATCCACGAAGGCTGGGCAGGGCTTGCTAGGCCGAGGCAGCAATGCATCCCGTTTTTCCATGTGGTCATGGAATGTGAAGTCAAGCCAGACAGGAACAGGGGAGAATACCTAGGTAGGGGATGTATTTGAGGCAATTTTTGTGTTTGGGCTGGCAGCTGGCAGGGACAGGGAAAAAGGAAAAGAGAAGAACTGGGGTCTCTCCAGACTCCAAGACACTCACGTCAGTATATCGTAGGGCAGCATGAGCTCCCTGCACAGAAGTGACAGTCAGGGGCAGCCCTCTGAGACCCCACAGCTGCCGGCTCAGCTGGTCATAGACACGTACCACCATTGCCAGCGCCTCCTCGCCTGTGCTATGAACCTGGCAGGGGAAATAGGGGAACAAAAAAAAACCACCATTAAACCAACTGGCACTTAATACTTGTAGAAGTGAACTGACTGAAGTCGATCAGAGCACAAGCACTGTTATCTCCCCTTCTCTGACTGGGTACTCCCCAAGAGCACCAGGGAGGAGTGCAATAAGAGACAGCAGGCCTGCCTGAAAGGCTGATAGGCAGGACCATGCCTCCTCCTCAACTTTCCCTCCTTTCCCCAACAGCTGGTCTGCAACTGGCCCAGCATTCGAGTGGCCCAGCGTTCGAGTGGCCCAGCTTAAGTTTTGGTGGAGTCACTGCACCATCTATAGGGCACTTTAGGAACTACACCTCCCCAGGTGCCCATAGGCACCAGACACTTTTTTTTAAAACCAGGTCTTATATCAACCAGACTGAGTACCATCCCCTGGGATAGTGTTACTAACCCCCCTCCTCCCCGATCTTGGAAGCCTCACCTCTTTGGGGGCTCTGATCAGAGGGTCCAGATAGCCTCCCACATAATGGATGTTGGACTCGGGTATACCTGTGTGGCTGGGTAGGAGAAACAGAGACAGAAGATTGCCAACAGTGCTGTGCGACTACTAAAAAGCAAATTCAATCTTAGGCTGCATTATTCTTCCTGTTACATTGTTGTGCTTAGAGCACACCTGTCATTTTGTTAAGATACAGAACTCCCTATGAACAGGCAGTTCTCAGATGAAAAAATTAAAGCCATCTATAGTCACATGAAAAAAATGCTCTAAATCACCACTGATTAGAGAAATGGAAATCAAAACAACTCTGAGGTACCACTAACACACCTATCAGATTGGCCAACATGACAAAACAGGAAAATGATAAATGTGGAGAAGATGTAGGAAAATTGGAACACTAATGCATTGTTGGTGGAGTTGTCAAATGATCCAACCATTTTGGAGAGCAATTTGAAACTATGCCCAAAAGGCTATAGAAATGTGCATAGCCTTTGACCCAGCAACAGCACTTCTAGGGCTATATCCCAAAGAAATCATACAAATGAGAAAAGGATCCACATGCAAAAACATATTTACAGCAGCTCTTTTTGTGGTAGCCAAGAATTGGAAATTGAGAGAATGCCCATCAATTGGGGAATGACCGATCAAGTTGTGGTATATGAATGTAATGGAATACTATTGTGCTATAAGAAATGGTGAGCAGGTGGACTTCAGAAAAACCTGGAAAGACTTGAATGAACTGATGCAGAGTGAAGTGAGCAGAACCAGGAGAATGTTGTAACAGCCATGTTGTGCGATGACTAACTTTGATGGACTTAGCTCTTCTCAGTAATGCAAGGATCTAAGATACCTCCAAAGGCCTCATGATGGAAAATGCTATCCACATCCAAAGAAAGAACTATGGAGTTTGAATGCAGATCGAAACATACTATTTGCCTTTTTTTTTCTTCTGTTTTGTTTTGTTTCCTCTTTCTTGTGGTTCCTCCTAATGGTACTAATTCTTCCTTACAATATCACTAATGTGAAAATATGTTTAACAGAAATCTATATGTAAAGCCTATATCAGATTGAATGTCATCTTGGGGAAGGGAGGGAGAGAAAAATTTAAAACTCAAAAGCTTATGGAAGTGATTGTTGATAAATCAAAATAAATTAATAAAAAACTTTAAAAAAAAAAGATAACAGAACTTCCTGTGAGGTACCTCCCTCATCAATGCAGTTCACCCACTATCTGCATCCTAAGAGTCTTCGAGAAGAGCCAAGGCCCTGAGACATCACATGCCTTGCCCCAAGTTCATCCAGCCAGGATGTCAGCTGCAGAATTTTAACCCAGGTTCCCCGTGTCTTAGAACAGATCTCTAACCACTACTCTATGCTTTATCTCTTATAACACAGGGTCCCCAAAGTCTTATCGATATTTTTAGTTATTAGAGCTATTAAATTATTATGTTTAAATTATTTAAAGCTTAAAGCCACGCTAAGACTTTGGGGACATCCCGTATTACCATACTTAGTTCACATTCACCTCCAAATATGTCCAGTTCTAATCTTAAGGAATGAGCACTGGAGTGAGTTGGAAGACCTGGTCTCTTCTGGTAGCTATATGACCTTAAGCCAATCAATTAAAGACATTGGATTAGCTGACCTAAGACCCCTTCAAGCAATAGCAGTCTATGAAGGACACTCACAGTTTTAGGAGGTGAGTGATCACCTGGTGGGGCAGGAGGCGTTTCTCGGCCATGGACTCAGCCTTCCAAAGAACAGCTTCGCGGATCGACCCATCCTGGAAACGCCTTAGCTCTGATCGTGAGCCCCAGACTGGCGGAAGTCAGCAGCCTGGAGTGGGGAAGGGGGCAGAAGTAGCACAAAACACAGCAAGAACAGAGAGAGAAGAGTACTACCACCAAGCAGCTCTTTCTTTTCTTTGAAATGGGCTAAAAAAAGTAAGTCTCCTCGATCAACCTCAACTGCATAGGTTTCCTATTAAGACTCGAGTTCCCAGGGACACCCCACATCTCCCCCTTCCACAGGGCTCTGGGCTCCTCACCTCTGGGTGGTCAGCTTCAGGTCCCATCTCTAGAACGCTGACTAGTCCCTCGGGCCGGAGCAGCAATCCCAATGACAAGGCACCCTGGTCCTTGTGCTTTGGGGGGTTCTGGTTGATCTCCCACTGTAGTGAGGGGTAGGGGGAGAAGAGGAGAGAAGTCCATGACCTGGATCCCTGTGGGTGGGACTCCACTCTTTTTCCAATGCTTTACCCAATGTCATCCCATTCTCTTCTCCAAAGGCCCTCAGGAAGCCTCTGGAGTTCATTACACTGCTCACCTGGGGCACAGAGGCCCTCGAATGGGTCAACAAGATCAGACGGGAGCCCAGGCCCCGTTCCAGGAGGGCAGTCAAGGTAGGAAGTATGGCAGCCACATAGTCTCCTCCATGGTCTTGCAGTTCTGACCACAGCTTTAGCCTTCGGCAGGCAGCATACAGACAGCTCAGGGGATGTATACTGGGGGAGGACAGAGGGATCAGGAAAAAGAGAAGGGAAAGGACAAAGAAAAGTGAGACCCCAAGATGAACATAATTAAATAGCCCTGCTGGTCCTCTCCAGGAAGCCCACCTGATTCTCCCTCCCTTCCTCTCCACCCCTCCCCCACATGCTGTCTCACTGGAGAACGTGGTCGAAGCTTCGGATCATTGGTTTAGGTGTCATGAGCAGCATCTGGAACCCATCTACAGTCTTATCATCCAGCACAGCCATAGACAGCTGGGCTTCATGCTGCACCTGAGGGAAAAGGATAGATGGGGAAGACTCAGGAAGACTCGGGCAAAGGGACAAGCTTCCCCAGGGTTGGAGCACAGAGAACAACACTGCACAGACACAGAACTCGGCCTTTCCATCCTGCGACTGTGCATCCTCTACTGTCCTCAACACAGAGTAGAAAACAGATGCAGATACCTGCTGGTATGTGGGAACTGTGACATCAGCACAGAGATTAAGGTGTCCTGAAGGGCCCACGAAGACCACAGAGAAGGCCTGATGGAAGTCAGCCACGGCTGGCTGAGGAGGAAAGCAAAGAGGTCAAGGACAAAACAAGGGTGGCTGAGCCCTCAGCTCCCCCGTCCTTTCCCCCAGACCCTCTTCCCATGAAGGAAGCCCCCATCTCCCCCCAATACCCCATCAGTTCCCTTGTCTCCATCCCCAACATCACCCCATCCTTCCCACCAGGGCTCCCACTGACCAGAGATGGATCAGAACTACGACACAAGCTGATGCCATTGACCGTCAGATCTGTGGCAGCTGGAGTTCGGAGTGACAGAGTAAGATGTGTTAACAGGTCAGCCCTTGAGCAGTGAGGAAGAAGGCAATCCACCTCCCACACCTCCCAGTCCCCACACTCCCCACTCAGACCTGACCTCCCTCTCTGACTCACTGAGCAACCAGAGCCCTCCAGTCACTGTCCAGTCCAACCCTGCCCCAAAAGGAATGCCCACTATGATACAGGACACAGTTGGTCATCCAACCTTGCTTGCAGACCTGCAGCCAGGGGGAACCCATTACCTCCAGAGGCAGCTTGTTCTGTCTTTGATAATTCTAAATGTTAGTACAATTTTCCTCATAGGAAACCTATATTTGCCTATTTGCAAAGTTTACTGGTGCTCCTAGATCTGCCTTCTGGAAACAAACAGAACTAGTCTAATCTCCCCTTGCACATGATGGCCTCTCCAGCTCTTGAAGACAGTGTTCACATTTTCCTTCTCCTCCTGGCTGAACATCTGCTGTTCCTTTGATCACATGGCACTGACTCAAGGCCTTTGCCACTCTAGCTGCCTTCCCTTGGAAGCCATCCACGCCGTCTAAGATGTGGTGCCTAGAAGTACACAGATCTGCCAGGACTGACTACAGGGGGACTCTCACCTCCTCATTCCTGGAAGCTCTGCCTTCTAGATGCAGCCTAAGACTGAATTAACTTTTGTTGGCTGCCATATCACACTGTTGGCTCATGCTGAGCTTGCCACCAATCAAATATCCCCAGATTTTCTTTTAGACAGATGCCAAGTCTTTCCCCTTTTTGGACTTGTGAAGTCAATTCCCCTGTAAGCCTCAGTCTACTTGTTTATAGAACAGGACTGATAATCAATACTCCAATGTAACACCACAGAGAATAGGTGGAGGATATCTTCCCCAAGGCCCCAGGCCCACAGTTTCTTCATCCACTCTCACCCATCTCTCCACCTCACCCAGAAACTGCAGAACATTCCTCAGCACTTGATAGCCACTCATGGACTTGCTGATTTTTCGAGCAGACATTAAGAAGGCCACCAGCATGGAAACAATGAAGCCACTGAAGCCTCCGGTGCCCTAGGGTAAAGTTTGAGGATGGAAAGATTGGTCTTGGAAGAAAGAGCCCCGTAAGCCCAGCCCAAAGGAGACTGATGACCCCATGAAAAAGGAGGGCATATAAACTGCACTCCTGGGTACCACCACCCAGGACAATCCAGAAGCAACACCATCTACCCTGAGGCTAAACCCTGGCACTGTGTATGCACCCAGGGCTACAGTGGCAGGGAATGGTTCCCAAGGAAAGACCTGGAGAGTAATGCTTCAGATGGACGAGGGCAAAATGGGGCACCCCAATCCCAGGCCAAACCTTGTCCAGATCTCGCTGCCGCAGCCAGACTTTAAGCAAAATAATGCCATCCCGAAGGCCGGGGGACAAGGCAAGCATGGCTGACAAAAGGTGAAGGTGAGATTCCATAACTTCATCACAGAGGAGCAAGGTGTTGTAGTGAGGGGTGGGAGAATCCAGGATGCCTGAGGTGGGGATCGAATCAGGGAGAGATTAGTAAAGAAAAACTACTACACTCCCTCATTTCCCTAGACCTTTTTCCTTCCCCTTTAAAATGACGCACGCCATGCTACCTCCAGGCATCATCTTACCTCCAATCCTCCTCCCCTAGACATGCCTTTTTTCTCCTAAAGTCTCCCCTGTTCTTGCCCTTACCCTCCTCTGGGGTAGTCTTGTCCCAGAACCAGGTGGTACGGACATTGTTCTTGGAGGGCAGCAGGCGGCACAGATGGAAGAAGCCAGGTGGTGGGCAGGGGTATAGGCGCACAGTGACCAGTCGCTCATCTTTTCCTGGGGAGAGGGAGGGGACAATGAGATCCTGGATCTTTTCTCAGCCTGGATATTCCCTGAGAGTTGGAGCCATCCTACTGGGAGAGTGCAGAGGACTCTACCTTAGTCTAGGGACCCTTCCAGGGCAGAGTCTCGTACGTCCGAATATAGCACGCACCTGCAGGACGGAGCAACAGCAGAGGCTTCAGGTGACAACCATTAATGTAGGAGAAACGGACACTGCCAAAGAGGGGGTCCCGGGACAAGTGGTGACCCAGATAAGCTATGTAGAGGGCGCGCTTTCTTAGGTAGCGCTGATTTAACCCATCCTTGTCCTGTAGGATCTCCTGTGGACAGGGAAAGAGCAGTATAGAACAATACCAGATGACAGGGAGATAGCAATGTGTGATAGAGAGGGAACCAGAGTAGGGTAAAGAGCCTTAAGTTCAGGCCTCACTGTCATCATTCATTGGTTGTATGACCACTGGCAAATGACTTAGGTTTTTCTGGTTAAGCTAAGTATGGAATGTTATACCATATCCACTTCACAGAAGAGGAAACTGAAGCTCAGAGAAGATCAGTGATTTGCCCAAGGTCACAAAATGAATTTGTGGTAGAACCTAGACTGGAACTTGGGTCTCCTCATTCTTAGCTCACCTTCATCTATTAGACTGAAGTGAATAACTTTTAATAGAGGAATATTTTTAATAGTGATTTCAATGTTTTGCATATAGTTTTTAAGGGGGAGCCAAGATCTATAACAATAATTATTACCTCTATTTTATCCTGTATCTATCTTAACAATAAAAAAATAGCTAGTATTTACCTGTGTAACACTGATGATATGCTAGGTACTCTGCTAAGTGTTTGTAAAACACTGTCTCATCTGATCCTCACCACACCACCACCCATCTTGACTCTACATAGCTGTTTGCATGTTGTTTCCCCCATTAAACTGTAATCTCCTTGAGAGCACAGCTTGTTTTTTTTAGCTTTCTTTGTATCCCCAGAGCTTAGCACAGTACCTGGCACAAAGGAGGCAATTAACAAATGCCTGGTGACCTTGACTTCATATTTATAGAGTAAATGCTGTTCTAGAATCCTTTTCACACATACTGACTGCCTCAATTTGACGGTATATCCATTTTAGAGATTAGAAAATAAAAGGCTAGAAGAGAAATGACTTGCTCAAAGTCATACATTAAGTAGCTGGCAAAAGCTGGGACTGGACAGAATTCAGATTCTTGATTCCCAGCATGGGGCTTTTTCCACGATGCTGACCTGGCTAAGACATACCCCTTTCTTCCTCTCCTAGGCCATTTCCACATTGGCGGGGCCAAGTTTAGGACTACCATTCTGCAGGCAGCACCTGGCCTGAATATCTAAAAGGGAAATCAAGAGCATTCTAGGGCCCAGCCTATAATTCTAATCCCTCCCAAACCCTTCCCAAATATCACTTCTCTAGCATAAGCCTTACCTTTGGCATAGTCAACACTACATCTACATTGACCTCTGGTCGGACACAAGTTCCTAGCAGGTAGCTGCCCACCACAGTGACCTGAGTGGGAGGCAAGAACCGGAAGCGACCTTTCACAGCATAAGGCTTCTGGATGAAGGGTACTCTTACGCCTTTGGGCAGCCATGACTGGTCTGTCATCTGAAAAAGTAGAAAGATAGTTTGGGAGAGAATATCAAGGAACATCAAGAAAAAAAGGAGAGAAAGATGAAAAGAAAAGGAAGAGAGCAATATTGTGAGTGGACACACAGAGAGATAGATGAAAAGAAATTATCTGAAAGGCAGAAATAAGACTCTGAGTATGGAAGGCAGCATGGTCCAAGATGGATTATACTTAGCCCTCAGGTATAGAAAACCCTGATGCCACCACCCCATTTCCTCTAGCCCCTGGGGGCCCTGTAGCTCCAACTCTGGCTACCAGCTCAAGAATACTAATATCTCCATACCTTCAACCCTGTATTTCCTGACCTGAGCTTCTAGGAAGGGAGAGGGTTCCTGGATACCATCCTCCTTGTCCCCCAGGCAGTAGTGACTAAACCTTTAGGACCCTAGGGACCCAAAATTTAGATGTTGTAGTCACAATTCCAGTTTCTAAAGGGCTCTCTTCTTGTCCCCTATCTGGAATTGTCCAACCCTCATGCCCTATCCCAGACAATCCCATCCAACCACTGTGTTCACACTGGCCCAAACTCACCTCAGTCACCTTGGTTGAAGGGACAGTAAGAAGCCTCTGCTTCATCTCGTGCAGGAAGGTATCGATCCGCTGCTGCTTCTTCTCCTTCAGCCTCACCTCCTTCAACAGCTCCTCCATCTACAGGGATTGAATTAACTAGGGTGACCTTCAAAGCTCTCCCCACACATTGAACCACAGCATAAGTGGTCACAACGAGGCCACTAGAAGTGAGTCGCCCTACTGGGTCCTCCCCATCCCCAGTCCTCTAGCCTCAGGTCCCAGATCTTGGAAAGAATGGGAATGCCAATTCTGACCTCTCCTCACAGTGGTCCAGTCTCCTTTTATGTTTGTCCCATCATAGAGCTCCCTACTTCAGAACTTCAGTTCATCCATTGGGAACAACTAAATAATAATACAGTAAATAATAACAACTAAACAACTAATATCCTGTATGTCTCAGAGTGGGGAGGGGATTTCTCTGCAACCTTGTTTCTTTGAACAGGAAAACACTGGGTATCTCAGTTCACCTAAGCATCCCAAAGGGGCCTGTGGACAACAGAATTACCATGGTGGGTGAAAAAACTGAGATTATTAACACAGGAATGGGGAGTATTCCCGCTCTAGTGCCAACTATCTGGCTCTCTATCAAGTATGTTATGAGATAACACATGTCTCTACTAATTTACTGGCCTAGGGAAAAGCAGACATAGTTCATCTCTCATTCCTGCCACTAACTAGCAGGTCTCTTTACCTCTCTGAGCCCTAGATTCTTCTGTCAAGGGAAGGAGGTGATGGTCCCTAAGATCTCCATCAGCTCTAACATTCTATAATGAACATCAGGGGAAGGGAAGGAATTAAGTATTTATATATCACTTACTATGTGACAAGCACTGTACTAAGTGCCTTACAAATATTTCATTTGATCCTCAAAACAACCCAGAAAGGTGGGTGGTTATTACCCCCATTTTACAGTTCAGAAGCTGAGGCATGGGCAGCTAGGTGGCGCAGTGGATGGAGCACCAGCCCTTGATTCAGGAGGCCCTGAGTTCAAATCTTGCCTCAGATAATAACACTTACTAGCTATGTGACCCTGGGCAAGTCACTTAACCCCAGTTGCCCTCATCAGAAAAGAAAAGAAAGAAAAGAAAAGAAAAAGAAAGCTGAGGCAAACAGAGCTTAACTGATTTGCCCAGGGTTGCACAAGAGTGTCTTCCTGCCTCCAGTGCTCCATTTACTGCTACCTAGCTGCCAAAAGTATATACAGCCTTTCACAGTTGTCAAAGTACTTTTAAAGATTTCAATAGGATATATACTCTTTGAAGGTAGGGACTGTTTCCTCCTTTCTTTTTTTTTGGGGGGGGGCGGGAGGAGGTTTTGTTATTGCATCCCAAGCACCTAACACAATGCCTGC
Source organism: Phascolarctos cinereus (assembly GCF_003287225.1). Lineage (NCBI taxonomy): Eukaryota > Metazoa > Chordata > Mammalia > Diprotodontia > Phascolarctidae > Phascolarctos > Phascolarctos cinereus. The sequence continues at coordinate 251,025,032 of NW_027555847.1, forward strand.
AGATGCTAATCTACAGATGCTTTTTTAATTCGAAGATTTCATCTGATCATCACAACATCCTTGTGAAGTGGGCAGGGCAAGGGTTAATTTCATTTTACAGTTGAAAAAAACAAGGTTCAGAGGCTGGGCGATGGTCTCAAAATCACACAGTGTGTTAGTGGTGGGGCCAGGACTAGAACCCAAGTCTCATGACTCCCAATTGGGTGTTCTTCCTCTTACACAGTATTGCTCTCTGGCTCACAACTGAGAAAATGAAGAACTGCCTCTAAGACATCACACCTGACTTTAAGGAGGGCTAGGGAATCTTCATTTCAGGAAGCCCCCCCAGAGCCTATAGAACCCAACTACTTAGCCTCACCTACCCATTTCTATCACCCCCTTCCATTCCTACTGCCCCCAGACAGGGATCCTTCCTCCCCCTCCCCAGGGTTCTGACCTGCATCCGGAGGAGGTGGGAGTGGAAGAGGTTTTCTGTTTCTTTCATCTGGCTCAGCTCTTCATTGGTGGGCTCCTTGTACAGCTGGGCTTCACTCAGCTCCACAGGTAGCAGGAGGCCCCCATCCTGAGCCACTGTCCGACGCTTCTTGGAGGGAGGGCCATCCTTCTTGTTTTCCTCTGACTCCATATCTTCCATAATGGGTTCTGTCACCTGTGGTCACAGAGAGGGGGAGGTGATCTCATACTCAAATCTAACCCTTACGTGTGTGACCTTGCTCCCTACTTTTAGATCTTCTGAGGCTCTGCTGTTTCACTGTATCATATGAACGTGGACAAATTAATGTAGCATCAACTCTCCCTGAAGGAAGAATCAGCAACTAACACAGTGTGATTTGCTTCTCCCCCACCCCCAAATCACCTACCCAAAGCTGCCTATCCTAGTGCCTGAAATTCCAAAAATGGCATTTCCTTCTCTCTCTCTCTCTCTCTCTCTCTCTCTCTCTCTCTCTCTCTCTCTCTCTCTCTCTCTCTCTTTCTCTCTCTTTTTGGTGAGGCAATAGGAGTTAAGTGACTTGCGCAGGGTCACATTTCCTTCTTTCTACTGCTCTCTACAGGCTCCTCTTTTAAACTGTAGAGTCCTGTGGGAAAGAACACTTATTCAGAGCCTAAGACTTCAGAGTGGATGAGTTTATTAATTGCTTTCTTCCTGGACAGGAAAGGACAGGCTGCAGAAGGGCTTTATACTTCTAAGAGAGAGGAAAGTATGTACTTGGAGCAAGTTTCATACAAGTTGGCCTGCCCTTAACATATATTGCATTGCAGACCACTTTTGTCTCCAACTGCTGCAGAGAGTGCTCTTCTCTACCAGAACATTTTTTATTCAATGACTGAACCTATAAGAACTTTTGTTATTTTAATCTTCATATCCCCTTCAAACAGGTTCACCAAATCAGATCCTCACCCATAGCAGTGCTAACCTATGTAACAGTTACTACATGTGACACGTACACAGTGTAGCACATGAGTGGAACATTCATTGAATGACACAAAAGTAAAATGACTTATTCAAGGTCAACAAACACCTTGCTACAGAAATCAGATTTAAAACTCAAGTCTTCTGTCTTCATATCTAATGCTCTTTTTCTGCTTGATGTGTATATTGGAAACAAGAGATGTCAGATTTCCTCTAGTATTGCAGGTACTACAATATAGAACCCCTGGTATTTATATTTTCCGTCAGTCGTATCAGGAAAGATAAGAGAACGCTAAGAACCAATGTGCCCAAACACACTTTTCTCTCCTTTCCATTTGTTCAAAGTTCCATCTCCTTTAAAAACAGGCCCACCCCACCACCAAATCAAAAGTGATCTGACATACTTCCTATAACCTTATCAATATTTACCAATTCCCACTATAAGCCCAATCATGTGTTCAAAGAGTTGGGAAGATAGAGAAGGAGGGAGTAAGGAAAACAAAATGCACCCTGAATGATGATAATACCAGACAGGATATGGCAAGAATCAAATAAATAAAAGACAGCAAAGACCCAGTTCACAGCAAATGACTGGGAGTTAGGAGACCCAGGTTCTCATTCCTGGCTCTGCTGATAATTAGCTGTCTTTCATGATTGCCCTGGCAAGTCCCTTCATCTTTCCAAGTGTGTTTCCTCATCTGTAAAATGAAAGCATTGGATGATAGACTAAAGAATCTTAGAATCAGAACGGACCTCAGAGGCCATCGAGTCCAACTCATAACCTAACCATGAATCTTCTCTTTAACATATCTGATGACTAATCACCTTGCCTTTGCTCTAAGGAAGAACTCACCACTTCTTGAGGCACTATGGAGTAGTATAATTCCTAGGAATTTTTCCTTGTTCCTGGAGAATATGTTCCCATTTCGGTAATAATGCCCATTGCTCTTGGTTCTGTCTGTCTTCTGGGACCAAGTAGAACAAGTCCAGTCTTACACATGACAACATGATTTTAAATACCTGAAGAAAGCTATTAATATTTCCTGAAGTCTTTTCTTTTTCATGCTAAACATTCTCCATTGCTTCAACATATTCTCATAAACATGATCTTAAGGCCCTTTACCATTACGGTTTGACCACTACTAAGGTTGTCAATCTCTCCTTATAATATGGTATTCATGAGTACAGCAAATCACCTTCTACTTTTCCAACACTGTGCATCTCTTAATATAACCCAAGATCACAGTTTTTCAAGCCCGTGTATATAATTTTTGACTCATATTGACCTTGTGTGTCACTAAAAACCTTAGATCTTTTTTCCGACGAACTGCTGTCTAGCTCTACTTCCCCATCTTATTCTCATAAAGTTGATTTTGGGCCTGAAAATACTATTTTATATTTGTCCTAATTAATTTATCTTCTAATCTGTTTTATGTGGTCCAGTGTTATTGAGCCTATCCAGATCTTTCCGGATACTAACTGCTATCCAGCAGGTAAAGCTATCCCTCCTAGTTTTGTATCATCTTCAAATATGTAAACAATACTAGCAAAAAGTAGTCCCCTTAATGTTTACTTAGTTGATTTTAATAAGAATGCCATCTACTACTTTATTCAAGTCATTGATAAAAATGTTAAAACAACACACAGCCAAGAAAAATCCCTTATGTATGGCACTACAGACCTGCCGGAAGAAAGAAGTGAACCTATTAATTAATATCTTTTTCAGTCACGTCATTCAAGCAGCTCGGCATCTACATAACTGTTTTACCTATTCTCTAGTCCACATTTTATCATCTTGGCCTCAAGAAAAAAAGCACGAAAAGCTTTGCTAAATTTCTTTCTAAAGACTTTCTCCTTTTAGCTCATAGCCTTATGATTCTATCACTTCCGGCACAATAACATCACGGACTTAGCATTTACCCACTTAATTTCTGGTGAAGATGCTACTACCACTCCTCTCCCAAACCGAGCGTGCTAAATCTTTCAAACTTGCGTCCAAGTCTCATCTCCCCTTTTCCTTATGAAAAGCTCGGGTCACGATAACAATGCACAAACGAAAAATGCAACCACGAAAAGCCCACCGAGTTCAAGGAGCGGTCCGCCTGCCCCCTCGCTGCGTTTGGTTGTCCCAGTCACCCCCAATCACGCAGAGCCGAACTGTTTTCAATGACCGGGGGTGCGTCTCCTCCCCGACCTGGGCAAACACCACACCAGAGCACGACCTGCCTCTCCCCGCCGTGCTTTCAGATACCAGGCCCGGGCTCATCAAACACTTGCCGACTGGCACGCGGAGGTCTCGGCTCCAGGTTTTAGGGGGCGAGGGCCGGGACGCAGGACCCTGGCTGTCTCCCTGAAATTCCTCCCTCTGCAGAGTTAACGGATAACAGTTCCTCCCAAACCCACAGCCTCTCGCGGGCGGGAGGTCTGCCTTCCTCACCTCGGGCTCCTTAGAAGCTCAGCGTCCCACTGCTCCTTCGGGCGCCGGCCCCATAACTCCAGCCGCAAGGCCCAACACCGTCGCCGCTCCCCACGTGGGCGGAAGTTCCGGACGAGCGCCTTCCCACCACCCAGAGAGCACCCTACCGGAGCCCACCTCCATTGGTTGTTCGCGAGAGCGTTCCTTTGCCATTGGGCCTGACATTCTCTACGCACCTCCCCTTTTCCTGGAGAGATGGAAGGTCAAAGGGCCAGGGCGGGATTTCGCGCGGCGTTTTACGACAATGAAGCGGAAGTCCGTCAAACGAAGCATTTGAGGGCCGTTACTCTCGTCTCGGAGTGGATTACACTGTGTGAAAGAAGCTGTGTCGTGACCTTCTCCATGAAAGGGCCTGTAGGCTCTGTCCCTGCTCCCTCCCAGCCGTAGTAGTCGGTCTTTTGGTTAGAGCCCAGGGAAGGAGCCTCGTCCGGCCCCTGCCATCAAGCCGTCTCTCGCCTTCTCTCCGAGACAGTCCTCACCGTTCGCTTCGACGTGGTGAGGTGGAGGAGGGAGAAAAGCCCCTCGGCTGGGAACCGTCTGGAGACTGGGTCAGAGAAATCTTTCAAAAACATGTTTTTTTAGGGCTGGATTCTGTCCGTCTCAGCCCCAGTTAAGGTGCCAAGCTGCCTGTTGGCCTGCCTTCTTGGGAACAGGCTTTGTTCCTGGCCTCGAACGCCCCGAGGAAAGCCTGCTGTCTTGTCCGAAAAAATGCCCAGCGAAGGGAGAGCCTTTGTTTGGGAATCATAAAACCTGGGCTCATTTCCCAGCCTCGTTGCTGTCATTCAACCCCTGCATCATAGGATTGCTGTTTAAGTTGACAGGGAGCTAATCTACTCCCAGCTGTAGTCCTATAGTTCTTTTAAGGGCTAAACTCCTTCTGAGAAGGCTTTCTACGATCTGCTTCTCCTTCGTTTTTCTCTTAGTCTCAATTCTCAGTAATCTAGTGTCTGACTTCATCACCGGAAACTGCTTTCACTAAAATTACCAATGAATTCTTTAAAAAAAAAGTTATGACTTATTTTTAACCTTCATTTAAATTTTTTTTGAATTTCGAATTTTCTTCTTTCCGCCTCTCACCCATTGAGAAGGCAAGAAATATGATATCCATTGTACATGTGAAATCAGCAAAACATTTCCATGTTAGCCATGTTGCAAAAATAAATGAAAACAAGGGTGAAAAATAATCCTTCAATCTGCACTCAGACTCCATCAGTTCTCTCCCGAGGTGATAGCATTTTTTATCATAAGTCCTTCAGAATTGTCTTGGATCATTATATTGATGACAATAGCTAAGTCATTCACAGTTGATCACCAGACAACATTGCTGTTATTGTGTAGGATGTTCTGTTTCTCCTCACTTCACTTTGAGTTCATAGTCTTCCCAGGTTTTTCTGAAACCATCCTGCTTGCCATTTCACAATAGTATTTCATCACAATCACATACCACAACTTGTTCAGCCATTCCTCAACTGATAGGCATCTCCTAGGTTTCCAATTTTTTGCCACCAGAAAAAGAGCTGCTACAAACATTTTTGTACATACATATGAGTCGTTTTCCTTTTTCTTTGATCTCTGTGGGATACAAGTAGTGGTATTGCTGGGTCGAAAGGTATGCACAGTTTCATAACCCTTTGGGCATGGTTCCAAATTGTTCTCCAGTATATTAGATCAATTCACAGCTCCACCTACCGTTCATTAGTGTCCCAATTTTTCCACATCTCCAACGTGTCATTTTCCTTTTCTGTCATATTAGCCAATCTGCTAGGTGTGAGGTTTTACTTCAGAGTTGTTTCAACTTTCATTTCTCTAATCAATAATGATTTAGATAATTTTTTCACGTGACCAGAGATGGCTTTGGTTTATTCTGAAAACTACCTGTTATATCCTTTGACTATTTATCAATTGGGGAATGACTCAGGGTTTTATACGTTTGACTCAGTTCACTATATGTTTGAGATGAGGCCTTTATCAGAGAAACTTGATGTAAAAATTCCTCCCCCCAGTTTCCTGCTTTCCAACTAATCTTGACTGCATTGTTGTTTTTTGGGGGGTTTTTTTGTGCAAAAAGTTTTTTAATTTAACGTAATCAAAATTATATATTCCTTTTTTAAATAATAAATTCATATTGCCAAATTTTTTTACATCAATTAATTTTCCTCCTGTATATCTTCCCCATCTCAGAAAGCTATCCGATACAATAAAATAAAATTTTAAAATATGAAATTAATTTGAATGATTTGGGGGATTTTACAGGTAATGTACAATCAAACAATGTTCTAATCCCTGCAATTATACAAAAAGCTAAAAAAGACAGTAAACATTGCCATCAGTAGGACTAAAGCTGAAAGAGGCTTCAATTTAATGAAATACATAAATACAATTTGTATGAGGATGAGAAATAGTTTGAGTAGATCACATTTTAGATTTAATAACAATAAATGTATACAGGAAAGAAGTGATTGACATTCGATTCCATTTATTAAATCATGGTTGAATTGCAACTGTAGGTTGACAATGGATAAAAGAGTACAAATCAATGAAACCATTCTTTGAGCATGCATTGGCTGTATGGAATTAACAACAAAGAGTATCGTGTATTTTATTGTTATTTGTTAATTTGTATGCTACACAGTCTTTATGTCAGTAAAAAAAATATACAGATTGTGTACACACACACACACACACACACACATATACATATACATACATGCACTTTTTTTCTAGTGAGACTGCTTTTAAAAACATTTAAAAGTACACCATTGCCAGGAAGTCATACCAATGTGGCCAAAGACTACTGGAAGCTGTATCAATGGAGGCGTAGTTTGAGCCTTGGGTATTAATCAAGCTCCAGCTGACTTGTAGGAAAAAAAACTAGGTTAATTCATGTTGTGGGAGGGAATCTTGGTCCTAATGTTGGTCCTATTATACCTAGCTAAGGTATTTGACCTAAAACAAGGTAGGGTAGTTTCAACTCTACTCTTCCAAAAGGAAAAATTCTACAGTCATGATTAAAACAAGGGTACAAAGTTTAGGTTAGAGTTTTTGATTCACTTAAATATAACATTAGTAATGTTAAATATCTGAAGAATCATTTTCCTAAAACCACTTAATGTGGTCAAGGGTGAAAAAAGAGGCGTTGCTCTTAACTGGTTAAATAAAGTAAAATAAAATCAATCCTACTCTTAAGTTTGGTTACTACCTTAGTCCTTTTCCCCAGAAATAAGAGTTCCTCCCTGAATTTTTACTTAGTTTCTCTTTAAAAAACTAGTTAGATCACTTAACCCCAATTGCCTCACCAAAAACAAACAAACAAACCAAAAAAAAAAAAAAGGTAAGTAGGTCTTTCATAAGAATGAAACAGGGATTTCAGAGCCAGGCCACCTCATTGGCACTGAGAATTAAAAAACTGATACAGTTTTCATTCATCTGAATGCAAAAGGGACTTCCGATTAGGGCACTAACATAATATATTTTATTATTTTATAGAATAAGTGAGGCCTATGTGGATATGATTTGAAAATCTATTCAATGAATATTTAACAATGTTTTACCTTCCCCATAATTATGAGCACTCAAACATTTCCATTATCCTGTACTTTTTCATTATTTAATAAATTTGGATTATTGATCCATTTGGACTTTATTGTATACAATGTTATCTGAATTAAACTGATTTTTCCCATAATGCTACCCAATTTTCTTTTCCTTTTGTTTTTAGCTTTTACAAAGGGATACTTTTTACTTCAAAGATAACACTGAGAACAAACATACAAACATTTCCTCCTACCCCTCTGGGGCATAATCTGCTTTATACTACCTAGGTTTAGGGAAGAGGGGATTAGTTTCCCTAATCCTAACCTGAGTTTAAATTCCTATATAGCATTAGGCCCATCAGGTTCTGGGTTGGCGAACCTGGACCTTTGCACCTTAGGAAGTAGCTGCCAGCCGGACTGGCTATGAAATCCATCCTAGATTCCTGAATCCCTAAACCCCCATGGCTCAAGTTCCAGAGTTGGATCAGAGACTCCATTCCTTGCACACAGAACAGAAAAGTACAAACGAAAGTATAAACTTCACCAAGGATCAATGAGCAACCTTTGGGATTGGCTCAGTGGTACCATCTGGCAGTAATTCCACATGTGAATGAGAAGTCAATGCTATGTAGAAACAAGTAAATCTGAGCCCACTTACCCTAGAGAATTTGGTGGTACAGGTCAGACTGCGTACCTGAAGTGTTGGCGAAAATGTCTGTACTTTAGTTTTTTGCTAGATCTTTAAAGTAAATATCCCTTTGTAAAGGCTGAGTGATATTAAGAGACTAAATGGAACTGATGACTAACAGTAGGAAGAACATTTGAGGGGGGTGAGGGCTTGAGTCCTATAGCAGTGGAGAAAGGCACCTCACCTCCCTATACCACATGAGGGAGATGTAGATAAGCCTTGCTCTGGAACACTGCCATGGAGGGATATTCCCTCTACCTGAAAGATTTAAAGATTAGGTTTATTTCAAGTTAACACAGCTCAAGTGATATTTCTGACAAATTGAACAAAGAATTCAAGAAGCAAGTATTAAGAAAGATGATACCTAACTTATTCCACTGATTCACCACTCTATTTCTTAGCCAGTACCAAGTAGTTTTGATGATTGCTGCTTTATAATACAATTTAATATCTGGTACAGCTAGGCCACCTTCCCTTGCACTTCTTTTCATTAGTTCCCTTGATATTTTAGACTTTTTGTTCTTCCAGATGAGTTTTATTATTGTTTTTTCTAGCTCTATAAAATAATTGTTGGGTAGTTTGATTGATGTGGCACTGAGTAAGTAAATTATTCAGGTAGAATTGTCATTTTTATTATATTAGCTTGGCCTAACCATGAGCAACTGATATTTTCCCAATTATTTAGATCTGATTTTATTTGTGAAAAGTGTTTTGTAATTGTGTTCATATAGTTCCTGGGTTTGTTTTGGTAGGGAGGCTCCCAAATACTTTACAATGCCTACAATAATTTCATTTTATTTATTTATTTTACTAGGCAATGGGGTTAAGTGACTTGCCCAAGGTCACACAGCTAGTAAGTGTCAAGTGTCTGAGGCTGAATTTGAACTCAGGTCCTCCTAACTCCAGCGCTAGTGCTCTATCCACTGCACCACCTAACTGCCCCTCTACAATAATTTTAAATGGAATTTCTCCTTCTACCTCTTGCTGCTGGGCTTTGTTACTAATACACAGAAATGCCAATGATTTGTGTGAGTTTCTTTTATATCCTGCAACTTTGCTAAATTTGTTTATTATTTCAAGTAATTTTTTCTCTAGGATTCTCTAAATATATCATCATATCATCTGCAAAGAGTGATAGCTTTGTTTCTTCTTTGCCTATTCTAATTCCTTCAATTTCTTTTTCTTCTCTAATTACTATAGCTAACATTTCTAGCTCAATATCGATTAACAGTGGTGGTAATGGACATCCTTGTTTCACCCCCATCTTATTGGAAATGCTTCTATCTTATCCCTATTGCATATAATGCTTGCTGATAGTTTTTGATAGATGGTACCTATCATTTTCACAAAGACTTTATTTATTCCTATGCTCTCCAGTGTTTTTTAATAGGAATGGGTGTTGTGTTTTGTCAAATACTTTTTCTGCATCTATTGAAATAATCATATGATTTCTATTAGTTTTGTTGTTCATATGGTCAATTATGCTAATAGTTTTCCTAATATTGAGCCAATCCTGCAATCCTGGTATAAATCCTACCTGGTCATAGTGTATTATCCTTGAGATAAGTGTTGTAATCTCTTTGCTAATATTTTATTAAAAATTTTTGCATCTATGTTCATTAGGGAAATTGGTCTATAATTTTCTTTCTCTGTTTTGGCTCTTCCCAATTTAGGTATCAGCACCATATTTGTATCATAAAAAAGAATTTGGTAGGACTTCTTATTCACCTATTTTCACAAATAGTATTGGAAGTTCTTTATTTTATATATATATATATACATATATGTATATATGCATATATATACATATATATACATATATGTATATATGCATATATATACATATATATAAATTTATTTTTAGTTTTCAGCATTTACTTCCACAAGATTTTAAATTCCAAATTTTCACCCCATCTTACCCCTCCCCCCACCCCAAGATGGCATGCATTCTGAATATCCCTTCCCCTAGTCTGTCCTCCCTTCTATCTCTCCCCACCTTCTCTTATCCCCTTCCCCTTCTATTTTCCTATAGGGCAGGATAGATTTACGTACCTCATTTCCTGTATTTCTTATTTCCCAGCTGCACGTGGAAACATTTTTTTTAAACATGTGTTTTTAAAACTTTGGGTTCCAAAGTTTCTCCTTTCCTCCCACCCCACCCACCCTCATTGAAAAGGCAAGCAACTCAATACAGGCCATACATGTGCAGTTATGCAAAACACTTCCATAGTAGACATGTTGTGAAAAACTAACTCTATTTCCCTTAATCCTATCCTGCCCCCCCATTTATTCTATTCTTTCTTTTGACCCTGTCCCTCCTCAGAATTACTTCCTTCTGATTGCCCCTTTCCCAGTCTGCCCTTCTCTCTATCATCCCCCTGCTCTCTTGTCCCCTTCCTCCCCTATTTTCCTGTAGGGTAAGATAGATTTCCATACCCAATTGAGTGTGTATGTTGTTCCCTCCTTAAGCCAAATCCTATGAGAATAATATTCTCTCATTTTCTCTCATCTTTCCCTGTTTCCCCTCCACTGTAAGAACCTTTTCTTGTCTGTTTTGTGCGAGATAATGTACCCCATTCTACCTCACTCTTTCTCCTTCTCGTAGTATTATCCTCTCTTACCCCTTAATTTTATTCTCCATATATCACCCCTTCATCTTCAACTCACCCTGTGCCCTCTATCTATCTATCTATCTATCTATCTATCTATCTATCTATCTATCTATCTATCCATACATACATATAATTTTTCCCCTCCCACTCCTAATACTGACAAAGGACTAATGAGTTATAAATATCATCTTTCCATGCAGGAATGTAAACAGGTCAATTTTAGTAAGTGTCTTATGATTTCTCTTTCCTGTTTACCTCTTCATGTTCTGCTTGAGTCTTGTGTTTGAAAGTCAAATTTTCTATTCAGCTCTGGTCTTTTCATCAGGAATGCTTGAAAGTCCTCTATTTCACTGAATGACCATTTTTCCCCCTGAAGGATTATACTCAGTTTTGCTGGGTAGGTGATTCTTGGTTGTAATCCTATCTCCTTTTCCCTCCAGAATATTATATTCCATGCCCTGTGGTCCCATAATGTAAAAGCTGCTAGATCTTGTGTTATCCTGATTGTGTTTCCACAGTACTTGAATTGTTTCTTTCTGGCTGCTTGCAATATTTTCTCCTTGACCTGGAAACTCTGGAATTTGGCTACAATATTCCTAGGAGTTTTCCTTTGGGGATCTCTTTCAGGGGGAGATCTGTGGATTCGTTCAATTTCTGTTTTGCCCTCTGGTTCTAAAATATCAGGGGAGTTTTCCTTGATAATTTCTTGAAAGATGAGGTCTAGGCTCTTTTTTTGATCATGGCTTTCAGATAGTCCAATCATTTTTAAATTCTCTCTCCTCGATCTATTTTCCAGGTCAGTTGTTTTTCCAATGAGATATTTCACATTGTTTTCTAATTTTTAATTCTTTTGGATTTGTTCTACTGTGTCTTGATTTCTCATAAAGTCGCTATATTCCAATTGCTCTATTCTAATTTTTAAGGAAGTGTTTTCTTTTTTTTAAATTAAAATTTTTTTTTCTTCCATGTGCTTTTGAGTTGAAAATTTTTCTCCCTCTTCCTCCCCCCACCCTCCCCAAGACAGCGCACAACCTGACATAGGCTTTACATTTATATACCCATTAAACATATTTTCACATTAGTGAAGTTGTAAGTAAAAATCAAAACCAATAGGAGGAACCATCAGAAAGATGAAAAAAACTCAACAGAAGGTAAAAATAAGTGATAGCGATTCGATTTACATAGTTCTTTCTTTGGATGTGGACAGCATTTTCCATCCGGAGGCTTCTGGAGTTGTCTTAGATCTTCGTAATACTGAGAAGGGTTCAGTTTAACATTCTTAGTCATTGCATAATGTGGCTGTTATTGTGTACAAAGTCCTCCTGGTTCTGCTCACTTCACTCAGCATCAAACCATATAAGTCTTTCCAGGTTTTTCTGAAGTCAGCCTGTTCATCATTTCTTATAGAACAATAGTATTCCATTACATTCATATACCACAACTTGCTCAGCCATTCCCCAATTGATGGGCATCCTCTCAATTTCCAATTCTTTGCTACCACAAAAAGAGCTGCTATGTATACTTTTGTACATATGGGTCCTTTTCCCATTTGTTTGATCTCTATGGGATATAGCCCTAGAAGTGCTATTGCTGGATCAAAGGCTATGCACATTTTTGTAGCCCTTTGGGCATAGTTCCAAATTGTTCTCCAAAATGGTTGGATCATTTCACAACTCCACCAACAATGCCTTAGTGTTCCAATTTTCCCACATCTTCTCCAACATTTATCATTTTCCTGTTTTGTCATGTTGGTCAATTTGATAGGTGTGATGTGGTACCTCAGAGTTGTTTTGATTTGCATTTCTCTAATCAATAATGATTTAGAGCATTTTTTTATATGACTATAGATGGCTTTAATTTCTTCATCTGAGAACCATCTGTTCATATCCTTTGACCATTTATCAATTGGGAATGGCTTGTGTTCTTATAAATTTGTCTTAATTTCCTATATATTTTAGAAACAAGGCCTTTATCGGAAAGACTGGTTTTAAAAATTAAAAGAATCAACTTTTAACATGAAGTGAATTAAGCAATAATTACAACAAAGTAAATGGAAAGAATCACAAAATAATCCAAACTAAATATTGTGAAAGCACAAACAACAAGCTTGCCGCTGAAGAAGAGGTATGAGAAGATACCTCCCCTTGCTTCTTTGCAGAGATTAGCGATCCACAGATGTGGAATATTGCATATAACAAACTTATTTGCATATGTTGACCAGTTTTACTGAATTTTTTTCTGTTTTAAAAAATTTTAATTCTTTGTTACATGGAGTGGCTCTCTGGGAAGGGAATAGAAGAAAAGATAGAAGGGGAAATCTAGGTGCTGTAAAAACAAAATATATCAATAAAATCTGTAATTTTTTTTGAAAAGGAAATGCTCAAAAGCCCTCTTTTCCATTAAAGATCTGTGTAGGATTATATTTAACTTTATAGACTGTTATTCTTGGTTGTAAGCATGAATGTGCTAGAAGCCAGCTCATATAGACTCCTGGGGGGCTGATTGTTCAATGTTCAGTGTGAGCATTTACACCTCAGAAATTGGTAAATGCTTCAACTCAAGACTTTATTTGTTGTTTTGCTGATTGTTTAAACTTAAGAAAATGATGGAGAAAATGTCACTACAGCAGATTAAACGTAAAAGTGGGTTGTGTACAGTATCTGTATCCAGAAGACATTTTTTATAAAATGGAAAGGGGCCTATATGTACAAACATATTTATAGCAGCTCTTTTTGTGGTGGCAAAGAAGTGGAAATTGAGAGGATGCCCACCAATTGGGGAATGGTTGAGCAAGTTCTGGTATATGATTGTGATTCTGGAATACTATTGTGCTATGAGAAATGATGAACAGACTGATTTTAGAAAAAAAGACTTACATGAACTGAACCAAAATAAAATGAGCAAAACCAAGAGAACACTGTACACAGTGACAGCAATATTGTATGATGATCAACTAGGGATGACTTGACTACTCTTCTTATTAATACAATGACACTTCTGAAGTACTTATGATGAAAAATGCTGTCTACCTCCAGGGAAAGAACTGATTGGAGTCTAAATGCAAATTGAAGCACATTTTAAAAAACAACAACAAAACTTTTCTTTTTTTTTTTTGGTCTGTTTTTTCTTTCATAACGTGGCTAATATAGAAATGTTTTTCATTACTGCACATGCATAATTTATATCAAGTTTCTTGCCTTCTTTAGAAAGGGGTAGGGAATGAAGGTAGGAAAGAATTTGGAACTCAAATTTTTAAAAACAAATTTTAAAAAGTGCTTTTATGTGTAATTGGGAAAATATATAATTTTTTTAAAAAGTGCATTGTGTATACATTTCTCCCTCCTCCCACATTTACCAGGAAATCCTTGGTTGTAAGCCTATATTTTTTTGCCTTTTAGAATGGTGTATTCCAAGATTTCCTCTTGTTTAAAGTAAAAACTGCCAGGTCTGATGTAATCTATGGCTCCTTGGCACTTGAAACCTTTTTGGCTGCTTATAGTATTTTTTCCTCTGACCTGGAAGATCTGGATTTTGTCTATGACATTCCTAGAAATTTACCTTTTGGGATTTCTTTCAGGAGGTAGAATCTTTCTACTTTTACTTTGTCCTGTGGTTCTAGTATATCTGGGTAGTTTTCATCTATGATTTCTTGAAATACAGTATCCAATTTTTTTTAATCATGGTTTTCAGAGAATCTGATGATTCTTAAATTCTTTCTCCTTGACATGTTTACCAGATCAGCTGTTTTTGATAGCAGATCATACATTTCCCCCCCAATATTTTGATCTTGTTCTCTTTGTTTTTTTTTTAACCTGTGAACACGTGTTTAATTTAGTCAAGGAAGAGACATTTCATCTTTTAAAAAGGCCTGACAAAGTCAACAGTTAGGTTATGAGACATGTTTTGCTGAGAAATCCCTGCAGCAAGGTTTTGGAAAGGTCCCCAGGCAGCACAACTAGAGACATGGAGGATCAGGTTGTTTGTTTTTTTTTTCAAAATTTTGATCTTGTTCTATGTTTGATTTTGTGTTTTTGTCTCATGGCATCACTGACTTCTGTTTGGCCTATTCAAATTTTTTTCATTTTTTTTTTTTAAGTAGTCAGGCAATTGGGGTTAAGTGACTTGCCCAGAGTCACACAGCTAGGAAGTATTATGGCCTGAGGCCAGATTTGAACTCAGGTTCTCCTGACTCCAGGGCTGGTGTTCTATCCACTGCACCACCTAGCTGCCCCAGTCTGTTCTATAATTTTTTTTTTTTAGGTAATTGGGATTAAGTGAGTTGCCCAGGGTCACACAGGTAGTACGAGTCAAGTGTTTGGTCTGAGGCCAGATATGAACTCAGGTCCTCCTGACTCCAGGGCTGGTGCTCTATCCACTGCGCCACCTACCTGCCCCTGTTCTATAATTTTCAAGGAATCTGTTACTTGGGTACTTGGTTACTTTCTGTTTTAAGGTACTTATTTTCCTTCAGAGGAATTTCCTCCAGAATCTTTATTTCATCAAAAAAAATGATCTCTTGCTTTATTTCTTCCAGGTATTCATGTAGTCTTTATGGAAAATTTATTTTTCTCTTTGCATCTCTGCTTATACTTGTGTAGTTACTCTTTCCTCCCAGGTTATATTTTTGGTTTTCTATGGATTTACAATAATTCTTCATAGTGTTCAGTGTCTTTTCAATGTTTTACTTATAGTTCCTAGTCTTAGTTCTTGAATCAGAACTTTATGCCATTTCCACTCTCTGTTTCCTGCTCCCATTTTGGGTGGGGTAGTAGGCTATGCTTGTTCTCAATCTGGGTCATCCAGGTTCCTAAACTGTCCTAGGGTTGGTCTCTCCTTTGTCTTTGAGGTTCAGAGTTCTGAATCTTCAGAGCTCTCTACAGTGAAGACAGAATGCCAGGGACTTCAGAGGCCCTGGAGCTGGGGTATCCCAGTATTAGCATTGCTGGGCTATTCTGGTTGTCTCCCTTACATGGTGATTTTGAAGGTCCATGTTTCTGACCACTTTTGGGATTTCTCAGTGGAACCATTCACTCCTGCTGCCTCAGGATACAGATCCTTTCAGGACAAGAGGGTCTCCAGCCTATTTCTACGATTATCTAGGAGGCTGCCCATATGGTTTTCCTGTGCTGCCAGGAGCTTTTCCAGTAGACTCTTTTTCTATTGCCCATTGGCTTCTAGCTGATTTCTCATGCAGTTTTGGGGTGGATGGAATCACTTGCTATAGTTTCTTGTTGGATATTTTGATCATTATTTGGTCTGGTATTATTTTCAGTTTTTGATGTGTGTGTATATGTGTGTGTGTGTGTGTGCATGCGTGTGCGTGTGCATGTAGAGTAGGGGTATAGGAGCTAGGTTGTCTACCTCTGAACAGGCAGCCATCCTGGGTGGTACTCCTTAACAGGCTTTATTTAACCATAAAGAAAACACAAAGATTTGTGCCCAAACTTATAAACAGAAATGGCAACTTTCCTTCCTCTCCACGGAGTCTTACCTCCCCTGGGGATCTATACAGAACTCTACTATTATAGTATTACCTTAGGGCTGAGGGCCTTCCTCGAGAAGAAAAGACTCCATCCATCACTCTTGAGCTCCAAGTTAAGAAACATTTAACACTTTCTGTGTGCCAGATACTCACTGCCTTAAGCACTGAAGATACAAAGAAAGGTAAAAATAGCCCCTGCCCTTAAGGAGCTCTCAGTCTAACTTGGGAGACAATATACCAACAACTTGGTACAAACAAAATATATTCAGGAAAGACTCAATCTCAGAGGGAAGGCACTAAGATGAAGGAAGATTAGTGATTAGCTCTTAAACTCAGCCAAACCACAATAACTATTATTATGATCAAGCAAGACAATGCTGAGATATTACAAGAATGACCGAAGCTGTCAGGTGTGATTTCTGCAGAATAACTTGGATAGATAGGCTAAAGCTAGAGAGCATAAAGAGGAGAGTGACCTTGAGATCATGCCACATGATGACTGGGAGGAGGAACCAGAGTTGTTCAATCAGGATAAGACAAAACTAAGCAGGTAACATGATCACTGTCTTCCAAGTATTTGAAGGCCTGTCATGTTGAAGAGGGATATGACTTGTGCTGCTTGGCATCTCACTCAGGAAAGAACTAGGTGGAAGTTTCAAAGAAGCAAATTTAGGCTTGATATTTAAAGGCAAAGTTCATAATTACAGCTATATCCCAAAGTGGGATGGGTTGCTTTGTGAGGGAGTGGGTTTCCCTGGGAGGTAAAGAGTTCCTCCTTACTTTCAGTGTTCAGGAAGACTACATGACCACTTGCTAGGTATATTGTAGAGTGAATTGTTATTCAGGTATGAATTGGATTAGATGGATTGGATTAGATGGAAATCAGTTCCCTTCCAATGCTGAGATTCTGTGATCATGCCTTCATCTCTTATTTTGCCTTTGATCTTAATAATGCTCTCTCTCTCTCTCTCTCTCTCTCTCTCTCTCTCTCTCTCTCTCTCTCTATATATATATATATATATATATATATATATATATATATATATATTCTACATACTGCTTTTTTTAATTTCCTTCTGAAGTTATTTTAGCATCATTCAGTTTTTTCTAGCCTAAATTTGTTCCTGAGATTTTTTAGCTGCTTTGAGTTTTAAAATAAATTCCTCATGTGATTTTTCTTGCCAGATTTAGTTTTTTCTTTTTTGGTCCAGAGCTATAATTTCATCAGTGTGGGGAACTCCCAGTCAAGAAACTCTCTTACCAATACAAATCAGCAACTATTCTACAATTTATAGTCTTAAAGATTGCCTGGAATTAAGTAATTGTGTCAGTTATTCATTTGACCATGTCTTTGTATTGTTTCTTTTCCTTTTCTTTTTTTTAATATATATTTTTTTCTGGAACTTTTTCCTTTGCATCCCTCTATTCCCTCAGCCCCCATATATCATTACAAATTTTTGTTTTTATGTTTTCTGTTCTTTATATTACCAGTTATCTCAAATATTCCTTTCCCTCCCAGAAATTCATCTGACAAATAGTATTTCTTAAAGAGAGAAAAAAATCAGCCCAACTCATTAATACATTGAAGAAGTCTGAAAATGTGCAATGTGTAACACCTGTGGACCTCTCACCTCCATGAAGGGGTAGGTTGGGAGTCTACCCAACTATATCTACTATATATCTATTCCATAACCTTTTTGAAAAGCTTCTTTGGTTTTCTCATTACCTTTTAGTGAATTTAAATTTTACTGTGTGATTGTCAAGTAATTTTGTTTCTTTTCTATTGTAATTTTTGAGGAGCTGTGCCCATTACAATTTATAATCCTGCCATATTCCTGGAAGTTGACACATTATTATCTCTGCAGAGTCTCATCCTATTTCTGTGATATAAGCAAGGAAATGATTATTCTTATTTTGCAGAGCAAGTTGAAGCCTCGAATGTTTAAATGGCTAGCCCAAGGTCACATGACTAGTAAGTGGCAAAGCAGGGACTAGAACTCCCATTAATAACAACAAAATGCATATTAAGGACCTACTAAATACATTACAATACTATCATATTTTTTATGCAGCTGTCTGGAGATACTGCAGTGGGGAAAATAGAGACGTGGAAGGGATAACTGAACTTTGAAGGAAGCTAGGCATTCTAAAAGTGTTGGTGGAGAGTGCATTGTAGACATTTGTACAAAGGCACAAACATAGGAAATGGAATGTAGAATAGCAGGAATGATGAACAGGCCAGTTTGGGACAGAAGGTGAGTGAAGGGAAGTAACATGAAGTGAGACTGAAAACATGGGTGGAAGCTAGATTGAGGAAAGCATTAAAGAACAAGATGAGGATATTGGATTGAGTTGTTAGTCAGCCAACGAAGACTGAGTGTATGTATAAAGGGTGACATGATCACGGCTGTGTTTTAGGAATACCAGTTTGATAGCTGAGGACGGTGGTTTGCAGAGAGGCCAGAAGCAGAAACACCAATTAGAAGGCTTTTGCAATCATACAACTTAATAAAGGTGGTGGTGGCTTGAGCTAGGGGAGAGGCTATGTGAGTGGAGAGGAATCAGATGCAAGAAATATTGTGGAGGTAGAATCCACAAGAATTGGCTACTGACTGAAAATAGGGGTTGAGGGAGAGGGAAGAGTCAAGAGTGAATCTAGATCAATGCCCAGTTTAGGATTCTAATGTGTCAGGCTCCTTAAAACTACAGGATCTTGGTCTCATCTGCTAGCAAATCTGATTGGTGTGATAGATGTTCCCGTTCCCTATTAATGATCAATGTCCCTAGGCAGTCTATTTTTTGCTGAGGATATTTTGCTTGGTATTACCATACTGTGAACTGCAGTGACTTTGTGAGGTTTCATCTTGAGTCAGTAGGTTTATCTTCCAGAGCACTTACCAGCCTTTAAAAAATTTTGAGTCTAGGTTCAAACCAAAGTGGCTAAACCAGGAGTGGGAATATTCATTGGTTTGTTTTTTTCTGAAAATACATTTTCATTGATATCTTTTGTTTTTACATCAACTAAATCTCCCCCTGTATCCCTCCACTTTTCCAGGGAGCTTTATTTAAATAATTTTTCTTTAAAAAGAAAAACATGGAGATGGGGGGAAAATCAACAAAACAGATCAATACATAAGAAAATATCTGACAATATATGTCATGTTCCATATCCTTGAACTCTTGACCTCTGCAAAGACATTGGGGGAGAGAGATTTTTTAAAAATCATATCTCCTCTGGGCCTAAGCTTTGTTCTTTGTAGTTTTGCAACATTGTTTTTTAAAATAAAACTTTATTGACATATTTTGGTTTTATGTTGCCTAAATTTCTTTCAGAATTTTTTCCTATTCTCCTTTCCAGAGAGCCATCCCATATAAAACTTTTTTTTAAGAAAACCAAGAAAAAAAATTTGCAAAATTGATCAGTATATCAAAAAGTCTAAAAATATTTCTAATGTTCCATACCCATGAAGCTCCCCCTCTGCAAAGGAGTTCAGGGGAAGTGTTTTACATCTCTTTGGGGCTATGTCTGTTCTTTGCAATTTTGCAACATTTGTTTTCAGTTGTTTTGTGGTTGTAATTCTTTCTAAATACATTGTTGTAGTTACTGTGTATATTGTTTTTGAGGCTTTGCTTACTTCACTTTGTATTAACCCTTGTAAGTCTTTCCGTGTTTTTCTGTATTCATAATATTGTTTCTTACAGCACAGTAATATCTTATTGGGATGGGCGGTGAGGTGGAGAAAATAAGCATTTAAATAGTGCCAACTATGTTCCAGGCATTATTCTAGAAATTTTAAAAAATTACAAATATAACAACCTAGCAAGGTAGGTGCTATTATTATTCCCACTTTACAGTTGAAGAAATTGAGGTAGAAGAGGTTAAGTGACCTATCCAGGGTCATACAACTAGGGAGTTTCTAAGGCTAGATTTGAATTCAGGTAGTCTTTATTCTAGGCCCAAGGGCTCTATCCATTATGCCACCAGCAGTAATACAATTTATTTAGTCATTCCACATTCCATGGACATCCACTTCATTTCCAGTTCTTTGCTACCACAAAAAATGCTATCAAGTATTTTGATGTGTATGGAGCCTTTCTTTTTATCTAGGACCTCCTTGAATTGTATACCTAGCAGTAGAATCTCTAGGTAAAAGGATGTAGTCCATTGGCTCTCTATCAGATTAAACTATGGCTGGGGAAAAATGCTACTGACAAAAAATGCCAGTGCTTTGGGGAGGTGAGAAGTAGAATGAGATCAAGTTGTTTTTTCCTGACTGCCTCCCGATACAGTGCTTCTTAATTTTCATGCAGACTTCTGGCTTGAAACTTTCCCAAGTCCTTTCATTGTGGCCCTCTGACCCAGCCCTTCATTTTCTGTTACCGCCAGACCACCCCTGGCTACTTGTCATGCCTTAAACCGTCAAGATCTTTTCACTGACCCTTCTTCTTTTTCTTGGTATAAAAGGAATCTCAACTACCCAACCAATGTCATAACAAACATAATTTAAAAAATATAATTGGACTGAAGGAGGCATGAGTGATCGAATTCTTTCGAGGCACGCCCGCCCTGTACCCTTGCATTTCAGGGGTTCCTGAATCATTTGCTCCAGGCTAGCTAATGGCCTCTTGCTAGGGGCAGGACAATTCAATTTAATGAACACTTTATTAAGTGCTCTACACACCTGGCACTGTGTTAGGTCCTGAGGATGCAGAGAAAAAAAGAGGACAAAGTCTCTGCCCTTGAGGAGTTTGCATTGTACTTTAGGGACACAATATGGGCACAAATAAATAAATACAAAGTAAATGTAAAGTAGTATCAAAAAAGGAGATATTATTAATTGCTGGGTATGGGAGTGTTGGGGGGAATTAGGAGAGGCTTCTTGGAAGAAAGGGTGAGCTTGCTCTGAGCCTTGAGGAAAGCTAGGGATTCCAAGTGGTGGTTGAGGAGGAAATGAATTGCATACCTAAGGTCTACCTATACAAAGATAGAAAGTGGGTGTATGCGTGTGTGTGTGTCTGTGTGTGTGTGTGTGTGTGTGCGCGAAATGACATTTTGTATAGGGAGACTGGTTAGCAGGCAGGTTTAACCTGGAGTTTGTAAAGTACAGTAATATGAAATAAGATTGTAAAGGTTTTTCATTTCAAAGACAGGTGGGAGCTAGATTACCCAGGGCCTTAAATGCCACAGTGAGGATTTTGTATTCTATCCTAAAAGCAATAGGGATCCATTAAAGACTTTTGGTGTGTGTTTAGGGGGACTTTACATGGTAGGACAAGGTCAAATATGCTTCTCTAATGCTAACTTCCTGTCTAAAGTATGGGCCTTTCATGGCAGTAGTGTGTGTTCTCTGCCTTCATCTTGCTCTGATATACTGCTTCCCCTCTTCCTTCCTCTATGCAACACAGGTAGGGATGTGAGCTTAGCCACTGAGAAGACCTTACTGTTGGATTTGAAAAGTGAAGTGACTTGCCCAAGGTCACACAATTTAAAGCAGCAGATTGGTGGGTGAGGGAAGCAGAGAACAAAGGAAGCCATCAGGAACCAAAGAGTTGAAGCAAGACCTTTGGGAGCCTGGGCCTCTTCTGCTTGCCTTATCAGGGTTCTATTTCCTTTCCTATCAGGCTATTTAGTGGGTGTTGGGATTGACTCTCTGAGTTCCCAAATATGACGCTTCTCCATCTACCAGGTCCAAAGTACTGTGCCTTGGCTTAGAGTAGGAAATCCCTGGGTTTCATAGTCCAGATTGTCATGTTGCTGATTTAGGAGTTAGGCAAGGTCAGACAGAACAAAGATCCTTAATTCTCATGACTTATGCCTTCAATTTACTTGTCACTCACAGGTATAATCTCCTTGATTTCACAATAAGTGTTCTGGTGGGCCACATCTTTGTCAGAGAGTAGAGCAAAAGATATTGAGGGGTTTGGAGGTATACAAAAAGGGAGAAGAGGAAGCTCATAATATTGGCTTTTTTTTTTCAGAAAAGTATAAGGTAAGTTCTATTTGACCATAAATTCCTATCCTTCTACCTCTTCTAGGGCCTTACTCCTTCCAAACCCTATTATTTGTCACTGATTCATTTCAGTCTTGTCCGACTCTTTGTGATCCCATTTGGTGTTTTCCTGGAAAAGATACTAGAATGGTTTGCCATTCCTTCTCCAATTTATTTTCCAGATGAAGAAACTGAGGCCCAGAGTCACATAGCTAGTAAGTGGTTGATGTCAAATTTGAACTCAGGTCTTCCTGACTCGTTTTAGCACTGTATCCACACTGTATCACCTCGCTGCCCACATTTGTTCTGAATGTGACCTCTAATCATTTCATCCCTCACTGCTCTCCCAAGTATGGCCTCATTTTCCTCCTTTCCCAGTCTTGACCCTAGAGTTAATCAGTTCAACTATATGTTGTTTCCTGCTCTCGAAACCTACTATTAATGTGATGGGATATTATACTGTAAGAAACAATGAATATGAGGGACTTAGAGAAACATGGGAAGACTAGTATGAAAGTATACAGTGAAGTAAGCAGAATTAGTGAAACAATATACAAATGACCAATCTTGGCCCCAGAAAAGAGAAGAGGAAATGGATCACTCTCTTTTCCTTGGAGCAGCTGATCTATGGGTATAGAAGTGTTGCCCAGGCTGTTAGATGTAGTTGGTTTTGATTGGCTTTGTTACTAGGAAAGGATCACTGGGTGGGGAAAGTGAAGTATATATTGAAATGGTTATGTTGTTAAAAAAAAAGAGAACATTAATAATTTTAGAGAACTTTAGGTAGCTTCAAGGGAAGTTCCATGGAATAAGTACCAAATGAGCTGGGTCTTAAAAGAGAGTAGGATTTCAACAGATGGAAATTAGAATGTGGGCAGAGGTGGGCATCCATATATGCAGAGGAAATAGCATTAATTAAGTAAAGGAGGCAAGAAAGCATGAAATGTATTGGGGAAAAACAATGAGTCTGATTTGTCTGGAAGATAAGTTGCAAGACATAGTGAAAAGTAAAGTTGAAAATGTAGTTGGGGCTTGATTAGGGAGGACATTAAATGATGGGCCCAAGTTTGGATTTTTTTTTAACATAGGCAGTGGGGAATCACTGAAGAATTTGGAGTGCCATGTGATTGGAATTCTGCTTTAGGAAGATTAATAAGTTCCATCTTGCACCTCACAGACCAAATATGAGCCTTATTCCATCTGGTATGGTTATGTAGGGAACTCCGGAGTCCCAGCAGGAATCAGAAAACAAAGCTCAGTAGGGAAGGGTGGGGTGAGTTAATGTGATCCACTCATAGCTATGTAAGCAATGCTGTTAATATACCTTCCCAATTGACAAACTACTTCTTGATTTAGCTTACAAAACATAGCAGGCCTGGGGTAAAATGGATGGAGATGACATTTTTTCATGGCTTTAATTTAGGTGTGTGGGCACACTGGTGGTGGTGGTGGTTGTCCACTCAGAAGGCTGTTAGCTGGGGCTGGGTTGTCATTTTTCATGGTGGTGTTTTTAGTTCACACCCACTTCTTTTGTGTTCTACTGTACAGGGCTAAAGTCACTTGGTGACTAAAAGTCACATTTATTCTCTAGGGCAGAGGTGTGACATCAGGCAGTTGGGGGTGGCACACAAGGGAGTGCAGTCCAAACCAGATTATAATGTAATTGGCAAATGTTTAACTAAATAAAAATACAACATAAACAATTTAATTCATGGTGTTCTCGGTCAATATATGCAGCCCACAGGGAACTGTTTCTTTTTGGGTTTGACACCATTATTAGTGAACTGTGCTATAGTTCTGAGAGCTACAAACTAGGAAGAATGGGCCTTCAAGACACTGCCCAAAAGGGCAAGGGGGTAAAGAGAATGGAGTTAAATCTATTTATGTGGAATGCAGGCTCATGGGATTTAGACATTAAAAGGACCTTAGAGATCATCTAGTTTAATGCTTTCACATTAAAGATGAGGAAACTGAAGTCTAGTAAGCCATACAACTAGTCAGAGTCAAAAAATCAAGACTAGAACCTACATGTTCTCACTCCAAGTCAAGGATGTTTGGAGCAGCTAGGTGGAGCAGTAGATAGAGCCCTGACCCTGGAGTCAGGAGGACCTGAGTTCAAACCCTGCCTCAGACATATAACACTTACTAGCTGTGTGACCCTGGGCAAGTCACTTAACCCCACTGCCTAGCCAAAAAAAATTACTTAGCAACATTTATAGGATCTTTCAAAGAGCCTATGGTCATGAGGAATCATCTGGATGATTGGGGATTAGAACTGGAAAATAATTTTCCTGTCCCCTTTTCCTACCTTCATACATGATAATCACCAATGTAGTTTAAGTGCACATATAGCAATGTGGTTGTTCTCTTTTGGCTCTCACCCTTATCATATTTCTCACTGATTTTCACAACTTCCTTTTGGGCTAAGGAAGAGAGTAGGAGCCATGGAATAAAAAAACTCATTCACTTTAGGGAAGGGATAGAAAATCAGCATTTCTATGTTGCTTACTATGTGTCAGGCAGTGTGCTAAATGCTTTACCAATATTATCATTTGATCCTCACAACAATGATGAGATGTAGGCTCTGTTCTTATTCCCATTTTGCTGTTGATTCAACTGAAGCAAATAGAAGTTAGGTGACTTGCCCAGGATCACACAGTAAATGTCTGAGGTTACATTTGAACTCAGGTCTTCCTGACTCTAGTCCCAATGCACTCTATCTACTGTACCACCAGTTGCCTCCAGAAATCTTGCCTTTAGAAAGGCAAGATTAAAGTTTTTTATTTTTGTTTTTAAAGATAGCTGGCCAAGTTAGGGGATATAGTTTCTTTAAGAAGTGATTTCCAAACTGATGCTAAGTGAAGTAAGCAGAAGCAGGAGAACACTGTACATAGTAATAGCAATATTGTATGATGATCACCTGTAAATGACTTTGCTATTCTCAACAATACAATGATACAAGACAATTCCAAAGGCCTCAAGATGAAAAATATCGAGCTCTAGAGAAAAAACGGATGGAATCTGAACACAAATTGAAACATACTATTTTTTGCTTTATTCTTTTTGCTTTTTTAAAAAAATTCTTTGTTTTTTATTATATGGATTTTAATACATATTTAGAAGATGTCCATAGGCTTTACCAGACTGCCAGAACAGGTCCATGACATAATAAAGGTTAAGAACCTCTGCTGTGATTGAAGTCCTCCAGATAATTGTTTGTGGATTGCCTTGTACTGATTGCAAAAATATAAAACATCCAAATTCACACAACAAAAATAGACAATTTAAATAGTGATTTCAGAGGAAGAATTATGTTATCATCAATGAATTAACACTAAAAAAATTATCTGGTCAAGATAGATTTGTAGGTTAATTTTTCAAAACTTCAAAGAACAAATGGCAATTCCAATACGTCACAGACTATTTTTCAAAATGGAGAAATATGAAATGCTGCCTAATTTCTTTTATGAGGTAAATGTGATTTTGAAACTTGACAAAGATGACACTAAATAATTATGGTACAATTTTATGAATTAATATAAATGCAAAAATACTAAACAGTATATTAGCAAATAAAGTTTGGCAATTTATCAAAACAATCATCACAATAAAAATAATTTATAGCAAGAAAACAAATATGTTAAATATTGGGAATAAAATAAATGCTCACAAAAATATAAGAACACAAAAATACTGAAATACAAAAAAGATCAAGAAGAGGTAGCAATTGGTTTGTGAGAGGAAGAGAAAGAATAAGAGACAGAGAAACAGTCCCTGTTTTTAGTCCCTGAGGTTTTATTATTTTTTTTAGCGCACAGAAGTGAAAAGAAGGAAGGCTAGAAGGAAACACAGACAAGCAGGGCAGCTTTGAAAGTTATGCTGAATTTGTTAAACATGTAAAAAGAAAAGAAAGTTACATGTCATAAAGTTTCATGGTTTCACAAGAAATTATCTTTTTTTATTCCATTTTGTACATGGAATTTTTTTAGGTGCTTATTAGGTTCAGAATGACTTTTTAAAATATTAATAGCACATATTACCCAATGAACAAATTTCTAAAGACAGTAATATTATTTGATGCTTTTCAAAAATAAATGAGCAAAGGTTTATTAAAAAGAAATACCAACTCATATCCAAATAGAGGAGTTTGTTCTTACTGCAGAAAAGAGCATCTGTCTTTGACTAGTAGTCAACATTATAAGCAATGGAAAAACATTAAAAGCACTTTCATTGGTAGAAAATATAAAACAAAATAATATAAATACTATTTGCTTTTTTTTTTGCCTGTGTTTTCTTTCACAACATGACTAATACCTTAACATGTTTTACATGATTGCACATGTATAACCTATATCAAATTGCTTACCATCTCAGTGAGGGGGAAGGAGAGAATCTGGAACTCAAATTTAAAAAAAAAAGAATGTTAAAAATTGTTTTTACATGTAATTTGGATAAAATGAATTATTATTTAAATACAAAATTTCAAGCATCTTGTCATAAAATACAGGCTGAAAACAAGGGAAGGAACATTTATGGTTTACTTAAGGATTACATAAGGATGGCTTTAACAGTTGGACAACACCTTCCTGGGCTCAGGAGCATAAAACTTGAGGAAAAGGGGTAGAAAATAAAGGTATTACTCCTTGACCTCAATGTCACAGAAAAAGCAGATTTAGAATTCTTAAGTCAAGCTGGCTTCTACATGGTTGTTTGGATACCTGTGATATAAGGAAGTTGAAGCCCTGTCACAGCGAATCATAGGCAGAATGTGGTTGAATCCTAGTACAGAATTGACTCAGAGGAGGGTTCCAAAATGCCCACTCCCCACATCTTGCCCATTCCCAAACTCCTAGTCTTTGTTTCTATCATTGGAATCTCTTCTTCCGTCTCCAAACTAAATTCAACCTATCCTTCTGGAAGGGCTCCTTTAATATGCCTTCCCTACTAAAGACCTCGCCTTTTTCTTATTCTCCTATTGTATTTCTAGTCAGTGCCATGTAGTTTATTTTCTATCTGTTTTGTTCCAAACAATGTTCCACTTAAGCAGTCGTCTTTTGCTCTCTCTTCTTACCCCTTGAACTATTTACTATTGTTAAAGTTAGGGACCATGTCTTCTGTTTTTTCTACAGCTTAGTCTATCAAAGATTAAGTTCGAGCCTCAGATCAAACTAGATAACTTCTTAAATACTTAGTGGTTGCATAATAGGGATATGAATTTTTTGCTCTGGCAGCAGCCATCCGTTTTGCTCTTTCCTCCAAAGTGTTTGATGCTTTCTTAAAGCTTCTCTGTGCCTCAGGGTAACTTGCAAACCTGGGCCCTTTTGGAATACCAGGGGGAAGAAGATGACTAGGACTGGAAAGATGAAAGGGGATGCCTGTGTTTATTTTCAACCTCAAAAAGACTCAGTATGAGGGTTACACTGTATGTAGCCTGAGGTAGAGAAAAAGTAATGTTCAAATTCTGGTGTTTCTAGGGGAAATTCTAGGTAAAGGGCACAGGCCAGACTATTATTAAAAAGTCTCCAGGATGCCATGTGAGTCCAGAGCTAACTTAGGTCATTGTTTATAGTTGATTGTCAGATACAAGCATATATTTTTGGGTGTAGGATAAGCCTTTTATAACAAATGCCCTATTCTGGTATAGTCTGTCTGTAGTCACACCTGAAAAAAAATTGAGCTGCTGGTAATCTTGAGTTTGGCTTTAAACACAGGCATTCTGAGCTTTTTTTTTAGGTCATGGGCCCCTTTGGTAGTCTGGTGAAGCCTATGGACTCCTCAGAATTATGTTTTTAAATACATAAAATAGATAGGACTACTAAGGAAATCAATTATGTTGAAATAGTTATCAAATTTAAAAAAAATTAAGCTCACAGACCCTAGGTCAAGAAGCTTTATCCAAAAGGACAAATGCAACAGGCAGAATGAGATAGTGCAGTGACTCCCAACTTTTTTTTTGTTGTTCTGTGAAGCCCTTTCAACAGCAACAACAAAACGTAATGTAAACCACCAGGGCAATTAAATATACTTACAATATTCTATAATTATTTACTGCTTAAAGGTGCCATTAAATAATTCTTAGCTCCGACTTCTTGGATCATTTAAAAAATGCCCAAGGGGCTCAGGATCCAGTAAATGGGAACCACTGGTGTAGTAAACTGCACAATGAAATGAGAAGCAGGAGACCTGGGATCTAGTTATGGGTATGCCACTTAGCTGGGTGAACACGGATAAGTAACTTCTCCCCTGAAATTCTTTTGAGTGGGTAAGGAGTCATATGATTGAACTGGAAAGGAAGGACTGTACATTGGCCTCCCCCGTCCCAACCTCTTTCAGGTCCCTTCCAACTAAGTATATGCTACAGCCACCCTTCAAAGTTTTTCACACCAACCATATCACAAGCCCTCAGCCCTCAGTTATCTCCATACCAGGTTGCTCTTAAGTTTTCAGGCACCTCAAGCAGCTTACTCCAGTTTGAAAGGGCAAGTCCAGGTCTCTGACAATTACTTCTGCTATCATCCAGAAATCTCTAACGAGGCCTTTTAGGAGGTCAACCATTCTTACCCTACTTTGTTTCTGGCTCTTCTCTTTACCTTGTTCATGAACCCCTCTAGGTCAGCTGCTCTACTCCAGGCACCCCCCAGATGGCCCCTCCCCTCGTCGGCCGGTCCATCCAGAGGTCACCTAGTAACCTATCTAAATATCTACATTTCTTTCCAGCGGTGAAGTTCCGATTCAATTCTGCAAGCGCCAGGCTGGGCAAAGAGAGGGGCACGCGCGCACCTCCAGCCTCCCCCATTCCCGCCTTCGCTGTCCTGTATCTCCAAGGCATAAACTTAGGGATAACAAGAAATCCCCACTCACTTCTCGAGACCTCTTCCTCGCTCCTCCCCAGGGCAGGAGAGGATCACACGGACATACATATCCTCCAATTCCTTTCTTAGCCAACCCTGTACCCCAACCGCTCCCTCGCTCCACTCCTGCAAGACACACAAGGACTGGGGAGGAGGGAAGGGGGGGGAGAAATCCCTCTTACCCCTCCTCCTCCACAAAAGCCAAGCCTGAAACTATTCCTTTAAGGGTTGAGGCGGAGGGGAGGAAAATGGGAGGAGCAAGGGGCGGGGACGGGATGGGGAGGGAGGAAACAGCTGGCGGGGCTGCCACCGCCCCTGGAACTGAGCGCGCTGAGGTCAGGGTGCTTTGCTGGCGTCACAAAGGGCCCAAGTGGCCGGCGAGAAAGGAGCTAGTGACTGGAAGAGGAGGAGGAGGAGGAGGAGGAGACGGCGGGGGGGAGGAGGAGGAGGAGGAGGAGGAGGGAGGGGCGCGCGCGCGCCCCGCCGCTGAGGAGAGCCGCCCCCTCTCCCACCTTACCACCACTAGCACCAGCAACACCACCGCCGACGCGCGCGCGCGCGGCCGCCCCCTCCCCCTTCTTTCTCCCGCGGCGCGCGAGACCCTCTCTTTCCCCGCCCCTTCCCCCGGCAGAGCCGCTGCCGCGAGACCCTCGCGCGTGCCCCCGTCGCTGTCCCCTCCCCCTTCTCGGGCGCTTTGCGCCCTCCCCCGGCCCCTGAGCAGAGGGAGAGGAGACGGAAAGAGAAAGAGACAGAGAAGAGAAAGAGAGCGAGCGCGCGTGAGAGAAAGAGAGAGAGAGAAAGGGATAAGAGCGCGGCGGCGCTGGGCCGGGTCTCCCCCATACTCCCCCCTCCCTCTGCCTTCCTCTTCCTCTTCCTCCTCCTCTTCCTCCTCCTCCTAGTTCTCCACCTCCTCCCGCAGAGGCCCCCCCCTTGGGGGGGAGGCCCCGGAAAGGGAGCGATTCCTCCCCCACCTCCCCCCCCACACCCCCAGCACAACACTCAACTCACACACACGCTCACCCACACCCACACCTGTGAGGAGGCCTCTCCCGTCCCCTCCCCCGCCCCGCCGCAGTCCTGAGGAGCCGCCGCGGCCGGTGGGGAGGAGAGCGAGGCCTGTGTGGGAGCCGGGGCCTCGGGGACTGGAGAGGGGCCCGGCGGCCCGGCCCTAGCCCTCGCCGCCGCCGCCGCCGCCGCCTCCGCCGCCGCCGCCGCTGCCATGGCCCAGCAGCAGATGACCAGCTCGCAGAAAGCCCTGATGCTGGAGCTCAAATCCCTGCAGGAGGAGCCGGTGGAGGGCTTCCGGATCACCCTGGTGGACGAGTCCGACCTCTACAACTGGGAGGTGGCCATCTTCGGGCCCCCCAACACGCTCTACGAGGGCGGCTACTTCAAGGTACGGCCATGCCCCGCTCCCCCGGGGTCGCCCCGCGTGTGAGAGAGAGAGTGTGTGTGCGCGCGTGTACGTGTGTGTACACCCCTTCCTTCCGTCTCCCCTCCCCCAGCTATCGGTCCTGGGGTGTGCGGGAGGCCCAGCTGCCAGTGTCCCCGGCCCGCTTCGCCAGCGCCTCCGGGCCGTGCCCGCGATCCCGGGAGGCAGGGAAGGAAGGAGGCCTCGCTCACCCCGCTCCCTTTCTCCCTCCTCGGAGGCAGGCGGTCTGGGGAAAGTCTGGTGACCAGGGGAGGGAAGTCTTCTCAGTCTGGCGGTGGGAGAGGGTTTTATTGTGTGTGGTGCATCTTCTGGGGACCCTCCAAATAACCAACCCCAATCGAACGAGACCCTCTAACCTGGAGATTGCTTGGAGTCCGTGGGGTGAGCCCTGTGGAGTTCCTGCACCTTTTGCACTAACACTCCCCCTCTCCCCCCAAGGGGGGTAGGTGGAGAAAGGTGTTGGCCTGTCATTCTATCCTCAGAGACTCCCCAGAGGCCTGGCAGGGAGTTTGTTGGGCCTGTTTAGTGCATTCCTAATGATGGTGGATGAGGAAAGCCGTAGGTGTGCGGGGAAAAAGGGGTAACTGAGTCACAATCTTTTTTGAAAATCTCATTTTGTCTTCACTATTCCCCATTTAATTGATGGATTAAATAAAAATACTTCGTAATAGTACTTTAACTTTTGCATAGCTTTTCCTCTAGTGTCTTTTGTCCACTCCCAGCCACAAGCCAAAGACTTGCATTTTAATAATACTAAGAATAATGCCAGCATTTATATAGTATTTTAAGGTTTGCAAAGGCACTTGACATATATTCTCTGTCGAGCCTCACAACAATCCTGTGAGTTCTTAAGCAAGTAGAGAAGGCTTCACAGAGTACTGTTGAGTGTCATAGAAGGAGGAAGAAAGATTCCCATTTTAGGGAGATGAAATCTAGACCTTTTGCTCAGATGACTAGCCGTAGCAAATGGAATGTCTGGATCATTGAAAAGGGGTGGGATCTGAGGTAGGGGTGGCTGAAATGACCGTGCTAGCTCTTTATTCAAATAAAAAGCCATAGGTCTAATTTTCAGTGATGTAGAAGTTAGTTTTAATATGCTGTATTTACTTACTAGCTTCTTTCAAGAATGCCATAAGATAAAGTGAGGAACTTTTGAGTTTTTCATTGACTTTGTACGGACAGTTAAAGATAGTATTATTATTGGTTTTAGGGGGATGGAATGGAGAAGAAGGTCAGTGAAAGAATTGTGAAGCAAGTACCTGAGAATTCATTTTTGTTTTGTTTGATGACATGATCTGTGAGTCATTTTTCAAGTTATTGTTTTGAAGGGAGAGGAGATCTTGGCACAAGTTTCAAATCAGTATCTTAGTCATGCAGGTGTGATGTATATTTTTAGGACTACCCAATTACTTAACCTTTATTTTCCTTCAAGGTAGTAGCCCCAATTTCAGGCATGTAACTAGGTCAGCTTTGCAGGGATGATTTTGAAGGAAGTGGGATGGAGAAGTTAAAATTTCATATGAAGAATCATTGGTAGTAATAAATAACATTGTCAGAGGTATTGTTAGTAATTTATTACTCCTACCTGCCTTGTGCTTCATTTGTTAGGAATTGCCAAGTTTGTTGACCATGTAGATGTAGATACTTAGAAATATCTAAATATGAATGTATAGCTGACTACCTCTGTGACAAAAATAAAAATGGATGAGGTGTTACATCTTACATTGTGGAGGGGTCTGCTAGGCCCTAGACAAATTAGTTCACTAGGACCATCCACTGTTGGTACAGTAACCTTTTTTGATACTTTTTGAAGTTAGTATGAATTTAGGCAGTTTATAATTTTAAACAAAACCTAATCAATGCAAACTATATTTGAAGGAGAATTTACCTCCAAATTTTCTTAGTGATCACTATGTACCTACTTTATTGTACTTATTTAACTTATTTCATAGTTCTTTTTAACCCCGATAATTAAATGTGGATTCTAGGACAATATATAGGAGGATCTTCATCTGTATTATAAGTTTTCTAATCAAACACTTTTTAAAGGTCCACAGAATGACTTAATGGAATAAGAGTGAAATAAAGTTTATCATAGTTTTGCTTATGGTACAGGAAAATTTTAAAGACATCTATATGTGGAAGTTGGTTAGAATTTTCTCATCCTAATGCAGCTTTTGAACTATTCATGTTTGGAAATAAAACACTAACATTAAAAGAAAGTGGAAAGAGCATTAGTGGAGAATTGCCAGTGGAGAATTATGGTTCTGAACATATGGTTGTGTGACCTTAGGCAAGTCATTTAATTTTACTGAGCTTTTAGCTTCCTCAGATGGGCATGATAATACTTGATGCCACAGGGTTGTTGTGAGGAAGACTTTGCAAACCTCAAAATGCTGTATAAATGTAATTATTATTATAAATTATATTATTTTGAAATAGATAATTAAGATAGAAAGTTAAAAAGCAGGGAAGAGTTAGAATGGGTTCTATGGAGCATAAACTTAGTGAACTAAGTTCTTGATTCTTTGATTTTAATGTTTAAAAATAAATTCTGTAACTGTGGGGTGGCTTGTTACTAAAATTGACATTCAAAAAACCATTTTTCTGACTCTTTAAGTCACAATTCTGATGCTTTAAAAGTAAGAGTTAACCTCTCACTTTCCTCATCTTTAAAAAGAGGAGAGTGGACTAGGTGATCTGAGGACCCTTCCAACTCTAACATTCTACAAATCTTTTCTTTTAGCTTTTGTTTTTAAGTTTCTTCTTCATGGTTCTGTCCTTCTCCATATTATTTTCTTTGGAGACTATATTCTCAAAGCTTCAACAACCCCCTTTAAGTAGATGAGTCCCAAGTCTAAATTTGTACTTAACATGATTGATATCATCAGATGCCTTCAGGACATCTCCACTTGAATATCCCCTCTATACCTCAATTGCCTTGTCTAAAATTGAGCTGATTATCTCTTCCTCTAAATTTGCTTCTCTGACTTTACTATCTCTGACTGCTCTATTACTTTTCATGAAGTCTCCATGTTTAATATCCTGAGGGGTTGGTTATCTTTGTCTCTACTTGTCCCTTATATTCAGACCAAGTCGTTTTAATTATATCTTGGGCAACATCTCTGGAATCATTCTTCTATTTGTCATGTCTAGTATACACTTAGATGATCGGAATAGTCTCCTCACAGGTCTTACTGCCTCCACTTTCTTCTCACTGCCAATCCATCTTTCCATCTTTCATACTGCTGCTAGAATGAATGACCTTATGCAGTGGGTTTGGTTTTATATATATAAAACCAAACCCACTGCATAAGGTCATTCCACATATATATATATAGATAGATAGATAGATAGATAGATAGATAGATAGATAGATAGATAGATATCTCCACTCTTATTCAGTAGCTTCCTGTTTGCCTTTTGAGTGAAGTTTAAATTGACTTTTAAGGTTCTCCACACCCAAACAGCACTGTAGTATTTCCCCTTATATTTTTCTTGGTGCTGTTTTATAATTGAAATAATTTTATGGTTTTCATATAATATCGTGTATTATAGCTCGCGCTCTCTCTCTCTCTTTCTCTCTTTCTCTCTCTTTCTTTCTCGCACACACATTGCAGCTCGCTCTCTTTCTCTTTCTCTCTGTCTCTCTGTATATCCTCCAGGATAAACCCATTGAGGGCAGGAATATATCCACTATAGTGGTGGTGATTATTTCTGTTTTTATTTTTCTTATCCTGCTAGGCCCATTGGTCCATTTGTTGGAAAGAGACAAATTAATGCTAGTGTTCCAAACAATAAACAATGAATAGTTAAGTTCAAATACCATTGTTTTGTGCTTCACTTTCTTTGTCTCTTAGTAGGTGTTTAGTGCTCTCCATTATGGCTATTATACTTGTGACTGGAGTTTTCCATTATTGTTCCCTTATCAGTTGAAGTGTGTCTTTGTATATTCAAATTAAAATTATTGTCCCTTTAATTGGAGCAATGCTTTATTTTTTTTATTTTTATTTTTTATTTTTAGGAGTAATGCTTTCTTAAGGGCCGTGAAACTTTCAGTCATTCTTTTATTTCAGAACTCAACTTTTTAATATGCTAATTGCTCAGCCCTATTTCATTATTAAATATCTAGGATTACAGAATTTAGAGATGGAAAAATGATAGGTTTGCTGTTTTAGAACTGGAGGGGAAACTTAGAGGTTAACTGGTCCTGCTTTCTCATTTTTACATATGAAGAAACTGAAGCCCAGCAGGTAAAGTGACTTTCCCAAGGTCATAGATGTAGTAAGTCCCAGAGCCGGGATTTGAACCTTGAACCCAGCTCCTCTGATTCCAAATATAGTGATAGTGGGGGTTTTCCCCTGTTACATCATGCTAAGCCTTTTCATCAGTGATCTGTTGTCCTCATATATACATTTTGATCTTTTCTGTTTGTAGTGATTCTTGGCTGATTGTGTGTATTTGACAACTTGAGACTATTTTGCTTCTCACGACTTACTCCCTGTCCTGGAGTCTTTGAACTGGTGATACTGTCTACAGTATTTGCTGTTCTACACACATCTCTCTATCTCCCGTGGGCATTTTTCTCTGACTGCTCCCCCATGCCTGTGATGCTTTCCCTTCTCAATTCTGCCTGCCGGCTTCTCTGGCTTCCTTAAAGTCCTAACTAAAATCCATCTTTTACAGCAAGTCTTTCCCAACTCTTCTTATTTCTAGCACCTTCCCTAATTTATCCTATATATACAGCGTATATATTTGTTTGCATATTGTTTCCTCTATTAGATTGTGAGCTTCTTGATGGCAGGAATGGTCTTTTGCCTTTTTTTGTATCCCTAGAGCTTAGCATAATGCCAGGCACATAGTAGATGTTCAATAAATCTTTATTGATTGATTTTTATAGGCTTAAAATAGTCTTGTTTATCTTAGATTTTTTTTTTGTCTCTTGTTTTTTCTGACTCATGTTTCATTGACTGGTGATTTGAATTTTTTTTACTTCTTTCTTCTAGGGGGTGACCATGTATAAATGGCATAGTAATCTCTTGGCACTTATCACAGAGTACTGAATACCTCTGAACCTGTTACTGTGGAGCAAATGAGGATTTTATTTTGTTACTAAGAGAATAATTGATTGATCAAGTCAGTAGCTAACAATAAATTTTAATGCTATTTCACCTATAGACATTTTTAATATCTGAACCATAATATTATGCTGTGGATCTTTTCTCAAAAATAAAATATAAGTAAGTATAGTACTTTCTTGGGAGCTACAATTTATTAAAAAACTTGCTAGTGAAAGCATCTTATAATATGCATTCAAAAAATAGAAAGATATATTTAATCATATAAAATCTTTTAAATATCTTTTTATGCAAAAATTATATTTTATATGCTAGCACCATGCTCTGGAGTACGTTGTAGGTTCTCAACATTTATTGAGTTGAAATGAATCTATGAGTAAGATTAGTTGGTTTCAGATAACCTAGCTTTGGAATCCCAGCTCTGTCCTTTCTACCTGAATGACCACTTGATATATCACTTAACCTCTCTGGATCTTAGTATCCTTTAAGCTTCCTTTCAGCTCTAAATCTATGATTTTATGATATAAATATAATGGGGCTGTATGTGGGTATGTTTCACTTGTGTTATAGGAATCTCCATAGGACTTTTTTTCCCCCAATATTTATTTCATTTTATTGTCCTTTTGTCTCATTCTTTTTTTAAAAATAATTATTTATTTTTAGTTTTCAACATTCACTTTCATAAAATTTTGACTTTTAAGTTTTCTCCCCCTACCTCCTTCTCCTCCCCAAGATGGTGTGTAATCTGATATAGGCTCTGCTTACACATTCATATTAAGCATATTTTCCAATTAGTCATGATGTATAGAAGAATTAGAACTAATGAGAGGAACCATGAGAAAGAAGGAATAAAACAACAAAAGAAAAGGAGGGCAAATAGTATGCTTCTGTCTGCATTCAGACTCCATAGTTCTTTCTCTGGATGTGGATAGCATTTTCCATCATGAGTCTTTAGGAGTTGTCACAGATCCTTGCATTGCTGAGAAGAGCCAAGTCTATCAAAGTCAGTCATTGCACATTGTGGCTCTTACTGTGTACAGTGTTCTCTTGGTTCTGCTCATTTCACTCAGCATCAGTTCATATAAGTCTTTCCAGGTTTTTCTGAACTCTGCCTGCTCACCATTTCTTATAGCACAATAGTATTCCATTACATTCATATACCACAACTTGTTCAGCCATTCCCCAATTGATGGGCATCCCCTCAATTTCCAATTCTTTGCCACCACGAAAAGAGCTGCTATAAATATTTTTGTACATGTGGATCCTTTTCCCATTTTTATGATCTCTTTTTTTACATCATTTTGATTTATCAACAATCACTTCCATAAGCTTTTGAGTTTTAAATTTTTCTCCCCCTCGTTCCCACCCTCCCACCCCAAGATGACGAGCAGTCTGATTGTTATGATCTCTTTGGGATACAGACCTAGAAGTGGTATTGCTGGGTCAACATAGAACCATAGAACT
Source organism: Phascolarctos cinereus (assembly GCF_003287225.1). Lineage (NCBI taxonomy): Eukaryota > Metazoa > Chordata > Mammalia > Diprotodontia > Phascolarctidae > Phascolarctos > Phascolarctos cinereus. The sequence continues at coordinate 251,062,049 of NW_027555847.1, forward strand.
TCTTTAGAAGCTCCCTGTTTTTATAAATTTACTGATTTGTTTTTCAAAAAATTGTTCCATTGTAAGTTTTTGAAAGTAATACACTTGTACATACAAGTAGATAAGAGGGATATTATGATATTTTTTACTTCTAAAAATTTGAATGTAAGGTTGTATGTAAGCATAGAGCATTGCATGTAGAGGTGCTTTATAACTCATTCAATATAACAAAATTTTAAAGGGTTAATATACCCTCCTCCACTTTTATCTACCTGGGCTGGGTTTATGACCTTTGATGAAAGTCAGCAAATTATATAAAATAAACACTTACTGAGTATCCACTATGTGCAAGGTGCAGTGGTAGTCTTTATAAGTGACTTTTGAAGTTTTCTCCCCCCCCTTCTCTAAAGGCTTTGAATAGGCCCTATTTTTTGAATGTACATTTTAGGGGCTAGACTTTTTAGAAACTGTTTACATTGAGTGTAGTTTGGATACTCCATCTTCCTTATATCAGAAAGATTTTAATTTTACTATTTATCTGAATTCATTTTGAAAGACTGCCCATGTAACTGCCACTGTATCCTTGATGGTTTTAGGTCTCCATATTATAGTTTGTCATTCAGAGAATTTCTTTACATTTCTTCATCTGCTTAGAAAGTGAATTTCTATGCAGATACACACACACAGAAACATATACACATATCCTCTTTAAGGGAGAGAATGAGAGACTTCTAAGAATGAAGAGAACTAAGTAATAAAGCATATTTCAGTACTTTCTCTCTAAACCTTATTATTTGAAAAAAATAACCTGTAGCATGGACAAATTTTAGTGCCTTTACTATTTGCTTTGTTGAGTGTGAAATGCAGAAATGTGTTTGTGGCTTAAAAGTTTACAAATTTGAAACACTAATTTGCCAGGCAAGTGAAGAGCAATGAAAAATTGTTGTAAACGTTGCAGCTGTGAATATTCTATATTGCAGCTGCAGACCATGATCTTACTGTGCTTTGGCTATAGGTTCATAATGTTTGAGTTGATTTGTTTTACAGTGGTGCAAGTATTGAATACCCTAAAACTTTTATTTTAGAGTCAATAAAGTAGTAGAGAGAGGCTGATTATTATGTACCATTGAGCAATGGGGAAAGTTTAGACAGAAGGGCTGGACAGGTTGTGGTCATATTCTTCCTCTTTGCTTTATTTTTAATTGAAATGGGGTAGAGGTCTCTTTCCCCTTCCCATGCCATTGACCTAGAATTTCAGTTAACGACAGGGCAGAAAGATTTACAGGTTAAGAGATTTGCCTGAAATCAAGAGCGTAATAATTTGCATTTTAGAATGAATTTTTTTTTTATCTTACAGAAGGTATTTTTAAAATAGCTTTCCTTAGTTTGGCATGAGAGATTTGAGGCTAAATTTTTAAAAGTTATGGAGTTAGAAATGAGAATAAATTGTCTTTGAAATGTAATGTGTTAGTAGAAAAATGAGACCCTTTGTGTATTAGGAACTTCATTCTTTACAAATCAAGGTATCTGAAATATTTCTAAGGGAAATTTAAGCTCTTAGAACTAGAGAAGGTCTGTAGTCAAAAGTGCTTGTTTTGGTACCTTTTTTTCCTCTCCTCATATTTTCTTTGAAATCATCTGCAATCTGTTCTCCACCCTCACCAGGCAACTTGAAACCATTCTCCAAAATTATCAACGATCTATTTCTTAATTGTCAAATCTAACAACTTGTTCTAAATCCTCATCATTCTGGATTTCTCTTCAGCATATGACACTTGTTGAACCCTCTCTCTCCTCCTAGATACCCACTGTTCTTTGGGGTTTTGTGACACTGCTATCTTCTGGTTCCTCTCCTACCTGTTTGACTACCCTCAGTCTTTTTCTACTCATTTATTGTTCTCTTAGTACTAACTTTGGCTGTACCCAAGGTGTTTTGTCCTGGGTCCTCTCATCTTTTCTTTATTGTATTTTATTTGGTGACCTCATCAACTCCCATAAGCTCAATTGTCATCTGTGCAGATACTCCCCAGGTTGGTATCTCTAGCCCAGGTTTCTCTTACCTCATATTACCAATTGCCTAGTGACTATTTTAATTTGGATATTTGAAATTCGTTATGTTCAGAAAAGAGGACACTGTTCTGTTCCCCCCCCCCCCAAGTTATCCAGGTTCGCAACCTCATTGTCATCTTGGATTTCTCATTTTCAACCCACATATTCAATTTCTTTCCAAATCTTGTTTCTTTTTCTACAATTGTTTCTTGAATACATTCCCTACTCACCACTCACACAACTACCACCCTAGTTCATACTCTTATCTCTCACACAGCCTCTTAGTTAGTCTTCCCTACCTCAAAACTCTGCTTACTACAATGCAAAGTGATTTTCCAGAAGTTGAAGGTCTGACCATGTGATTCTCTACCACCCCCTAAGACTCCCTCATACGTAAACTCCAATGGCTCCTTATTCTTTCTAGGAACAAATATAAACAACTCTGCCTAGCGTTTAAAACCCTTCACAACTTCTCTCCTTCCTACTTTTTAGCCTTCTTATGCATTACTCCCTTCCATGAACTCTTTAATGCAGTCATTTGGGCCTACTTGCTCTTCCACACTGGTGACCCTTCATCTTTGCAGCACCTTTTCATTGATCATCTCTTACTTGAAATAACTCTTCCTTCTCACCTCTGTCTCATAGAATCCCTGGTTTTCTTTGGAACTTGGTGCCAAAAAAAATGCTGCCTTTAACACGAAACCTTTGCTGCTGGTGTACTCCTTCCCAAAACTACCTTGCATTAATTTTGTATAGATTAAGTATACATACATAAATATAGGTACATAGAATTACAGATTTAGAGCTTGAAAGGGATCTAAGAGGGACCCCTATATTTTATAGATGAGGAAACTGAGGCATAGAAAGGTTAAGGGATTTGCTCGGAATCAAACAGCTAGTAAATGTTGAAGTAGGATTTGAACCTTTCTTGTTTAGAATGTATACCCTTTGTGGTAGGATTTCACTTATGTCTTTATATTCACTCTGCTTATCACAGTGTCTGGAACTTTGTAGGCATTTAATAAATGCTTGTTGGATGACTGATACCTGAGGTGAATTTGTAAGTGAAAAAGTTTAGTATTAAGTTTCCCTCGTTCTGCTTGTAAAAGCCCAAAATCTGTGTCTTAATTTTTATCTTTTCTATATTTGGAGTGTCGAGTCATATAATTCGATCTGAAGTCAGCTGCTTTTCTGTAGTTGTTGCATTGACACCTGACCCATTTGGTTTCAGTTGTGAGGCAGGCCTATTTTACAGTTTTTCCAATTTTAAACTTTGTGATTGGCTCCTGGCTGAGTAGAAACAGTTTTTTTCATATGGTGATTTTTACAATAGTTAAAAAATTTGGAAAGGAGTTACTGAGTGGATAGTATAGTAATCTCTGAATAAGCTTTTCTTAATAGGTTTAATAATAATTAAATAACAATTTGAATTTCTATTCCTCTTGGTAGGAAGATTTCAAGTTACTATACTAGGCAGTGATACAAAGACAAAAATGAAACTATCCTTCTGTTTAAGAAACTTAAAAAAAATTTTACTGATATGTTTTGGTTTTTCCACATCACTAAAATTTCTCCCAGTATCCTTCCCCCCTACCTTATTTCTCCCTCTCCTCCTAGTAACCAGCCCAAAGCTGGCCTAAAGAGCAAATTTTTTTTGTGTGTGTGTGTGTGTGTGTGTGTTTTTCTTTTTAGTTAGGCAATTGGGGTTAAGTGACTTGCCTGGAGTCATACAGCTGGGAAGTATTATGTGTCTGAGGCCGGATTTGAACTCAGGTCCTCCTGACTCCAGGGCCGGTGCTCTATCCATTTGCTTAGCTGCCCCAAGAGCAAAATTTTTTTAAGGAAAAAAAGGAGGAAAAGAAATCAGTAAAATCAGTCAATGCATTAAAAAAATGAAACTATGTGCAGTGTTCCACATGCGTGGACCTCCCACTTCGTCAAAGTAATAGTGAGGAGTCTGGGGGGAAGGTGTCTTCTTCTGTATTTCTTTTGGGGCTATGCTTGTTTTTTATAATTTGGCAGCCTTCACTTTTTAATTAATTTATTTTTAGTTTTCAACACAAGCTTTTAAGTTCCCAACTTTCTCCCCCTTCCTTACCTCCCCCCTCCCCAAGATGGCATGCAATCTGATGTAGGCTCTACATATACATTCCTATTAAACATATTTTCACATTAGTCATGCAGTAAGGAAGAATTAGAACCAATAGGAGGAACCACAAGAAAGAAGAAACAAAACGAAACAGAAGGAAAATAAAAGAGCAAATGGAATGCTTAGATCTGCATCCAGAATCCACAGTTCCCTCTCCGAATGTGAATAGCACTTTCTGCCGTGAGTCCCTTGGAGATATCTTAGATCCTTGCATTGCTGAGAAGAGCTAAGTCAAAGTTAGTCATCTAATAATGTGGCTGTTACTGTGTATGTACATTGTTCTCCTGGTTCTGCTCACTTCACTCAGCACCAGTTCATTAAAGGTTTTTCTGAATCTGCCTGCTCATCATTTCTTATAGCACAATAGTATTCCGTTACATTCATATACCACAGCTTGTTCAGCCATTCCCCAATTGATGGGCATACCCTCAATTTCCAATTCTTGGCCACCACAGAAAGAGCTGCTATAAATGTTTTTGTACGTGTGGGTCCTTTTCCCATTTTTATTATCTCTTTGGGATATGGTCCTTGAAGAGCTATTGCTGGGTATGCACATTTTTATATAGCCCTTTGGGCATAGTTCTAAATTGCTCTCCAGAATGGTTGGATCAATTCACAACTCTACCAGCAGCATTCACTTTTTTTTTTTAGAGAGTCTGATCAGGCTTAAGTGACTTGCCCAGGGTCACACAGCTAGTAAGTGTAAGTGTTAGCTGTATTTGAACTCAGGTCCTCTTGACTTGAAGGCCAGAGCTGCTCCTCAACATTCACTTTTGATTTGTGGTGGTGCTTTTCATTTACATCCATTGTAATAGCTGTATATTATCTTTTTGGCCCTGTGTATTAAAATTTGCATCATGTAAATCCATGCTTCTTTGGATTCATGTTGTCATTTGTTACAGCACAGCAATATTCTCTTACATTCATGTGCCACATCAATGGAGGTTTGTTTAAGCATTCCCCAGTTGATGGGTATCTATCTACTTTGTTTTTAGTTCTTTGTACCACAAGTCAGATCTAATGACTTTTTCTCAGTCTCCTCCTTTACATCTTTCAATCCTATAAGAAGCCCTTCCCATTCCTTTTATTGCCAGTGCCTTCCATCTATGATTATCTGTAATTTATTCTGTATTTATCTTATTTGTACACAACTGTTTGAATTTTGTCATCTTATTAGATTGTGATTTCCTTGAGAGGTCTCTCTTTTTTGGCCCCCTCCCCCTTTTTTATTCCCAGTACTTAACAGTAGTGCCTGATACTTATTGATTTTTGAGGACATTCTTTTTATCATTGATCTCCTTGGAGTATATGCTTGGTAGTGAAATTTAGAAGAAAAAATTTCCAGTAGGTTTGGAGGCATGAGTGCGTTGGTCTGAGTTAAATTCAATAGAGGATAGGAAAAAATGTGGAATAGTACTTTCTGTAGATTTTGTGCAAGCTGTATAGGTAGGCTGGACACTTATTGAAGAAGGTTTCAGGGGCAGCTAGTTAGCACAGTGAATAGAGCACGGGCCCTGGATGCAGGAGGATCTGAGTTCAAATCCAGCCCGAGACACATAATATGTAGTAGCTGTGTGACCCTGGGCAAGTCACTTAACCCCATTGCCTAGCCAAAAAAAAAAGGCAGCTTCAAATTTTATGAGGCTACAGGATTTACCTTTTGTCTTGTGGACTGAAGGTTTTTGAATGGAGGTATGAAGTGAAGAAACTTTTGCCAAATATTTTATGAGAATATTTTATTTGTTTCACTATTAAATATATTAAGTATATTTAATTACAGTAATATCTAGCACTTAAAATTTGCAAAATACTTTTTATATATATAGTCTCTCGAAATAACTCTGTGAGGTAGGTTTTCTTTCTGTTAAATAGAAATAAGTATGTAATCTCTATCAGTATATGTAATGTTTGTACATATATATCCAAAACATCCTTTTTTGATATGCTTCTACATATAGATGAAGAAGCTGAGGCTTGGAGAGGTGAAGTAACTTCCCTAGGGTCATGTAGCTGGCAGGTGGGGGTAGGATTTGAACTTAGGTCAGTCAGTAAGCATTTGTTTATTAAGCAGTACTAACTATGTACCAGGCTAAGCTCTGACTGATAGAGATACAAAGAATATAAAAACACTTGGTCCTTGCCCTCAAGAGGTTAAAAAAATATAATGGAAGTCTGAGACTACATGTAAATAAGTATGTACAATGATATGGCTGTACACTGTAAGTGGAAGTTAATCATCAAGGAAAGTACTGGTATGTGGGGAAGATCTGGAAAAGCCAGGGTGGGATTTGAGCTGAGTTTTGAAGGAAGTCCAGAAAGTCAGGAGGCCGTGGTGATGTGAGAGAATGTTACAGTCAGAGAAAAGGTGTAAAGTTGGGAGATGGCATGTTATGTTGGAGCTAGGAGGCTAATGCTGCTGAATTTTAGAGTATTCTGAGGGGTGCTGGTAGGGGAGGGAATAAAATGTAAGAAGACTGGGAAGGTAGGAAGGGACCAAGTTATGAAGGGCTTTAAATGGCAAATAGAGACTTTTATACTTGATTTTGTAGGTAATAGAGAGCAGAGACCCTGGAGTTTTTGGGTAGAGGTATGATATGATCGTACTTGCTCTTCAGGAAAAATAACTGACAGCTGAGTGCAGCATGGGTTTGAGTGGGGAGAGAGTTGAGGGGACAAGACCAACCAGGCTATTGCAATAGACCAAATGTGAGGTGATAAGGTCCAGAACTAGGGTGATAGCTTATGTGAGTGGAGAGAAAGGGACATATATTAGAGCTATTGTGAAGGTAAAAATAACAAGACTTCACAGTAGATTGGATGTGTGAAGTGAGAGTGAGGAGTTGAGGGTGACAAATTTGTACATCTGAGTGACCTGAGTAACAGAAAGAGGGGATGGTTTAGGGGGACAAAGATTATGAGTTCTGATTTGGACACGAGTTCAAGATAACTAAGGAACAGCTAATTAGGTGGTATCTAAAAAGGTAGTTATTAATTTAAACCTGGAGCCTAAGGTGAGAAGTTAGGGCTAAATAGGGAAGGAATCATTTGTATAGAGATCAAAACTGAACCTGTGGGAACTGATGAGATTATCAAGGGAAATTGTATAGAGCTGTGATTCTTAACATTTTTTTGGGTCATGAACCCGTTTGGCAATCTGGTAAAGCCTATGGATGCTGGAGAATAATATTTTAAAATGCATAAAATAAAATACACAGGATTTGTAAAAGAAATCAATTATATTGAATTAGTATATATACATATAGATGTACATGTGTATACATACACACATATGTATAATATATATGTGCATATATATTTTATATATATATATATAAAGAGAGAGAGAGAGAGAGAGAGAGAGAGAGAGAGAGAGACAGAGTGTGAGAGAGAGAGTGAGTTTGTAGCCTCTAGGTTAAGAGCCCTTGATAGATAGAAGGAAAAGAGAAAGCTCATGAGAGAGCCTGTGAGGACACCTATGGTTGATAAACAGCTTTGCCTGGATGAAAATCCAGCTAATATTGTTAGAATGAGAATGAGCTGTTAGGTAAGAGGAGAACCAAGAGACAGTAATGTCATGAAAGAGACCATTTAGAAATAGAAAGATATTCACAGTGTCAGAGATTGCAGAGAAATCAAGAAGGATTGAGAAAAGGCCATTACATTAAAGAATTATAAGAGATCATTTGTAACTCTGAGGAGAGCAATTTCTTGAATGGTGAAGTCAAAGTCAGATTGCAGAGAATTTAGAATAGAATGAGAGGAGGGGAAGTGAAAGGAGCCAAGTGTAGATGGCTTTCTTAAGGATTTTAGCTGACAAGAGGAGAAACAAAGAATGGAGTGGATGATGAAATGTAAGAGTTTTTCAGGTTGGGGGGCTGGGAGATGTAGGCATATTTCTAGGCAGCTGGAAAGCACTAGTAGATAGAAGAATTGGGAAAAATTGAAGACGAGAGAGAGGATGAATGACATTGGGAGTAATCTGCTAGGAAAGTCAGTATAGGATGAGATGAAGAGTGAATGTAGAGCAGTTTACCTCAGTGGGGAAAGGAAGGGCCTACCTTTTCATATGAGACAGGTATGAAGTAGATAATGGAGAAAGATTTCTTAGTCATGTGAAGGAAGGAGATGGGAAGGAGCTCACAACCTTTTGGCAATGACCTTACTGTTTTAATTGAAGGTATGAATTGAAGTCAGCTCAGGGCAAGAGTTTCTTGACCTTGGGGGTAGAGTTTTGAATAGCTGCCATGGTAAATAGGATATCTGATTGATTAGGGAGGTATAAAAGAAATGTCTTGTTGCAGTGAGGGCTCAGTTGAAATTACATAATATCAGAAACTTGTGGTCAGCTCAGCAGCACAGTTGGTAATAGATATAGACTGTCAGTGTAATGGTGGAAGCAGCTGACTTTATAATTTATAGAGGGCTTTGGCTGGGGTTTTAAAATGTTAAGAATACGTTCTGGTTTCTTAAATATTATAACATTCTTTTTTTATTTAAAAAATTTTTTTCTTTAGGCAATTGGGGTTAAATGACTTGCCCAGGGTCACACAGCTAGTAAGTGCCAAGTGTTTGATCTAAGGCTGGATTTGAACTCAGGTCCTCCTGACTTCAGGGCTGGTGCTCTGTCCACTATGCCACCTAGCTGCCTCATGTGATAACATTCTTAATACAAATTTTAATAAATAACACTATGTGATCGATTTTATTCCAATAAAAATATAACTTGGCTTTATATGTTCTCTTTAGATCTTTGCCTTTTTATATCTGTGTAAAGCATTTTTTTGGGTCCTGTTATATGGTTAAATTCTTCTGGTTCTGTTTTCTTCACTTTACATTTTTTTTGTGTCTTTCCATATTTTTTCCCTAAGTATTCATCATAGAACAATAGTACTCTATTCTTTGCTTTGAATCTTGAATCTGCTGCTTACTTACATGTGTGACCTTGGATAAATTACTTTTAGGCCTGAGTTTCCTCCTCTGTAAAAAGAGGGGATTGGACTAGAGGTCCCCTAAGGTTCTTTCCAGCTTAAGATTATATGATCAAATATCTTCTAATTTTAAACCAGAAAAAGTTTTTGTTGTTCAGTCGTGTCCGACTCTTTATGGATTCATTTGGGGTTTTCTTGGCAAAGATACTGGAGGGTTTGTCATTTTCTTTTCTAGCTCATTTTACAGATGAGGAACTCAGAGGCAAATAGGATTAACTGACTTGCCTAGGGCCACACAGCTAGTAAGTGTCTGAGGCCCTATTTGAGCTCATGAAGATGAGTCTTCCCAACTCCAGGACTGGCACTCTATCCACTGTGTCATCTAGCTGCACCCCCCCCCCCAAGTTTTAATCATTGATAAATAGTATGTAAATCTGGTTCTGTGTAACAATATAGCTGTTTGGAAAGTTACCTGGAATTACGCAAATAAAATGACTAAAATGTCCATATCCTTTAATCCAGAGTTTCCACTAGCCTCATACCCTAATTCTGAGGTCATTGATATGAAAAAAGTGCCCATATACACCAAAATATTTATAGTAGCACTTTTTATAGTAGTAAATAATTGGCAAGATGGTGGATGCCCATTGATTGGGGAATGGATGAACAAATTTTGGAACATGAATGTATAATGTATTATTACTGTGCTATAGGAAATGGCGAATATGATGAATACAGAGAAGCATGGATTTACTTGAACTGATGAAAAGTGAAGTAAGTAGAACCAAGAAAACCATATACACATTGACTACAATGTAAATGGGAAACACAACCACACACGAAAAAATAAAAAAATGTTGCAAAATTACAAAGAACAAGCATGGCCCCAAAGAATAGAAATGAGAAGACATCCCATCATTCCAGTGCTTTGCAGAAGTTGGAAATCGATGAGTGTAGAACATTGTATATATTTTCACTTTTTTTTGGATGTATTGATCAGTTTTATTGATTTTTTTTCCCTCTTATTTTTCTTTAATAAATATTTGTTCTTTGGGGTGACTGGGAGAGTGATACTCAAAGGATGGGGAGGTATAGGATGGGGGAAGGATGCTGGATAAATTCTAGTGATATAACATATTAATAAAACCAAAATATGTCAATAAAATTTATTTTTTAAAAAAAGAAGCTCTTTGGACATAGGCATGGTTTCATTTTTGACTCTGTCAGTGCCTAGTATAGTATCTTGTACATTGTAGATATACAGAGATGGATTTTATCTTAATGGGATTTATTGTTGGTGTATTTTTTATACCATTTTTTTTTGCCATACTGTTTTGAGTTTTTAGTAAAAAAAAACCTATCCCTTTCTATATAAACAGTCCAAAAAAGTTTCTTTCGATATTGAATAATTCTCTAGTTGTAAAAAATGATGATGACAATTAAAAAAAAAAAGCTGGATTTATAACACACTTTAAGGTTTACAAAATACTTTACATTTATTTTCTTTCAACTTTCACAACAACTCCATGAAGTAGTTGCTATTATTATCTTCAATTTACAGATGAGGAAACTGAGGCAGATAGCAGTTAAGTGACTTGTCTAGGGTTATACAGCTAGTAAATGTCTGAGGCCAGATTTGAACTCAAGTTTTCTTGACTCCAGTCCAAGTGCTTTATCCAGTACATCACATGTTGAGAAGCATTGCTGTTGTTGTATATGAAAGAATGGATACAGTAAATTTTTTTTTGAGGCTGTTGGGGTTAAGTGACTTGCCCAGGATCACACAGGTAGTGTCAAGGGTCTGGTCTGAGGTCAGATTTGAACTGAGGTCCTCCTGACTCCAGGGTTGGTGCTCTATCCACTGTGCCACCTAGCTGCCCCATACAATTCATTTTTTACACCTTTACACTTAAGGGTATGACCCTTGTAGATGAATCTCCCTCCTTTCTCTTTTAGTTCCCATTTATTCCTTTTTGTATATTGTTTTCCCTCGTTAGAATGGAAGTTCCTTAAGGGCAGGGATTACCTTTCATTTTGCTTGATTTGTTTAGTACAGTGCCTGATATGTAGCATACTAAAGTGCCTAATAGGTGCTTGTTCACTTGACTATTTTATTGAGTCTTTAGCAATAATAGTTTAAGTATGGCCAGTACTTTATATTATACTATTTAGTTTATTAAGTCTTTTTTTTTTTTTAGTGAGGCATTTGGGGTTAAGTGATTTGCCCAGGGTCACACAGCTATAAGTGTCTAGTGTTTGGTCTGAGGCTGGATTTGAACTGAGGTCCTCCTGACTCCAGGGCCAATGCTCTATCAATTGCGCTGCCTAGCTGCCCCTAGTTTATTAAGTCTTAAGTTATAATATGAGAGAGAGAGTGTGTGTGTGTGTGTGTGTGTGTGTGTGTGTGTGTGTGTGTGTGTGTGTGTGTGTGTGTGTGTATCCTTGGGCACTGCTTTAGCTCTAATGGTGTACTCATTTTTGTTTGTCAGCATGGTCTGGTATGATGGGTTTTTCCATTGAAACATTTTCTTAGCCTTTGTGCAGTGCTCCTTTAACTGTTCAGTATTGCATGTTGCAAAACTAATTTTTTTGGGCAAAAATAAGAATTTTATGGCAATGAGAATTCTCTAGCATTAAGTAGAATTCACTACCATTTTTAGTAGAACTAAATCAGAGAGGGCCTATAAAATTCTAGCAACTCTAAATTTTTTGGTAGTGATATGTAGCTGATTTCATCCTTGATTCTTCATTCTACCTCATCCCTCATATCCAGTCATTTGCCAAATCTCGTTAATTCACACTAACTCATCATTTCTTGTATTTGTTCCCTTTTCTTTACTCACAACAAAACTATTCTACTCCAAATTACTGCTCACCTAGACTGTTTTAATAGCCTCCTAATTGGTCTTTTTGTATCTAGTTTTTCCCCCTTACAATCCATCCTCTATACATCAGTCAATAAATAAGCACTTATTAAGTGCCAGACACTCTACTAGGTTCTGGGGATACGAAGACATAAGTGAAATGGTTTCTTCCGTATAAGGGCTCGTGATCTAGCCAGGGGAAGCAGTATGTCCGTATTAGACATATTGTTGTTTTGTCCTTCCTTTTCAAAGAGGACTAAGTGATATCACAGGGTAATGTCTTGACTCAGGTGTGAATTTAAATGAGGCAGAATTGCACAGGTCTTCAGTTTCACTTGATCTTCCAGAGTCATTGAATCCAGTGGCAAGACAAAAGTCAAGACAATTGGTGATGGCCTGGGGTGCAGTGGATGACCTTGGTGTCTTACATGTCTGACCAAGCTCTAAGCCTTCCACAGTGCCTGCTCTAGCCACCTTCATGGCCATTAGAATAAATTGTTTTCATCTGTCTGTTTCACCAGGGAAAGTCTTCACATGCTTGGGGTGTATATACCTCTAACTCACTGATAGGTTTGAGGCCTCTTGGGTTACCCTTAACCTGGCTGGAGGTTACAAGTGTGGCCGCATGTTTTGGAAGTAGTCAAGAGGTGACTCAGAGGCCTAGTTCAGGACAAGATAAAGCAAAAGCTCATCTAGTTTAGTTTAGGCTGAAGGGGTGGGGAACCTGTGGTCTCCAGGCCACATGTGGCCTTCTAGGTCCTTGGATGTGGCCTTTGACTGAGTCCAAGTTTTACAGAACAAATCCTTTTATTAAAAGGATTTGTTTTGTGAAGTTTAGATTCAGTCAGAGGGCCCAACTTGAGGACCTAGAGGTTAGGTCTTCAGTATCAGAGTCCAGGTGTTGCAGTGGGAGGGGGTAGAGGGTGATGGCTGGAATGGATATTGGTCTAACCTGAGTGAATTTTGTTCCACTTTTCTTTTTAATTTTTGTAGAGTGTTTTGTGGTCGTATTTAATTCCTCTATGTTCTATCTTGGACTCCTGAATATTTTGTACATTCTGTAGTTATTTTGAATAGAATTTCTCTTCTGTCTTTTCCTCCTAGTTACTGTTACTGTAGAGAAATTATTATTTTTATGTATTTATTTTGTATTCTTTTACTGAAGATATTAATAGTCTTGATTGGTTTCTTTGCTGATTCTCAAAATAAATGTTTTTCAAAATAAATCCTGATTTCGATTGATGATTTTAATTTCTGTTTTGTTACAGCTAGCATTTTTAGTAAAAGGGTAGCTTGGCTTAAGTTGATGTTGGGCCTAGAATTTTTTTTTGGTGAGGCAATTGAGGTTAAGAGACTTGCCCAGGGTCATGCAGCTAATACGTCTTAACTATGTGACTGTGGGCAAGTAAACCACTTAATCTGTCTCAGCCTCAGCATCTGTAAAATGAGTATAATAATATCTGGAATACTGACCTAAAACAGGTATTGTGAAGCTCAAATGAGAGCTATATAACTTTAAAGCACTATTCAAATACAATTATATTGAGAAAGTGTTCTCCATTATCAATAATATTATCACAACATTTTAGATATACGTTTGATCATATTAAAGAAACATTCCATGCCTGTGCTTTTTATATTAACACAAATCACTGCTGAATTTTGAGAGAGGTTTTTTTTTCTGTCAGTACAATCATGTATGTTGTAGGTGTGGCTCTACAGCCAGCATCTTCTCAGTTCAGGTTCAATATTTGGATGAACTGAGGATCTTGAAAGTTACTGATCATTTAACAAAGCAAGTTTACCTTAGCCTTACACAGCAAGAATGTGCAGTTGTAGCATTCAGCTTTTCTGGATGTGAATTCCCTTGTCTCTATCTGGAAACAAGTCTGGTTAGTAAGTCATCAAGGTGTAGTGACTTTTGTGATCTTAGGCACACACCAAGTCTTTGAGAGCCACCAACTACATGGGACCTTTTATGCCCCCAGATCAGGAAGACGTGTATCAGGGAAGTTAGGACCAGTCAGGTTCAGTTTGGGAGAACCTGTGTCAGGGAAGTCAGGGAACTACTGGTCCTATCACAATATATTTTTCTTTGATTGATAACATTAATTATTTGAATTGTTTTCATAATGTTGAACCATTTTTGAATCTTAGGTTAAATCCTTTTTTTCCCTCAGTAGTTGGCAGTAATTTTCTAGTACATATTAATTGTTCTTTAAACTGATAGAATTATTTGTTTTCCCTCCAGAAGAATGTAAATTTGTTGGCGACAGGACATTATATTTTTTAATTTGCTTCATGATTTTTTTTGATCAGAGAACTTAACATGTTCTTGTGATCCCTCCTCTTATTAGGTAGAATAGGCCTAAGATAACTGAAAGTTACTGGAGCAGTGATATTTGGAGCTTTCTAAATAAAAACCTGCTAGAACTTTGGCTCTATTGATGTATCTTCTGAGAACCCATGGTTGTAATCGTGTGTCATTGAGGCAGTGAAGAAGTATTTTGTGAAGATTCATATGTAATGATTTTTTAAAATGTGGAAATGAAAATTTCAAAGTTAAATTTATCTTACTTAGGTTCAATATTTCTGTTCCATTGATTACTTATACCGTGATCTGGAGGCTGATTTAGATGATTTCAGACTCAGTGACTTCTGGGAAAGGAAATTTACTATCTTTTCAGCTACTTCATATCTAATTATGAAAAAGAAAATTGAAGCTATTATATGGGTGATTTTTATCTAGGCCTTGAAACAGTAGATAAATGCTATTTCAATGAAGCCTTTGCTTTCTTCCCTTTTGCCTCTTCTAACCTGAAAATGATCTTTTCCTCATTTGAATTTTCTATTACTTTATATTTCTTATACACTTACTACATCTGCTTTGTATTTTGATTGGGTTCATATCCAGTGTTCCTATAGTAATTTACTTATAGGCAAAAGGCGTCAGTCAGGTGAGTGAGACAGATAGGAGTGATACTATTAATCCTGCTCTTCTATCCCGCTGTATCAATAAAAGTTACCTTTTTGTTTTTCATTTTCAAAAAATTCTGAACCAAAGAAAAGAGTATTTCCATATGTACCATAGAACTTAAAAATATTAAAAACTGAATGTCAGTTTCATATTATTTGATTTTTGAATCACATTATTTTCAAAACTGCTTTGTGCTTCCTTCTGAACCTTGTTCTGTGCATTTTAAAAAAGTTTCAGTGGCCCTCTTTTTTGCTATCAGTATAGCTAATTCTTCCTCTTTCAAAAGAAAAGGGGGGGAAAAGTCTTTGTAACAAATTGGCATGGTCTAGCAAAATGAATCCACATAATGGCCATGTCCCAAAATATATAGCGACACCATGGGTCCATAACAGAGGATGTAGGTAGTAGGTTCATCATCAGTTTTCTGGTGACTTGGTTGGTCATTGCTTTGATTGAAGTTTTGAGACTTTCAGAGTTGTTTTTCTTTACAATGTTGTTGTCTTTTTAAATTATGTTGGTTCTGTTTGTTCTGCCACAGTTCATTTATAGAATTCTGTGAAATTGCCTCTTCCATCCTTTTGTTCTAAGTTTTGTCTTACTCTTGTATTTATTTCAAATTTCCTACTTGGCTCTGGTCATTTCATCAGAAATACTTGAAAGTCCTCTATTCCATTAAAGAACTGTTTTTTCCATGGGATTATCCTTAGTTTCCCAGGGTAAGTTATTCTAGGTTGTAAGCCTGTCTTTTTTGCCTTTTTGGACTATTGTATTCCAGTATCTCATTTATTTATTTTCAAATCTAGGCATCTTTCTCTTTTTTATAATTTTTTAATAATTTATTTCTCTTTAGGTTTCAGCATTCACTTCCATAAGATTTTGAGTTTTAAATCCCCCCCCCAAATGGCATGCAATCTGATATAGGCTCTACTTATACATTCATATTAAGCTTATTTTCCCATTAGTCATGATGTAAAGAACAATTAGAACTAATAGCAGGAACCACGAGAATGAAGCAATAAAACAAAACAACAAAGGAAAAGGAGAGCAAACAGTATGCTTCCATCTGTATTCAGGGTCCATAATTCTTTCTCTGGATATGGATAGCATTTTCCATCATGAGTCTTTTGAAGTTGTCTTAAATCCTTGCATTGCTGAGAAGAGCCAACTCTATCAAAGTCAGTGATACCATGATGTGGCTGTTACTGTGAACAGTGTTCTTCTGGTTCTGCTCATTTCACTCAGCATCAGTTCATATAAGTCTTTCCAGGTTTTTCTGAACTCTGCCTGCTCACCATTTCTTATGGCACAATAGTATTCCATTACATTCATATACCACAACTTGCTCAGCCATTCCCCAATTGATGGGCATCCCCTCAATTTCCAATTCTTTGCCACCACCGAAAGAGCTGCTATAACTATTTTTGTACATGTGGGTCCTTTTCCCATTTTTACAGTGTCTTTGGTATACAAACCCAGAAGTGGCATTGCTGGGTCAAAGAGTATGCACAATTTTATAGCCCTTTGGGCATAGTTCCAAATTGCTCTCCAGAATGGTTGAATCAGTTCACAACTCCACCAACAGTGCCTTAGTGTTCCAGTTTTCTCATATCTTCTCTTTGTTTTCCTCTTTTTAAAAAGTTTTTTCTTTTTAATTTATTTATTTTTAATTTTCAACATTGACTTCCATAAAATTTTGAGTTTTAAATATTTCTCCCCTTCCCACTTCTTTCCCCCCACCCAAGACAGAGTACAATCCATTATAGACTCTACTTACACATTCATATTAAGCTTATTTTCCCATTAGTTATGATGTAAAGAACAATTAGAACTAATGGGAGGAACCATGAGAATGATTCATAGCAGTAAAACAAAACAACAAAGGAAAAGGAGAGCAGATAGTATGCTTCCATCTGCATTCAGACTCCATGTTTCTTTCTCTGGGTATGGATAGCAATTTCCATTATGAATCTTTTGTAGTTGTCTTAGATTCTTGGATTTCTGAGAAGAGCCAAGTCTATCAGTCAGTCATACCATAATGTGGCTGTTACTGTGAACAATGTTCTCCTGGTTCTGCTCATTTCACTCTGCATCTGTTCATGTAAGTGTTTCCAAGTTTTTTTGAATTCTGCCTGCTCATCATTTTTTTTATAATTTCTTTTAAAATTTCTTTTAAAAAAATTTATTAATTTCTTTTGATTTATCAATAACCACTTCCATATACTTTTGAGTTTAAAATTTTACTCCCCCTTCCTCCCCACTACCCTCCCCAAGATGGCACACAATCTGATATAGGCTATACATTTATATTCCTATTAAACATATTTTCACATTAGTGATGTTGTAAGTAAAAATTAAAACCAATAGGAGGAACCATCAGAAAGAGGAAACAAAACTCAACAGAAGAGAAAAAAACAGCAATTCAACTTCCGTAGTTCTTTCTTTGGATGTGGATAGCACTTTCCATCACGAGGCCTCTGGAGATGTCTTAGATCCTTGTATTGGCTGGGAAGGGTTAAGTTTATCAATATTAGTCATCGCACAACATGGCTGTTATTGTGTACAACGTTGTCTTGGTTCTGCTCACTTCACTTAGCATCAGACCATACAAGTCTTTCCAGGTTTTTCTGAGTCAGTCTGTTCATCATTTCTTATAGCACAATAGTATTCCACTACATTCATATACCACAACTTGTTCAGCCATTCCCCAATTGATGGGGCATCCTCTCAATTTCCAATTCTTTGCCACCACAAAAAGAGCTGCTGTGAATATTTTTGTATATGTGGGTCCTTTTCCCATTTGTATGATTCCTTTGGTATATAGCCCTAGAATTGCTATTGCTCGGTCTAAGGATATGCACATTTTTATAGCCCTTTGGTCATAGTTCCAAATTGCTCTCCAAAATGGTTGGATCATTTTACAACTCCACCAACAATGCCTTAGTGTTTTAATTTTCCCACATCTTCTCCAACATTTATCATTTTCCTCTTTTGTCACGTTGGCCAATCTGATAGGTGTGATAGTGGTACCTCAGAGTTGTTTTGATTTGCATTTCTCTAATCAATAGTGATTTAGAGCATTTTTTCATATGACTATAGATGGCTTTAATTTCTTCACCTGAGAGCTGCCTGTTCGTATCCTTTGATCATTTATCAATTGGGAAATGACTTGTAGTCTTATAAATTTGACTCAATTCTCTATGTATTTTAGAAATGAGGCCCTTATCAGAGAGACTGGTTGTCAAAATTCTTTCTCACTTTTATACTTTCTTTCTAATCTTGGTTGCATTGGCTTTGTGCAAAAACTTCAGTTTAATGTAATCAAAGTTATCCATTTTGCATTTTATAATGTTCTCTATCTCCTGTTTGGTCGTGAATTCTTCTGTTTTTCATAAATCTGATAGGTAAACAGTTGCTTGCTCTCCCAGTTTTCTTACAATTCAGCTTTTGTATCTAAATTGTGTACCCATTTTGACTTCATCTTGGTATAGCGTGTAAGATGTCGGTCTATGCCCAGTTTCTGCCATACTGTTTTCCAGTTTTTCCAGCAATTTTTGTTAAATAGTGATTTCTTTTCCCAGAAGCTAGAATCTTTGAATTTATCTAGTAGTAGATTAGTATAGTCATTGACTGTTGTGTCTTGCATATCTAACCTATTCCGCTGGTCCACCACTCTGTTTCTTAGCCAGTACCAAGTGGTTTTGATGATTGCTGTTTTATAATACAATTTAAAACCTGGTACAGCTAGGTCACCTTCCCTTGCTTTTCTTTTCATTAGTTCCCTTGATATTCCAGACCTTTTGTTCTTCCAGATGAATTTTGTTATTGTGTTTTCTAGCTGTATAAAATAATTTTTTAGTAGTTTGATTGGTATAGCACTGAATAAGTAAATTAGCTTGGGTAGAATTGTCATTTTTATTATTTTAGCTCAGCCTACCCATGAACACCTGATATTTTTCCAGTTATTTAGATCTGACTTTATTTTTGTGAGAAATGTTTTGTAATTGTGTTCGTATAGTTCCTGGTTTTATTTTAGCAGGTAGACTCCTGTCTACCTGTATTATCTACAGTAACTTTAGATGGAATTTCTTTCTATCTCTTGCTGTTGGGCTTTGTTACTGATATATAGAAATGCTCATGATTTGTTTGGGTTCAGTATCTCTTTTGTAGAAGAACTTGCCAGGTCTCATGTGATTGTGTTTTCTTGGTACTTGAACTATTTTCTGGCAGCTTGCAGTATGTTTCCTTTGATGTAGGAACTCTGAATTTTGACTATGACATTCCTAGGACTTTTCCTTTTTGGGGTTCCTTTCATGAAGTGATGATTGATTCTTTTTATTTTTACTTTATTCTCTATTTCAAATGGATCTAGGTACCTTTCATTCATGATCTTGAAATACTGCATCTAGCTTTAAAAAATACAATAAATAGTAAAAATAGTATGATTTTGGTTTTTAGAGAGTTGAATTATTTTAAATTTTGCTTTCCATCTGTTTTCTAGGTTAGTTATTTATATGAGATATCGTACATTTTCTTTTTTTTTAATCTTTTGATTTTGTTTTAATATTTCTATCTCATGGAAGCATTGATTTGTTTGGTTTATTCTAGTTTCCGGAGATTGTAATTTTTGGGTAAGGCTATCACGTTTTCTTCTGAGCTGTATATACTTCTTATGAGTCCTTCAAAAACTTTTGTTCCTTTTAAAAATTGCTCATTTCATTCCTTGTGGGTATTCATATAGTCCTTGTGAAAATTCCATTTTTTTTTCCTTTGAGCCTCTGCATTTGTTAGAGTTGGATTTTCAATAATTTTTGATACTATTCAATAAATTTTGATACTTTTGATATTTTCCTTGGTTTACTTCACCTTCTTAGCTTTAGTTCCTGAACTGGGGCTTTGTGCTGGGTCTGGGTCCACACCTTGTTGTACTTTCGGTTGTAGTGGCCCACCCTACCTAGTCTTGGGTAGTAACTGTTGGGCTAGGTAACCTGGGTTCCTTCACTTTGACCTCCTGGGGTTAGGTTCCATGGGTCTGTACATTCAGAACTCTGGATCTTCAGGGCCCTTTCTAATGTCTCAGGACAAAGTGTTAGGGATCTTAGAGTCCTTGGGACTGGCTTTCAGTATCTCTACTTTAGGACTTTCTCAGGGAAGCCCTCTTGTTTGCTGCCTGTGGACACAGATGTTAGGCCAAGGCTCACTTTATTTGAGGAGCCAGGTTCTTTTTTTTTTTTCCTATCTATTGCTTTCTGGATGAGTTTTTGGGGCAGTCCTGAGGTGGAAGATGGCATGGTAGTTTGTTATTGGATTTCTTGATCACTGTTAGGCCTGCTGCAAACTTTATGCCTTTGCTGGAATAGATAGGGGAGTTGGGCAACCATCTTAGTAGGAAATGTATCTTTTGTTTTTATGTCATCTACATTTCCTCTTGCAGCTTATCCCCCACAACATCTCTTGTAAATCAAAAAGAATTTACAAAGAAGAAAAAAAAGTTAAGTAAAACTAACCAACATGCCAGAAAAGTGACACTATATTGTACCACATCCATGGTCTCCCACCTCTGTAAAGAAGTAGAGCGGGAGAGGTGTCTACTCATGTAACTTCTTTGCTTCCAAGCTTAGTCATAATTTTATTTTTCAGCATTTGGTTTAAATTTTTAAAAATTATTATTTCCATGTATATTTTTATAGTCTTTCTCACTTTATTTCTTTATATATAGATACATATTTTCTTGGTTCAGCTCACTTCACTTTGTATCAGTTCATTTAATTCTTCCCATGCTTCTTTGTATTTATCATACTAATTGCTTCTGTATAGTAATATTTAGTTACAGTCATATATCACGGTATGCTTAGCCATTCCCTAATTGCTGGACATCTATTTTGTTTTCAGTTCTTTGCTACTGTAAAAAGTGCTACTATAGGTATTTGATGTCTAATACATCTTTTTTGTTACTGACCTGCATGACTTTTTAGAATAGTTGGGCCAATTCAGAGCTCCAGGCAACAATAAGAATGACTGTCCTTTTTACAACCCATCTAACATTGACTAATTTCCATGTTATCTCATCTTTTCCAGTTTGCTGGGTATGAGGTGAAACTTCAGTGTTGTTTTGATTTACATCTCTTATTAGTCACTGGAAGCATTCTTTCATACAGTTAATGCTTTTCAAGTCTTCTTTTGAGAACTGTTACTGAGCTGACTTTTAAAGGCCACCCAGAGGTACAATCCGTCATTCTTCTTATGGAATTGCTTCCATTTCTAATTTGCTCAGGACACATTTGAACTGCTTAAAAGGATCACCTTGCTATTGGTTGAATTTTTACAGTTTAACATTTTACTAGCTCCTTTTTTCTGAAAGACCAATTTCCTTACACTATCTGTAATAAAAATATTTGCTAAGAAAAATAATAATATAAAATTTTAGGGGGGAATACTTAAGAGAACAAACGTTCAATTAATAAATCACTTCCTCAAAATGTATATCTCATAAAATCTAGGTAAGTTTTGTTAGCCATTTTGTTTATTATAATAACTTGGAAGTAAAATTTTTTCCTTAAATAACACTATAATTCATTTTTACATTAATTCAAACTGGTTTTTCTTTTTTTAATTAAAAAAAGTAACATTTTACTTTGTGCTTTTAGAAAATGATATGCAAGATAGATAGGCTTATATGCGCAGTAATTTCAGTTTTTAGAGAAAGAGAACCCATATTCAGATAACTGGTCCAGTGGACTATTTTTAAAAGTTTATTTGCATAATGCAGTATTATATAATAGCTTTAAAACATCTTTGGCCTAGTCATAATGTTTCAGAAATAGAAAATACTTTTTACCTTCATTAAAATGCAGTTATTTATTTAATAACTGACTAGATATAATGAAGAATATGTATTTAATATCTTTATGAAAATAAGGATAATTTTTTTCTTAATGTTACTAAATAATGTAATTGATGTTATTTTTAACCTATGTCTATAGTACTTATTTAGTTTGTAAATAATGAGTTTGGCTTTTTTGTTTCAATAATTAGGAGAAAAGCCTTTGGGTGGTAACCTTAGGAAGAAATGTTGTAATGTGCCATTACATTGTAAGGTTTCTTCAGACATGCTTTCACTTGTGAAATAAAAACATTCTTAATAATATGTAGGGTGAAGATATTTTTAGCTTAACTAACTTGTAGTGTGCATTACTTCCTTTTAAGTGCCTTTTAGTGTGAATTATCTTTTTAAAAGTTGTTTAGATGTCTTTTTGGATAAGGAAATCATGTTGGAGGACATATAACCTGGACTGAAGAAGGAAACATGATGAGTTTGGGAAACAATTCTGGCATGGAAGTGTGATGAAATAGGGAGAATGACTTTTAATTTATTCAAATATCTGGAGTTCTTTCTGTCAAAAGCAGAGCAGTTAATTTTTTAAACCTTAATTTATTTTTAGTTTTAAACATTCAATTTTATATTTTGAGCTCTAAATTTTTTCCCTCTTCTTCCGCTCCCCTTTCCCCAACATGGCGTACAATCTGATGTAGGATATACGTGTACAATTATATTAAACATATCTCCACATTTGTCATGTTGTGAAAGAAGAATCATAACAAAAGGGAAAAACTACAAGAAAGAAAAAAAAAGAGAAAATAGTATGCTTTCATCTGTATTCAGACTCTATAGTTCCTTCTTTGGATATAGATAGCATTTCCCATTCTGAGTCTTTTGGAATTATCTTAGATCTTTGCATTGCTGAGAAGAGCTAAGTCTATCAAAATTGGACATTGCACAGTGTTGCTGTTAACTGTGTACGATGTTCTCCTGGTTCTGCTCACTTCATTCAGCATCAGTTCATGTAAGTCTTTCCAAGTTTTTCTGAACTCTGCCTACTCATCATTTCTTATGGAACTAATAGTATTCAGTTACATTCATATACCACAGCTTGTTCAGCCATCCCCCAGCTAATGGGCATCTCTTGAATTTCCAACTTTTTGCCACCACAAAAAGAGCTGCTATAAATATTTTTGTACATATGAGTCCTTTTCCTTTTTTTTTTTTTAATCTCTTTGGGATACAAACCTAGTGTTGGTATTGCTGGATTAAAGGGTATGCACAGTTTTATAGCCCTTTGGGCATAGTTCCAAGTAGAACAGTTAATTTTTGGTTGCCTTAATGTTAATTTAACAACAACAAAAATAATCTCCAACCTGCATGGAGGGAAAAACTTCCAAAATATGGAGACCTAGCAGAATGAATCAAAATCATGTGGGAACAGGATCAGGTACATAGCTTTCTTCATGAAAATATTTTTTAGAATAATGATAATAGCCTTACTTGCGTATTCGTATGTAAATTGATAATAACAACTTAATGGCATGTTCTTCCTGAAGACGTAATAGAACTTCTAGTCCCTTTATTTCCAGGAAGGCTTCCTTCATCTTTCCAGGCAGTATTGATCTTTTCTGCTTCCATACCACCCATAGCATTTATTTTTAGTTTGACACTTGAGTATGTATTGTTGTCTTTGTAATCTTTTCTGTTTCATGTGCAAGTCTATTCTTTTTGATAATATTCTGAACTTCTTTAATGTCGAGATTATGTTGTTGTTGTATGTTCCTATATAGTAGTTATGCTAAGCATCTAAAAAGTATTCAGTTAATACTTTTGTAATTTAAACTGTTAGTGCTAGAGAAGTGTTTTTCTTAACTTGAAAATTTCTTCTGGCTTGATCTGTGATCCTATGAACTTTTAAACAAGATAGAAATAAAATACTCTGTTAGTTTTAAGTCTTTTCATGGAAGCATTTTCTGTTCCTAAGATATCTGAAGCTTTCTGTAATAATAAATTTTTTTTAAGGCAGTTGGGGTTAAGTGACTTGCCCAGGGTCACACAGCTAGTAAGTGTCAAGTGTTTGGTCTGAGGCTGAATTTGAACTCAGGTCCTCTTGACTTAAGGGCCAGTGCTCTATCCACTGAGCCACCTACCCCCCCAGTAATAATAATTTTTAATAATAATCAACTGAAGTAATTGAAGACATGCTTTTTTTTTCCTTTTGCAGTTTCTCCCTATTTAGCATGTGGTATTTTGTTATGTCTATTATTTTCAGCCTTAGTTTGGGAAACAGGTAAACACAGTGTTCTGAAATCTTTCAGTGTTACTTTACTTTTTTATGGTCATCATATGAATTGTTCTTCACTTCACCCTCTGTTATTTGAAAGTAATTTTATCATTTCTTAAAATAGTGATTAAGCTTGAAGTTTCTTAGATTGGTGCTGAATGATATTATATATTTATAGCAGTAAGTTAATTTGTAAGGCTTGGGAAAAGGGTTTTTATTATTTGCCAGCACCTACCCCTCCTGCCTTCTCTATTAGATTTCATCATCAGTTATCCTTTCTTCCTGTCCTTTCTCTCTCTCTCTCTCTCTCTCTCTCTCTCTCTCTCTCTCTCTCTCTCTCTCTTCTTTTCCCTTCTAATTTTTAACCTCTCCCTTATCAACTGGTTTCTTCCCTACTGACTTCAGTCATACCCATATACCCAGATTTCTTTCATCCTTAAAAACCCCTCCCTAAATCCTACCATCCCCTCAAATTATTGTCTTGTATCTGTCAGCCAAACTCTTTGAAAAAGTCCCTCAGTTTTTGACATTTCCTCTCTTCTCACCTGTTCTCAATCCTTTTGTAATCTGGCTTCTAATTTCCTCATGCAGCTAAAACTACTCTTTCAAGAGTTATGATATTGTTCTCTTAATTGCCAGATCTGATGGTCTTTTCTCAGTTTTCTTCTTACTTGCACGTAGGTTTGTAAATTGATAATAATAACTTAATGACATGCTCTAATTTTTCTTCACTTATCTGTTCTGTTTGACACTGTTGACCACCCTTTCCTCCTCTCTGGATTTTTGTGACACTATTTATTCTCTTCCAGTTTACCTTCTTTCTGTCTGACCACTTCTCAGTTTTCTTTGCAGGCTCATCATCCATATCATATCTCTTAAGTGTTTTTCCAAGATTCTGCCCTGGGCCCTCTTTTGTTCACCCTCTATATTCTCTCTTAGTAAACCTTATCAGTTTTATATAGATGACTCCCAGATGTATGTATCTAGTACCAGGCTTTCACCTGAGTTTTTGTCCCATATTTCCATTTGCTTGTTGGACATTTTAAACTGGATGTCCTTGAGATGTTTTAAATTCAACATGTCTGAAATGGAACTCATCTTTTTCTCAGACTCTTCCATACTTCCCTATTTCTATTGAAGGTATCACCTTCTTTCTAGTGTCACAGTTTGCAATCTTGGCATTATTCTGGATTCTTTATTTCCCCTCATACCATGTATCAAATGATTTGCTAAATGGTGCCCTTCAGAGCATCTGATGTCTGATCCTTTCTCTCTGCTCACACAGCAACTACCTTAGTTCTAGCCCTTATCACCTCTTATCTGACTTATTGCAATAACCTCCTGCTTGGTCTCCCTGCCTCAAGTTTCTCACTGCTCCAGCCCATCCTCTGTACTATTCTTCTAAAATAGTTTTCGTTATGCATAAATCTGACCATGTGGCTCTTCTACTCAACCAATTGCAGTGGCTTCAGCCTATTACCTCTAACATCAATTTTGAAAAGGCAGACTAGGTCATCTTTTGCCTGTTCTTACCTAGCCTTTAACTACTGAATGATGTTGCCTCAGACAAACTGAGACCTTAGTTTAAAAAGGCTAAGGTCTTCCACTGCATCCTGGGCCATTGCCAGTCATTCTGACCTATGTCTTGCTGCTGGACTTCATGACTCTGGCAGATAACTTTGCACAGTTCTGCTTCACTTAAATCCTATTCATTTACAAGTTAAGACATCACTCTTCTGATGTCACTGGGCCACTTTGAGAATGAAGGACCAATAACAACAACAAACAACAAGAATAGTTATAAACCCCTCTGTTTATCTTTTTTTTGGGGGGGGTTTGCCAGTGGGGTTAAGTGACTTGCCCAGGGTCACACAGCTAGTAAGTGTTATGTGTCTGAGGCTGAATTTGAACTCAAGTCCTCCTGAATCCAGGGCTGGTATTCTATCTACTTGTGCCACCTAGCTGCCTCCTGGTTTGTCTTTTAAAGCCCTATACAACTTGGCCCCAAAGCATCATTTCAGCTTCACTGGATATATTACATCCCCTCCTGAACTGTGCATTTCAGGCTAACTAGCCTTCCTCCCTATTTCTGCCATGTGATACTCTTTATCTTCTGTTTCTTTTTTTTAATTTTTAAATTTTTCTTTTTTCTTATATATATATATATATATTATATATATATATATATTATTTATTATCTTTTTTATCTTCTGTTTCAATGCCTTTGCACTAGCTGTCCTATATTTCTGGAATGCACTCTCTACTCACCTTTACCTTCATAGAGTCCTTCTCTTCCTTTGTTACAGTGTAGGTATTATCTTCCATATAAGACCTTTTTGTTCCATTTCCTCCCCTATTGCTAGTGTCTTCCCTTCCAAACTATTTAATTTTATTTAGTTTGTTTTATTTGCATTCATTCTCTATATTTACTTGCATTTACCCATATATACTTGCATTTATTAACTTTATATTTATGCCACATATATTAGAATGTAAGCTCATTGTGAATGTTTCATTCTTTATGTCCATAATGCCTGTCTCAGTACCTATATTACATAGATGCTTTATAAAAATACTTAATATGTTTAATTGTAACAATATAATTAATACATATAGTAATGTTAATATAGCAGTCTCAAAACTGAGAATATAAGGCTAAGTTATTGGTAACTGCCAAGTCTGACTCTTAAAATTGTAGTTACTCTTTAATCTCCTGTTACTGATCTTTCCGTAACTGAATTGTCTATAGCTATTATGCTTAACAATGTTATTTCATAGCAAAACATGTTTGTTTTCAAAAAGTTTGTCTTGGACTTAAATTTTTCCTTTAAAGACCTTTTTATACAGATTTCACTGGCAAGAAGATATTGCCTATGGCTTTTTTGGCTTTTTATTTACTGAACAGTGTTACTCATAGAAGATACGTTTAAACATACACATTTTAATCAAGACAAGAAGAGTATTTACTATGTTAGTTTGCTTGACATGTTTGTTTACATGCATAAGTAATCACTGATGGTGTTCTTTTATTGGGGGGAAAGCCAATAGAGTTCTAGAGTTCTTGACACTTATATATCATCTAAAAAGAATTTAGTGTATTTAGAATATTTTAAGTTCTAAAGAAGACTCATCTTTGTGAGTTCAAATACGGCCTCAGAGACTTATTAGCTGTGTGACCCTGGGCAAGTCACTTAACCTTGTTTGCCTCAGTTTCCTCATCTGTAAAATGAGCTGGAGAAGGAAATAGCAAACCACTCCAGTATCTTTGCTATGAAAACCCCAAATGGGGTCACAAAGAATCAGACAGAGAAACGATTGAACAAAAAAAATTATGAAGTTAACATTAAAAAGGAACACTTTATATACAGTAGAACCGAAAACAAGAAAATTATAAATGAAACAATCTCCATTTCATAATTCTTGTTTTTTAAAAAAAGTATATAATAAATTCTGTACTTTACATTGAAAACTGTCATGCTCCCTTCTCAGTTTCCATCTGTTTTCTGTGCATTTCTTTTTGTGGGCAAGGGGCTTCACCTCCACCCTCTGACCTTCCTCCAAGGTTAAAAATAAGAGAAGGAAAACCCTTGTAATAAATAAGCACAATCAAGCAAAATAAGCCCACAGAGTGACCACGAACTGAAATGTATGCCTCTTTCTGCATTTTGAGTTTATCACCTCCCTGTCAGGAGACGAGTCATCATAGGTTTTCTGGATACGTGGTTGATTATTGCATTTACTGGAGTTCTTAAGTCTTACAAATTTATTTTTCTTCACAGTGTTTTCCTATAAATTGTTGTTTTGCTTTTGCTCACTTCATCCTTGCATCAGTTCATACTATCCAATATTCTCTGAAATTGTCTCTTTTATGATTTCTTACAGCACAGTAATATTTCATAACATTCATGTGCTGTAATTGGTTCAGCCGTTCCTCATTTGATGAGTATTCTCTTAGATTCAGTTAGTTTTTTTTTTCTTTCTTCCATGCTAAATTCTCCTTTTAGGATCAGGACATTTGTTTTACTTTATTGATGTTTTCTTCCTGGGATTATCTTCTCTCTCTCTCTCTCTCTCTCTCTCTCTCTCTCTCTCTCTCTCTCTCTCTCTCGCGTGCGCGCATGTGTGTGTGTTTACCCTTCTCTCCTTCCTCCATGTTTGTTTATTCCTCTCATGCATTCTAATCTTAAGAAATGTAAAGTTCTGCCTCTTCTTCCTCTTCTTTACAATAGTATATTGCTTTTGCCTTCCCTTTTCTTTTTCTTCTGAACAAACCATTTGAACAGAACACCTTGTATCTCTCCCCCCCTCTTTGTTTTTATCCTTTGAAGACATGAAGATTTTGAAGGGACACTTGTTTCTTCTTCCTCTGTTAGAATGTTAGTGCGAGGTCATCATACAGACCCGTCAATTGCTCAGATAAATTTATCTTGTCAGGCTTCTCTGGATTCTTGTTCTTGTGTTTCATAGTTCCTGTTCAAGTTTGGTCTTTTCATCAGAAATGTTTGAAAATCCTTTATTCCTTCTTTTCAGCTTCCCAGGGTAAGTTATTCTGATTGTAAACCTGTCTTTTTTGTCTTTCTGAACTGTTGTATTCTAAGGTCTCTCATTTGTAGAAGAAGCTGCTAAGTCTTGTGTGAGACTGATGCTAGTTCCTTGGTACTTGAACTGCTTCTTTCTGGCTACTTTATTTTCTTTGAAGTGGAAGCTCTGGATTTTGTCTGTGACATTCCTAGGACTTTTGGGCGGTTCCTTTCGTGAAGTGATTGGTGGATTCTTTTTTATCTTTACTTTTTACTCTGGTTCTAGTAGATAATAGTAATAACTAATATTTATAGAGTTTAAAATTTGCAAAGTACTTAATACATATCTCATTTGATCCCTACAACAACCCTATTAGGTTGATGCAGTTATCATCTTCATTTCACGAATGAGGAAACTGAAGCAGTTTAAGTAGCTTGCCCAGAGAAACACGGTAAGTGCCTGAGAAAGGTTCAAACTTAGGTCTTCCTCACTCCAAGTCCAGCTGTCTCTGGAAGGTTTTAATTTATAATTTTTTTTTTTTGCTTTTTAGGTAATTGGGGTTAAGCACTTGGTGATTTGCCCAGGGTCAGACAGCTAGTTAAGTGTCAAGTGTTTGGTCTGAGGACGGATTTGAACTCAGGTCCTCCTGACTTCAGGGCTGGTGCTCTATCCACTGTGCCACCTAGCTGCCCCTAATTTATAATTTCTTGAAACATAGTGCCCAGGATTTTTTTTTAGATGTGATTTTCAGGGAGTCTGATTATTCTTAAATTAACCTTTGATCTGTTTTCTATATCACTTGTTTTTTATGTCAGTTATCTTAAATTTTCTTCTATTTTTTTCCCCAGTCCTTTGGTTTTGATTTGCTTCATAGAGTCATTGATTTCTTTTTGGCCTGTTCCTATATTTTGGAAGTCTGTTACTTGGGTAAGATTTTCTAATTTGTCTTCCAGACTATTTATTCTCCTCATTCTTTATTCGGGAGCCTTTTATTTCACTTTTTATCTCTTCATTCTGGGTATTCATGCAGTCCATGTGGAAAATCCATTTTTTTCTTTGAGTCATTGCTTGCTGTTGTTACAGAGAGTCTCTTCTTTTAGGGGATCTCTAGATTTAAAATAATTTTGATACTGATTGGTGTTTTCTTGGATGTATTCATTTCTCCAGTATTAGTTCCTGAATTTGAGTTTTGTCCAAGAGCTAGTCCATGCTTCCTGCTATGCTTTTGGGTAGAGAGGTTAGTGGAAACTGCTCTGGCTCATCCCAGGGTTAAGGCCCCTTGGATCTTTAAAGTTCAGAGTACTGAATCTTCTGTGGCATTTCAGAAGAGAGCTAGGAACTTCAAGGACCTGAGCTTGTAATGATCATGGCGGCTATGCTCTGTGCCATTCCCTTGGCCTTCCTCATCACTAGGGCTTTGTTACCATCCTGAAATTTTCTCACTGGGCAACTCAGTATACCTGTAGTCTGCCTACTTGTGTTTTGTGGTCTGTTACTGGTTTTTCTTGGAGGCTTTGGACCAGCTTGTTGACTTACTCACTTTAGCTGGCACTGGCTTTGCTGGTGGCAGACTTTTTATGCATTTCTGGGGTGGAGGAAGTCATTTACTATAGCTGCTCATTGGATTTCTTGATGATTATTCAGTCTGGTTCTATTTCAGGATTTTGGGAGAGTTAGGCATGTGGGAGCTGGAATGTCTGCTTCTCTTTTTAAGTGGCCATCTTGGCTGGAAGTCAAGGTATTTGGTTTGAGGAAACATCATTTTCAAGTTGAAAGAAATGTGAAAAGGTAACTAAGAATAAAAATGAATTCATAATGGAATTTATTGCAGTATTGAAAGGAACTTGAGAGGCCATCAAGTCCAGTCCCTACTCCTGCACCTCCAATTCTGTTCTCCTCTAATTTTGTCTTTTATAATGAAGTTTTATATGTGTGTGTGTGTGTGTGTGTGTGTGTGTGTGTGTGTGTGTATTCATATATTTTGTAAGGCATAAGATTTTGTTGAAACTTAATTTCTGAAGCCTTTGATGGTATTTATCATCCTCTTCTCCTTGATACTCTGTAGGTTTTTAGGATACTATTCTCTCCTGCTTCTATCTCTGTGACTGCTCCTTCTTGATCTCCTTTGCTGGGTCTTCATCCAGGTCATGCCTTTTAACCATGAATGTCATGGATTTATTTACCATCTCTACGCTGATGATTCTCAAATCTGCTTGTCTAGCCTTACTCTCCTCTCTCCTGACCTCCATTTTAGTATCTCCTACTGCCTATTAGACATCTAGACCTGGATATCCTGTAGATATCTTAAACTCAACCTATCCAAAACTGAATACATTATCTTTGACTCCAAACCTTTCCTTCTTCCTAAATTCCCTGTTACTATTGAGGGTAACGCCATTCTCTCAGTCAACCAAGCAAGCATGTAACCGAGGTGTCATTCCAAACTCCTCACTCTTTCACCTCCTCATGCAATCTATAGCCAGGGCCTGTCCATTTTACCTTTAAAATATCTATTATTCCCCTTGTTCTTCTCTGATCCTGCCACCACTCTGGTACAGGCCCTTATCACTTCACTCCTGAACTATTGCAGTAGCCTGCTGATTTGTCTCTCTGCCTCAAGTCTCTCTCCACTCCAGTCTGTCTTTCATTCAGCTGTCAAAGTGATCTTCCTAAAACACAGGTCTGCCCATGTCACCTCACTACTCAGTAGACCCCATTGGCTCCCTGTTACTTCCAGGATCAAATGTATACCTTCTTCTTTGGTTTTCAAAGTCCTTCATAACCTACCCTTCTACCCCCATGCCTTTCAGTCTTACACCTTACACTCTCCTTTTCCCGCATACCCTGTGAGCTAGTGACACTGGCCTCCTTGTTGTTCTTTGAACAGCAGTAACAACAGCAGCAACACTCCATCTCCGGAATGACAGTCTCTCGTTCCTTGAGTGTTCTTCCTCTTTATTGTTGCCTCCTGGCTTCCCTTGCTTATTTATAGTACCAGCTAAAATTCTGTTTCCTACAAGAAGACTTTATGGATCCCCTTTAGTTCTAGTGCCTTCTCCTCTGTTGATTATTTCCTTTTTATCTTTTGTGTAGCTTGTTTGTACATAGTTGTTTGCATGTTGTCTTCCCTCCCATTATACTCTTAAGTTCCTTGAGAGCAGGGACTGACATCTTTGTATCTCCATAGCTACCTGACCTGGTACCTGTTAAGCCTTTAATAAATGTTTATTAACGTAACTATAATATTTTCCACTTTTCCTAGAAGTTGTCAGATAAGGAAGCTTTATCTGAGATATTGATACTCTTGGGTTTAGGCTGCTCAATTCAGTTTTTTCTGAATTTTGCCTGCCTAGGCTTTTGTTAATTTCCTATTTTTAAAAAATCTTCGCGAAACAATTTTGACAACTATCACTGAATAATGTAGCTTAAGTTCTGGTAATGCTAGGCTCCTTTCATTATTATTTTTTCCCTTCATTATTATTTCATTTAAGATTCTTGGCTTTTTGTTCCTCCAGTGGAATTTAAATATTATTTTAGTTTATTTCTATACAGTAGTCCATTACTGATTTGATTGATTTGATTCTACATCTGTAACCTGTGATAAAATCTTCAAAGGCTTTAAAAATTATTCTGAATCTTCAGTATGTAGAACATTGAATAGAACTGATCTAAGAATAGTTGATCACTTAAAATTTTTAATTTTAATATAAAAATTTATGTTAAAAATGTTATCTTTGTGTGATAACTTTTGTTTTTGTATCACCTTCGTTCCTGTTTACCTACCCCTTTCCCTTCCCAGAGAGTCATCTTTTGTAACGAAATAAACCATTACAGGGTAAAATTTTATTCAGTAAAAAGTATAATCCTCTAGATTTTTAAAAACATATAGCATTCTGACAGCATTGCTAAATATAGGAGGTGCTGAAATACAGGTGAAATTGCACATAATATTTTTTTAAAATAATGGTTATTTGGCAGAATCTTTGGTAACTGTGACACACTAAACAAGGAAGTAAACATGTTTTTATTACTTTTGCTTATGTCATGCTAGAAACACATATCAAAAGGCAGATGTTGGATATAATTAAGTGAACTGATGACAAAGCAAAAAACCTCAACAGTGATAGCATTCTTATAGTCCTCATATGCTTAGGCACTGATCTCAAAGCTGTAGTAAACATTCTGCATTCTGCATAAGATAGCATTCTTACTATTAAGTATAGTTGTATTTAGGTTTGGGAAGTGATTTTTTATGCTTTTTACTATTCATTTTGGGGAGACATTCAGGATATTTTGTTGCCTAAAACAATGAAGGCATTTTAATCATACGAGTAAAACACTATTTTAAAAAACTCAGTAGGTTATTAAAATTGCTTTGTTTAATTTAAGTGAAAACTTATGGCTACAGTTCACAGATTGACCCTTTTTTGTTTAAATCAAATGCTTTAGTCATACTATATTAGTAAACAAAAGTGCCTTCTTGGGTCAAATGTTTTAAGTTTAGTCCTCCTAAGATTTACTGAGTTTTGGGCATGCAGAATTATGGAAACTAAGGAATGATTAAAAAATGCTTAGTTAAATCTATTGTAAGTGATCCTGAGATCTTCACCTCATTTTTTCCTTTTGTCATTCCATTTGACAAACTGTTGTCCTTTTAAAAATACAGCTTTTTTCGCTGATAACACCCAGACTTTAAAAAAAAAAATTAGTTTTTAACATTCACTTCCACAAGATTTTGAGTTCCAAATTTTCTCCCCATCTCTTTGCTCTGCCTACCCCAAGACGGCATGAATTCTGAATACCTCTTCCCCTGATCTGCCCTCCCTTCTATCACCCCCCCCCCATTATCACCTTTCCTTTCTATTTTCCTGTAAGGCAGGATAGATTTCTATATCCCATTGCCAGTGTATCTTATTTCCTAGTTGCATGTAAAAACAATTTTTAACATTTGTTTTTAAAACTTTGGGTTCCAATTTCTCTCTCTTCTTCCCTGCCCACCCAGCCTCATTGAGAAGGCAAGCAACTCAATACAGGTTATACATGTGTAGTCATGCAAAACACTTCCATAATAGTGATGTTGTGAAAAACTAACTTTATTTCCCTTCATCCTATCCTATCCTCCATTTATTCTATTTTCTCCTTTGATTCTGTCCCTCCTCAAAAGTGTTTGCTTCTGATTACCCCCTCCCCCAATCTGCCCTACCTTCTACCATCTCCCCCTCTCTTATCCTGATCCCCCCTATTTTCCTATAGGGTAGGAGAGATTTCCATACCCAGTTGAGTGTGTATGTTATTCTCTCCTTAAACCAAATCTGATGAGAGTAAGATTCATTCATTCCCTCTTACCTCCCTTTTTTCCCCCTCCACTGTAAAAGCTTTTTCTTCCCTCTTTTATGTGAGATAATTTGCCCTATTCTATCTCTCCCCTTCTCCTTCTCCCAGTACAATCCTCTCTCATCCCTTAATTTTTTTTTTTAGATATCATCCTTTTCATATTCAATTTACCCTGTGCCCTCTGTCTATATATATTCCCTCCAACTACCCTAATACTGAGAAAGGTCTCATGAGTTACAAATATTATCTTTCCATGTAGGTGTGTAAACAGTTCAACTTTAATAAGTCCTTTATGGTTTCTCTTTTCCTATTTACCTTTTTGTGGTTCTCTTGAGTTCTGTTTTTGAAAGTCCAATTTTCTATTCAGCTGTGGTCTTTTCATCAAGAATGCTTGAAAGGGGGGCAGCTAGGTGGCGCAGTAGATAGAGCACCGGCCCTGAATTCAGGAGGTCCTGAGGTCAAATCCGGCCTCAGACACATAAAACTTGCTAGCTCTGTGATCCTGGGCAAGTCACTTAACCCCATTGCCTAACCAAAAAAGCAAACAAAAAAAATGAATTAAAAAAAAAGAATGCTTGAAAGTCCTCTATTTCACTCAATGCCCTTCCCCCCCCCAAAAGGATTATAGTTTTGCTGGGTAGGTGATTCTTGGTTTTAATCCTAGCTCCTTTGACCTCCAGAATATAAAGTTCTAAGCTCTCTGATCTCTTATTGTAGAAGCTGCTAAATCTTGTGTTATCCTGATTGTGTTTCCACAATACTTGAATTGTTTCTTTCTGGCTGCTTGCAGTATTTTCTCCTTGACCTGGGAACTCTGGAATTTGTCTATAATATTCCTAGGTGTTTTCTTTGGGGGATCTCTTTCAGGAGGTGATCGGTGGATTCTTTCAATTTCTATTTTAACCTCTGGTTCTAGACTATCAGGGCAGTTTTCTTTGATAATTTCTTGAAAGATGATGTCTAGGTTCTTTTTTTGATCATGGTTTTCAGGTAGTCCAATAATTTTTAAATTCTTTCTCCTGGATTTATTTTCCAGGTCAGTTGTTTTTCCAATGAGATCTTTCACATTGCCTTCTATTTTTTTATCCTTTTGGTTTTGTTTTATAATTTCTTATTTCTCATAAAGTCATTAGCTTCCATTTGTTCCATTCTAATTTTTTAGTCTTTTTTTGGTCTTTTTTTTTTTTTTTTAGGCAGTGGAAGTTAAGTGACTTTCTCGTGGTCACATATCTAGTAAGTGTCAAGTGTCTGAGGCTCTATTTCAACTCAGGTCCTCCTGACCAAGGCTGAGCTGTATCCACTGCACCACCTAGCTGCCTCTTCCATTCTGATTTTTTAAATTAAAAATTTTTTTTTGGCTAGGCAATGGGGTTGGGTGACTTTCCTAGGGTCGCACACCTAGGAAGTGTTATGTGTCTGAGGCCAGATTTGGACTCAGGTCCTCCTGAATCCAGGGCCAGTGCTCTATCCACTGCACCACCTAACTGTCCCCTCCATTCTAATTTTTAAGGAATTATTTTCTTTGGTGAGCTTTTGGACTTTCTTTTCCGTTTGGCCAATTCTGCTTTCTAAGGCATTTTTCTCCTCATTGGCTTTTTGGACCTCTTTTGCCATTTGGGTTAGTCTATTTTTTAGGGTGTTATTTTCTTCAGAATTTTTTTGGGTCTCTTTTGGCAAGCTGTTGACTTGTTTTTCATGATTTTCTCATATCAGTCTCATTTCTCTTCCCAATTTTTCCTCTACTTCTCTTACTTGCTTCTCAAAATCCTTTTTGAGCTCTTCTGTGGCCTGAGACCGATTCCTATTTTTCTTGGAGCCTTTGGATGTAGGAGCTTTGACTTTATTGTCTTCTGGTTGTATGTTTTGATCTTCTTTGTCACCAACGTAAGATACTATGGTCTGACTTTTTTTTTGTGCTGTTTGCTTATGTTCTCAGCCAGTTAGTAGACTATTAAACTCTTTGTTTAGGTAGGGGTCTGCTTCCAGTGTGGAGGATGTACTATCCCAAGCTTCAGGAGTTTTGTGGAATTGTTTTCAGGGATACTTCTAGGGATCTATAAATTTTTAGTTCTTCCAAGGTGGTGTGATCAAAAGAGAGGTGTTTTACTCCTCTCCTGTGCTCTGGTTTGTGAGTGACCACAAGCACTCTTTTCTGCTTTTGAACTATGAGGAGAATTCTCTCTCTATCACCACCAGAAGCTCACAACTCTTCCTCACCCCAGGATTGCCATCTAAGACTGAGACCCAGATCCAGGCAGCGGCAAAGCAAGAGAATCCTGCCTCAGCATCTACAAAGAGATCCCTGCAATCTCCCTCTGATCAGCCACTCTATTCCCTCACCATTTGTGGGCTGAGAGCTCCAGAAGTAGCCCCACCCTGGGGGTGTACCAGGAGTGGGGCCAGACCATGCTCTTTTCTCACTGAGGCCCAACACATCTTTCCTACTGGCCTTCTAAGTTCTCTTTGGCGTTTGTGGGTTGAGAAGGCTGAAAACTGCCATTGCTGCCAGTGATTCAGTCCCCTGAGGCCTGCTCCAGGTTTGCTGGGGCCCTGTCTTTGCCTGCGTGGCCCACGCTGAACTGCGCTCCTCTCTCAGTCTGTCATAACAGACTTTTCCCATCAACCATTCAGGTTGTCTTGGGCTGGAAATTTGTTTCGCTCTGTCTTTCTGTGGGTTCTGCTGCTCTAGAATTTGTTTAGAAACATTTTGGGGGGGGTAGGCAATGGGATTAAGTGACTTGCCCCAGGGTCACACAGCTAGTAAGTGTTATGTGTCTGAGGCCAGATTTGAGCTCAGGTCCTCTATCAGACACTGCCACCTAGCTGCCCCTAGAGCCATTTGGAGAGGTTTGGGGGAGAGCTCAAGGAAGTCACTGCTTTTACTCTGCTATCTTGTCTCTGCCCCCCCCCCAGGGGTGTTGGATTTTGTCAAAAGCCTTTTCAGCATCTATTTACATAGTCATATATTTAAAAAATTATTTTTATTATAAATATGGTTTATTATATTTATAGTCTTTCTTATGGGTCAGCTAGGTGTTGCCAGAGCAGTGGGCCTACAGTCAAGAAGACCTGGTATCAGATCCAGCCTCAGACACTTACTAAGCTGTGTGACTTAACCCTGTTTGCCCTCAGTCTCTTCATCGTAAAATGAGCGGAAGAAGGAAATGGCAAACATTTCTTTATCTTTGCCAAGAAAACCCCCAAAAAGGGGTCATAAAAAGTTGGACACAAATGAGTGAACAACAACATAATATTTCTTATGGTCAGCCAGTCTTGCATTCTTGGTGTAAACCCAACCTGGGCATTGTGTATAAACTTTCTAATATGTTATTGTAGGTATTTGCTAATATTTCATTTAAGTTTTTTTTGTATCAGTGTTCATTAGGGATATGTATTAGTTTGTAGTTTTCTTTCTCTGTTCAGTCTCACCTTGATATAATTATCAGGACCATATTAGTATCATAGGGAATGGAAAAGGTGCCTTCTTTTCTCATTATTGCAAACTGTTTGTGTAATTATTTTTTGAATGTTTGCTAGAATTGACTTATGAATCCATTTAGTCTTGTAGTTTATTTTCTTACAAAATTCATGTTTTTAGTTTGTTTAGTTTCTTTAAAATTTTTTTTGGCTGTTTAAGCAGTCTGTTCCTTTGTTTATACTTTATATTTTTGTGAATTTTCTATTCTGTTATCAGTTTTGTTAGCATATAATTGGGCAGAATAGTTTATAATAATTACCTTTATTTCTGCTTCAGTTGCTCTTTCTTCTTTTTCATTTTTAATCTGAACAATTTTGTTTTCCCCTCTCTTTAAAAGTTCGATTAACCTTTTATTTTATTGGTTAGTTTTTTCCTCCCTCAAAACAGCTCCTAGTTTGACTTACCAATTCAGTGATAGCTGTGCTTTGGATTTTGATTTGTTGTTCAAGGTTTTTTTTTTTTAAATTGCACTCCCAGTTCATTGATGTTTTCTTTTCTTGGTGAAAATATTAAGAGATAGAAAATTTCCCCTTAAAATTGCATTAGTTGAATTCCAGAAATTGTCTCATCTTTGTAATTTTCTTTGAAATTTTCTGTTCTATAATTTATTTGACCAATTAGTGTACAGTTACATTTAAATTCTTTCAGGGCCATTTATTGAATAATTATTTCATCATGATCTGTAAATTATATGTCTTTAGTATTTCTGCTTTTTTTTGCATTTTTTGGTGAGGTCTTTATGCCCCAACACATGATCATTTTTTGGAAAGGTGCTATATACAGCTGAGAAGTATTGTATATTCCTCCCTATTCACTTTCAGTAATTTCCAGAGAGCTATCATTTCTTATTTTATTTTATGTTATTTTTTTGTTTGGGTTTTTTTTGGTGAGGCAGTTGGGGTTAAGTGACTTGCCCAGAGTCACATAGCTAGTGAGTGTTATGTGTCTGAGGCTGGATTTGAACTCAGGTCCTCCTGACTCCAGGGCCAGTGCTCTACAACTATGCCACTTAGCTGCCCCATCTCTTATTTTTCTAAAGGTTTTAGTTAGACTCTTAACTTTTTTCTTGTTCAAAAAGAGTGCACTGCCGCTGTTATCCTTTTACCGAATTTTCTCTCTCCAATTTGAATAACCAATTTAGATGATTTGCTGTTGGGTTGGGTATATATTAAATATTGATAATGATTACATATGGTGCACTTAATTGTAATATAAATTTTCTACTTTTCTTTTTTATCTCGTCTAAATTTCCTGTAACCTTTTCTGAAATCACACTTGCTACTATTGCTGGATTTTTTCAGTTTAACCTGAAGCACTGATTTTACCCCAGCCCCTCATTTTAATTCGTGGTGAATCTTTGTGTTTCGATGGTGTTTCTTGAAAACAATACATTGTCAGGTTCCACTTTCTGATGCATTCTGTATGCTCTTGATTTTGTACTTGTGTGCTTTTTTCTCTGTTTAATATCCTTTCCTTTATAAATGAAAATTTTGTTGAAGAGAGATGTGATGTGTAAGTGAAGGAACTTATTCTCTATTTGCAGCTTTTCTTATTTCTGTTTATCCTACTCTGATCCCAGGTTGTTACTCTTCCTTTCTTTTTATATCCATTCTTTACAACATTTGAGATTGTTTTATTTTTGACTGTTCTCATACCTATCTTGATTTCTCTCTTAGACCCAGTCCCTTTTGTACCCTACCTTTGTACTTGCCCCTTCTTATTTCTCTTTTGAGTTTAATGTATTTCTATATCAAAATAACCTGTACCTGTCTGTGTGGTTGTTTTTAAACTTTATCTGGTTCAGATGAAAATGAGGTTCATGGGATTTCCATTTCTCCTTACTCCTTCTTCTATGAGTTTATACTCTTCATCTTAATGTGCCTTGATGCAACAGTAGTGGTTTTTCTCATCTTCCTTTCTTTCCTAATATAGTCTCTTGTCCCTTCCGTTTTTGTTTTCTCCTAAGACCATTAAAACAGAACACAGTCACCCAGAAAAACCTTCTGTCGTTTCAAACCTTTTCTATAATCCATAAAGCTGTTAGGGTTCTTAGAAGATATTTGTTTCTTATTCTCTTATAACATGTAAACAATTCATATTCATATATTTCCTTTTAATGAAACAAATACGTATACTCTTGTATTTTTCTCCTGGCTTATGTGTTTCCATTTTAAAATGTTTGCTTGCTTCTAACCTTTTCATCATTAATGGTTGGGAATCTTCTATTCCATTGAAGTTTTCCTCCCACCCCCATGTAAGATTCTATTTAGTTTTGCCACATAGATTATCCTTGGTTGTAGATTATTTCTTGCCTTTTGAAATGTCATTTTCCAAGTTGTCTTCTTTTTATTGGCAGATACTAATTCTTGTGTGACCCTTATTTTGGCTGCTTGGGACTTGAATTTCTCTCTTTTTTTAAAAACAGTTTCTAATGTTTCCTTTGTCTTTGAAACTCTGTATTTTAACTGATATTCCTGGGAGTTTTCATTATGAGGTTTCTTTCCCGAGGTGACTGGTGGATTCTCTTTTCATTTTGGTCTGTGGTTATGAGAGTTCTAGGCAGTTTTCATTTAAAATTGCTTGAAAATTGCTTTCAGTCTTTGTTTTGATCATGATGTTTAGCTGATAATTCTTAGATTATTTCTACTTGATCTGTTTCCCTGGTCCATTGGTTTTGAGTAACCATTTTCACGTTTCCTTTTTTGTTTTAATATTTCTTGTTCTCTTACTGAGTCATTTTCTGTTTGGTTTAATTTAATTTTTAGGACATTTAGGTCCTGGGTGAGGTTTTCTGTCCTCAGTTCTAAGGTGTCAATTTTCCTTGCCATTCTTTCCTCCCTAGCTTTTCCATTCTGTTTCTCTTGTTTCATTTCTTCCAGGTACTCCTGCAGTCCCTCTGGCCAGGACATTTTTTCTCCAAGGCTTTACCCGGACTTGTGGGGTTGCTCTCCTCCTCGGGGTTTACCCCCTGGGCATCATTTAAACCAAGGTATTTCCTCATAGTATTTGGAGTTTTCCTTGGTTTGCTCATCTCATCTAATTCATTGTCTAGGTTTGGGGGTGTGGGGTTGCTGGCTGTGCCTGGGTCAGTTTTCTCAATTGAATAATATGGGCAGGGCTTGATGTGGTCCTGTTTATGGTATCTCAGATACCTTCAAAGGTATCTTGTGTTGTGTTCTGGTATTGTGCCTCACCAGGAACTCCTTGGGTCTGCTCTTTCAAGCTGGGCTCTTGAATCAGGGCCTCATACCATTTGTTTTGGGCTGGATACTGCTTACCCTTCTTCCCCACTAATATCCCAAGACTTCTCTCTCAGCCTGGGTTCCTGTAGCCATGAACCCAGACCGGGTCTCTATTGCTCTCAGGCTTCTGGTTGATAGCAGACCTTCCAGAGCCTGGCTTGTCCATCTCAAGATCTATGCAAGACTCCAAGGGATTCCTCTATGGGTTCCTAGCTTGGGTGGAGGAAATCTACAGATAATTCTTCTTATTTGTTTTTGGAGTGGTGCATTTCTATCCCTAGATGGGGTTTTGGGATGGAGTGAGTTTCTTCATGTCCTAGAATGTTACTGTCTTCTCACAATCCTTTTTCTTTCATTGGTTTTCTTGATCATTATTCAGTCTGGTGGGAATTTCAGGTTTTTATTGAAGTAGATGTCATAGAGCTGGCTGGCTTTCCTCAGTCCAGGCAGCCATTGTGGTAGGAAGTGCACCTTTTTGTTCTAAGCTATTCTGTTTTCTCTTTTTCCCTCAGCATTTCTAATTTCAGTTACATCATACTTTGATTTTTATCTGGCCATTCTTTTGATTCCTTGGGACCAACCTATTTTGATTTTTACTCTTCTGAGGCTCTGCTTGTACTTGTTTTGGAGTTACTGCTATATTCTTTTGGATTTTTCTCTTAGACTTCTGATAATTCCTAGCATTTCTTAATTGTGTTTGATGTTTGCTTCTGTTTACTCATATCTATAGCCTCATTTCCCAGATTGGACTTTGTCACAGGGTCAGTTTCCTTGAATGGGTTGGGTAGGCTCTGTTTGGTCCTGTCCCCTCTGTAGTCTGTATGCTGCTACCATGCTAGCTGTGCTACTTGTTTTAGGCCCCTGCCCTTCTATCTCATCTGTTCTTGCACTGTGAGTGCTGGTCTTGCATTGTCTCTGTCTCCTTCTTGCTCAGTCTCTGGTTGTGAGCTTGTTCTGTCTCCTACTGTGGCCCTGACAGGAAATAGAACAAACTCACAACTCGGCTGTTGGGAGATCCTTTTGATTTGAGGTCTCTGCTCTCTCAGTGTTGTTTTGAGGATAAAATGAGATAGTATTTACAAGGCTATATAATATGTTAAATAAATGCTAGCTACTACTATTGTTATAGTACAGCTGGCTTCTTGGGCCTCCCTTCCTCTTCCAAATGCCTACTTTTAATTGCCCTCCTGAAGGTTGCTAGGCATCTCTTATGGTCATTTTCTTCACCATCCTTGATCTTTACAGGTTTTTACACTAAGTCTTTCAACTTCATATGACATACTCTCCTGACTTTCCTCCTATGTCTCTTCACTCTGTGTTTTCTTATTTTTTTTTTGACCTATTGTTGTGAGTGTTGTTTCCCAAGGACTTGTTCTTGTCTCTCTTCTTCCTCTGTTCTGTTTCCTTTAGTGTTTTTAGTCACATTCATGGTTTCTATTACCATTTCTGTGCAGAGCTCTCAAATCTGTATATATAATTTTGAACTCCAGGTGAAAATCTCCAGCTTTTAAGTATATTTCCACCTAAGTATCCCAGTGATCCTTCAGACTAAACATGTCTAAAACTTAGGTCCCCAACTGATTATTTTTCTCACCCTCTCTTTCTGTGGCACTACCGTATAACCCAGATTATCAACTTCATAACTTTCTATTTCCTCTCCAAACTTTGTATCTCTCCCAGCATCTAGCATGTTTTCTGTGTACATAAGGGACTTAGCG
The DNA here is from genome assembly GCF_003287225.1 of Phascolarctos cinereus. Classification (NCBI taxonomy): domain Eukaryota; kingdom Metazoa; phylum Chordata; class Mammalia; order Diprotodontia; family Phascolarctidae; genus Phascolarctos; species Phascolarctos cinereus. Next base: position 251,104,392 of record NW_027555847.1, read on the forward strand.
AATGTTTGTTTCGTCTTGATTCCTTGGAGCTTTACCTCAGGGGTTCCTGGAAACCTCTTGTGGGTCCCCTGGGTGTACTAAAGCATAGAGCAAACCTAAGAGGTTATTAGCCAGAGCAGGTCCCCTTCATGTCCTCCAGTCAGCGTGATTTACACCCTTAAAGTAATCCTATGATGACTGAAGCCGTTTTAGGGTTCATACATCTTACGTCCAGCTTCCAGCTGGATGAATCTGTTTTATTTTTCCAGAGGTTCTCATTAGATTTTGTCATTTGTTTTTCTGTTGAAATTTAGTTCCACAAAAGAATCATTACCTGAGTTTTTGGGAAATGCTGGATTTTCTAACTCTTTGATAGTAATTTCAACACTATTTAGCTTTTATTTAAAGTTATATAAAAAGTTTTCTGCATTTCATAAGGAGAAAGTTGCTTTTGAATGAGATAAAATCTACTGTGTTTATTGGTGAGGGTACCACCATCCTTCTGGTTACCCAATTTATTAATCTTGTTGTCATCCTCAACTCCTACCCATTCAGTTTCAAATCTTATAATTTCTTTTTCTACAACATTTCTCCCATACGTCCCATTTTCTCCAGTCCCACAGCCACCACCCTAGGACAAGTTCTCATCCCTTGCTGCCTGGAGTATCCCAGTAGCCTTCTAAATGGTGTCTGTGCCCTAATCTATTATCCACGTAGCTGCCAGAGTGATTTTCTTAAAGCATAGATCTGAGCATGCCACCCCTTGATACACTTACAAGATCAAATGTAGTATTTGAGGAGAGAGTACGTTTAAAGCTCCTCACAACCTGACTTCTTTTTTACATTGACTCTTTTCTGCGTAACTTCAATATCCAGCCATACTGGCCTACCTGCTATTTCTCACATATGACACTCTTGTCTCCTGACTCCATATCTTTTCACTTATCCCTTGAAAGTAGGGATCTGTCCATTTCAGGAAATGGTGGAAATGAGCAGAGGGGGAGATAATTCAGCAAAAACAGAAACTTTATGGTGTTTCTATGTGATGATTCCATTTACAGTTATTTATTTTTACTGTATCTTACTAAATCATGTGGACACGTGAAGTCACTCATCCAACTATGATGAGGTTGTTTGCAAGAACTAGAGACCTTCTGGATGTAGGTGGTGACTCGATGGTAGAGATGAAAGACTGCTTTGAGTAATTACATGGATCATAGTTGAGCACGATACACTTAGGCAGCAACCAGCACCCCTCCCACAAACCCTGGAGATTGAGAGATGGGTCAAAAGGCACTATGACCCCATAGACAGAGAGAGGGGGAGAGAGAGAGAGACAGACAGACATGGCATTCTCTTTTTAGGAGCTACTGGCCTGGTTACTTGAGAGTGGTAGTATCTGTTTACTGATAATAACTGGCTAGAACATATTGAATTTATTTTATTAATATTTTTCTAATGCCCAACTGTTACCACATCACAATGATTTCAAACAGAAGTTTCCTTCTAAATGAATACATAATAGTAGGAAAACATCATAAATAAGTTAAATTTTGAATGTCTATAAATATATGATAATATTGCTAGTTAACATTTATGTAGTGTCTGCTATGTGCCAGACACTGTACTGTCTCATTTGATCCTCACAACAGCCCTGGGAGGTAGGTGTTATTCTTATCTTCACTTTACAGACAAAGAAAATGAAGAGGCAGATAGAGGTTAAATGACTTGCCAACCAGGGGCACACAGCTATCTCAGGCCAGATTTAAGTTCTTCTGACTCACTCCAGGCCCAGACCTCTATCTGCTGGGCCACTTAGCTGCCTAGCTATGTAAAGTCAGTATCTGTTTATCATATAAAAACATATTTATAGTGACCTTGTAAAAGGTAAATAATTACTCACTGCTTTATTAAAAAAGATCAAAATAATTATGCCCTACTAAAAGAGTAAAAAATATTTATTATCCTTCATTTATATTCCTTCTATATACTGCATGTGTATTCCCCTACCTGGCTGGATAATTATTTGACGGTCTGCTTCTCTTTAGCTTTCATAAAGCATGGGAATGAGCCAAGTGTGGATGGTTTTTCATGTCAGCACTACCAAGAATATGTGCTTAACTGACACTCCAACTGTCACAGTTAGAAGTTGAATCTACCTTCTACAGGACAGCCCTTCACATTATGTCTTTGAACATAGCAATCAGCCACCCTAATGAGATTTTTCTTCTTGACATTAAACACCCCTAGTTCCTTCAACCAATAGGGCATTACCTCAAGTCCTTTTGCCATCTTGGCTGCCCTTCACTGGACATTTTACCTCATCAGTGCCCTTCTTAAACCTTGGTGTCCAGAACTGAGCATGATACTTTGGAAGTGACCAGTACAAAATGCAGAGGGACTGTTAATTCCTGATTCCTGGAAGCTTTGCCTTTATTAAGGCAGCCCAAGTTCACATTTGCTTTTTTGGTTGCCCCATCCCACTGCTGAATCGTAGTGAGCTTACAGGCTCCTAAATCCATCAATCATAACTCATCTATTTTCTGTTGATGAAATTGATTTTTTTTGACCTATGTGTGAAACTTGACATTTATTCCTATTAAATTTGATCACACTATATTTAGCCCAGTGCTGTAGTCTTTCAGGATCATTTTGGATTCAAAATCTTTCATTCTCTATCCCAGCTTTGTCTTGATTGCATACTATTTATGCCTTTATCCAAGTTAAAAATAAAATGTTCCTCTAGTGGAATGTGAGCCTCCAGAGGGCAGAGACTAGTTTTTTTTTTAGTTTTTATTAACCTTTCTTTGTATCTTCAATGTTTTGTACAGTGTTTGGCCACATAATAATTTCTTAATTAACTATTTCTTGAAGGACTTAGTGATAGAGCACTCCACTGGCGACCTCCTTCCATGTTTACATTGTCCATCAATTACTACTACTCTTTAGTCTAGCCAATTCAGCTACATCTGAATCAGTCTGATTGTATCTAGTATAATATCTATGTCTAGTTCATCCTCCACAAGAATAGTCAATGAGATATTTTATCAACTACACTGCCTTTGATGTTACTTACAGATATTCCATCTCCTGAGAGCATTTTCGCTATTCCCCATACCTGTAATTTTTTCCCTCATCATCTCTGCTCTCTGGCTTCTTTGACTTCTTCAAGTCTCACCTAAAGTTCCACTTTTTTTAGGATTCTTTCTCCAGACCATCTTTCCTGTAAGAGTATCTCTGGTTTATCCTCTCTATCTGGTTTGTAAGTAGTTATTTGCACGTTGTCTTTTAAGCTGTCATCTCCTTGAGAGCAGAGACTTATTTTTTGCCTCATTTTTTTTTAACATTCCCAGCACTTAGCACAGTGCCTAATATATAATCGTTTCATAATGCTAGTTCACAGTTCAGTTTTCTCTTTTAACTTTCCACTTTTAGAATCCCTGGATTCAGCTCAAAGGCTGCCTTCTTTGGGAGGCTTTTCCTGTCACTCTCTCCACAACCTCAACCTTACTGTTGTTGTTTAGTCGTTTTCAGTTGTGTCTGGCTCTTCCTGACCCCTTTCTGGGTTTTCCTGGCAAAGATTCTGAAGCAATTTTCCATTTCCTTGTCCAGTTCATTTCACAGATGTGGAAACTGAGATAGAGAGGGTTAAGTGACTTGCCCACGTCAGACAGCTAGTAAGTGTTTGAGGCTGGATTTGAACTTAAGAGGATGCATTTTCCTGATTCCAGACCCAGACCCTAGACTCTGTCCACTCTATCCACCTGGCTGCCCTCACCCTCATCCTGCCAATGAGCAATTGATATTTTTCCAATTATTTTATTCTGTTTTTCTGTAAAGTGTTTTATAGTGAATCTTGGAGATAAACTCTCAAGCATTTTGTAGCTTCAGTACTTACAGTGAGTGGAATTTCTCTTTTTAACTCTTCCTGCTGGATTTTTGTTGGTTATATATAGGAAAGCTGATGATTTATGTACATTTATCCTGCAACTCTGTGGAATTTATTATTTTAATTAATTTTTTAAATTGATTTTTCTTAGTCCACCATATCATTTATAAAATAAGTTTTGTTTCTTCTTTTTCTATGCTTATTCATGTCTTATTTTCTTTTTCTTGTCTTATTGCTATAGGAAGCATTTCTAGTAGTTGTTGTGATAATAGGCATTCTTGCCTTACCTCTGATCTTATTGGGAAGGCCTCTTAACTTTTCTCCAGCATATATAATGTTTACTCTTGGATTTAAATAAATATTCTTTACTTTAAGGAAAATTCCATTATAGACAGGGGTGTTATCTTGTCAAAAGCTTTTTTTAGCATCTATCACATATTTTTAAAATTACTTGTATTATAAACATGGTTTATTATATTTACAGTTTTCCTGTGTTTTATCCAGCTTTGCATTCTTGTTATAAACCCAGCCTGGGCACATAGCGTATAATCTTTCTAATATTTTGTAGCCCATTTGCTAATATTATATTTGAAATTTAGGGATATTGGTCTGTAGTTTTTTCTTTGCTTAGTTTCTCCTTGGTTTGGTTATCAGGACCATATTTCTATCATAGAAAGAAATTTGAAGGGTACCTTTTCTTATTATTGCAGATTGTTTGTCTGACATCGGAATTAATTATTCTTTGAATATCAATAAAATTGACTTGTGAATCTAGCTGTTCCATCTGGTCTTGGTTCCCTCCCCACTTTAGGAGTTTGTTTATAACTTGTTCAATTCCTTTTTTTGAAACTTAGTTGGATTATTTAAATACTCAAGTATTACTATTTAAGTTTTTCTTTATTTTTTTTAAAGTTATCAGTTTTGTTAGCGTATAATTAGGCAAAATAGGTCCTTTCTTTTTGTCATTGATCTCTTTTGAGTGATACATGCCTAAGCAGTAGTCAACTTTTTTTTATTATTCCTATTTGCTTTTCAGAAAAGTTGAATCAGGTCACAACTTTTCCAGTAGTACATTAGTGAATCTATCTGCAATATTAACTCTTCTCATCTTTTGTCATCTTTGCCAGTTTGCTGAGTGTGAGGTTAAAAAACCCCAGAACCTTATAGTTGTTTGGATTTGCATTTATTAAATTATGAGTGATTTAGAGTTTTTCTCATATAAAGTTAAGAGTTTGCAGTTCTTTTGAGAACTGTTTCTTTGGCCACTTATCTCTTGGCTAATGGCTTTTGGTCTTTTAGTTGCCTGTAATATCTTGGACCCTTATCACAGATATTGCTAGTTTCTTCCCCCCAGTTGACCACTTTATCTTTTATTCCAGTTGTATTAATTTTGTTCCTACAAGAGCTTTTCGATTTCATATAATTTAAGTTACCTCTTTTATCTTTTGTAATCGTTTCTATCTCTTGTTTGATTAAAAATTCATCCCTTATGCATACTTGAGAAATATATCTGATCTGGCTCCTTTTTTTTTTTGGTTTTAATATTTTGAGCTTTAACATTAAAAACACATGTTTTTGTTGTTTAATGTTTAATGTCGTATATGTTGTAAGATGTTCACAGTATTTTCCAACTTTCCCAGCAATTATTTTCAAATATGGAGTTCTTTTCATAGTAATTTATGGTTTTAGATTTAGTCAGAACTTGATTATTGAATTCAATCTTTTTTTATTCTTCTCTCTCTCTCCCCCTCCCCCTCTTTTCTTTCCTGAGCAATTTTTGATGATTGACTGTTATGCTTAAGTTGAAAGTCTACAAGTTCTGCCTTCACTTCTGCTTCTATTTTAGTACTTTCATTCCTTCAAATGAATTTTGTTACTGTTTTGTTTATCTAAAGTGTCTCTTTGGTAGTTTGATGTTTATATTACATTCATATATTAATTTCAGTACTTTTGTTTTTATATTGTCATAGCTTAGGTCTGAGTGCTGTATATCATTTCAATTATTTAAATTTTCTATTTCTTTAATTTTGTAATTGTGTCTTTATAAGTCTTATAAGTGCTTTGGTAGATTGACTCTCAGATATTTTGTTAATCTATTACTTGTTTTGAATCAAACTTAATATGTTATCGATTGCTTCCTTGATTTTGTTGATGGTGTTTATAAATATCATTGATTTTTGTGTTTATTGTGTAAGCTGTAACTTTCCTGAAATTTTGTCTTCTCTTTGCTTCTTTTTATGCCTTTATTTTCTTTTAATATGTAGCTGACATTTCAAGAAGTATGTCAACTTGTGTGTATGTGTGTTTAAATTCATGTCATGTATAATGACTTTATTTCTTATAAACAACAGATTGTGGAGTTTTGCCTACTCTTTCTATTCTGCTGTTTTCTTTTGTTGTATTATTTAGTCTATTCACATTTATTTAGGTTTGTATTTTCCTTCTTTTGTTTCTCTTAGTGGTTTTAAAAATCCTAATTTAAAGCATATTTTCCCTAGTTTGAGTGTTTTGTTTAATTCCTTCTCCCCCCCCTCCCCCGTTCAGTCAGATAAAGTCTTCCCTCCTCTAACTTCTTATATTTGTTAGGTTTATTTTTTTCTGTGCCTTTTTTCTGAATTAAGATGTTTTTGTTAGTCCTTTTCTGTAAAGAGGGTACTTTGTTTCTTCAGTTATTTTCAACTTTAATATTAAAATAAACTTTAATGAAACCCTATTCCTACCAGTTCTATTCCCCTCAACCTCAAGTCCCATTTCCCATTTACTTCCTTTGCTGCTTTTGCTTAACTTGTTAGTTTTTTCTTTTTCTTTTTGTCTTTTTCTAACAAGCATTTATTTTCCTCATTATCTTCATTATTTCTCTTCCCTTTCTACCTATCATAGGCTTGTTTTTTTTATTCATGGCCTTTATGAATATATACTCCTTCATTATCATTAAATTAAAGCTTGTAAGGTACCTATTTTGAGTTTCCTCTTCTAAAATTTCTATTACTATGTAGATCTTGTCCCTTCCCCTGTTTTTTTTCTTAACACTTCATTTTTCCAGGACGAGATAAAGAGGATTGAAGCATTGCTGTGTGGTAGAAATTTTCCTGTATCCTTGATGTGCAGTTCATTATTAAATCCTGCCCTTTTCATAATCATTTTTTTCCTCATTTGCTGTGAGATCTCTTTGGTTAATGTCCTTTTACCTCTTTCTGGATATCGGTTGCCCCCAAGAACTTTGATTTCTTTTCTCCTGAGGCAAGATGCTGTCAGTGGAGGCTGATCACTCACTCAGGGAAGCCCTGTAAATTATACCCATTAAAGGGCCTCTCTCCTTTTTTCTGGAAGATTTCTCTCCACCTTTAGGAGCATTCTTCAGTGGGACCCCATTTCACCACAGAATTGAAGTTTTTCCCCCTTCCTTTTTTCAATCTCTCCTTTTGCTATTCTCTTGTTATTTTACTTTTTTTTTTTAAACCACTGACTTCTCTGTCATCTTCATCCTTTCTCTCCTTTGCCCTCCCAGTTTAGCTCCACAAAACAAAATTCATCTGTAGGTGTGGTGTTGGGAGGTTTTCGTCCATGATGGTCTAGGCCTGTTCCTCCATCATCAGATCTTTTGTTTAAGTTCTGCTTTCACTCTTATTGTCTCTTCCTTGTGTACTTTTAAAAATAAATCTATCAAGGTTATTGCTGCTGATTTTAACTCATTCCTATCTATTCCTTTCCTGTCTATTTCCTGTCTATTCTGTTCTTTTCTATTTTTACTTCTGTTACCCACTTTTTTTCTGGGGTAATTTATTCAGTTCTTTGTACTTTTCCTTGCTTCCTGTATTGTTTACCTTATATTTCTTTAGTCTGGTGCTCTTTTAAACCAAATATTCTGAGACATCTAGTTTTCTTTGTAGGTGTATGAATGCTTCAAATGCCTTTCTTTTTTTGAACATCTATTTTTTTCTTTGATGATTAGGCTCCATTTTTCAGTGTGTTCCATCGGGAGTTGAATCTTGACCTTCTTTGCTCTTCATAACACATTATTCCATTTACTCCCGCAGTTTCTGGTTGATGCAGAATAGTCTTGTGTTGTTCAGATTTCTTGTCCTTTATGTAGAAAGGATTTCTTGATTGCTTCTAGAATTTTTGCTTGCTGTTGGGTTTGTTAAACTCAGCCACTCTGTGTCTTTGAATTTGTAGCAGAGGGTTTTTCCCTGAAGGCAGTCTGTGGATCTTTTTGTTTAGCACTTGGTTTTCTATGTTGAGAAGTAATATAGCAGTTTTCTTGTGTTGCTTAGAGGTTAGATTTCTTATGTTTTTGTGGAAGATCTATAATCTTCAAATTGTTTTTGCATCCTTTATATTTTTGAGATCAACATATTTTGCTTGTAATAAAGATTGTGTTTTCTTTAAATGTTATTGCCTTTTAGTTTTCTTCCATATAGTCTTTCACTTCTGTTTTGCATCCACAGTCATTTGTTTTCCTTTGGTGGGGGTTGCCATCATGGATTCAAATTCTAGTCTGCCAATTATTTCTGCTGTCATGATTCTTAATTTTCTCTCGAACCATTTGGGAACATCCTGCTGTGGCTTTTTGTTTTCTTGAGGGAATCCACAGAGACTTCTGCCTCACCAGAGTTCATTCATTTTCCTTTATCTTGCAATATTTATTCAAAGATGTTTGGATTTGTTTAATCTGGAGGTCGTATTCTCTTCTGTAATTGATCTCTTCCTTTTTAAAATTTATTTGTTTATGCTTAAGGGTTTTCACTGAGTTTTCTTCCTCTTCAGATCTTTTGTAATTTCAATTTTTTTGATTGCGAACCCCCCCCCCCTTTCCTCTTTGAAGGTGATTACCCTGGAGGCCGAACCTTAAAAGCCGTCTCAGCCTCCTTTTATACTCCTTGGTTTCTGATTGGGGGGGGTGAGTGGGGAAGTGGGCCGACCTAGCTAGCTGACTTCCACTTTCCTAATCCCTTAGTTTTCAGGCTGAGCTTTGCTATACCTTTGCTTAGATTCTGTCACCCCAGGCAGAATATGCTTTCCAATATATTCCTGTACCTTTATTTCTACAGCGTAGTGTGGGGTGGGGATGGGGGGGAGGGTAAAAGTTGAATTGAGTTGCAAGTGTTCTCTGTTGTTCATTGGGATATTATCTCCAGAGAATTCCTGGGTCTTAAACTGGAGAAACTATAATTGCTTTATCTTTTGTGTATAATTCTTCTTTGGAGAAGTTTGCGAGGTCATGAGGCCTGGAGAAAATGCGTAGTCTTCTATATTTTTGGTTACATGACATGGAAGACATTTCTTTTTCTAGCAAGTTTTCTTTGTTGTCTTCCTTAATATTCTTCTCTTCTAGGCTATTGCGAAATTTTATACTATTTCATTTGTTACTTTTTAAATCTTTCTGTGGGTTAGTCCTGAGGTACCCAGTTTGTGTTCTGGCTTCTAACCAATCATTCTGTTATAACCTTTGTCAATAGTTTCCCGTTATCTGATTCCCTTCCTTTTTCTGTGTCATTTTAGAAGTATCAGTTTCTGAGGGGAGTAATACTGGAATGGAGGAGCTAGGTGGCACAATGGATAGAGTGCAGGGCCTGGAGTCAGAAAGACTCATCTCCCTGAGTTCAAATTTGGCCTCAGCCACTTAGTAGCTGTGTGACCTTGGGCAAGTCACTTAACCCTGTTTGCCTCAATTTCCTCATCTGTAAAATGAGCTGGAGAAGGAAATGGCAAACCACTCTAATATCCAGCACAAGAAAGCCCCAAATGGGGCAAAAAGAATTGGACGTGACTGAAACAACTGAATAACAACAATACTGGAATATTAGAAGAAAAGAAGGAAGAAAGGAAAGAAAGGTGGAAGACAACAGACATTTATTAAGTGTCCATTATGAACCATGCACTGTGCTAAGTGCTTTATAGATAATCTCATTTGATCTTCACAGCAGCCCTGGGACATAGGTGCTATTCATATCTCAATGTTGCATTTGAGGAAACTGAGGCAAACTGATGTTTACTGTCTTGTCTAAGGGTCACAGCTTGAGTCTGAGAATGATTTGAGCTTAGGTCTTTATGATTTCAGGCCCAGTGCTTTACATTGTGCCACTTAGCAGTGTCATGTGGTAGAAATCACCCAGTGTTTAAATCATCCTACCCAGTTCTCCCTTCCCTGTGATGTCTCTTTGCAGTGTCTGTGCCTTCTTATCTCTGGGTCCTTCCTCCCTCCCCTATTCCTTAGAGGCATACCTTTTCCTCTGCCAACGGGAAACATTGTCTCACAGTTTTTATTTATCACTTCTCCCTTAGAAAGGTCAGTAGCATGCTTCATCGTTGATCCTGTAGAATGATGGTTAGTCACTGCATTGAACGGTTTTTTTTTAAGTCTTTCAGATTTACTTTTCTTTGTGATACAGTAATTTTTTAAATTGTTGTTGGTTTTGCTCGCTTTATTTTCATAAGGTTCATACAAGTAAGTCTTCCCAGTATTCTCTGACTCTGTTCTTTTCTGTATTATGGTCCAATAATAGTTCATTACTTTCATATGTCCTGATTTGTGCAGCCATTTTCCAGCTGATGGGTACTGTGTTAATTTCCAGTTCCTTGGTACAATAAAAAGTACTGCTGTGAAGATTTTTGGTACGTAGTGGGTTCTTTCCCTTTTTTTTTTTTCTGTTTGAGCTACATACTTAAATAGTAATAGTTTCTGGGTCTGAGGATGTTCATAGTTTAGTGACTTTTGGGGTAAAGTTCTAAATTACTTTGCGGAGTAGCTGTATTAGTTTATACCTTCATTAGCATTGCATTAGTATGTATGTTCTTCCAAATCCCCTCCCAACAGTTACTTCTCTTTTTTCTTAACTGTACCATTCTGATGAATGTGAAGAGGAAGCTCAGTGTTCTAGTTCACACTTTTCTTATTATTAAATGTTTTGGGGCATTTTCCCCTGTGATTGTTGATAGCTTATATTACTTCCTTTGAAAACTGCCTGTTCATATACTTTCATCATTTCCCTCTTGGAGGAGCAGCTCTTGTTCTTGTTTATTTGAATCAGTTCCCTAAACATATTAGATAGCAAACCAGAGACTTTTATCGTAGAAAGTCTATGTATTTTCCACCCAGTTGACTGTTCTTTGGTTTTGACTTGCATTGATTTACTTTCTGTAAAAGCTTTTCTATTTTATGCAATTTTTATGTAATTTCTAATTTTAGTAATGAAAACTGCCTATTTTATCTCCTATGATCCTCTCTATCCTCTGTCTGGTCAAGAAGTCTTCCTGTATCCATAGATATGAAAATTGTCTGCTTTCATTCTTCTCTAATTTATTTGTCATCTTTTATATCTGGATCATATCTATTTAGAATTTATTATGTTGCATGGTAAGAGATGTTGGTTTAAACCTAATTTTTGTTTTATGATTTTCCAATTTTCCCAGCCATTAAAAAAATTGAGGCCTCATATCAGTAGTTGGAGTCTTTGGATTTATCATACACTATGCTGTTTGTTTGCTTCTGGACTTGGTGGTCCTAATCTGTTGCATTGAACAACAACCAGTACATGGTTTCAATGATTACTTATTCATATTATTGAATCTTCTTTGATGCCTTTAACCAAAATGTAGTTTTCTTAGTTCTCTTTTTTAACTGTGTCTGTTTTTACTGTTGCCATATAACTATTTTGCTGCAGCCTTTCATTTTAATTCTCTGTAAATATGTTTCAAGTATGTTTTCTCATAAAAATATTTTTTAGTTGTTTTGTAATCTGTCATCTGTTTTATAGATGAGTTGATTCTCTTCCCTCATCTCTTAAAAGAAGATGATGAAGTAGAAGGAATGTGTTCAGTACAAATTGTCTATAACTGAAATTTCCTTTTTTTTTATTCAGACTAGCTTCATGGTTCTTACATTGCTTTCTTTCTATTTAATCTTTTTTTAACATCCAGCCACTGCAATTGAAATTTGTTTTGCTTCACATGATTGTGTGTGTGTGTGTGTGTGTGTGTGTGTGTGTGTGCGTGCACGCATGTTTAGCTGTCCTTTGGTTCAGATAGTAGTGAAGTTCAATTGATGCATTTGTCCCCATTCCTTCCTCCATATTTGTATACTCTTCTTGAGCAACCAAATGATGACTTAAGTTCCACTGCCTTCTTTCTCTTTTCTTTTCTCAGTGTTTCCTTTTCCCCTTTCATTTCCTCTCAGGACCATCGACACAGAACAAAACCTTCTCCATTCTCTCTGTTTTTCTTAATTCTTTTTTCCATAAGGAACATTAGGGTGGTAGAAGTTAAGCTTTTTCTACCTTCAGTGGCTGGTATAGTACCTAACAGTAGGTGCTTAACAAGTGTATGTTGATTATGATAACTACTTTATATTAAAAATTATCATTAGATGCAAAAATGGCTGAAAGAAGGGGGAGGGGGAAGTGCTCCAGTGATTGTTTGCAGTCTGTTTTAAAGCAAAGAATAGGATTTGATTGAGATAGAAAAATTTGGCCACTGTTCAAATTGATACTTTGAGAATTTTTGCTGTGAACCAGTAACATGGCAAAAATGAAACAATGGAAAATTTTGTGCCAGAAGGATTGGTTCATATATTTTTGAAGGCAAGTATGTCTCATATAACTTAGAATCAGGATGAAGCTACTTGTTATAGGTGGGAGAACATCACAAAAAATCTGACTTTTTTAAGGTAGCAAAGTGACCAGCAATTTGACCTATAATCCTCTGCTTTCTACAGGGAAATTTGCAATGAGAAAAAGGCAGCAAAACAGACATCCTTGGATCAGTTTCTCAAATGTCATCAAGTAGTTATAATTCTTCTCATAGAAGTCCTGCTGTATTTCATGACCTTGATGAAGGTGTTCCTTTACCTACTAATTTGTTGCAGTAAAAATAAAGCAAGAATTTTGAAGAAGTAAGATAAGAACATGATACTATGTCATTAAGTACCATTTTATGTTACTGGTTACTTGTTTTGCCCTGTGTAATCATTTTACATATCCGTTAGAATTATTTCACATTTAGAAAGTTTACATTGTTTAGGCATATCACTTTTTGCTTTTTAAATTTTGTATTGTAATCTTATCTACCAATAAAACAAATAATTTAATAAAATACAAAATAAACAATAAAATCTTTCATTTAATAAAAGAGAGCCAAATATGTTAAAATAGGGAGTCAGCAAGGGAAAATGTTGGTGCATCAGTGTACCTCTTTTCCAGGTCTGTTTGAAGTGCCATCTTTGGCTTTCTGGTAATATGTACTCAGTAGTATATGGTTCTCATTGTTTATTTAATTTTACAATACTTTATAATAGGTCTTTCTATGCCTTCCTAGATTCATATTTATCATTTTTATGGTAACATATCACAAATACACCATAATTAAGCCAATTTTTTGATTTATAGGGTTTTTGTTATAAATAAAAGAGCATAAAATATTTTTATAGAAGTATTCTTTTCTCTTTTAAATGGTATTTTAGGAGCTATATTCCTTAGGGTCACTGGGTCAAAAAGTATGATCAGTTTTGTGACTCTCATTAATACATATTGCTCTTAAATGTTTTCATTGGTTTCCAACCCCACTGTAAAAATATTAGATTGTCTTTCCCAACTACATCTAATTGTATCTGTTAGGGTCTGTGTGGGGAAAGCATCTTAGTGGGTTTAAGATGGTATCTTAAGTTTATTTTGACTTATTTTTTGATTACTAGGACATATGAGTATTTTTTCATATAATTATTAATAGTGACCATTTTGTCCTTGGCAGTTTAAAAAAAAAAAAAGCAAAATGACAACAACCCTAAGAACTTGGATGCTATGTAATTTTAATGACCAAAGTTGATCCCAGGGAAGAGTTAAGAAAATGCACACGCTGCCTTCCTTTATCGTAAGATGATAGGGGGACTGAGTGTGAAATATTGCATGTATTTCAGGCATCATCATGTATTTTTGGTTTTACTGAACTGCTGTTTTTCTCTTTTTGCTCTTTGTTAAAAATGAATAGCTTTCTGGTTAGGGGAAGGAGGAGAATTATAGTTGTGAAAGGAGATAAAAGCAAAATATCAATAAAGTTGAGTGAGAACAGTGTAGAGTAGTGTATAAAGAAATGATCTCAGAGCCAGATAAACCTAGGGTTTAAGTCCTGTGATACATGTTGGCTGTGTGACTCTGGGCAAGTCACTTAACTTTTTATGCTCTAGGCTCTCTAGAATACTATGAGTTAAAGAGGTATGAACCTGCATTGGGAGAAGGGAGTTCTTTACAGGGAGTTCCCTATACCAAGGAAAGCGTAGGTATAGTCCCAAGCCTTATCAGTAAAAGTAAGACTTCAAAGAAAACGGTCCTTTAATGTAATTTTCTAACATTGCTTCGTTGGGAAATAGGTATTTTGGATGTCTGTCTGATCCTTATCTAATAATATTTACTAGATTCTCTCCCCCCCCCCCCCAGCAACTTGGCTCACTGGATAGAGGGCCATCTGCTAGGGTTTTTGTTTTGTTTTGTTTTTTGTAATCCAGAATTTCTAGGTTCTAGTCTTGTTGTTTGACTCTTAATACTTGTGTGATGTGCAGTTTAGCTTCTCTGAGCCACCCTCTCCCTCTAGGCAGTCTTTAAGACTTTAAGTTGCTGAGCAGGTGCTTATTTCTCTCTCCCTCCTCTCCATATACATACACATGGTAATTTTTCCCTCAAGTTGTTCCTTTTCTAAAAATTTTAGGTAAATTGCTTTCTTTTGTACACAGTCTTTAATTTTGTATAATCAGATCCATTGTTTTTTTTTTTCTTCAGTAATGTCTTCCATTTGAGAAAAATATTCCTTCTCTGAATAACTGAGGTACATTTTTCTTTTTTTTTTTTACAAATTAGTTGGTTTTTTTTTTTTAATGTGTAGACCACTGAAGGAATTTATTGTGATGGGATCCAAATCTATTTTTCACTACACAGATAGTTAATATGAGAAGGATCTGTGATACAAAATGATGAGACCTTCTGCTTAGCATACTCAGTCAATGTGTGTCATTTAAAATAATCGAGGAATTAGCCTGAGGTATGTAGAGGATATGTAACTTGGCCAGAGTCTGTTTCCTTTAAACTAGAATTTGAACCCAGTCTTTGTGATGATTCCAAGCCAAGCACTCTTTCACCAGATTACCTCTAAACATAAGCTATACTCTTGATTTTTGGAGATGTTGAGGGGAGGTTGAGTCTTCTTCTATTTTACCCAGGCTGAAAGTGAAGGGGTTACTCAGAGGCCAATTTCTGTACTGATGGAAATTTACCTGCTGCACTTCCAGCCTGTCAGCTTTGTGGTATTCTTCCTTCCCCTCCTCCCCAATTTGTGCTGAAATTAATGCTAATACCAGATTAGTTTAGTAGTTCTACTAAACTCAGGACTCCCCAACTCAAGCAGTCCACACCTTGGCTGAGGCTGCCTTTCAGACAGAAAGGATTATAAGTGTATGCTACTGGCTACAGTAATTCATAACCATTTGTATAAAAGGTTGGACATCAGACCTCATGTATATTTGATTTAATGATTTCCACCTCTCACCACCTTTACCACCTTTGTTAGGGAAATACTCTGCTATAAATGCAGGTCTCTTTACATAGTTGAATCTTTACAATGGCAAGGGATATGTAAATTAAGCAAGTTCTTGCATAGTTTCCTAAGTGTCACTTTTTGAGAACCTTTTACTAAGCCTCAAGGTTGTAGAACGATTATTGTAGACTTTATTTAAGAAAGGAGTAACTGGAAATTATAAAACCTATGAACTTTCCTTTGGAATGTAAAGGCAGTTTCCAGTTTACATGACCCCAGTTTATATATGTTCCTTTAATATGTATTTGGGAATAGCTGTCCTGGGTGACTTAGTTGCTGTGGGAACTCCCCTTCCTTGCTCCCATAAAATGAGATTTTCCTCCTTTTTTCTTTCCTTTTCCTTTGGCTGCTGCAGGAGACTGCACTTCTGTTCCATTTCTGTTTCTGATCCAGCTTAGGGTCTTAGTAGAATTTATTTGAGGAGAGGAAGAATTTAAAAAAAGAAAACCTAAGTTTTTGAAAAAGAACCTGTGGCTTCTGTTATAAGCATTTAGTCTTATTTTTGTCTCATCTTGGGCCCTATTCTGTTCTTCACCTCTATCTCCAATGAAAGTACAGTACTACAGTATTGTATGATGAAAGTACTACTTCCACAGCAGTCTGGTATTTCCTCTGAAATATAGATGGATTTTATCTCAATTCTTTGTGTACCCAGATATACCTACTAGTGACAGGTTATCTGTGATTTGGACTGTCCATATATAATTGGCCCGACTGCCTTTTCTGGTCAGGCATTTCCTGAGTGATATCTGCATATAAATCATCATTGTTAATGTGCTGCAGCCTACTTATAACTAGATTGTGGCTCTTTGTCATTCTTTGGGTCACTTGAAGTTCTGAGTCTTTGGAGGTTTTGTTCCATTTTAAGCACACGTGCACACGTTAATTGTTGTTTATTAGATTGATTTTAACAATAGTTACTGTGATAACAAAGTTAAATTTTAGTAATAATTCAAGATACTAAGTGGGTCTAAAAAAAAAAAGGGTAACTTGAAGTGGTAAGAAAAAATGATAAGGAAAGGTTTGGTGGGAGAAAGTTGGACTTGACCTGGATTTGGATTAGATGTGAAAAAGAGGATGGATATTTCTGTTTGGGGAAAGAGCATAGGGCCCATAAATTTTTCTGGGTTTCCCCAGTTAGCCCTAGACATAATTCCAAATTTCTTTGTGGTATAGAGCTGGTCATTTCATCCTTTGGCCATGTCATACCATTATTATCCTTTAGTATGCTCCAGATGAACTAGATTTCCTTCTTTTTGATAACTTGTTCAGTTTCTATGCCTTCACTCATGTTAATTCCTTGAACCTAGAGACTCATCCAAAGCCTGAATCAAATGCTACTTTTTTCCTGAAGCTTTGCAGCTAGCAGTAAAACCCACCTCCACCATCCTGCCCCCTTTCTTTTTCCTTTGCTTCCAGCGTACTTTGTACCTTTCCTTTGGTATTTAATCACATTCAGCCTTGTTTGTACACATGTATTATCTCCACGATTAGACGAAGTTAATAAACTTTCTTCTACATTATAAGTATTCTGTAAATAAATGTTACATTGAGTGAATGTAGTGTCTCAGAGGCACAGTGAGGGGATCTAATCTGCTTGGAGATGTAAATTGTCCAGTGTCCACAGTTACCCCTTTTTTTCATGGGTTTACAAGTTCATGTAACTTAGTTCCTTTGGGGATAGATCAGATTAGTTGCAGATTCCAGCTATTCTAATTCAAGTATTGCAAAATTTACCTAGGAAAAAGTAGTATGTTTTCCCCCAAAAGGGATATTTAATGAAAAACAAAGACAAAAGAAACAAAAAGTTGACATGGACAAGCATAGGAGCATATGCATTTTCAGAGATTATTTGTCCAGATGTAAAAGCTAGCCATAGATGACAGTGTGAGAGCAATTTGATGAAGTCAGTATTTTAGAAAGTGATCTGGACTGGAAGAGGGTGTAGTAAGAGTTGAGAACCTGGATATTTGGGTTAGTCTTTAAATTTTTTTTTTTTCTGCAGGTGGATAGCATTTTTTTTTCATGACTCCTTTGGAATTGTTGTGAATCATTGTATTGATCAGAGTTGCTAAGTCTTTCACTGTTGATATTCATTTACAATTTTGCTATTATTGGGTACAGTGTTCTGGTTCTGCTCACTTCATTTTTCATGATTTCATATAAACCTTCCAGGTTTTTCTGAAACTGTCTCTTTCATCATTTCTTAAAGTACAAAAGCATTCTATCACATTCATACACAATAGCTTGTTCAGCCATTCCCCATTTGATGGGCATCCCCTCAGTTTCCAATTCTTTGCTTCTACAAAAAGAGTTGCTATAAATACTTTTGTACAGATGGGTTCTGGTCCTTTTCCTTTTCCTTAAATCTCTTTGAGGTAGAGACCTACTTGTGTTGTTGCTGGCTCAAAGGGTATGCACAGTTGTATAGTCCTTTGGGCATAGTTCCAAATTGTTCTTCAGAATGGTTGGGCTGATTCATAGCTCCATCAGTAATGCATTAGTATACCTGTATTTTCCACAACCCTTCCAGCATTTGTCATTTTTCTTTTCAGTCATTTTGGCCAATTTGATAGGTATGAAAAGGTATCTCAGGGTTGTTTTAATTTATAATTCTCTATTAATGATTTAGAGCATTTTTATATAATTACTGATAGCTTTGATTTCTTCTTTTGAAAAATGCCTGTTCATATCCTTTTACCATTTATCAATTGAGGAATGGTTGTTATTAGCATTATTATTATTATTATTTTTGGTGAGACAGTCAGGGTTAAATGACTTGCCTAGGGTCACATAGCTAGTAAGTATTATGTGTCTGAGCCAGGATTTGAACTCAGGTCTTCCCAACTCCAGGGCCAGTGCTCTATCCACTACACCACATAGCTGCCCCAATGGTTATTTTTATGGATTTGATTTAGTTCCCTATATATTTGAGAAATGAGATCTTTATCAAAAAAAAAAACCTTAATGTAAAATTCCCCTTCCAGTTTCCTGCTTTCCTTATTTTGGCTCTATTGGTTTTGTTTGTGCAGAATTTTCTAATTTAATATAATAAAGATTATCCATTTTACCTCCCATGACCTTTTCTTTCTCTTGTTTGACCATGAACTATACCCCTGTCCACAGTCAGAAATTAAGTGACTTGCTCAGGGTCACACAGCTATTCTGTGTCACTGAATCATTCATATAATTCTCTGAATTCTTCATATCCATCTCTGCCTGTGGCACAGTAATGTTCCATTACATTCATGTACCACAACTTGTTTTGTCATTCCCTGATTGATGTCCTTAGTTTTTGCTGTGAGGGTCTCAGGCTGTCTCTTGAAAGTGTCCTCTCCTTCTTCAGGACTGGGTTTCCTAGTGACTTCAAGGCTGATGGTAATGCTACTATTGGTGACATTCAGGCCATACCAGCCAGCCTAGAACTGAGTATCTTTGCCTCCATGCTGAAAGTGGATGTAACAGACTCTTGGGGAGTAATTGGAGAATATATAGGAGACCTTTTTCCATTCGCCACTACTCCATTGCTTGATATACACAGCCACTGGTATAAACTCAGCTAAGACCTCGCAGTTATCTGCTTTTTTTTTTCTCCTCATAGTTATATGACAACAGTTTCACATAGATATGGTAGGTGCAGCCACAGTCATTTCTGGCAGCAAACCAGTCCTTGATCACAATGTCTGGCCTCACCGTGTCCGTCAATTCCTTCAATACCCCTTGGCTTTCAGATCTACCAGCTGAGACTTGAGGGCAGGTACTGAGGAGGCATGAGAAGGTTTTCAATCCCAGGTCTGCTTAGTAGTGGGCTGTACCTTTCCCCATTGGGGAAGACATAATTTCTGGATAATTAATCATGCCAGCAGATAATTAATAAAAGGGGTCAGTGGAACTCTTGAATGCCAAAGACCAGTCTTTAATCTTGTATAAGAATAATTTTCCCCTGAGGCTGAGTCAAGATAGCTGTGTGAGAGGAAACATTACAGTCTAGATTCCCACTGTCTCTCTTCCATCACAGTCTAGAAAATTTGTGTGATTGAATTCTGATTGGGAAAGCCCCCCAAAAAAGTCAGTGAATCATTTTTCCAGCTAAGGCAGCTTAGGGAGACAGAAAGATCTGTGGGCAGTGAGGAAGGGATCTGACTGGCATACCTAGCAGCTGTGGAGTATTCCATCACTGAGAGACTGAAAAAGAGTAGAGACTGGGGTAGAAGGGCAGAAATGGATACTAGGGGATCCCCGAACTGACTCTTTGGCAGCTTGTCATCCACTGCTCAATTCCAGTCACAGGGAATAGAATAGCAGTGTACTGAGCAAGGAACAAGTTTCAGAAATATAGTTGTGGGTCTCTGATCTCAGGAGCAGAGAAGCAATTTAGTTCCAGCCTTTTTAGCTCAGCATGTAACCTTGCAATGGAATAAGTAGAGCAGGAGTCCCAGACCAAAGCGGAGCTAGCAGTTCAGTTCATTCTGAACTTGCAGAACCTCCCAGCAGACTAATAGTGACCACTTCCAGCAGCAACTAACTGAACTCTCAACCAGGGACAAGTCAGCAGACCCAAACCTGGGTCAGGAAGTTGTGGAACTCTGATGATACCATAGATCACCCTACTTTGTGAGTACAGAAAGCTTGTAGGCCTCTAGCCTGATCTGTGATAGCAAACCAGAACATAAGAGGACAGACACTTAGGCCAGACAGCTTTCCCAGAAGTGTGCAGAGCCCAGCACTAACATAAAGTCCAAAGTTAGGAAGCAGGCTGGTAGAATGAGCAAACAAAAAAAGAATCTCACCTTGAAGAGCTATCATGGTGATAGGGAAGCTCAAGAAACAAACACGGAAGAGAATGACTCCAAAACATCTACAAGCAAAGTCTCAAAGAGTAATGCAGCTTGGACACAAGTCTTAACAAGAATTAAAAAAAATTATAGACCAGATGTGAATGGTAGAGGAAAGAATAATTCCCCTCTCCTTTTTTGTGATCTGGTATTGATTATAATAATGGACGTTTTTAAAAAGAATGAGTTGTTTGACTAATCTGTTCTACTTTCTTGACTTTGTGAACTTGGTTGATAAAACAAAAGTATCATCTATATTAATAATGGTGGATTTTTTAAATTCTGCCTTCCTTTTTACTTCCAGGATCAAATATAAGTTTTCCTGCTTGGCATTAAGGACGTTTACAACCTGGCTTCAGTCTGCTTTTCCAATCATCTTATATAGTATTCTCCTTCACTTATGCCTGTTTAGATGGGTTCAGCCCTTAGCACAGTGTCTGGCACATAGTAGGCGCTTAAGTGCTTGTTGACTTGGATTATGGGACTGTTGTATATTCCCCCTTCTATAGCTCCCTGTCATTTAAATGGCTAGGAGACTTGTGATAATTACTTCAAAACCCAGTCTTTTAAAAAGGCTTGCTGGGGGAGGGGGTGAGCATGGTGGGGGAGGGGAGAGGGGGAGATAAAGTAATATCACCTATAGGTTGAGGGATATCTGGTGTATTCATGAACTGAGATTATTTAGCCTGGAAAAGAGAAAGCTGAAATATGACTGAAGCCACAGAATATCTAGAATTGCAAGTGTCGTCATAGGCCATTTAGTCTAACTCATACCTGAACAAGAGCCCCTTAAAAATCATCAGCATCTTAGCTAGCATTTATATAGTGCCTGAAGGTGTGCAGAGTGCTTTAATGGTAACTCATTTAATCCACCATGTGCCTCTTCAACCCATTCCACTTTGGCAAAGTTCTAATTGTCAGAAAGTTTTTTTGTTTTTGTCTTTAATCTGCTTCCACCCATTGTTCCTAGTGCTGCCCTCTAATGCCAAACTGAATTAGTAATTGTTCCACATGACAGCCTTTCAGATAGTTGAAGATAGTTATCGTATATTCTCTTTTCTGGGCAAAACATTCCTAGTTCCTTCCATTTCTCCCCACATGGTATAGTTTGAGGGCCTATATTCAGCAGATTGGTCTCTTTTTCCTGAATGTTCTTCAGATTGTCAGTGTTCTTCCTAAAATATAACGTTCTATACTGAGCTGACTATTCCACTTATGGTTTAATTAGGGCAGAGACAAATGAAACTGGAATCTCCTTTGTTCCAGATGCTGTTACTATTAACGCGGCCTAAGGTTGCACAAACTGTTGTTTAGCTGTACTTAGACTGTCTCAAATTTGTGGAGACTTTTTGAACCTAAGGGTAAGACTTTATATTTATCTGTAATATATATCATAGTACATTCAGCTCATCTTTCTATAGTGTCATTATGATTATTTTTTTATATTCTGAGTCTGTCATTCAGCTTGTTAGTTATCTTCCCCACTTACTGTTACCTACAAATTTGATAAACAGGCCATCTATGTTTTCATCCAAGTCATTGCTAAAAATGCTGAGCAGTACAGGTGCATAGAGAGATGGTTAACCTGGTTCTTTGTGATCACTTCTTTCTTTTCAAGATGCTCATAGACCATCCTTTTGTAGAATTTGCCAAAAATTGAAGGTTAGGCTACTGGCCTATATTTTATACATTCAGATTTCTTCTCTTTTCTGAAATTTGGAGCAATTTTGCCTTTCTTTTATACTGTGGCAACTCCCCATTCTCCATAATCTTTTATCAGACTGACACTTGCTTAGTAATTATATTTACCATTTCTTTTATTACCCTAGGATTTAGACAACTGATTGCAATGTAGAAAACTCATATAGTAGCTAATAAATGTAGTCATAAAAAGTCTTTGTATACTCTGAATGAACATTTTAAGTTTTCCTTTTACTTCTAATCTCTTCATGCACATTCTGTTCTCCCACAATTCTAAGCATTGTTGTGTCTTCTGAACTACTCAGCTTAGAAGTCAGTCATTTCACTCAGTTTCTGTTCTTTCTGCTCAGCCTCCTTGGACCTTTGTGAAGGTACCCAGAATCATGAAAATCGCAGTAAAGTGACCAGAGTAAAAATTCGAGTGTTCAGACTTAAAAACGGGAGGATATCTGGGGCGTACTGCAAGCTACAACTTGGGAGAACAATATTAATATCTCTTATATGGTGAAGAACTTACCTAAATTTAGCCTCAAAATCTCTCTTATGTTTGCTTTCTTTGGCAAATTCCATCTATGTCTTGGTTTTATTACTCTGTAGGAAATATTTGCCTTTGATTTTGCAGTAAGATCTTAATTCTACCAGGGCAAATCTGAAGTAGTAATAATTATAGAAACACACTCTGAATTAATACTTTTTTCTCCAGACTACTTTGGATTTTTTTAGCAACAAAAAGTATGCTTGTCTGAACTGCAGGGTAAAAAAAAATGCTTGACAGATGTTTGACTACTGTACCTACCAGTTCTTGATTGGTTGGTTTATTTTTTCCCAAGAGAGTAATATTTGCTTGTTAGTTTTGGTACATTTAGGTACATATTACGTATAGTTATGGACATTCATCATTAGAATTAAAAGATATATAGTATAAAAACTTTTTTTTTGCTGTTTCTATGATACTTTTACTAATAGAGCATGTTGCAGCCTGGCTTTCTTTAGTCCTAAATCTTTTTTTCCACATTTGTAGACTTAAGTTGAGTCTTCTGTTAAATATCCCATGACATTTATATAATGTTTAATTTCAGAGTTTATATAATACAAACCCAAAATATTATATATATTTTCAAGAATGTCCTGTGTCACAATTATATTTGTAGACAGATTTATTTCATGTTGATTTCTGGGACTCTGAAGCATTAAAAAAAAGTATTTCTGTCAGGAACCCATAGATCACTACCACTCCCTTAGGAGCTACTAAAAAGCTCCATTCTCCCTAGATCATCTATAGTCACAAAAGAGGAAAAGTTAACTGGGAGGACACTGTTCATTATTTTAAAAAGAGAAAAAAAAGTGGGGTAGCTAGGTGGTGCAGTGGATAGTGTTCTGGCCTTGGAGTCAGGGAGGACCTGAGTTCCAAGGCGGCCTCAGACACTTGACACTAACTAGCTGTGTGACCCTGGGCAAGTCCCTTAACCCCAATTGCCTCTCTGAAAAAGCAAAAACAAAAACAAAAAAAAAAAGAAAAAGAGACAGACTTGAACTTAAAAAAATTTTTTAAGTGATTTTTATATCACTTTCGCCTTCTAAATAATCCCCACTCCTGAACCTTCCTAACAAATGAATAAGTACAGTTAATATCACCCCCCCATCAACACATTGACTATGTCTGAAAATGTTTGCCTCATACTGCATCTGTTTTGTACTACCTGTCTGCTAAAATGTGAGAAACTTTTTTTGCTTTCAGTTCTCCAAGTTAAAAATGGTCACTGTGTTGTGTTGATCACAATTCTGAAGTCTTTCAATTGTATTTTACTTGCTTGTAGTCATTGTGTAAAATATTCTCTTAGTTCTGTGTTATTTGCTCTGCATAAATTCACATACATTTTCCCAAGTTTCTCTGGATTGTTCATGCTAGTTTTTATGGTATATTTCCATTACATTTGTATAACATAGTTCCTTCAGCTGTTCCTCAGTTGATGGGCGCCTACCTTTTCTTCAGCTCTTTGAAAGTTATAAGTCTCTATTGGTTTTTTGAATGCTTTGCCTCTAAAGTACAATAGATGTTTTGCTTGAATATCAAACCACCAATCATTCTATAGACTTAATTGTTTTACGGCATAGACAAACTTTCAGATCTCATTACTTTATAAATGTCTCATTACTTCAATTACACTTATATCTTTAAAGTTCATCTTTCTGTCTTTAGCTCAGTTGCCTTGTTTGTTCTTTTAGCTGAATCCATATAGTGGTGCATGTAAGTCAGCCTTTACTAGGCCTCTATAATGTCCATTGGTGTAATCTTTGGTACCTCTGTGGCGATTCACTTTGACTTCTGATCACTTTGTGTGTTCATCACTATTGAGTAAGCAAATGCCTTTAGGCACTGGCATGTGTAACTCCAGTTTTGTGATTATAGATGATTTAGGGAGAATGGAGCTTTTTAGTACCTCCTAAGGGAGTGGTAAGCCTTTGTAGGTGGCCACTGTTCTCTTAGAACTTCCAAAGCTAAAGTATCAATCTGGAAAGAGGTTAGAGATTTCCCTCAGATTGAGGCAGACTTGACATTCTTGTACATTTCCATATGCTATATCCATATTTGCCTTCCTTTCTATCTGGATTTTGATACATATATTCTTTTGGGTGCTTACTCTCTTAAGACGTAGTTGGAGTCATATGTCTAGCTAACATCCTGTGTGAGTTAAAAATGCTTTCAACGCATAATCTTTGTAAGGCCTCAGCCATTTTCCAGATGTCTTTTGTAAAGTGGTATCTGATCTCTTCACTACCTAAAGTGAAATAGCTGTTCATTGGTCTACAATCTTATGTTTTCCTGGAATATCATGATTTCATTATAGGACTCTGTCCCTTGGCTCAAGCTCCTTTCATCAAATTGAACTCAAGCCTTTTAATCTATTGCTTTGTCCATTCTGTGTTTTTGGGATACCCTCCTCAGCTGGTCTCTAGAGTTGTTAGATTTTTTTCTCTCCTTAGAGATATACAGATGAACATATGTGAAACATATATGAAATAAAACCAATAGCATCATTCTTGGTGGCATTATAGGTGTGCTGTAAAAAGGAAAGGAAAACTTTCCTCCTTTTCAGCTACAAGTGCTTCCCAGAAGTTACTGCCATCCGTTTATTCTGAATACTGGAAATTCAGACTAATATTCATAGGCAGAAAAGTGATGTAGTGAACAGAGTGCAGGACTTGGACTCAGGAATACCTGAATTAAAATTCTGCTTGGACACTGATTAGCTTTGTGACCTTGGGCAAGTCATTTAAACTCTGCCTCACTTTCTACATCTGTAAAAATGGGATGATAATAATAGCATCTACCTCCCAGGGTTGTTGTCAGGATAAAATGAGATAATATTTATAAAGTGCTTTGCAGCTGTTAAAAGTTTTGTATAAATGTTAGGTTTATTAATGTCATGCTGCTCAAATCTTACTCTTAACAATGCTAATGAATTATATTTCTAAAAGGGTACCTTCCTCTCAAATATAAAATATAACAAATGCTTTTCTTTCTTGTCTTTAAGTACGTAAAAAGAGTGCTGTATCTTTTAACTATATTAATATGTGCTTTTGAAGTGACTTTTATCTTTAGATTCTTTATATATAATAATCATAGTGTTCATTTAGAAAAAATAGTAACAGATTTTATGTAATATAACATTGCTGTGCACCTGAATAACATTTTGTCACAGCTGTTTACAAAATAATACCACTTCTAATTTCATTTAATCATTACAAAAATCATGTAAGGAATTGTGTGTAGGAATCCTGTGTAGGAATTGTCATTATTTTACAGGTTGAAGAAATTGAGGCTCAGAGAGATTAAATTGTCTAAAGCCAAGTTAAGAAATGGCAGACTTGGGTGTTCTTGTATTCCTAAAGTTCATTTAAAAAAAAAACTGGCATGATGATTTTAATAAGCATCTGGAAATACTTGAAAAAGATTTAAAGTAGAAATATTCTCATGGCATTTGGGGCAAGTCTGAATTGGAACTTTTGACTCATATTGTAGCTTAATGAATTCTTATACTGTGGTCAGTAAGAGCAAACTCTCTTACTGGGCTTTAGTGAGATTAGTTAGTGAAGGAAATAAATACCAAGGTCTTATAATTTATTTGTATTTTTTGTCTTTTCTAGGCTCATATTAAATTTCCTATTGACTATCCATATTCACCACCTACCTTCAGATTCCTGACGAAAATGTGGCACCCTAACATTTATGAAGTAAGTGATTGGTACAACAAGTTTCTCTTTTCCTGTTGTATTTTTACTTCAAAGTGGCCTTAGGTTGTGACAGTTATTGATAGTTCTTCAGAAGCTATCATATTAAAAAGTCAATAGCCTTTTAGTAAAAACCCAGGAATGAGGGCAATGTTTTCTAAGTTCATTGACTGGTCTCTTAAGAATTTATCTTTGTAAAATTTTGCCTTTTAGCATTTATTTTTCCTTCAGTGTATGAACACTTATGTATTAGCAATTAAATTTTTATTTAAAAAGCCATATAAATTCATTTTTGTACCTATCCTCTGACCTCACAGTGAAGCAAGGGTGAACCTGTAGCTATCACCTGAGATTTAGCTTTTTTGTGGAAAATTTCCTAGCCCATTTGGACTGGTCTCCTTTAAAGAGCTGTTGCTGAGTAATTAAAGAGCCTCTTTTGCAATAAATCCAAAATGAGGTTCTTTGGGACTGTCAATTACAGGAGAAGACAAGTGTCCTTTTTTGTAAGGGTGATACATGAAGCACTAGGAAATCATTTCTGTCACCAGCATTTACCATTCTCCTCTAATATCCTAGAGGTAGCTACTAGGTCACACAGTGTGTCCTAGGCCAAATTGACAAATCAGTTGCAAGGGCATTTAATTGAGTTACAGAAAAATTTCTATCAATTATAGTTGTTCCCAAATGAAATGTGCTTCCTCGAAATATAGATTCCCCTACTGGGTTCCGCAAGTTTGATAGTCATTTGTCATAAATATTGAGGAAGACATTCTGATTCAAGTGCATATTGGACTAGATAGTTTTGAGCTCTCTACTAGTGCCAAGATTCTATGAATTTATCTCCAAAATTTCTTCCAGCTCTAATTCTGCATTTCAGTGTATTTGAAAAGTACCTCTACTACATATACTTTGTATTATTCCTGTCCATTTTTTAATTGATACATTTTGTTTTGATACAATATACCTTTTGACTGCCCAAATAAGGTGCTATCACAAAATACATTCTCCAGAAACATTTTAGCAATACCACCAAATTGAACAATTGCAGTAATAAAATGTCATTTTTTATTTCTGTAGTTAAAAGATAAAGATAGTTAAGAGAAAAAGGATGTGTGCTTTAACTTGAGTAATTTGGTACTAACATTGACTATTGAATTTGTCTTGAGTTTTGTTGCCTTTCTTTAGTGAATTATAGTCGTTGTGCATGTTTTTTGGATCTAGCTTTGTTTTTTATTTTTATTAATTTTTAAAAATTTAACTTTGAAGTAACAAAAATCCATTTTCACCCCCTTCTAGTCTGTTCTCTCATTGGGGGAAAAAAAAGAAAAATCTCTTGTAATTCATAGTCAAGCAAAAAAAATTTCTCATATTACCTTTTTGTCAGGCAATTTCATCATGTCCTGCTTTCTTTCTTTATATCTTAAATTTTTTTAAATTGTTGCTTTTTTTTTTAAACATTATTGTCAGTTCCCAATATTTTCTAACCCCATAAGATACTGTCTTGTAACAAAGAAGTACAATTAAGCAAAACAAAAAAGCTCACTGATCATGCCTGAATATGCCTAATTCTGCACCTGTTCAAACCTCTTTTTTCACTTGCTGAGATAAATTTCATTTGTCTGGGATTGGGATTTAGTGTTTCATAGAAGTTCCTTAGTGGCCATCAGTTTTAAACCTTTTATTGATATTATGTGAAGAGACTTGATACCCAAAGAGGTTAAGTGAATTGACTAAGGTCAGGGCTGGAATTTGAGCTCATGTCTTCAAACTCTAATTCCAGTGCCTTTGTTTACTTAAGCAAAGTATTTAATGAGCTACCAGGGGATATTTAAATAGTTGAAGGTTTATGAAGCATGGTCTTCCCTGTTTTTTTGAAACAATATTGCTTGTGATCAATCTTCTGGCTTCATCCTCCATAATTTTTTTTGTAAATGAATTTCTGCTTTAAAGTCATTGTTACCCTTGGGTAACACTCTTGATGTTTGGCAAGGAAACCAAAGTGTTTGTTGGTTGAGGTGGTTTCTGGACCTTTTTGGACCTTTAAACATATCTAAGAAAGCCAGTTTATGTTTCTTTATTTTATCCTTTTTTCATTCTTCAGAGTTGATAGATTTTTAAAATAAATTCTTATGGATATTTTCTGTTTGTTACATTACCATAGTATCTCATATATCCTTCTTCTTCCCAGAGAGCCATCCCATATGACAAGCATATTTGTTCAAAACAGTCAACAAAATTGATTGACATATTGAGAAAACCTGAAACATTGTGTAACAATTGTGGATCTCCCACTTCCACAAAAGGGTAGATTGGGAGTGTCTTCCCATATCTCTTCTATTCAAGATCTTTATAATTTTATTGTATTTATTTTTTATTTTTTTGTTGTCATTCTTTCCATTTACATTGTTGGTAATTACTGTATGTATTATTTCCTTGTCTTTGTTCACTTCATTCTGCATCAGTTCATATAGTTCTTTCCAAGCTTCTTTGTATTCTTCTCAACCTTGCTGTTTCTCAGTTGATGGACATCTTTTTTGTTTCCAATTCTCATCTATCACATAAAGTGCTGATATAAATATTTTGGAGTATATGAGGACGATTTTGTTTTTGATGGCTTCCTTGGGGTATAAGCCTAGTAATAAAATCTCTGATTCAAAAGGTATGAATATTTTAGTCACTTTATTTGCATAATTCTGAATTGCTTTCCAAAAAAGTTGTACCATTTCATAGCTCCACCAGCAGTGTATAGCGTACTTATCTTTCCATAAGCCTTCCAACATTGTTGGTATTTTTTTTTGTGGCTAATTTACAGGATGTAAGGTAAAACCTGAGAATTGTTTTGATTTGCATTTCCCTTATTATTAGTGATTTTGAGCATTTTTTCATGTGGTTGTGAATATTTTCCAGTTCTTTTGAAAGCTGTTCATATCCACTGACCATTTATTTATTGGAGAATGGCTTTTAATCATATATATATGTATATATAAAACAAACCCTTTACAAATTTTTTTTTCTAATTTGACCGCTCCCTTCTTATTCTAGATTCATTAATGTTGTCTGTGCAGAAGCTTTTCAGTTTCAAGTGATAAAAGTTTTTTTTTTATATTTTCCGATTCGTCTATCTTTTGTTTGGTTAAGGATACCTTTCTTACCCATAGCTGTAAGAGTCATATGATCTGTTATTCTTTTTTATAAAAGTATCTTTAATATTAAAGTCATTTATCCATTTAAAACATATTGTGGAGTGTGGTGTAAGATGTTGACCAAACCTAATTACTGCCAGACTGCTTTCCAATTTTTCTGACACTTCTCATCAAATAGGGAGATTTTCCCCTGGGTAACTTGTTTTCTACTTTATTAAACTCTGTTTTTTTTGTCAATAGATTGTTTAAATAATTTTTGTCAGAGCTGTTATAATTGTAATTAGTGCCTTTTCATCTCTGTATATCTAATCTGATGTTAATTTTGACTTTTTCTTAATTCTGAAATCCTCATGTTAGTTACCAGTTATTTCTTTTTGTTTATAAATTTAATGTTTTATTTTTTCCCCAATTACAAGCAATAAAAACAATTTTTAGCATTCATTTTAAAAAATTTTGAGTTCCACATTCTTTCTCTCCCTTTTTTCTCCCCTCTTCCTCCTCCCTCCTCCAATTGAGAAGGCAAGCAATTTTGTATAGGTTATGTATGTGTGGTCATGCAAAACATATTTCCATATTACTCATGTTGTGAAAGGAAACACAGAAAACAAAACTGAAGAAAAATAAAGAAAAAGTATGCTTAGATCTGCATTCAGAGTCCCATGAGTTCTTCTCTGGGGATGGATAGCCTTTTTTATCATAAGTTCTTCAGAATTGTCTCGTATCATTGTATTGCTGAGAATAGCTAATTTAATATTGTTACTGTATACAGTGTTCTCCTGATTTTGCTCATTTCACTTTACAGCAGTTCTTCATTTAAGTCTTTCTAGGTTTTTCTGAGTGTCCTGCTTGTCATTGCTTTTTTTTCCCTTTAATTTTAAATAATTAATTAATTAAATCTTATTTCCATAAGATTTTGAGTTTAAAATTTCCCCCCTTCCCTCTCTATCCTCCTCCCCAAGACAGCATGCAGTCTGATATAGGCTCTACTTACATATTCATATTAAACATATTTTCACATTAATCATGATGTAGAGAAGGATTAGAACTAATGGGAGGAACCACAAGAAAGAAGAAACAAAACAACAAAAGAAAAGGAGAGCAAATAGTATGCTTCCATCTGGATTCAGACTCTATAGTTCTTTCCCTGAATGTGGATAGCATTTTCCATTGTGAGTCTTTTGGAGTTGTCTACTCTAAATCACTATTGATTAGAGAAATGCAAATCAAAATGACTCTGAAGTACTACATCACAACTATCAGATTGGCTAACATGATAAAAAAGGAAAATGATAAATGTTGGAGATGTGGGAAAATTGGAACACTAATGCATTGTTGGTGGAGTTGTAAACTGATCCATCCATTTTGGAGGGTGATTTGGAACTGTGCCCAAAGGGCTATAAAACTGCATACTCTTTTTACCCAGCAATACGACTTCTAGGTCTGTATCCTAAAGGGGTCATAAAAACGGGAAAAGGATCCACATGTACAAAAATATTTATAGCAGCTGTTTTTTTGGTGGTAAAGAAGTGGAAATTGAAGGGATATCTATCAGTTGAAGAATGGCTGAACAAGTTGTGATATATGAATGTAATGGAATACTATTGTACTATAAGAAATGATAAACAGGTAGACTTCAGAAAAACCTGGAATCGTATTAAACACATTTCCATATTAGTCATGTTGTCAAAGAAGAAACAAATCAAAAGAAAAAAAACATGGAAAAAATAAAGTGGAAAAAAAAAAGTATTCTTTGATCTGCATTCAGACTCCCATCATTTCTTTCTTTGGATATGGAAAGCATTTTCCATCATGAATCTTTTGGAGATGTCTTAGATCAGTGTGTTGCTCAGAAGAGCTAATTCTGTCCTATTGATCACAGCACACTGTTGCTGTTACTGTGTACAACATTTTTCTGGTTCTGTTTACTTCACTCAGCATGGGTTCATGTTAGTCTTTCCTGGTTTTTCTGAAGTCCACCTGTTCATCATTTCTTATAGCACGATAGAAGTCCATTACATTCATATACCACAATTTGTTCAGCCATTCTCCAGTTGATGGGCATCCCCTCAATTTCCAGTTCTTTGTCACCACAAAAAGAGCTGCTGTCAATGTTTTTGCACATATACGTCCTTTTCCTTTTTGTTTTTTATCTCTTTGGGATATTTTGGGACCTATTAGTTGTATTGTTGCATGAAAGATTATACACAGAATAGTCGAATCAGTTTACAACTCTACCAACAATGCGTCAGTGTTGCAATTTTCTCACATCTTCTCCAACATTTATCATTTTTTTGTTCTACTATATTAGCCAATCTGATAGGTGGTGTGAGGTGGTACTTCAGAGTTGTTTTAATTTGCATTTTTTTATCAATAGTGATTTAGAGCCTTTTTTCATGTGACTGTAAATAGCTTTAATTTCTTCATCTGAAAATTGTTCGTATCCTTTGACCATTTATCAATTGGAGAATGACTTGTATTCTTATAAATTTGACTCAGTTCTCTATATATATTTCAGAAATAGGGTCTTTATTCAGAAAAAACTTGGCTGTAAAAAATTGTTTCCCAGCTTTCTACTTTCCTTCTAATTTTTTTTTTTGGGGGGTGAGGCAGTTGGGGTTATGTGACTTGCCCAGAGTCATACAGTTAGTGAGTGTTATGTGTCTGAGGCTGGATTTGAACTCACATTCTCCTGACTCCAGGGTTGGTGTCCTATCCATTGCGCCAGTTAGCTGCCCCCTTTCCTTCTAATCCTAATTGCGTTTGTTTCATTTGTGCAAAAATCTTTTAATTTAATTTAATCAAAATTATCCAATTTGGCTTTCATAATACTCTATCTCTCTTGTTTGGTCATAAATTCTTTCCTTCTCCATAAATCTGATAAGTAAACTATTCCTTGCTCTCCTGATTTGCTTATGGTATTATGTCTTATGTACTTAATCTATTCCACTGATCCACCACTTTTTAAAATTTTTTTAATTTTTAATTTTTTTAAAATTTTATTAAATTATTTTGATTTATCAACAATCACTTCCATATGCTTTTGAGTTGAAAGTTTTTCTCCCCCTTCTTCCCCCCCATCCTCCCCAAGACGGCGCGCAATCTGATACAGGCTTTACATTTACATGCCTATTAAACATATTTTCACGTTAGTGAAGTTGTAAGTAAAAATTAAAACCAATAGGAGGAACCATCAGAAAGATGAAACAAAACTCAACAGAAGGTAAAAGTAAGTGATAGCGATTCGACTTCCATAGTTCTTTCTTTGGGTGTGGACAGCATTTTCCATCCCGAGGCCTCTGGAGATGTCTTAGATCTTTGTAATGCTGAGAAGGGTTCAGCTTAACAATATTAGTCATTGCATAACGTGGCTGTTATTGTGTACAAAGTGCTCTTGGTTCTGCTCACTTCACTCAGCATCAGACCATATAAGTCTTTCTGAAGTCAGCCAGTTCATCATTTCTTATAGCACAATAGTATTCCATTACATTCATATACCACAACTTGCTCAGCCATTCCCCAATTGATGGGCATCCTCTCAGTTTCTAATTCTTTGCCATCACAAAAAGAGCTGCTATGAGTATTTTTGTACAAGTGGGTCCTTTTCCCATTTGTTTGATCTCCACCACTCTATTTCTTAGCCAGTACCAAATAATTTTGATGATTGCCACTTTATAAAATAGTTTTAGGTCTGGTATGGCTGGGCTACCTTCCTTTGAATTTTTAAAAATTAATTCCCTTGATATACTTGAGCTTTTGTTCTTCCAGATAAATTTTATTTTTTTTCTAGCTTTATAAAATATTTTTGGTAGCTTTATTGGTATGACACTGAATAAGTAAATTAATTTAGGTAGCATTGTCATTTTTATTATATTAACTCAGCCTGTCTATGAGCAATTGATATTTTTCCAGTTGTTCAGATCTGACTTTATTTGTGTGAGAAGTGTTTTGTAATCATGTTCATTGTCTTGGCAAGTAAACTCCCAAGTATTTTATATTGTCTATAGTTATTTTCAGTGGAATTTTCTCTTTCTATCTCTTGCTGTTGGGCTTTGTTGGTAATTCAAGTATTTTTCAAATAGGTAAATTTTGTTTAAAAACATCATGCAGAATCCCATTTTATATGCTCACAGTTAAGTTACCTAAAATATAAAATTCTCTAAAATAAAATAAAACAGTGATTATGAGTAATAATATAGACAGCCATATGCTTTGGCAGTTTTTTTTATTTATTAAAAGAAAGGACAAATCTATCTTTTATGAGTTAGTCCCAATGTTGTAGCTTGCTTTTCATCTGTTTTATTACTGTTTAAAGTTATCTTCATTTATATAGTTTTATATTGTTCTTTGCTGCTGGAGCTGGGATTTGAATCCAGGTCATCTCACTCCAGGTCCTGTGGTCTTTCCATGACATTTTAATGACTCTCATATCACACTACCTAAATAGTTTCTGCCCTTCACATTATGCAGTTATGTTCTATGTCATTAATTAAATAACAAATTATAGTTGTTGGAAAATATACTGTGAGTGTTAAAAAAAGAGAAGGCCAAGGAAGGTGGCCTAGCAGTACCAGATGTCAAAGCAGTAATCATTAAAACATCTGACACTGACTAAGAAATAGAGTGGTGGATCAGTGGAATAGATTAAGTATACAATACACAGTTGTAAATGACCATAATGATCCTAGTGTTTGATAAATACAAAGACCTAAGCTTCTAGGGCAAGAACTCACTATTTGACAAAAATTGCTGGGCAAACTGGAATGCAGTTTGGCAAAGCTAGATACAGCCCAGTATCTCACACACTATACTAAGATGAGGTCCAAAAGGTACATGATTTAGACATGAAGGGAGATACCATAAGCAAATTAGTGGTGCATGAAATAGTTTACCTACCTGTCAGATCTATCAATAAGGGAAGAATTTTTGACCAGACAAGAGGATATGAGAGCAATATAGGATATAAAATGAATAATTTTTATTGCATTAAATTTAAAAAGTTTTTGAACAAGCAATACCAATGCATCCAAGATTAGAAGGAAATCAGGAAACTGGGGGAAAATTGTTTATAGCAAGTTTCTCTAAAGGCCTCATTTTTCAACAGATTTGGGGAACTGGGTCAAATTTATAAAAATAAGCCATTCCCCAATTGATAAATGATCAAAAAATATACACAGGCCGTTTTCAGAAGAAATCAGAGTGATCTATAGTCATATAAAAAAAAGATCTAAATCACTAGTGCTTAGAGAAATGCAAAATAAAACAAGCCTGACTTACCACCTCAGCCTTATCAGATTGGCTAATATGACAACAAAGGAATATGAAAGATGTTGGAGGGGATGTAGAAAAATCGTGACACCCTGCATTGTTGGTGGAGTTGTGAACTGATCCAACCATTCTGGAGAGCAGTTTGGAACTGTGCCTAAAGGACTATAAAACTGTGCATATCCTTTAACCCAATAATTCTACTGCTAGGTTTGAATTTCAAGGGATCACAGAAAAAGGAAAAGGACTCATATATACAAAAATACTTACAGCAGCTCTTTTTGTGGTGGCAAAGAATTGGTAATTAAGGCTGTGCCCATCAGTTGAGGAATAGTTGAACAAGTTGTGATATATAATTGTGATGGAATTACTATTATGCTAGGTATGGGGTATTCAGGGAAGACTAAGTATCTCTGGTGGGAAGGCTGATGTACCCTTTTCAGGGCTGCTTTTCAACTTTGGTGTCCACCTGATTTACCCAACTCTTACCTTTGACTCCAAGAAGCTATAGTGTGTGCAATGGCCACACCACAGTAAACTGTTTTGGCAGATGGGCTAAACCAGCTTGAGGGTAACCAAGGGGTCTCGGACTTGTTGGCGATAGGGGCCAGGCATGTAAAGACTTGTCTGCAGAATGGGTGAAGGAGAACAGTTTGTTCCAATGGCTATGATGGTGGGTAAAACAGGCTCTGTGGAGCGCTTAAAGCTTAGTTAGACATTGAAGATACCAAGGTCAAACATTTGCATCCTGAGCCATTGCCAGTCATCTTGACTTTGTCTTGCCACTGGACTCTTCTGACTCTGGAAGAGAGAGTGAGACCCATGACTTCGAGCAACTCTGCCTCACGTAAATCCAGTTTATGCAGGAGTCAAAAGACATCACTCGTAACATTTTACCATTTTTACCTGCCTCAATGTCCTGTGGTGACAGGTAAGAGGCAAAGCAGCAGGTGAGGTTACACTGGGAGCTGTAGTCACAGTCCAGTGAGAAGATGACCTTATGGCTAGGCACCAGGCCATAGAGTTGTCTTCTCACTGGACTGAAGCAGCAGTGGGATTTGGTAGCCCCCTAGGTGTCTAAGCAGCCATATTTAAGGACCATACCGATCATCTCCTGGCATGAGGAAGCAGCTAGAAAAAGTGACCTAAAAGTTCTCTGTTATACCCAATCCTGGCCTGTTTTCTGTAGCAGATGGGGTCCTACCCTGTGGTCAAAATACAAAAAAAAGGTGCAAAAAATTTGCCAAGATGGTTCTGCTCTTCGTTGGTACATGGAATATGTGCATGCTTTTGGACAACAGAAGATCCTGTAGACAGACCTGAAGCATAAATAGCTTTGTGATAGAACTCAGCAGGTATTGCATCCAAATAGTTGTCCTGAGTGAAACAAGGATGGCAAATGAAGGGCAGCTTACTGGAGTTGGATACATGTTTTTGTGTAGTGGCCATAGTGAAGAGAAATGTTGTGAAGCTGGTGTAAGTTTTGCAATCAAAACTAATCTAGTCAACAAGCTTGTATGCCTCCCAAAAGCAGTGAATGACAGGCTCATGACAATATGATTGGTATTTGCAGGAAAGCACCATACAGCCATCATCAGTGTATATTCTCCCACCATGACGAACTTTGATGAGGTCAAAGAAGAATTTTATGAAGACCCAGATGCCCTCATTATCAGTGTGGTGAAAGAGGACAAGCTTATAATTCTGGGTGACTTTAATGCAAGAGTAAGGAAGGATTACCAGACTTGACAGGGAATCCTTGGAAGGAATGGAGTCAGAAACAGCAACAGCAATGGTTACTTACTACTGAAGACTTGTGCCTCTCGTGACCTCATCACCAATACTCTCTTACATTTACCTAAATGCAATAAAACTTTGTTGATGTACCCTCACGGCAAACATTGACATTTAATAGAGTATGTCATTGTAAAGAGAAGACACAGACAAGATGTGAGAGTGTTGAAGGCTGTGTGTGTTACAGAGTGCTTTACTGATGGTAGATTTATCTTCTTCGAGCTAAATATTCACAATTCAACCAAAGCAGTGGCCCCAAGGCAAGATGAGTACTGGGAAACTTAAATGTAAACAGTTAGAGCAGAGTGGAAACACCTAGTTGCTAATTTGGAGGGAAAGCTAAGCCAACACGTGGTTGGCAACAGTGGAGTAGAAAAGGGAGTGGTAGCTTTCAGAGATTTAGTATACTGCATTGCATTTACTCATCTGGGCCACAACACTCACAAACATCAAGATTGGTTTGACAAAAATGATGGGGAAATTCAGAGCTGCTAAATAAGGAATGAGAACTCCACAGGGTTTACCAGCAAGACAGTTCATCCATCTCTAAGAAGGCAGTGTTTAACGCCATCAAAAATAATATGCAGAAGGGGTGGAGCCAAGATGATGAAATAAAAGCAGGGATTTGCTTGAGCTCTCCTCCAAACCCCTCCAGATATCTGTAAAAATGACTCTAAACAAATTCCAGAGCAGCAGAACTCACAAAAGGACAGAGTGAAATAAATTTCCAGCCCAAGACAACGTGGAAGGTCAACAGGAAAGATCAGTTGCAACAGGCTGAGAGGAGAAGCCTAGTCCAGTGCAAACTGGGCCAACACAGACAGGACCCCAGCAAACCTGGAGCAGGCCTCAGGGGACTGAATCACTGGCAGCTGTGGCAATTTCAAGACTTCTCAACCCACAAATGCCGTAGACAACTTATAAGGTCAGTAGGAAAGGTCGGTTGGACCTCGGTGACAAAGGAACACAGTCCAACCCCAGCACAACCCCCTGGGTGGTGGCAGAGGCAGTGGCAGCAGTGCTTCCGGAGCTCTCAGCCCACAGATAGAAAGAGGATCTTACAACTGATCAGAAGGAGATTACAAGGATCTCTTTGCTGGCACAGAGGCAGGATTCTGTTGCTTTGCCCATACTTGGGTATGGGTAGCAGTCCTGAGTGGCAATCCTGGGGTGAGGAGGAGCACTGGCATAGCAGAACTTGTGGCAGCAGTAGAGAGAGAACCCTCCTCACAGTTCCAGGGCAGAAATGAGTGCTTGTATTCACTCATAGACCAGAGTACAAGCCAATAAAGGAATAAACACCTCTCCTTAGATCATACCATCTTGGATGAACTGAAAACTTACAGGTCCCTAGAAGTATCTCTAAAAACAGCTGCACAGAACCCCTGAAGCTTCGGACAGTACATCTTCCACACTGGAAGCAGACCCCTACCTTAACAAAGAGTTTAATAGTCAAGTAATTGGCTGGGAAAATGAGCAAACAATGGAAAAAAACTCAGACTATAGAAACTTACTTTGGTGACAAAGAAGATTAAAACATATGCTCAGAAGAAAACAAACTCATAGCTCCTACATCCAAAGCTTTCAAGGAAAATATAAATTGGTCTCAGGCTATGGAAGAACTCATAAAGGATTTTGAAAATCAATAAGAGAAGTAAAGGAAAAATTGGGAAGAGAAATGAGAGTGATACAAGAAAATCATGAAAAACCAGTCAACAGCCTGCTAAAGGAGACCCAAAAAAATACTGAAAAAAATAATGCCTTAAAAAATAGACCAACCCAGATGGCAAAAGAGGTCCAAAAAGCCAATGAGGAGAATAATGCCTTTAAAAGTAGAATTGGTCCAATGGAAAAGGAGGTTCAAAATCTCACTGAAGAAAATAATTCCTTAAAAATTACAATAGAGCAAATTAAAGCAGATGACTCTATGTGAAATCAAGAAATTATAAAACAAAACCAAAAGGAGAAAAAATAGAAGACAGTGTGAAATATCTCACTGGAAAAACAACTGACCTGGAAAATAGATCCAGGAGAGATAATTTAAAAATTATTGGACTACTTGAAAACCATGATCAAAAAAAGATCATCTTTCAAGAAATTATCAAGGAAAACTGCCCTGATATTCTAAAACCAGAGGGTAAAATAAAAATCGAATCCACCAATCACCTCCTGAAAGAGATGCCAGAAGAAAAACTCCCAAGAAATGTTACAGCCAAATTCCAGAGTTCCCAGGTCAAGGAGAAAATGTTGCAAGCAGCCAGAAAGAAACAATTCAAGTATTGTGGAAACACAATCAGGATAACACAAGATTTAAGGGACCATAGGGCATTTGATATTCTGGAGGGCAAAGGAGCTAGGATTAAAACCAAGAATCACCTTCATAGCAAAGCTTAATGTAATAACAATGAGAGGGAAAAATGGACATTCAATGACATAGAGGAATTTAATGCATTCTTGAGAAGCCAGAGCTAAATAGAAAAAGTGACTTTCAAATACAAGACTCAAGAGAAGCATGAGAATGTGAACAGGAAAGAGAAATTATAAAGGACTTATTAAAATTGAACTGTTTACATTCTCACATGGGAAGATGATATTTGTAACTCGTGAGACCTTTTTCATTATTAGGGTAGTTGGAAGAAATATGTATGTGTGTATATATGTGTATATGTGTGTGTGTGTGTACAACACACACACATATTAGAGGGCACAGGGTGAATCGAATATGAAGGGATGATATTTAAAAATAAAATTAAGGGGTGAGAGGCAAGTACTGGGGGAAGGAGAAAGGTAGAATGCGGTAAATTATCTCAAGTAAAAGAGGGAAGAAAAAGCTTTTACAATGGAAAGGGGGGGGGTGAGAGGGAGTGAGTGAACCTTACTCATTGAATTTGGCTTAAGGAGGGAATAACATACACACTCAGTTGGGTATGGAAATCTCTCCTACCCTACAGGAAAGTAGGGGGAAAGGGGATAAGAGGGGTGTGTGATAGAAGGGAGGGCAGATTAAGGGAGGGGGTAATCAGAAGCAAACACTTTTGAGGAGGGACAGGGTTAAAGGAGAGAATAGAATAAGTGGGGTGGGATAGGATGGAGGGGAAATATACTTAGTCTTTCAAAACATGACTATTATGGAAGTGTTTTACATGACTGCACAGGTATAAGCTACATTGGATTGCTTGCCTTCTCAAGTGAGGGTGGATGGGGAGGGAGGAAGAGAGAATTTGGAACTCAGTGTTTTAAAAATGAATGTTTAAAGAAGAAACATGTTAAAAATTGTTTTTACATGCAACTAGGAAATAAGATACACAGGCAGTGGATTTTAGAAATCTGTCTTATCTTACATAGAAGGGGATAAGAGGAGGTGGGAAGGTAATAGGGATGGCAGATTAGGGGAAGGGGTAATCGGAATGCATGCTGTCATGGGGTGGGGGGAGGAGAGAGATGAGGAGAAAATTTGAAACTCAAAGTCTTGTGGAAGTGAATGTTGAAAACTAAAAATAAATAAAAAAAAATAAAGTACAGGTACAGCTTAGAGAAGTGCAGGATTTTTGGCTCAGTGGAATTTTAATGCCAGAGTCATCTGTAGTATGATCTTCACCTGGAAGATGGTCCTCTAGCTGAGAGCCAGTGCAGCTTCAAAAAGGGTCAAGGAATGATCTGCCTGTATTTTGTTTGCTGCCCAACAACTCCAGGAGAAATACCAGGAGCAGAACAAAGGTCTCTATACAACATTTGTCAATTTGACCAAGGCCTTTGATACTGTTAGTTGTGAGGGCTGTGGAAAATCATTGTAAAATTTCGTTGCCTGGAGAATTTCATCATTATTCTACATCAGTTTCATGATGACGTACTTGCATGGGTTCTGGGTAATGGACAATGTTCTCACACTTTCTCAGTCACTGGTGAAGTGAAGCAGGGCTATCTGTGTACTTGCTCCCATGCTTATTAATATGATGTTTTCAGTGATGATGTCAGACCCTTTTAATAAGAATGAAAATGGCATCCAGGTCAGCTACCTCACTGACAGTAAGTATTTAACTTGAAAAGGCTACACACCAAGATAAAGTAAAGGGAGAGTTGGTGTGTGATTTTTGTTCACAGATGATTGTGCTCTCAGTGTACCCTCAGAGACTGAGACGCAAAAAAGTATGGATCGATTCTCTGCTGCTTGCGCTGATTTTGGCCTACCAATTTAACACCAAGAAAACAGAGTTTCTCCACCAGCCAGCACCACAACATCCATACATGGAATTATCGGTTACAGCAAATAGAGAAATTTTGCATGCAGTGCATAAATTCACTTATCTTGGAAGTATAATTTCTAGGGATGTACAAATAGATGATGAGGTTTACACATGCATTGCCAGAGCTAACTCAGTGTTTGGGAGGCTTTAAAGGAAAATGTGGGAGAGAAAAGCTATTAGGCAGCCTACTAAACTGAAGGTCTACAGAGCTCATTGTTGTATGCCTGTGAAACTTGGACAGCCTATCTGCACTGTGCCAGGAAACTGAATTGCTTCCATTTGAATTGTCTTAGGAAGATTCTGAACATCACCTGGCAAGATAAGGCACCAGACTTTGAGGTCCTTTGAACTGCCAGACATTCAGACTTTTCTGCAGAGAGTGCAACTCCAGTGGGCTAGCCACATTTTTTGAATGTTTTTGCCTAAAAGACTATTTTATAAAGAACTCACACAAGGGAAGTGCTCACATAATCAGAAGAAGCAATACAAGAACACTCTCAAGGTCTCTCTGAAGGACTTTGAGACATGGAGGACGCTGACAGAGGACCACCTAGTATGGCTTGCCTGCATCAAAGGTGGCACTGTGCTTTCTGAGCAAAGCAGAATGGCAGTAGTGGAAAGGAAATGTGAGATGCACGAATTTAGAGCCATCTCCACTCCAAATGTTCCTATGGATTATTTGTGTCCAACCTGTAAAGCCTTCTGAGCTCTTATTGGTATGATCAGCCGCAGTTGGACACACTGTACCTTGACCCCAACATAGTGATGTCATTTTTGTCCTCTTCGAGAGCAAATGACCACAGACAACCAACTATTGTGTTATAAGAAATGATGAGCAGGAGTGTTTCAGAAAATCTAGGAAGACTTACATGAACTGATGCAAGGTAAAATGAGCAGAACCAGGAGAACAGTGTATGCAGTAATAACAAGGCTGTATGATGATCAACTATGAATGACTCAGCTATTCTCAGCAATACAGTAACCTAAGACAGTTCTGAAGGACTTAAAATAAAAAATGCTGTCTATCTCCAGAGCAGGAACTGGAGTCTGAATGCAGATCAAAGTATGCTTTTTTAAAAAAAAAAATTTATTTATTTTTAGTTTTCAGTATTCACTTCCACAAGATTTTGAGTTCCAAATTTTCTCCCGTCTTGTCCCTCCCCTCACCCCAAGATGGCATGCATTCTGAATACCCCTAATCTGCCCTCCCTTCTATCTCTCCCCCCCCTTCTCTTATCACCTTCTCCTTCAGTTTTCCTGTAGGGCAGGATAGATTTATGTACCTCATTTCCTGTATTTCTTATTTCCCAGTTGCATGTAGAAACATTTCTTTTTAAACATGTGTTTTTAAAACTTTGGGTTTCAAATTTTCTCCCTTCCTCCCACCCCACCCACCCTAATTGAAAAGGCAAGCAACTCAATACAGGCCGTACATGTGCAGTTATGCAAAACACTTCCATTGTAGACATGTTGTGATAAACTAACTCTGTTTCCCTTAATCCTGTCCTGCCCTCCCCCCCAATTTATTCTGTTCTTTTTTTTGACCCTGTCCCTCCTCAGAAGTACTTCCTTCTGATTACCCCTTTCCCAGTCTGCCCTCCTCTCTATCATCCCCCTGCTCTCTTGTCCCCTTCCTCCCCTATTTTCCTGTAGGGTAAGACAGATTTCCATACCCAACTGAGTATGTATGCTATTCCCTCCTTAAGCCAAATCCTATGAGAATAAGATTCTCTCATTTCCTCTCACCTTTCCCTGTTTCCCCTCCACTGTAAGAACCTTTTCTTGTCTGTTTTGTGCAAGATAATGTACCCCATTCTACCTCACCCTTTCTCCTTCTCGTAGTATTATCCTCTCTCACCCCTTAATTTTATTCTCCAGATATCACCCCTTCATCTTCAACTTACCCTGTGCCCTCTATCTGTCTGTCTGTCTGTCTATCTATCTATCTATCTATCTATACATACATACATACATATAATTTTTCCCCTCCCACTACCCTAATACTGACAAAGGTCTCATGAGTTATAAATATCATCTTTCCATGCAGGAATGTAAACAGTTCAACCTTAATAAGTCTCTTATGATTTCTCTTTCCTGTTTACCTCTTCATGTTTCACTTGAGTCTTGTATTTGAAAGTCAGATTTTCTATTCAGCTCTGGTCTTTTCATCAAGAATGCTTGAAAGTCCTCTGTTTCACTGGATGACCATTTTTTCCCCTGAAAGATTATACTCAGTTTTGCTGGGTAGGTGATTCTTGATTGTAATCCTATCTCCTTTTCCCTCTGGAATATTATATTCCATGCCCTGCGGTCCCTTAATGCAGAAGCTGCTAGATCTTGTGTTATTCTGATTGTGTTTCCACAGTACTTGAATTGTTTCTTTCTGGCTGCTTGCAATATTTTCTCCTTGACCTGTAAACTCTGGAATTTGGGTACAGTATTCCTAGGAGTTTTCCTTTGGGGATCTCTTTCAGGGGGGGATGGATTCTTTCAATTTCTATTTTGCCCTCTGGTTCTAAAATATCAGGGCAGTTTTCCTTAATAAGTTCTTGAAAGATGATGTCTGGGCTCTTTTTTTGATCATGGCTTTCAGATAGTCCAATCATTTTTAAATTGTCTCTCCTGGCTCTATTTTCCAGGTCAGTTGTTTTTCCAATGAGATATTTCACATTGTTTTCTAATTTTTAATTCTTTTGGATTTGTTCTACTGTGTCTTGATTTCTCATAAAGTCACTATCTTCCAATTGCTCTATTTTTAAGGAAGTATTTTCTTCAGTAAGCTTTTGGACTTCCCTTTCCATTTGGCCAATTTTTCTTTTTAGGGCATTCTTCTCCTCATTGGCTTTTTGGACCTCTTTTGCCATTTGGGTTAGGCTATTTTTAAAGGTGTTATTTTCTTCAGTAATTTTTTGGGTCTCCTTTAGCAAGTTGTTGACTTGTTTTTCATGATTTTCTTGCATCACTTTCATTTCTCTTCCCAGTTTTTCCTCTACTTCTCTTACTTGCTTCTCAAAATCCCTTTTTAGCTCTTCCATGGCCTGATACCAATTCATATTTTTTTTTTGGCTAGGCAATGGGGTTAAGTGACTTGCCCAGGGTCACAAAGCTAGTAAGTGTTATGTGTCTGAGGCTGGATTTGAACTCAGGTCCTCCTGAATCCAGGGCCGGTGCTCTATCCACTATGCCACCTAGCTGCCCCCTAATTCATATATTTCTTGGAGGCTTTGGATATAGAAGCTTTGACTATGTAGTCTCCTTCTGGTTGTATGTTTTGATCGTCTTTGTTACCAAAGAAAGATTCTATGGTCTGACTGTTTTTACGCTGCTTGCTCATGATCCCAGCTAATTACTTGAGTTATAGCTTCCAGTGTGGAGAATGTACTGCTCAAGCTTCAGGAGTTTTGTGCAGCTGTTTTCAGGGATACTTCTAGGGACCTGAAAATTTTTAGTTCTTCCAAGGGGGTATGATTAAGATCCTTTCCTGGCCTGTGCTTTGGTCCGTGAGTGACCACAAGCACTCTTTTCTGTCTTGGAACTGTGAGGATACTTCTCTCTCCACCGCAGCTAAGCTCCACCATACCAGCACTCCTCTTCGCCCCAGAAGCACCACCCAGAACTGTG
The DNA here is from genome assembly GCF_003287225.1 of Phascolarctos cinereus. Classification (NCBI taxonomy): domain Eukaryota; kingdom Metazoa; phylum Chordata; class Mammalia; order Diprotodontia; family Phascolarctidae; genus Phascolarctos; species Phascolarctos cinereus. The sequence goes on from NW_027555847.1 coordinate 251,148,670, forward strand.
ACCCAGTTGTAAGCACGGGCAAAGCAAGAGAATCCTGCACCAGCAGAGTGATCACTGCAATCCGCCTCTTATCAGCCACTTGATTCCCCCTCAGTCTGTGGGCCAGAAGCTCAGGAGGCATCCGCTGCCCTTGGCCTGGGCCTGGGGAATGGTACTGGGACCCTGTGCTTCTCTCTCACCGCAGACACAGGCTTTTCCTACTGACCTTCTAAGTTGTCTTTGGTGTATATGGGTTGAGCAGTTTGGAAACTGCCACAGCTGCCTGTGATTCAGGCCTCTGAGGCCTGGCTTGCCTGAGCTCCCACGCTGCACTGTGCTTCTCCCCCCGCCCGGTACGATATACCTTTCTGATCAACCATCCAGGTTGTCTTGGGCTGGAAATTTGTTTCACTCTGTCTTTTTGTGGGTTCTGCTGCTTTAGAATTTGTTTAGAGCCATTTTTTACAGGTATTTGGAAGGGTTTAGGGGAGAGCTCAAGGAAGTCACTACTTTTACTCCGCCATCTTGGCTCTGCTCCCCAAAGCATACTTTTTAAACTTTCTTTTTCTTTCCTTTTTTTTTTTGGGGGGGGTCTGTTTTCTTTACAACGTGACTGACATGGAAATATATTTTCCATGACTGTGCACATATAATCAGTAACAAATTGCTTGCTGTCTCATTGAGTGGGGAGGGGGAGGGAGGGAGAAAAGAAGAAAATTTGGAACTCAGAAATTTCAGAAATGAATGTTAATTATTTTTACATGTAATTCAGAATAGAATAAAAATTTGATAGCTATTACATAAAAGATAGTCATCCGATTGAAGATTTTTATCACGGTATATTGAAATTAGCAAAACCAAAGCCCTGGAAGCACCTAAATATTCAAACAATTTGAGGGAGTAATGAAATAAATTGTGGTATATTAATGCAAAAGAGTATAGTGCTGTAAGTATTGATAATCAAACATTTATGAAATAATGCAAAATGAAAAAAGCAGAACAGAATGTACACATACTGACCCTGTTAGACAGAGGTTCTTGATTTCTCTGGTGTCAAGGGCATTCTGGAAGATTGGTGAATCCAATGGACCTTTCTCAGAATATGTTTTTAAATGCATAAAGAAAATGTATAGGATTACAAAGGAAACCAATTACATTAAAGTACAATTCTGAGAATTTTTAAAAATAAGTTTATAGTTCCCCGGTTAGGAAGTTGTAAAGGGAAAAGTAAAAGGAAATGAATCACGAAAGAATGGGTGCACAGGGGGAGTAACTGAAGTTTTAACATTTTATGTGTGGGATTTATTTATTTAAATGTAAATAGTTGCAAAGTAAGTTTAATTGGTTGTATTTGCTTATTTCATAATTGTATAACAAATAAATTTTAGAGATAATCATAGGTAAGAGGCCATTAAAAATTAACTATAATCAAAAGGGTCCTTAAAGGTTTTCTACACAGAAGACTATCTGAAGTCGCATTTGCACTCAGGTCCTCCTGACTTCAGGGCCGGTGCTGTATACATTGTGCCACCTAGTTGCCCCTATTAACTTCTTTTGAAAAGACTTTTTGCAATAGTTGCTGCTACTTTGTTTCCTCTCACTCTCTTTTTGGTTCCTTAGATCTGGCTTCCAGCTTCATCAGTCTACCAAAATTGCTTTTTCCAAAGTCACTAATGATCTCTTAATTGGCAAATCCAGTAACCTTTGTTCAGTCCTCATTGTCCTAGACTTCTGTGCAGCATTTGACACTATTGATCATCATCTTCTCCTTAAAACTCTTTTCTCTTTAGGTTTTCAGGATACAACTCTCTCATTGTTTTCTTCCTATCTTTTTTTTAAATTTTTTTTAATTTTTAAAAATTTAAAAAATTTTTTTCCCTTTTTTTCCTTCTTTTCCTTCTCTTTTTCTCTCTCTTTTTTTTTCTTCCTACCTTTTAGACCATTCCTCCTCAATCTCCTTTGTTGGATCCTCATGCAGATCGCCCCCCTCAAACTGTAGGTCTCGCCCACAGAATTCTGTCCTGGACCCTCTTCTTTTCTCCCTTAATACTATTCACTTGGTGATTTCATCTGTGGATTTAATTACCATCTCTATGCTGACTATTCTCATATCTACCTCTCCTGCCTAACCCTCTTTTCTGATCTTCAATCTTGCATCTCCAAACACTTTTCAGACATCTCATACTGGATGTCCGGTAGATATATTTTTAAAAAAAATTTAATTATATTTATTTTCCTTGTCTAGGATCAGAGAAAAAAACCAGTACCGAATTCTGGGTAGAACAGTTTGATCTGATTGGTTTGACTGCATACATTTTGTATGCATAGCTATCTAAATTAAAAATAAACACTCACATGTATGTCATATAACAAAAATATAGAAGTAAATTAAAAAATTAAGGCACTAGAACATGAATAGATGTAGTGTATTAGGAAACAGTCTTTGTCAATCACCCATTTTTCCCATTTAAAATTAATGCACGATGTCTTGCAAACAGCATTGTATCATGAAGTCATGCTTCTTCTGAGAACTGCATTCTAAGAGTGTTACCAGAGTAATAACTACGATACACAATTTCCCTCCCCATGTCACCAGCACTGATGTAGAACTGTCCTACCTGGTAAAGGTCAACGGCACTTTGCCATATTCACTCTGTATACTTCCTGTACACCAAGAAAATTATAAAAAAAAAATTGCATTTCACATCTGTAAGACACTGCATTGATGGAATTACAAATGTGACAGTTTTATCCAAGAATTCAGTTCAAATATCTTTTAAGTCATAAAAACCATGGTAAGGAATACATTTTAAAATATATCTCTCCCATGCCAAAATTAATTGGTTGTAATGCAGATTTTTCTTTTATTGATCATTGTCATTTCAAACGAAAAAGAACTGGCCTGGCAGCTGCTTTAAAATCTAACAAAAACTTGTAAGATAGCACCTTCTGTTTAATTTGGTGGGTCGTCTATGATGATAGCCATCTGAAACTATGTACGTAAGAGCTGTTACACTTCAAGTTTTTAAACTTTCTTTCTTTCTTTTTTTTCCTTCCTTCCTTTTTCTGCCTTCCTTCCTTTCTTTTTGAAACAATGTTTTACATGCCATTAAGTCCAGTAGATATCTTAAACTCAACATGTCCAAATCTGAACTCATCTTTACAGTAGAGGGCAAATCATCCTCCCAGACTTCCAGACTCTCAACCTAGGTGTCATCTTCTAATCCTCACTATCACTTACTCTTCATACCAATCTGTTGCCGAGGACTGTTGATTTCATCTTTGCAACATCTCTTGATATGCTACCTTCTCTCTTCTAACACTGCCACCACTCTAGTGCAGGCTGTCATCACCTCATAATCTCTGGATTATTACAACAGCCTGTTGGTAGGTTTTCTTGCCTCAAGTTTCTCCTTTCTCCAGTCTAATCCATCCTCCATTGTACCATCAGAGTGATTTTTTTAAAGTGCAGGTCTGACCGTGTTTCTTCTTCCCTCTCTTCTCTCCCCCTTCACCCTCCCAATAAACTCTAATGGCTCCCTATCATCTTCAGGATCAAATGCAGAATTCTCCATTTGGTATTCATTGTCCTTCCTAACCTAGCCCTCTTCCACCTTTCCCATTCTTTCTTTGTGCTCTTGACCCTGTCCTCCTTGCTATTTCATCAACGAGACACTCCATCTTTGGCCTTGGGCATTTTTTCTGGCTCTCTCCCATGCCTGGAATGTTTTCTTTCCTCATTTCCAACTGCTGGCTTTTGTGACTTCCTTTAATTCCCAACTAAAATCACATCTTCTACAGGAAGCCTTTCTCAGTCTCTCTTAATTCTAGTGCCTTCCTTCCTTTTAATTATTTCCTATTTATCCTATAAAAAGCTTGTTTATACATAGTGTAAACTTTACATTCGATTGTGGCTTCTCTAGAGCAAGGGCTATCTTTTTCTTTTCTTTGTATTCCCAGGACTTAGCACAATGCCTGGCAAATAGTAGTAGGTACTTAAAAAATGCTTCTATTGATTGACTTAAATCAGAGGTTCAGAATTTTTTTGTGTCATGGACTTTATTGTCAGTCTGGTGAAGCCAATAAAGACCCCTTCTTAACAATAATGTTTTTAAATGCTTTAAGATAAAATACCCAAAATTATCAAGGATGCCAGTTATTGAAATCTAGTTATCAAAATATTTTAAAAAACCCCATGGGATCATAGACCTCAGGTTAAGAACCTTTGACTGAAAGGAATAACCAATGTTTATCTAGATATGTCACTATTTTTTTCCTCTAGCATGTATGTATTTCTCAAATAAAAAGGTAACAAGGAAAATGAAAGCAAGCAATGACTTGGATGCTGATTTTAAATACTATTTAAAAAATACTCTTTTATAATGTGTGTCAGTCCTTTTGAAATAATTCACTGTCATATGGACAAGAAATAATGCTTAAAGAGGAGTGACAGCTTCTGGTTCTTAAACTAGATAAAACTCAGGTTCCCCTTGAAGTTTACCACTACACAATATTTAATTAGCCTCTCAATATTTTTAGCTAGGAACTGGACTGAAATAACAAAAATCCTTTCTCACAAAAGCCACTGACTAGGAGAATATAGGATATTTGTTTTCTTTGTGTCTCTTCTCTCTGGTTTGTCCTGGCACTTTTCTCTGTTGTTTCTCCTATAATCTTTTTGACTACTCCTTCTCAGTCCACTTTGTGAGATCATTTATCATGCTGCCTCTTATCTTGCTTCTCCCCTCTTCTTCCCCCATGCCCCCAGCCAACTGTGAGTCTACTCCAAGGCTCTTTTCAGAGCTGTCTTCTCTCCATACGCTCTTTGACCTAGCAACTTTGATCAGTTTCCATAGGTTTAATTATCATTACTGTCCGTGTGACTCCTGGATCTATATATCTAGCTCTCATCTCTTGCCTGAACTCTAGTCCAACATTGTCAACAGCCTGTGGTGCATTCTGAACTTAATTATCATGTAAGCCAGAGGTGTCAAACAAGCTGCATGTATGCAGTACTCCCAATTGTAACCCAAACCAGATTAAAATGTAATTTGGTAATATTTAACAAAATAAATAAAAATACACATAAACATAGATAACATTACCTTTTCAAATTATGTCAACATGTAGCTGCAGGGATCTGTATTTAAGGATTAGTGACTCCTTCTCCTCCTTTCTATTTGAGTTTGACACCACTGTTTGTAGACTTTTCAAACTGATAATCCAAAACAAAATTCATTACCTTCCCCGTTATCCACCGTCCCACCCTTCTTTGAAACTTTCTTATTTTTCTTGAGGGCATCACCTTCCTACAGTAATCCCAACTTAACATCCTTGACTGCTCATTTTCTCCTGCCCCCATATAGCCAGTCAATTGTCACTTCTAGTTCATAATAACTCTCACATCTACTTACCTCTTTTTGCCTACTCACCAAGCCAGCATCCTAAATTAGGTTCTCAATACTTTTGCCTGGACTATTTCAGTAGCCTACTAAATATCTTATCACAATTGTTTGAATTTTGTTTTTCCTTTTTCCATGTGTCCATATATCTCCAAATCAACCAACCAGCATTTATTAATTGTCTGTACTCTGCTAGGGACTGTGCTAAGTGATGAGAATAGAAGTACAAAGAATGAAACTGAGGCCTGGGGAGATAAAGGATTTGCTCGTGGCCACACTTCTTGTAAGTGGCTAAGTTTTTACTTCAAATCCAATAATTTTTTCATTCTACCTGGATTTTGTGCCACCTGTGCCTGCTTTTGCACCTTAATTCCCAAACTTGTCACATCCCACACTTCCCCAAAGACCTCCATGCCCTAGCCCCTGGATGCCTTCCCTCTTCCTCTTCACCTCTTGCATTCCTGTTTGGTAAATGTTTTGTTGGAAATAGCAGAAAAATGTAGTGATCAGTCTTTTCTCCTGACTTCATTTTTTCTTTTTAAATCCAGGATGTAATTTGAATATTACTTGGGACTTAAGAGCTTTGTGGTTTTATATAATTACGTTCATTCATTCGTGGTAATTTGCACATTAAATTTGTTGAAGGCTTTGTGTGTGGTGAGGGGGGAGAAGGATTTTATTTAAAAATCAAACCCATGAACAATGTATATTTTCATTATACATGTTTTGCATGAGTACATATGAGTGTTTATACACACATTTGTAAACTGCATATCTTATAGATCTTAATCTAGAAAGGAACACAGAAATAAAGTAATACAATTTGTAGATGAGGAAAGAAAGAATTAACTGTAAGCATTAAATTGGATCTTGTTAGAAAGAACAGTATAGTGTTCTTGGACATTTCATAGGCTAGGCAGCTGTATATTAGTGGTTAGTTTCTTGGGACAAATAATTATTGCACAGAGCTTACTTTGGGCACAGTGTAATCTTACATTTCTGTAATTCTTTTACTGAGAATTTTTATGCAGTGTGTTGAGAGAAAGCAGCCAGAAAAAAATATGAATGTGTGTGAATATCTGGGGTATGGAAACACAGATGATTGTAGAGGTAGATGACTGGGGAGCATGGGAGAGATGCCTCTCCTCAAAGCATTCTTTAAAAAAGTCTGGGTATGGGATAACTAAAGCTGTTGTGGACTAGTCCAAGAATTCTGGGGTCTGTCACTTTTACATTTCTGTTCCTTAGCTAGTTCTTCAGTGGTGGTAGTTAAATTCCATCTGTTTTGGAAAGCTTTTAAGTGTTTTACTTTTGAGTCACTGTAGCACTTTTATTATGAATAGGGTGAGAGGCTTATTTTTACTTAACAGGGGAGAAAGATTTATGTTAGTTATAAAAACTTCTTAATAATGAGTTACTAAACACTAAGTCAAAATACTCAAGGCAAGCCTATAAAAATCTCATCAGCAGATTTTAAATCTTAGGACAGATTACCATTATTATTTTTCTTACTTATTACCATGTAGGTATAGTAGTACTTGAAGGTAGTGTAGTAGTGCCTGAATGTAGACTAGATGAGTTCTCAAGATTTTTTGCAACTCCTTGATTCCATGGTATGTGTGTCTCTTGAATTTCAAATGCTTTTGAGAAAAATGGTACTCAATGTGTGATAGGTTGTTTTTTTTGGGGGGGGGGTTTGCTTTTAGAAAGCAATTGAATGAACAGAATTTGGACAAAATGAATATTTGTACATGAATATTTGGGGGAAATTGCCATGACTATTTTGACTTCAAATCTGCAAGTGGAATAAAAGCAGGAAGTATGTTTGCCTACTAACAAGGAGGGGAACAAAGTTTGTAGGAAGAAAAAATAGCTGATTGTGAGAACTGGTGTGTGTGTTTAAATAATATGCCTTCAAAGTTCTTCTTTATTGGTATATATTTAATGTCTTGGTTTTTGTCTTGTAGAATGGAGATGTGTGCATTTCTATTCTTCATCCTCCTGTAGATGACCCACAGAGTGGAGAACTGCCTTCTGAGAGGTGGAACCCTACTCAAAATGTCAGGTAATGGACTATATGAATAAGGACCATCTTTTTTTACCCTCTTGGGGAGGGAAAGGAAGAAGAAGAGACTCCTTTTGGTGAAAGTTTTTCCAGTTTCCTTTTCCCCATGGGTATTTTGTGGGATGTATTTATGTTACTCTGGAAATGTATAAATTGTTAGGTTCTCTTATGTTCACTTTTGGTTTATAATCTTGTAGAATTTTGTCACATTCTATAATATCTCTTTTGGTAAGTTTTCAGGAAATTAATTAAAATGTAAAAAATTATGTTCTATTTGGTATTGATTATTTTTTCTAAGTTTTTATCCTACCTTCATCCACAAATGTTAACAATATCATTTAAATGTGGAAATATTTTTGTTCCAACACTTTTTAAAATGGCAGCACTCTTTTTGTGTTTGTGGCATTAAGCAACAAAGACACTTTTCCTTTTGAAACCATGTACATACACATATGTACACATACACACCGACATACACAATATACATATATGTATATACACATAGATGTATACATTTATTACCTAAAGTATAGTTAGGCTAAGGATGTTGATAAAATATCTCTGCTTTTGTGAAAAGTCTTGTGGGATCTTTTTGGATTGTAAGACGTCTAGACCTATGGATACTACTATAACTACTCTGTAGTGGTAGAAGCAGAGTATCAGTACCTGTGGAATTAAATGTTATAGCATATTAGATTTAATATATGCTGTATTATGTCTTCATTTAGGTCAAATATACTTAAGTTGCAAGCTTCTTAAAAAAATTTTTTTTTATTAATTTATTTTCATTTATCAACATTTACTTCCATAAGCTTTTGAGTTTTAAATTTTCTCCCCCTCCCTCTCTGCCTGCCTCCCCAAGAAGGCATGCAATCTGATATAGGCTATCCATATACATTCCTATTAAACATATTTTCACATTAGTGATGTTGTAAAGAAGTATTAGAACCAGGAGGAACCACCAGAAAGAGAAAACAAAACAGAAGAAAAAAATAGCAAGTAGTATGCTTTGATCTGCATTCAGACTCCATAGTTCTTTCTTTGGATGTGGATAACATTTTCCATCATGAAACCTTTGGAGATGGCTTAGATCCTTGCATTGCTGAGAGGGGCTAAGTCTGTCAACGTTAGTCATCGCGCAGCGTGGCTGTTACTTTGTACAGTGTTCTCCTAGTTCTGCTCACTTCATTCAGCATCAGTTCATACAAGTCTTTCCAGATTTTTCTGAAGTCCACCTGCTCATCATTTTTTCTAGCAGAATAGTATTCCATTACATTCATATACTACTACAACCTGTTCAACAACTTGAGGAGCAGGAACTATATTATTTCTTTGCTTTTAATCATCCCATTTGTTGGTATTGTTGCAGTCTAAGTTAAGATGAATACCCATGTTCACTAAGAATTTTACTTTACAGGGATCCTCAGTTAAAATCGTCAATATATAGTGAGCTCTTGGTAATAGTGTATTCTGCAAAAGGAATTTGTTAGCAGGTTTGAAAGACTCTGTAATAACCTCAAAATATTTTTTGCGATTTCCATTAGTATAAGCCAGGCCTTTCTTTCTCCAAATGCAGAATTTCCTCAAGATAATACTCAGTTTTTTTTATCTTTCTTCCATAGCAGCAGTTTGAATCAATATGAATTTATTAGGTACCTACTATGTGCAAGGTATTAGTTGCTGAGGATACAAAGACAAGATGAAAAATAGTCATTTGCCTCAAAGAATTTACTGCTAATATGGTAGGAAGAACTATAATCCTAAATCAGAGGTTCTCAAACTTTTTGGCCTCAGTACCTCTTTGCATTCTTAAAAATTGTTGATTATCACAAAGAATTTTTGCTTATAGGTGTGCATACCTATACATATACATACATATATATCTGTATATATACAGATATATATATATATATATCTGTATATAAAAATGTATGTATATGCAGTATTAGAAATTAAAACATCTTAGTGTTATTTTGAAAATGGTATTGAATTCTTGGACTTCCTGAAAGGATCTTGAAGAGCCTGAGGGTTCCCCAGATCGTATTTGAAAACATTGCCTTAGATTGGTAAACTTGGAGGCTTCCTCTTTCATGTTAGTTTTGGAACCTAGTCAGTTGAAAATTTAAACTATATTTAACTATCTCTTTTCTGGGTGTTATTTTAAGCAAATATTTTCTGTTGATAAGTTATCAAACTCAAATATTACCTCCTCCATTTTGTTTTTGCATGTCTCTCTAGTATAGGGCCTTGTGCCTTAATAGTACTTAATAAATTCATGTTGAATTGAATTGGTACTATATAAGAAAGATAAAAGTAATGAAACCAGTAGAATGTGGTATGGTTTGGAAGAGTGAAGTCAAGGAGACTCTCAGCCTCAAGCCTTAGAACCTGGACAGTGGGCTAGTCACTCATCTTGTATAAGTGTATTCCTTCCTCTTTACTTTTTCTATAATCATATATTGACCATCACAGTAAGCATTTTTTAAAAATGATGATTATTTTACTAATCTGATCTTTTTTCTTGACCTTATGTTCCCTGGTTGCAACATGTTACCTTTTTGGACTTTTTTTTTCCATTCTGTCCTCATGATATCAGCTATAGCTTGAGGTGTATTTTAAATGAGGGCTTCCTAATTTTTTTCCAATCTAATTGTGCATTTCTTAGTTTGCTATACTATTCTCTTTTTATACTTGCTAATTTGTACTGATAGGTTGAGGATGGAGTAAAGGTGGTAGAAAGGAAGTACATGATAATAATGAAGGGGATAAAGATCATAAAATTGTAGATTCAGAGCTAAGAAGGGACCTTAGAGACTATTACAGACAACCCCTTTCCCCTTCACCCAATTTTGCGTATGAGGAAATTGAAGTATAGAGAGTCAGGCTTAGTGATTCACACAGGGTCACAGAATTAGTATCTAAGGGCATACTTAGATCATCTCAGAAAAATGAGTGATGTGGGTGGGTTCATGAAGTACATGTAATAATATTTGTTGCAGTTTGCCCAATTTGCTGAACACTAGTGAGGCCTTTGGGTACACATTTAGTTGCAAAGTGTTGGTCTAGATAGACCACATGGTTTAGTGAATATGCAGTTAGCTTGAAAATCCTGCTCAAAGTGTTGATTAGTTTATTACTGTCAACATGATGTGGCATGTATTCATATAATTCCAATAATTGGTAAAAGTAATGATACGGGTTTGGATCCCAGTCTTAGCCCTTGGTATCCATGTAATTTTGTGAAAGGCCTGTGCAGGCCTTCATTTCCCATTTGTAAAATAGTTAGCCTCTGAGTTCCTTTCCAGTTCTAAATCTGATATTCTTAAAGAAATTCTTAACAAATGAGCTTTGCTGTACTTAGGTTAGTTTCCCATCATGTTTTTTGTGGAAGTTACTTCAGTAGCTATGAATTATCTTTGATGAGATATTGGTAAAGGAGTTGATCAGAGGATTTTAAATGAGCTTCATTCCTTCAGCAATCTGTGGAGCTCCTTAGGGGCACAGAGTACTGTACTACATTCTTTGGAGTTTCCTTATAACCCTCCCATGAGTACCTTTGCTGGAATTCCCTCTTTTCTTTCTGCCTTTATTTTAAGACCTAATTCAGTGTTCACCCTTTGAAATCATCATACCCCCATCTCACAGACCAATAGGCTGTGCAATATTGACATTTACTTGGAGGATTGTTTTGCTACTGTTCTTAAATTGTACATCTACTATATCTTAGCTAGATGGCAGGAATTGTTTTTTTTATTTGTTTTTTCATTCATTTCAGTCATATCTGACTCTTCATGACCCCATTTAGAGTTTTCTTGGCAAAGATATTGGAGTGGTTTGCCATTTCTTCTCCAGCTTATTTTACAGATGGGGAAACTGAGGAAAATGGGGTTAAGTGACTTGTCTAGGGTCACACAGCCAGGAAGATGAGTCTTCCCCATTCCTGGCCTGGCACTCTTATCTACTGTGCTATCTAGCTGCCTTCTATGTTTTCGTGTGCATTAGTTTCCTGATAAGGTACAGAATAATGCGTTGGGCACTGGATTAAATTCCTATTGAGTATTTGAATTGAGAGAAATGCCCTAAGTCACCAGGGTAGGTAAATTTAACTTTTAAATTAAACCATTTATTTAATATTTTGATTGAGTATTTGAATTGAGAGAAATGCCCTAAGTCACCAGGGTAGGTAAATTTAACTTTTAAATTAAACCATTTATTTAATATTTTGCTACCTTTTCACCTACATATCTGTGTACAATTTTATTAAAGTAAAAAATAAAAGACAATACTATGATTTACTGGTGTGATTTGTTTTTCATTAAAATTTCATTCCTATGCATAGAAATCTCTTTTTATTACTGTGTTGGAGAAATTAGTGGTAGTTGTCAACATCATGGTTAACTAATTTTCTGCAGTTTAGAACTGATCCTGTACCAAGAATTGAGAATGGTCATAAAGAAAAACCACCTGGAGTTAGTGCATGACCTACAACATAACAAAAAAAAAATAACCAGACATGATTAACTTTAAGATTTTTATAAAACACATGTAATAAATAGGTTTTATTTAATGAATATAATTTAAATTGTTTTTTATTTACTCCATTTTATGCATTCTTGGTTGGACTGTGTTAATACATTTTAATGTTTTAAACATTTATATATGCAGTTATACTTGTATATTAATTTTTTAAAAATTCCGTTTGTCATGATGGCACATGCCTGTAATCTCTGTTACTAGAGGAGAATGAGAGGCGGGTGTATTGATTGAGTTAGGGGAATATGAATTGCAGTAGGGCTAAAGCCAATTAGGTTTTCAAACTGAATGAATCACTAATATAAGTGAGCCCCCAGGATTGGAGGACTGCCAGGCTTTCTGGTTGTCTAAGGAGATGTGAACCTGCCTTGGTCAGAAAAAAAGCAGGTTAAAGCTTTTTTACTGATCAACATTGAGAAATAGGTCTGTGAGTGGCAGATACACATTCATCTTGGGTGAGATGAGGAGACCCAGTTGAAGGCAGAGGGAAGTTTAGTAAATTTCATATAAGGTTCACTGAAAATTTAGATTTTAAAGATGTTTAGAATGAACCTTACCCTTACCCTTCTGGGCCTGCTCAGGACTAGAAGAGGTGGTAGTATGGAGATTGAGTCATGCAGCTGGAGCCAGAGGTGATAAAATGCAGTTTCTATGCATAATTTCCTTGGTTGGACTCTGTTGTTACTTCTTTAGGTAAATTTTTAATGCTACCATCCAGGGTATAGTTTTCTTTTAATATACTAGGGATTTATGTCCTTTTGTCTTTTAATTTGCCTGTGGTACCACTCTTCCCATGATTTCAATTGCAGGAGGTATATACATACACATACACATGTATACACAGACAGACACACACACACACACACACACACACACACACACACACGAAATCAAACATTTTCAGGGACTTGGAATATTTTGTCAAGCTGTAAAAGAATTGGGAGTACCAATTATATAAAAAATAAGTATGTTATAAATACATGATTTTGTAGTAGTACAATGGATAATTCATTCAAATATTTATGTATCAGGAGAAAGCACATTTTGGTGTCCTGGGCTCTCTTCTCTTCTCTCTCTGTACAACTTCACTTGGAGAATCTCATCCACTCCCAGGGAATTACCATTTCTATGCTGATGATTCTCAGATCTACCTAGCTTGTGCTAAACTCTTGGGTGACCTCAAATTTGTATCTCCATTTGCCTTTCAGAGAACTTGAAGTTTATGTCCAGTAGGCATCTTAAATGGAATATATCCAAAACAGAACTCATTATCTTTTCCCCCAAACCCTTCCCTCCTCCTTCTTCCCTATTGCTGTGGGCAACACCATCCTCCCAGTCCCTCGGGCTTGCTACCTAGGAATCATCCTGGAATCCTCATTTTCTCCCATCCCCCTATCCAAACTATTGCCAAAGCCTGTCGATTTCACCTTTGCAACATCTTTCAAATATGCCTCATTCTCTCCTGTGACACTGGTACCACTCTGGTGTGGGTACCACATCAGGTGATGGCTTGATTACTGTGATAGCCTTTTTATGGGTCTGTCTGCTTCAAGTCTTTCCACTCTGATCAGTTCTCTGTTCAGTCTTTAAAGTATTTTTCCTATACAAGTCTAATCATGTTATCCTCCTGCTCAATAAACTCCAATGGAATCCTATTGCTTTCAGGAGCAAATATAAAATGCTCTGTATGTCATTCCTTAACTCTATCCCCTGTCGACTTTTCTGGTCTTCTAAAATTTTACTCTCTGATATATACTCTTGATCCGATGACACAGGCCTCCTGGCTCTTCCAGGAATAAGACATTCCATCTCCCAGATCTGGGTGTTTTCTCTGCTTTTCTACCATGCCTAGAATGCTCTCCCTCTTCCATTCTCACCACTGACCTCTCTGGCTTCCTTTAAGTCCCAACTAAAATCCCTTCTACAGGAAGCCTTTCCAAGGCTCTTAATTAATTCCAGCGCTTTCCCTTCTCCAATTATTTATTTATATTGCCACTCCAAATATTCATATGGACTATTTGTGCCCAACCCGTGGTAAAAGGATTCTGAGCTCATATTGGTCTCTTCATATAGTCTGACATACTGTACCTTGACTCCAACATAGTGGTGTTATTTAGGTCTTCTTTGAGAATGGAAGACACCAACCAGTTTGCTTTGTCTATATTTGTTTGCATCTTGTCTCTCTGATTAGATTGTAAGCTCCTTGAGGGCAGAAACTTTTTTTTTAAAGTATCTCCTGTGCTTAGCACATTGCCTGGCACATAGTAGGCATTTAATAAATGTTTGTTGAATTGAATTGATTTAGATGATTCTCTGACTGGTTGGAAAGCAAGAAACTTTACCTCTAAATGACCCCAAGCAACTCTAAGATTACAAGATAAAAGATAATTGTAGTTACTTTAGTGGGGAGGGAGTTTCTATACCAAGAATTTCCTACATTGGTGAAATTACAAGACCCCTCCCTCCCCACCCCCCTTTTGTGCAAGGCATCACTCTTAACTTGAAACTTATTCAATAACTTCTGACATTTCCCATTTTATTCCCTCAGGTAACCTTGTTTTTCTTTGAAGCCTGATATTTTGGATGACTGTAGTACCATACTTATCTTTTCATAGTTTCAGGATTGCACTCTAGTCTATAGGTCTTTACCCCTCAACTTCAGGTTGAAACTATTTCTAACTAGTATACTGATGTTATGGTATGTCTAAGACTCTGCCAGATTGTGCTCTGCCTTAAATTTCTACTTTCCTGGGCCTCTGGCCTTAGGTATTAGTTATGCAAAGTCAAAAGTAAAGTGGTCCTCAAGCAGCTTATATTATGGAAGGCAACATACATGTACTTAAGTATATACAAAGTAGATACAAGATAATGTTTGGGAGGTAGGCACTGGTAGGTAGGAGAATCAGCATAAGTTTCATGTACAAAGTGGTGTTTAAGCTGAGCCTTGAAGGAAACTGGGGATTCTAAGAAGTGAAGGTGAGGAAGGTGTACCTTCCAGAGGGACAGTCTGGGCAAAGGCAGGAACACAGGCAGTTGAATTGAATGCTATTTTTTGCAGAACCGTAGAGTATGTGAAGGGGAATAAGTGTATTATAAACCTAAAGAAATAGATTAAATTCAGTTGTGAGGGACTTTAAATGTCAGAGGAGTATATATTTAATCTTAGAGATAATAGCGTGGGCAGCACAGTGGATAGAGCACCAGGCCTGAAATCAGGACAATCTTGAGTTCAAATTCAGCCTCAGACGCTTGCAAATCACTTAACTCTGTTTACTTCAGTTTCCTCATCTTTAAAATGAACTTGAGAAGGAAATGGCAAACATGCCTTTATCTTTGCCAAGAAAACCCCAAATGGGGTCATGAAGAGTTGGACATGTGTGTGACAGCGACCCTAACCCAAATTAAACTCAGAGACTTCTCAAGGTGGAAAGCAAAGGTTTACCTTTATTACAATCTCGCAAGATGGCTGTCTGCTCCTTTGATACACGGGGAGAGAGACAGAGACAGAGACAGCCTACCAGGGGCCGCCTTATAAAAGCAAATCTCCACCCACCATGCAAAGTCTCCACCCACTACCAAACAAGTCTCCACCCACCACTATCCCTTACCCCCTTAACTTGGGGTGGGCTTACATTCCAGGCCCCAAATTCAAAGACAAGGAAAGAGGCGGGAAGCCAAGAGCAAAGGCTCAGGTTGGGGGTGGGGCAGGGCTTAAAAACAGGGTCTGAGTGGGGGAGGATTTTGAAAATAATAATCAAAAATTATTGACCTTGAGGAGGCTTCACTTCTGAGAATTCATGTCTCATAATTTCCCCTTCTCATTTCTTACAATTTGAAGCCTCCTCACAAATATTACACCTTACTGATACAGAGGCCCCAAAATAATGATAAACTGGCCATTTAAAGCTTCAGAAGTCTCTTCTCATACCGCTGACACTCTGGGCATCATCTGATGAAGTCTTCTTGTCTAAATGCTGTTCAAGCAGTGTCCAGCAGACTCTCACTTCCCTCCTGCAGGGATTCTCCTTCTTGTATCCACTCTCCTACAAGATTGATCTCAACACAGTTTTAAATTACTTTGCCAATTAACCAGGGCAAATAATGAAAATTAACTCAACCCCTATGTCTCTTATCATTGCCAGATCAAAATTGGAACTTGTCCAATTGTCATGTTTCAGGATGCTCAATTTAAAAAAAAAAATCAGAACCTAGTCCTGCACTGTGCATTACTTCTAGTTCTATACCTTTATTCATTCGTATTCATATTCCCCATCAGGAGGATGAGATTCCACTAAGGAATTAATAACATTCCAACACATAGTAGTTAATTTAAAACCAGTACATGTCAAATAACAAAACAATCCCAACTTCTAGTCATGTACAAATAAATAGTCCTTAATTAAAATAGATGCTTCTTTCAAGGCATTTACAAGATAAGCCATAAGCTATTTCTCTTTTAACATCAATTGTAACAAACTGAGATAACTTTAACATTAAGTATTAACTTAACAGAATAATATCCTCGATCCACAGTCTCTGGCCTAATTATCCCCTAATGATGGGGTAAAGGTCCAAATCGACCCCTGTCCCTCGCCCCAGCCTTCCATCTTCTTTTGAAAGCCCTGGCCTCACTTTTTGATCTTATTCAGATGTCTTTCAAACTTCTCCCCTCATTATATATTCCCATTGTCTATTCAGTCTCTCAGACATTCCAATCAGAATTCTCTCCTAGACCCCTTTCTCAGCCCCTCCTCTGGTCACAGTTACTTTAGTGTATGTAAGATCCAGAGACTTTCTGATGCCCCGCTTTTCCTTATGGGCATCACCTGGCCTATTTGTTTATTTCTAACAAACTTCCCCCCTGGCTGAAAAGACCTGGGCTGAATTTCTTCAGGAGGAACCCTTGTGCCGTGACCTTGGAGTCCCAGCACCCCCAAACCTCCAGACCTCATCATAACCATTATGAGAAATTAAAGGATCCTGACTTATACAGGAATATGCTTAATTCTGAAATTCTAGGCCAAATAACTCAATCTTTTGTATCTTACTCTAATAACCTCAGATGTTCCCGCATCAATCTATTGCTTAATAGATTTGATATTTATGCTTACAAACTTACGAATATAGGAATTTGCCACGAAAGAACATAACTAAAGGGAACAATGCTTCCCTAGATTCGTGTCAACTCCAGGCAGAAGTTATATAATAACCAACTGCATTGAGCCAGGTTTAAAGTCTTCCAGGTGTCAAAGTGGGGAAATTGAGTCAGGAGAATTCTACCTCAGCCATGCAGAAAAGTCGTTCTTCCGACCTTCCCATGAGGACACCTTCTTACAGCTCTTAGGTGCAGCTCACAAACCTCTTTGCAGGTTGCTGACGTCATGGGTCAGTAGCACAATCAGTTCTTTGTTAACCATACCTGGAGTTAGACTCAAAATAATACTTCATTAACAGATTCCAAGGTCTTAGATAGCAGATTCCCCTCATCAGAGTTTCAGGTGTGACTATAGTCTCACATAGGGAACATCTCCAAAGTGAGTTCTAAGTAGCTTGCATAACTTCCTACACGTTATGGTTCCTAATAACATCCAAAATAAAATCAAATTTCCGTTAAGATCATAGGTTGCTACTCTAAATAGATTTGCCTTTCTGTTTCTCAAGCTTATCTATCCATCCTTAATCTGAAAGAATGAGACACTTTCAGGACTCGAATCTTGTACATATAAGTTCAAATAGTAATTTTAGCTCTTTCTAGGCCATGGAATGAATTCAGATCAAAACAGTAAGATCTTTCCTACTTACAGTTTATTACAGAAATTTAGATGCTTTAGTATTAATCACTAGCTTTAGATCTGACACTGCTCCCATTGAGACTGTTTCTGTAAAAGCACCCAGTTAAGTCCAGTCCAAGAATACAACAAACCCAGGAATGAAACTATAGTTCATAGTAGGTTTGGACATAATTTTCTTGCAAATAGAAATTTAGTAGGCTCTCTAAGAAGAGTATCAAAGATTTCAAAACATTTTTTTTGTAATAGTATCTCCCTTTCTCAAAAACAGCTTACAATTTTCTAATTACCATAAAATTCCTAGTTACCTAAATTCTCTAGTCAAAAGGTGTCCGTGTGAGAATTATGAGATTTTACAAAATCAGGATTTTTTGTTTTTGTTTTTGCATAATTATCAAGTTTCTCTTCACACACACAAAATACTTTTACCAGTGCTTGGCTTAAACAATAACTCCAAATAGCTTAGTTAACAATTTTAAGCTTCATAAGTGAAAGCCAGATAATCCCAGCTAAAACTTCCCTTTAAACAGAGACAAAACTTGGAAGTTCTCATTTCTTAAATTACAATACTTAAAAGGAAATGTTACAAAACAGGACCATATAGAATGTCCCAACAGCCCCGATTCATTCCTTTTTCTCTCTTCTCTGAAGGCACAATTCTTAATTTAACATTCTGGGTTATAAAATAAATTGCCCTTCCAACAACGTAACTAACACAATTGCTTACTAGATTACATCACATTCAGAAATATGTAAGCAGTATATTAAAAACTTAAAACAGACCCAATAAAGATCTTTCTTTCTTTCTGAATTCTTTCACCAGGTCCAGTCTCCTGGGGCCACTCCCACCCCACTAGACTGGCTTTTCTTTATTATCTATGCTAGCCCATCATTGTCTTTTTACTGGTCCAATATCCTAGGGCCACATCCTGATTCAACCTCAATGACACTCCCAATCAGGAATTTGGTGGCTGGCAGCCTGGATTTCCCCCAGGCCCACTAGTCCCTGCCTTAAGAGTCTGGCCCACATGGCCCATCCCCCAACAAACCCAATGGTTAGCCTAAAGAAGGCCTGGATTGAAAAACACATGTATATATATATACACATCTATACACACACACTTTTTAAAAAATTTTTTTTCCAATTTCTAATTGAGGCCCTAATGAGAGAATACCTCATTAATTCCAAATACATATCAATAAGTTTTTTTACAATAAAATATGTTTGTATCACAAGGCATACATTATAAAATTATTCCCAAAATTGTAATAAATTTTGAAATAACCCATTATCAATTTAGATGAATACTCCCAATCACTTTGACCAGAGAATAATTCATCTCATCATTAATATGTTGAAACTATAAACCACCATATATATTTTTTTATAATAGTCAAGATTTTAAATGAAAATCTCCTATCATAGTCTTATAATCAAATATACCTCACTAGGTATTTAATAGTTTCAAATTATCTCATCTTTATCACTAAAAGACCCATTCAAGAGTTACCAAAACACCATTTCTACCTCACAGTGGTCCCTCAAATTTTACAATCTAAGAGTTTTAGAAGTACAATACAATTTAGAAACATAGTAATAACTTAAACAATAAACTTCAGATAACATCAGTTGCATTTCCAGATTATCACAAGTAGAAATTATCAATCTTATTATTCTTAGTACTTTTAACAATTACATTAACTAATAATGCCACATCTCATAACAACCATTTTTTAACAGTAAACTTAAATCCAATCAGATCCGAATTTATAATCATTAATAACAAACAGTTAAAAACATTTTTGTTTTAAATTCAATACTCTTGGCCCTTTAAAAGGAAATATCCTCCACAAATTTATATATTCCCTTGAAAAGACATGCGGTGACAATTCCTGCTCTATATCCTCCTTTTCTTTCCTACTTCCTTAAGGGAACTAAGAAAAAAAAGTCCCCTCTTCCTTTTTAGAGGCTTATCAGATGGAACCTCCCTCCTGAAAATCTCAGGCTTCAGCAATTTGAACAGGACGTAACCCTCTATAGATAATTGAATAGGGCCCTCCCTCTCTCTTCCTGGACTGCTTTTACAACTTTACTATGCATTCTGAACAATTCACTGGTCTTACAAAAAAAAATTATTTTTTTTTTATTCCAAAAGTTTCCAAACCTTTTACTCTCAAACCCTCTATTGACTCTCATTCACACCATGGACACAAACAGGAACACAAAACAGACATACAAGAAATTGCTGCAGAGTCCTCACATCATATTTAATCAAATTTTTTTTTATCTTTCCCTTTTTGTTTTGGTAGTTTGTTCCAGTCGTGGAGTCTACTCCCTAAAAGACTATCTTCCGAAATATCAAATGGCAGCTTCTGGTTTACTACTTTAGACTGCGGTTTGCCCATAATTTTCTTACCTATATGCAGTTACACAAATGAATTTGGCTGAGAGAGGTTGCTCTTCTCTCCCAGTGAGTTACTCAAAGATTAACAGAAGAGGTTGCCCTCCCCCCTTACAGTTACCCTAATGTTCTCTCAGTGTCCCCGGAATTTAGTCGGGCGGGGTCAGAGACTTAGCAGTTAGTTAATTTAGCTGAGGGTCATCGCCTTACCTCCAGGTCAGGGACCTACCAATAAAGGGAACATTTGACAGCCGGAGTTTTTCGGGCTGTATGCAATGCAACTCACGTGACTGATTGATTCTTCACTCTATTTCACTCAATTCACCACAGCCGGCTGGCTTCACACAATCTTATAGCTGCCCTGCCTTTGTTTTCCCCCTTGAGCGTCTCTCTTCGAGACCTTCCCAGACGGAGGGAGGCTCCCTAAGTCTGGTCTGAGGGTTGCCGGGGAAATCTCTGAGGGTGCCCTGACACACCAAGGTCCAGACGGTAGTCTCTCTCACAGATGGGCAAAATCTCAGTGGGACTTCCAAAGCTGTGTGTGACAGTGACCCTCACCCAAATTAAACTGAGACTTCTCAAGGTGGAAAGTAAAGGTTACCTTTATTACAATCTCTCAGGATAGCTGTCTACTCCTTCCATACACGTGGAGAGAGAGAGTGAGAGACCGCCTACCAGGGGCTGCCTTATAAAAGCAAATCACCGACCATGCAAAGTCTCCACTACCAAACAAGTCTCCACCCACCAGTATTCCTTATCCCCTTAACTGGGGGTGGGCTTACATTCTAACTGGGAGGTGGGGCTTACATTCTAAGCTCAAGAGTTTCTTCCTATCCCTTTAACTGGGAGGTGGTGCTTACATTCCAGGCCCCAAATTCAAAGACAAGGAAAGAGGCGGGAAGCCAAGAGCAAAGGCTCAGGTTGGGGGTGGGGCAGGGCTTATTCTTTCTGTTACATGCTTAAAAACAGGGTCTGAGTGGGGGAGAATTTTGAAAATAATAATCAAAAATTATTGACCTTGAGGAGGCTTCACTTCTGAGTTCACCTCTCACAGACATGACTGAACAACAAAAACAAGAGATAGTAGGGAATCACTGGAGTTTCTTGAGCAGGCAAATGACTTGGTTACTGCTGTACTTTAAGAATGTTACTTTGGTAGCTGTTCGAAGGATGGATTGGAAATCGGGGAAACCTGAGGCAGGAAAACAGTTTAGGAGGTTGCAGCAGTCTAGGGGAAGACTTGATGAAAGTCTGAACTACAGCTGTGATTTTAATACGGTGGAGGGTAGGATTAATAAGGTTTGGCAGTTATTGATTGGTCTTTGGGATCAGTTCTCCTAAAGCTCCTTTTCTTCTCTGGACAAGAAACTGTGTAGTGTATATAGAAAGCTGGTTGGGGTTCAAGTCTTAACTTTTACTCATTTTGGTCCTGGGAAGTCACTCTGTAAGTTGCCGAGAAGACATGACCTATGTTGGTAGAGGGAGTTTCCTTACTAGGATTGAGGGATTAAATTAAATCTCAGTTAAATAATAAGTCCAATTCCTATTTCTATCTTCTCCGAAAAACTCCATGAACTGCTTTATCTTTCCAAAGACTAAAATCTTTCTCAATTTAAGTTGTGGTTGCAACAGTGCTATCTTGGGATTTCCCATTTAAGGTGACCATAATCATCCCTGAGGAGTTTCCAGACATTATTCTTCTGTTGGATGTGGAGGTCCTCAATCTACTGTGATTTTATTCTTCACCTCAGATCCCTTTCATCTAACTGTTACCTTTGTATTCAAAGTATCCCAAGCAGTCCTCAGTTTCCTCATGTTAAAGTGTAAGGTAAAGCCAGCACAAGTGACCAATGAATTTGAAATCTTAAGGGATCTGAAAGGGGCTTCCTCTTTGCTTCATTTAGTTTCAACAAATATTTGTGAAACAGTTTTACACCATATAACATGCTGTACAGAAGGCATAGCAAAGACTTAAAATATGGTCTTTGCCTTCATTGAGCTGATAATCAAGTATATATATATAATTTATTAGCTGCCAAGTTGTCTCTGGTTCTGATGTGAGCCAATCTAAAAGTAGTTCACAAGTAGATAAATGTTAAGCCAATTTGTTGATATATTGTTAGTAAGATAAATATAATTTTACTGTATTTTCTTATTGGCCATTGGACTAGATTTTTCTCCCTTCAGTGGCTGGGAATGAGTTTCCTCACACTTAGGAATAGCTTGATGTTGAAATGAAGGGGGTTCATTAGATGATTACTCACTTATAATATCAGCATAATAGCTCACTTTTAAAAAAAAATATTACATTAAGATTTACAAAATCCTTTCCTGCAACAACCCTCTGAGATGTGTAGTAGAAATATTTTCACCCTGTATTGAATGAGAGAAAGAAGCTCAGAGGAGTTAGACTTTTTAGTGGTCATTAGTGGTCATATAACTGGTATATAGGAGCTCAGATGGAAACCCATTATCTTTCTTGTTGTTGAACATATATCTTCCTCAATCAGGTGTATAACTTCTTTTTTTAAATTAATTTATTTTTAGTTTTTAACATTCACTTCCATAAGCTTTTCTTTTTTTTTTTTTGGAACCCTTCCCACCCTTTTTTTTTGGTGAGGCAGTTGGGGTTAAGTGACTTGCCCAGGGTCACACAACTAGTGTTAAGTGTCTGAAGCCAGATTTGAACTCAGATCCTCCTGACTCCAAGGCTGGAGCTCTATCCACTATGCCACCTAGCTGCCCCTTCCATAAGCTTTTGAGTTTTAAATTTTCTCCCCTTCCCTCCCTTCTAGTCTCACAAGATGGCATGAAATCTGATGTAGGCTCTACATATACATTCCTTTAAACATATTTTCACGTTAGTCATGCTGTAAAGAAGAATTAGAAACAATAGGCGGAACCATAAGAAAGAAGAAACAAAACAAAATGGAAGGAAAAAAAAGCAAATAGCATGCTTCAATCTGCATTCAAACTCCATAGTTCTTTTCTGGATGGGGATAGCATTTTCCATGAGACTTTTGGAGATGTCTTAGATCCTTGCATTGCTGAGAAGAGCTTAGTCTATCAGTTAGTCATCGTATAACATTGCTGTTACTGTGTACAATGTTCTCCTGGTTCTACTCTCTTCACTCAGCATTAGACCATGCAAGTCTTTCCAGGATTTTCTGAAGCCTGCCTGCTTATTATTATTCTTATAGCACAATAGTATTCCAGTACATTCATATACCACAACTTGTTCAGCCATCCCCTTAATTTCTAATTCTTGGCCACGACAAAAAGAGCTGCTATAAATATTTTTGTACATGTGGGCCCTTTCCCATTTTTATGATCTCTTTGGGATATAGCCCTGGAAGTGCTATTGCTGGGTCAAAGGGTATGCACAATTGTATAGCCCTTTGGGCATAGTTCCAAATTGCTCTCCAGAGTGGTTGAATCAGTTCACAACTCTACCAACAAATGCATTAATGTTCCAATTTTTCTATATCTTCTCCAGCATTTATCATTGTCCTATTTTGTCACGTTAGCCAGTCTAATGGGTGTGATGTGGTACCTCAGAGTTGTTTTTGATTTGCACCTCTAATCAATATTGATTTAGAGCATTTCTTCATATGACTATAGATTAGTTTCTTCCTCTGAAAACTGCCTACTCATATCCTTTGACCATTTATCAGTTGGGGAATGACTTGCATTCTAATAAATTTGACTCAGTTATCTATATATTTTAGAAATGAGGCCCTTATCAGAGACACTGGTGGTAAAAATTCTTTTCCCGTTTTCTGCTTCCTTCCTAATCTTGGTTGTATTGGCTTTGTTTGTACAAAACCTTTTCAATTTAATGTAATCAAAGTTATCCGTTTTGCATTTTATAATGTTCTCTATTTCTTGTTTGGTCATAAATTCTTCTGTTCTCCATAAATTTGACAGGTAAAGTATTCCTTGTTCTCCCAGTTTGCTTGTGTATCAGTCTTTATGTCTAAATTGTGTACCCATTTTGACTTTATTTTGGTATATGGTGTAAGATTTTGGTCTATGCCTAGTTTCTGCCGTACTCTTTTCCAGTTTTCCCAGTGGTTTTTGTCGAATAGTGAGTTCTTATCCTAGAAGCTGGGGTCTTTGGTTTATCAAACAATAGGTTACTGTAGTTTTGACTACTGTGTCTTGTATACCTAACCTATTCCACTCATCCGCTACTCTGTTTCTTAGACAGGACCAAGCAGTTTTGATGATTGCTGCTTTATAATATAATTTAAGATTGGTATAGCTAGGTTACCTTCCCTAGCACTTCTTTTTATTAGTTCCTTTGATATTGTGCACCTTTTGTTTTTCAAGATGAATCTTACTATTTTTTTCTAGCTCTATGAAATAATTTTTTGGTGCTTTGGTATGGCACTGATCAGGTGTATAATTTCATTAAAGGTTAGTTAATATTACAATCGAAACCATGCTTTCTCTTCAGATTGAATTTTTGTTTTTCTAAGTTCTAAAAAATCATTTTCCTGATCATTTCTTTTCCCATTCTTTACTCTCATGAGTGATCTTGAATGTTTCTTTTTATTTTATCTTTCAAATGAGTGATCATGCATTAGTCCACAGCCCTCATGAGCTTTGTTGCCCTTTTTTGAATAGTAGGCAAGTAAAAGCAAGTGGAGCTACTTTTGTTTACTTTTACCAATCTGGTTAAACACCTCAGACAAACAAATTTGTTATTCGTTTTCCACCATCAGGCCTCCTACATTACAATTTAGACTTTTTTCTTTATCCATATGCAGACAGCTTGCAACCCAGGAAATATTAGGGGACCATCTTGCAGCTGATGCTCTGTCTTTTCATCATGGTGTTAGATTTCTTATGTAACCAGAGAGGGCTTAGCTTAGATTCTGATCCTTAGAAGTGGCCCTATTCCTGAAGATTGCTATTTCCTTGTCACTTACAGAATTTAAGACTTTAAAGATGGTCCTGGTTTAGTCAGTCCTCTTTGTTGAGGGAGAGACCAGTGTGTGCTTTATTGTTCTTGCCTTTTCCTTCTTTCTCTTATTATTCCCATTCTTTTTAACAATATATTTTTTTTCTATTAACATCAAAGGCAGGTCTGTTTAATATTTGCTGCTTCTTGAAAAGGCTTTCTAGAGTGAGAAGTTGAAGCTAATAGATAATGGATTTGGGATGTTTGGAGTAAATTGTATAGTAGCAGCAGCTAATCTCAGTTAATAAGACTGTGTTCTGACTCCTCTGGACCTTTCTTCTCAATATCACTCTTTGTTTCTCATGCTCTTCTTCCCACTTTCTTCCTGACCTTCAGAATTTCAATCACTTCACCCAGTGAAAGAAGTTTTTTGCATTTTCTTATACAAAGTATTTGATTCTGTTCTTCTTTCCAAACCTATTGTTTTTGTTTTTTTTTTTCCTGGTTTTTACAAAATGAAAGACTTACTTGCCTCCTCAGTGTTGAGCAGTAGATTGTATAAATATTAATAACACAAACTATAGCTAGAACACAAATCTCTCTCTCTCTTTTTTTTTTTGCTTTTTGGTGAGGCAATTGGGGTTAAGTGACTTGCCCAGGGTCACACAGCTAGTAGTTGTCAAGTGTCTGAGGCTGGATTTGAATTCGGGTCCTCCTGACTCCAAGGCCAGAGTTCTATCTACTGTGCCACCTAGCTGCCCCTAGAACACAAATCTTGACTTCCATCTTCACGCTGAAGATTCATTGTTACTACTTACTTTTTCTCTGTCTGCCAGTTTGGGAGGTGGGATGGGAAAGTGATCTGTTCCGATGGGTTAATTTATTTTTGGCAAGTTAACTTTTACATTGGATGTAAAGTATTTAACTGAATTTCTAAGGTCTGGAATTCTTCCTATTTCAATCACAGCCCCAAATCAAATTATGCCAGATCATCCTTTGTAGGTGGGGAAAAAAAAGATTTAATCATATTTTCCTTGATTTTAACACTTGTCAAATTTCAACATTAATTTTATGAATAGTTACATGACTGATCATTCTTTCATATTTCTAGGACTATCTTGTTGAGTGTAATCTCACTGCTTAATGAGCCCAACACTTTCTCTCCAGCCAACGTGGATGCTTCAGTTATGTTCAGGAAATGGAGGGACAGTAAAGGAAAAGATAAAGAATATGCTGAAATCATTAGGTAAGATCATATATGTTTGTGTTCTTATTATGCTCATTCATTCCAGGCTAAAATTAGTCAGGGGAATGGATACTTAAGCATTTCCTCTTGAGTTTCATGAACTTTGGGATATAGATGATATACATTAGACCAGGCTCAGATAATGATGATTGATGATGATGATAGCTAACATTTATATAGTGTCTACTGTGTGCCAGGCACTATGCTAATGGCTTCATAATCATTTTCTTATTTGGTCCTCACAGCAACACTGAGAAATAGGTGTTGTTATTTTTATTCCGATGGGACCTATGAAGAAACTGTGACAGACAGAGATTAAGTGATTTTTCCCAAGGTCACACTGTTTATAAATGTCTGAGGTTGGATTTGAACTTGGGTCTCCTGACTCCACTGTGCCACCTAGCTGCTACCACAAGATTAAATGGATTACATTTTAACTCTCACTCCAGAGGTCTTACATGCACAGTCTGAGATACTCATTAGAGAACTCTTGAAAATTTTATTTCTTTTTCATTGCCTTAGCATTTCAGTGCTAAGTAACTGATTTATTTTTATCTCCTTTAGCAATTAGTCTCTTTGTATACTTGTATCACTTTAACAGATTTTCAGCATCGTCATTGCTTTATTTATAAAAAGAAAAAAATACAGTGTCACAAAGTGACAATTGAGGGTTCATTCTTTAACACCTGTTTGTTTTTTAAATAATAGTCATTTAAATAGCAAAGAGTATATAAGCAAAAAATTTCAGAGCCATTGTCCGTCCATCCTAATACTTTGTGAAAGAGGCATAGAAGCACATGTGGAAGATTGTGATCATATCTAAGCCTTTAAAATATGTTTATTTTTATTCTCAGCCTGAACAAATTCTTTGGGGTAATGAGTTGAATAAATGTTCTTCTTAGTGTATATTTCTTTCATGGCATAGTGAAAGTCCTCAGGCCTGGGAATCAGGACACTGGGAACTTAGTCCCAGCCGTGCCACTAATTAATCAATGTGACCTTGTTCAAATCACTTCATGACCTTCCCTGTAAAATAAGAGAGCTGAACTGAGTGATCTGGAACTAAATGATCTCTCCCTTTCAGTTTGAAAATTATGATTCAAGTTTTTCATTGCTTCAGGGCATATTCTCTTGTATTTATATTCTAGAATTTGAGGAGTAAATCTATTCACTCTGTTTGTACATTTAGCAATTTTATAAACTTCAGTCCCATTTTCTCCAAGTCTTCAGCTTTGCAGACGTAAGAACCCTAACTTGTTGCCTGCACTAGTTTTCCTCCTTTGCACTTAACACGTGTCAGTTATCTTACACTTGAGGGGCAGTAACAAGAAGTGTCCGTTTTCTAAATAGCTTTGCACCATCATTTTCTAAAAGGGTAGGCTGATGTTAGCTGCTTAGTTTTCAGTACACTTCTAGATGATGCAGTGTTTATTTTGTTGGTTTTTTGCGTGCCATCAGCACATCGGACCATTTTATTGCTTGAAGGAGGTAACAAACCACAAGTCACTGTCATTACCAGCAGCAAACATTGACAAGTACCTACTTCTTCAGGGCACTGTGTAAATTTTATGCCCTTCAGGTTCTCACAATTTGGTTAATGGAGATGTAGGATGTCTATATATAGGAAAAAGAAATGGAACAAAAGCGATAAAGAACTATATAATATGACTTATTTTGGGGTTGCAGATAAGCTCCTGCCTTATTTAAGATTCCTGCTCTACACTACAAATGCTACAGGAACTCAGAGAAGAGAATAATTTCCAAGGGAAAGGGCAGTCAAGGAATGCTTCAGAAAGAGGTGGCACTGCAGCTGGGCTAGGAGGGGAAAAAAGGCAAGACTTAGGTGATCAGGAAGAGTGTTTCTGATGGGGCTAGGGAAGACTACATGATCAAAGATGAGGTGGTGGTGTACACAGTGTCCAATAAATAATGAATAAGTCATGTTGGCAGGAAAAGCAATTTCATTTATTTAATGGAGTACCAATTAGGTGGATGATGTGCCAGATTTTGAAGGATCTTGAATGCTAGGTAAAGGTATTTGGATCTTATTCTGTAGGTGAGGAATGAGGAATCCCTGAAAGACTTGGGTCCTTGTCTGAGGGCATATGATAGCTTGGAGTTCATCATCCTGTAAGAATACTCACATTATTTCTTTCCTTAAATATGTAATTTATACTTAGCTGTGTTGAAACTCATTTGCTGCTTTTCTGTTCCCTCACATCAAAAGATCTCTCAGTAGTTTATCCCTATCACCTACCTTGACGTTTTACTCTCAGAAAAGTTTATTCTCCAAACACTCAGTGCATTTATTCCATCCTCATTGTTCCCTGGTGATTCTAACTTTATATATTTTTACCCAGAGGAGTACCTATTTGCCCATATTCTGTTTCTTGTCTCTAAGCCAGTTAGTTCTCTGTCATGTTTCCCCTGTCCCATAGTGACTCAGATTGTAATAGTTCCTTTGATTTTCATCTCTGAAAGTGATGATTTAGTTTTAAAGAGTACTCAGGGTATAATAAATAAATCCTCCTTAGGGTTTTGGTAAAGTAAAAGGAGCTCTTGAATATTCTTCTATAAAAGAATGTCTTAAATCTAATCTTCACTCCTACTAAACTAAGCCCACTTAATTAAGTTCAAGAGAAATTTTTTATATGTGTGCTCTGTGCCAGGTGCTGGGAGCACAATGCACACGTTGGGGAAATAAGTACGTCTGGTGAAGGCAACACAGCCGTGTGTGCTTGCTTGATCTGCTGGCTGGAGCTTTCTGAGATGGTGCCTTTGGAAGGGTCTTGTGGGGGGAGCTTGGAGGTCCATCTCATTCTTGGGGGGCTGAGTAAAAACACCAGCTTAAGGCAGACAGACCCGATATGTACTACTTTTCTGTTCTCTTCCTTGTAGGAAACAAGTTTTGGCTACTAAAGCTGAAGCAGAAAAGGATGGCGTGAAGGTCCCCACTACACTGGCTGAATATTGCATCAAAACTAAAGTGCCTTCCAATGACAACAGTTCGGATTTACTTTATGACGACTTGTACGACGATGACATTGATGATGAAGACGAGGAGGAAGAAGATGCCGACTGTTATGATGATGATGATTCTGGGAATGAGGAGTCGTGACCTGCTCCCTCTGTGCCCCCTGTACTGCCCAGCCATCTCAGGCCAAAGGGAGCAGCGGTAAACTCAGCAGTCCAGTGGCAAAAACCATACACAGGGGGTGGGGAAAACAAATGTGTCTACTGCTGTCTCCTGTTGTGTGGATCTCAGTTTGCTCCTTTTTATGGACCTCTCATTGGAGAGGAAGTAACCCTCCACAGAATGTCTGAATTCTTGCATTCTTTATCCTTCCATCACTGTATTACGATTCCTTTTTTAAAACAAAACCTGAAACTCCCATCTCACTTCATCTCTACAAAGTGTTCACAGAGAAACACGTTTGGTCTGTGTTTAGATTCTTGAAGAATTAAATACAGTCTCTCATCAAGACGTTTAATGTATTTAAAGCTGGGAACCCACCAGAAGTTGGGTCTTTGGGAGTTCACAAGTGCTGCATATACTGGGTAGCAAATGAAAAACCGGAAAACAAAACAAAAACCAACCCCACAAAACCTTTTAAAAAAAAAAAAAGAAGCAAATTTGCCAAGGTTCTAGCTGCTCCATGTATGACATTAGTGTGTGCACATTGCATTTAACCTTGTGGTGGTGAATTTTGGTTTCTCTTTTTTTTAAGGTGTGAGGCAGATGGTATAAGCAACTGTGTGGTGAGCTTGAGGAAATGTGTTACTGAAAGGCACAGTACTACTTTTCAGCCTCTCTGAAACAATCTTAATATTGAGACCTCAGCTATACTGGGGTGGAGAGAAAAATCAGATTTTTAAAAAATTGATTGGGATCTAATGCCTGAATAAATATTCATACTTTACATAGAACTGAGCACTTGGTTGCTATTTATTTTTTAAGGCAGGGGTTTTTTTGTGGGA
Organism: Phascolarctos cinereus; assembly: GCF_003287225.1. NCBI lineage: Eukaryota > Metazoa > Chordata > Mammalia > Diprotodontia > Phascolarctidae > Phascolarctos > Phascolarctos cinereus. The sequence goes on from NW_027555847.1 coordinate 251,178,970, forward strand.
TTTTTTTTGGTGAGAAGGAAGGGTTAAAAAAGTCACTATGCCATTTGTGAAGATGCTGCTGGGGGGAGAAGAACTCCTGGTGATAGCCACCACCAGGAGGGGAAATAGTTTTCAGTGGATTTAAAACAAGTCCTTCCCCACAGGGAACAATCTTATGCTACCTGGTGGGTCTGTGTTTGGGTCTTTTAAAGTAGCCGGTGTTATTCAGCCAGTATTAGTCCCAGGAGCATGTCCAGTGTTCTGGTTTTGGTATTTTCATTAAGCTACTACACCCTATAGTGATAAATGTGGATGTGAGTGAGTAGTGACCTGTTAACTGCTTTCTTCATTGAATGTAACCTGAACTGATAAATTTTCTTCTTGTTAAATCTACTTTGTCCTAGTAAAAGTCCTGCACTGATGGTGGCCTGGCTAGATAGCTCCAGAGGCAGAATTAAGAATAGCATGCCCTAAGGGAGAGGGTGACCCTGGGAGGGAAGACCTTACTTAGCTACAGGCAGTAGATGAGCCATGTGGAGTCTGTGTCTGACTTGAAACACCACCTACAGTAGAGTTCCCTTCTCTCTCTTAGGGAAATTTGGGGAAGGTGGGGGAATTCCCTTGATAAACTTTTCTGGAAATCACTGCTTTTAATTTTTCCAGGCCTAACTTGTGTCTCGATTAAATCAACAGGTGGGGTCCTGGCAGCCTTTGACAACTAGGGATTTCAGAATTTGAGCATTTCTGTCAGGGTAAAGGTTCATATTTTCCTTCCATGGAAGGGGAGAGCAGTGAAGAGAGACCCCTAGAATATTAAAGGTTTCACAGGAAGAGAATAAAGGGAGCACTGACCAGAGTCCTATCTTGGATGCGTTTGCTTCATTAGTTCTTTTACTTGGCACTACCTTTTTGGAATGTTCTTCAGTAAGAAAATCCTAGCTGCATCCCAGGGATCATGTAGTAGCTAGGGATTAAGAGTTAATAATGCACTCTTACTTAACTTCCCTTCCTTTCTGATCTCAGGGTTTTCATTAGCTCTTCAATTTCTTGCTTTTTTTGCCTAGCCCTGGGCTAATCATCTTTGGTCCTAAAACCAGCAAGGAGCTGGTTCTGTTTCCTGGGGGAGTGGGGTGGGGACAGGTTCTTTTTAAACAGAAATTGAGGAGAATTTGCTGGGCCCTGCACCAGCACTTGCTGCTAGCCACCTCTCATTAAACATCCTTATAACACCTGGGCTTTTAACTCCCTTGTTATTGACTTAAGGATGACTTCAGGGGCCCTTAATTTATCTTAACCTGTCCCTGTGACATCCTCCAGTGCCCAGCAGCTGAGAGTCAAAAGTTAGTTGCCCAGTTTTGTTATTTCTAATAGATCCCTAGGGGTTTCATATCCCTTGCTGCTGAGAAATCTACAAGCCAGTCTTGGCTCCTTTTTATTTTAGAGTTGCTGCTGAGCCCTGGCTGAGGCTGTGTCCATCTTCCTAAGATCCATCAGCCTCTGTTGCATGTTGACTCAGGGAGCCAAAGATGGAAGGTAGAGAATGTAGGTGGAGCTTCTGGCTTAGCCTTTTGCTGTGTTACTTATTGAGTGTGTGGCTATTCCTATTAGATAGTAATCTAATAAGATTGTGTTCAAGAAACATCTGGGGTGTAATAGCTTTTAAAAAACTGTAGACATTCATAAGACAGTCTTGACTCTGTGAACCTAGTGTATACATCCCAGGGACTCTGAGAATACGTCTAACTAACGTAACTGGCCTTGGTGGCAGCCTGTGCTATCTGTGGGGAAGTGGCCAAGTGTGGTTCATGTTTCCTATTTCCCTTTTATGGAGGTTAAGGGGAGGTGATTCAAGGGCCAGAGGTTCAGGCCAGATCATTGTTACAGTAACTGTGCCAATGACTTGGTTTGAAATGAGGATGCTGCATCTTTCAGGATCTGCTTCCCTTTGTACTATGAGAGACCTTACTATGGTGATCTCCAGTGACGCATATATTCAGGCTTGGTGGTAGAAGATGCATTATCATGATTCTTTTGTTGGTTCCCCTGCCCCTCTGCTTTATTTTAAAAACATTTCCAGTTTTTACCCCCATTTGACTAATCATTTCTTCTTTGTTACACCCAAGTGTCATTTACTTGTTTACTTGCTGGTTTCTGTTGTTTTGGAGACACACAAGCAAAGTAAGACTATGAAAGTATCTAAGTAATTGAGGGGAAAAAGTTTACCTTAACTATAACATTATTGCTTTTCTTACCCCACCCTCCTTCCCATCCTGATGAACAAGGTTTACATTTATTATTAAAACAAGATTCAGATGCAACTTTCAACTGTTCTGAAACCAGCAGGATGCACTAGACTTCTTAGTAATTTTCATAGCTAAAATTCTAGATGTTTTCCTTTTTTCTTCAGTATTATAATTTACCAGAAAGGATTAACTGATGCATTTTGTGTTGTCCTCCCCCTTAGTAGTTTATTTTTGTCTTTTCTGCACATCTGTCTACTAATAAAATGTGAAATAAAATATAATACCTGTATTGTTACTTCCCCATGGAATGATCCGCTTTTTTCCCCGTGGGTTAAAAAATTTTGAAGTTTTCAGTATCTCCATTGTTCCCCTTGAGTCTGTGCACCTGGGTATTTGCTGTAAAGTTACTTCATGGAATGTTGGTGTGTCACTCTCACTTCCTAGATAAACTAGTCCTCACCTTCGAGCCAAGGGTGAACCTAAGCAACAGACATGACTGCCTGGGAAATCACCATACCTTGACATGTTCAAGCTATTTATTTAATTGGTATTTCAAGGAAATAGTTTTGCTTTCTTTTCCACCACCCTTCCCTTCTTTATAGATATTAAAGCTTATGGGCATGACCTGGAAATAGCTGGAGTCAAGAAATATTTATTATGAAACTAACAACTATTAAGAAACTAAGAACATTGGTGTTGCTGGAGGGTGGGGGTGGGGTAGGGGTGGTAGTTGAAGGATGTAACATTGTGTTTGCTATTTCGGTGTATAATTTGTTCACTGGCTCCAACAGTGAATGTACCTGTCAATAAATTGTGGGTTTGGATGAGGAAGAGGCAGTAGTTCTAAGAGTTATGTTTTAAATGTTGCATGGTATTTCCCTTACCCCTGATATTAGCCATGGAAAGCATGGACAGTGTCCATTTCCATGGCAATGCTTTCCAACAGAGTTCACCCCTTCAGGTTTTTTGGGGTTTTTTTGCCTCTTCTTGCCCACTCCCAGTATGGGAGAACCTTGTGAAACTAGCTAAGATGGAGAGGCAGAATTTATCAGTTGCCTTGGGCAGGATTACACCTTTGGATTCTGCAGGTGAGGCAGCCTATGAAACGTTTTCATTTCCCTTAGAAGTGATTCTACCCATCAACCTAGTAATTTGGAAAAGGCACACTTTGGAATCTTAGTGAAACTTTCCAAACCCAGAATTTTTGTAGCTAATTTTTTAGGAGGGAATTAGGCCAAAATAATGATAGTCTAATCTCACCTCATATGGGCAGTACATTCCCATTTCCTCTAGGAAGACATATTCAGGAAGCTGAATGAAGATTGTTTGAAGATAACTCAGAATAAAAAGGAACATTTTCTTTAGAATACCAAATTAACTTGCTGAATTCTGGATTCTAGGAATACACATGGCCCCTGGAATATTCATTTGCCTGGAAGCAAATGAAGACTCGATTTACTTTCCATTTTTTTTCCCCCCCAAAGAAATCTCTATTGAGCTACAGGTATCCTCTGCTTGCTTTTTAATTTCAGGGCTTTTGTCCTTCTTAGCTCCTATAAAGCAAGTTTCTGTTGCCTTTCTACACCACACCTCCACCTAATTTCAAATACTGTTCCCTTAAGCTTTTGTCAGATTAACCTCTGACCCCATCCAAAGGTCATTTTTCCTTGTCTACCAAGCAGTATGGAGGTCTGTGTTTAAACCTATTATAGTAACTCAAAACTAAGGCAAAATTCTCTTTCCCTAAGGTTTCCAAATCTTTTGAGTTTGTCTTAATCTATAAACTAGTGGAGAAAGGAAGAGGCAAAAGTTCTGTATCACTCTTTGCCCCCAGCCTTACTTAGTCTATCCATTTTTTTCTTCCATTACATTAGCTTACTTCCAAAATGAACTAGGGTTTGGGTTCACATTTTGATTATTATCTTATTTTGTTTAAATAGATGTCTGGTTTATTATTATAATTGTTGGGCAGTAAGTAGGACTGGCTTTTACACTTATTTATCTGGATTACAACTACAAATTCTAATTAAGGTGTCAGTGCTTTGCTCCATAGGATGTTAATTTATCAGACATACAACCTCATTCCCTCATGGCCAGCCACCATGTTTTTTTGTCTTATCTTCCTGGTCAAAAATTGTTCAAGGTGAATAACAGAACCCAGAAAAAATGGCATACCAAAGATATCCGAGATGCTTTGAAGGTGATCTCAGCTACTGGAGGTAGTCACTGGTGGGTCATCTTGTATATACCCTAATTTTTCAGTTGTCCATAGGAAAGCCATCTAGCATGTCGACATTTGTTTGACCTGAAGTTCTCACCTTCCTAGACCTGACAGACACAAGTCTGTGATGACTTCAGAAACAACACTGAAACCCATATCCCCCAAAGTGTATCTATCGCCTTAGTTGCATTACCTGAAATTCTACCTTTTGCATTTCATTTCTGTGGGTTAAATTCAGGCTCGTTTTCTTTTTTGTTTTTGGCTAGGCAATGGGGTTAAAGTAACTTGCCCAGGGTCCCACGGCTAGTAAGTGTTGTGTCTGAGGCCGGATTTGAACTTGGGTCCTCCTGACTCCAGGGCCAGTGCTCTATCCACTGCACCACCTAGCTGCCCCTTCAGTCTTATTTTCAAAGCAAGGCAGGAACAGCCAGCGTGTGAATTCAAAATTTTGTTCAGAACAAATATTAAGGACCTCCTTGAAATATTTGTACTTCATTTTTTCAGTCCAATTTTTTTAAAAAGGGTGGTTTTTGTATTTCAAAATTCCTTTTTACATCAATTATTTCCAAGTTATTGCTCCCCTGTAACTATGTAATCTTATATATTTGAAAACATTGAGAAAAGATCCATGACACACACAAAAAGCTTAAGAGCCCCAATCTTGTGTAAACTATGTTACAAATGAATGAACAGTTTAGGGATTGTGACTTGCCCCCTAAAAGTTATGCGGCTCCTAACCTTGATTACTCTACTGCCAGATCAGTCTTTGATCTAAGAACTAATATGAGATGAAAATACAATTCAGAATTAATTGGTTGGATGTCCAGACTCAGTAGTCATTGATGGTTTGATTTCAACATGGTAGTCTGTGGTGTAGTATCAATTGTCTTAGCTTGCTCCTATGATTTTTTAAAAAATGATTTGGAGAAAGGGATAGATTATACTCATTAAGATCCACAGATGAGAAGAAACCTAGAAGGAATCCCTACTGGGTGACAAAATGATCTTGATAATAGGCATACACACGTATGCTTATTGGATGAACCCAATAAAATGAAATTCAGTAAAGTTTTATATACCTTCTGGTGTCAAAACTTCAGCTTCACAAGTATAAGATGGGGAGGAGGCATGCACTGAATAGTTTTCAGTACATTTTTGTGCACTTGAATGCTCATTCCAAGTTAGTGTCATTTGGCACATAAAAACCACTCTTGGGCTGCGTTGAGAGGCAGATCCAGTGGAATAGGGAATCTTGGTATAGGGAAGCTGACTGAATAGTCCCAAGGTGTGGGTGTCATAAGTTAAGTCATTGATAAGCCTTCAGAGTATTCAGAAGGGCCAACAACAGGATGGTGGAGGTATTTGAGGTCATGTGATAGGAACAGTTGAAAGTACTTGGGAACAAAGACTAGGGAAATGACAACTGTCAAGTATTTGAAGGCCTGTCATGAGGAAGTAAGATTAGCTTTGTTCTGTTTATCCCTTATGCCCAAGAGGGCAGATCCAGAGGCAACATGGGAAAGTTGCAAATGGGCCAACTAAGAGATTGCTTTTTGGTATAGGTTGGACTAGATGGCTGCTTCTTAATACTTCTCAAATTTTTTGTGACTTAATTGTAATTTTGTGATTCCTCCAGTTTTTTTTTGTTTTTTTGCTTCCTGAATGTTTCACTAGCACTTAAAAACATTTAAGCTCAACAAGGCTCCATTTTTGTAGTCACCTAAGCATTTGGACTTTCTCCTCATCATATCCATTCTTTTCCACACCATTAGCAACTATTCCAACCTCTTCATGCCTTGCTGCATTTTTCCTAAACACTGATGCCAGATTTTTGTAATGCATCCAGAAAGGTATTGGGGGCTGGTATCTCTGCATTCTGCATACACCTTCACTTTACATATGAAACAAAGGGAATCCTAACAGCTTTTTTCAAGGGAAGTCCGGTGCCATCTCACTTCATAATTTTTCAAATTTTTTCTCCCATCTTATGTTCCCTTTACAAATATGAACAGTTTGGAGGGGCTTATCAACTGAGCAGTCACAGGGACTAAAAGCCAGTTTCTCATCTTGAGGTTTGCTCACCTCAAGGTAAGGCAACCCAGGTTGAGCTCAGTGGAGTGGAACTTGTTTGATTCCCAGCGATTGTTTTGGGTAAACTGGCGCTGTCTGAAGTTTCCTCTTTCAATGGAGCTCATCCAACCCTGGGATAAAGGAATGCCTCCTATTGTGAGGTGGAGTTGATGCCCTAAATCGATGGGGGAGTGGGAATATCAAAGTCAGTGAAGAAGCTTCTCTTCTTAAATTCTCATTCAGAGAATTCAGTGGCCAGAAGTTGTTTACCTTCAGTTCTGTGCTATGAGACCCAGTCAAATGACGACATCCAAAAGATATATGTACTCTCAGAACTTTATTATGTGGAGTTTGGGCTAAAAAGAAACGAAACTTCTGAAACAGTCACCCAATTTGGTGCAGGACAGTAGGAACAAAGCCTGTGTTCCTCTTGGGTTGAAGGGAGCTTGTTTTCTTTTAAAAGGGAGGGTGGGAGAGTAGTTGGCCCTACTTTGTGGGCATGGGCCAGGTACAAGAGTGGGGACAGAGACAGTTTCAGGAACTATACGGGCTGAGGTCCTGATGGAAAAAAAAAAAGTTCTTGGAGGGTGGGGCCTCCCCTACACAGACACATGGCCCATGTCCGATTTCACCTTAGGGAGGGGATGGGACACTTCTCCTGTCATCCGGCCAGAGTGAACGCCAACAGGCTGGGGAAGAGATGGGATGGGACAAATGACAAAATGGTGGTTTAAAAAAAAGTAACAGCAAAACCAACATAGGGAACGAAAACTCAATGGCATGGAAGGGAAGTGAGGAGATGGGGGGGAGGAGGGAGAGGGAGAGAGAGAGAGAGAAAAAACAAAACAAAACCTTGATTCTTCATGTGTACTAGGCCTTTCCAAACCTGAACTGCCTTGGCTGAGGGTCCCCTTCCCTTTCCCCCCTCCTCCCACTCCCCTCCCATGCCCCTGTCAGAACAAGTGGGTCAGAGTGGAAGCCCAGAGAGTTGGGGTCAAAGGAGAGACAAAGGGGGAAGGGGAGGATCCTCTTTCCCAACGGAGTGCACACGGCTGCAGGCTGTAGACACCACAAGTATGTAGGTTTCTATGACATTTACAAATACATACATAAATATATTACATACAACAGTGAATCAGGGGCAGGCAGATAGATGCTCCCCCTAGACGGACTCTTGGCTGAGACAGTTACTGTTTCTCCGTAAGTATTCTTCTGATAAAATGATGCCCGTTTCCAAGAATTGGTTTCTGTGTGTTGGTTCTCCTCTCAGGTCCAGTGTCTTCCCCCTTCCCCCCCCGGAGGCTCAGTTTGTCCAGTATGGAGAACTGCCGTAGGTGGGCTTGGTGGCCTGAGACTTTGGCTGCAGGGTACTGGGCTGGCTACGCTGGCCAGAGCCACCCTGCAAAGTGAAGGCCCCAGACTGTCAGGCCTTGGGGCAGGGGACGCAAAGTCCCAGAGTCCTTCTGTTCTGATCCCCAGCCCAACCTATGCTCTTCTCTCCACCCCCACCCCCCAGTCAATAACTGATCACTTTTGTGGACTGGGGTGGAGGGGAGAGGAGTCCTCCTGGGGCTTAGCCTATACTTACCTGACCGTCTTGCTGGAGATGGTGATGTAGCATCTGGGAATGGGGCTGCTGGTGGGCAGGCAGGATATGCAGGAACGGGGCCGGGGCATAACCCGGAGCGGCACCAGGGGTCAGTGGGCCTGTGGAGCCCAGGGCTGAGGGCAGGCTGAATGGTGGTGGGGTGCCCGCATGGAATCCCTGTTTGTCAAATGTCTGCAATGTGGATAGGTAGGGAGTAGGGCGATACATCTGATAAGTAGAAGAACTGAGAAGCGAAGAGTTTCCATACTCTATTGCCTCTTTGGGTTGGTCCTTCCTCACCTAAATGGAATGGGGCATAGCCCCCATCCTAAAACCTGGCCCACTCCCTCATTTTACCTTTGAGGAAACTGAGTCAAGGAATGTGAAGTAACATGCTTAAAATTGTAAGCGGGAATGCCAAGACTGCCCTGCACGACACAGGGTGCCTCCATGTTTTCCATGGATGTGACAGGCTTGTTGAGCACAAAAGGAAAAGTGTGGGGAACTGGGGCTAGGTTGAGGGGGCCCTGGGCATAAAGTCGTTTCCCCCTTCTTCCTGCAACTCACCTGAGTCTTGTTGTACACGGAACCAGCTATGTCAGGCACACCTGTATTACTTGAGGTCACTGACACCCCTGTGAAATAAACAGCAGCTGGTCTCCCTAGGGCAGTACTTCCTGCTCCAATGCCAGTGTAAGGGGCAGAAAGATGGTGCAGGAAGGGTTGGAAGATTCTGGGAGTTCAGCCAAAGCTACAGATGCTCCTTGCCTAATGTTAACAGTGACCCAAGTGAGTTTAGTAAATAAAAATGAACACCACCCCACCAAAATGGAAAAAAAACCAAAACCCAAAAAAAATTAAAAAAAACCCCAAAACCAAAGCAAAAAAAACCCCATAAAGAAACCAAAACTTACAAAAAGAACTTTATGTAGATTCAGCTGTTGCTGAGAAACAAGCAGTGGAATTATGGGGAACTCTTGAGGGAAAAGGTAGGAAGAAAATGGGTTAAGGTCAAGGCACTACCTTTTCCAGGTCCAGAACCAGCAGACTTGTTTTGTGCTGGTGATGAACCACTATAGGCTCCTTTGCTGTAATCTCCAGCTGCCGTCCCCTGGGTCAAGTCATCATAACCTGCCAGGCATCAGGAATGGTGAGCACAGTAGGCTTGAGAGGAAACCCAGTCCCAAGTCCTCTCTCTTGGCCTTGCCCCCTCACCTGCTCCATAGCTGTGCTGGCCATAACCACTGGCCTGCTGAAAGGGGGCAGTGGCGGTGTTCAGATTCACTCCATGCTGTTTAGCTGAAGCAGGAGGGACCTGAAGGGGGCAGGGAGACACAATTCTGGGGCAAGGACATTGATAAGCAGCAACACCTGCAGTTTTCTTTCTCCATGCCTTTCAACATGATACTTAGGTGGTTATCCCCTTTCAGGAAACCTGTCTTAACCCTAGTTAAGTGCTCTTCTGTGTCCCCAAGACAGTAACCTGCTCTGCAAGTATGAGACTGAGAAGGATTTTTCTAAGTTGGGGTCAACCTGTGAGACAGAGATGTCTTGTACAGATTAAAATAACTGCTTCCAAAAGGGGTAAGGAATGATTTCCTACTGGGTGCCTGGGACAGCTGAAGTGATATTCTAGCTACTGAAAATGGCAATGTATGAAGCAACCCATAAAGAGCAAGGAATCAAGGCAGACCCTAGAGAAACTGATCAAATTCTATCTCCAATACGGTGATCAAAACAAAACAAAACCCAAGAAGAATGTTTCTTGAACGGCATTCTTTGGTTAAGAATGGCTATTGGGGAAGCAGAGAGGCAGAGAAGCTTGGCCACTAGAGTCAAGAATTAGAATGAACCTTGCTCAATGTGGGAAGACCCTCCAAAATAACCCAACTCCATTTTTGGATAATTAGCTGCTAGTGGGAAGCAGAAACTTTCCTCAAGACCACGAACCATCGCTTCTGACACAGCCTTTTGCATGGCTGAAAGCTGTTTTTCTGTCCCCAAACGTGCACCCACATACTCACAAACATCGTTGGCCCATACTGGAAGGCGCTGGGCACGCCAGCATAGTAGGGGAGGCCAGCGTAGCTGTAGCCGGGAGGCAGCGTGGGGTTGAGAAAAGGCTGTTGCGCTGTGTGGTGGGTCTGAGATTGGTTCTGCTGCGGCTGAGCCAAAGTGGTGGTGGGAGCAGGGGATGCAGAATCTCCACGGCCAAACTTAGTTACGTCACCTGCAGGGGGAAGGCAGCAGGTCCAAGAGCTGACCTCTTTTACCTTGCAGGAAGCAGTCCCAGCTGAGCAGGAGATGTAGGGATGTCCAAGGGCAGGAAGACAGGATCCAGGTCTCCTACCTAGCTCAGTGCTGGCCCCATTCTGACCACTCCCTTCCCTCTCGAAGCAGCAAGAGAGAACAGAAAGACTCTGGCCCAATGGAAGAATATACAAGAGTGGATGGGGTACAGGGAAAACTGCCGAGTCACTGTAACTTATGTCAGCCTTCCTCCTCTCCGACTCAAGGTAGCAGAAAGGCTTGGCCCCTCTTGCAAATACACCATCTGATTCTATCAGCATCTAGCCTGGGGCCCAGACCGGTAAAGTGAGTTGCCCAAAGTCACAAAGGGATCCAGAACCAGAACATCCAGCGCTCTTTTTATTACACCACAGCTGAAAGCAAAAGTTATTAGGGATGGTCCCCTTCACAGGACAGACAGGGAATGGTCTTAGATCCGACTGCTTTGTGGACAGTCACAATGTTACCTACAAAGAAAAGATGGGCAAAGTGGATTCTAGTTCACCTAAACCCTACGTTTTGGGATCGGTACCACAAGCCTCAAGGTGGCCCTGAAGCAGGGATGGGAGAGAAAAATCCAACCTAGTCACATCTTCCCCGAAAAGGCACAAACCTGAGTATGGGTTATTAGCAAGGCTCCCATCTCTGCCGGTGAGGGTCGCAGGAGCAGGGAATGTAATTCCATAATAATCCTGGAAGAGACACCCCCAAACAACTCGATCAACCCCAAACCACCACAGGACAGCACAAACCCCCAGCAGGCAAAGGCACACGGCAGCACCAGAACGCACAGCGATTCCAACACACCTGGGACAGGGTTGGGGCAGGGGGGAGGGATTTCAAGGGGAAGGACAGACAGACACAGCCCAGGCATGGTCAGAGTCAGATGGGACCTGGCCAGGATGCCTAGGTACCCAATCCCACACACTCCTGTTTCGTACCTTAACTGGCTGGCTGCAAATGCTACAAGGCCTAAAAAATGCTACTCTTTCCTAAATCAAAGACTCAGAACAGCAGCTAAAAAAGTTGATTGAACAGTACAAACCTGAAAAGGAGTCATCAGTAGAGGAGGTGCCTAAAGGGTTAAAAAGGGGACAGCCAAAAATCAGGGGGGAGGTACGCGAGGGTCGGGCTGGGAGGGCAGACTCCCCCCAGTGCTAGCATTAAAGGAAATGATGGACTGAGAGCTTGTTAAGACTTTGGTGTTTGTCTACAATCAGCAACATGACAGTGAGTTATGACAACCATCACACCCACCACCCTGGGGCTGAGGCAACCGCACTGACACCTGGAGAGCATAGGAGGAGGAACGTGGAGAAGGCAGTGACTCTATGTATGAGCAGCAGCAGCAGCAGCAGCAGCAGAGATGGCAAAGTTCAGCAAGTTCCTCCCCCCTCCCCCTTCCCCCCTCCCCCAGGGGGCTGGGATAGAAGAAGAGAGATGTCTTATGCCATGTTATTGCTGCCCAATCCAACCTCCCTATCAAAGCCTGGTGAACACTCCTCCCTCTCTCCCTCTAACAGGTCAAAAGCAGGGGCCAGCAGCAATAAAGCCACCACATGCTTTTGGGGGTTGGGTGGGGTGACATTTCGACCAAATTGAAGGCACTTTTGGCGAAGGGTCGTGAAGAGCTGGCTAGAAGACCTCAATGTCTTATCTTTAAGGTTTAACACACATTAACCATCAGCTACTAATGAGATTATTTTTAATTGGGTGGAGCCTATGCTCTGGAGAATGCAAACTGAATTACAAGCAAGTGGTTATGGAAGGGAATCACCTTCCTGGGAAAATGATCACAAACAGAGGGTCACCTTTCTCCAGGGCTGGGGTTTTTTGGCAGAGAGGGCCTACCGGGTAATGTGAAAACTAACCAAAGCCCCATGGAATACAGGCAGAAGTGAGCTGCCAAAGCCACTCAGTATGGCTGCATAGCATAATAAATAATAATGTAACTCACATTTATATAGTGCTTTATGGTTAACAAAGAATTTTCCCCACAACAACCCTGTGAGGTAGGTAGTTATGGCATTATCGACATTTCACAGAAGAAGAAACTGAGGCTCAGAAGTCAAGTGACTTGCCCAAAGTAGTAGAGCGAAGAAATGGCAAAGCTCCTGGGTCAGTGCTCCTCTCACTACACCAGGCTGCCTCTCTTACCACTGGCTTGCTAGAGGAGGACTCCCACCCCACTGGCTAAGTGCACACAAGTCACTGCTCTCATCTAGTTTTACATGGCTGTGTCGAGAAAGAAAAAAAGTAACTTAAGAGAAACAACAGCCTTCTTCTTCCTCCTCCTCTTCTCCTGGGCAGGAAGCAGCCATGACTAAATAGGAACTCAAAAGTGTGTTACATGGGGGAGGGTTGTGAGATCTGGCACTTAAAACGGACTCCTGGAGGCCTCCCTGAGGGAACTATCTCCTATGTGGCCACCACTTGTGCTAGGCCAAGGCTGAAGACCTATGAGCTCTGTTTTAGGCCACTGCAAATTACTGAGCCTGAATAAATGTGGCCTTAAAATTCATCAGGAATGCATTACGAACACTGACCAGAAGACTAGTCAGAAACTTGGTGCTCCACATTTGCCAAGAAGAGAGGGAGTTATCTGCATCTTCAGAGCTGTTCCTAAATGCTACAGAAAGAACATGCTTTGTATACAAAAAATGCCTAGTTACTTTGCCATACATAATCTTATCGCTGAAAAAAAGTGGGCCTCAAAGTTCTACAGATTAAAAATGACCACACAAAATTGAAAATGGTAGAACTCTTTAAATGCAAAGAATGGGGAAAACTCTGCAAAGCTCAAAAAAGATAAAAAAGGAAAATGGGTCTTGTTTTTAAATAGAGACAACCGCTGGGCAGATCCCTTCATCTCAGTTTTGAGTTTTCTCACTGGCTATTATTACTGTTGCTTTTCACTCAAATCTACCATGCCTAGAACCTTCCTTCGAAGCAGCTCCTACACACTGTCTCCAAGGGTTTCCTCTGGAGTGTCTTAACCAGCCAACACAACCTGCAATTCAAATCCTCAGAAAGTCTTAAAGTTATCAGTCATTTCCAAAGGCCAAATGTCAAGGCACTAACTTGAGAAATCTGTCATCAAGCTTCATTGTCATCAGCAAAAAACAACTTGCAGGTTTGGTGGGAGAGGGTAATAAGGATTCCCTCGTGAGAGGTTCCTATAGACACTTGACTGAGTCTGTGATGAACTCATGGCATGCATGGTTCCCAGACTGCCATCCTCAGGCTGAAAAAAATACTTCCAAAAGACACAGCATTTCTTAAAGGGCAGGAATTGCAATTAATGCTCTTGGTAGATCTGTCAAGAGTAGAAATGAGGAGGTGTTTTCAGTGGGAATCAACACGACAGTTTTTGACTAAGGAAGAAAAACTATAAGAACCAAAAAGATGAGACTGAAAGCTTAATAATTTGGTCCTAGGCAATACATCCACCTGCTTATGATACCAGTGGGGAAATAAATTATCTCAATTTAGGAGACAGGGTTTATAAAATTACTTTTAAATCCGTTGTGACTACATTCTGTCAAGTAATATTCTCAGAATTCAGAATGACTGAGAAGAGTTAACTGGCATTGTTTTTAAAAGGTTCAGAAAAGGAAAAATTTAGAAAATGAGAACTAAAGAGAGAAAAGCTGCTATGGATTTTCAGTCTAGTGAAGGAAAAGACTAAAGGAACCACAGGATTAGAACTAGCTGTTCTCCATCTAAATGGCTGAGAAACTGAAATCTGCTTGAGATGGTTTTAAAGAATTCTTGCCTGAAGGGAAGGGGACAGCTCTGCTCTTCCTGGCCCTAGGAAGACTTCTAAAGATGCAGGCTAGTTGCATCTAGAATGGTGACTGTATAAAATGAAGGTTGTGTTTATGACAATAAGTAAATTTTATCTTTGTGACACTGCTGGTCTGAAAAACAGGAGCAGTGACATCTTTATATTCAGTCACCAACAGGAAAAGCAAGTGTTTTGTATTCTTAGCAACTAGCAGAACTGAAAAGAGTACAGAGCCAACCTGGATTTGGAATCAAAGACTGTTATAAATCCTTTAGTTCCCGTTTCCAGGTTTTGTGGATAAGAAAAATTACCTTCCTAGCAAATGGGATTGCTATGACAATATCTGAACTAGCTAATGATGAAGTTTTTGACTGGATATTCAAGAAGGAAAAGAAGATAAAAGATTAGAGATAAATTCAAATGACCCATGTAAAATAGGTCTGTTAATGGATGTAACCATGGATATTATTTCTTAGCTTTTAAAGAAAAGAATGGAGGGTGGGGGAAATAAATTAAAGGGAGAAGGAATACAGAAAGGAGAGAATTAGGTTGAACCTAAATTGGGACTGGTGGGAAAAGAACATAAATCCTGTTAGATTTTGTGTTACTGGGGAGTATTAGGGAACTAACATAACCATATGTCAGACATGATTGGGCGGTCGGGGGTTTCAGATTGTGATTTCCTCATAGGCCACACAAAGAGATATTTAATTAAAAACATCACTGAAGTTAAACATTTATTTCCTTCCTTTTTTCTTTCTTAAATTTGGGTCAAGTTTCTCCCCCACCCCCTCGGAATCCTATGTGTAAGACCTTGTAGAGTTCTGATCTAGAGGTAACCCAAGACTGAGGCAGATTAATATGACCAGGTTCCTCTGAAGCCTCCTCCCTGAAGTACCTTATGCTCACTCACTACAGATAAAAAAGACTAGGCAGGAAGAAGATTAGGACTGGAAATGGATTCTTTTATCTGAATCTCATGGAAAAGTGGAGTAATGTAAAATTATCCTTCCTTTTCCTGGTAATCTTAAGAATTTCCTAAATCAATGGGCAGCAAATTTTTTTTTCAGCTAGAAATTACTAAAGTAAATCTAAGCCATGCCTGTGGAGACCCTGAGCAGGCATAAGGACAAAGGAAGGGAAAGGAAATATGGTGAAGAAAAAGCAATTATGGGTGAAGGAAGAGAGAAGGAAAGGCAAAAAAAGATAAAAATGGTAGCTACAGCGAAGAGGGACAGTGTCAGCAGGTGCCTACCCTTGCCTTATATGTCTGGCCCATTATGATGACGACAGTTGATGAACAACACAACAAGTCAATTCCTCCGTGTTTAATCTTGCCTGCCACTTTCAGGAGGATGGGTGTTGTGCCACAATCTGACCAACAGTTTCCTACTTACCATTGGTAGCCTGGACTGGAGCATCTGGAGATCATCATAGCCATAAATCTGCTTGAAGACAAAGACAAGCAACATGTGCATTATAACACTCTCCCATCCCTGAAGCCATAGACTCCCCCCCAAATTTTGAACCCCAGGGAAGAAGTTCAAAACTGTTGCTGGCAAGGCACCATATCAGTGATGAAGGACCCAAATGGGGAAGGAGGGAAACCCAAGGAAGAATAATTGTTACAACCCAGGAGAGAGATTCTAATTTGGACTTTATAAATAACCAACTCACCCACTGGTTTTAACATATAGCTTGCTCCTTGGTGGAAGCCAGGAAAAAGGAAGGAGCCAGCTCTGTGCTGGAGTTGAGATCACCTGGCTCAGCTCCTACAGTCACAGGAAGCCTGGATTTCTAGGTTAGGAATTGGAAGCGCCAGGACTCTCATCGAACTACATCCTTCCCCTCTAACAGGTTAGATCAGCAACCACGAACAGGTCAGCTGTCTCTGAGCACAGCTTAGTTTTTGGAGAAAATATCTTCAATGCAAAGTCTGAATGCTATGTTGTCCCAGGAGTTGAATTTTACAGTGTTGGGAGCTAAGCCCAGTTGTGTTATTCAAATCACTCCTTTGCCTTCATCAGTAAGCTCCTGTCTGTTCCTTTGAGGAATCTGGACCAAAGAGTGAATGTACTCCAGGGTTCAGGAAGAATACATAGAGTAGCAAGGGGGCAGTAAGAATGATAGTACTATTGAGCTTCATAAGGCCCTGACAACCTACAGCTCCTGGAATGAGCAGCCTTTATGCTTCTGGGGGTAGGGCACATCACACACATAACTCTGGGTAAGGAAGACTTGCCCACAGTGCCTTACCTAATAATCACTGATAAACAGCACTGAGGACAAATTTCCTATTAACAAGGGGCATAAGAGGAAGACTATAAATTAAGCGCACGTTACAATTCCAGGAGCCAGAGAAGGGGCCTGGAACACCACCCCCAAAACTGCCAAATCAAGGCAGTCAGAGCAGAGACAAGGTATAAAGAGAGTGCTTACTGGGTAGGCAGGCAGGAGTCCTCCAGGACCCACAATGTACTGGTTATGAAGAAGGGGTGGGACACCTTGTGGTAGGTTGGGGGGAGCTTTGCCTGTAGAAGCAAAAACAAACAAACAAACAAACAAACAAACAAACAAAAAAACAAACCACCAAACCATGTAAAGCAGTAATGAAAACACTATTGACAGAACCCTACCGGTCCACTGGTGATAATCCCTAATTTCATGGCAAGTCAGAAGAACCTCAGTCAAATAGGTCCTGTGATACTAACTATACACCAAAGTTTGGATCACATGTATGCTTGGGAATGGGGTGGCACACATTGGAGAGATAATTCAAAGGCTGACTGCTTACACTTTGCAACTGGGTCACTATCTCCTGAAAAGTGAATGCTGGAGCCTCTAGGTAGCAAAAGTGAAGCCACCTGCTGGATGAGATGTGACTGAATTCCATGTAGTATTTTGTGTGTGTGTGTGTGTGTGTGTGTGTGTGTGTGTGTGTGTGTGTGTGTGTGTGTGTAAAAGGATGGGGAGGGAGGGGTGAATGTGCATTAAAGTGTGAAAAACTACAGTGGTATGCACAAGATCAACTTGGGAGTTAGTGAGAGGAAAACAGTACAGGAAAATCAAACTGAGTGGAAAAAAAAACCAAAATGCTTCAAAAACCATTACTATTATTATTATTTTGCCATCCATAACCTGAGAACACTTAAACACATTCTTGAAGATAGGGGATCTTAATCTTCTTTTGTGACATGGTGCTCTTTCATAGTCTGGTGAAGTTTATGAATCCCTTCTAAGAATAATGCATTTAAATGCATAAAAAATTAGAAAGGAAGCAAATTATACTGAAATACAGTTAAAGTATTTCAAAAGCAAGGGCATAGACCCTAGGGTTAAGAACCTCTGTCCTAAGAGAATAAATATGTTCAAACAGGTTATCAGATTTCAAAAAGGCAAAATTTATATATTCATACCAAGAAGTGAGGGTGGGCAAAGTCAGGACTGTGGATTCAGGGGAGCAGCTGAACAACAGCTTGTCTTGCTAAGTTAAACACAGTACCCTGCGAGAGATCTCCCTACTTGTGAAATTACAGCTAAATCCCTTACTCCTCTACCCCCAAGAGTAGCATTTTCTTAGGCTACAGCAGGGCATGAAGCTTACCAGCTGCCTTTCATCACAGAACAATATGTGGCCATTGGGATTCTGGCAACAGAACTTGGAAACTACATGGGAAAAACCTGCCATAATTTGTCAAAACTGACCCTTTCTTGCATCTCAGACTTAACTCTGGCAGTTTTCTCTCCCCTTGGAATGAAATCTCAAGGTTCTCCAGATGTATCTGAAGCAAAAAGAATCCCAAGAACTCAAACCTCAAGCCTACGAGCATTTGAAAAAGAGTGGTATTCCTCCGCTACAAAAGTCACTCCAAAGTGTCAAGATGCTAACCCGTCTAGTTACTGTAGGGAGAGGCAGCAGAGTGTTCATCTAATACCTGAAGAAATTAAGGGCGCCGCCCTGGTGGTTGCACTGGGCACAGAGACGCTGGTGACGCTCAGACCCAGGCTGTTTGTAGTGTTCATGCTGTTGGCCATGCTGACAACTGAAGAGGTGGTGCTGGTGGCAGAGGCTGAAGCAGCCGAGAAGGTGGCGGAGGGCTGAAGCGAGGCTGTGTTCTCAGCACTGGCATGCTGACAAAACAAAATCGAGGAAATGGGACTCGTGAGTGCTTGGAAGCGACATACCAAATTAAGAGTAAACTCACTTACAAATACAATCCAGAAATTACAAGGTCATATTTTCCCTATTATCCCAAGATTAATTCTAAATGCATTTAAAGTCTAATAATTCAGTGATGCTGATTAGTGCAGCTTCCCATGCCTGCACTGTAGATGACAGACAGCAGCCATTGGGGGTAACACATTCCACTTAAGTGGGCTAGAAAAATATCAATTTGAATGTTTTCATATAACACTTAAAGAAAATCCTGGCAAGCTCCCCCCCCCCCGGGGTGTGTGCACGTGCAAGCTTTCCCCCCTCCCCCAGTGTGTGTGCGCGCAATGTGCACACATACACATACAGATACAGATACATATGTATGAAACTTTGCAACAACCTCTGGGTAAAGAGGTGGAGAATAGAGACGAAGAATGAGACATACATTTTTCAGACATGGCCAACGTGTTAATCCATTTTGTGTGACTGTTTATTACAAAAGAGAGTTTCTATTTGTAGGGAGAAAGGGGAAGGGGAAGGAGGTCAAGTGAGTGGGTAGTGATAAAGTTGACAGCCCCCCCCCAAAAGCAACATACAGCAGAAAAAATCTCAAAAGGGGACACAAACAAGATGTATATTTTTACAATAATAAATTTAATATACTTTAAAAACAGAAACTCTTCAAAATAGTTATAATTTCATGTAAAATCTTTTTTTGTTCTTTATTATGTAGTAATACTGAGGTTTATTGATGATTAATCTCATAAATACTCTTTTTTTAAAGTTTAAAAAAGTTTTAAAGTTTAAAAGACCTATTAAGAGAGATCTTTTGGAGTTAGAACAAGTCTTCAGAATTTGAGAGGTTAACTGATGTGATTTGCTCAAAGTTATTCTTATCTAGGAACCTTACTGAAATTCTCTGTCAAAAACTACAAATTACTACCTCCAACACACACACTCTCTCTTTCTCTCATCAATTCCTAGATGGAAGAAAGGACACTTACTGTGTGTGAAGTACTTGATGACAGTGCTGATGATGCGGAGGAAAGGTTGTTCTGATGACTGGACAGTGAACTACAAAACAAAAATGAGTAATCATTTCATTGAGACCAGTCATTATGTGATAATGACTACTGAGGGGAGGGGATTCTGGGGGGTACAATTTTAAAATTTGTTTTAAGATTACACATAAGGCCAACTGGAAGCTTTGAAAACCACATGCTGGGCTCTAGTATGTCCCTCCCATTCTCTTACTTCAAAAGCTATTTCAGTACCAACAACATCTCTGAATCCCACCTGCACAGGTGATACACCCTCGCCAAAACCTGGAGGTCTAGATCACCAGGTGCTGGCAACCAGCATGAGTTAGCACGAAAAACTCTGGTTCCTGTAGCCCTCTGTTATCTTTTAGGTTAAAGAGTCAATTATACATGGAACTTGTCTCCATTTCTTCTACAAGATAGTTAGAAAAAAAGTTGGAGTATCTTTTTAAGAAAGAGAAATTAAGATTCTCTAGCTATTAGTACTTGTAAAGGGCAAGAAATATTTCATTTAAGGAAGTGTGTTCAAATAGTTAACCAAACAGACCATGTTCACAGGCTGGGTAATTAACCATAAATTCTAGGATTCAAATAAAATTCTTCTGCTTAACATGACAAAAAGGATCTGTGACAGAGAAGGCTAACCGTATGAAGGTGACATCGTTTTTCAAGTATTTCATCTCTCAAAATCCATTTCATTTCAACCTTGCTGATAAAAAGATTAAGTCTGAAAAGTGATCCTTAGAGTCAAGTTGGAAATGTGTTTGGAAGTAGGCATCATTGTCTTTTCATTTTTCATTTCTATTTTCATTTTCATTTCATTGTCAGTCCTCTCCTAAACCTAAGCTTGGATGAACATATAAAGTAGGCTGGGCACGATGGGAGTGGTTTGGATACTATTTGGCTGGTGGGAATCAAAGTGGAGGCCAGCACCAGCTTGAACTTGAAACATTCTCATGCTGAAAGAGGGGTCAGAATCCACTATCATCCACCAAAATGCAAGGGGGCACTTTTTCAAGTACATGCCTTTTTTCAGAGGAAATCTAAATAAAAGAATGGCTAAGGAAATTAGTTCATTTTATTAAGCCTGTTTTTTTCTGCTAAGGTACAAGCCAGGCAAAAACCTCACCCAAATAATTTATTGTAAAAATCTATCAACCATCAGATAAAAACACTTATTTCCTTTTTGGAAACAAATCTCTACATAGCTTTCCATCAGATCTCAACCCAACCTTCCCCGCCCCCTCCAGGCCCATATATCACACTATACCTGCTTAGCTGAGTGAGGGAGCCACTGGACAAGTCACAGGATTGGGGCAAGGAAGGCAATGTGGCTGTATGTGGGGTTGCTGAAGGCAGAAGCGTAGTACCGGAAGCTGTGCTTGGCAGAGAGCCCAGAGTCGGGAGAGAGGGAGAGGTTTCTGTTGTCTTCGGTGCTGTAACAGATGAAGTAGCTGCAACAAATTTATTTAAGTTGCAGAGAAATCCATAGAAGAATAGGGTTCTGCTAAGTTCAATAATGACAGCTACATATTCAACAGAGCCTTCACCTTCCAACTCCATCTCTACTATTACTTACGATATGCAACTGTGCTAAAATAAGACCGTTTACAGAATGTGACATTAGAAATTAGCGCCCTTCACTGTTGACTAATGCCTATCCTTATATAAACTTGTGGTGTGCAAGAGAAATCAACATTTTTTTGTCCACAATAAATTCCTTTTGACGAAGGGCCGGAGATGTCATACTTAAACCTGTATCTACAACACTACAGGGTCTTCTATTTTCAACCCACAGAATGGATCAAGAAATATTTCAGGGAAAGATCTTTATATCCCTCAGGCAGAACGTATATTTAAATTCACTGAGAGAGGAAATGCTCTTTCACGAAATGGTTGAAAAAGACTTACTAGAAATTGCTTACAGCCATTATTTGAGTCAGGTCTGTGATTTCATTAGTATAGCGAACTCTAGTTAAGGAAACATCATTAAACAAAGAAGGACAGCAAGTGCTCTGCAATGTTGTTCTAGAAAATTGCCTGGGATCCTGACTAAGGTTAAATGACTTGGTAGGCATCTGAGAAAGGACTTGAAAATCCAGGTCTCTACATTCTGAAGTTGTCTATCTGTTGTGTCTCACTTATATTACTAGTCTTACTTCCTTGGACACTTACTTGACTTTGCTGATTAATGCCTGGCACCTAAACTTAGCTGAGAAGTTGCCCAAAAAAACAATTTGGTATGCCATTACAGAACTTCCCAGACAATTAGCTCAAATATGTGCCTGAAAATAAAGCATGAGTCTTTTCATATTTCTCTGAATGGGAATTAGCATTCTTTCAGCAAGAAAAGTTTATGGTAGACACCAGAGATGCAAATTTGTATAGTAAAATCAGTCAAAATTTATAACTTTTCTTACAAAGCTTAAGTCAAGATATTCAAAAGGGAGAGAGGCAATAGAGAAGCTAACAATTTACAAAATATAGTTAAAAGAAAATGAAATAAGTAAATCTAAACAAAGTCTAGGATTAACAAATCCAACATGAACAAAACCCCCTCTATAACAGGATTAGTCTCAAATGCCCCCTCTTTTCAAGATGACTCCTTTTTAAAACCAAGTAAAATTCTGACATATTTAAAAGGTCAAAAAATCCTTTCCCATTAGGACATGTTGCAGGTTTTACTTGACAGTTTTCAGAGGGTTTTACACATATTAATTAATTTGATACTCACAAGAATCCTATTAAGACTAACTGTCCTTATTTTAAAGAAAAAGAAACTGAAGCGGAAGGACACTTCATGATAGCCACTAAAGTACTGGTAGTACAGAGATGCGATTTGGAATTAGTTAAGAGAAGCATAGTTTCTCTTACTTCTATGTAAAGTTCCATGAGTAGCTAGCTCTGCAAGCATTCTTGGGATTACGGTCCTTATCTCTTCAGTGTTTTGGTGTGATATAGTAAAAAGAAATCCAGCAGGACATGGGAATTAGAAGGAGCCACGTTTAAATTCTATTTCTGACAATGCCTACTTGTAACCTGTTAACCCCTCTGACCCTCAATCAACAAGTACTTATTAAATTAGAGCTTACTCTGTCTCAGATGCTGTGATAAGTACTGGCAAAAACAATCTCTCCTTTAAAGAAGCTCACATTTTAATAGGGGAGACCACACATATTCGGATGGGTACATACAAGATACAAATGGAGTCAATACAAAGTAACCTTAAGGGGAGGAATGAGCAACTGGAAGGGTATGGGCTGGAAACAACGAGGTTTGAAACTAGTCAAGAAAGAAGCCAGAGAGTCTAAGACAGACAGGTGATAAGAGAGTATTCTAGAAATAGGACATAGCCAGGGAAAAGCCAATGGTGATGGGAAACAAGGTTACAAATAAGGAAGTGGATGTAGGGCCAGTGTGGCTGGACATGAGAGCACATGGAAGGCAGTGAGACGGATGAAAAGGTTAAGATGAAGAAGCTTAAATTCCAAACAGAAGAGATTATAATTAATTCGAGAGATATTAGGGTCAGAATTTGAGAAGGCAATGATCTGGTCAGATTTACACTTTAGAAAAATCACTTTGGCAGGTACATGGAGGATGGATTAGTGCACAGAGAGATCTGAATCAGTGAGACCAGCTAGAAAACTGTTATAAATAGTCCAGGTGAAAAGTAACAAAGGTCTGTTGGTGGGGTGGGGGTGGAGAAGGTGAGGGAAGGTGGCTATATGAATGGGGAGAAGGGAATACAAGAGAATATAAAAATGGAGAGAAAAAAACACACCAAGATTTTGCAACTAATTATCAATAAATACAGGGTGAGGGTGCAGAGCAGAGAATGACTCCAAAGTTGGGAATCTGAGTGACTGGAATTATGGTGCCAGTAATTGGGAAACTGGTTAGAGGGATGGAGTTTGGGGGGAAAAGGACATGTTTAGTTCAAGAGGTCTCTCACACATCCAATTTGAAATGTCTAACAGGGAACAACAGGTAACATCACTGATTAAATCTCAAGGAAGAGACTATGGCTGAACAATCATTTGCATAAAGATAGTAAATGAATCTATGGGAGCTGATAGGATCATCAAGTACAAGGATAGAGAAAGAAAAGGAGCACAGCCTTGGGATATAAACAGTGACTAGATGTGATGTGATTGAAGATCTAATAGAAGCCTGAGGAATGTTCAAGCAAGTAGGAAAACTAGGAGCAACATCACAAAGATCTAGACTTAGTGGGTGTGAAATAGATGAAGATCCAGCAGGAGACTCAGGAGTGTTTAGATAGGTAGGAAAACCTAAAACTCAGAGGAGTGAATATTCAGGAGAAGGTGGTTAAAGTGTCAAATGCTGTGTACTAAAGAAAGAAGAGGATTGAGGAGCCAAGTGATTTGGCAATCAGGAGGACATTAATAAATTTGGAGAAAGGGGCCATAGCTGAGTGATGAGGCTGGAAGCCAGATTACAGAAAATTTAGAAGTGAAGTGAGGAGGAAGAACCTAGTATAGCTGGGTTTCCTCAAGGAGTCTGGCTGAGAAAAGGAAAAAAGATAAGTAAAACAACGGCTGAGGAGGAAGGTAGGTTCTAGTGAGGCTTTTCTCCTTCTTAAAAAGATGTAGGAAACTTTGGGCATCTGCCCAAAGGAACAAACAGATTAGAGACTGAGGTCAGAGAAGATAACAATGGGGAAGTGGGACAGCAGAAGATGGCATTAAGAATACACACAAGGGTCTCAATTTCCTCATATATAAAATAGAATTGTTGTGAGGGGAAAATAAAGAGTTTAAGGAAAGTGCTGTGTAAATCTTAAAGCATTATGGATCAGACATTTATTACTCCCACTAGATCAGTACCAGTCACACTATAATTTAGTGTTTACCAAGCTCTGTAATGTCAAATTAAGAGTTCCCCACTTGTTGCCAGCATTTGAATACTGTTCTCTGTGGTCAACAAGTCAATAGGAGCCTTCAAATGCTTTAGCTGCTGTTCTCCTGAGGGGAACACTGACCAGCCACTTAACACGAACGTGTGCAGGGTAGATCATTTATGATGGAAAAGCTGGGAAATCAGTGTGATGTGGTGGAGAAAGCCCTAGCTTTCAAATGCACCCATGGGACTTCATTTCTCTAGGTCTCTCAGTTTCACTGTTAGGAAAATGAGAGAAATAGGGGAGATGACCTCTGAGGTGCCATCCAGGGCCTCAGTCTTTCAAGTTTGGTAAATATGTGCCTTATTAATGAGTCTGTGCTAAAGAAAGATTTAAACCCGGGACCACATAATCAAATGGATAATGCCTTTCTTTTTAAGGAAGTGTTCACAGTAAACTGGATTAAATTAAATTCTTTGCAATTCAATTTTGTTAAATACAGATTAGTTTCTTTTTATAAAACAATGAGCTCTGCACAAAATAGATTTTTTTGAATTTTAGTCATATTACAACGGTTCAGAAATATTTTACTGGTAGTTTTATTTTGGAATAAAGAAATGGTAAATGGAATAATTCCATTTTTATAGACTGTAATGGTGGTCAATACACCATCTACAACTACGACTATTCTTCAGAGCAATTTTGAACATAGTCTGCAAACCATATAAAACTGAAACACAGAGGGGATATTTAATCCTTGATTTCCTTAGTTTTTGTTGGGGAGGGAGTGTCCTATTTTGCACAGCTATGAAATGTTCCACTAGAAGGCAGGAATTTGGTTCGAAAAACATGGAGAACACCAGTGCTGTGAAGTAAATGTCACCCTGAGATCAGTGCATAAGCTGTGCCAGTACTACAATTGGAATTATAACCATGAAGGAACTTTTCAGGGGGCTTGTAATGCAATGGATTCTTTCTGGACAGCAATCAACTAACAGTGGGCTTTTAATAGAACCTGCTTTTCAGGCTCCATTCAAAGAACACGAGGCAACACACAACAGATGGTGACCTCAATCAATCAACCAACAAGTATTTACTAAGTACTTAGCTCAAAAAGCTCTGCTAAGTGCTAGGAACATACAGGAAGAAATGAAAGTCCTTGCTCACAAGAATCTTACGTTGTATTAGAAGAGACAATGTGCACATACATGATCTAGGATTCAGGGATGGAGAACCTTCGGCCTCCAGGCCACATGTGGCCCTCTAGGTCTTCAAGTGCAGCCCTCTGACCCCAAACTTCAGGCCAAAGGTTCAACACCCACGACAAGATATATACAAAACAGAAAGTTACTGCAAATGGGAGGGAACTGACACCAAAGGCTTCAGTGGACGCTCTGAACTGAGATTACAGGAAATCAGGTGTACAGTTCAACTGCTCTAAATTTCTTTCCATGCCTTACTTATTCCCTCACTTTCAATATATAATTAACTGCTAAGGTCTTACAATATCTTTTCCTCTGTCTACTCATCAGTTTGGGAGCTAGGTGGCAAAGTGGGTAGAGTGCCAGGCCTAGAGTCAGAAAGACATGAGTTCAAATCCAGCCTCACACACTTAATAGCAGTATGGCCCTGGGCAAGTCAGTTAAGAACCCCATTTGCCTCAGTCTCCTCATCTGGAGAATGAAATGGCAAACCACTCCAGTCTCTTTGCCAAGAAAACCTTGAATGGGGTCACAAAGAGTCAGACAGAAATGAAACAACCAAGCTCCTCAATTTCCACTGCCACTATTCCCACATCAGGCCCTCCTCATGTCTCTTCTGAACCACTGCAATAGCTTCATGTGCACTGCTAAACATATTTTCCTAAAGCAAAATTCTGATCATGCTGTTCTTGTGCTAAAAGGCATTCAAATGCTTCCCCTACTGCCTGCCAAATAAAGCCTAAATTCCTTAATCTTACATTAAGATAACAAGCTTAATCAAGCTCCTTTTCCAGCCTCATCTCTACTACTGCCTGACACAGGTTGTTATCCTCAAATGTAAGCTCTGTGGCTGGGGATGTCATCTCCTTTTAGAATGCCCTAGCTCCCTAAAAACTTACCTATCCCACCGGGTACAGCTCAAATGCCACCTAATTCTTGAAATCTACTCCAAACCTGTCAAACACTCTCCATAATTATAATGCTTATTCCAGTTTTGTTATTTAATGTATTATTTATGCGCTTTAAAAATTCCCACGATATTGTAGACTCTGTGAAGGGAGCGATTAAGCCTTCCTTATTCACCTTCACATGTCCCGTAAGCCTTAATAGATGGCACAAAGAGTTTAAAATATGTTTGATGAATTAATGAATCTGATTTACAGGGCACAATTAACAACATAATTTAAAAAGTAATGTAAGGAAAGCAGACTCCACTGTTTTCAAAAGAAAATATAAATAAAATATGTGGTTATTTAAACCCATCTCACAATTCTCAAAAGATTGAAAAGCACATCAGGATTTCAACAAGCCTGAAAAAATCAGTACCACCTTACAATAGGTAATGAAGGAAATTTAAATAATTTTCCTCTCTTTTTTTTGGGGGGGGAGGCTAGGCAATGGGGTTAAGTGACTTGCCCAGGGTCACACAGGTAGTCAGTGTTATATGTCTGAGGCCACATTTGAACTCAGGTCCTCCTAAATCCAGGGCCGGTACTCTATCCACTGCCCCACCTAGCTGCCCCCAAATAATTTTTCTATAATTAAATATAACACCTTATACATAAAAACCAGAAATACTGATGTCAAATCCATATTTCAAGTGCACTGTATGAAGAAAAAAGAGAACAGCCCGTGAATATAAGGGGGACACTTTATGCTCTATATATTAACTTCCAATTAATCTTATTCATAACCAAAAAACCCAAAGAAATAAAGTATATTTGTTGATTCAAATGTACTACTGACAAAATTTTTTTGTTGAAAGAAATGTATAGTTTTCAAAATGTTAGAAATAAAAGATCCATAAACAGGTAGAATTTTTGACAAGAAATCTAGGTATTTTCTATACTTGTTTGAAAATGAGAGAGGAGAGAAAGGTAAGAGGAAGCAGAAGAAAATGGCATGAAGCTAGATAATTTCTAATGTCAGAAACAAAAAAGAACAGGCAAGATAAATTTTAGTTGGGTAACCATAACTGGACATGAAAAAAAGTAAATGAACGTAGTAACCTAGTGTTTAATAAACACAATGATCCAAGCTTTCACGACAAAAACTGCCTTGGAAAACTAGAAAGTTGTTTGGCAGAAAACTACACATAGATCAACATCTCACAATAGACACCAAGATAAGGTCAAACTGGGTGCATAAGTTAGACATAAAGGCAAATATCATAAGCAAATTAGGAGAACATGGAAAAATTTCCCTATTAGATTCATGGATAAAGGAAGAGTTTATTATGACCAAAGAAGAGATAGATAGGATCTTGGCAGAGAATCTTGACTACGTTAAATTAAAAAGCTTTTGCACAAACAAATTCAATGCACCTAAGACTAGAAGGAAGGCAAAAACCCGGGGGGAAATTTTCCAGCAATTTCCCAGATAAAGGCCTCATGTTTCAAATATATATAGGGAGCTGAGTCAAATTTATAAAAACAAAAGCCATTTCCCAACTGATAAAATGGTCAAAAGATGTGAACAGGCAGTTTTCAGAAGAGGAAATAAAAGCTATCTAAGGTATTAATGACTGTGATAGAATACTATTGTGCTCTTAACAATGATGAGGGGGATGGTTTCAGAAAAACCTGGGAAGACCTATACAAACTGATACAAAGTGAAGTGAGCAAAACCAGGAGAATACCATACACAGTAAAGGCAATATTGTAAGGAAGATCAACTGTAAAAGACTTAGC
Source organism: Phascolarctos cinereus (assembly GCF_003287225.1). Taxonomy (NCBI): domain Eukaryota; kingdom Metazoa; phylum Chordata; class Mammalia; order Diprotodontia; family Phascolarctidae; genus Phascolarctos; species Phascolarctos cinereus. The sequence goes on from NW_027555847.1 coordinate 251,207,099, forward strand.
TACTCAGATCAATACAATGATCCAAGAGAATTCTGAAACGACTCATATTCAAAAATGCTATCTATACTTCTAGGGCTATATCCCAAAGAAATGATACAAATGGGAAAAGGACCCAAATGTACAAAAATATTTATAGCAGCTCTTTTTGTGGTGGCAAAGAATTGGAAATTAAAAGGATGCCAATCAATTGGGGAATGTCTGAGCAAGTTGTGGTATATGAATGTAATGGAATACTACTGTGCTGTAAGAAATGATGAACAGGCTGACTTCAGAAAAACCTGGAAAGACTTGTATGGTCTGATGCTGAGTGAAGTGAGCAGAACCAAGAGAATGTTGTACACAGTAAGAGCCACGTTGTGCGATGACTAACACCGATAAACTTAATTCTTCCCAGCAAGACAAGGATCTAAGACATCTCCAAAGGCCTCGTGATGGAAAATGCTATCCACATCCAAAGAAAGAACTATGGAGTTTGAAGGCAGATCGAAGCATACTATTTGCTATTTTTTTTTCCTTCTGTTGAATTTTGTTTCTTCCCTCTGGTGGTTCCTCCTATTGGTTCTAATTCTTACTTACAACACCATTAATGTGAAAATATGTTTAATAGGAATGTATATGTATAGCCTATATCAGATTGTGCACCATCTTGGGGAGGGTGGTGGAGAGGAAGGGGGAGAAAAATTTTAAATTCAAAAGCATATGGAAGTGATTGTTGATAAATCAAAAGAAATTTTAAAAAAATGCTATACATCTCAAGAGAACTGATGAACTCCTGAAAGAAGAATGAAGTATAATTTTTTCACTTCATTTTTCTTGCAACATGGTAACATGCAACATCCACCCTGAGGAGCAATCTCATCCCCTTTTCTGATTGTTCTTATTTCTAATGTAGCTTAACACCCCCCCCCAAAAAAACCAACAATCCCCCTCAGAAAAAAACAACAGACACAAAACCCCATATTATCCTTTTTTGGTTGTCTTTAGTTTTCCTCATCAGCCTTGGCTCACTCTGAAATTTGGTATTACTGATACTAGTCTTGTGGAAATTTTGCTTCCACCCACTACTTGTTCTTTCTTCGATCTTCTAAATATTATTTAAAAATCTAAATCGGTTAGGAAGTTCCCTGTTAATTTATATAGGTCACTTGAGACAACTCCCCCTGCAAGTTGTTTTCTTTCTGTGACTCAAAAAATCCATATATGAATGCTTCCCATCCTTCCAGGCTGACTTCAATTGTAGAATTTTAAGCCATCAGATCCTTTCTATTGTTTCTCTGAGCAATGAGAAATCTGCTCTCCTTAAACCTTGGGTAGGTAGCAGATATTCTAGCATTACAGAAAGAATAGATATTGTGTTAAATAAATGTTTGCTTAGTAGTAGTGGCAGTAGCAGTCACAGTATACTGGTGACAATATTGCTGCTGTCTCAGCATCTAATTCCCTCTACCATTCATGTTTGCTTTGCTCCCACTCCTCGATTCCTCAAATGTGTATTTCTATAAACATATAAGGAAGGTGTGCCCTATAGTCTCCCCTTTATGAACTTTGCTTAAAAAAAAACTTTTTAAAAAAAACCTCTTATTTCTCTAGAATAAGTCCTATCTTTCCAGAGCAATTTTCCAGTCACTAGTTTCATTCCCAGGCATCTTCCCATTAGAGGTTTCTGATATGTGTATAGAGATCTCAAAGGTCATGGGCTTTATAAGCACTGGCTTCCTTAGATTTTAGATGACTGTGAACATCAGGTGTTTCTCTTATTTCTCTTCCCATAATAAGGGCTCACACCAAGTGGCATAAGCTTGTTGCACCTAACCTAGGTCATTTCCTATTTCCTCCTTTCCAGTTAAATGTCATTTTGATTAGATTTGCAAGATTCCAGGTAAATAAATTCTCAAGTTCTTGGTATACTTCATCCCTAAACAGAAGCTCACTCTAACTGTATTTTACATCTTGGTCCAAAACCCTTAATTCTCCTCTGAGACATCTATTTTCCCCAGCTATTCACTTCACAATTCTGCCCCATTTTCTCTGAAAGTCTTTGCGGCCTTCAAATAGCAACAGCAATGCAAATATCACCAGATCCTTTAAGATCTTCAGCTTCTTCCCCAAGCCTTCTTAAAATCTTTGGCAATGCTTTCTAGATTCCTTATGGCAGTATCATTTATGACCAAATGAATCATTAAAAGTAGCTGGCAATTGCAACTTATTTTTTATTTCCTTCTTGTTTTTAGGTGGACAGCACTGGCCCCAGTGACCTGAATAATTACTAACGGCCAAGTCCAAAGGCCCCTAATATCTTCCTCATCTTTTAGAAATCAGTAAACATCTTCTTGACCTTTCAACTAACATAAAAAGTTGGGTCTCTTTCTAGAAGAATTAACTCCTCCAAAGGGAAGCATCACAGAAAAGACACACAAAGTTTTACAGGGAACATGTTTTCTACAATTACTTGACAATGGGTGACAAGATCACCACATCATAAATCAAATGATTAGCTCTGAAGTCAATCTGTGTAGTCCTGAGGAAATCTGGCATCAGAAAAAGCATTCTGTATACTTACTGTCTAGAGTTTGCTGAGTTCGAACACCACCATGTCCATTCTGCATCGGAAGGAAAAGAGGACAAGTAAAAATTAACTTTGAAGCTATAGGAGCAGCATAAGGAATATCAACAATAATTAATTTAATAAGTAATTTATCAAATAAAGGGGAGAATGGAGGGCAGAGTTCCCTTGAACATGAATGATACTAACAATTAATGTAACAGCACAGATTATATAAAAATGAACACTGCATCATTTAAGACTAATTAAAAGTAGATTATAAGGTACTAATACAAATAACTTAATTCACTAAATGGTACTCTCAAATTTTTTTATGATCCAGGCAAGACTTATAGCGAGCAAAATGCTAGGAAATAAAAACAGAACACATTAACTACAAAGAACAGAAATTTAACATGCAGGCAGTATATTCCAAGCTTCTGTGTCAGAATCCTAATGGCAAAATATACAATTACTCCAATGACTAGGGTCATCAGCAATACAACAAACTCAAAGCTACTATCATATGAGTATCAACCTGGGAGATGTTTCCAGAGTTCAAAAGAGACATCCTTAAAGTAATGATTGTGATTGCAAAGCATCACAAATTACAGATAAGAACTGAGTTAGTCTCCAAAGAAACTATAAAACTGAAAACAACAATAACAAATATACTTATGGTAAATAGCTATATTATCATAAGGAGAGAAAAATACCTTATCCCTCCCCCCCCACTTAAGTTTATTCAGAGTAAATGGAACTATTTCCTAGAGTAAGAAACCAATTTAACTAATACGTAACCTAACATACTTAATCAGAATCTTACAAAGGGAAATGTCACATACTTCTATTGATTATACTGAACTGATTAAGTAAAGCATATTTTCTTTTTCCAAAAGTGAAAATAAAGGATGAAGAAAAGAACTACAGGAAAAAATTAAAACCTTTTAGAACTAAGTTATAATCTTTTGGTAGGATAGGAAGATTCCTATTATTTAACATTTCTAGTTTCTTCCCCTCCCCACATTTAAGGATGAGAATCCTTGACTTAATTTTTAACACAATAATCTAATCTTTAATTCATCTTTATATTTTCTATATAGCTTGCTTCTACATCTCATGTTCTCTTCATTTCCCTACAACAAAAAAAGTGGAGAAAGAAAAGATTATCGATTTTCCAGAAGAAAAAAATGGAGAAATAGGCACATGGGCTCCTATCGTTAGGTACGCACTCTTATAAAAGTCAGTCAATAAGCATTTATTAAATACCTACTACGTGCCAGGCACTGTGGATACTCAAGGAGCTAACAGTGTAATGGAAGGTGAGCACTGTGTACTTTCTGAATTTGTTATTAACCCCAGTATTATATTATAAGCTGCAGGAGAACAGGAACTATCTAAACTATGCTGCATTTCTCATTCTGATAAACATAGCTTAGTGTCACACAGGAGCAAAACAAATCACCTATATTTAATATCACAAGTCAAATCACTTAACAAACTCTACTCTAGAAAAAAAAAACAACCTGTAGCAGCTGCTACAGCTGAGAGCCATCTCAAGTATATCTAGTAAATAGTAAGTATTCCTCCTCGGATAAGCAACCAATTCAATTCAAACATCTGTTAGGCATAGAATTGTGGACATATTTAATTGTATTTTCCACTAGACACCTGAAAGAAATCCCAAAGTCACCATCCTTGACTTTGGAAAAAATTGTTTTAAAATGCTTACAGGGGGACTCTTGGGACCAAAAGGATATCCATGCATCAGAGGAACACTTGATTCAGGTGGTACTCTGGGCATGTCTGAGTTTCTGGCTATCTCATAAAAAAACAACAACCCTACAAAGAAGATTGATCGGAGAGGAGAGATAAAAGGGCAGAAGGGATTCCTAATCGCAGAGGGAAAAAAAAAAGAGGTTATTACTAGATGGTTATTCTCAGTATATACTACTAGATTTCTTAAACTGTGTTTCAAAGATGTAATGGCAAATAAACACATACTCCTATTATTTACTAATCTTTTCTCATTAAGGTATTATTTTTATATTCTTCTATTAATAATAAAATTCAACTATCACCTTTACATTATATGGTGCTATTAATAGTTTGAAAACCACTAGACTTGCATATTTAAGCCAAGGAATGCTAGAAAGTCTATGTGCAAGATGTTAAGGAAATACAAAGATGAAACATGATATCATCCCCACCCTCAAGCCATTTACCATCTAATGGCCCAAATGGCAAGGTTAAAGAGATGTACCTAAGTCAAAAGTATACATCTAAATAAAATTCTATGAGGAGTCTGGAGAAAAAATCATTTGCAGCAGCATAATATATCAGAGAAGGCTTAATGGAGGATGTCACATCAGATGTGAACCTTAAGGGTAGGGAAGGATTTCAATTGGTGTAAATGAAGGATGGAAGAGGTAGATTTCATTTCAAACAGGAGTTATTAATATAAGAAAGGGAATGGAGGAAGGAAATAACAGTTTAATTTAGATGAAGCACAAAATAAATTAAACACACACAGTGAGAACTAAGATAAGTAAGGTCAGTTAGAGCTAGATAATGAGAGGGGAGGGTTCTTGATTTTCACAATAAGGAGGCTATAATATATTTGGAAAGCAATGGGGAGTGATTAAAGGTTTTTGAGTCAAGGGGCAGCCATAACATCAATGATACATTAGAAAGATTAAGTGGGCAGAGGGCTAAAATATTATAAAAGGGAAGACATTAGAGGAAGGAAGGAATAGGTAGGAGGCCATTATATGAAATCAGCCAAGAAAGTCTAAACTAGAGGAAAACATGGCAAGGATACATAAAATTTAAACTGACAGAATGTAGAAACTGAATGGATGGATGTAGGGGGTTAAGGAGAGGGAAAAAGAAAAGATGACTAAAATTCCAACCTGAATGACTGACAAAATGGTGACACCACCAACAAAAACTAAGAAGAGAAACAGGTTTGGGGAAGGCAGCAAGTTCAACTTTGGACAAACATGAATTTAAAATGCCAGCAGGACATAGAGAAATATGGAGAAGATAGCTGAAGACGCAGGAACACTGTTTAAGGGAAAGGTGACAACAGAAATAGAGATTGACCCACTGGCAAAGAAGTGAAAATTGAAGCCATGGCTAGAAATAAGATTGCCATAGGAAGGAATGTAAAGAAAAAGAAGGTAGAGGATAGAGCCTTGGAGGATATCTAGAAGTAGGGATTAGAATGAGAATTAAGATACTAGTAAAGGAGAAAAGCGGCTTAAGAGGTAAGTAACTATGAGTGGACAGTGTCAAAAAAAACCAAAGGGTGAGAGAGTATTAAAAATGGTAAGCTGAAGACAGTCCAAAGCTGTAGAAATATCAAGGAGCAAAAGGACAGAGAAAACATCACTGGATTTGGCAATTAAGAGGTCTTTGACTTGGGACAGAGCTGCTTAAATACGATGTGACAGGAAATATAGAATGCAAAGGAGTGAATGGGCAATGAGTAAGTATCACCATGTATATACAATATATACAAATCTTTTTTAAAATTTTACTATTTTTTGGTTACATTTGAGTTCCAAGCCTATTCTGTCCTTCACTCCCAACTCTGAACTAGAGAAAGCCAATATTTGAAACAGATATCAGTTCCTTCTCTGGAGGCAGTATAGCATCTTCCTTCATAGGTCTTTTGTAGTCGATCTTAATATTCATATAACTCAGAATAGCTTAGTCATTCAATATACAGGAATTTGATAGAGAAGGAAAAGGGGGATGATAGAATGAGGGGTAAACAGAATCAAAGAACTATTTTTTTTTAAATGACTGGTAGACCCAAATACGATTGTAGGCTAAGGGAAAGTGTGAGAATGTTTGGAGAAGCATGAAGAGAGAGAGGGAACAATTGATGGAAGGAGACTGAAGGGGACTGAACTCAAACACACCAGTGCAAAGGACAAGTCAAAGTAGATTTGTAGAGCACTGGCATAGAGGTACTAAGTGAACTCATGTCAAATGATCTTTGATACTCTTAATAAGGGCCTCACCAAAAAAGGCCCAATTATGCAATCTAAGTACAAGTAAAGACACATAGTATCAATAAACCCAAAAGTCCATACACAGAAAAGAATATTTGAATAACATGTTAGGGAAAATATTTAGAGGTCCAAATTCATACATAAAATTACAAAAATCTAATTCAATTGCACATTTATTAAAACATCTACTGTGTGTAAGGCATAGAGATACAAAGATAAAAACAAAAAACATCCCCAACATCCAAGGACCTTATATTTTATTGAGGGATACAGTATATAAATAAATTTGGAATGGCAGGCTACAGCCACACACTCTCTCATTGTATATAATGTATACACCCCCCCCCCCGTTTTAGGAACATTAGCATGATAGTTATTTGCAAGATAGATTACAGAGGATAAGGGGAGAGAGTAAAAACATGGAGTCTAATTAGGATACTATAGTAGTTCAGGTGAGAGGTGATAGAGGTTTGAATAAGGGTGATGGCTGAGTAAATGGAAAGGAGGAGACATGTAAGAAAGGGATGTTATGGAAGTAAAATGGGCAAGACTTGTTACCTGAAAAGGGAGTGGATGAAAGGGGAACAAGGAAAAGGAAGAGTCATGGATGACTCTGAGGTGACTGGAAATATGTCACCTTCACCCAAAATAAGGAAGTTTGTAGGAGGGGCATATTTAGGGGGAGAAGATGAATTCCATTTTGGATTGAGTTTCAGATATCTAAGGAACAAGCATGTAGAGATGTTCAACAGGCCAAGAAAGCTGAAAAGATACTTACTGTGACAGCAATAGAAGTTGTTTCAGATGGAGCCATGGAGCTTTGGTATGCTATCCTGCTATGCACAGAATTCTGGTCGTAGGAGGAAGATGTTGTAACGGGACTAGTGCTCTGAGATGAGTTGGTCAAACTGGAAGAGGTGATGACGGAGGTTGTATAGGTCGACTCCTGTACTGTATTGGATATTGGCAAAGAGGTATTCAAAGGATCACTGGAAAAAGTAAAAGTTATTTATCATCTCAGTAAATAAATGTCATCTCAGATTCCTTCATGAAATACCACCACCTTATTACTTTAACTGGTTAGTCATATTCTAAAATCACTTAAATATTGTGCTTAACTACAATATTACATTTAAATACAGAGAAATTATCATGGTCCTCTCCAAAGCCATTTTACCTTAAATATTTTCAGTTCTTGGGGATGGGGAAAAGGAACTAGATTTTAATCTGATTGAGTTATAATGACTTAGTGCTCTCTCAATGAGGTAGAATCTAGATGGGTTTAAGTTTTTCTTTTCATTGCACATCCCTGAGCAAGTTTCCTAATAGTTTCCCAGTTAGAAAGAGGGCATAAGCTAACTTTGATCTCTGTCACCTGGGGAATAGGATGGGTGTTAATTTTAAAAGTACTAAACACATACCAAATATAATTGTTTTTAAAAATAGTCCAATAAAAAAGAGGCTTGACAAATCAGTCACATCCCTCCCTCAGCCCTGCATATTAAGGTACTAAGCTCCCCCATTACTGCCAATTGATCAAGTTGTAACTATATGATCAACTGTCAGGGATAACATAGAAGGTATTCCTTTATGAGGTAGGTGGTTAAACTAGATGGACTTAAAGTGTTTTCACTTTCAAGAGACAAGAGATGGACTCAAAATTATGATTCAACATTGAAATCTTCAAAAAGGCTTAAATAAAAACTCTGAAGAGAGGAGGAAAAAACCCTAAGGCCTCCATGGCACAGAACTGAGGGAACATAGCAAAAACAAGAAGGTTCAATTCAGCAGTACTTTTCCAAGGCTAGAATACACTGCTGGTTAAACTGATGGAATGACAAGATCTGTTGTACCCTCTGTATTTGGTTCTTATACCAGGGTGCTAACACATTGGTCCCATCAATCTCACATCATACCAAGTGTTCTGTTAGTATCATGATAAAAAGCTAAAATAAGAAAAAGATTCTTTTGTTCACTCTGAGCTGATTCTATTTTCTCTTACAGATACTCTATTCGCTTTGCTAGCAATCTGTCATTACTGCCACTGTTTGTCATCAACAACTGTGCTGCCTTGCAAGTTTTCTTTTGTTTCCCCCAATTCCTCTTAGATCTTCACCATACATTTGTTCATTTTTCTTAACTGTGGAGTGTAAAATTATAGAGGAAATGTGGCACTGTGGACAGAGAGCAATTATCAAAATCAGGAAGACAAAGGTGTAAGCCCCATCTCTTACACATTTTGGTTGGACAACCCCAGGCAGGTCATTTAACCTCTCAGAAAAAAGTTGCAGAGCAGATGCTGATCTGATTGATGGAGGGAAGTTACCACACAAGGAGTTCCTTACACCAATGAAATCAAGGTTAAAAAAAGTGGTTCCTCTTTAACTTGTATTCCCTAAAAATGCAATCCCTTTTCAGGAAACTCCCTTTCTTCACTCTAATACTATCCAAATTGCTTTACCTTCGTTTAGAAACTAAAGGCATAATAATGAATGGCATAGATGTTTGGTTCTGACTTTAGCATAACTAATAACTATCTAGTGAACTTCTCCATGAAAAACTCATAGGAGAGGGTTCTAAATACACAGGGCATGTTGTGAGAATGAAAAACAGAGTGTCCCCCCCCCCCATCATTTGGATAAGATTTCTATACCGAACGCCTCCCAAAGACAGAGTACAAATAAATACACACAAGTATGTGTCCCCTTATCTACTACTGCGCTGCTACCATGTAACTTATTTCTCTTCTCCTATCCTAAAGGGAAAAATCACCTTCTCATCTTTGATGAGTTATTGAAAGGTTAAATTATATCTTTTTAGGACTCTAACTTTCCACCATCCTTATATGGAATTCCTTCTGTAAGATGCATCATTTCTACCTTCTACATGACTGTTGCCACAAAACACATATTTCTTCATGTTCTCTTGAAATAGGATGCATGAATCCAGTAAGCAGACTTGGCTAAAATGTTCATGTTTCCATTCCAAAGCAAGCGTATCTTAAAAAAAAAAAGCAAGCATTCCTTCTTCACTTTGATTTGAACTTATATATATATATTTAATCAGAGGAATTTTGTGGTTGTAAAAAAAAAAAGATATTAAAACACATGCCTAAAAAAAGGCTGGTTAAAGAAATTTTTGGGAGGTAGGAGATACTACTGAATACAACGAAACTTTAATTTTATTCCTCTTCCCTCCCAAGAATCTGTTTTCTTTCATAGAGCAGCGAAACAAGCCTGCTTACTCTCAAAGTCCCATTGTCAAGAGGCAACTCCTTCAACTCCCAATTCACAAAACTGTCTCCTTTCCATGAGCCATTCTGACTCAATTGTGTTCATACCTTACAGAAACTGAAAATAACATTCAACAGCCTAAAACATAGAAAAGAGCAATTGTATACCTTACAGGTTTTGGATACAAGCTGATCTGGGCCTGATTACTATTTTCATTGCTCAAAGTTGATCCAAATTCAGGGAGAGAAGGTTCTGATCCAAATTCCAGAGCTCCAAACTGAACATTTAACCCTGTAACATCTGCTGATCCTGGCATTTCCACTGCAGATGCAGGGATCTGTAAGGGGAAAACATATATTTTTCATGTTCAGAGCTTAGCATATTTTTCAGTCTCAAGAGCTTTTTCCTGCATACCGAGAGTCCTTATATGTCACTGGACGCTGATGGGGAAGTCTAAGGTAAGAAAGGGAGAAATGGGGTTGGGGAGAGGGAAGAAAAATGCACAGTACGCAGACTGTCAGTGACACCATTACCAAAAAGATAACTACCCTTCCTTTAGCTGCACATAATTTTGCACTGAAGTTCTCAGAAAGGAACTACTTCCTACGGATAATATGAATATATCCACTTCCATCAGTAGGTAAGTAAATAGATGCTAAGCTAGTTCTTTACTTATGTAAAAAGTCTCCAGCATTTAGTAGCTGCCACCTTTCATTTTTACTTTTAGGAAAAAGTAGTTCAAAAAGTTAATTCAATAAAAAACAAATATATTTTTACATGGTACAATAAGATATGTGCATAAAAATATTTAATCAACAATTTATAAAGACAAAATGTTCAATTTTCAATTTTTTCCTCATTGTTAAGTCTGCCTCTGGTAAATATAACTTGTGGGTAGGTTACTCACCTTGGAAGATGGGGGTACTCTCCGTTTTGGGGGTTTGATCTGTTTTGGCTGAGTCTGCTGGGCAGACACTGCTTGGTTTTCTGTAGATATGCTGGGGAGCTGCAGCATTTTGTTCACAGCTGTGGCATTGTCTCTGGAGTTTTCTCGGAGTTTTACCTGGGAGGAGAAGTTCTCCATCCCAGGAGGAGGAACAGGGATAGGCTGGGTCTGGTGTTGCTGTCGCTGGCTCAACTGGCTCAGAACTGGGGATGGCTCAGGTTGAGATTTGAAGTCTATTAAATATGCAGAAAGAAAAAAGTCCAGCATATAATCAGCATTCAGTTACTCAAAAGCTGCTCATTTGTTTGTGCTATTCTTTCTGCCACTATCATGTAAAACTGAGATATGGAAAAATAATTATTCCATCCCACCTTCTAATTCAGTCAATCTAGTAGTTAATTTATGTTTTTATATTTGTCTACCTAATTTTCACATAAATGACATGACAATAACATGCACTTCCATGGCAAGGTTTTCTTCCACACATAGTAGGGAAAAGGTCCATGTTAAAGAATACTGGATCACTTCAAAAGAATATCTGAAGACTTGTATGAAGAGAGATACCTCAAATTATAGCTATATAAGTGAAAATATTAAATAGCCACAAAATCTAGGTTAAATTCAATGAGTGGTATTGGTACCACCAACTTGGTTATAGAAAAACAAAACAAAACACACCATACCATCTTCATTAAAATTATTTAAGACTACCTTTGATGTTTTCATGGTACTCCCTATGATGCCAGTGTTTGAAATTGCAATTCAGATCATTAAATAAAACTTTTAACATGTAGTACAGTTTAAATGCTACCTAGATACAGAAAGAATTTTAATTTACAGAAAGCACAAGAGCATGTGGAAACCAGAGGAGAACTAGTTTAAATCTTCCAGTTGTGAAGAAAAATCCCAGATCGGGAGCAAAATTTAAAAAAGCCCCTCCAAGTTCAAGAAAAACAATACTAAGACTTTCAAATTGCTCTACTCTTCCTCCCATCTTTTCTATAATGTACAATCCAAAACATCAAAATGAGCTGTCTGAATGACATTTTTATAAGTAGCCATAGCCCAGGGCTTAGAATACTTCACCAAAATTATGAACAAGCTGAGTATGACATACCAATGGTTATTGTAGGGACTGATACTCATCATTTCATAATGCCTAGTATTGTATTCTGCGACCCTTCTTCCTATACGTAAAAGGATGTGTTTGCTTAGAATTTTAAAACTATAATGTAATCCTTCCTCATACTGGGGAATATAAATGAATTGTTATTCCTTGTTAAAGAATACGCATCTCCACACACACATTTATATATTTCATAGCTATAATAATAATAATAAGTAATGCCTTTCTCTCCTTAGCCAGAAAAAAAAAAGGCCGGGGCAGGGGGGAGAGGAAGATATTTTGCCAATACAATTATTTTTAAAATCTCGAACAAAAACTGTTCCCTTTAATTTAGTATAAAATTCTGTGGTTGTATTTGCTATGTACTATTATTTCTATAGTATCTGTGTAATTCAATGTAATTCAACCAATGATAAGTATCATGTTTCTCACCACTGAAAGTATGACAAGGGTTGAGCTGATTATCTGTAATAGAAAATTCATTCACTTACCAAACTGATTCATTATAGAGGACTGGGGAACTGGGGGCTTAAGATCCCAGGTTGAAGTGGTTGTAGGAGGACTAGTGCTGTTTTGCTGTGAACTCTGCGTGCTGAACTGGCCCAAACTTGGAGATTTCAACTGCTCCAAGATCTGGGAACCAGTAGAGTTTGCCATCTTTGATGACCCAAGCTCTCCAAATCCAGAACCAAGAACTGAAGACTGTATAGAGGGGGAAGAAAAAAGGACTTTCTCAAGAAGGAAGAATTTCTATGTGAGATGTGAAATAGACAAGTTTTCATCAATATTTCAAAACCTGAAATTCAACTCATCACTATTTTTGAAACCAGCTTGAAAAAAAAATCCATATTCTGGACATTCTAATTAAGTGTGACAACTAATGAAAATTCTCTTTATCCGAAAAATTCTGATAAAAAACGTGTTATATATTCCATAAGTAATTCAAAGGGTATGGCTAGAAGAGTGAGTGTAAAATTCCACAGTCTAAATATCACTGTTGAAAAACTTGGTGAGCAAGCACCACAAATTTAGTATTTGAGAAATATTTTATACAAGTTAAGAAACATATCATCATCTAAAAAAATCTACAAGTGCTAGCCATTTTAATAGAACATCACACAACAATACCAGTCTAACTGAATAGTTCTCAAAAGGGGGTCAGGAAACATAACAGTAAGCTACATCAAAGCAGACAACATGAGTCAATGACTCAAGTAATATGTTCCAAACCAAATTCTGCTACGTATACAGAGACACACAAACTCTCTGTAACTAGAACTAAAAGATATCCAATAGCATTATAATTTATGTACTTTTAAAAAATATATCCTTTCTTAAGTAAATCTCACTGGACTACAGCAATTATTTACTATTTTACTTGATTGCTCTAAGAAACCTATAATCACTTAATGTTGTCAAGATCCATAAAGACAGTACTCATAGCAAACTCGCACACCCAAATGCCTTTTGCTTTTCTTTGGGTTCCTGAGAATTTAAACTGAACCAATCTGGTCAGCGACTAAAGAGAACAAATTAAGATGGAAAAGAGAACGGGGAAGAAATGGTTCAAGTAATTCCAGAACTAGGGTTTCACTTATCCAGATCATTCCCAGGCACAAGTGATTTAGGTTTTCTATCAAACAGGAGCTGAATAAATTGAGGCAAAGTGATAGATCACAATTAAAAAGGCTTCAAATTTATACAGACAACTCAAATTCTTAAACACAGTAAGCCACAGAAATTGCAAATGTGGCACTTGCTCTGGGGAAGTACCAAACTTGTCAGTACATAAATGATAAAACAGTCAGTGGCTAGACAATAGGACAGATGACAGCTCTACTGAAATAAGGTATTCTTATTAACAAAAAAACTTAAGTTAGACAATGCCTACCTATTCCCCAGTGATCCCAAACCCAAACTGAATTCTGTTTCTAAAACAGTATTTATGCTGATCTCTCCCTACTTCTGCTAACATGGTTTAGTAAAAGTGCTGAACTTCGAAAGGAAGATCTGGGTTCAAATCCTGCACTTCTCTGTGTGATCATAAGGCAAGTCACTCTTTCTCAGGACTTTGGTTTCCTTATCTAAAAAATGGGGAAAATAACACATACCTCACAGGGTTTCCATAAAGATAAAAAAAAAGATATACACACACATAACTTTGCCAACTCAAAAGCATCAAACGAATGTTAGTTATCCACATGCTAACCCATCTTTTCCCACTGTTTAACTCAAGTCCCTAGTGATCTGAGAAAACAGTCCTAGATGACAACAACCTTAGATAATCTTCAATTCATTTTGTATCTATTATCAGCAATGCAAAAGTAGCACTTTATTAACTATTATTGTGTTCTCACATTATTTCACATGTGCAAATTTGGGCTCCCTAACTTTGTCCCTGGGTGAGATGGTTTGGTGACTTACATTACATATAAGCTTAGCATAATGCTAGGCCCATTGTTCTCCCTTTCAAATCCTGGGACCAGTGGGTTAACTGATTATAGGTTTTAAGGTAAAGTAACAGAATTAAAGTTGAACGCACAAATTAAGGAACTATAGGATTTCTCATTTACCTGCTATGTTTTATTTCCAAATCTTTTTTTTTTTATTTAGCACTGGAACTATATATGTTTTCATCTTTTAGCACTTGAAGGCAAGAAGAAAACGAAGTAACGAATGGCAAAACAAAAGCAGCTTGGTATCTTAGTGGTTTTAGACCTGAAAACAGACAGCATCATGCCTTACCCTATTCTACTGAAAGCAATGGCACTATCATATGTACCAGCTCTAGGACACCAGCAGTTAGTTTCAAATCAGGAAAGGATAACTTATAACAAGAGTAAGGCAAAGTAGTCTGTATACAAATCCATATGCTCAGCTACAAAATCTGCAAATGGCTATATCACATAAAAAGAACATCTATTAAGCTGGTACTTGATAATTTAAAAAAATTACACTTAAGATACACCAAACTGGTTAGGATTGGAAAAATTTCAAAATGTGAATTATAAAGGATTACACATGTAAATTAGTCTAATCTGTTCATTATCCAGATAAGATAAATTATGGCACAAAAAAGACAGTCTTGTCCCAAGATCACAAAGCTTATTACTTAGCAGGGCTGAGAATAGAAACTAGGTCCAATAACTTCAGCAAATGTTCTTTCCATGACCAATCCCCTTAATTCAAACAAAAAAAATCCCACTGCACTCCTTTTTGCATAAGCTTTTCGATGTGTTCTGCACATTACAGACATTTAAATCTTTACTGCTAAAATATCAAGATCCATGTTTGGTAAAATTTTAGCACTACTGTTTAACACCTAGCCAACCACCATCCCATAAACAATTCCTGTTGTGTTCTTCTGACATGCCAAAAGGAATTATCATTACGTGTCTATCTGTAGCAACACGGAAAATAAAAACACAAATATCAGCATTTTAAGACTGGAAATGGGCATGGCTCTAATTCACAATAACACAAACTCCAAAAAAATATTCATTTCAATTTCATCAACAAGAACATGAAACTTGAATAACAGTGTTCTGAAAGAATGCAACTATTTTATTAAAATATATCTTCTCATTAATCCAGAAAACTCAGAGATAGATGGATTTCAACATGCAAGAATCAGATATGTGCTTGGAAACTCTCACATCACTGTTTTCTGGACTATAAAAAATTCTGTTTTCTAAATATGACTGGCAAGGCTCTGAATAAGTTCCAGAATATGGATGATTGTAGTACAAATTGTTACATACATTCCTTGAAATTTCATATTGAAATAAAAATCAGTTACCAGACTCTGGGGAGAATAAGAGTTGACAGTACTCGAGTTGCTAGTAGCTGATGCCATCTGAGTGTTGTGTTGAGAATTTGTGAAGACGAGGGCTTGGCCAAAGCCCTGTTGTTGTGGAGGTTCAAATGAGCTGACTTCTGGGACTTGGGTAGAAGTAGAAGGCTTCTGGAGCAAGGCTACCAAGTCAATGCTAAGCAGACAAAAGACAACATCTAAGTCATATGATTATCTTACCAGAAAATGCACTGAGAAGCAAAATAATGAGAAAACTGTGCGTGTGAAAAAATCTATAAGAAAAGGAGCTGTATTCAACCTCTGGTAAACAAGGAAGAAAAAAAAAGGGGGGTAATATAAACCACAAAAAAACAAATCCACAGAAATTCAAATTCAAGAAGGGTTGTAAAGAGTTGGAAGGAAAAGTAGTAAAATGGAATGTATCTACCCAGAAAATTTGGGAGTAATTATTTTTGAAAACATGTTTCATTTCATTGTTGTTATATTTTAGAGCCTTTACTACCTCATAAAATTGGGAGTTTAGGAGACAAATGGTCTAATCTGGACTTGTAGATATAGACACTGAATTTTATTTAGTTAATAAATATTTATACTGGTTGTTTTTACACCTTGGTTCAAAGAAGGACTGTGTTTATCAGGTTGTTACTTTTATTAATGGAATTCAATCTTGGGATTAGAGGGGACTTCAGAAGTCAATACCTGAACAAGGAATCCCTTTAAAAAAATAACTGGGAAAGACCTACAAGAACTGATGCTGAGTGAAATGAGCAGAAACAGCAGAACATTGTACACAGTAACTGCAACACTGTGTGATGACCAACTTTGATAGACTTAGTTCTCCTCAGCAATGCAAGATTTAAGATAATTCCAAAAGATTCATGATAGAAAATGCTATCCACATCCAGAGAAAGAACTACGGAATCTGAATGCTTGTTTGTTTTTTCTGTCGTGGTTTTCCCTTTTGTTCTGATTCTTCTTTCACGACACGACGAATGTGGAAACATGTTTAATATGATTATACATGTATAGCCTATATCAGGATTGCAAGCCCACCTTGGGGAGGGAGAAAAATTTAGAACTCAAAATCTTACAAAAGTGAATGTTGAAAACAAAAAATAATTACTCTAAAAAAAAAATTAACTGACCACTCTTTATACCGTCTTTGTTTGAAGGCCTCTAATGGGAGAGAACCTACCTTTTGCCACTTGAGGCAGCCCATTCTGCTTTAGGGCAATCTCATTTTCAAAAAGACTTTTCTTCCTCTTAACTCAAGCCTAAATTTGCCTCTGTCACCCACCATTCTTAGATTTTCACTCTGCTCTAAGCTGAACAAATTTCATTGTCTTTTCCAAAGGAAAGGCCCTTCCAATGTTATGTTATCCCCACCTAAATCTTCTTCTGAGGGCAAACATCCCCAGTTTTTGCAACCAATTCTCGCTCATATGGAATAATTCTGACGCCTCCACAATTCTTTCTCTTTCAAGCAGAAGTCTTTCTTACAAAAGCTAGATGCAGTTTATATTTAAAATATTTATTTGACTAGAACATAAATTAAAGCTAAGCCTAGAATTTTAGGCTATAAGATAATCTGCTTATTTGCTTTAGTTGTACTTCAAATTTGTGTGATAAGCACCATGGGTAGAATATCTCACCTTATTAAAACTAATATTTACAATATTTCTTAAGTCCAAAAAACTCAGAAACATTTTCCACATGGATTGGTCAGATATGTGCTTGGAAAAGAGTACATCATTGTTCTTTGGACTTTTCAATGTTGTCTCCCCTGCAAAACTTGGTCAACGAATGTATTTCTTGAAAATAATTGGTATTTCAAGAAAAAAATGGAACAATCTCATAAATTAAAATCAAATTTTGCTATCACCTTAAGTGATAAGGAATTTGTTTCACACCTACATTAAACATGAAGAAAAGTATTACACACATGTTCAAAATCCTCAAATAGTACTTTCAAAAATGTATATAACAAAACAGTTCTAAGTATTGTTTTCAGAACTCCAAATCTATTACACGGAAAAACATTCAATACTTTCAAAAAAGGGCCTTGAAATTAATTTTTTAGATTTCCCTCAGTACCAATGAGTTGAGTAAAAAACTTCTAACAAACGATTTCTTCAAATGCTTCATTTCTAATTTGTTAATATGCATCAAGTACCACACCTCTCCCACTAACTGCTTTTTTTAGTGTGTGGAGGCTTTTAGTATTATTCTAAGCAGAGGATACATTTGAACTTACTTTACATTACATTCAGTGAATTTTAAGACACGAGATGGAGAATTAGGAAGACATTCAGAATAAGCACTTGCTTATTTGGGAGATTTTACTCTGTTAAATGTGTGTAATACATGTTTTCAAACCAACTTTCATTATGTGAGGACCAAAATTATAAGGAAGAGAGAGTCTGGGAACTTTAGAAGGAAAAAGGAGTTCATTTATAAGCCACAACTCACAGGTCTTAAATGATGATATAATAAACTGCAGCTAATTGAGTAATTCAGATTAAATCAGTCAAAACTAAAAAGCGCAAGTTTGAAACGTAATTATTATTATTAGACTCTTAGGATTTCATTTTTTCTTCCTGTTATAATTAACTAAAATTAACTCTAAAACAAAGTTATTTTGCTGAGCAGAGTACTATAAAGCTTGTGTACTCTTTTATGATTAATTCAATAAGATTAATTCAATAAGAATAAAATCATCTTACTTAAAACAATACTTTCTTCTAATTCAGAGCCTTTCATGTGTGTAGAAGCAAACAATCTCAAAATTGGAACACAGTCTCTTACATTATCCATAAATGGTCTTTAGAATAAGTTTCTATTAACTCAGCTGAAAATAAAATACAGTTTTATATGTTTAAACCCGATCTTTCCACTACATAAGTATAGAGTATATTATGCCTTCTAATCGTAGAAAGACAATGGCTACTATTTCCCAAAAAACTCAATCTTAAACTTTCCCCCATTCATTCCCTTGAGTTAAATAGGGAAAACTACTGCTAATAATGGCAACATACTTAAAATGACTGTCAATATTTGTGTGAAGACCACTGTTGGAAACCTCATTCTGGGGAAAAAAAATTTTTTTAACTTAGTCATCCATATCAAAAAAGAATACTTTTCTTTCCTTTGTATGTGGTAACTGATTTAGGTCACCTACCTAATATAAAATGACCCTGAAATTAAGTCATCGGAAAAGTTTGTTCTAATAGCGGTCAAGGAAAGAAGATTTTACCTTTGTCCAGGTGTGACGTGATTTTCAGCTGGAACAGAAGAAGCAGTGAATACCTTCGTTTCAGAAAGCTGTGTGGAAAAGAGAAATTTAATTCCAGGTGTTATGCATAGCATAAAAGCAACATGCACACCAAATTCCTGGCTATTATATCGTAACCATCTCATGGTAGCTCAGACAGCGATAGTTTACAGGAAAAGTAAAGATCTTTGAATAACAAATGATTTTATGTTTGATCTCTAAAGTAACAAGGGGTCCCAGACCTGTATTCTGAGAGGATGACTTTGGCAACTGTATAAAGGATGGACTACAGAGGAATCAGACTTGAGACAGGGAAACCAATTAGGAAAGTATTGCAATAATCCAGGTGAGAGGGGATAAGGACCTGAACTAGGGTGGTAATTGGGTGGGTAGAAAGCAGACAGATGAAAAATGCTATGGATTTTGAAGCCCCAAGATGTGGAAACAGATTGGTTATGGGGGACAGGAGGACGGGATATGATGGGGGAAGGAGAGTATGGCTCCAAGATTGGGAATATGAGTGATGCTCTCAATAGGAGTATAATAAGTTGTTTGGGACAGGTTAAATTTAAGGTACATATGGAATATATTTCTGGAATGCATCTGCTGAAAATCAAGAACTGAAGTTACTGAAATAACTGAGAAGATGAGAGTGTACAGAGAACAGGGTCTAGGACAAAGCTTTGGGGGACATGCAAAGATAAGTGGAATATCAAGACATACAAAGAAGAGTGGATCATCAATAAAGACTAAGCAAAGGGATATTAATAAAGAAGCTTCCTCCCCACCCCCAAACCCATGATGGCAGGAGGCAATCGAAGACAGAGCAGGGTCACAAAAACTTAGGAGACAGCATCCAAAAGGAGATAGTCATTAGTGTCAAATACTGCAGTGAGACCAAAAATGTGCGTACAGAGGAAAAACCAGTGGATTTGACAATTAAATCACTGGTAACTGGGGAAATCAGTTTCAGTTGAGTGAAGAAGTTAGAAGTCAGAGTACAAGAGAGGAGTCAATGAGCAGTGAGTTCATCAAACTGTTCTAAGAGTTTGGTAGTGAACAGGAAAAATCTAGGGCAGTGTTTTGAGTAGGTGGGAGGTTCCAGACAGAGTGTTTTTTTAAATTGGTGTTTTGTTTCTTAAGGGCAGGGAACTGTGACTCTCCCATAGTCATACTTTTAGGTAGCTGAGAATAGGACAGTCCAGGGGTGGGAAACCTGCAGCCTCAAAGCTATGTGTGGCCCTCTAGGTCCTCAAGTGTGGCCCTGTGACTGAATCCAAACTTCACAGAACAAATCCCCTTAATAAAAGGTTTCGTTCTGTAAAACTTGGACTCAGTCAAAAGGCTGCACCTGAAGACCTAGAAGGCCACAGGATCCCCACCCCTAGGTCAGAACATAGGGAGACAGATTGGAAGGCAAGGGAGAGAATGGTTTCATGGGTAAGCTGTCAGAAAAGATGTGAAGAGATAAAATCAAAGGTACAAGTAGAGGGGGTTGACACGGTTAAGAATGGCCAACCCTTAAGAGTTGGGAGGAAAGGAGAAGGACATCAAGGGGTTTTGAGATGAAGGAGTTCATGATGAATGGCCTATACTTAATACAGTAATATATGAGAGGTCTTCCACCGAGATGTATGATGGAAGGTGGGGTATGTGAGCATGGGAAGCTAAAGGAGAGAAGTGAAGCCTCAGAACAGCTGTTGTAAGGTAAAGAATCAATTAAAGATGTGTAAATGAATTGCCTTGCTGCATGGAGGGAAGATATATTGAGACTGGTTAAACATAGTTAAGACTTAGTAGGAAGGAAAATGAAGCCAGAGCAAGAGTGAAAGTTTAGAAACTAGAAGAATGGGAGGTCATAGTAATGACCAAGAATAAATACGTTTGGAGCATAGGGAAAAGACAGAGTAACAGGTAGCTGATATCAGTTTTGATCAAAGTAGCACACTGAAGCCATGTGAGCAGATGAAGTTAGCAGAAAAGTCAAATATTAGCCATAAATGGGCATGCAAGTGTGGGATTCAAAGGGTTGTGTCTATGAAGACCGGAATAAAATAAAAAGGACACATGGAACCTAGAATTTTTGCAATTTTAACCAAACCTACAAATGTGAAATTAATTCTTCTTGTTCTTGTGTGGTCATAGTTTTCTACTGTGACACTACAGGGATAATGACAAATGGAGCTCCTTATGGTTCAGTAAGAAAGAGCATTGAATTTGGAGCCAGAGGACCTGGATTTGAATCTCAGCTACACTGCCTGTGCTGCAGAGGGCCAAGTCATCGCCTCTTTTCCTCAAAAGTGAAATGGGAGTCTAGAAAGACTACAGTTGTGAGAATTACTTAAGACAAAATCAGGTACAATTTTCTGACAGATAATCTTGCAGCTTTTTACAACTTAAAAAAACTCTTAAGAAGCAAAATGTATTCCATTTGGTGCAATCACTTGCATTACACAATTTTACACTGTGTTCACAAGATTTTAACACATATTCTAAAATTTAACAAGAATGCACACTTATTATATTGGATAGCTTTGATGAATGCTTCATTTCCCCAAATCCAGCCTTCATCATACCCTACAAATTCTCAACGAATTTTAAATCAGTCAAGTTCTGAAACCATTTAAGTATGTTTCTGTCCATTTCTTGCTCTTTCCTGATGTGGCATGGTATAGAACAATAATATAGCATACCATCTTCCTATGGGAATTTTTGTAATTTCAGAACATTTTTGCTTCAAAATACAGTAATATGTTTATCAGTATTCATAATTCCCCAAATGGAGGCAAGACTTCCAGGCCCAATGGAAGTAAAAAATATGCAAAACATTTTTGTAATTGTATTCTTTTTTTTGGGGGGGGGTGGCAGGCAATGGGGTTAAGTGACTTGCCCAGGGTCACACGGCTAGTAAGTGTTATACGTCTGAGGCCATATTTGAACTCAGGTCTTCCTGAATCCAAGGCCAGTGCTCTATCCACTGTGCCACCTAGCTGCCCCTTGTAATTGTATTTTGCTATCTAATAAAGATGCCCAGATTTTATGGCTCTCTTGAACCTCATTAAATAATTTTGGTATAGTTTTAAATGAAAAGGTAAGTTCTATCAGGAAGAATCTTCATTTAAAGTTTCCTTGGAGTAATAGCCATTCTTAAAAACCAAAGAATTAAAAAACAACATAAGAAAGCAATGAAATGTGTGTATGGCCCAAAATCTAGCACTCAACCCAAAAAGAACTAAAAATGGGGAAATCAGCTTCATCTAGTTTTATTTCATTAAAGATGATGAACTGAATTAGCCTGTCAGTAGAAACACATGTACATGATGCTACAAAAAGGAAAAATTTCAAATAACTGTTGATTCCAGGTAATTTTCATACCACCATACCTCAAAGGACCCTATAGGCTCTAAATTTATGATCTTATAAAAATATTTCTTGTTTTCTTTTATATTTATGTAAATAGAAAAATGTGACAGGCTCCTAACCCCAAAGACAATAAATCTAATTCTGGTTCTTTGGATGCAAATCTATATAACTTTATCATGAGATTATGAGAGTTAGAAGGGACATATCACTTAGTACAACCCACACCTCAACAGTAATACCTTCTAAATGATCACTAAGTAGTGGTCATCCAGCCAATGACTAAAGATTTCAAGTGAAATGGAAGCCATTCTATCAAGATCTTATCTATTTCCCTAAGTATTGGTCATCAATTACCAAAAACCCTTCCAATTATTTTGAAAACATGTAGTATTTACTTATCTGTGTGCATAATATTTCTGCTGAACAAACTGTAAGTTTCTTGAGGGCAGGGGACCATTTCTTTGTGTTGGTATCCACAGGCCCTAGCACAGAACGTGGCACATAACAGGTGTTAAATAAATGCTTGTTGAACTGAACTCAATCTAGAAGCAGCCCATTTGATATTTTTTTTAAACTGTAATTTTAAGGAAAATTATTCCGTAGTCAAGGAGAAATCCGTCTCTTTGTACCTCATGCCCACTGATTCTAGTTCATTTGTATGGGGTCCAACATATAAAGTCTATGTCCTCTTCCCGATGATAGCTCTTCAAATTATTAAGATGCTGATCATATCCTCTTCTCAGACTTCCTTTATCCAAGCTAAACAACTGTAGTTCTTTCACCTAACCCAAATATAAGAAAGCTTACAATCCACTTATGGACTGTAAACTATCCATGTATGATGTCCTCTTTATAATCAAAAAGAACATACTTACTGAGCATCTACTATGCGCAAGGAATAGCATTAGTTGCTATAGAGGAAGGGGGAGGCAAAAAGAGAACCATGACTTATATATGTGATGAGAGGTAAGACAGAAAAATAAAAGAGTAAAAAATGCCACAAGGAAGTAGTCATACATTATTAACTATCAAATGAGAAGTACAGGCAAAAAACTGCTGCATGAATTAATGGAGGAACTCATCAATGTGGGCTGGAATGGTCTAGAAAGGCACATAGAATCTGAGTAAGAAGGGAGATGATGAGATCTGATGATCTAATCTAACTGCTTTATTTTAGTGAAGGAAAATGAGACAAGGGAAATGGCTTGTCCAAGATCACACAGGTAATGTGAATCCTATTTCTGCCACCATACACAGCAGACTTTCTGAAGTACTACTCCGTGTCCTCCTTAGTTTTGGAGGATGTACAGGGCTTGAAATGAGTAGATACAAAAGGAGGTTTTTAGGCAGGAAGAGAGACAAGAACAACAACAAAAGTATGGAGACATCAGTACAAGAAATATGTTGAAGGCAAAGTAAAGAGACAGATTTGGCTGTGGCAAACAGTTTAGGAAGGTGAGTAATTAAGGAACAGGGCTGAAAACACTCACTAGCCAGGTTGAAGAGGGTATAAAGCCAAACTGAGGAGTCTGGAAGCAGGAATTCTCTAAGCTCACCTCTGCCACTTGGAATCCCTAATTCTGTTCAAAATCCAATTCAAACACACAGTTTGGCCCACCCTGCTCATCTTCCTCTATCAGAGGACCCTGTATGTTTTGCATGCATGAATGTTACGTAGTCCTCACCCCTAACCTTCTTGAGGGAAAAGGAACTCTCACTTCTATCTGTGTATCTTCAGCACTTAGCAAAATGGCTTACAAAGACAGAACAGGCACGTAATTAACACTTACTGACTGACACATTGTTATTTTATATAATCTACAACATACACTTACATCTTCATTCCAGTCTTCTGTTGTCCACTCTTCCATAGAGTTCTTCCATGCCCCTGCTGTGATATGACCAAAAAAAAAATAAACTTCAGAGTATACTTTTACTTCAGATGTCTCAAGGTTCCACTCTAAACTCCATGTCACATGATGCAAAGGCATGTTTTAGGTCAACATCAATTCAGTTTAAGTGTTACCATGCGGGGAAAAAAAGTTATTGTGTACATAAGTACACTGCTGGCAGAGATGAAAAAATGGACTAACCATTCTGGGGGGAGAAAATTGGCTTTAACCAAGAGAGGTACCAAACTATTACTCAAAGATGACAAATACTGAGATTGATGAGTTAAAGGCAGAAAAGACCAATTTATAAGAAAATATTATTAGCAATACTCTTTTTTTGGAATGCAAAAACTTAGAAACAACTAGTGGACATTACGTTACATGAATGTACTAAAAATTATCATGGCATAAGAGAGAACAAACGAGGAGAAAATCAGTGGAACCTTGAACAGTTTTAAAATGGAACAGATTAGAAAAGATTTAAAAAAAACAACAACTCATTAATGTGGTGCAATAAACCCAAAACATAAATCACACAGGGAAGATCTCAATATGTGACCAGAATTACCGGGAAAAACCAGAAAGCAGTCAGACAAAAATTAGCCAGTCAATAACCATTTACCAAGTACCTAGTATGTGCCAATCACTGTGTTGGGTGCTGCAATATAAAGAAAGGCAAAAGACAGTCACTGACTACCAGGAACTCACAACCTAATGTTAAAGAAAATGTGCAAACTACCATATATATGAAAAATTGGAAATAATAAACAGAAGGAAGGCACTAGAATTAAGAAAGATTGGGAAAGGTTTCCTGTAGAAAGTGAGATTTAAGTTGGGACTTGAAGGAAGCCAGGAGGCAGGGATGGGGAAGGAGAGAATCCCAGGCAGGAATTCTGTCCGGGAGGAGAACCAGGGAAAATGCCTAGAGCTAGGAGACAGAATTTGAAGAACAGCAAAGAGGCAGTGTCATTGGATTACATGGTACATAAGGGTCAAATAAGGTATAATAAGACTGGAAAAGTGGGGGGGGAGGAAGGGACAGCCTATGAAGGATTTTATAATTCATCCTCTATGTGATGGGGAGCCACTGAAGTTTACTGGGTAGGAGGGTGAGACGATCAGGCCTGCTATGCAGGAAGATCATTTGATAGCTGAGGGGAAGATGGTAGGCAGACTTGCAGCAAGGAGACCAAGCGCAGGCTACTGCAATAGTATGGGCATGAGGTGATGGGCGCATTTAAGAGATAGTGTCATATAAAATGGACAAGCCTTGGCAACAGATTGGATGAGAGGTGAAACACAGTGAGAAGGACGGCACTTAGAGTGCAAGTCTGAGGGACTAAGAAGATAGCGATACCCCCTAAGTAATACAGCTGGGAAGGTGGCAAGAGCTGCAGGAAAAGATGCTAAATTCAGCTTTGGACATATTGAGTTTGAGACACCTACAAGAATATCCCGTTCCAGATGTGTTGTGAGGTACTTATTTTATGCCAGATACCACATGCTAAACACTAGGGATACAAAGAAAGCAAAAACATAATCACCAACGTCAAGGGGTGCACATTCAACAGAGGGTGACAAGCAAACGACCACATCTTAGAGGAAAGGCATTAAAATGACAAGGAATGGGAAAGGCCTCTTTTAGAAGGCAGGATCTGAACTGGGTCCTGAAAGAAGCCAGGAGGTGCAGGTAAGGCATGGGGGGTAGCCAATCACAGCAGAGAGGCCGGTGACACTGGCTCACAGAGAGTGAAAGGAGCATAAAGTCTAAGAAAATTGGGGTAACGGGGAGCCACAGGGTTTACTGAGTAGGAGGATAACACGGTCAGATCTTTGCTAAAGGACTTGCACCAAGGTTGTTGGCAGTGTCAGAACAGAAAAGACAACATGTACTACTGATGTCAACATAGTAACAATAAGACCTGACAAAAAAATTGGACATGTGGGGTGAGTGCAAGCGAAGAGTGTACTCAGGTGAAAGAGTACTCAGAATAGTAACAGGGATGATGGGGAGGAGAAATAATGAGTTCTGTTTTGGACATCTTGATTTTTAGATATTTAGGGGAAATTCAGTTTAACTTCAATGATATCCAATAGGCAGTTGCAGATACAAGACAGGTGCAGAGAGTAGTTTGAGCTGGAAAAACAGCTCTAAGAATCATCTACGAAAGACAACTGAATCCAAGAAAGTTGATGAGATAATGAAATGAGGCAGAATATTAGGAGAAAAGAGAATGGCCAAGGATAGACCCCAAATCGTGGGTGTGACCTGGAGGAAGACCCATTGTTAAGAGGTGAATTCTTAACCAAGTAAGGGACCAAAGTGACTTACAAAGGACAAACTAGGATAAAAAGGGAAGAGGTCAATTAGGAAAAAAAAACCTTTGTATCCAGTATCTCTAATAAGTATTTGATATTCAAAATATATACATAACTAACAGAAATAAGTAAAATGCAAAGCATTTTTAGACAGTCAAACTGTAAACTAATAAAAATTATATAAAATGATGCTACAAATTAGCAATTAAAGTGCAAATAAAACAACCCTAAGGTTTCACAACAAACAAAACACTTACAGAAGATGATAAAAGAAAAGGAACAGTCACAGCTGGAAAGATTATGGGAAAATGGGTACACTAATGCATTGTTGGGGCTACTAAGCGGTACAACTATTATGTAAAGGAATTTTGAACTATGCAAAAAAATATTTAAATGACCAATCCCGCTGATCCAAATATGCATGATAATGCAAATGCTGCAAGAATGTCAATGAATAAAAGAAAGCCCTGTATAAATCTAAAATATGTGCTAGCCAAGTAGTAGAAACAAAGTATGTGCCTATCAATCAGGGAATGGTCAAACAAATTGTACATGAATGTAATGGAATACTACTGTGACGGAATTAAAGATTAATATGATAAATATAGAGAAGCATAGTCATTTCTGAATATTTAAGTCAGTGTTCTCATTTTAGCCTTAGGATCCCTTTACACTTTTAAAAACTGTTGAGAATCCCTCCATCCAAACAGTTTTGTTTATGTGGGATACATCTATCAATATTTAACATTAGAAATTAGAACAATTTTGACCTCTCAGACCCCCCCTTAATAGGGTCTGGGGACATATGGGGTCCTTAGATCACACCTTGAGAACTGCTGGAGTAACTGAAGTAAACAGAATGAGAAAAACAATATAGATAATGACAACAACGTAAATGGAAAGAATAACAAAAAACAATAGAAAAGGAAATGCTACAAAATGTCAAAGCTAATTCTTCGTAGAGTAGTGAGGGTGGAAAACAGCATATTATCAAGACATTTTTTGATGGGTTGGTTACCTTTGCGAATGTTTTTCTTTTTTTTTTCTTCTTATAACTCTCTGAGAGAGAACAAGAAGATAAATACAAAGGGGCAACATAAGTAATATGAAAGCAATGCCACCAGGCATCTAAGCTCAGCTTAAGAGCAATAAACACGCAATCAGTCCCAGGAGACATGATAAAATATCCTTCTTCTCCTCTTTATAAAGAGGTGGGAAGATAAAGGCAATGAACATTTCACTAAGACTCACATTCGGTACCACCTAATTTTGTTCTTTTTCTTTATACCACAGAGAATTCTACATTTGGGGGGAAAGGAACAAAAGGGAGTCAAATTACTAATATAAAAAGAAAAGGTATAAATAAATACATTTTTAAAAGTTAGACTTGGCAATTCATTTCTTAATCCGTTTCTCCACAAACTGACAATCTTAAGAGAGAAGATAAAAAACTGTCACTTGGTTAACAGAAAACAGAATGACTGTCCTAAGTCTAAGGCTGACAAATAGCAACAAGAAAAGTCTTTAGTCATCTTCAAATATTAAAAATTCTGGGTATAGTGACGGAACCCAATTTAAAGCTAATAACAAACAGAATTTGTTTATTCAACAAAAGACAAAATTAGTTCCTCCGTCTTTCTTTGCTGCTTGCTTCACCTATAAAGACTACCTACTATACTAGTATGACAAACATACAAGCACATTGAGAGGCACTATCTTGTGAAGCAGGTACTACAAATAATACTATTTTCATGAAATTTAGTCTAAGAGGTGTAAAATTATACAATAGAGATGTAATGCTACAGAACAGTAAACACTGGACTGAGAAATGGAATGCTAGTCCTTAATCCTGAATTCAGTTTTTTCCCCACTGTACCATAAAGTCTTCCGCAAGACATGTCATTCCATCAGCTAATATGGCAGAAAAGGAAAATGACAAACCTGGTGGGGATGTGAGAAAACTGGGGCACAAATATACCATTGGTGCAGTTGTGAAATACTGCAACCATTCCAGAGAACAATTTGGAACTATGTCCAAAAGGTTATAAACTGTGAATATTCTTTGACCCAGAAATACCACTATGAGGAGTATATATCCCAAAAAGGGGGGGTAAAAAAAAGGGAAAGAACAAAAATATTTATAGTGACTCTTTTCTGTGGTGGCAAAGAATTGGGAAATTGAGGGGATGCCCATGAACAGGGAATGGATGAACAAGTTGTGGTATATGACTGTGACAGAATATTACTGTGCTCTAAGAAATGACAAGCAGATGTTGTCCATGTCCAGAGAAAGAAGTAGAGAGTCTGGATGCAGATCAATGCATACTATTTTCTCTTTCTTTTTCTCTTTCTTGTGGTTCTTCCCTTTTGTTCTGAAGAACTTCTATTGAGAGTCAGGTGAATTAACAACTTTAGCAAAATTGCAGGAAAGAAAATAAAACTCACACAAATCATCAGCATTTCCATATGTTACCAACAAAGCCCAGCAGGAAAGAGAAATTCCATTTAAAATAACTACAGACAATATAAAATATCTGGGAGTCTACCTGCCAAGGCAAACCCAGAGACTACAACAAACACAATTCCAAAATACTTTTCATACAAATAAAGTCAGATCTAAACAACTGGAAAAATATCAATTGCTTATGGGTAGGCCAAGCTAATATAATAAAAATGACAATTCTTTTGTTCATTCAGTGCCATACCAAGCTACCAAAAAATTATTTTATAGAGCTTGAAAAAAAATAATAAAATTCATCTGGAAGAACAAAAAGTCAAGAATATCAAGGGAATTAATGAAAAAAACTTGCAAAGGAAGGTGGCCTAACCATACCAAATCTAAAACTATATTATAAAGCGGCAATCATCAAAACTATTTGGTACTAGCTAAGAAATAGAGTGGTGAATCAGTGGAATGGGTTAGGTACATAAGACAAACTATTAAATAACAATCTACTGTTAGATAAACCCAAACACTCCAGCTTCTGGGATAAGAACTCACTATTTGACAAAAACTGCTAGGAAAACTGGAAGAGAGTATGGAAGAAATCAGGCATAGACTAACATCTTACACACTATATCAAAATAAGGTTGAAATGGTACATGATTTATACACATAAAGAGTGATACCATAAACAAATTAAGAGGGCAAGGAATAGTCTACCTGTCAGATCTATGGAGAAGGAAAGAATTTATGACCAAACAAGAGATAGAGAACATTATGAAATGCAAAATGGATAATTTTGATTGCATTAAATTTGGCTAAACAAAACCAACGCAGCCAAGATTAGGAGGGAAGCAGAAAGCTGGAAAACAATTTTTATAGCCAATATTTCTGATAAAGGGCTTATTTCTAAAATATATAGAGAAGTGAGTAAAATTTATAAGAATACAAGCCATTCCCCAATTGATAAATTGGGTCAAAGGATATGAACAGGTAGTTTTCAGAGGAAGAAATTAAAACTATCCATAATCATGTGAAAAAAATGCTCTAAATCACTGTTGATTAGAGAAATTCAAATTAAAACAACTCTGAGGTACCCCCTCACACCTAGCAGATTGGCTAATATGACAGAACAGGAAATTGGAACACTAAATTAGTGGAGTTTTGAACTGATGCAACCATTCTGGAGAGCAATTTGGAACGATGCCCAAACGGCTATAAAACGTCTGTATCCATCCCAAAGAGATCATAAAAATGGAAAAGGTGGGACAGCTAGGTGGTGCAACAGATAGAGCACCGGCCCTGAAGTCAGAAGGACCTGAGTTCAAATCCAGACTCAGACACTTGACACTAGTCATGTGACCTTGGGTAAGTCACTTAACCCTGACTGTCTCACAAGAAAAAAAAAGGAAAAGGATCCACATATACAAAAAAATTATAAGCAGCTCTTTTTGTGGTGGCAAAGAATTGGAAATTGAAGGGACGCTCATCAGTTGGGGAACAGCTGAACAAGTTATGGTATCTGAATATAAAGGAATACTACTGTGCTACAAAAAATGATGAGCAGGGAGATTTCAGAAAAACATGGAAAGGCATGAACTAAAGCTGAGTGAAGTGAGCAGAATCAGGAGAACACCGTACACAGCAACATCAACATCATGCAATGATTAATTATGATAGACTTAGCTCTTCTCAGTAATACAATGACCCAAGACAATTCCAAAAGACTCATGATGGAAAATGCTAACTACATCCAGAGAAAGAATTATGGAGTCTGAATGAAGTTCAAAGCACATTATTTTCACTTTTTTTGGTTTTTTGTTTTTTCTTTCTCGTGGTTTTTCTCTTTTGTTCAGATCCTTCTTTCACAACACTAACGTAAAATATGCTTAACATGACTGTATATGTATAATTTATATCAGATTACTTGCTGTTTTGGGGAGGGGGAAGACAGAAAAATCTGTAACTCAAAATTTTACAAAAATGGATGTTGAAAACTATCTTTACATGTAATTGGAAAAAATACTATTAAGAAACAAAAAAGGTGAAACAAAAAAGCAGGAGTAGCAATCATGATTTCAGAAAAAGCAACAATAAAAGTAGACATGATTAAAATTATAATTAAAGGTACTATAATGAATTGATACATATATGCATCTAAAAACATATCATTTAAAGGAAAACCCAATCAATTTATAGTAAGAAACAGAACGTATAATAATTGGGGATTCTCAATGCACTCCTCTTAGACCAAGATAAATCAAACAAAAATATAACTGAGAAAGACTTATTGAGGACTTGAAGACAATTTAGAGGCCTTAGTCTCTAGTAATTACTTAATATAAAAAGAAAAGAATATACTTATTTCTCAGCCATACATGGTACATTTACAAAGCCTGATATACTAGGGTATTAGAAAAAAAAAAGGCACCAAAAATGTTAAGCATCCTCACTGACCACAGCACAATAAAAATTATATTCAACAAATGTCCTTTATAGAAAGGATTAAAAACCAAAGTGTAGATACTTAATATTAAAAATTTAGTGGTCAATCCCAGAAACAACAGAAAACTTTATCAAAGAAAATGACAGATTAAAACTTTTAAGATACAAAGCAGTCCTGAGGGGAAAACTTAAATCTTTAAACAATTTTATTAATCAAAAAGAGGTAGGGAAAAATTAACTAACTAGTCACACAACTTTAAAAAAAAAAAGCTAGAAAGCCTTGGAGTCAGGAGGAACTGAGTTCAAATCCAACCTCAGATACTTGACACTTATTAGCTGTGTGACCCTGGGCAAGTCGCTTATCCCCACTGCCAACCCCACCCCCCCAAAAGGCTAGGAAATCAAACTGAAAAAGCTCAACCAAACACCATCATAAAAAAAAACCCCAAAAATCAAAGAAAGGGGAGAAAAACAGTAATATAAACCATTAACCAGTCTGACTAAAAAGAGACCAGAAAGCAACAATTTTGCAGCATAAAAAAATAAAAATATAACAATGAAAAAATAAAAGAAACAATTTTGCCCAATTATGTAACAAGATTTTTTTTAAAGGACCAAACAGATTTGAGGTTGAATTCCAAGAAAAACTGAAAGAAAAATTAATTTAAATACTACAAAGTGTTTACAAAAATAGGAAAGATAAGTTCTTACTGAATTCTTTCTATAACAGAAATATGGTCTTAATACTAGAACCAGGGAGAAACAAGTATAGACCAGTGTCCCAAAAAAATATTAACAGAGACATTTTAAATGCATTTAGCAAAGAAACTAAATGTAGTATATGTACATGTAGTACATACCATCGAGATTCTAGAATATGATCAGAGATAATTCCTTTAAAAAGAATGAAAGGTTAGTATATTAGGAACATTTAAGTGATACTGAAAACAATAAAAATCACATGACTATATCAATATAGTCAAGGCATAAAAAATACAATACTCATTTTTGTTAAAAACACTAAAAAGCAGAGAATCTTTGTTTAATATGGTAAGCAGTAGCTATATCTAACATCAAAAACCCTGTATGTAATGGAGATAAAACTAGAGCCCTTTCCAATAAAGGGTAAAGATGTCCATTATTACTATTATTATTTGATAGTGTTACAAATGATGGTTCTATCAATAAGATAAAAAAAAGAAATTGAGGAAATAAGCATGCTTTCTGGAGAAGACAAGGTAAGAACAATAAAGAGTTGAATTAAAATCAATTTGAAAATACTAGCATGTGTAGCAAGATAAAAAATAAAACCATAAAGTTTCAGATTTTTTATATATTACCCACAAAACCCTAGAGCAAGACAGAAAAACAAACTGTTTTATGGATGGGGTAACGCCAATTACTTAAATTTGCTTTTTCAATAGCATACAAATCAAGCTACAAAATTATATTCAACAGCTAGGAAAATTTTTTTTAATGATATGGAAAAACAAAAGGTCAAAAATCTCAAGTAAGATTAAAAAAAATGAGAGAGAGTAAAGGAAGGTGGCCTACCAGTACTCAATCTCAAGCTATCACTACAAAGCAGTAATCATAACAATTCGATATTTGAACAATCTGTTAGTGAAACAAATTAGGTACACAACATACAAAAGCAAACAAACATAGTAATAAGAGTACTCAACAAACTTAAGAGACCACAATTACTTCATAAGAGTTCATTAGCGGACAAAAACTACTGGGAAAACTAGAAAACAGGGTAGCAGGAATTAGGTTTAGACTAAAATTTCCTACCATAAACCACAACAAGTTCCAAATAGATTACATCAAAAGGTCACATGAAAAACAAATTACAAGAGCAAGAAAGAAAATAATTTTCACACTGATGGAGAGAAGAGTTCAGGACCAGAGAAAGGACACAGGGGTCCACAGAAGATAAGACACAATTTTAATTACATAAAATTGAAAAAGTTTTGCACAAACAAAACAGCATGCACTTAAAATAAGAAATGAAACTGAGTAAAAATCTTAGTAAATTTCTCTGATGAAGATCTCACATCTGATATATTTAAGACTATTGAAGCAAAAATAGGACAGCTACTTTACAATGATCAAAGGACACAAAGATGGTTCTTAAAGAAATTCAAGCTAACAAAACACATGAAAATGCCCCAAAACACCAATAATAAGAGAAATGCAAATTAAAGCAACTTGCCTTTTCACCTCACAACAACCAAAATGGCAAATATACAACAACAACAACAACAACAACAAAAGAGAGAGAGAGAGAGAGAAATTTTGGATAGTCTATAGGAAAACAAACACTGCAGGAAGAGCTGTGAAATGTTCAAGATATTCTGGAAAGCAACTGGAACGATGCATACCCTTTGATTCACTGATACTATTCTAGGCCTATACCCTAAAAAGATGAAAGAAAGAGTAAAAGGACCCAATAGTACAAAAATGTTAATAGCACATCTTTTTTGACATAACAAAGAACTGGAAAGAAAGGGAGTGTTCAATACTTGGGCCAAACCAATGGTAGCATATGAATATAATGGCATGGTATTGCATCTTAAGTAATGACCAAGGGGATTCACATTTCCTTTTATCTATTCTGCTTCATATTTGGAAATTTTCTGGAGTGTTTGTCAATATCCAACCAATCATAACCTATTCCCTGTTCTACAACATCCTGTTCTTATTTTACACTTCTCTAAAATAAGTACTTCCAAATCTCAAATTCTATTACAAAACAATAATCATAACTATTTGGTGCTGGCTGACATTGGGTCAATGAGACATCCACTTGGAGAGATCTAATACGTGTCTAAGTTGGAAAATCAAAGCTGGAGGTCAGAAGAAAGGATCAGGACTAGACAAATACATCTGAGAATCTGAGAACAGCTACCATAGAGATGGTGGCTGATGATTACTAAAACCATTTCACAATAAATTTGTTATCAAAGAAGGTGAACACACACAAAAAAAGGGAAACAATTAACAATATTAGATGCATCAACTTAGTGTGCTCTAAGTGTCCTGGGCCTTTTTCTTTTTCTCTTTCTACATTTTCTCACACGGTAACCTCATGAGACCCTGTGGGTTCAATTATCATCTCTAAGCAGATGACCCGACCCCCAGATCTACATAGTTATCCTTTAGTCTCTCCTAAACTGCTG
Organism: Phascolarctos cinereus; assembly: GCF_003287225.1. Classification (NCBI taxonomy): domain Eukaryota; kingdom Metazoa; phylum Chordata; class Mammalia; order Diprotodontia; family Phascolarctidae; genus Phascolarctos; species Phascolarctos cinereus. Next base: position 251,241,697 of record NW_027555847.1, read on the forward strand.
TCTCAAATCACCAATTGCCTAGTAGATATTTCAAACCTAATGTTCAGTAAGTATCTCAAACTCAACATGCCTCCAAATTGAATTTATTATCTCCCCTCCCCTCAACCTACTGTAAACTTCCCTATTACTTTAGAGAACACAATCAGCCTCCATACTTCATAAACTCAATGTCATCCTTGAATCCTCTCTTTTATCTCACATATCGAATCAACCTTGTCATTTCTATCTCTAATATACAGCCATCTTCTTTACACTCACAATGCCATGCTCTCTTCACCTCTTTCCTGGATATCTGTTTATTTCAAGTTTTTCTCTGCTCCAACCGATCCTTCACAGAGCTGCCCAAGTGATTTTTAGAAAGCATGGTTGATCATAATACTTCTCTACTTAATAAATTCCAATGGCTCTTGATGACCTCTATGATATGATTCAAAATCTTATTTGACATTTAAAGCTCTTCTCACATATAATTCCCCTCCCAGTTACAACGGCCTGCTTAATGCTCAGCACTCAAGGGGCTCCATCTCCCTCTCTAGGCCCATGCCTGGAATACTCTTGATTTGCCTTTGAAATCCATTATTTCCTTTAAAATTCAGCTCAAATAACATTGTTTAATATGAAGTCTTTCCTGATCTTTCCTTCTAGAGCTGCTCTGTATTCATTTAAAAATTTTCCATTCTTTGTATTTTTTTCTGTTCAAGTCTTGTGGTACAAAATGACTAACATGGTAATGTTTTACATGATTGCACATGTATAACCTATAGCAGATTGCTGTATCAAGGAGGTGGGCAGAATGGGAGGAAAGGACAGAATTTGGAACTCAAAACTTAAAAAAAATGTTAAAAATTATTTTAACATTTTAATTAGGGGAAAAAGAAAATATTATTTTTAAGAAGTATTGAGTGCATACATATAAATATTCACATGTTCTCTCTTCCAATTAGAATATAAGCTCCTTAAGGGCAGGGCTTGTTTCACTTATGCCTTTGTATCCCTGGAACTTAGACAAGGGTCTGGAATATGGTAGACAGGTTCTTTAAAAATGCTTAATTAAAAGTGTGAATAAAATCATTAATAAGAGAAATGGAAATCAAAACCTTACTTTTCAGGCTCATACCTACTACTTTGGTAAAGAGGATAAAAGATGGGAATAATAAAAAAAAAAATAGGATTGTAGATAGACCGGATACTAAAAAAGTGTTGACTGTTGGTGGAGCTGTGAACTGGTCCAACCATTGTGAAAAGCAATTTGGAATTATCCTAAGAAAAACACAAAAATATCTATACTCTGACTCAGAGATCTCATTCCTAGGTATATATCTACAGGAAGACAATGAAAGGCCAACCATTCACCAAAATATCTATTGCAGCATTTTTTTGGTAGTGGCTAAAAGCTGGAAACAAGGCTAATGTTTATTGACTAGGGAATTTCTATACACTTCCGGTACACATATTAATATAAAAACTGATGAATATGAACAATAGAGAGAAACATGGGAATTTCTATGAAATGATACAAAAGAAGTAAGCAGAACCAGAAAAGAATATATACAACAAAAACAATGTAAATGGAAAAAAAGGAAAAGAAAATCATCAAAACTGAATCAAAACTGTGACATTATCATTTACAAGCTTGATTCCAAAGAAGAGATATGAGAAGGCACCTCTCACCCTTCTTTACAGATGTAGGAGACTTTGGGTGTGAAACAGTACATGGAACGTCAGCAGCTTTCAATATGTTGGTTAATTTTGCTGAATGGTTTTCCTTTTCTTTTGGGCTATGCTATAGGGACAGCTTTCTAGAACAGCAAAAATGTATAAACTGGGGGACACATGTGATTTAAGAAATAAATAATAAAAATAACTTTTTTTAAAAAAGAAAAATAAAGTATTTTGTATATTAGCAATATTCAGGAAAAGACAAGGACCAAAGACAGAATTCTACTTGGGAGCAGAAGAGATAACAATAGATGAAAAAAGAATGCAAACTTACTCAATTCTAATTTTGCTTCTAGTTTTTTTTATCAAGAGGAAGACCTTTGGACTGTAAAGGATGGGAGAAGGGCAGCCAGGTGGCTCAGCAGATAAAGTACTGGCCCTGCAGACAGGAGGACTTGAGTTCAAATCTGGTCTCAGACCAGACACTTGACACTTACTAGCTGTGTGACCCTGGGTAAGTCACTTAACTCCAACTGCCTTGCTTAAAAAAAAAAAGATGGGAGGGGGGGAATGGACAATAATGTGTTGAAAGCCAAGATAAGTAAGGAACTAATAAAACACTGACTAGCTGCCTTAAGTCCAAATCATAGAATACTGAAAAGAACTGGCGCATACAACTGTCAAAGAGTGAACTACTCCATACGAATGACCTTAGGTTCTTGTTACTACACCTGTAAAATTAGCAAGCTGGATATGACCTGTGCAGTGCCTTCTAGCTAAAAATCTGTGCCTCTATGTAAACTTATATTCCTTTAAACTTTTTAAAATTTATCCTAATACCTCTTAATTAAAATTGGATAACATCTCAAATTAAATAAAATGGGAAAAGAGGCCTAAAAAACTGCCCAAGGCCACATATTCAGAAGAACAAAGACTTTTTAGAAAGCACTGCCTCCCCACTTCTGTCCATGATCACACCACACAGTTCTAACTTAGAAATCAGCAGTTCTCAAAGCATACTTGGCAGACTCTTAGAGGTCCCCAGATGCTTTCAAGGTGTCCACAAGGTCAAAACTATTTTCATGATATTAAGATATTATGAATCATCTTCATATACTTCAACCAAAACCACTTATCACAACAGATGAAATGGAGATTACAGTCTGACAGTTTTCTATTAAGCCAGACACAGATTTACAAAAATATGTAAAAAATAATGCTGACCATCTTGCTTATTTTTTTTAATTTAGAAAACTTATTTTCCATCAAAAAGATTGCTGTTATTTTTATTTAATTCTTGAATTTTTTTTTAAATTTATGTTTCAATCTAATAGAAATAACTATTGTTAGACAAAACTCACAAAAACAAAAGGTCTTTGAATTCTAATTTAGAGAATTCATTTGAAAAAAGATTTTTATTTATGGGGTATTGTAATAGTTAGATTTCCCAGTGAACAGGCGATTAAATCACTATGATTCACTCTGGCTTTCCTCTCCAAAGACTGTATATATTTCTAATATCCAATAACTTGTAAGGGATCTTACCTAGGAAACAATCACTTAATCACATTTTGTGCTCAACACTGTTAGAAACTCTGTGAAGCACATGGAAAAAATTCATATAACTTTACTTGGGGTGGGAAAAAACCCCCAAAACATGTAAAATAGTTATAATACAAAGAAAATTAAAATAATCAACTTGATCCTAGATAAATTTTTAACAATCGAAAAGATAAATCATTCAGTTTGTTTTCAATTAATTCCAATAGCATGTGGATTCTTCCTTTTTATCAAGTGGTCATGTAATCCAGTTATAGTTAATAGATTTATATTCTAGAATTTTGTTCTGGCCTTCATAAAGTAAATGTGGTCCAAACTTTTCATGAGAATCACCACATGTGAAAATAAAATTAAATGCCAAATTTTGGCTTTCTACCTTTGAATCCAAAATAATTTTTGCTTGGCAGGTCTTGAGCAAGATTATGTCTACTCTGTACTGGATCCGTGATGATATGATATCTCTGCATTATACTACTTACAAAATTTATGTTACAGAGAATGTATCAAGTACTCAAGCACTTAAATTCCCTGACCTTTAATTTGACCATCTAAATTCTAGAAAATTAATACTTTTACTATCTACCAAGCAGGGATGTTAGGAGAAAAATAATTCTGAGCTGTAAAGAATTTTGTTAATCTGAGTTTCTGTTAAGCTTCTATTGCTTAAAAAATATTTAACTACTAACATCTCTATTTTCAACCTTATATCCATGTATTCCTAAGAAGACAATACAATTAAAACACTGCTAGACAAAACCCAGCAATTCATAGTTTGTATGATCTCCTAAGGAGTTAACAGCAAAATTTTACCCTGTAAAATTATCATCTGGTACTTGATAAAGAGTAATTAGGTCCAAGTAGAAAGAAATGCATCACAGGCTACTGACCATCTGAATGTTATCAGGAACTTTTGGGGGGCAAAATTTAGCAAAATAGACTATCTTAAACAGTCCATTTTTCATGATTATAAAGAAAATTAAGTTCTAAGTTGTTTGCATTTCATTTCTAATTTCAAAAACCACTGCCAATTACCTATCTGGTTTGTTTAGTTTCATGATTATATATGAAAAATGATTTCCATTTCTTTAACAATAATCCATATCTCAAGCACTTTCAAAATGCCTCTGACTGGAGCATTTTTATTACAGCTTAGTTCTTTCTGAAGAATCCTACCAGGTCCATCATCTGTATCATTCTGGCCAGCTTCCCAAACTTCTGGTTTTGTCCCAAAGCCATCAGTGGCTGAAGAATCTGTGTAGTCTGCAGGGTTAAATGTCCTAGGATTTGAAAGAATTGCAAAGTAAAGATAAAATTCCAACACCAAAATTCTAAAATGTTAAAGTATGGCTGCTTTGCTACAGGAAAAGTCCCATTTCCTTTAATTCTAACAGCAGCCCTCTCAGAAAAACCAAACCGAACCAAAATAAACAAAAAAACCCCAAACCAAAACAAAACCACCACATTCATTCAGTTTCGTAACACTGCATTTTGTTAATACACAATTACACTTGCTAAATTTAACTAGACATCTCTAAATCACCTTAATGATACTGTTGTATTTGTAATATTCTCCTGTATCAAATCTTTTCATAGGAATGAAATATAAGGTAAATATTCACAATTATAGAAAGCACCTGTGGCACAAACAAACCAACAAAAGCAAGATGGGTAAAGGAAAGAAGAGGGGAAACTAGTCAGACTGTAAAACTGATACCTACCCCATACCTTGGGATGAGAAACGCCCTGCCCCTCTCCCTCTCCCACGTCCAAATCCTATGAAAGGAAGCAAAAGAGAAATTTTGTGTAAAAAATATTTTATACATTAGCAAGACAGTATTTTAATTCCCTTTTCAACACTTTCCTTAACTGTCAATATCTCCTACTCTCTCTAAAAATACTATGTTCTTTATCTATACCAGGAAGTCCAACAACTAAGCACATTTTCCCTGTTAGCTACATACCACTTTCTAATCTGGGAGTCAATGCTGTAACAAACACGACGACAAAGAAAACCCATTAATCTTATCTCTGAGGTGTTTTAACAGGTTATTTGTGTTAAACGCCTACATGATAGTGATGGAATAAAGGAGTCTAGTTCCTTCAAAGAGTTAAATCATTGTACAAATTATTCAGCCCAATTGTTGGGACAATCAGTGACATCAACTACTAGGAGAGGCTGGCTTCCAAAAATAGGGTAGAGGTTTGTTGGGCTGCATTTAATACCCAGCTCCAGCAGCTCACCGTAAAGCACTATCCCTGTGGCAGGAGACTGTTAGGATTTTGATTTCTAATAGATAAGAATAAACTTACATACAAGGAAAAGTGGTAGAAAGGCCAAAGAAATCTCTGGGGAGGACAAGGACTTAAAACTTATTTAGACCTCTCTTTCCCACTTTTGTTTCTCCCTTTCTTTGTTATGATACTACACAATTAATACACAAACAGTACACAAAGTAGGCTCCCAAATTGATTTTTAAGTCTTTTGTCTAGCAAACCAAACATTTTCCTGTAGGAAAATGTCTTAAAATAATGAATGGGCCTCCAATGTAGCCTGTAAGGACCTAATAATACATCATGGTACCTTCTTAAAAATGTATTAAATCCAATAATTTAGAACAAAGTTTTGGTGACAAAATGTTCACTTTCTAACATGAGTTCTACCTTTCCAGCTAAAGCCCCAGCACAAAAACAGAACTTAACTATCATTTCTCTATGTCCTCTGTCCCTCCCAGTCCCCAATACCACCACCCCAAAATCCTTTCCTAGGAGATACAGGAGTAGTATTTTCCCTAGCTCCAAACTACTGGCAGGGAGAAGGCAGATATGAAATGGGGGTGAAGAGTGTGGTAGAGAGGTCCTCAGTAAAGGATAAATGTGGCAAATCATGTCTCCCTTGTATGTCCATTAACTATCATCAAACAACCACTAAGAGGGAGATAGGAGGGAAGATGGAAACTCTGGTCAGAGGTAGAACAGGAGCCAGTGGAGGTCAGTAGCAGCAGAGGTTTTGCAACAACATTGTATTAACTAATGTGCGCTGAGAGGGTGAGGTCATTTCATATGAAAGGGATGTTCTAAAGCTAGATGTGTTTAAGTCAAATATTGCCTTGGGATCTGATGCAATCAGCACATGTTATAAGAAAAAGGGCATCTAGAACAGGGAAATCAAACTCAAATAGAAACAAATCCCAGATGGCTCTAGACTGACTAGATAACCACAAATTAACATTCTTTGTTGTATTATCTCTTTATTGTTAAACATTTCCTGATTATATTTTAATCTAGTTCAACAGCCTCCTATGACACCTCTGATCTACAGGATGACATCATTGATAAGGTACTCTTCACTAAATATCCTCCATAAGAGCAGCAAACTAGACCCGTTTTCACTTCATCTGATATTAATAATCAAAAGTTCGAACAAAGCTCCTTGTTCTATCTTATATAATTGACATGCATAGGAAATACTGTTAGAGGACAGATATTGACAAGATATTTTGGTTCTGATGGAACATATAACTTCCATAGTTGTAAATCCATCAGAGAGAGAGAAAGGAGGAGGGAGAGAGGGGAGACAGGAGAGAGAGAAATGAGTGGGACACATAGGGAATGCATTAGTCCATCTAAATTTTAACAAGATATATATATATATAGTCTGAAGGAATAAACGATCAAGAACATCAAGGGAATTAAAAAAAAGAGAGAAGGAAAAGGATCTAGCCATACCATATCTCAAATGAGGTTACAAAGCTATAATTGTCATCTGATCCTCTCAACAGTCCTGTGATATAGGACTTTATCCCTATTTTATGAAGGAGGAAACTGAGACTGAGCGCAATTAAGGACTTGCTTGGGGTCACACAGCTAGTAAGTAATGTCTTAAGGGATGAGTCTAACTCTGGCCTTCCTAACTCTAATTTCATTGCTCTTATCCTCTGCACCACCACCTACCTACCTGAGAATCCTAACATTATTATGGCTTCCAGAAATAAGATGGTAGTCCCTTTGTACTCTGACTTGGTCAAAAGACAGCTGCAGTATTATATTTGATTTTGGAAGCTAGTGTTTAGGAAAAAATAAGCTATAAAGCTTCCAGAGAGAAGCAATCCAGGATGGTCAAATGCCTTATATCAATATCACATGAAGAATGAAAACTTGGGAGTGTTTTTTTTACAGCAGCTCTTTCTGTGGTGGCAAAGAATTGGAAATTGAGGGGATGCCCATCATGCTGCAGAATGGCTGAACAAGTTGTGGTATATGAATGTAATGGAATACTATTGTGCTATAAGAAAAGATGAGCAGACAGAAATCAGAAAAACCTGGAAAGACTTGTATGGTATGATGCTGAATGAACTGAGCAGAACCAAAAAAACATTGTACACAGTCACATTATGCAATGACTAACTTTGATATACTTTTCTCTTCTTAGCAGTGCAAGGATTTAAGACAATTCCAAAAGACTCAAGACTGAAATGCTGTCCACATCCAGAAAAAGAACTATGGAGTCTGAATGCAGATTGAAGCATATTATTTGCTCTCTCTCTCTTCTTTTTGTTTCTTCCTTCTCATGGTTTCTCCCATTGGTTCTAGCTCTTCTTTACAACATGACTAATGTGAAAATTGATTTAATATCAATATATATGTTGAACCTATATCAATTTACATGATATAGGCTGGGGAGAGGGGAGAGATGGGGAAAAATTTTGAACTCAAAATCTTATGGAAGTGAATGTTTAAAACTAAAAATGAATAAATTTATTTTAAAGAAAAGAAAAAGAAAACTGGGAGTGTTTGGCCTATAGTACTAGCAGTCCCTCAAGTACTGAAGGACTGTCACTTGTGAAAGTGGTCACACTTGCTCTGTTTCGTCCCAAAGTACAGAACCAGAAACAATGAGAAAATGCCAAGAAGCAAATTTAAGCTTGATATGAGGAAAATCTTCCTAAAAATTAGAGATGTCCAAAAGTAGAACAGACTGCCTCAAAAAGTAGTGGGTTCCCCATCATATGAAAATTTCAAGGATATGCATGACTATTGCTTTCCTAAGTTATACTAGATGCTCCCCTAAGGTCTCTTCCAATTCTAAGAGTCACAGTATAATGCAGAGTTTAACTTTTTCATTTGCATTTGGAAAGCAAAACTTGCTTATATACATATAGCATTAACAACTCTACAATGCCAAAAAGGTAGTTACTACTGAAGAATAGTTTCCTAATATGAAGAACAATGCTTCCATATCATTGTTATAACCCAAATTCATCCCTCTGTATCTTTACTCAGTCCCTTCCACTAACACCAGGGTCTTTAAATTACTCAAAGCCAGCCTCTTGAGCAACAAGAGTGGAAAGTATCAAATTTCTTGATTTGTTTATTTAGCAAAGAGCTCTTTTTTTAAAAAAGGCAACTGGGATTAAGTGACTTGCCCAGAGTCACACAGCTAGTAAGTGTCAAGTGTTTGGTCTGAGGCCGGATTTGAACTCAGGCCCTCCTGATTTCAGGGCTGGTGCTCTATCTACTGCGCCACCTAGCTGCCCCTAAAAAGATATTTTAAAAGGAATTTATATCAAAAAGTATAGTCAACTAGATGAATGATAGTAACAACTACCACATCCATTAATTATTCTAATATCATTGAAGCGAATGAAAATCAGATGAATGGTCCACGGAGTAAAGTGTGTTGACAATTCTTTGAAAAGAAAAGAATAAAATTTATGTCACAGAAAGTGCTTATCCTCTGACCCAGAAATTTCACTAAGCATACAACCCAACAAAATCAATGACAAAATGAAAGATCACATATGCTACAAAATATTTATAGTAGCATTTTTCTGTAGCAAAAAAACTGAAAATAAACGAGTTACCTATCAGCTAGAAAATGGCTAAATACATTTCAGTACATGAATATAATGGAGCATTACTGTGCTGTAAGAAAAAATATGATGAATACAGAGAACCATAAAAGATGACTAATGAAGTAAGGTAACCAAAATCAGGAAAGTAATACACGAAATGACTAAAATAATATAAATGCAAAGAAGAGTAACAAAACAAACGCAAGTAAATGCCACATGGAAAGACTTACATGAAATGATGCAAAAAGAAATAAGCAGAGCCAGGAAAAAAATATGCAACATGCAACAATGTAAACAGAAAGAACTACCACCAGAAAATAACTGACACTGAATATTACTATATTACAAAGAACAAAGAAGAGTTATGAGAAGACATTTCACTCCACTCTTCCACAGAGCTATAAAGTCAGACAGAGAGAGAGAAAATGTATGTAAATTGCTTTGCTGAAATTTTTTCCTCTTCTTCCTTTTTTATTAAAAAAAAATTATTTGTTATGAGGAAGGATTCTCTGGCAGGAAGCAGGAAATGGGGAAATCCAGGGAACAGAAAAGCAGTAAGAAAACTACTGAAAATTGAAGGCTGGAGTCTATAAAGCCCAAGCTTAGACCTAAGTGACAGCTCCCCTTCTCCCCCATCTTCTCTTAAGAGATTTTGTGGAAAGGGGACATGAACAAATTCTCAGTGACTTTCAGCTAAGCATACAGAATTTAGGTCTGAATGCGAGTTGAAACTGGCTAGGTTACTTACTACAGCTATTTGACTTTGAGCAAATCACTTAACTTCTCTGGGCCTGAGTACCTCATCTATAAAACGAGGTGGCTGGACTAGTTTTAACACCCTTTTCCAGTTCTAAATGTATGATCTTACTTTTTGACGCAAAACATGTGCTAAAAAGAATTTAAAATTAATGACTTATAAATTATGTAATTTTAAAATCTCTCCTAAGTAATTCCTTAGAATCTTCTCATAACAGAATGAATGTGCCTCAAATCCAGTAAGAAACAGTGATAATCTATTACAAGCCTATCTACCTTTCAGTATTCTTTTCAAAATGGGTTATTTATTTTTTAAAGGCAATTGTGGTTAAGTGACTTGCCCAGGGTCATACAGCTAGTAAGTGTCAAGTGTTTGGTCTGAGACCTGATTTGAACTCAGGTCCTTTGGACTTCAGGGCCGGTGCTTTATTCACTGTGCCACCTAGCTGCCCCAATGGGTTATATTTTTTAAAATATCATGCCACCCAAGAAACTTATTTCTGCACCTTTTGAAAGTGTATATATTATGAAAAAGACAAAGGGAAAAGAGAAATACAGAAGAAATTCAAATTCACTGCAGTAGTTGCAATATCACAATAGAAGGGAGCCAGTTTTGTAGATTCAGCTATACATACAGTTCTTAAAAATATATAGTTACAATATTAGATCAATATAATATGTATAAGAACACTTTAATAATGTACACTGCTTGCAAATGCATTTCACAAATTATTTATAAAGGGAAAGAGAACACCAGAAAAGGTCAAAGAATTATATCATCTCAGAATTGCAAAGGGTCTCAGAAGCAATCAGATGTCATCAGGATAGCTACCAAGAAGCTTTCTTGATTCCCAGCCCACAATGATCTTTATTTGTGAGGATATTTCTCACTTTCATAACATGTAAAAATAATGACAAACACACAAATAAGGAGATGATTCATTTTACTAAAGGATTCACCATTAAATATCAAGCCACTTGAAGCAATCAACATGCATTTAATTTCCCACCGTATCAATTATTAAAATAAGATATGGGGAAACAAAAACAAATGTGAAATAGTTCCTAGGCTCAAAGATCTTACACTCTTAACAGGGAAGACAGCGTGTACATATAGCAATATATACACAACAGATATAAAATAAATATAAGCTAGTTTATGGGGGGAGGGTGCTATCCACTGGCAGAATCAGAAAATGCTTCGAGTTGAAATTTGAAGTAAATCAAGGAATTCCAAGAGGCAGATGAGAAGGAAGAATATTATAGACATAAGGGACAGTCAATGTAAGGAACAAAGATAGGAATTGGAGGATGTACTGGAGGTCAGTTTAGAAACAAGGAAGCATAACAATTACAACTGTGCAGCCGAGGAGATGAAGGCCTGAAATAAGGTGATGGCTGCGACAGTATAGAGAAATGTATGGATTCTAGAAATATTTGGAAATTATAAAAAAAAAATTATGATATTTAGCAAATTCTTGGATATGTGGAGTGAGCAGTGGAATGTGAAAATATGATGGCAAAAGTGGGTACCTGGAAGATGTCAGCAACTTGAAAAGGAAGAACATAGTCTGGAAAGTGATTTGGGGGAGAGTGGGAGTGGAGTTAATAGGTTCAGTTTTGGACATGCTGAGTTTAAAATGCTGATAAGACATTCAGTTCCAATATGCCCAAAAGGTAGTTGGCAAAGCAGGAATAAAGTGCAGATGACTCAACAAAGGAGACAACGGAACCACAGAAGGGCAACCTCTTGATCATGAGACTGAAGTAAAACAGGAGATGGGGGGTGGATAATAATATGAAGGGATTGTGAGATCAGAAGAGGGGATTCACGATGAATGATTTTTATTTTTTTTATGATTAAATTGAGGCTATACACAAATATATGAAGCACATCTTAAATATCCTATACATTAGGTATTACTGTTTTAAACACCTGCTACTCATCTTACTTTTATCTCCAGAACACACTTAGTATATTTAGTAAATTTAGCTCACAATGTAGAATCACAACTTTTTTTGGAAGGGGGAGGAAGGAAGAAGTCTAGAGGGACATGGCTAATGCAAAAAATTATTTTGCTTCATCATACATCATACTCTTCTTAAGAGGAGTTTTGTTTTTCTTTCTTTTTCAAATGGGTGAAAGGGTTGGGGGGAAGGACAGGAAGGAAAAATGGTGCATTTTTCCTGATGGGGAATAAAAAAATTTCATTAAAAAAATTAATACAACAAAAACAATGAGAAAGGGAAAAGATTCTAAGACATACGGGTGAGGAGACAGTTCAATGGGAAAGAGTCAGTGATAAGATACAGAGATGAGAGATAGGAGTACTATGTGTGAGAAACAGCAAGAAGGCCTGTCTGGCTAAGCCTGGTTCTGAAGGAGAGTCATGGATAATTAGCTTGAAAAAGCCAAACAGGAGTTTGTAGTAAAGGGCTGTATAACAAGGCCTCAGAAATAGATACCCCTGAGAACCCTACAGCCTCCAACTGTCATCCAGGAGGAGATCATGAAGCCCAGGTGGTAGAGCAGGCAAACACCAACACCTGGACCTCCCAGGGCCTCAGTGAGGGCGGGGGAAACCAGCTCAGAAAACCACCATGTGCCGTGGCACTACCACAAAGGAATCTTCCAGTGCATTAGCAGAAACGAAGGAAGCAGCATTGCAAGTGACCCCAGGCAGATAAACAACCTGCAGCACCCATCTAAAAGGAGCTGAAGAAAGCTAAAGGAAAGGAAAAACAGGCAACCTAGAATTGCCTGAAAGTTCCAGCCTTGCTGATTCCAGCCCAACATGAGGTAAGCTGCCAGAATCCTACAGCCTCCAATTGCCAACATAAGAGCCCCAGCACACAAAGCCAGTGACCAAGACCTAGGCTCCTAACACAAGAAGCTTGGGTCAGTGCCCTCTGTTCCCCAGCAGGAGGGTTCAATCTCTTTAAAGGCCAGGGAATAAAGAAACCATGAGTAAAAATAAATGTACCATAGATTCATATCATGAGAAGAGTGGAGATCAAGACAGAAATTCTGAAGAGAACAATACTGTCAACAAACCCACATCTGCAACATCAAAAGGGAATATGAACTGGTCTGAAGCCCTTGAAGCTCTTCTTAGAAGAGCTCAAGAAGGATTTTAAAAGTCTAATGAGAGAGGTAGAAGAGTCCTTAAAAAATACAATTGGCCAACTGGAAAAAAAGTACACTGAAGAAAACAAGTCGCTAAAAAACACAATTGGCAAACTGGAAAAAAAAGTACACTGAAGAAAACAAATCCCTTAAAAATACAATTGGACAACTGGAGAATGAAATACAAAAACTAAAAGAAGAAAATAATCTGTTGAAAACTAGAACTGGACAAATGGAAACTAATGACTCTATGAGAGAGCAAGAATCAGTCAAACAGAAACAAAAAAATGAAAAAATAGATGAAAACATAAAATACCTCATTGGTAAAACAACCGACCAGGAAAATAGATCCAGGAGAAACAATTTAAAAATTATTGGACTACCTGAAAATCACGATGAAAAAGAAGAGACTTGAGAGTATCTTTCAGGAAATCATAAAGGAAAACTGCCCTGAAGTGAAACAACCATAGAAAGAATACACTGTTTACCACCTGAAAGAGATCCCAAATTGACAATGCCAAGGAATATAATAGCAAAATTCCAAAATTACCAGATGAAAGAGAAGGTGCTGCAAGCAGCCAGAAAGAAACAATTTAAATATCATGGAACCACAGTCAGGATTACACAGGACCTTGCAGCTTCTACATTAAAAGACCACAAGGTGTGTAACATGATATTCCATAAGGCAAAGGAGCTTGGATTGAAGATAAGGATCAACTACCCTGCAGAAATGAGCATGATTTTTCAAGGGAGGAGATAGATATTCAATGAAATAGGGGACTTCCAAACCTTCCTGATAAAAAGACCAGAGCTCAACGAAAAATTTGGTCTTCAAGTACAAGATTCAAGAAAGACATACAAAGGTAAATGGGACAGAAAGATACAATATGTTGTTAATAAGGGTGGACTTTTTACATCCCTACAAGGGAAGATGACACTTGCAACTCTTGAGAACTGTATTGTTATTACACCATGCTAAAGGAGTATACATAAAGGGGGTGGATATTAGTTGACTTTGCTGTAATGATAAAAAAAAATCTAATCAAATGGGTTAAATGGATCCAAGTTAAGTGGATTAGTCTGATCTTAGAAAATGTATTGTGAAAGGAGGAGGCAGACAAGTGTAAATTACATTACAGGAAAAGACAGAAAATCTTACTACAGTAGAGGGAAAGAAGGGAGGGGAGTGAGCATTGTTTGAACCTTGCTCTCATCAGATTTGGCTCAGGAAGGGAATAACATAGTCAATTAGGTATAGAAATCTAACTTGCCCTATAGGCAGTAGGAGGGAAAAGGGGAAAGAACAGGGAGGGGGGATAGAAGGGAGGGAAGAAGCAGTAAGGGTAAAGGGGAAGGAAAGGGATAATAAAAGGGAGGAGAGACTGAAAGAGGCAGTAGTCAACAGCAAAACACTAGTGAGGGGGGGAAAGGAGAAAGGAGAAAGTAAAGCATAAACCAGGGAAAAAGGATGGAGAAAAAGACACAGTAAATAACTGTGAATGTGAATGGGATGTACTATCTTTTTTTTTTCTCTTCTAGAGTTGAGTTTTGTTTCCTCTTTCTGATGGTTCCTCCTACTGGTTTTAATTTTTACTTACAACTTCACTAATGTGAAAATATGTTTAATAGGAATGTAAATGTATAGCCTATATCAGATTGTGGGCCATCTTGGGGAGGGTGGTGGGGAGGAAGGGGGAGAAAAATTTTAAACTCAAAAGCATATGGAAGTGATTGTTGATAAATCAAAATAAATTAATAAAAAAAAGAAATAGATACCCCTTCAAAATGGGATAATCTATAATTCTGCCAATGATATGTACTAAGAAAACAAATGCTAAGTAACATATGAGCAAATTCCTAAAACTCTTTCAACATAATATGGTCATTCCTGTTCATGTGAGCAACAAGACAGCGGACTAGACATTTTCTCCAATCCCTACAACCTCTCAAGTCTCTCCAAAATAGAAATTATGTGCAAAAGATAAAGCAATTTTAGTTCCATGGCCTAGGATAGGCAGAATCCAAAAGAAGATATAAAAAACCAAACAAACAAAACAACAACAACAAAACACCAAACCCTCAAAAACCCAGGAATTGTCGCTCATTGACCCTGGAACTCACTAAGCATCCCTCCTCAACCTCCCCACTACTAGAAGCCCTAAGAACATGGCAAGGCTTACATCAAAATCACCCCTATTCCCCAGTCTTCCCCCCTCTCCTCCCTTTCCCTCTTTCCAGTGTATGGAGAACCCAGCTCCAGAAGTCTGTTCCAGGCTCCACATCCAGCATGGCCACAGCTCTTTAAAAGCAGGAGCCTGCTGGTACCACTCCAAAGAACTGAAGAACAAAGGGAAGAAGATAAGCCCCTAGGGTCAAGATACCATGTGTGTGAGGGGAGTGCAGCACTCAATCAAACCAAAGAGAAAAAAACAACACCCAGCTGAAGACAGTTCTGATCATCCAAAAGCTGGTTGGGGCAAAGACCTAGGCTGGTGAACTGTGAATTTTCTAGTTTGGGAGGCTCTGAGACCTAGCCCCAAAAGAAACTACAGAGGGGAGGGAGTCAGGAAATGAGGGATGAGGAAAATGAAGAGAGAAAAAAGACTAAAATTAGCAGATTTCAGGAAGAAGGAAACTCAAAAGACCTCAAACCATACATATATTAATCAACAGGAAAAACAGTAACAGAAGGAAATACTGCCTCCAGATCCAGTAAATGAGTTCAAGTAAGAGATAGGAAAACGATCCAACACTGAATGAAACAGAGGATCCTATGGAATTTGAGATCATGGAACCACATGTTGTCCCTGAATGGTTCAAAAAAGAAATGAAAATTATGAGAGCAGAATTTATGGCCTGCACAGCAAAAACGAGCAGAATATAAAAATATGAATCTGCAACAGCAAGCCTCACAAAGAAACAATGGAGAACAATAGATCAGGAATGCAAATACATAAAGTGAAGGACAACCTAGAAGAGAAGAAAAAACCAATAACCTTAAAATATACTCATTACATGCAAGCAAAACATACTGAACTCAATGAAGACAGGATGCAGAGAAATAACCTATGGAACATAGGTCTCCCCAAAGAACACAACACTTACACCATAATGAAGGAAATAACAGAACTGCCCAGAACTTCTGAATACAGAAAATGAAATTCTAATGGAAAGAATTCACAGATAGCTGTTAATACAATATGATCTTTATAATCTAGGTATTACTGCTTTAAACACCTGCTACTCATCTTACTTTTATCTCCAGAACATATTTAGTATCCAGCCCTTTCAATTCACAGCTCTTAGTTCAGGTTCTGATCACCTCCCAACTAGATTTTTTAATAGCCTTCTAATTGGTCGCTCTGCCTCAATTATCTCCTCCACCTAAATCTACACACTACAAAGCTGCCAAAATCATTTTCCTCAAGAGCAGGTCTAACTATGTCACTACCATATTCAATAAACTGCTGTGAATCTCCATTACCTCTAGGATCTAACACAGGACTTCATAATCTTTCTCCAATCTATGTTTCTAGTCTTACTACATAATACTCATATACTCTTTCTTACTGTTCTCCTACCTGTCACACCATCTCCTATCTTTAAGCTTTTGTACTGACTCCCATACCCTGAATGCTCTCTATCCTCAATTTGGCCTCTCAAAATCCCTAGCTACACGACTCACCTCAAGCATCAGCATTTATATGAAGCCGTTCCTGATCAACAAGTTGCTACAGACTTCCCACTCTCCCAAAAAATTAGTGTACTTTTTTTATACCTATAAATGTCTCTGTGAAAGAATGTAAGCTGCTTCAGGAAAATGGCTAGTTCATTTTTGTCTTTGTATTCCCAGTAATTAAGCACAGTTCCTTGAAAAGTAGGCTTGTAAGAAATGCTTTCTGAGTAATTTGTCCAGCACTAAACCTGAAAAAAGGCCTCCTGTCATTTCTCTTACTTTCCCGAATATCTGTTTTTACTCCAACTAACCACCACCCCAAGGAAAAACAAAACCTGTTATCTTCTAAAAGGGAATCAGTAATATTCTAGGGAACAAAGAATCATTCTCTTCTACAAAACTGTTTGAGATAGCCAGGTGCCTAATTAATCTTGCTTTTAAAAAAGAATCCCATATGTCAACTTATATATTAAATCACTCTATATTCACTTTGTATTATATTTGGTGAAACAACATTTAAATCTCCAACTCCAAAAGGGGGCTAAATGTTTCTGACAATCAGGACAAGACTAACAGATTTCCTTAAAACACTGATAAATAGAAAGAGACCCAGAGAATGCAAAAAGCCAAATGTCCTTTAATGAGATCCCTCAGAAAAATACAATGCTATTAAAACTTCTTTTCACATTTTCTTCTGTTTTTCAGGTCTTACCTCTAATGCGGCCACGCTTGCCACGATCTGAAGGCCTGTCCCCTGGATTGCAGTCAACTCCGTTCTCTTCACCTCTAACTAAGGAAGAAGAATAACAAAGAATTCTACTTTCTTTGTCATGTCATCTCATATATGACCTTACTGTAAGGATCCTGAAACACTTAAAGAGGACAGAGAATCTACAAGAAGTTTAGTGTAGACAAAAGATTCTGTTACTAAAAAAATAAAAATAAAAAAACCCAACAACCAAAAAACCCAAATCCCAGAATATCAAAAGCTAAACATTCCTGCTTCCTTACCAAATCAGGTTTCAGGAATGAGAAAAAAGTGTCATAAATTAATCATTTTGATCCATTAATTTTTGGCTCTTGTCCAATCCAAAGTCCCTTCCTTTTCCTGTGAAATGAATGTGTTCTTTGGTAACTGTCCAACATAAAAAAATTTGTCCAACATAACAAATAACAACATAACAAATCATCACTATGTGTAATTATTTAATATAATGCAGCCAGATGAAGCTGGGGCAGCATGAAAGTTAAAGACTATCAAAGTTGTGCCAAATAAGAGTCTTCGATTCATGGTTCTAGTAGAAATTTCATCCTTGGAAAAAAATAATAACATATGAGAGAAATGAGCCTTCTGAGGAAACTGATGAATTCTGAGCAAAAGAAAAATTATCTCCCAAATACCATTCCTAGTTTCATAACATTCACTACTGGATGAGATAAAGACCCTAGAATAACAAAGTTGAGTCTTAACATTGCATTTAATTATGCTTTATGCATGTGCACGTGTACACACACACACACACACAGAGCGACCTATCTGTGTAACTGTGACCAAACTTAGGTAATTTCTTTATTAAAGTGTAATAAAATATGCTGATATGTAAAAAAAAAATTCCAATATAATAATATTCAGTCCAAGAGAAAACGAGAAAAGAATAAATCTACCTCCATAATGAGAAAATTTATCCCTCAAAATATTTCGGAACAAAAATGAGCACAGTTCTCAGAAACATACATAAAAGCCAAAAGGATAAGGCAAAAATGATGCTAGCCACAAGTTGGTGGATCAGTATTGATATTATATTTAAACAGACCACCTATTTCAGCTCCAAAAAAACTGGGAATGCTATTGGGAGACAAGGGGGGTAGAGGGAGATTTGCACTTACAATCTCTACCACGACTGCCACCTCTTCCCCGCCGGTTGTTGCTTCCACGTACACGACCTGTCTCTTTATCGTTTCTTTTTTCTCTATTCTCTTTGTTTTCTGAGCTCTCTTTTCCAATACTCTTCTTTTTACCACCTACAGTCTCCCATGAAGTCTAGTTGCAGAAAAGAAAACAGTTAAATGTTCAAAACTAAACCAAAGAGCATTAAAAATATCTTCCAAACTTATCTTTCCCCCATAATTGTAACAATAATAGTAAGCATTCAAAGCTTTCGGTTGAATAACCAACATAAAAATTCATCTATTTTAAAATTTCTGATACCTTGAATATTCTTTTTCTAACCAAGAGTTTCTTTTCTATATTGATATTAGCTAAGAAGTGGGTCACTGCCCAAATTTCGATAAAACTCTAATACCATGAGGCAATAAGATACAGAACAAATAAATGACCAGGTCCTACCACTTCAACTTTTCACTGTTTAACCCTTACACAAGTCAATTAAGTTAAGCAATATTAGCCTCAAATTAATTACTCATCTGAAAAATGCAGATAATACCTGCCCTGCTTAACATCTGAAATATAGTATATCATATTCATACAGCATTACATAAATGTAAACTTACCATTATGCTACAAGACACCACTGACAAAAAAAATAACAGATAAGAAAAGGAAAAGTAATGGAGAAAACAGAAAGAGAGGAAACAAAATTGCCTTTTGAAGATGATAAGAAAGTATACTTAGAGAAGCCTATACAGTCAACTGAAAATAAATTAGAAAAATTAATAACTTTATCAAAGTAGAAGGATTAAAAAAAACCACATAAAGTAGCCAGAATTTCTACATATTACCAATAAAACCCAGCAAGAAGAAATAGAGAAGTGTTATTTAGAATAACTACAGAATGTATAAAATACTTGGGAGTCTATGCTCCAAAGATACACATACAATCTTTATGGTAATAAACAAAAAAAAAATTACAGAACTATTCATTGCTCATGGCAGGCTAGAGCAAATATAATAAAAATGACAATACTATCTAAATTGGTTTACTTATTTAGGGCCACAGCAATAAAAATACCAAAGGATTACTTTATATAACTAAAAAAAAGGTAACAAAATTCATCTAGAGGAACAAAAAAGTCACAAATCTCAAGGGAAATAATGAAAAAAAGTAGAACGGAAGGGGAATAGTAACACTCATCTCAAACTATACTAATCTCAAAATAATCTGGTGCTGGCTTAAAAAGAGAGTGATCAGTAGAAAAAGTACACATATATAAAAGTAAATCCAGAAGTCTATTAATAAACTCAGACTCCAGATATTGGGATAAGAAATCACTACCTGACAAAAAGTTTTGAGAAAATGAATGGCAATCTCTGAGAAATTTACATCCACATCTCACATTACATACCAAGACAGGATCCAAACAGGTCATGTCATAAAGGATAACAGTTTATTACCAAACAAGAAAGAGCAATACGTAAGGCAAAATGGACAATTTTGATGATGTAAAATAAAAAGGTTCTGTACAAACCTAAGATTAAAAAACCATAGCTAAGATCAGAAGGGAAACTGTTAAGGGAGGGTAAAGGATCTTTGCAGCTTATTTCTCTGTTAAATGTCTCAGTTTTAAGATGCAGAACCAACTGATTCAAATTTAGAAGAATAAGAACCATTCCCCACATGATAAATGATCAAAGGATTTGAACAGGCAGTTGTGAAGGGAAGAAATCCAGGCAATCTATCAATAGCAATATGAAAAAATGATTGAAACCACTAATAACCAACAAAATTAAAGTAGTTCTGAGTTTCCACCTTAAATACATTAGCTAGGAAAGCTGACATTTGGAAGGGGCTCCAAGAAAACAGGCATATTAGTGTTCCATTGGTGGATCTGTGAATTGCTCTAGTCATTCTGGAAAACAAGTTGGAATCATGCATACTTGTGCACTAGTGAGTAATATGACAACTAGGCCTACACCTCAAAGAGACCAAAGCAAGAGGAAAAAGTCCTCTATGCACAAAAATATTTATATATTTTAATTATAAAATTAAATAAGGTAGCTGAGAACTGGAAACGAAAGTCCTGGACATCAACTGGAGAATGTCTAGACAATTACGGTATATGAATGCAATGTTATACTATTATGCTATAAGAAATAATGAAAGGAAAGGGACAGTTTCAGAAAAACCTGTCAAGACTTGCACGAACTGATGCAGAATGAAGTAAACAGAAGTAGGAGAGCAATTTATACTATAACAGTAATAAAAATAAAAACTCTTTAAGAGATTTATAACACTGATCAATGTAATAATTAGGAATATTACCCACTTCCTGGCAGAGGTGTAATGATATATGTAAAATGAATGCTTATAATTTATAAAATGTTCTACAAGCACTGTTTTGCTTTTTTTAAAACAGCTTTTAACTGTGAATTTGTTTTGTACTTCAAACAAGTTCTGGAAAGAATTTGGTCCCCAGTATGTAATAAATTTATAAATCTGTGTGTAGCTGGTTTCTAAATGGTACTTTGCCTCAAAGTCAGGAAAGAGAATTTAGAGGTTAGTACAACAGCTATCTTCAAGTACTTAAGGGCTACTATTTAGAATACAGATTAGAAGTTTTTGTTGGACCCAGAAGGCAGAATTAAGAATAATCAGAAGGAGCCAGATTTAGGTTCTATGTAAAGAAAAGCTTCCTAAGAATTAGAGCTATTTAACTGCGTACTGGGCTTCCTCAGTGAAGTTAGGGGGAAGAAAGGAAACATGAATATATTACTGTATTACGGGATCCCCATTTTACACAGAGTAGATGGAAACTAAGTGACTTGTCTAGGATCATGCAGCTATTTAGCCGTCTATCTGAGTCAGTATTAGAAATCATTTTATTTGAAATGAAAGAGATACACTAAGAGAAACTCCCCCACCTAAACTAAAGCCATTTGATTTTCCACACACTCAATATTGTATTCACCTACAAATATGTATTCACATTCGTATTTGTACCTTTCTGCCTTTTGAAAGTGACATATAATAGAATATATCTGACATAAGCCCTATTTTCAACTGTCCAAGGGGTGATTCAATTACATTCAATTACACATTAGAATCTGCTTTCTAGATGTACAGTTTGTTATTTTTTCTACACCTTCAGTTCTGATTCAACTAGAAAAAAAAAAGGAATTAAAATTCAACCATAACCTTATTCATAATGTATAATCATATAATTAACACCGAAATGAATTTCTGGTCCCTCAAATGTTCCCCATAACTATCAGAAAAAAGGCAAAAACAAAATGGAAGTTAACAATATAGACAGTCTGGAGAAAAAAAATTTACAAAATTAGGACTCCTCAATATCACAAAAGATATTACTTTGAAACGCTTCATTTGTTGTAGTGAAAAATAAGGAGAAACTCGAGAGAAAAGGTACAATTTGTTTGGAAAAAAACCCTTATCTCAACAATTGAAGCAGATTTATAGTAATCCAGAAGTTATCTTAAAAAACAAAAAACAAAACAAATTTTTTTTTCTTTTGGCTAGCTCTCAATATCACAAAAGATATTACTTTGAAACGCTTCATTTGTTGTAGTGAAAAATAAGGAGAAACTTGAGAGAAAAGGTATAATTTGTTTGGAAAAAAAACCTTATCTCAACAATTGAAGCAGATTTACAGTAATCCAGAAGTTATCTTAAAAAACAAAAAACAAAACAATTTTTTTTTCTTTTGGCTAGCTAATGGGGTTAAGTGACTTGCCCAGGGTCACACAGCTAGTATGTGTTATATGTCTGAGGCCGGATTTGAACTCAGGTCCTCCTGAAACCAGGGCTGGTGCTCTATCCACTGCACCATCTAGCTGCCCCCAAAACAAAATTTTAAAACCCAGGAAATATGAGACAATTAAAGCCAATGAAGCCTACTTACCAAATTCTACTGTGCTTGTACTTAAAATGATAAAATTTCACTACCAAAAAAATCAACTACAAATACCCCATAAGTATTTTACAAACTAATACCTACCGTGTCTGAATTCCCTTCTAGCAATATGTTGATGGCCCTATTCACATCGCCATTGCAATCATGTAGGGCTACTATGGATTCATCCTGGTTTTTCCCTGTTACTTCCATAAGCTATGGAAGAAGCACAAATTAGTTAATAAACAATAATGTTTCAACAAAATATTTTCAAGAGCTTAAATAATTCTCAATTTTTAGGTTCATCTGTGTACTTCATGACAATTGATCATAAAGTGATTATTTTAAATTGAACTTTAAGTCTACATGTACCCTTTATCCTCCCACAGCTAAACTTGGGTCACCTATTATGTGAAAACGTAGCCTTCCAAGATTTCAATTAGAACAAGTATACCTTTTTATTTCGTTTCCAATGAGCCCCCTTGCTCCTAGCTTTAAGTCCTCCAAAGACAGACCAGTTCGCCAACCAAATTTGATAATATCATCTCCCCAACCTGTGTTAACACCCCTAAGCTAGGGTCCATTAGTTGGTGCATTACTTTTTTTTTTTATCTCATTAAGCTACTACTCCAACTTCCCCATTAGTAAATTTAAAAAAGAAAAATAAAGTCCTCAATTCGTAGTTTCATGCTTCAGAAAAACAAATTCCCACATTAGCAAGTTGCATTACTTTTCAAAGGTTAGTAAAAGCTTGAGTTGCATGGAATTCATCAATTAAAAAATAAAAGGGGTGTAAGATTACATATTAAGGAATCATTATGTCATGGCTTTCTGAGTCTCATTCCATACCCTGGTACTGCTCCTATAACCTTGCCTTTTTAGAACACACTAGCCAACCTGTTATATACGAACAATTTTTCCAAAAGCTGTAATCTACTTCCGTGAGGTTTTACAAAGGGATTTCTTTTGCAGGGATATCAGTGACAAAATCTTTGTGACCCCTTCTCAACTCAATTTCATTATTTTTAGCTGACCATGTCCTTCATTACTTTGTACCCCCAAAATTAACTGCTTGACAAGGGGATATTAAAAGCTACAACTTGTGTGTCAGTATATTCTTTTCAGTACCCTCAAAATGATGTGTTCAACTGAAAAGGTAAAATTTTGATCAATGTACTAACATTCCAATAGGAGGTAAAAAAGTACCAGACTGTCTTCTTTCTGTCATCTGCTCCTCAAGCAGGAATATTTCTTTAATCCTCCTCTTTTGTCCCAAATAGCCAAAGTATTCTGTGGCCCTTACCACTCCCTAATAATATATATTGCTAATAAATATTAAAACAAGATATGACTCAATGTGGCAAACCAAATTTTAGTCCCAGAATCCTTCAAAGACAAGGCAAAAAAACCAAAACAAAACACAAAACACCAATTTCATAACTGATACTGTAAAAATATTACCAGATTAGAATTTTTTAAAAATTGTTATATTCTATTAAATAGCATTATCTAAAAGCTTCCTAAGATACTACAAAATTAAAGGGATGGGTTGATATTAAGATCATAAAGATTACGCTATTAATATATGCAAAAAGTCTTTGATAAAATATAGCATCCATTTGTAATTTTTTTTTAATTAAGAGAGATTATTTAAACAGGACAAAAAAGCATCTATTCGAAACCAGAAGTTAATGTTATATTAAACGAACAGAGGTATTTCTATTAAAATGGAGGAAGCTAAGTGGCACAGCGGATAGAATACAGAACTAAAGAATATGAAACTGTTAATCAAAGACCAAATATGGCTAGCTGTGTGACACTAGCACTACCTGCCCAAGTTTCCTCATATGAAAAATGAAGATAGTAATAGTACCTACCACCCTCAGTGTTGGGGTGAGGATAAAATGAGATAAAACGTGCAAAAAAGGGTTTTTTAGAAACCTTAAAGCACTACAGAAATTTTAACTGTTATTATTATTATTAAAATTCAGGTACAGAATACTCTTTAACATAGCCAACTTCATTTGACATTTTATTACTGCTATTATAATGAAAAATCTAACTCATAACAAAAACTGACTATTGAAAGATTAAAAATGAATCACCAGTATTTTTAAAAATAGTTAAAATTTCTAGAAAGAGATTACATATTTGCAATAAGAAACTATAAAATATTGAGCACTACTCTAACAAAGGCACACATGAAGTTTTAAAATCAACTTTTAAGCATAAAAAGGTAAACATGAAAGTATAATCATAAAGGTCACAATTAAGTTAAACTGTTTATATTCCTATGTGGGAAGATGATACATGTAATTCCAAAAAGCAATCATTATTAGGGCCGTTAAAAGAAGTTTACATAGAAAGAAGGTATAGATATGAGTCAATTCTGTTGGAATGAGTTCCAAAAAAAAAAAAGGGGGTGGGGTGGGCTGAGAATCTCATAAATCTAACAATCTTCAACACAAATATAGCGCTGATACCTAAACCAGGGAGAGCAAGAACAGAGAAAGAAAACTAGAGACCAATTTCCCTAATGAAGCAAAAATATTAGCTAAAATACTACCAAGGAGATTACAGCAATATATCACAAAGATCATATACTATAACCAAGCTCGATTTATACCAGGAATGTAGGGCTAGTTCAGTATTAAGAAAATTATCAGCATAATTAACCATATCAGTAACAAAACCAACAAAAATCATATGATAATCAATAGATACAGAAAAGGCTTGTCAAAATACAACACTCATTCCTACTAAAAACACTAGAAAGCATAGGAATAAATGGAGCTTTCTCCTTAAAATGATAAGGAATATCTAAAACCATCAGTAAGCATTATCTGTCATAGGGATACACCAGAAGCCTTCCCAATAAGATAAGAGGAGAAGCAAAAGTCTCTACATTCACCACTACTATTCAATATTGTACTGGAAATGCTAGTTACAGCAATAAGAGAAGAAAAAGAAATTGAAGGAATTAGAATAGGCAATGAGGAAACAAAATTATCACTCTTTGAAGATGATATATAATGGTATACTTAGAGAATCTTAGAGAATAAACTAAAAGCTAGTTTAAATAATTAACTTAGCAAAGTTGCAGAATACAAAATAAACCTATACAAATCACCAGCATTTCTATATACTACCAACAAAGTTAAACAGCAAGAGATTGAGAAATTCCATTTAAAACAGCTGTAGACAACATAAAATACTTTGGAGTCTACTTGCCAAGACAAACCCAGGAACTATATATATGAACACAATTACAAAACATATTTCACACAAATAAAGCCAGTTTTTACAACTGGAAAAATATTGATTGCTCATGGGGTGGCTGAGACAACGTAATAAAAATGACAATGTTACCTAATTTACTTATTCAGTGCCACTACCAAAAAATTATTTTATTGAGCTAGAAAAAATAACATACATAATACATAGCAGTAAATGACCACAGTAAACTACTGTTTGATAAACACAAAGATCCAAACTTTGGGGACAGAACTCACTATCTGACAAAAATTGCTGAGAAAACTGGAAACCAGGTTGGCAGAAATTAGCTGTAAGATCAATATCTCACACTGCATACCAAGATGCAGTCAATATAAGCACATGACTTAGACATAAAAGAGAGATACCATAAGCAAATTAGGGTAATATGGAATATCCTTTCAGAGCTATGGAAAATTAGGAGTAGGTGGGTGAAATAAAATACAAAAACTTTAAAAAAATATATTTAAAAAGAAATCTAAACATCAACTTCTTACAAACTTTTTTTTTTTTGCTTAGGCAGTTGTGGTTAAGTGACTTGCCCAAGGTCACACAGCTAGTGTCAAGTCTGAGGCCAGATTTGAACTCAGGTCCTCCTGACTCCAAGGCGGTGCTCTATCCACTGCGCCACCTAGCTGCCCCCTACAAACTTCTTAAAAAATAGAAATAAGTAAACATTTGTAAAGATGACCTGTGTACGTGATTAGGATGATTCAAAAGGGTAAAAATTTCAAGGTTCCCAAATTAAGATGCAGATTTAAAAAAAGAGCAAATCAAAACAGATTATTTTGTAGAATTAGATAATATAACAATGTTATATGGAGAGAAAAAAAGTAAGAATATCAAAGGAAATATGTGGGAGAAAGCTGATGAACTGTGCCTCAACCCTGCCAGATTTCATAATATGTTACATAAAATTACCAACTATCTGCTTCCTTAACAGATAAATGATCAAAGGATACAAATTTTAAAATCTCAAAAGAAGATGTGAGCAACTGACCTTATGAAAGAATTAATGAGAGAAGAATATTAAAACAATTTTAAAGCTTCACCCTCATATATCCAGCAAAATGAAAATACTAAAACTATAAGCTCATGTTTTGATCACAACTCAAAAAATAAATTCTACAAAACTCTTAAGTTTTGGTAAAGACAGTATGTCAATGTTGGCAGGGTAATGGAAACTAAATTACATTAATATATCATGAGGAGTTATAAACTGGTAAAAGCATGCTAGAAAACATTTCTGAATTTTGCAAATGAAATGCCTAAAAATTCTATATTCTTTCACACATATCACACTGCTAGGCATATACTCCAAAGAGGTTACTGACAAAAACAAAGATTGTATATACAAAAAACAATTAAAGCAGCACTATTTTTGATATCAAAGGACTGAAAACAAAGTAGATCCCCAGCAAAACAAAATTGTGACATATGAATGTAAAGGAATAGTAATACGTTGTAAGAGAGTCTGAATATGAGGAATGTAAAGAATCATAAAAAGGCTCACAGGAAACAAAACAAAGTAAGCAGATTCAATAAAATATACGTAATGACTATAATACAAATAGAAAGAACAACTACAAAACAATCAAAACTAAAAATATGAAGAACAAGCTTGGTTCCAAAGAAAACATATACTAAGATACTTCCTTCTGCTCCTTTCAGGGGTTAGGAATGTGGACATTACAAACATCAGATTTTTTTTTTTAATATTGATCAGTTTTTCTTAATATTTTTCTATTCCTCTTTTTCTTCAAAGAAAGTCCTTCAAATCAAGGACAGCTTTCTGGGAGAGGAAGTGATACAAGGACAAATCTAGTTAAATGTAAAAACAAAAAAATTATTATTAGATATTAGATAAAAAAGTGCCAGTGGAACAATAAAATACCAGAAATAGAACCAAATATATTCAAGGGGTTAAGTGAAAGTACAAGACTATAAAATATTAGTAAAGGATCATTGTTCAATGAAAATTATTAGGAAAATTAGATGACATAACAAAATATTACAATTCAATCCCCCTCACACCACATATTTACAGTAAATTTCTTTTAAGAACAAATCACTTAAAAAATTAGCTATGAGTTTTTTAACCTAACAAACCTGATATTAAAATAGATCTGTAATATCATAAATCTATGAGCTTCATCCAAAAGTGCTGACTCCCAACCCATCCATGCCTGCTCATCCGCAAATCTAGTTCAAGTCATCCTACAAAGTTCACCCCAGGGGAGCCTACTCAACATTCAAGAGATCTGCCTTATTTGCATTGTCAACCAAATGCTGCTGCCACATGATCAGCAAACCTATCCTTTTTCCTAGCATATATTTTCTTGGTGATGTTACTCATGCTGCACCTCATTGCTCTGCATGTGGTATCTTCCATGCCACACTGCCATATAGCAACACTGTAAAATGATATTAAAAAGACAAGCCTTTGTTTTTATGAGAAATTTGGGGTCAATTAAAGAGCTTTGCAATTTCCAAAACTTAAAAAAATAACCTTCTCTCCTATTCCTGTTCCACTATACACCTAATTTATCACCCATTTGTATTTTCTGCCTCAGATACACATATTGTTAACAAGCACTCTAGGGTGTGTCCATTCGGATGCATGTTGTAATCTGGGCAACAGACAGTTCTTCATCCACTTGGTCTTTCTTGTGAGGATGATGAGGCCAAACCCCTTTGAGTTAGTATCCTCTTTGAGTACAGATCTATGAGGAGGACTTGCAATGTTCTGGAACTTGATGAACATGAATGAACGTGAACAAACAAGGGCAACTGGAGAACCTCAACCATCCATGGGGAAATCTCTTTTCCACCTGGACTCTGTGCTTGTATATCCTCTATCACAGTGGCAAGTACTTTTGGTGAGTATTTCCCCTCGTTTTGGGGCTAACTTGATGCTTGTTTATAGCATGTCAATGAACAGTTAATTCTGCTCTTACATCTCCCAAGGCATCCTTGACGATCTTAATGTATGGAAGAGAAACATCTTTAACAGAGTCTATCAGTACTTTCCTAGCAAATTAGCATTTTGTAATCAACAAGCAATAGGCACAATGAGATCTTATAATATTTTCTTGACATCTCTTATTTGTGAAATAATAAAGATCTGGTCCACTGCTAAATCACTTGATGAAATCTACTTGTTCCCTACTAACACTCTTATTAAAATGCTCTGAATTTGTGTATAAATAACTTTAAAGGTTTTGTACAGATAGAACAGTGGGAACACAGGTCAGTAGTTCCTGATGTTCATTTGGTTACCTTTGAGAAGGCAATAAAGGAGTGGGAAAAAAATCAGACTTAATTAGTTATTTGAAAAGTGACAAACTAAGAAAATAAATTATTAGAAATGATAGATGCAAGTACCTGAAAATAAAGATTATGCACAAAAAAACTCTCTCCCTCCTTCCATTAAGAAAGCAAGAAACACAATACTCATTATACGTAAGAAGTCATACAAAACATATTTCCACATTAGCCATGTTTCTCCCTCCTGTCCAAAAAGAAAAAGGAAAAGAAAGATGCACTCTGAGTCCATCAGTTCTCAGTCTGGAGGTGGATAGCATTTTCCAACTTGATTTCTTTGGAATTGTGGTGGATCACTGTATTAATCTGAGTTACTAAATCTTTTCACAGTTGATTATCTTTTTAATATTCCTGTGTAAATTGTTCTCCTGGTTCTGCTCACTTCACTTTTTATTAGTTCATACAAGTCTTCCTAGATTTTTGGGTTAAAACCATCCCCTCCATCATTTCTTATAGTACAGCAGGATTCCATTACATTAGTGTAGCATAACTTGTTCAGTCATTCTCAAACTAATGAACATCCCTTAAGTTTCTAATTCTTTGCTACCACAAAGAGTTGCTATAACATTTTTGCACATGTGGGTTTTTTCTTTTTTTCCTTTGGGATATAAACATAGTAGTAGTATTGCTGGGTCAAAGAGTACTCTCAGTTTTATAGCCTTTTTAGGAAATTTCAAATTGCCCTCCATAATGGCTGTACTAGCTCACAGCTCTACTAACAATTTATGAGTATAACTTTGTTTTTTTCACATCCCTTCCAGCGCATGTCATTTACCTTCTGTCATGTTAGCCACTCTGATGGTTATAAAGTGGTACCTCAGAGTTGTTTTAATTTGTATTAGTCTAATTATTAATGGTTTAGAGCATTTTTTCATGTGACTATTGAGAGCTTTGATTTCATCCTGTTTATATCAGCTCTCATAATAGGGCCTAGTTACAATACTTATTTAAGAAATGAGACATCAGAAAACTTGCAGCAAAGATTCCCTCCTACTCCCCAGTTTCTTGTTTTTCTAAGATTAGCTGCATTGCTTTTGTATCAAAATTCTCCATTTTACCTCCCATGAATCTCTCTATCTCTTGCATGGTTATGAACCCTTCCCTATCCATTGATCTGACAGTTAATTCCTTCTCCATCCCACTAACTTGCTTAGGACATTACCTTTTATGCCAAAATCATGCACACATTTTGAGCTTATCTTGGTATAGAGTATGAGATGTTAGTCTCTGCCTAGCTTTTGCCAGGCTACTTGAGTTTTCCCAGTAGTTTCTGTCAAATAGTGAGTTCTTGCCCTACTACCTGGGATATTTGGGTTTACTGGATACTAGGTTACTTGGCTCATTTGTTTGTTGTGCACCCAAACAGTTTCATTTTATTTCTTATCCGATATCAAACTGTTTGGATAAAAAACAACTTTGCAGTATAGATAGTAGGTCCCCTTCCTTTAGTTTTTTTTCATTGATTCCCCTTGATATTCTTGACTTTTTGTGCCTCCCGATGGATTCTGTTGTCATGTTTTCTAGCCCTATAAAATAATTCTTTAACAAGCTGGTATGCAAAGGAAAAGTAAATCAATTTAGGAAGTACTGACATTTTTAATATATTAGCTCAACCTAACCATGAGCTATTAATATTTCTTCAATTATTTAGACTTTTTATTTGTGTGAAAAGCATTTTATAATTGTGTTTATACTGCTCCTGTGTGTATCTTGGCTGGAAGACTCTCACAAATTTTATATTCTCTGAAGTTATCCTGAAAGGAGTTTCTCTTTCTGTATCTTCTGACTGGGTTTTGCTGGTAAGATACAGAAATGCGATGATTTGTGCAGGTTTATTTTATATCCTGCAACTCTGCTGAAGTTCTTATTTCAACTAGTTTTTAACTCTCTAGGGTCCCGTAAATAAACCATTATATACCTGTGAGAGTAATAGTTTTGTGTTCTCATTGCTTATTCTTATTCCTTCAGTTTCTTTTTCCTGTCTTTTTGCTACATCTAGCATTTCTAGTACAATACTGAATAATAACGGTGATGATGAACAGCTTTGCTTCAACCATAATCTTACTGGAACATTTATTCCCATTACAGATGCTTGCTCTTCATTTTAGACAGTTAAAACTTATTTTAAGAAAAGCTCCATTTATTCCCATGTTTCTTTGTATTTTTGATAGGAATGGCTGTTGTATTTTGTCAAAAACTTTTTTCTGCATCTATTTTGATTTTTGTTTTATTACTGACTGCCAATTATGATTATTGGTTTGCTAATACTGAACTAGCCTAGCCCTCTGCATTCCAGTCCATTGTGGTTACAGCATATGATCTTTGTTGATATACTGTTGTTATCTCCTTGTTTTAGTTCATATTTTTGCATTAATATCCATTCAGGAAATTTGAATCATAAAAAGAATTTGGTAGAAATGCTACTTTACCTATTTTTTCAATTTATATAGTAATGGAATTCTTTGATATCTGGTAGAATATTTTTTAATCCATTTGGTCCTGGGGTTTTTCCATAGGGAGTTTATGGCTTGCTAAATTTCTTTTTCTAAGGCAGTTAACCTTAATATTTTATTTGTCTTTTGTTAACCTAGATAATTTATATTTTTGTAAATATTCATCCATTTCATTAAGATCTTCAACTTTATCAGCATATAGTTGGTGAAAATAGCTCCTAATGATTAATTCCATTTTCTCTAGTTATACATTCATCCTTTTCTTTCTGTGACACTGGTTATTTGGTTTTGTTCCTTTTTCTTCCCTTTTTAATCAATTTAGCCAAATGTCTATTTTATTGGTCTTTTTCCTTCCTATAAAACCAGCTTCTAGTTTTATTTATTTGTTCAATTTTTTTAAAACTTTCAATTTTGTTATAATCTCTTGGTTTTCAGGATTTCTACATTGCTGTTTAATTGGGGAGATTAATTTGTCATTTTTCTAAGTTTTTTTTTAAGTTGCATGCCTTATTTATCAAGCTGATCTTTCACTGATTTAAGCATTTAGAGATACAAATTTAAGTAATGCTTTGGCTGCATTCAACAAATTTCGCATGTTGTCATGTTATCACTGTTGTTAATGTTCAATCATGTCTGACTCTGTGCTCATAGAAAACTATTTGGCGTTTTCTTGGCAAGGACACTGGAGTAGTTTGTTATTTCCTGCCATTCAAAATAATTCAACACAGCTTCTAGATGGCACCTTTCCTGCTCTCAATGCTAGGACAGGGGTCACCTAAGATCTCTTTCTGGGTAGGTGTGCAATCCCCTTACCATCCCAGGGCACTGAGCTGCTCACTTTCACTGTTACTATTACTGTCACAACCCAATGACAATACTCCTGATTACCACTCCAGTATCAGCAGACCTCACCAGCTTCCTAAGCTTCCCTGGGCTGGAAAATTACTTATTCTGACTTTTTCTTGGCTTTCCCACTCAGAATTTGGTTCAGCACATTTTTTAGGTCATTGTGGAAGAGGTTTGGGGGGAACTGCTGCAGCAAAGCTGCTAAGCTCTCACTTTGCCATCCTGACTATGCCCCTCTGAGAAGAACAATTTTTGAGAGGAAATAACAACTAACTACAATCACCTTAGAAACGTTCAAAGTCACTACCAATCAGGAAAATACAAATTTCAGCAATACTAAGGTACCCTCTTATACCCAACAAATTAAAAGTGTTAAAGGATGGAAATATTCATTGTAAAGGGGGTTGAGGAAAAGCACACATGCTAATGCACTGCTGAGGGAGCTATGAATTTATTCAACCATTACAAAAAGCAATTTGGAATTATGTAAGAGAAAGTTAATAAAATGACTCAGGGAACTAATTCCACTATTGGGACAAGATATCAATGAAGTTATTGACTGCAAGAAAAATACCCATATGTACAAAATATTTGTAGAAATTGTGTTAACAAAATTTTGAAAACAAAATATACGCCCACTGACATGGGAATGGCTAAGGAAAACAATGTAACAAGTATAACAACGTAAATATAAATAATAAAGTCAACACTGAGGTGTAATGAAACTGGTCAAATGCAATCAATGTTAGTACCACACTGCTGAAGTAAAAAGTCTTCCTTTTATTAATAATCTATTATCTAGGAGTTTCTGAAGTCAACAAACATCAGAGCATAATGATTAAATTTAGAGTTTTGTTCAAGTTCTTTGTAGAATTTTTCTACCTCCTCATCACTTGAAGAAATATTGGCAAGTAACCTACAATTATCTGCATTATAGCCTTTTTACAAATACTTTTCAAATAAGATGATCAAAAGTCCCAGGCAAAGAGTTTCTTATTGCCTCAGAATGCATGATAAAATCAATTCCACCTGCTCCTTTACTTTTCTAAGGAAACAACTTCCATTGAGCTAAAACTTTTTTTTTTATCTTCTGGGAATCTCTGAGTGGTGATGTAAGTTTTTAATCTCTCTTCTAAGTATCAACTTTTAGTCAATTTCCCTTGAGCTTTCTCCTATATCCTGGAAGTGATGGGAAGCCACTGGACCTTAGTGAACAAGGGTGCAGCAACATGGCAGATGTATGCTTTCAGATGATTAATTTAAAAGCTGAATGGAGAACGGACTGGAGTGGGGAGAAACTCAAGGCAGGAAAACCAACTAGGATAACAGGCTATTACAGCAATCTAGGTATCAGGTTATGAGGGCCTGGATCAGGGTGGTAGCAGCTTCAGAGGAGAGAAAGGGATGTACAAAAGATGGTAGAATTGACAGCACTGTGAGACAAACTGGATATGAAGGTGAGAGTGGGGTGACTGAGGAGTGGAGGATGACACTTAAATTGTGAGCCTGAGTGACTTGAATTGGAAAGGATCACTGAATATGAAGTGAGAAGACCCAAGTTTCAATCCCATCTCTGCCATTTATTAGCTAAATGATTCTGGGCAAGGCTACTACTGGCCTTTCTGGACCTAGGTTTTCTTACAGTAAAATGAGTAAGCTAGAATAACAGATCTCTTAATTTTCTTTTCAGCACTAATGCTGTGATTCCATTACTCATAATAATAATAATAATAATAATAACTGACAAATGGTTCTTTAAGGTTTACAAATGCTATAAATTATCTCATCTGATTCCCAAAACAACACTGTGAAGTGGGTAGAGAGGCAACAAAGTACAGTGGAAAGAGTACCTGGAATCATGGGACCTGAGTACTAAAATTGCCTATGACCCTTACCAGTCGCCATAGGATTATATGCAAAACCTTTACCCTATATCTCTGTTTCTATCACTGTAAAAAGAAAACAAGAAAGAAAAAGGGGTGGGGGGGAATAATATTGTTTATGGCTCAAGAGAGTAGATGTATGTTAGGTACTTTGCATACCTTAAAACCCTATCTAAAGGTCAGGTATTATTACTATAAATATCAAATTTCATTTTACAGATGAGACTAAGCCTCCTGCAGATTAAATGACTTGCCCATGATCACACAGCTAGTAGTAAACATAAAAAGCAAGATTTGAACACAGGCCTCTCCTCACTCTAAGTCTAGAATTCTTGTAGAGCTTTTCCCAATGTACTATGCTACCTTTCTTCAATAAGACCTAAGATTTAGAGATGAAAGGGACCCTGAAAATCATTTAGCTCAGCCCCTTTATTTAACAAAGATCTCTCCAGAACAAAAGACTTTAAAAATGAAAATACTTCTTGTGAGCTTATGTTTTTGAACACAATTCAAAATCAAATACTGCAAAACCCAGAAGTAGTAGGTACAAGTAAAATTCACACACCACTTCTCCAATTAGTAGGAATTTATTTTAACAATGAGAGTAATTTATTTCTTAAGTGGTAAGTTTCAAATTGTACTGACATTGTACACAGTAACAGCAACATTATGCAATGATCAACTATGATGTACTAGCTCTTCTCAGCAATACAATGATCCAAGACAATTCCAAAAGACTCATCATGGAAAAGGCTATCCACACCCAGAGAAAGAACTATGGAGTCTGGATGCAGATGGAAGCATATTATTTTCACTGTTTTTACTTTCTTGTGGTTTTCCTCTTTTGTTCTGATTCTTCTTTCATGACATGACTAATACGGAAGTATGATTAACATGATTGTACATATATATATGTACGTATGTATGTATATGTCAGACTGCTTGCTGTCCTGGGAGTGGAAGGAGGGATAAAAATTTGGAACTCAAAATCTTATAAAACTGAATGTTGAAAACTATCTTTACATGTAATTGAAAAAAATAAAATACTATTAAGTGAGGGAAAAAAAGAAATGGTATTCTAAACAGATCATCAGGGAATATTTAGCTAACTGAATACTTAGCAATGTTTAAGAGCAATGAGAGTATCAATTCCCAGACATCTTACGACACCTAAAAAAATACTGTTTCCCATATTTAAAATTAGACGGAGCAAACATTTTACAAGTGACACTTTATCAAAATTTCAATGAACCATGGCTAATGCTTATCGTATGTTCATTTTACAATATAACTGAAATCCTAGAAAATAAAAATTAAAACTAAAATGAGAACTTCTGTTTGACAGTAACGTACCTGTTTAACTTTGTCTTCAAAGTCTGCATCATTCTTATCATAGATCATTTGAGCGAGGCGAATCTGTTCAGCTGTTGCCTAAAAAGTACAAAGAACAATTTAGGTTTCTGCAATAAAAAAACAATCAAAATGTCAAAATTTGCATAATGTACAAGAACCCAAAACACTATATTAATCTGAGTTATATAGTAAATAGCCCCCTTTTGCAACTTATACTAGCAATAATTATTATAAGGTAAACTTACCATAATAAAGACAAGTATTAGTGTTTCATTTCTGTATCTTAAGTGTCCTAAAATTTGTGTTCTACTTAGTCTCCACATGCTTTATTAGCATTAGATAATCACAGAAACAATGACCTCAACGATGTTTCTCTTCATAACTAAGCATTAAATGAAATGGGGTAAAAAAAGGGTGGGGGGGGAGAACAGCAGGAAGTGGATGTGTAGGCAGAAAGAACAGCTGGTATGGCAAATGAACTTGTTATAAAACCAAGGCTTAGTGGTATCATTCTTATAAGACCAAAGTAAAACAAACAAACAAAATAAAAACCTACCCGCCCCACTATATGTATATTAAAGGATAAAACCAATTATTTGACTTAAACCTCTTTTTTTAAAAAGCTAAATTGATGTCAAAACCTATCAACACAAATCATGTATGCATTTTGTAAGTATGCTCACACACAGCTTCCTAAAAATGTTAGCGAAGTTTTAAACTATTAAACAAGAAACTCTCTCAATTTCTGTCTCAGCTAAGTAACTGAGAAAAGGCAAGCAACACAGAGGATAGGGCTTAAAGCCTAGAAAAACTTGAAGCCTGAGTTCAAATCCTAACTCCCATATCAGCTCTATAATCCTGAGCAATTACTTACTCTCTCCGTACCTCAGACAATTCCCTAGAACATATGTATTCTTTTTTTTGGTGAGGCAATGGGGTTAAGTGACTTGCCCAATAAGTGTTAGGTGTCTGAGGCCACATTTGAACTAAGGTCCTCCTCAATCCAGGGCAAGTGCTATATCCACTGCGCCACCTAGCTGCCCCTAGAACATATGTATTCAATCTTAGATGAGTTTCAATATTCCTTGGTAGAGGGCAGTTTCCACATGGAAATTACATGTTCAGAAAATCAACTTCACACAACTGCGTAACTAATTAAAATGATTAAACAATCTATTATTTACTGTAGCTATAACACTTAACAATTTTTTGCAGTATTTCTTACTTTTTAGGTGCATTTCCTTTGCAGGTGTTGTTATTAACAGATTTTGCAAGTAATCTTATAGAAACTTCTTTTCTAATAGCTTCCAAGGCAGATTCAAACATATGCCATAGCCAAGTAACAATCAAGCATAAACTCCAAAAGCTACAATGTCTACATTGCACAGGCCAAAAAACTCTCTTGAATAGAGGTAAATAGTGAGCCTATTAACCTTTTCTCAAAATGTTTTTAAATGAATAAAATAAAACACACAGGATTACAAAGGAAAACAATTATAGTAAAATAAAGATGAAATTTTATTCTTATCCAAATTCATGGACCCCCTGAAAACTATCCAAAGGCTCCGGAGGTTGAAACAGAGGCTCAGGAAAGAGTTGAACAAGTCTGTGAATACAAGATTCCTTAAGAACCCCTAGCTCCAGAGATAGCAAACATATTGGCACAAAGCATTTCCAATGCTATATTCACAGTAACTCCCCAAGCTAGTCCTCTAATCTCAAAACTGTTAGTGTAAGAGAGGTTCTGGAGACAACATATATTCATCTCACAACAGTTTCCCATCAACATTTTTCCCAGTTATTTAACAGTGGCCTTAGCCTCTATTGGTTTCACCACATGGGTGATGCACTCTAGCCATGCATCAAGGATTGCCTACTATTCTTCAAGAAGCTTTAACTGCTCAGTATCTGAAGCCAGTAGATACACAGAACAGGGTAAAAAAAACCAGAAGACTATACTAAGATATTAAAGAGAAAAACAGTAAGATGAGGAAAGAGTTTAATCATAATTCTCTCCACTCTAGAAACATTTGCTTCTCATTATGCAGATCTAGGCCTGCTCCCAAATGCATCCAAACCTAAATACCAATACTCACACTCATTCTCTTCCTATTCCTCTCTTAATATCTGAAGAGGCACACTGGGAAAAGTATCTAGTCCTATCTGGGAGTTGAGTGGTAAATCTAAAATTCTTTTTCCAGAAGGCTAATCTCTAATCCACTCAAAAAGTCTCTTCTAAAAAATGTAACTTCCTGAAAACATACTTATTATATATAAACTCCCACTGCATACCCTTAACACTCTTTTGATTCTTTCCCACAAACTATTTCTAAAATACCATAACTATCTCCTTTCATTCATACTTCTGCTTCCTTGACATTTCCATTAATATCACTATTAAGTGCTATCTAATAGCATGTAATTCTTTTTATGTAAAATTTTATTTTTAATTATGAAATAAAATAAGCATTTCCATAACATAGTATAATA
Source organism: Phascolarctos cinereus (assembly GCF_003287225.1). Lineage (NCBI taxonomy): Eukaryota > Metazoa > Chordata > Mammalia > Diprotodontia > Phascolarctidae > Phascolarctos > Phascolarctos cinereus. The sequence continues at coordinate 251,279,757 of NW_027555847.1, forward strand.
AAAAAAAAGATGACTACAGACGAAACTGCAAATCTATGTATAACCTGTTATTCCTTTTAAATATACAAGAAAGTTATCACATAGCTCTATACTAGCTGTGGAGAAGAATGGAAAAGAAATGTATGAGATGACTTACCTCAGAGGACCTTAAAATCTAGTTCTCACACACATAACTGAAAGTAATGTAACAAATAATTAAATGTCAATAGACTCTTCAAGGCTCTATCATTTTGGTGTAGGCACTTTCTAGTAACCCAACTCATGACCTCCATACAAATACAGTGTTGAGAGTCAGCCAACTGAAGATAAGCTTTTATGAACTTAACTACACTGGTAAAAGACAAACGTGGTTCAACAGAAAAGTTCATTTTAATGAACAGAATAAAAATCCTGAAAATGGAAGGGAATGGAATTCATCTAGTTAAACCTCCCACCAAATTAAAAAAAAATCCTTTTCTCAACTATTGTTCATATCATCCAGTCTTTGCTTGAATACTTCCAGTGTGACAGGGAGACCAGTACTTAAGCAGGGAAGCTTAATCTGTTGTAAAATCTTGTTATAAAAATTCTTGCCTTGCATTTAAATCTGTTTCCCCATTACTGGGTTCCTGGTCTATCTCTACAAACTACATAAATTACATCTCGGACAGTCCTTCAAACAAAAAAAGAGAACTACTCTGTTTTCCAAATCTACTTTTCTATTGGTTAGACCAGAGATTCCCAAACTTATTTGGCTTACCACCCTCTTTAAAAAAATTACTCAGCATCCCATTTTTTGAAATGATATATCTTAAATTTAATAATTTATCATAAATTTGTGGGTTTTTTCCTGCACTGAAATTTTGATGACACAATATTGTGTCACGTAACCAGACAGTATCATATCGTAAATAAGTCATTACATGCACATATTCCTGCCTATGCATGCTGGACTTCCCAACAATGTGGGACCTGTTCACCTGCCAACACCTGCTTGCTAAGACTTATAAGCAGCCACATCACTAATCGGTTATAGCTTGCATTCTGCGTGTTTATTTGGAAAACGATGTAATCACTACAACTTTAACTCTGTTACACAATAGATGAAACGGTTTTTACTCTAGGTCCCCCAATTGCACCTGAGGCTATCGCGCCCCCCCATCTATTCCAGTGCCCCCCAAGGCCAACTTTCAGAATCTCTGGGTTAGACAATTCCCAATTAGCCAAATATGCTATGCATGTGAGATTCCAGACCCCTCTTTATAGCCTCAGGTTGTCAGTATTCACACTTTTTTTCTTTTTTTGGTGAAGCATTTGGGGTTAAGTGACTTGCTCAGGATCACATGGTTAGTAAGTGACAAGTGTCTGAGGCCACATCTGAACTCAGGTCCTCCTGACTCCAAGGCTGGAGCTCTATGCTCTATCTACTGCACCACTCAGCTGTCCCACCATTCATCTTGTAAGGGACAAGGTATCATGCTCCCATAATTTAAGATAACCTTTGACATCTTACAACATCTGCAAAGAATTTGGTAATAACAAGTTACATTGTTTTAACAAGCTTGCAAAACCTTGAAAGGGCAAGCCAATGAGAAGGGCCCCAAAGTTCTAGAGGGCAGAGCCGGTTTTAACTAGCCCTAAGTAGGACAAAGGCTTTTGGATGATGAGGGATGTGGGGGGGCATGTCAAGGGGACATGGGATGGGTGGATGTGTAAGATTGTAACCTGGAAAGGAACGGGCCAATCCAGGCCTGGAAGGGAGGAGTCGTGGTGTTCTAACAGTATAAAACTTTTTCTCGCTTCTGTAATTGGCTCAGTTTCTTCCAAGAGGTTTTGCCTGGTTCTCTCACAAGAACTGTAATAAACGATTCTTCACTCACTCCGAGCTCAGTTTTGTTTTTAATTAGAAGGCTTTATTTCTCTAAGGCCTTATTTCCAACAATCTTAAAAAAATTTTTTTTTTGTTTTGGTCCAGACCTGCAAGTTGACTGGTATAGGAAATTCCTGCTGAGAATCATCTCTTGCCAATACAAATCAGTTACTCTGCAACTTATAATAACAAATATGCATCAGAAATAAGACTTGAACACAGGCATTTTTAACACCACAGGCCAGTGAGACCATTAACTCAGTTTCAACACTGTGCTTCTATTAATGCTACCCAAATCTGCATTATTAGTCTTTTTAGGAATGAATCATACAGGCTATACCAAGTTTGTTATGAACAATGCCTACAAGTCTTTTTCCATAGGAAATAATTCCCAGGTTATTTCCGAGGTCTTGCACATCCAATTCTCTGGAAAGAATTTCCTGAACTCAAAAAGGTTTTAATACTTTTTGGTCCAGACCTGGGATTATCATAAAATTTTGGTGCATATTTCCAACCTACAAGATCTGGCACTAAAAAAAGAATCAGTTGTCATGAAACACAACACAACTCTTGTGTTCATCTTAAACATGCTGATTATAGATTTAGCTAATGGCCAAAGACAAAAGACTGTGGCCAACAATGACAGAGTTCTCTCCAGGATGAATTATAAAATATATGGAATGACAGAATTGTACAGAATGAGACGCCAAGAGATTACTAACTTGCCAATGAATATACAGCTGGTTAATAGCAAAACCTATATCTTCCTCTAATTCCTGGTCCAAAATTCACTCTACTATACCCAAAGTTAAGAACTCTATCGCAAGTTAGGAAATTGAGGCAGTTGTTTAGTCATAAAGTAGATGTGGATTTAGGGCGAGATGGCAGCAGTGAAAATTTTTAAAAAGATGGATAAGAACTGAGAGGATTTACTGAAAAAAGAAAGCTAAGAAGCCAACATTTAAGAAGTTCAATGCTTTGCAAACAGTGTCATTCACAGAAATACGAAAGTTGGGAAGGAGCATAACTATTTGTAAACAAAAGTAGAAAGCAGATTTGTAAATACTATGTTGAGCCTGAGAGGACAGTGGTAGCCTAATACTACATTTTTAGTAGTACAGGTATTGGGAGTATAGAATGCAACAAGACAAGGGCTGCAGATATAGATCTGAGAATCAACATAATAGTTGGTCATCACATCTTTTTTTTATTTCTTCAAGGCAAAGAACACTGAAAGAAAAGAAGAGCAGTGGCCAAAGACTGAGCCTTGTGATAATAAGAAAACAGAAAGTACAGTAAGAATGAGTATCAGGAAAACTTAAGACGTTATCACTTACTTGATCCATTCAATCTTAATATATTTGTGATTTTTTTTTCCCGAGTACTGTCCATCTTTTATTGGCTTCCTCCTAAGTTTTATTCTGTGCCCTGCACTTTTTAAACTTTGTTCTTTTCTTTCCCACTTTCGCCACCACCAAACCGCACACGCCTTGAAGGCTACAGTGGAGCGTAAATATATTTCTCTATTGCTATAGATATTTACACAGACGTATATAAACATATAAACTCACATATAGAGACATATACTTTCCAAAATTCGACTCTTTATCTTTGTGCATATCTCCTGTTGCCTGTCCTTCATGATTCCTCTACTTCTGCCCACTACCTTGTCCTTCCCTTACCCTACACTTCTGCAAGTATCACTCCCCTATCCTCCTCTTCCCATAAATCTAAACACCCCTCTATAGCCCCTTATAACCTATTCCCTCACCCTGCCCTTTAGAGATTCCTTCCTTTTCCTCTCCACCCTCCCTATCCCCTTAATGTTTTATTTCTTCTTAATTTATTTTTTTGAAGGACTTTTAAAAAATTTTTTTTTCCATATGCTTTTGAGTAGAAAATTTTTTCTCCCTTTTTCTCCCCCCCACCCTCCCCAAGACGGTGCACAATCTGACATAGGCTTTACATTTACATTCCCATTAAACATATTTTCACATTAGTGAAGTTGTAAGTAAAAATTAAAACCAATAGGAGGAGCCATCAGAAAGATGAAACAAAACTCAACTGAGGGTAAAAATAAGTGAAAGAGATTCGACTTCCATAGTTCTTTCTTTGGATGTGGACAGCATTTTCCATCCCGAGGCCTCTGGAGATGTCTTAGATACTCGTAATGCTGAGAAGGGTTCAGTTTAACATTCTTAGTCATTGCATAACGTGGCTGCTATTGTATACAAAGTCCTCTTGGTTCTACTCACTTCACTCAGCATCAGACCATATAAGTCTTTCCAGGTTTTTCTGAAGTCAGCCTGTTCATCATTTCTTATAGAACAATAGTATTCCATTACATTCATATACCACAACTTGTTCAGCCATTCCCCAATTGACGGGCATCCTCTCAATTTCCAATTCTTTGCCACCACAAAAAGAGCTGCTATGAATGTTTTTGTACACGTGGGTCCTTTTCCCATTTGTTTGATCTCTATGGGATATAGCCCTAGAAGTGCTATTGCTGGATCAAAGGCTATGCACATTTTTGTAGCCCTTTGGGCATAGTTCCAAATTGTTCTCCAAAATGGTTGGATCATTTCACAACTCCACCAACAATGTATTAGCGTTCCAATTTTCCCACAACCTCTCCAACATTTATCATTTTCCTGTTTTGTCATGTTGGCCAATCTGATAAGTGTGATGTGGTACCTCAGAGTTGTTTTGATTTGCATTTCTCTAACCAATAATGATTTAGAGCATTTTTTCATATGACTATAGATGGCTTTAATTTCTTCATCTGAGAACTGTCTGTTCATATCCTTTGACCATTTATCAATTGGGGAATGGCTTGTGTTCTTATAAATTTGTCTTAATTCTCTATATATTTTAGAAATGAGGCCTTTATCAGAAAGACTGGTTGTAAAAATTCTTTCCCAATTTTCTACCTTCCTTCTAATCTTAGTTGCACTGGCTTTGTTTGTGCAAAAACTTTTCAATTTAATGTAATCAAAATTATCCATTTTGCTTTTCATAATGTTCTCTTATATTTGTGATTATTACCTTTGGGCACCAAATGCAGTATTATGTAATTAAATGTGTGGAACCTAAGTGCCTAAAAGAATAGTGAACTGTGCAAAACACCCTACAAGACTGACCAGTGAATGAAACACATGAGCAACAAGGCCAAACATATTCAGCAGGGAAGCAGTAGGCAAAAAGGGAAAAAGAAAGAATGAAAGGTACTTTTCAGGAAGCTTCCAGGAAGTTCCCAAAGTACACAAAAGAATAAATTCCCAAATGATCTTGGAAGAGTACACCCTTGAATTTTTATCTAGGTTCTGAAATAACAAATTTCCTAATACATTTGAGAAACTTGGGGGAAGAAATACTGGGAGGATTAAATATTCTAGAAATTATGTAATGAATTACAAATCAATTAACTGAATGAAAACACTGACAGCAGGAATCTACATAAAAACAAAACATTTCAGTCTAGCACTTAACATAGTAATTCTATCATAACAAATCTAAGTTAATTGTCATATACTAGGTAAAATTCAGTAATTGAATTGTCACAAAAGTTAACAACTACAGGACTGTAATTGATGACTTTTAACATGACTATCCAAAGTAGGGTACAAAGTAGTGCTCTGTGAATATAATACTGATATAGGTTTGTAGCTTAAAATGAAAAAGTTAAGTCTTCCTCAAAATAAATAATGTAAATTGACCTTATATATCCTCATGCGAAAAACTAAAAGATCTACCACTTTCAAATGAAAGGCCCTATTTACCTGATAGACATTTCTTTTGATGTTAAATCCATGTTCTCTAATCCACGGCACCTAAATATTACTCCCCCAACCCAGAAAATTTTTTCTCTGGAGAACCTTTCTGTGTGAATCCAAAAGGAAAAACAAAACAAACAAACAAAAAAAATCAAGAAATGACAGCCCAGAGGAAGAAAAAATTTAAGCTGAAAACACCTTAAAAATAAGATTTTTACTTTAAATATACACAAATTACATACAGAAACACTCCAGATTGATTTTAGTATTCTCTAAAATAATGGCTAGAGAAAATTCAATAGGGTTCAAACAAGCAGAGAAAACTTCATTAAAATACAAAAAAAAAGAGAAAGAAATGTTATAAAATATATTTTATCATCCTTTAGCTGACAATAAATAAATGGTACAGGATTTCCTGAGGCTTCCTTCTCTTTTATTTTGATATGTTAACTGTTTTACCTACTCACATATTCTTTAGTGATGAAACCATGTTCATACTGAGTTATTCATAGTATAGCTCTTTCAGTTTTGGGTCAAACATATTCTAAATACCTACATTTCAAGAGTCACATAAAAAAAGAGACCTTAAATATTATCTAGTCAAAATGACTTAATTTTATAGGTGAGGAACCCAAGGCCCCAGAGAGATTAAATAACTTGCCCAAAGTCACCTCATTAGAGGAAGAAGAGCCTTTCAACTAGGTTCCCAGAAACTAGCTCTATTTAGATTTTTAAGTGACGGTTAATGCTAGCTAGATTGTTTAAATTCGTCAGATATGCTGATATAACACTACCAAACACTGATAAGGAAGTTTTGCTGTTCTGGTTTTTTGTTTGTTTTGTTTTTGTTTTTTAAGTAAGGAAACAAGCTTTTATTAAGTGCCTGTCATGTGCCAGGCACTGTGCTAACTAAGCACGTTATAAATATTATGGCCTCATGATCATTACAACTCTTGGAAGTAGTTGCTATAATTATCCCTATTTTACAGCTGAGGAAACTAAAGCAGGCAGAGGTTAAGGGTCACATAGCAAATAAGGGTTTGAGGTGGAATACAATAGTTTTATAATTACGATGTTGCTCTGTCATTCAGTCACATCCAACTCTTCATGACCTCATGGACCATTAGCACACCAGGCCCTGCAATCCACCTCTATCTCCCATAGTCTGTCCAACCTCATGTTTGTTGCTTCCATGACACTATCCATCTCATCCTCTGCTGTCCCCTTTTCCTTTTACCTTCATTCTTTACCAACATCAGGGTTTTTACCAATGAGTCCTGTGTTTTCTCATTAACGTGGCCAAAGTGTTTGAGCTTCGGCTTCAGTATTTGTCTTTCCAATGCACAGTCTGAATTAATTTTATAATTATCATCACAACTACAAGGAAAATACCACCAGAATAAAAGATATTAACCTAAGAGAAGGCAGGCAAATGTCTTCTATTCTAGAACCAAAAAATATTTTTATGAAAAGTACCTAAGAGATGAATAAACTGTCTCATTCTAGAAAGGAGGAAAAGCAGTTGTCATCAGTCATTTATACTCACTGAAGAGAATTTCTAAAACTACTCTTCATTTTTAACATTTACCACTATTAGTAACTGTCAGACAACACACTCAGATGAATGTTTCACTAGCTCATTCTACTGTTATTTAAAGTACTGTTACAGTACTTTATTCTGTCCTCCATAACTCACATAGGCTGTAATGGTTAAAAAAAGAGAAACAAGGGGGCAGCTAGGTGGTGCAGTGGATAGAGCACCAGCCCTGGATTCAGGAGCACCTAAGTTCAAATCCAGCCTCAGATACATAACACCTACTCGCTGTGTGACCCTGGGCAAGTCACTTAACCCCATTCCCCCCCGAAAAAAGAGAGAAACATGCCACTTGCCCCAAAACCATTTTTAATGTCTCCAGATCGAGACCCAAACCATAAGTTACTTCTCTGATAACATCTTCTTGGTTATGTTTCTATAACTTGACACTCCAGGATAACTGAGCATTATGAATGTATTAGTGTTCCAACAAAGGTGATACTAAATAGGAGGATTTGTTTTGTTATGAATTTTTTCTTCTTTGGAGGGGTAAGGGATAAAAGAGAGCAGCTGCCAACATGCTACAATAAAATTCCTCAAAATGAAGGGGATTTTTAAAAAAGCATCAATCAAAAAAATTAAGTCCCAAAAGAAGAACAAATAGTGGTCAAAAGATTAGTCATAATTAACTAAACAAGAGATAAAGGTTTTGTATAATTTAATTGATATGGACAGGAGAAACAGTATAAAAGAAAAAAGTTGCACCACACCTTGTGACAGAAGTCTGATATCCAAAATATACTGGGAACTGACACAAATATACCCCCCACCACCACCTACATACCACCAAGAGCCATACCCCAATACATAAGCAATCACAAGATACCAAATATTTTCAAAAGAATGGCAAACTATAAATGACCACATCAAAAATAATCTAAATCAGAGGTACCTCTGCCTATAGTGTATTTGAAAGCAGCACAAAAAAACCCTAAATTTTAATTGGAAAATGTTTAACAAAATAAATAATACCATAAAACATAAATAATATTACATTTTAAAACTAAGTCAATATGTAGCTACAGGGATCCTTATTTGGTATTATAGTGAGCCCCATTTCTACTGAGTTTCACACTCCTATTCTAAACCACAAATAGTAAAAGAAACGCACATTAGATCAACACACCGGTATATTTCACAAAGATGAAAGATAAAAACGGTGCTGAAGGGATTGTTAAAGGTAAGAACTACTGATGGAGCTATGAAGTGATTAAACCATTCTGGATGCCAACTTGGAATCATACAAGAAAAATTACTGGAACTGTCCATATCCATATGGCTCAGTAATTCCACAACTGGGCATACACCACAAGGAAGTCAAATGCAAAAACAAAGCCCCAATATGTAATAAAATATTTACAACAGGATTCTTTGAGGCAATAAAGAATTGAAAATTAACTGGGTGTTCATTATTTGGGAACACCTGAAAAAACTGTAGAATACAAAAGAACAATTTATACTATTAACTACAACAAAAAAGAAAAATAGCTTCGAAAGGATTCAGAATTCTGATGTTGAAGAATGCTTCCAACCTCTTAGAAGACAGGTGACAACTGGGGGGGCAGAAGATGATGTCCATTTTCAGACAAGGCAAATTTGGTTTGCTTGACTATACTTGTCTGTTACAAGAGAGGGCTTTTATTTGGGCATATGGAGAAGATAGGAACGGGCATGGGGGGTGAAGGGGAGTTGTGAGAATGAAAGCACTTGGCTCACAGAGATAAAAAAAAGGAAAAGAGGTTTCAATGTAATATTTTAAAATATAAAGAACAGCAGAAGAAAAGTTTAAAAGGGAACAGGCAAGCAGTGTAGGTTTCTTAACAGGTTTTCTAGGGTATGTAAGTGGCACAGCAGATAGCACAAGCCTTGCAGCCAGAAAGCCCTGAGACTGAATCCTGCTTCAAACATTTACCAGGTTATGTGACCCTGGGCAATTCCTTTAACTGTGCCTCAATTTACTCATTTGTAAAATGGGTACTACTTCACAGGGCTGTTGTGAATATCAAATGAATGAACATAAATAAAGCCCTCTGCAAACCTTAAAGGGTTATATATAAAATGCTAGCTACTGTAATTACTACCATCTCAAATCTAATGTACATGTTAATATTTTACAGCTTCATATAAAATAATATTTCTGCTCTTTCTACATTAAAACATTTTTAGTGTTAAGTTGATAATTTGAAAACTGGTATATTAATGGAATATCACGGTGCAGTAAGAAATGACATTCAGAGAAACATGGAAACATTTATACAAATAGAATAAAATAAGCAAAACTAAGAGCATATTTACACAATAAACACAATATAAACGCAAATATCACTAAAAGGAAATCAAACACCAAATAAACCAAGAGAGAACAGAAAGAAAAGAGGCCAAGAACTTATAAAAGAGAATATTATATAATAGATACTATCAGATGAGTTATTATATTGTATGTTTTAACTTAACTGTTTTTCTTTGTCACAAGGTAAGGTCCAATAAAACATGAGACGTTCAAAATGAACGATGTAAAAAACAAAAGGCATTAGTCAAAATATTTTTTTAAAGAAAAAAAGGTCAGTCTTATGGATCCCTTTTATAGAACCACAGAATCACAGGTTTATAGTTTAAAGATTTTAGAGGTCACTAGTACAATCTCCTTATTTTACACAGAAGACTGCAGCCCATTGAAGTAAAATGATTTACCTGAGATTGCAAAGATAAAGAAATGGCAGAACCAAGATTAGAACCCATAACTTCTTGCCAATACACCATGATCTTTTATAATATAGCTGAAGCACTCTGAAGGTGCACAAACATCACTGTTCATTAACAATGCAAAATAAAGCACCTTTTTATCACCTTCAATAAAAGGGGTACTAGATCAGTCACTTCAGTCTTGTCTTGACTCTTGGTAATCTCATTTGGGGTTTTCCTGGCAGAGACTCTAGAGTAGTTAGCCATTTCCTTCTCCAGTTCATTTTACAGATGAGAAACTGAGACAAACAGTATTAAGTGACTTGGCCAGGGTCACACAGCTAGTGAGTGTCTAAGGTCACATTTGCACTCAAGAACATGAGTTTTCCTGACTCAAGACCCATTACTCTATCCACAGAGCCGCAAGGCTGTCCCTAAAAGAGTCACATATATTTGGCATGTGAATACAATTTTACTACTATAGATTCCATTAATTCAAATACCAATCTAGCCTCACCTGTTCCAAATTAGCTACCTGTATACTGTTTACAAGGATTTGTCAAGCAAAATAACAATATACATAAAATTTTGGGGAGCTTACTTAATTGATTTAAGATGATCAACAGATGACTTTAGTAGATTTAACATTTGCTGCTAATCACAATTCATCTGAATAAAACAAGCCTAGGCTAGAAAACATTATTACTTGTTATGGTACTATTGCATTTGAAATTAACAAATTTTGATCACCTTAGAATAAAACTAATCAAAGCTATTTCCTCAGCTGGTCCAAATTAATGGCTTTAATGTACCCTTCACAACTGTGTATCAAATTCATCTCCCTAAGTTTTGCTTAGTCTGAAAGTAACAGTTTATTGTCCCTGAGTCTACAGCCAAGTGATACAAAAACAGCAGAGAGAAGCCACAAGATATCAAGAAGTATGCCTAGGAATGCAAATTTCTCCTGGCAGGGGGTCTCAATGTGTTTCAAAGCTCTGCTGAATCTTTCTACTGAATCCCCGCCCTGCCCCCGCCCAAAAAAATGTTTCCCTAATAAGGAAAGGTAGCTATATATTTATGATTAAATCACTTTACTCCACTAAAGACGAATAAAACTTACCTGTACTATTTGTTTCTGTGGCTGTGTCATCTGCGTGGTTGAAATCTGAGTTTTATCCCGAGTGCCCCGGGAACGTTCACTGCCCACTGAAGTCATCATATACAGTATATACAAAACAACGTATGTACAAAATAGAAAATCTGTAAAAAAAAAATCAGAATAAAGCATTTCAGACACATCTGAGTAAAGAAAGCTCCCTTATTACATGAGAAAAAGGCAACAGTCAGAAAAATCTAAGACCTATACAAGAAAATACTTTTTATTGCTAGGGGAGAGGGAAAAAAAACAACACACGGGGGGGGGGGCAGCTAAGTGGAACAGTGGATAGAGTGGCGGCCCTGAAATCAGGAGGACCTGAATTTAAATCCAGCCTCAGACCAAACACTTGACACTTAGTAGCTGTGTGACCCCCGGTAAGTCACTTTAACCCCAACTGCCTAAAAACAAAACAAAACACACACACACAATATATTTAAAGTTATTTTCTAAAAGTTGCACTTTTTTCTTTACTGACAATAATATTTTCTGGTAGAATACTCATTTATTCATTCCATTTAGTGGTTTAGGAATAATATTTTCAGCAGAACTCCCACGCAAGTGGGAGCTCTCAAATGCTAAATAAAATTACAGGCAGTTCCTACTTTCTACAGCTTCATTCATACCAAAGACCCTACTTTTCTTGGCCTTTTTTCCTATCCATTTGACAATTTCCCTGAAACTAATTCCACAAAGGCAATAATGCCTATGTAGTTAGGATTTCCCCCACAATACTGTTCTACTTTACAGTAGAGTCCAAGGCATCTAAACAAAGGAACCACTTAACAAATTATAAATTTGCAAAGGAGGCTAAAGTAATCATATTTGAACTATCAAATCATGTCAGTACCCTCCTTCAAGGAAGGTAAAAACAAATTTTACCAAGAAGGTCAATGAATAGGAAGGATCTTTATCATGGCTTCCTTAAGGAGTTACTTATTAGCCACTTTAGATACAGAAACTATTCAAGATCCTTATATTATAGAAGTCCAGAAATAGAATTACTGATGAGTTTGTGCCTTTGCAGGAATTAGCAAACAGGTACTAGAGTATGGAGAAAAAACAATGAGCAGGGCTTTGAGTCACAGAAAACAGAAACAGAGTTTTTGACTTCAATTCACATACGGGAAAATAAGGTAGGCAAAGGATGTTTAATCTCACAAGTATAAATTTGTAACTAGCAATCTTTCTATAGACAGCTGATTAGCTATCACCAAAAAATAGGTGATACATCTGAGTAAGTCAAATTACACCTCCCTCTTTTCCATTCAAATTTCTCCCTGGAAGTAATTCTGTTTCAAAGGAAGAAATTTCAATGTAGTTCTTAAACAAGTAAGAGTTCACAGAAGAAATGGATGAACAACTTGTGGTATATGACTGATGGAAACTATAGTGCCATAAAAAACGATGAGCAGGATGCTCTCAAAAAAACCTGGTAAGACTTACATGAACTGATGCAAAATGAAAAACCAGGAGAACACTGTACACAGTAACAACAATACTATAAGATGACCAGCTGTGAATGACTTAACTATTCGCAGCACTACAATGATCCAAAACAACTCCGAAGGACTTAAGATGAAAAATGTTATTCATCCCCAGAGAAAGAAGTAATGGTGTCTGAATACAAATCAAAGCATACTTTTTAACTTTATTTTTCTTGAGTTTTTGGGGGAGGGGGGGTGTCTATGTTTTCTTCAGCAATATGACTAATATGGAAATATGTTTTACATGACTGCACATGTATAACCTATAGCAGACTGCTTGCCTTTTCAAAGGAAGGGGGGGTGGGAGGAAGAGAATTGGAACTCAGAATTTTAAAGATGACTGCTAAAATTTGTTTTTACATGTAATTGAGGAAAAATACAATAGTAAATTATTTTTAAAAAGCAAGAAAAAAGTTCACAGATGCAAAGAACTTCCTATTATTAGACTGATGGCACCTTGATTATTAAGTATTTGTATTTCAGGAAGATATCTATTCCTTAACCAACCTGGATTTTCCTCCTGACTAACTCTGCAGGTTACTCACATCCACTAACTGACATCAATCTGTTACCATAGGAATAAATTCAGCATCACAACTTAACTGCAGAATCAAGGAAAGCAAAAGTGGGCTAGATGAATAGAGCCCCTTGTTAAAACATACATGTCATTCTCAAATGGTTCTGTGTTCTTATCAATTTGGAAGCTCTCACCAACAAAGCAGATCACAACCCACTGCTGTCTGCAATGCAGTGTTATTCTTGTCCATGCCCTCCCATTGTTCACCAGTATGGTCCATTTGCAGAGACTTTCTTTCTTTAAATCATTACTTTCTCTTTCCATCAATGGTAACAGTGAATCCATCTGTTATCCTTAATGCCCATCACATGACCAACTAATCTCTCTCTTCCTATCACACAATTCCTTGATGACATCTTTTACTCCTACTCTTTTCAGCATTCCTCAATGGGTAAGTGCTGATTATAAAGAATATAAAATTTTAGGCTTGGAAGGAACCTCAGAATATTTTAGTCTTATTCTTTCCTATGAAAGATGAGCAGACATAAAATTGCTAGATGACTTGCCTTAGGTCACACAGCTAACTGGTGGCAAAGCTAAGATGAGAACCCATGTTTCGTGACTTGCAGTCAAATGCTATCAAATATTTTACATAGTGATTATTAATTATAACTATTTAGGATGCTTTCAGAAAAACCTGGAAAACCTTACATGAACTGATGCAAAGTAAAGTGAGCAGAACCAGAACAGTGTACATGGTAACAAGCCATTTCGTACAATTGTCAATTGTGAATGATTTAGCTATTCTCAGCAATACAATGATCTAAAACAATTCTGAAGGACTTACCATGAAAAATGCTATCTACTTCCAGAGAAAAAACTGATGGAGTCTGAATGCAGATCAAAGAATACTTTTTTTACTTTACGTTTTTAAATAAAAGGAAATACTTAGGATTACAAAGAAAACCAATTACTTTGAAATATAACATTTTTTAAAAAGCTCACAAACCTCAGACTAAAAACTCCTGTTCTAAAGTAATATAATTATAATGAATAAGCTGTTTAAGGTTCCTACCAAAAAAAAAAAAACCTCTCTCAATGTTCAAATGTATCCCTGAATAGGGAGAACAAACACTCTTCATAATTTAGCAATTAAATAGAATCTTATATAGCAAATTGCCATTTCCCTTAAGGATATATGCCTCTTGCCCAATTTCGGGCAACCTGTCCTGTTCACTGGAACTACTATGGAAAAACTTCAAGATGAGAGGAGACATAGCAGAGTCAGAATCAAGACTGACTAGATATATTTAGTGATCAGTTTATGTTCTGCCCGCCCCTCCCATCTGTGTTTTGTATCTAATGTCTACATTAAATGGTGTGCTTCACCAAAGGTGGAGAAAAATTAACATTCATCTAAAAACCAGATTTTTATTTAAAATTTAACAATATTTTAACTCTAATATATAGAAAAGTCAAAATAAAACACAGAACAGGGGAAAAACTTCCAATTATATACAAGCCATATTAACAGAACTGCATTTCAACCAAGTTGGCTGCAACTTAACAAAACGTACTCGGCTAGACAAGGTTTGCAGAAATGTCTAAAAAATACCTGCCTTCAAGAGTTTAAAAAAAAACCTTTCAAATAGTGTAGGGATAGATAAGGAGTATGCAAGTAACTATAAAATAAAAGAAAATGTGGCCAGTACCTTTAAAAATACAAATAAAATACTATGGCTGTAAGAGAGGCAAAAGATTTCATCGAAGTCTAATTTTAGACAGACTTTTAAAGGAAAAAGAGTGGAATTTAGAAAGGTATGTGGGCATTCTCCAAGCATATCTAGGGAACAAAATTTGAAGTGTAGGATATCTACAGTTGTGCAGGATGAAATAAAATTAAAGTAGGCTGGAGGCCAGACTGTGGGCGGCAATGAATTTAATTCAAAGGGTTTCGGAGCGGGGTAATTAGACTAATTCAGCAGTGGTATACAGATAGATTAAGAGAAAGAGGGATTCTACGTGGGAAAACTAGTCAAGAGGTTAATGTAAGTACCAAGTAAGGAAAGCCTTAACTATGTGCTGGCAATGGAAGAACATGTCATTTACTACAGTGTCATGAAACTTCACTAACAGGAAACCCTATGGCTAGAATCAATAAACAAGAACTTATTTAAGAGTCTATATGAGCTAGGCACTTATCTAGGGGATAAGGATACATATATACTGCATAGAAGTGGTCACAAGATTTAGAGACAGAAGGGACTCTGCAGGCCAGCTAGTGCAATCAGATGCATGGCAGTTATATCTCTATTTGTATCTGAATGTAATACAGAAATAACCCACAGAAAAATACTGACTGTTAATATATTTTGACCAAAATGCACCATAATATCTGTCCTTCTGCCAAATGTCCCAAACATTATTCCTGTAGAACTGCCTCTCATAACATTGTTTTACCTAAAATAATATTTCTGCAAAAATCAAGTAGCACTAGGTACAGGATACCTGTTAAAAGAGCCCTAATAAACTGACATTTTTGAAAATGTTGTTTAGTGATATTTTGGTTTTCAAACTTTTAAAGGAAGGTAGAGTAAGGAGGAAGAAAGAGTGCTTTTTGACTAGAGGTACTACTGGTAGGGTTGTAAAATGACATGGCTTGAATCCTTTCCTAATTCTTAGACCCCGTGGGAATCAGTTGAGCAATGTCAATGTACGGGGAGTCAATGTGTAAGGGAACAGTTATCTAAAAAGCACAGCAATAGTTAGCTTAGCTTTTCCCTCGTCTCCTAAACTTGCTTTTCTCTTCCCTTCTCTTTCCGTTATTAGTTGGGCGTATTTTTTTCTGGTAGTTTACCCCAACCTAACAATAAACACATTTTATTTAATAGGGGGAGGAGAATTCACAGATTTAGAGTTAGAAGGACCTTAGAGGTCAGTCTTCTAGTTCCAAAGATGAGGAATCTGAGGCCCATGGAACTTAAGGAACTTGCCCAAATTCAAACCCAGGTCTTCTTACTCTAAATCAAGCATACTTTGCAATGCATCCCAGTGCATCCCCAAAGCTGGAAGTGGCAGGGGGCAGAACTTCAATCCATGTGTTGCAGATAAATTGACATCTAGAGCTACCACACTACACTATACATAACTCTGAAAATTTTTTTTTAAATTGAAAGTATAGCTTAGTTGTTCCAAAGAGACATGTTAATGAGCTAGCTAAATGGTTAGGAGATCTCATCAGTTAAAATGTGCTAATTTAAAGAGACTACCATTACTAACATTTATAGATATTTAGAGAATGTTTTAACTGAACTAGAAATATTCACTCCTCCCTGACAACTTCACAAGTATATGTTCCAATTACATGTGCATGAAGCAATAAGAACAATTTTGTGAAAAATGTATATTAACATATGACATTTACTAAATAAATATCTTCCTAACTACCAATTATATCATACTTAACCCTGTTTATCACTTCTCAAGGTGTTCTGATGAAGAAAAGGCCCCTAAAAAGCTAGCAATGCATATTCTCTAGATCACTGCCTTTACTCTGATCCTGCATACCACAGAAATCATCCAGGACAAGAGCCAAGAGACGCAGCAGCATCAAAGGACAGGTTTGTGACCTGGGGTCACTTCACCTCTGTTGGCACTCAATTTCCTCATCTGTAAATGAGGGGAGTGTGACTAAATGGCTTCCAAGGTCTCTTTTAACTATATGTACGTGACCCCATGAATATGAGCTTCTATTAATAGCCTCTAGATATTGCCTCTGGAGGAAGAATAAAAACAAAGGGACACAAAAAAACGAGTCAACTTCCAATATGGTATTCAACAGACAAAAACTACCAAATGCTTCACTTGAACAAGTTAAAGGCCAAAAGGGGAGAAAAACAGCCTTTTGAAAAGGCAATTCATGAGACTAACAAAACTACACATATACATGGGGCAGCTATGTGGTGCTGTGGATAGAGCACCTGCCCTGGATTCAGAAGGACCTGAGTTCAAATCCGGCCTCAGACACATAATAACACTTACTAGCTGTGTGACCCTGGGGCCAGTCACTTAACCCCACTGCCTAGCCAAAAAAAAAGAAAAGAAAAAAAAAACTACACATATACAAACAGAAAAGCTGAGAAGACACAAAGCAAACTGTTATTAACATTTTGTCTATTTGCTTCTTCATATTTTTAGCAAAATTATCTTGTTTGTTCAGTTTTAATACTCTTATAATAAAAAGTTATTTTTTAAAGTCAAGGCATATCATGGTGAAAATGCATATGCAGTTAACCTTATAACCTTTAAGAACAAAAATGTTAAGCTTTTAATTTGGTTTGGTGGTGTCACTAAGCAAACTTTCAGTTTCTTTCTAAAAATCTCCCCATCATAACTAATGGTTCTCACAATTCAAAAGTCTCTGCTCCTTTTTCTACCCTACTTTTCTCCAGAGAATATCTCCTGACTTCCTAATATTCACCTCAGAATATCTTTTGCAATTTCTGACAAGAATTAAAGATCTTTAGGAGATTCTTGTGTCCATGGCTGAAAAAAATCCATCATAAAGGTATGTTCCCACAAAATGCTCCTACGTACACACCATTATTCAAAAATTTTGCTTTGAATGATAACTAATAGAAAAGGATACAGCATTTTTGTGTATGATTATCTGTCAAACAACTTAAGAGTACAAGGAAAGAAAATTCACAAACAATAAATTCTGAGTGAAGCCCTAGAATGCTCTATATAGAACCCTCCACCACTAAGAAGAGAATAGGAGCTCAAACAACTGCTGTAAAACGACAAAGTGGACAACCCCTGGAAGGCAGAGAGAGACTGACCCTAAGTGGCAGGTGATGAGGAATGACTCTGAGGTACCGGATGGGTACAAATTGCTTAACCTTCTACTTAATGAAATATTAAAGAGATTAGTAAAAAAGGAAATGGAAGACTGGTAAATGTAGAATGGGGGGGGTGTTTATTAGAAACTAAAAACTGGCTTCTGGACTGAGTTTCTGGGTTAAGCCAAATCTTCATCATCAGGATCCCTAGGATTTCAGTTGGAAGGAAACTTGAAGATTATCTTCTCTAACACTGCCCAACCCAACACCACCACCATATTACAGATGAGGAGACTGAAATTCAGAGTTTAAGTGACTAAGTCAAGGTGATAAAACTGGCAAGTAGCAGAGCCAGGGTAAACAGTGCAAAGAGTAAGAGTTCATATAATTTGAAGATTTATATTAGGAATTTGTGACAAGATGGAAGTTATAGGTGCAAATAAAAAACAAGCCAAAGCCACCACACTACAGGATTAGCGTACTCTGCAAAATATCTGTAAAGTGAATTTCCATGTATTAGAAATCATTTCCAATTATTTTCGCTATAAAACTGGTAATATATCACTCTAGAAATGTTCAGGCCTCTACGTATAATTTTTTTAAAAATCATAATGCAGCAAATATTTGGGGAGGGGGATAATAAACTTCCCTAGAATGAGAACTGAATTTTTAGTTTGCTAAAAAAACTAAGATCTAAAAGGAAATCTTAAAATATGAGCTTACTGAAAAAGTCATTCAGTTTTTAATTAAATCCTCTTCCCAATAGGGAAGGGACATGCAATTCCCTTTGGTTACTTGGAACCTATTCCTTAGCATTTTCACATTTTCCTTTGTTTTTCATTTTATGTAGTTAATACCTTATTGACCATGACGTGATTATATTCTCTAGTTGTTTCTTAGCTGTTTCACTTGCTTCCTTAAATACTTTATCATAAGCTCTTTGAAAGTCAAGACTTTTTTCTTCTTTTTATGTAAATCAAGTATTCAGCCATCTATTTGCTTTACTATTTTACAAATTTTAGATTAGCTACACAATACCTAGAAGCATAGTGATTACAGAAGCACAGCATTCAATAAATCCAAAGACCCCAACCACTAGCTCGTTTCATTCAACAAAAAATGCTGGGAAAACTGGAAAGCAGTTTGCCAGAAATTAAGGTTAGAAGTAGATCTCACACCATATATCACAATAAACTTCAAATGGATACTTGACTTAAGATACAAAAGGTTAGATCATAAACCGGAGGAACAAGCAAGAAGACATCTTTCACAATGATGGATGTGGGGCAAGTCAGCTAGGTGGCGCAGTAGATAGAGCACTGGCCCTGAAGTCAGGAGGACCTGAGTTCACAACCGGCCTCAGACCAAACACTTGACACCTACTAGCTGTGTGACCCTGCGCAAGTCACTTAACCCCAATTGCCTAAAAGCAAAAAATAAAAAAGTAAAAAACAGATCATGGCTTTTTTCCATGGCTGGAATTCTCCCCCCTCTTCAACTCTGCCTCCTGGCTTCAAGTCCCAACTAAACTCCCACCTTCTACAAGAAGGGATTTCTCAATCTTCCCTAATTTTAGTGCCTTCCTTCTACTACTATTGCCATATACATCTTCTTTGTACATAGTTGTCTTCATATTGTTTCCTTTGTTAAACTGTGAACTCCTTGAGAGCGAGGACTTCTGCCTTCCTTTCTTTGTATCGCTAGCATTTATCACAGTGCCTGGAACACAGTATGCACTTAATGTTTATTGACTGACTGAAATATACACAGTCTTGTTACAACCAGTATCTCTTAATACCTACTCCCTTCCCCAACTGCATATTTTAGGAATAGTTCCAAACTGCTTTCCAGAATGGCTGAACCAATTTACAGGTCCACCAACACTGGCACTAATAGTGACTTTTCCCACAGCCTAACATTTAGCATTTTCCTCATCACTGCCAATTTTATGAGTGAGGTAGAACCTCAGAGTTGTTGTAATCACAATGTATATACTTAATAGTGATTAAAGCATTTTTACATATGGTTAAGAGCTCCTTTGAACATTTATCTATTGGAGAATAGCTTTTATTTTATAAATTTGGATCAGTGTCTTATATATCTTAAATATGAGACCTCTGTCAGAGAAACTTGCTGCCTGGACTTTTTTTCCCCCTCCAGTTACCCATTTCCTTTCTAATTTTAACTGTATTAGATTTGTTTGTGCAAAAACTTCTAAATTTTATATAATCAAAATTGTCTGTTTTATTTTCTGTGAGGTCTCTCTAGCAACTTAACTTTCCTGACTAAATTCCTTCTACATTTTGTTTTCTTGATATCTGACTCCATTCTCTTCTAAAAGTAAAATAGTTGATTCTGGAAAGCAATTTGAAACTATGCCTTAAAAAGTCAGCAAACCATGGATAAGCTCTGACCCAGTGATAGCACAAATAAGTCTATGCCCCCCCCAAGTGATCAAAGAGAGGAAAACCCACATATATACAAAAATATTTATGCAGCTCTTTTTGTGGTGGCAAAGGAGGTAGCTCATCAAGCAAACAGTGAATGGCTGAACAAATTATAGTAAATGAATGTAATGGAATACTGTGGTATTGTAAAAAATGATGAAAGAGAGTTTCAGAGAAATCTAGAAAGACTTGTATGAACTGATTCAGAGTGAAATAAGCAAAAGAGAACAATTTATACCATGGCAACACTTTAAAGACAAATAACTTTGAAAGACTCAAGAACTCTATCGATGCAATGACCAATCACAATCTCAAAAGACCAATAATGAAGCAAAGCTCCCTATTTCTTGTTAAAGAAGTGATGAACTTATTGTTCATAACATATTTCTGATTTTGCCAAATTTGGAATGTATTTTTCTTGACTTTGTAGAGTTGTTATGAGGGTTTTTTCTTCCCCCCCCCCCGCAAAGGAGAAGGGTCATAAAAGAGAATAAATTTTTGTTCAATAAAAATTAATTTTTTTTTAGTATGAAACGGCTATGTGTTAATAAGTGATTACGGGGGCAGCTTGGTGGCGCAGTGGATAGAGCTTCAGCCTTGGAGTCAGGAGGACCTGAGTTCAAACCTGGCCTCAGACACTTGATACTTACTAGCTATGTGACCCTGGGTAAGTCACTTAACCCCACTGCCTAGCCAAAAAGCAAAAAATAAAATGATTATAATAACATTCAGAAATCACACAATCACCAACTTGGAAAGTTTCTCAAAGACCATCTAGTCCAACCTATTCCTTATCAAGACTTCCCACCTTCCCCCCCCAAAAAACCATACATGACAGATGATCATTTAGCCTTTGAAGGGGAACCCACTAACTCCTGAGGCAGCCTATTCTACTTTTAGCCAGCTATAAATATCAGGAAGGTTTTCTATAACTTAAGTCTAAATATGCTTATTTTTAACTTCCAATTAGTGTTCCCAGTTTTGATCTCTGGAACCAAGCAGAACAAATGTAACTCCCCTTCCATCTGACAGCCATTATGTTGTTTCTAAGTGTTCTTTTTCTAGACTGAGAAATAGAGCACCATTTAAAAAGTAGACTATTAGGCAGAGGCACTATCAGGTTTATCACATACTAGGACTCTAATCTGCTCTCAAAAAACATCTCTGAAACCATGAGTTATAGCAATAGGAAAATGTTTCAATATATTCACTTTACATACAACTTTTAAAGAGGGAATCTAAAAACATAATTCAAAATTCCAGTAGTTAAAAAGTTATTAGAACACTTACGCCCTTAAGGTCATGTGTACTACCATTAAATTATGGAAAAGATTCAAGGGCAAATGAATTAAGAGTACAAAACTGACTTTACCCAACTTACCATAACATGAAGAAGACCTTGAGCAGCCTAAGGACGGGAATTCTATGTGACACTGTGTTTTTTTCTTAAACAAATAGAGCTTTGTTACTAAAGCAGAACACTATCAAAGTCCAGCCAAGTACACTATTGTTGAACTATAGGAATACCATTTATTCTTATAGTCTACCTCCTTTCTTAAGTACCCGCCCCAACCTTGGCTTCAATTCAACTACCCTGAAAAACTGTTCCAAAGAATTCTTAGAATAGAAACAGACAGGAGCAACAAATACTAAAAATAACCCAGCGAAGATTGAGGCATATCTAGAGTTCTTGAATTGTTGGAAGCAGTAGCTTATGAGACTCTACTCTCCCCCATATTCTGGTTCTAATACCCATTTTTCTCAGTTCACCAGAAATACAATCAAGAAGCTTTTTAACTAAATCCTATGTGAATCATACTAGAGTACAGTGCAAGAACCATATTACATTTATAGTACAAAACTTGTTTTGTACTGTCAAGGAAACTATAAAGCTTAAATATACAGAATTTGTTCAAATGTAGAATCAGATGTTATCTAATAATTATGTTAAAATACCCTGTACACCAGAGGTGTCAAACACACAGCCCACAACACTCCTGAATGTGGCCAGAACTAGATTAAAATGTAATTGAGAAATATTTAATGAAATAAGTAAAAATGCAATAAAACATAAAGATATATTTTAAAACTAAGTCAGTATGCAGCCCACAGGGATCCTTATGTACTGTTAGGTGACCTCCATTTCTATTTGAGTTTAACAATACCGCAGAACATAACTTTTCTACCTCAAACAAAACTTGCCATTTGATAGATCTTCAAGTTTCCCAAGCCAATTTGCAGGGAAAACACCCTCCAAAAATCCGTAACTTTTGTCCTTGTTCTGGTGTAGATGTAATCCTCTTAGCTAAGAGAAAAAGAGAGAGGCTTCCTTCATCCTACAGAATTCTCCCAGTCACCAGAAGCTTTTGAAAATTACCCTCACTCCTTTCATACTCCAAAATAGGTTCCACCATAACATTCTAATTTGGAAATTTGAAAGTTTGAGGTAGATCTAACCTATAACCTTCTGCATATCCATACTTTCCCTGCCTGCCCCTACCACCAAAACCATACGTATAAAATCCCAACCTCTTTCATCTCTAATCTTGTGATTCAGGAGCATGAAGCTGTGTGAAAATCTTTTTCCCCAGTTAACCTTCAACCACCATTCATACTGCAATTCAGTCTACATTATTAAAACAAAAACTCTCCCATTATCTTCAGTGTCTTCTTTTACCTCATCTCTCGGCCCTAACTAAAATCTGGCTTTTCTCTGAAGCTTCTACATAATCTGAAGGATGAAAAATTAACATGTTCCTTATTCTTCACTGCCACTTACAGCACACCTTCCCCTCTTCCCCACCTCTATACACTGAAAAAGGCAATGCCTCCTCTTTTAAAGTTCTTAACATAAACCTGTCCCAATTCTCTACTGGGGGTTCTTAATCTTGGGAACTTGGTGGCTTTTTTTTTGGTGGTTTTTCTAACACATATTTTTATAACTGTATGTCAGTATAATTAGTTTCCCTTGCAATCCTATGTATTTTACACATTTTAAAACATTATTCTTAGGAGTCCAAATTCTTTACCAGATTACCAAAGGGGTCACACAAAAAAAAGATTTCTAAGAACTCCTACCCCATGCTATTATCTGTCAACCTTGATGCTACTTTTCCTTCTTGTTTAATATTAATACCCAGAGAAAAAATGGTCATTCAGTGAAATAGAGGACTTTCAAGCATTCCTGATGAAAAGACCAGAGCTAAACAGAAAATTTGACTTTCAAATACAGGACTCCAGTGGAACACGAAGAGGTAAACAGGAAAGAGAAATCATAAGAGACTTATTAAGATTGAACTGTTTACATTCCTGCATGGAAACATGATATTTGTAACTCATGAGAACCTTGTCAGTATTAGGGTAGTTGAAGGGAAAAAATTATATGTATGTATATATAGATAGATAGATAGAGGGCACAGGGTGAGCTGAAGATTAAGGGGTCATATCTGGAGAATAAAATTCAGGGATGAGAGAGGATGATACTCGGAGAAGAAAGGGAGAGGTAGAATGGGGTAAATTATCTCACAAAAAAAAACAGAAAAGAAAAGTCTCTCACAGTGGATGGGAAACAGGGGAAGGTGAGAGGGAATGAGGGAATCTTATTCTCATAGGATTTGGCTTAAGGAGAGAATAACATACACATTCAATTGGGTATGGAAATCTGTCTTACCCTACAGGAAAATAGGAGGAGAAGGGGACAAGACAGCAGGGGGATGATAGAGAGGAGGGCAGATTGGGAAAGAGGGCAATCAGAAGCAAATACTTCTGAGGAGGGACAGGGTCAAAAGAAAGAATAGAATAAATGGGAGAGCAGGATAGGATTAAGGGAAATAGAGTTAGTTTTTCACATGTCTACTATGGAAGTGTTTTGCATAACTGCACATGTACAACCTATATTGAGTTGCTTGCCTTTTCAATGAGGGTGGGTGGGGAGGGAGGAAGGGAGAAAATTTGGAACTCAAAGTTTTAAAAACTCATGTTTTAAAAAAAATGTTTTCACATGCAACTGGGAAATAAGAAATACAGGAAATGGGGTACAGAAGTCTATCCTGCTCTACAGGAAAATAGAAGGGGAAGGGGATAAGAGAAGGGAGGGGGGAGAGATAGAAGAGAAGGCAGACTAGGGGAAGAGGTATTCAGAATGCATGCCATTTGGGGTGGGGGGAGGGGTGAGAAATTTGGAACTCAAAAACTTGTGGAAGTGAATGTTGAAAACTAAAAATAAATAAATTTATATTTTTAAAAAAAATATTAATACCCAGAGAACAATCTCCAACATTCTTGCTGACTCTAGTGTTCACACAGGTGATCCAACTCCCTGACTTCTCCCAAGCCATCAATCTCAACTCCCATGATTCTACCTCAATCTGACATAGCTACACCTTAATTTAAATTCACTAACACAAAATTGCTCTACTTCAGCTTATAAATTATTTCTCTCACTGATCACAATCTCCTGTCTTCTTCCATCCTTCCCACTGCCTCAAAGTCCCCAAAATTTGGTCTTAAATCCCTCCTTACTTTCCCAGTTTATCAGACTTGTTCTGGCTTGCCTTCCCTTCCCAATCTTGACTCCAGTTATTTCAAGAAGGCACTTAAAAAAAACCATACTATGATATAAAGTTATGGAAAGAAACACTAATTATC
Source organism: Phascolarctos cinereus (assembly GCF_003287225.1). Taxonomy (NCBI): domain Eukaryota; kingdom Metazoa; phylum Chordata; class Mammalia; order Diprotodontia; family Phascolarctidae; genus Phascolarctos; species Phascolarctos cinereus. The sequence goes on from NW_027555847.1 coordinate 251,304,753, forward strand.
AACAACCACATGAAAAAGTGTTCAAAATCTCTAACAAGAAAAACCATGTAATCACCAGAGAATGCAAATTAAAACTATAAACCACTGAGATACCACTTTATGCCCATCAAATTAGTAAACATAATAAAGAGACAAAATAGTTAACATTTACATTATGCTTGAAGGTTTGCAAAGTGCCATATATTTTGCTTCATTTAATTACATAATACTCAATGCTACTTCAGCTTCAACAAAAGAGGCAGGTTACTAACGGTGGAACTGTGAATTCATTCAACCTTTTTGAAAGCAATATGGTATTAGTGGAAAATGACAGCACTGTTGTTGTTTTTTAAGCATCAATATAAAACATCTCTTAAAAAGCAACAAGGATATCTTTGGCCTAGATGCCTGAACAGAGAGACAGGCAGTTCACCTCTCACAAACCTACTCTAGCAAATGATACCACATCAAATAAAAACCAAGAAATCCATTAAGAAACCCAAGTAAGTGATTTCTTCCACACAAGAACTACACAAAAAAGTAGACCTAAATCTCAAAAGGACAAAAGGAAAAAGGCCCACTATCAAAGCCAGTACCATCCTAGGCAAACAAGCAGAAAGCCTCCAGACCTGCCAAGGAATATGCCAGAGACTCCAGTAGTCTCCAAGACTATCTACCCATCTGCATACTTTATAGACTGATCTCTGTAAACTGAGTTAAAGATATCTCTCTCCCTCTCTCTCTCTCTCTCTCTCTCTCTCTCTCTCTATATATATATATATATATATATATATATGTACACACACACACACACACACACACACACACACACACACACACACCCCTAGATATATATGTGTGGATAGATAGATAGATAGATATACCCATAGAGATATACCAGGCAGGGGTGGGAGGAGGTAGATAGACAGAAAGACAGACCTCCTTAGGCAGCAAAAGCCAACAGCTTCCCAGAGAAAACCCCAAGGTGGTGAGAAACCCACAGCATGGAACTTAGAAGCAAAATCTGGACTGGCACAACTTAGACCCAGGGAGCTTAAGTTCTAACACATTATAGAGGATAGCCCTGAAAATCCAAAACTAGATACCTCAAAGACCTTCAGGAAATAGAAAGGTCAGCACAAAACAGGTGACCCAAGTGAAGACCAACCTCTGGAGGAAACATTTAGAAAAAGAATAATTTATCCAAGGAATAGACTCACTAAAATTAGGATGGAAAAGAGAAAAGTCAGTGACTTTACGAAATAGCAAGTAATGCTGAAACAAAACCAAAAAATTAAAAATAAAAACACATATAAGATGTATGATATAAAAAAACAGTTCTAGAAAACAGGTCAATAAGTGATTAAGAATCACTAGAACTCCTGAAAAACAATTTTTGAAAAGGCTGGACACTATATTTCAACAATCACAAATGAAAACTGCTTGGATTTATTAGAACCAGGGGGCAAAGTGAAGCTTGAAAGAATCCACCAATCACCTCCTAGAAGAAACCTCAAAAGGAAAAATTCCAGTAATATAACAGCCAAAATCTAAAGCAGCTTCCACTTCAAAGAAAAGGAAAAAAATGCAAGCAGCCAGAAGAGTTCAAATACCAAGAAACAAAGAGTCAGAATCAAACAAGACCAGGCAGAGCTTCTACTATAAAGAAGAAATCTTGGAATACAATAATTGCTAGTTTTATATAGCATTAAACTTTACAAAGCACTTCACAAATATCACCCCATTTAACCATCACAACAATCCTGGGAGGCACATGCTATTATGATCCCCATTTTATAAATGAGGAAACTGAGACAGAGATTAAGTGACTTGCCCAGGGTCACACAGCTAGTGCCTGAGAAAGGCAGGATTTGAACAAGCCTTCCTGATTCCAGGTCTTGCACTCTGTCCACTTCACCACATAGCTATCTCTATTCCAAAAGGAGAAATATATAGGCATAAAATGGTGAATAACTGACTCTGCAAAGCTAAGAATAACTCTATGGTGGGTGGGGGGAAAGGATCTCAAATGGAACAGAGAACTTTCAAGCATTTCTGATAAGAAGCCCTGAGATGAGCAGTTACTTTGAAATGCCAACATAAAAGTTAAGTTGTCTAGAAAGGTAAGTTATTTGAGTAATTGTAAGGGTGCTCAATGATGAAGTTTTAACATTCTAATAATAGAAAACAAACATCTTCCTTTCAAACTTTAATGCCTTCTAAGTGTATTGAGAAAAACAGACGACCTGAGGGTGGACTGGGGCTGTTCTGAGAGTCTGACATGGGGAAAGAAGGTAAAAGGAACATGCTAATTTAGAAAGTAGGAACAAGGAGCAGAACTTGCTATTTTCACAATAAGGATACATGAAAAGAATATATAAACATGAAGGAAAGGATAGGGAAGCATCAGATGAATCTCATTGCTCTCCACTGGATAAAGGAAGGCTGGAAACAACAAAGAATTCTGGTACAGAAATACATTGAATTCAACAGAAAAAAATAAGCAGGGACAGGAAAAGGAAAGGATTAAGAGGAAGTACAGTAATAGGAAGGATGCTCCAAATCACTAATAATTAGAGAAAAGTGAATTAAAGTAACACTGAGGTACTACCTTACACTCATCAGATATGAATTTTAAAAAAGGCATTGGGGAGAGGCTGTGGGAAAATAGGAAAACTAATGCACTATTAGTAGAGCTGTGAACTAATTGTTCCAGCCATCCTGGAATGTAATTTGGAACTACACCCTTCCCCTCCTTTGAATCACTCAACTTCTACCCAATAAGGCTTACTTTGACAATTCCAGCCTACATCAATCTCTCTTCTCCTCAAATCCACAAGTACTTGTATCTTTTCATCACTTGATCATATACCGTCTTATATGTGCATTAATCATTTTATTAGTAGTGTCCCCAAACAGAATATAATGGAATGGAATTGAATACTATTGCAATTTAAGAAATTATGAATATCAAAGAGAGCCAGAAGATAAGAACTGTGGCAGAGGAAAGTAAATCAGGAAAACAACATATGTAATAGCAAGTAATGTAAAAGGGGAAAAAACCTCATATAAAACAAAGCTTAATGGTGTATAATTAAAACTACTATGTTTGTTCCAAAGAAGTGATGAGAAAATGTACCTCCTTCCTTCATCACAGAAGTGAGAGGATATGGGTGCTGACCACTGCATATGTCAGATTTGGTTGATTTGCTGGTTAGTTTTGCTGAAATGCTCTCCCACACACACACTTTTTTATTCTTTTTAGTATATGGAACAGTTCTTTAGGTAGGGAAGACAAAAGTAAAGTTAAAATAGCTAACTTTTACAAAGCACTTTAAGGTTTGCAAAATGCTTTACCTATATTATTTCACTTACTCCTCACAAAAATTCCCATTTTACAGATAGGGAAACTGAGGTCAAGAGAGGTTAAATGACTTGCCCAGGATTACACAGCTAGTGTCTGAGGCAGCATACCCATCCTACATGCCTTATACCTGCCTAAAAGAAAATAAGACCTAATAACTAGAAGAAGATTAACAACCAGCTTCTAATATAGCAGTATGATTTAAATCAGATGTTCCCAAAGTGGGCGCCACCACCCCTGGGAGTGCTGGAATGATGGGTGGTAGTAGCTTTAGGTGCAACTCTACACTTAATCTGAGACTTCTTTCATAATTTGTAAGATTTCCAGGGGGGCGCTGAATAAATTTTTTTTTAAAAGGGGGCAGTAGGCCAAATAAGTTTGGGAGCCTGTGATTTAAATGAATATTTTTCATGAAGATTAAAGATTTGCAAAGAAGGATATGTTTCTAAACACTGATTTGAGAACATAACATTATCAAACTGTACTGATTAAAAAGAACAAGTATCTCAGTAAAAAAGAATAGATAAGGAAAGAACACAAGTAATCCAAAACATGGGCCAACTGTTTGATTAACCCAAGAACATTAAGTTATTAGGGTAAGGTCTCCCTTTTTGACAAGAACTGCTGGGAAAACTGGAAAGCTGTCAAAAATTGGTTTTAGGTCAACATTTTAAACTATGTATCACAATAAACACCAAAAATGAAAGTCACACCACAAAAAAGTTACAAGAAAATTAAATCAATGTATCTTTCAAAACTATGGCTAGGGAGAAAACTTTTTAACTAAAGGGACAGAGGAAATCATAAAAGATAAAACAGGGAATCTTTACTACTAAAATTAAAAGCCTTTACACAAATAAAATCAGTGAACATGTAACTAGAAGAGTAGAAAAATATTTGCATCAAATATTATGAAGAATTCTTAATACCCAAAACAGATAAAGAAATGACACAAATATTTAGCACCAAGAGCCATCCAAATAGATAAGTGGTCAAAAGACATGAAGTTTTCAAAAGAACTGCAAACTCGAAATGGTTAAATAAAAATATGCTCCAAATTACTATAAAAGAAACACAAAAAAATTAACTGACACCATACAAATTGACAAAGATGATAGAAGATGGTAATAGTCAATGTGGGCAGGACTATGAAAACAGAGGCATACCATTAGTGTTGGTGAAGCTGTTCTAGATATCAATTTAGATATAAGCAAGAAAAATGGCTTAAATGTCAAAATTCTTTGACTCATCAACCCCCTTTACTAGATGCATACCCCAAAGAAGCGAAAGACAAAGTTTCAATATTTAATAAAATATTAAAGCAGTACTCTTTGTGGAGGCAAAGACCTGGAAACAAAATGAATACTACTCACTAGGAAATGCACTGAAAACACTATGACATATGAATGTATACTATTGTTACGTAAATATAACAAATGAGAATTTTAAAAATGTGGTTTGTATGAATCATGGTTTATATGAAATAAGCAGAAGAAAACAAAATGTAAAATGACCACAATGAATGTGGTACAGTGTAAACAGCAGTAGATTTGGAGACAAAGGACCCAGGTTCAAATCCCACTTCTGATGTTAACTACCTGCATGAGCTCGTTCAACTATCTCCTCAATCCTTACTCTCTTGATATGTTACATGAAGTGGCTGGACTAGACAGCTTCTAAGGTCCCTCTCACTTTCTCAGGGAGGGTCAGATGTAAATGAAAAAAAAAATCACTAAAAAGAAGTACCAGTCACATTCACTGTAAAACAGTCACACTGTTTTGCAGAAGATATTCCTAAAGCATTAAACATATTCAGAATGTTCTTAGAGTTCTTAGCAAGCTTTAAACACCTACACAAAAGAAATAATTTGAAACAAAGTAAAATTGTAACTTTAGAACTATTAAAGGACTAAGCCCTGACAATTGCAGGGCAACATTTTAAAGCTAAGGCCATACATCCTGACAGCAGAGCTGAGGCCACTAACTGGGAAAACCAGGTTTATGCTGTCTATACCCAGCTTTCAGTTTGAGTGGGTAGAGTGTGACCAGCTTCTATTGTTACTCAAGTACAAAACACACTCAGGTTAAGTGAATCACAAATTTAAGAAGTATCCCATTTCTTTCACCATCATCAAATCCAGGACACATAAAAACAAAAAGAAATCTTAACAGGCCTTAATTTCTCTGCTTCTTACCAAGAAAGGAGCTGAGATGTCCTTAATACACTACACAGAAGATAGCTCCTATATAACTACATTCTCCCTCCTATATTTAAAATGAAAAATAGTAGGAAGCAGTAAGAAGCAATCCTTAGGGGCATTTCCTATGACCTCCTTGTTTCCTCTCCCCCATCCACCCAGAACAAATGACTTTCCTATTCTTCTCAGGCATAGTCTAATAAAAAGTCATTTCTTCTCTGAATCTTTTTTTTTTGCCTTTTTTTTTTAGGCAATTGGGGTTAAGTGACTTGCCCAGGGTCACACAGCTAGTTAAGTGTCAAGTGTTTGGTCTGAGGCCAGATTTGAACTCAGGTCCTCCTGACTTCAGGGCCGGTGCTCTATCCACTGCACCACCTAGCTGTCCCTACCCTGAATCTTTTAAGTAGTAGGTGAGGTGCTTTATGTGATACAGAAATAACCACTATTAATTAGCAGCAGTATAAAAATCAGCTTAACTCTGACAACAGGAATGGAAAAGACCAGTATCACTCTCTTTACAAGAAAACTTCAGTGAAGTAGAAGCAAATGCATGAGGCTGGGCAAAAATCTTTAGCCTGGTATTAAGGCTTCATGGTAATGGGAAGGAACCAGTAGTCACAGAAAGGGATTTAATTCAAGATCCTAAAAAAAAGATGTGCAATACTGCAGGGGAGGGAAGGGAAGCAGCTATTGTTAGAAATTCTAGTTATCCACGTAAAGGAGCAAAACTCCTCTGTTCCCCACCCCCATCTCCCAAAATAAGGGATTACCTGGGATAAAGATAACCAAAAGAAAGAAGTCTCATACAGCTATCTATACTTTTTCTGTGATCTCATAAGCTCCTAAGGGTTCATTCAAATAATCACCTCTATTCAGGTAGCCCTGGACCTACTTAGCCAACTCCAGTATCTCTCCTGAGCTCCACCTGCATCACCAACTACTGGTTATTTCCAAATTAATGTCTCACAGGCATCTCAGACTCAGTATGTCCAAAACACAACTTTACTCTCAAAACCTCTTTCCTACTTCTGTTGAGAACATCACATCCTTTCAGTCACCCAGGTTTAACCACCTCAGGGTTTTCCTCACCTCTTCCCCCTCCCTCACAAGTTACAGCCAATCAGAAGACAATTTTACATCCACTATCTCTCTCTCTCACAAAACTCACCCAAATGCCCATATTGCAATGATCTCCTTAATCGGAACTATGCATCAAGCCTCTCTCTTCTCTTTAGTTCATCCTTCAAACAATAACAAATGATATTTCTAAATCACAGGCTTCACCATGTGACTCTCCTGCCCAAGAATCTATGGTGCCACTTTTTTTACCTCCAGGTTAAAATGTGAACTTCTCTGCTTGGCTTTTAAAGCCCTTCACAATTGGGCTCCAGGCTTATTTCAAGAAATTTTCCTCTACCATCTATGTCCGGCCAAACTAGCCGGTTACAGGTTTTCCCACATGACATTCCATCTCCTGTCTTCATGCCTTTGCCTTCCATGTTCCCCATGCTTGGATCCTCCTCTCCTCTCACCACCACCTGGTGGAATCCCCAACTTTCTTCAAAGCTCAGTTCAGAGGTCACTTCATAGAGGAAGCCCATCCTAACGTCTCCCCCTTAGCTTGGGGTGCCAGATCTCCAGGGAAATTACTATGTGTTCAATTTTCTACATACATGCCCTAGCCCCTACCCCCAAAACATAAGCTCAATGACATTGCTTTTTCTTTTTGGAGTGCTTGCTAAATTGAGGTATTAATATCAGTATGAGAAATTGAGTGGTAAAGAGACCTGTACAGCTTCTCCATCCCAGCAAATTAAAAAAAAAAAGGCAAAACCCCCCCACAAAAACTTCATTTAATTAGCATTCTCAGGAAAAAAAATGGGTATCATGCTATAACATGAGAAAAACAGTAAATATGAACGAGAATGGGAAAGAAACAGTGGACATTACTTAGGAAAAGAAGTACCAAGGGAGTTAAAGTGCCTCTCCCTGCCCTAAAAAAAAAAGAGAGACCTTTAGATTCCTTTTTAAAATAGTTAAAGGTTTGACAGCATCCTCAGGTGGGAAAAAAATGACATGAATCTTGAATATAATCAAAATACCTATAACCAGGGTAGAAAACGGAAAATAATACACATGAACGATAGTGCTGGGAGTGAAGGGGAGAATATTATTAGGTCATGCTGTTACCAGGGCAAGAGAGTGACTAGAGTCAGGATAAGCAGGAGGGAGTAGTCACACACCCTAGAGAAAAACTGAATTCAGTAGATGTCAAGGAGGGATCAGAGCTGTGTAACTTGAGAAGATGGCTAGGCAACTAATTAGGTTGAGAGCCAGAATTAAACCAGGGGAAAAGTATGGAAAGTAGGGCTGAGCTGAACCCCAAGGAGTTTGTGAAAGGAGATGAGAGAACACTAGGATCCAACAAACTGATAAAGTTGGACTCCTTGAGTGAGTACACTTTAAGAGGGCTAATTAAGTTGCACTTCTATAAGAAGTTTTAAGGAACACTGTCTTCAACCTACATAGGTCAATGTATGTGAAACTAAATTCACCCGTCTACTCAGGCTGAGCACCGGAAAGACTGATCGAAAAGAGGTTTATCAGACTTAAAAACTCTAAACTTCAGAATACTTAAATACAGTTGAAAGCTCTAAACTTCAGAATATTGAGTTGAGACGAAAAGAGCCCGGGACCCAGGAACAAGACTGGGAAAACCAGGGTAGGGGTAAGCTGAAGTACTTAGGTGGGAAAGAAAAGAGTGCAGAAAGCCACACCCTCCAGAGTAGAGATCGGCAACTGTGTAGTAAAGAAGAAAACCAGTTCCCAGTGGTGGATGGAGTAGATAGATGTATGGGGAAGTCGGCAGTCCGGGAAACTGGAAACACAGATGTCTTAGGTGGAGTGCCCAGATAGGGAAAGCTAAAAGGCGACCTCAGAGATAAATGGGGGGAGGGGAGGGGTTAGGAAGGATGATGATGGATTGAGAAAAGGGTAGCTGGGAATCTGTAGGAGCCAAATGCCCACAGTAAGAGTGTGGTAGGAAAACACCGAGTATGTGCAATTATTGGGAGACCAAGGCAGCAGAGTCTCGAGGAAGGGGGAGGGGCGTTTAGCCCTTCCCCTCCCCCTGGCGGGTGGGCAAGGAGAAGGCAGGCCTCGGGGTGGGGTGGGAGGCCAGGTCGTGGACGAAGGTGGGCCTGGTTGGGGAAGGGGTGGGTAGGACAGGGCCCCGAGGAACCACAGGGGGTCCGCAGAACCTGGGGTTCGGCGAAGATGGTCGGCGAAGGGGGGGGAAGAGAGACGAAAGAGGAGGGTGAAACGACGGAAGGCATTACCGCTGCTGCTCCCGCCGCGCCCCGGACCAGCCGCCGCCGCTCGTTACCTGCCTATGTGCCTCTCACAAAGCAGCGGCGGCCGGGGCCCCGTCACGTGACCGTGCCGCGTCATCGGCAAGGGCGGAGCCTGGGGCGGAGCCCTCCTCCCGCCTTCTTTCCCCTCCCCCTTTCCTCCCGATCTGAACACGCGCTAGTCCGCGCCTCCCCCCTCCCACGCTCACCCGCTGTGCCCTCACCTCCCCACCCCCCCGCCCAGACACCGAACAACCAACTGAGAAGCACCCAACGAGGGTGGTGGTGAAGAAAACAGCTGGGAAGGTGTGTGGGGCCAGACTGGGAGGCATAAGGATTAGGACTGAGAGGAATAATGTTACAAACCGCAGTCAGGCTTCCCACAACTCCAACTCGATGTCGCGAGGCGATGACATCACAAGGCAGGCAGTCCCTCCCCTCCCCCTCATTCCTCCCCCCTCCGCCCCGGACCGCAGGCTTCTCGATCACATGACTAAGGGCCATGTCCCAAGCAGAAAGAACCGTCACCCAACGCGGCACTCTCAAGAGACTACCACTCCCGACATGCACAGCTACAAAACCGCGTACTACGACGCTCCTCCCCTCTCTCCACCCCCCCACCCCTCCCGAATAGGGAGCATGGTGGTTTGTAAAGAGTTGGACCGGGAGTCGGAAGAGACCTCGGTTAAAATGCCTCCTATGACACTTGTAAGTGACAGGACGAGTCACTCTGCTTCCCTGCTGAGTGTCAAGTTTTCCCCTCCACCCTCGGGAGGATAATACCCTACCTCAGAAATAGTGTATGGAAAACGCGCTTTGCAAACCTTAAGGCGCTATGTGAATGCGAAAGTCAGCAGCCTTGGCAGGTAGTGCTTAAGAGTTCGGAGCGTTCCCGAAGAGAAGTGGGAGGGTGAAGAGAAGGAAAGTCCCCGTTTCCGGGAGCCATCGCGCCCCGACCAATGAGAGAGCCGAGGCTCGGCGCCAGCGCTGGGCACGTTCGGTGGTGCGTCCGCCCAGCGCAGGGGATGCCGGGAGACGCAGTGACGTTCGAGGGGTTGGAGAGAGGGGCGCGCGCGCCGGAGCCCCCGGGGGGCTTTGCGCCCCTCGCCACGTTTCCAGCAGTTGCCTTAGGTCCAGGTTCCTCATCCACCTGCCCTATTTGTTTGCCCTCGACCCCGCGACCTTAAAAACATTTCTTTCCGCTTCGTTGGAGAAGTTGGCTAAGTCCGGCCTCTCACGACCCAAACGGGAGAGCTGTAGGAATGCGACGGATGATGCGCCCCATCCCCACACCATTTGTCCATCCTTCTATGTCCGTCCGTCCGTCCTCCCATTCATCTGACCTTTTAGGCCATCCAGACTCCCCTTCGCCGGACAGCGCCTCATCGCGTCTCCGCCACGGGCTTGGAGTCCGGAGTTCCCTCCTCTCCTCTGGTTTCACGTGCAAATTTGAACCAAATTTCTCCTTGCCCTGGGTCTTTGGAGAATTAAACCGAAGACCTGACTCTAGGTGAGAGTTTCGTTAATTTGGGCAAATTAAGAACATACATCCCATTCTTAAGTAAGGGAAGAAAGATAAGCACAGATAACCCAAAAATAAGGCGTTCTGTCATCAACCATCCATGATGTATTTCACTTTAACAAACAATAGATATTTAGAAGGAGGAGAGAAAGTGGCATGTTGCTATGACCTTGGAGGATTGGTAGAATTTTAATTTTTTTTTGAAGGGGCCATTGATGGAACTGGGACATTGAGAGGTTAAGTGATTTGCCCTACTTCACTCAGTCAGTATACTGCTTTATGTAAGGCAAACTCTATCCATTGTAATAAGATGCTTCCAGATTGTTCAGAGCAGAAGTTCTTAGCCTTTTTTGTCATGGACCTCTTGGCAGTCCCGTGAAGTTTATGGAATCAGTCTTGTTCTTAAGGGCTTAAAGTGTGTAAGATTCCAAAGAAACTAACAAGTATTGAAATAAGTTATCAAAATATTTATTGGGTGTCCCCAGAGTCTTAATATAGTTATGAATGGGATGTCCCAGTGAAGATTCCTCAGTGTAATTAAGGTTTGGGATAAGGCTTAGTGGGATAAGGGGTCCTGTGAAGACTTCTTAGAAGAATGAAAAGAAATTTGTTATTAGACTCAAGGCAGGCGTAGCAGCCTGACAGGCCTAAGTTTCGATTTACTGGAAATCACCTGATTTATAGGAATCTAGCTAGCCCCAGGTACACCCCCCATGACATTGTTAAACCTTTGAAACACTCCCCACCTCCCATATTTTGTTGATGCACCTGTTGCTATATTTCCATCATGGTGACCTGGCTGTACAGTATAGTGTCTAGCCTGACTGCACATCTTTAATTGCTTCTTTGGTATTACTTCAGCAAACTAAGGGGCTAAATACAGATCTCTTTGTTTTGGTTTCTGTTTCCATACATTGTGAGCCAAACATTGGCCAGTTGGTGGGAGGGGGGATTTGCCCATTAGAGCTATTTAATTTGGTTCTTAGCTCCTGTGCTCTCTGTCTCCCTTCATCAGAGCATACTGGTGGAGGGACACCCGAAACTTGAGATTTGAAATAATAAATTAACTTTCTGTTTCTCCTTGAAAAATCTCTAAGCGTGTTTTTTAATTTGAGTGGCATCCCACACAGGACTGCACTCAGACGTTGGAGACACCTTGTATTTTTAAAACAATGCACCCCATCTTAAGAGCCCCGGTGTTAGAGCCTAGAATTTCAATAAATTTCAGACATTGAGAAGGTATTCTAGACACTGGGCTGAACAGCCTTGTAGTACTGGAGCCTGAACTATCTCCTCAGGTTCTTTTCAATGCAGTGAGCTCTAGCACCATCCAGTACATACTACTCAACAGTCCAGGCAGAGGAAGAAATCACTAAAGCATTTAATAGAAGCATACTTTAAAAAAATTAACCACTGCATTAGAATCAATCTCAATTGTTTTGTAGTCCAGACCCGCGATTTTATCTGATGGGGAAATGTAATCCACTGATGCAAATCTTTTTTAAAATTTTATTCATTTTGAACTTAAATATAAAAAGACCAAATAAAAAATTTCTGTTTACACAGCACAACACAAAGAAGGGATTCAGTATGAAGCCATGAATCTTCATTTCACACTGCTTACTTTTTTTTAAAAAAACTATGTAATAAACACTGCATGTTGTTTTCAAAACAAGCTGCTTTTCCCTGTTTCTTTCTAAGTTTTCTTTTGTTTTCTGCTGTGCACTTTTTTTCTCCTCCCATCCACCTCACCCTAGAGAACGTGGACAGAGATATATGTGTATATGTGTGTGTGTGTGTGTGTGTATATATATGTAGGTATATATGTGTGTATGCATATATGTATTTATATAAAACCATACTATACATAACTTCTATTTCTCAGTTCTTTCTCTTGAGGTAGATAGGTAGATTTTCCTTCATAGGTCCTTTGTAGCTGATTTGAGTATAATACTTAAACTAACACTGATGCAAACTTAAAGAAATCTTAAGATATATTAGTCAGGTCGACTATTCCTGACCCCTTTGGGGTTTCTTGGCAAAGATAGTGGAATGGTTTGCCATTTCCTTCTCCAGCTCATTTTACAGATGAGGAAACTGAGGCAGACAGGGTTAAGTGACTTGCCCAGGGTCACACACAGCTAGTAAGGATCTGAGGCCAAATTTGAACAACAACAATTTATGGTCTTAGCTGCTATGCTTTTGGGGCTGACTTGAACCCAGGTTTGCTTGATCCCCAAAACCAGCTATATCCTCTACTTAATCCCTCATAAACTAAAGGAAAATTATTCTGTGCCTTTTCATACATGTCGGGGCTGATGTTTCACATTTAGGATACACTGCAGAGAAGAATGCCTTGGTTTTGATTAATTAGAGTATCTCTAAGCAGTTACACCTGTTGAAGAAAATATGTAAAATACTCTGTGTTTTAGGTATAAATCTGCCAGAAATAATTTTCTTTAATGTAACATTCTAGAGCCTAGTGTTTCTAGCCTAGAGAGAGCTGTCCAAACTGGCATAGTTAACCTTCATATTTCCCAGGGTGTTTTGTACTTTGGTAGAAATCCTGCAAACACATATCCCTGAAAGCTAATCCCTTCATTATTTGGTCAGTTGTTTGTTTGTTTTTTCTGCCTCACAGTGGTATCTCAAGTTTACTAGGCAGCTGCTGTAAAATGCTTCTTTATTCATTTCCATAGCATTTCCAGTTGATTCCTGTGGATTGAGGCAAGTGTCTTTTTCTCCTCCCTTCTCAAAGTCACTGAGCCACCCACTATCACTTATGTGGACAGAAAGATTTCTCTCATTCCTTGTTTTTTTTTTTTCACCTGTTACTTTACAAAACGTGCAAATGTTCTTGACTTGATAAGAAGTGCAGAAACACTGATAGGGAAAGGTGCTAGCATTCCTGTCATTCCCATCAAAGATATCATGCCCCTGTCATGAGTAAAAACCCAGAAATAAAAAAATGCAAGGGGTGTTGGTGGTGGGGAGAGATCAAGTAGAACGTTATGACTGGAGTGTAGGAGGGGAAATGGACCTGAAATATAAAGGTCTGAATAACAAGTTAACATTCGAAGTAGGGACCCTTACCGAGATTTTTAAACAGGTGTCTGCTATAGGAATATACTCAATCATACATGGGTATTAGAAAGATTTATTTGGCATTGGTGCATAGTTCAGAGTAGAGGTGGAAAGACTCTTATATTGTACTGATCACAGGTAATAACAGTAATATTAATAATAAGGTAATAATAAGGACCAAAGCAATACAAATGGAAAGGGAGACTTCATTTATTTGACAAAATATTTATTAAGCATCCACAATGTGAAAAGCCTTGACCCAAGTGGTGATAAGATTGCAGAGTATAATTCTAGTTCCTGTGCACATGTTGATTAGAGTATGGTACAACTAAAGGAAAATTAGTTTTTTATTCAGAGTGCCCAAGATTTACTACCAAATTGGATTTGGACCTACTCCAAAGTACTATTTCCATGACCCTGAAGACATAAACTTTCTGGACCTAAATTTCCTTATCTGTAAAAGGAAGAAGTTGAATAAGATGATCTCTAAAGTCCTTTCCAGTTCTAAATTTATATTAGTTCTCAGAGACAAGACAAGACATATTCCTTTTGACACTGAATTAATCTAAACCTCTCCTCAAAGTATTTCCTACCCCTACCCTCTTACCTGAAGGACTCACCTCAGACTTCACTGAAAAAAATTTACATTGTTTGCTAAAACCTCCCTTTTTCTTTCTTTCATCTCTTGTTTATTCACTGCAGTCTCTGATGAAGGTGGCCCTTTCCCTTACCAAAGCCAATCTTTTTACGAGTGCCCTTAATACCATCCCCTCCCATCTTCTCCAGCAGATTATCTCTGATCTGTAATGCCTAACCTCTCCCATCTATTTTTTTCCTCCTTGGCTGCCTACAAACACACCCAAGACTCCCCCATCCTCAAAAAATTCTTACTGGATCCTCCTTCCCTTCTCAGCTCAACTCCTTGAAAAAAGCCATTTAGTATATAATTGGTACCTCTACTTGCTTTCCTCTTACTCTCTTCTAAACCCTCTATAGTCTGACTTCTGACCTCATCACTCAACTGAAGCTCCTTTTTCCAAAGTTACCAGTGTTTTCTTAATTGGCAAATCTCATAGCCTCTCCTCAATCTTTATCCATCTTGACCTCTCCAGCATTTAACACTATGAACCATTCTCTTATTAGAGATCAGAGACTGGTAACGTATTTTGTCCACAGACCACTTGGGGGCATGTGAAATTTGGATAGAAAAAAAATTACATCTTTATCTTCATCAACCTTTAAGCATTTCCTAAGATCTTTATACTTCACCAGAGTTTCAAAAGGCTGCATAATAATAAAAAAGAAACTTGTCCTTGGATTTTCTAATATATATTAGAAACATATTTATATAAATATATAATAATACATTTTATAGATTTATAATTTATATATTATATAATTTATATGCTATAATATATATGCAGAAATATATAGAATAATATATATTAGAAAACATATCTAAGATACACTTTCTTCAATTTTTTTGTGTGCTATTGTTCTCTCTTGGCTTTTTTCCTAACTGTCCAACTGCACCCTGGCTTCCTTTGCTGGCTTTTCATGCATGTTGTGCCCTTTTCTATGTGGGTGTCCCCTGAGGCTCTGTCATAAGTCCTCTTCTCTCTATATCCATCTCTCACTTAATGATTTCATCAGCTCCCATGGTTACAGTCTGAAGAAGGAAATGACAAATAACTCCAGTGCCAAGAAGATCCCAAATAGGGTCATGGAGAGTCAGACACAACTGAACATTTCAAACTGGATATATCCCATAGGCATCTCACACTCAGCATGTCCAAAACAGAAGTCATTATCTTTTCACCCTAACCACCTGTCTCCTGAACTTCCCTATTACAACCATCTTCTTCAGTGCTCCAGGTTGATCATCTCAATGTCCTCCAGTCCTCACTCTCACCCCCATGTATCTGGTCAGTTGCCAGATCTTGTCATTTCTGTCTCCATATCCCTCCCAACTTTGACTTTGTGAGAGCAAGAACTGGAATATTGTAGGAATTGAAGGTAAAATCTGTGGAAGAGCTATGGAGGACATGGTTTCATCACGGTAGAATCCACTTCATGTGGCTCATGGATGATTCATCTGTACTTCCTCAACTCCTAAACTCTGGTCCTGCAACTTCCTGTAAGCGTCTTTCATGGCTTTTGCTTCTCCTGGTTGATGCTAGTTGCTGCCACTTCTGCTTCTTGTTCCCACAAGTCCACAGACAGGCTTATAAATCAAGGCCAGCCCCTCTAGCAGCCCTAACATCAGGGCAAAATCATGGTGTGTGGGAGGTCAAGGAGGATGCTGGGATATTTTTTATGAACCAATAGGCCTCCATCTTCAGCATCCTGATTTCCCTGACAATACTGTAAGAGGCATGATCAAAACATGCACGTTTTCCTGTACTTTGTAAGTAATTTTTAAAGACTTTATTGTCTTTACTCTGTGTTAAGTACAATTTTGTTTTTTGCTAAAGTGAGTCTGCTATTAGTTGCTTCTGTGGATTTTTTGAGGATTTTCTACTGTAGTTTCCATAGTCTTCATTTTTTGGTTTCTTTTCATTCTTTTTTTTATTTAAGTTTAAGTTCTTCATTTTTTTTTAACATTCTTCAAGCTGTTCCTTAATTTGGTATTCTGATTTTCTTAGTACTGCTGATTATTATACTCTAGTTTTTATGGCCTAGGCCTAGTCTTTATCCAACAGGCTGTCTATTCCTTAGTCATATCCCCTCTTACTGCATAGTACCCCTTCTGCACTGCCTTCTTGCTCTTTAAAAAAAAAATTATTTTATTTTTGAATTATTTTTTCTCTCTTCAACCTCCCTTATTGAAAGAAAAAGAAAACCCTTGTAAAAATATGTGTAGTCAAGCAAAACAAATTCCCATTTGTCTATTGATTTGTATAAAAATATCCCCAACTTCTGTCACAGAGTAGGTGACTAAGAGACCTAAAGTTTGCTCTGTCATCAATTTTGTTGCATCTGTCAATCAACCAGCCCTTCAGCATTGTCATCTCTTTTCCTATTAGTGACCCAGGCCCAGGCTCAGCAGTCCATGGATTGTGCTCTAGGCAACACAGACCAAAGGGCCTGCCATTTATTCCCCATTACTTTTAGAACAGTTCAGGCTAGAAATTTCCCAGTTTATCAGCAGCTCCCTTCCTGTGACTTTGGGGACTGGAATTTCATCAGGCCCTCCTGAGCAAGATCTTAACACTCCCCATAAAAGCATCCGAGTGGCTCATATCCAGGATTAACCAACCTTGTTACCCAAAGAGATGTAGCAACTGCCTTGACCCCAGGATTGTTTGAGCTGCCCTAAAGCATGGAGTCCTTGATCAGAGTAGATTCTGTCTTTCAATAGCCTGATGATCATCATTCCTGAGTTTTCCTTTTACTATTCCTGGATGTATTCCTGGCCTACTCTTTCTCAGCCCTACTTTGAAAGTGTTAGTGCCAGGTCTGTTGTGGGTGTGTTGGGTATGTGTAGGTGTGGGTGTCAGTAGGCAATCCTACCTTGTAGGTGTCAATCCTAGCCTGACTTCCTGTTAGTCATTTTTGTTCTGTCTTTTCCAGTGTTTTAAGATCATTCTCCCTTGCAGAAAGCAGAAATAAAGTTAGAGCTGAGCATCAGTGTCTTCCCTCTGATGTTTTTTCTTTAAATGTCTAATTTATCAATCTAAGAACATCTCTGGGGAGATACTGGTTTCCTTTTCCATCTGTGGTGTTTCTGATACTTTTGCTGATTCAGTTTTTCTCCACCATTTAAAATTATAAGGAACTCTTTCTTTGCTCATTTTCTATTTCAATTGGCTTTTGTTTTCTTGTGTATTCATTTTTGCCTTTATTCCTTAGTGCTATTATTTATTTCCTTTATAAACTCTCATTTCAAGATCTTGAGTCAATCCTCTCCTATTCATTCATGCAAGAAAATTTAAGGAATTGTAACAAGAGATGCAAAAGGAAGGGAAGGGTACAAGCATTAAGTTATGAATTTATAGGCGAGAGAGAGACAGAGAGAGAAAGAGAGAAAAAGAGCACTTTGGGGAGGAAATGAAAGAAGAATCCACAAGACTTGGTGACTGCTTGAAAGGGGGCAAGGAAGGGAAAGGGGAATAGTGATGGCTGACTTGTACAACTAGAAACTTCATAAGGTTTTTGAGGATCAAATGAAATATATGAAGACATTTTTAAAACTGTAAAGCTACATAAACGTGTTCAGTTGTTTTTCAGTTGTTTTTAACTCTTTGTGACTGCAATTGGGGTTTTCTTGGCAGAGATACTGGAGTAATTGGCCATTTCCTTCTCTAGTTCATTTGACAGATGAGAAAACAGGGTCCAGTGACTTTCTCAGGGTCACACAGCTAGTAAATAGCTGAGGCCAGATTTGAACTCAGGAAGAGCAGTTTTCCTGACTCTAGGCCCAGCACTCTATCTGCTGTGCTGCCTAGCTGCCCTATGTAAATGTTAAGTATTGATATTTTACACCTCAGTCCCCAGCCACGATCACTCTTGTCCTTATTTCCTTTTTAGCTGTGCTCCTCCTCATTCTTCAAGGATATAAGATTTCAAAAATGTTCTACCCTGACATCAGTACAGCTCCATACTTCAAACCATATTCTCCGAGATCATGCCTGGGAGGAGCTAAGCCTCTCAGCCAGGCAGTCCCCAAGACTAAGCAGTCCTCCTCTTCAGGCCAACCTTTTTTTTTACCCCATTTCCTGTATTTCTTATTTCCCAGTTGCATGTGAAAACATTTTTTTAAAACATGAGTTTTTAAAACTTTGAGTTCCAAATTTTCTCCCTTCCTCCCTCCCCACCCACCCTCATTGAAAAGGCAAGCAACTCAATATAGGTTGTACATGTGCAGTTATGCAAAACACTTCCATAGTAGACATGTTGTGAAAAACTAACTCTATTTCCCTTAATCCTATCCTGCCCTCCCATTTATTCTATTCTTTCTTTTGACCCTGTCCCTCCTCAGAAGTATTTGCTTCTGATTACCCTCTTTCCCAATCTGCCCTCCTCTCTATCATCCCCCTGCTCTCTTGTCCCCTTCTCCCCCTATTTTCCTGTAGGGTAAGACAGATTTCCATACCCAATTGAATGTGTATGTTATTCTCTCCTTAAGCCAAATCCTATGAGAATAAGATTCCCTCATTCCCTCTCACCTTCCCCTGTTTCCCCTCCACTGTGAGAGACTTTTCTTTTCTGTTTTTTTGTGAGATAATTTACCCCATTCTACCTCTCCCTTTCTTCTCCGAGTATCATCCTCTCTCATCCCTTAATTTTATTCTCCAGATATGACCCTTAATCTTCAACTCACCCTGTGCCCTCTATCTATCTATCTATATATACATACATATAATTTTTTCCCTTCAACTACCCTAATACTGACAAAGGTTCTCATGAGTTACAAATATCATCTTTCCATGCAGGAATGTAAACAGTTCAATCTTAATAAGTCTCTTATGATTTCTCTTTCCTGTTTACCTCTTCATGTTCCACTGGAGTCCTGTATTTGAAAGTCAAATTTTCTGTTTAGCTCTGGTCTTTTCATCAGGAATGCTTGAAAGTCCTCTATTTCACTGAATGACCATTTTTTCCCCTGAAGGATTATACTCAGTTTTGCTGGGTAGGTGATTCTTGGTTGTAATCCTATCTCCTTTGCCCTCTGGAATATTATATTCCATGCCCTGTGGTCCTTTAATGTAGAAGCTGCTAAATCTTGTGTTATCCTGATTGTTGTTTCCTTCTGGCAGCTTGTAGTATTTTCTCCTTGACCTGGCAACTCTGGAATTTGGCTACAATATTCCTAGGAGTTTTCCTTTGGGGATCTCTTTCAGGAGGAGATCTGTGGATTCTTTCAATTTCTATTTTGCCCTCTGGTTCTACTATATCAGGGCAGTTTTCCTTGATAATTTCTTGAAAGATAATGTCTAGGCTCCAGGCCAACCTTTTTCAGCTGTCAAGAAAATGCTTTCCATATCCAGTCACTTTCAACCCCAAGCACTCAGAATTGTAATTAAAACAATACTCTGGAAAAGACATGTTAATTGCCTGCCCAGTTGTTCCATTGTCTCTTTGCAATTGTCTGACTGCCACTACCCTATGGGATACCTCCCTCATTAGAAAGTAAACTCCTTGAGGTCAGGGACAACTTGCTTTTGTATTTATATTCCCAGTACTAAATCTTTAAACACTTAAATGCTTTTCATTCATTCACTTGCACCTTCTTTCTTTCATTCATTCCAGAACTGGTGTTCTTATTGATGTAGTAATCTTTTGACACCTTAGTAGATAGTTTTCAAAAGTTATGTAATTGAAAAAAATCCTCACCTTGTGGTCATTCTAGTGAAGGGGATTTCCTAATTTATGTAATATGTTCTTTTCATGACAGATACATATCTGTCACTGTGACTATACCCAAAGCCTTTCTAACTCGGTGGAACCTGCTGGAATGTCCTTCAAGGACTCAGGGTCAGGGAAAAGTAATAGTGATAAAGTAAAAAGGAGTTCTCGAGGCAGCTAGGGGAAGCAGGATGCAGGATGTGATTAGCCAGAAAAGTGATTAAAGAAAACTATGCATTGAAGCCCTCAACAGTGTTACCTGTATACTTTCACAAAGCATCCCAATGACCTGACATTCCAGAACAATTCATCTCCTCCCCTTTACTCTTCTCTTTGCTTATCTAAATGGACTGCTATGACATCCTAGAGTAGTCCTCCCCTTCCCCTTTCCTATTCTCCTTGCTTATCTGTGGACTACCTGATATCCCAGGCATTCCAGAGCCATGCTTCCCCCTCCTCCCCTTTTCCTGCTCCCCTTCC
This sequence comes from Phascolarctos cinereus, assembly GCF_003287225.1. Lineage (NCBI taxonomy): Eukaryota > Metazoa > Chordata > Mammalia > Diprotodontia > Phascolarctidae > Phascolarctos > Phascolarctos cinereus. Next base: position 251,325,078 of record NW_027555847.1, read on the forward strand.
CCCATCCTGTCAAACTATTTAGAGCAGACACCTAGCCCCAGTAATCACTCTGCCTCTTAAGAGAAGTGTGTTCTGCCTCCTATGGGAGAGGCCACTTGGTGCATTACTCCAGTAAATGCCTTTTTTTAAGTTGGAACTGTCCAAGGGAATTCTTCAGGACACTAGGACCCACCTATCTATTCTTCATTACTAGGACTATAAGGCATGGAGGTGCCTGAAGAAATGTTAGGGAGTTTAGTCTTATAACTAAATTCAACTCCCACATAAAACCTCAGTGTAATGCAAAGTGTACCAAATAAAACAAAAATACAACAAAAAGTCTGGAGGTGGTGTTGAGAGTGGGTGAGGTGGAGAAGAAACCTACATGGGAAAATCCCAATAGGAAAATGAACAAAAGTTCAAAGAAATGAGTGAACAGAAAGGATGATGAATACAGAGAAGCATGGAAAGATCTATAGGAACTGATGCAGAGTGAAAAGCACAGTCAAGAAAACAACATACACCATAACTACAACAGTTGATCCATTGTATTTATTCAGTACTTCACTTTGCCTCTGCTGCCCTGCCTTGTTTCAACTCCATCAACAAGATGTCCCTCCCCGGATAAATTTATCCCTTCTAAACTTACCACCAAGCTGCTACTCAGACTTTGATTGACTCTACCTTCCTCAGCCTCTTCTCCCCTCTGGGATATTCCCTGGTGTCCACTTCCCACCTTCCCTTTATTCCTTCTTTTGTCTGTTTTCTTCCCCTTTATGTTGTAAGCTCCTTGAGGGCAGGGACTGTCTTTCTTTTTGTTAATTATATCCCAATCACTTAGCACTTACCTAATTATAGGGACTTCATAAATGTGCATTGGATTGGGATTTAATGATAAATAATATAGAGTAAAAGAAATGGAAGAAAATCTACAGAAGAGGAATGAAATATACCAATAATAACAAGAGAGATTGTGAATATCTCAAGAATCTCCAGAGTGATTTATAATCATGAGATAGATACTACTTAGCATATTAAGGAAAGATCCATTTATTCCTACAGTTGCTAAGAATTTTTTTAAAAAATAGGAATAGGTGTTATAGCTTGTCAAAAACTTTTTTTCTCTATTAGTATGATCATATGATTTTTGTTCTTGTTATTTAATACGGTCAGTCATATTTATAGTTTTCCTAATATTGATTCAATATTAGGCTTGGTCCTGCACAACTAGAAAAATCTAATCTTGTCGTAGTGGTTAATCTTTGTGATATAATCCTGGAGTCTCCTTACTAAAATTTTGTTTAAATTCTTTGCATCAGTATTTATTAGGGATATTGGTCTCTAGTTGTATGGTAGGAACAGAGGTCTGGAAACATGACCTCAAATATTATGGTTAATGTAAATAGCAAAAGCAACTCTACCCTATGGGAAAACTTGCATGTGACCCTGGGTCATCCCTGGCACTATGCCTTCTTTGATCTGTTTCTATACAACATCTATCTTTACCTTGGGTTGGCATGGGGATCCACCATTTTGCCCTGCTGCCACCTAAGCTGCCTTCAATAAAATCTGTTTACTACTAAGCTGGCATGGGCCTCTCCACAGTTACCTATCATTACATTGGGACCATCCCTCAGGATAGTTTGTTTCCTTACAGTTAGTGTAGTCAGTAATTCTCAATTGGTCACCTACTTCTCTGGGAGGAGAGATGGCTGGCATGCTACATGCCTGGCATGAATATGGGGATGCATGGAAAACACTGATCAGCTTGTGCCTTATAGGCTTGTAGCATGCAGGATTGGCTGTTTGTGTTGCTTAATGGAAGAGTTATAGCCTAGTCAGGCTTTGAAATGGCAATTGCCCTTGTCGTCATAGGACAAAGAACAGAAAAGCCTTGTGGTAAAAGACTAGGTGACTAGGAATGCTTTTGGGGAAGATATAGGATGGTATGGAGGAAAATAAAAATAGGTAATGTTTCTCTTTCTCTCCTCTGTCTGTCTCTATCTCTCTGTCTCTTCCCCCACACCACCACCTTGTGTGTGTGTGTTCTTTCCTCCCTCCCTCCTTTTCTGACTACAGCCATATCAGAGGGCAGACAGGAGAAAGAGAAAGAAAAACTCAGTGAAATGAAGATTTTTGGGGGGTATGATTGGTTAAAGAAATGTTGGATCAGAATGTGTAAGAAACAAGAGGTGCAGGGTTTTTTTGTTTTTGTTTTTAGGCAATTGGGGTTAAGTGACTTGCCGAGGGTCACACAGCTAGTAAGTGTGAAGTGTTTAGTCTGAAGCTAGATTTGAACTCAGGTCCTCGACTCCACTGCGCCACCTAGATGTCCCCTAAAACAATTTTTAACATTTGTTTTTAAAACTTTGAGTTCTCAATTCTCTCCCTTCCTCTTTCCCCACCCTCCCCTTAGGAATTCAGTATAGGTTATACATGTGTAGTCATGCAAAATATATCCATAATAGTCATGTTGTGAAAGAAAACAGACAAAAAAAACTTAAGAAAAATGAAGTAAAAAAAAGTATGCCGCAATCTCTATTCATAACACCATCATTTCTTTCTCTGGGGAGAGATAGCACTTTTTATCATGAGTCCTTCAGAACTGTCTTAGATTGGGGCAGCTAGGTGACACAGTGGATAGAGCACTGGCTCTGAAGTCAGGAGGACCTGAGTTCAAATACGGCCTCAGACCAAACACTGGACACTTACTAGCTGTGTGACCCTGGGCAAGTCACTTAACCCCAATTGCCTGAAAAAAAAATACAAAACAAAACAGAATTGTATCATTGTATTGCTAAGAATAACTAAGTCATCCACAGCTAATCATCTTTACAATATTGCTGTTACTTTATACACACTACAATTCACTTTGCATCAGCCCATGCAAGTCTTTCCAGGTTTTTCTGAGAATATCTTGCTCATCATTTCTTACAGTACAATAGTATTCCATATAATCACATACCACAACTTGTTCAGCTATTCCCCAATTGATGGAGTCAGTGAAGTTTCAAAGTGAAGAAGGGAAAAAAATAGATCTGGTACCTAGAAACTGCTTGCTTATTATTAACTCTTTCCTGGTTTATGAAAAAGAGAAAATAGAAACTAAGTATAGAACAACATCTTATGCCATATACCAAGATAAGATCAAAGTTGGTACATGACTTAAACATAAAAGGTAAGCAAATCAGGAGATCAAGGAATAGTTGACTTGTCAGATCTATGGAGAAAGGAAGAATTTTTGACCAAACAAGAGACAGAGAACATTACTAGATGTAAAATGGACCAATTTCAATTATATTAAATTAAAAAGGGTTTGCACAAACAGAACGCATGCAACCAAGATTAGAAGGAAAGCGGAAAGCTAGGAAACAATTTTTATAGCAAGTATTTCTGATAAAGCCTCATTTCTCAAACTGAGTCAAATTTATAAGAATGAAAGTAGGGGCAGTGAGGTTGCACAGTAGATAGAGCACCAGCCCTGGAGTCAGGAGGACCTGATTTCAAATCCAGCCTCAGACACATGATATTCACTAGCTGTGTGACCCTGGGCAAGTCACTTAACCCCGATTGCCTCACCCCCCCCAAAAAAAAATGAAAATCATTCCCCAATTGATAAATGGTCAAATGATATGAATAGGCAGTTTTTAGTCATATGAAAAAATGCTCTAAATCACTATTGATTAGAGAAATGGAAATGAAAACAATTCTGAGGTACTACCTCACACCTATCACATTAGCTAATATGACAGAAAAGGAAAATAATAAATGTTGGAGGTAGTATGGGAAAATTGGGACATTAAGGCATTGTTGGACTTATGAACTGATCCATCCATTCTGGAGATCAATTTGGAACTATACCTAAAGGGCTATAAAACTGAATACTCTTTGATCCAGCAATACTACTACCAGGTCTGTATCCCAAAGAGATCATAAAAAGGTGGGAGGAGGATCTATCTGTACAAAAATATTTATAGCAGCTCTTTTTATAGTAGCAAAGAATTAGAAATTGAGGGGATACCCATCAATTGGAGAATAGCTGAACAAGTTGTGGTACATGATTATAATAGAATATTACTGTGCTGTAAGAAATGATGAGCAGGTAGACTTTCAGAAAAACCTGGAAAGACTTAACATGAACTGATGCTGAGTGAAGTGAGCAGAACCAGGAGAACATTGTACACGATAACAGCAACATTGTGTGATGTTCAACTTTAATAAACTTAACTCCCCTCAGCAATACAAGGACTAAGACAATTCCAAAAGACTCATGATGGATCCACATCCAGAGAAAGAACTATGGAGTCTGAATGCAGATCAAAGCATACTATTTTCTTTCTCTCACTTTTTTTTGTTTCTTCTTTCTTGTGGTTTTTCCCTTTGATTCTAATTCTTCTTTGCAACATGACTAATATGGAAATATGTTTAATACTCTTGTACATGTATAGCCTCTGTCAGATTGCACACTGACTTGGGGAGGGGCAAGTGGAGGGTGGAGGAAGAAATTTAAAACTCAAAATCTTATAAAAGTGAATGTTGAAAACCAAAAAATAAAACAATTTTAAAAAGATGATTGCACATTAAACTGTAAATCTATTATGTACAACCTGTTATTCCTTTTAAATATATAATAAAGTTATTATGTAAAAAAAAAAAGAGGAATGGTGAGTAGGCTGATTTCAGAAAAACCTGGAAAGACTTACGTGAACTGCAGCTGAGTGAAGTGAGCAGAACCAGGAGAACATTGTACACAGTGATAGCAATACTGTTTGATGATCAGCTGTGAATAACTTAGCTATTCTCAGCACTACAAGGATCCAAGAGAATTCCAAAGAATTCACGATGAAAAATGCTATCCACCTCCAAAGAAAGAACTGATGGAGTCTGAATACAGTTTGAAGTATACTGTTTTTCACTTTCTGTATTTTAGTGTGTATGTGTGCTTTTTCCCCTTTGGGTCTGTGTCTCCTTTTATAACATTACTAATATGGTAATATGTTTTGCATGATTGAACATGAATAACTTATATGAAATTGCTTACTGTTTCAGGGACAGGGGAGGTAATGGAGGGAGAAAGAAAATTTGGGACTCAAATTTTTTTTAAATGACTATTAAAATTGTCTTTACATGTACCTAGAGAAAAACTATTTAAAAAAAAAAAGAAAAAGAGAAATTTTTTGTGTACATAAGGAAATAACCAAAAAGTAAATCGGTTTCATTAGAACATCAAATTAGATACTTAGGGAGTCTTACAAACTAAAGTACTGATCAGTTTTAAAATAACTTTTTAATTGGTGTGTGTCTTGAAATTAGAAATGTTGCTGTGCATTATATGAGTCTCCTACCTATTTTTGCAATAGATTATGTTCAATTTGAACTTTAAGAATTGTCTTGCTTACTCCCTACAAAAGGCGAAAATTAAGGGAAAGGAAGAGTGAGCCTGAGCCACTCCCAAACTATAACTTGAGAAAAGTCCTGCCAGTTATATCCATAACTGAGGGATGAGACTTGATAAAGACTGGAAAAATTATTCGGAAAAAATGGTAATTACTTGAGGGAAAACATACAAAGAAAAGACCTGGTAGAATCTCCCTGTTTCAAATTTATAAGTACCTGTTTGAAACCGTGTTTGAGCAAGATTGTAACATCTGATCAGTCCTGGGAAAGAACTTGTCAGGGTTGTGAATTTCCTAAACAATGAATTGGTTTACTGAGAATTTACATGTTTGTTTATAATGTAGAAGTGATTTCCAAGGACTGTTTTTTTTATACCAGTATAAGTTTAAACTTGAGAAGAAAAAGAAAAAAAACAAGTGAAGGGTATTAAGTGTACTCTTTTGTATGAGTGTGTGTCCTGGTAAACTTTTATTATTCCTTGCAACACTATGAGAGTAATAATAACTGTATCCAGCCCTAAGCTGTGATTGGTGAAATTTGCTATTTGAGATAAAATCATTTTTGTGCTTCCTTTACCAAGTTATAGACTCTTTTTGTCATGATTCTTTTGCATCGCTCTCATTACTTTTCCCGATTTTTCTTCTGCCTCTCTTATTTGACTTTAAAAATCCTTTCGGAGAGCTTCCAGGAGTTCTTTTTGGGCCAGAGACTAATTCACATATTTTTTGAGGCTTCCCTTGTAGCTGTTTTGCTATTATTGTCCTCTTCTGAGTTTGTACCTTTGATCCTCCCTATTACCATAGTAACTTTCTATGGTTAAGTGTTTTTGTTGGTGGTGGTAGGGTTTTTGCTTATTTTTATGCCTATTTTGTGACTTTTTACTTTATGTAAAAGTTGGCCTCTGCTTCTGGAGTGGAGAGGGCATTCTCCCAAGCTTCTTGTCCTGGGGCTCAAGGCCTAGCTGCTGACTTTGACTTGCACTGGAGGGGATGGGGCCTCCCTGCTGGGTTGCACTGGGAGTGGAGCCTTGCTGCTGGCCTGTACGTGGATGAGGCCTCACTGCTGGCTAATGTTGAGAGTGGGGCTTCGCTTCTGACTTGTGCTGGGGCTCAGGGCCTTGCTGATGGCTTGCCCCTGGGCATTTGGTCCAGTTGCTGGCTTGTTTGTCTATTTTGCTGTCTTCCCACTCCAGTGAGATAGATCTTTCCTGCTGACCCGCCAAGCTGTCCTAGGCTAGTAAACTGCTTCACCACTCCAAAATTGGTTCTGAGGCGTCATTGCAAGGTTGTTTGGATGGGAATTTGGAGGCTCAGGTGAATTCCTGCTTCACTCTGCCATCTTGGCACTACAAGTGTTCATTAGTTGGTTTTTTTAATGTCATTTTTTGTACCCCTTTCCAAAAAAAAAAGAGATTTCTCTCACTCTCTTCATTATCCATCCTCTCTTTATGTCTACTCTAGACCCTCATTCTTTGATTCACGATCCCTATAATTGTCTGGTCTTGCTCTTTTCTTTGTATCCCTCATACAATCAAAGCTTCCAAGGTGTCCATTTTAGGTTCTCCCTTCTAGGTAGTTCCTGCCACTGCCTTGTAGAGCTTGCCCCATGCATTCCCCTTTTCCATTCAGCCTCAATCCTAGAACAATGCCAGTTATTGCAGATTTCAGAGAGGATCCTGCCCCACTCCATTCCCAATTATGCAGTCTATCATTGATCTGATCTATACCTTCCTCTGGTTACCATTCCCCCCTCCCCCATTTGCCTCAAAAATTTCTAGTCTTTGCTCTCCCATTCTCCTAGGTGCCTGTTGCCTCCTGAGGCTTCACCTCCCCTCTCCCAACTACTCCTGATGAAGGATGGGTAGACTTTTCAAGCACCAAATCCTTCAATCCACACCCAGGGTAAAGTCCCCATCTCCCTTCAAAGACCATTTCTTTTCTCCCATAGGAACATTCATCAGGAGAACCTCTTTCCACCATCAAAGTAAGGTCTTCTTCCTTTCTCCCACTTTTCAATCCTTCCCCTCTCCTCCTCATGCACTTTCCTATAGACTTCTCTTTGTGAGACCACAGGGTTCACCTTTCCCCCGTTGCTACCTTAATTTGACCCCAGCACATCACATCTTCCTCTCTCTCTCCCTGATCCCTGCGTCCCTCCTTCACGTACCCTCCCATGTTGTAGACCCACAAAAACACATTGATTCACTGGCAGGTATAATGCCCCATCTGCTTCTTCACTCTTATCTCCAACAGATTTCCACCTCCACCCCTGTCTATGTGGGTACCTTTAGAAAGTTTCTTACTGGTCTCTTTATTATGACTTTGTTGCTGTTGTCTGTCCTTGGCTGTTGCATTTATTCACTCTTCCTGCATTTCTGTTCTTCGGATATTTGAGAAGCAATAATGTCTTTAGTTCTGGTTTTCTTTCTAAAAATATTCCAAATGTCTCTTTGTTAATGAATGTTCATTTTCCCCCCATGTATGATTAAGTTCACATTTGCAGGGTGGGTCACTTTAGACTGAATGTTGAGCTTCATTGCTCTTCAGAGCATATTATTCCATTCCTTCCTACATTTTCTAGTGGGTGCAAAATAGTTTTGCATTATTCAGATTTCCTTTCCTTTAATTTAAAAGTATCCTGATCACTCGCAGAACTTGTTTTTAAGTTGAAATGCTAAATTTTACCACATATATCTTACAGTTTGCAGACTCATTTCTAGAGGAATTTGTGAATTCTTTCAATTGTTATTTAATTTACTATGTTCAGAAGTTCTAGGCTGTTCTCTTCTATTATTTCATGCACTATAATGTTGAGGTTTTTTGGTCCTGTCATGTTTACCTGAGACATCGACGATCCTTAGGTTGTTTATGCATCCTGTCTTTGAAATCAATATGTTTTGCTTACATAGTGAGCATATTCTTTTAATGTTGTTTTGTTTGTTTGTTTTGCTTTTCTTCTTCTAGATTGTCCTTCATTCTATATAATGGTATTCCCAGTCTGTTGTTCTCTCTTTTGTTTCTTTGGTGAGTGTTTGCCATTACAGTTCCCAGCTTTTCTATTCTGCCCATTATTTTCTTTGTAGGCTGTAAATTCTGTTCTCATAATTCTCATTTCTCTTTTGGATCATTTAGTGTTGTGGTTGGGGATTCTCAAATTCCATGAGGTCTCCTGTCTCATCAAGTGTTGGATTGTTTTCTTCTATTTTATAGTATTCGCAGATGCTTGAAATCATATACTAGATCTGGAGGATTTTTTCCTTCTATTGTTATTGCTTTTATTGTTGATTTATGTGTTCATGTTCAAGGTCTTTGAGTTTTCTTCTTTCTGAAATCATTAATAATTTCAATATTTCCCTCCTCATTTCCTGCTGTTGTTTGCTTTCTTACTCCTTCCTCTCCAATTGTGGTTTCCTTGGGGGGTTAGGTCTTAAAGTGTCTCAGCCCCTTCCCAACGCTGGACAATTCATGGTTCACCATCCTAGTTTTCTGCTCCAAATGGCTTTTGAGTGGTTAGGACTGGCCCCAGATGGATACTATACTCTTTCCCTCAGACTTAATGGAGTGTTGCACAGCTCCCTGTAGATGTGATATACTGTCCTCCTGTCATGTCTTGCATCCTGTTTTCCTTAGTTGTTTGGACTAGCCCAGGCCATTCAGAGCTTTACAGTAATTTTGCTGTGAATTTTGGCCCCTGGCAACATTTGCTTCTAAATAGCTGTTGTTCTGATGGCCATTTTTACAGCCTAGAATCAGGGTTTCCGTAGCACTGGAAAGAAGATGTAGAGACCAGTGTATAGGGATTTTTATTTTAAATACACTTATATCATGTCCTTGGGTTTGCCTGTGCAGCCTTGTTGCTAGTAGTGTAGGAGGTGAGGGAGTGGTGCTAAGTGAGCTGAGGATCAGTTGGCATCAGTTCATGGGTTTGGGATTTTTTTTTAAAAACCTTATTTTGGATGCTTGGAGTTTTAAACTATGGAGACAGTTGACCTTTCTTTATCTTTGGTGCATAATTTCTATTTTGGAGAAGTTTGAGAAATCATGGGAATCAGAGAAAATATGTAGTCCTCCATTTTGTTGCTCATGTTGATGGGGGCGTGGGCCCAAGCTGAGATCTTAGCCCCTTGATCCAAAGAAAATCTGACTCCCATTTGTCTATAGGCCCCAGCCCCTCATTTCCCTTTGAAAGCCTTAGCCTTACCTTTTAATCTTATTCAGATGCACCTTTGCCCCCTGGCCCTAAAAGAATCTGGCTCCCTTTTGTCTATGAGCCCTAGAAAGCCCTTACTCTGGTCTCAGATAGTTCCTTATGGACTCCCCTTATCTCCCTTTGAAAGCCTTAGCCCCACCTTTTCATCTTATGCAAATGCCTTCCAGTTCCTTCATTATCTATTCCATTGTCTATTCAATCTCTCAGACCTTCCAATGGGAATTCTTACCTAGACTCTTTTCCCAGCCCCCTTTTCTGGCCCCCCAAAGTTACTTCAGTGTATAAAAATTCCACCCCGGCCCCCATTCTGACGCTGAGAATCTCATGCCCAAAAGGCTGAGACTTTCTCACGCCCACTGGTCCTTACTGGTGTCACCTTGCCTGTGTGTTTTATCACTAATAAACTTTTCCTCTGGCTAGAAGATTTGAGTTGAATTCATTCAGGCGGGGCCTGGAGTCGCAATCCCAGGGGTTCCCAGCAGCACCCCAAAGTCCTAGACCTCTTCAGTGTGACCCAGAAGCCCACTTAGGGCTTTTCAACTTCTTTTTTGAGATTGGTTATTTAAATCCTTTATTTCTTATTCTGGTAGTCAGGGCATTTTACTTTTTTGTAATATCTATCTATCCATTTCATTTTGATAGTTTTATTGGCTCACAATGGGGCAAAATGATTCCTAATAACTTCTTTTATTTCTTCTTCATTGGCTGTAAATTCACCTTTATAAAAAATCTGATACTTTATAAAATTTGATACTAGTAATTTGGTTTTCTTCTTTTTTAACTCAAATTGTTAATAGCTTATCTATTTTATTGCTTTTTTATTTTTATTTTTTTGCCTTTTTTTTTTTAGGCAATTGGGGTTAAGTGACTTGCCCAGGCTCACACAGCTAGTAAGTATCAAGTGTTTAGTCTGAGGCCAGATTTGAACTCAGGTCCTCCTGACTTCAGGGCCAGTGCTTTATCCACTGCGCCACCTCGCTGCCACCTCGCTGCCCCCACTTTTTCATTTTTAAAAAAGAGCTCTTACATTAACACATTGTTGGTGGAGCTGTGAACAGATCCAGCCATTTTGGAGAGTAATTTGGAGCTATACCCAAAGTGCTATAAAACTGTGCATGCCCTTTGATCCAGTAATACTACTACTAGGTTTTAGAGATTTTAAAAGGGGGGGGAGGGGAGGAAGTACTAATTTGTACAAAAATATTTATAGCAGCTCTTTTTGTAGTGACAAAGAATTGGAAATTGAGAGGTGCCCATCAGAGGAATGGCTGAACAAGTTGTGGTGTATCATTGTAATAGCCTATTACTGTACTCTAAGAAATGATGAAAAAGTTGATTTCAGAAAAATGTGGAAAAATGCAAAGTGAAGTGAGTAGAATCAGGAGAACATTGTACACAGTAACAGCAATACTGTTTGATGATCATCTATGAATGATTTAGCTATTGTCAGCAATACAATAAGACAATTCCAAATGATTGACTATGAAAAATGCTATCCACCTCCAGAGAAAGAACTGATAAAATCTGAATGCAGTTTAAAGCATACTATTTTTCATCTTCTGCATTTTTTCATGTTTTTTTTTTCCTTTTGGGTCTTTGTCTTTTACATGGTTTAGTGGACTAATGTTTTTTTTAAAAAAGAGCTCCTAGTTATATTTATTAATTCAGTAGCTTTTTAAATTTTGTTTTCAAATTTGTTAATTTCTCCTTTGATTATTAGGATTTCTTTTTTGCTATTTAATTGGGAGATTTTAATTTGTTGGTTTTCCAGTTATGTTCCAGTTGCATACCCAATTTATTAATTTCCTCATTCTTTCTTTTATTGATAAAAGTGTTTAGAGACATAAATTTTCCCCTAAGAACTGCTTTAGCTGCATCCCAGAAATCTTGGTATATTATCTCATTATTGTTATTATCTTTAATGAATTTATTGCTTCTGCGATTTGTTCTTTGACCCATCTCTTCTATAAGATTAAGTTATTTAGTTTCCAATTAACTTTTAATAATTTCTTCAGTGACCCTTTGTTTATTATAATGTATGTTGTGATACATAAAAGATGCATTTGACATTTCTGCTTTTCAGTAAAATTCAGTTTAGGTCCTTTTTTGTTTTATTTTGTTTTTGTTATATTTATCTAGGGCTGAGAGGAGGAAAGTTGAGGTCACCCACTATTATAAATTTACTGTTTATTTCTTTCTGTAACTCATTTAACTTTTCATAGTACTTACATACTATTCTCTTTAGTGCATATATGTTTGGTATTGATATTCATTGTCTATGGTACCTTTCATCAAAATATAGTTTCCCTATGTATCTCTTTTGATTAAGTCCATTTTTGCTGTTGCTTTGCCTGTTACCCCTCAATTTTTTAAAAAGAAATTTTAAAATATTGATTTTATGCCACTTGTAAACTAATGGTGGATACTTAATGTGAAATAGTGATATTTTAACGTGCAAAATAATGACATTTTAACATGTGCAACAAATAGTTTAAAATGTTTAGAAATGAATACTCCTTTTAACTAATATGGTTGAAGAATGGACATTCTTGATTATTAATTAGCTGAATGTAATGAAATTAACTTGGACAAGTAACCTTTGCATGTGAAGAATATTCCTGATTGGTCTCATGTATTTTAGAAATGTAGTTCTCCAACCATTCATCTTAACCATTTTAAACTTTCAGCCCATCAACTTATTTTCTTTCATCAGATTTCTTTCAAACAGTTTCCTCCCTTCTTTCTACCCTTGCTGGTTCCAGAAATCCTTTTCTAATCCCAGCTTTTGTAGTGGCATATCTAGACTTAAATACATACATTCTTCAAACAAATATGAAAATTTCTTTACTAGGAACAAACTTTATTCCAGTGTTGCTTATGATATTACTGAAGCTCATTTTAGCATGTAGCTACAACTTCTAAAAAAAAATCCATTTAGTCTTTTTTTTCCCCTGGGCCTGAAAAAATTGGGTGCAAATGATATAACTTTTTCTCTTTGCTAATTCAGTCAGACTTTAATGTTACTCTCTTTTTTAATGCAAAATAAATATTGTCATGAACCAATAAAGAAGCATGAAAATATATTGTTACTTGGTTACTATGTTTACTTAATAGATTTTTGTTGCAGTAAAGTTGCATTTGGTATAATACTCTACTATTTAGCTACAATGTGGTTTCTTAGTGAAATTTTCTTTCATACTTTCTTGTTCCATCAGATTATATGTATGTATGTATGTATATATATATATATATATATATATATATACACCACACACACAACACACACACACACTATAGTAATCTTGTTTGAGAGTATACATATCATCTAATAAATTAACATATAAAAATAAACATATAGCATACATGAATCAATATATTATAGAAATTTGTGACAATGCCAGTAAAAAATTACTACTCAAAAATCTTTATACATGAATAATTTAATTTCTTCACATTCTAGAAGCATTTGAGTACCTGCTAAGTCTTCTGTATCATTACTTAAAATTTACATGTTGTCATTGTTGATACTTCAGCTGTCATGATACTTTTTATCTTCATATTTGATGTTATCTCTTATTAAGCCACATGTAAATGCTAAATACTTAGGTGCATGAACTAAGCACTGCTTTCCTGAAGACATCTGAATCAGGAATTGAAATTTTTTGTCTTGAAATACATAGATGCCCTAATTTGGCCTTAAATTACCAATTTGTTTCTTAAAAACCTGTGGTCAAAAAATTAAACAAATGAACTTCATGATATCTAACTCATTCTTGAACCTTGTATTGTCAATCCTTGTCCCACTCTAAAATCTATGTTTTACACTTTAGTAATGCAACTTCCATTTTCCACCTCATTGTGTGTGTATATATTATTCTCTCCTTTGACTAGTTAATATGAAAATAAAGTTCAAGTGTATCCTGCTTCCTCTACTTTCTCCATATTCCAGGAAATCATACAAGACAATTGCCTGGCTGAGCATGGTGGATCAAACCTCAGAATCCATGCTACCATACTTCATTTCTTCTAGCTATTCTTATATTTCTTGTGGCCAATTAGTTTTTTTTCTTCTAGATGTTGTAGAGTTAATCATATTTTCTCGGTTTATCTCTTGGGCTTCACTTGCCCATAGTATTTCTTCATCTTCATTCAGCATTTTCTTTTGTTTATTCATCTTTCCAAGTCAAGTTCTTGAATTGAACTTGAACTGAATTGAGCGTGGGCAAGTTCCCTATAGCACTCTTAGGTGGTTTGGGTAGGCCCTCTTCTTGTGCTATCCCTGAAGTTGCTGCTATTTCTGCAGTTCTGAATGAGATGCTTCCACAAGGCTTCCAGCAGGTCACCTGAGCATATTGGGGAAGAAGGGAATATGGGAGAAGGGCAGGTGGCATGATACCTGTCAAATGTGGGTGTGGGATTACATGGTCTATGAGTACCCTTCTAGTTCTGTATCTATGATCCTATGAGCTATATATAGGTGAACAATTATTGGAGAATAGCCAATTAAATTGTGATATAGGAATATAATGTTCTTTAGGGAACTATGAATATGAAGAATTCAAGAAAATATATGACATGTGAAGTAATACAAAATAAAGAAAGCACAACCAAAAGAACAATATACATGTTGGCTTTAACTGTATAAATGAAGGCCATGTTAGCAAATCTCAGCTTAAATATAGTTCTTGATGTCAATATGACCTTACTAAAATGGAAGTACACAGCTCTCTTTTAAGAAATGGTAAATAACAAGTATAAGGTTCCATGTATAATTATTCACAAGTGCTCTTAGGTGTTGTTTTAAATGATATGGAGGTTTGTGAGTTTGTTGTTGGGTTTTGGGGGTTTTTTTTGGTAAAAGCAAAATTTATTAATTTTTAAAAATAATAAAAATGAAAAATAAAGACCTTATCTGTCCCCCAAATCATCTTATTTTCTCATGTTTTAATCAAATTTATGCTCATTGTAGGCAGAGACCATTATCATAAAGATTTTATAGAAATGACTGCACAGGTGAACAGTTTTCTTCTGGTTTGGGGAAAAGAACCACGTGACGTACTCATCACAAAGTTTAAATTATTTCATGGAGATGGAAGAGAAAAGTTGCACAGGTATTTAAGACCTGTTAACTCTAGCCAACTCTGATCCTAAGATTCCTGACTTGGAAGTATGTAGCAAGCTTGCTGAACAGTGAAGAGTTTGTACCAAGGTAAAAATTGAGCAGCTTATCCATCCTTTCTCATGGAGCCTTATGATAGTCTCATTAATCAAATTAAATTAATATTTAATTAAATTAAATTAATTGATCAAATAATATTTATAAAGCAGCCAGCATAGTGCCTGGCACATAGTAGGTACCATATTAATGCTTATTCTACTCTTTTACTCCCTCCCTCCCTCCTTAGTAAGTAAATTTTGATCCTGAAATCTCACAAGGTATCCTGAGGTTTACAGGCTAGATTTTTTTTTTAAGGACCATGCCTTAAATCCAAATCACTCTGGATCTCATCGATTGGTCAACAATAGGTCCCAGCCCAAACCTCATTAAGGTAATTGTTTGGGCCCTGATGGCTCAGAGTGAGTATAAATAGTAATTGTTTATATTTTGGCCAGAAACACTGAGAGTCTTCCCTTCCCAGATTGTTTTTTTGACTAGGTAAAAGAGGCCAAGGTCTTCCATTGCATCAGATCCATCTCCAGTCATCTAGATCTATATCATGCCACTGGATCCAAATGGCCCTGGAGGAGAAAGTGAGGGTAGTGACGTTGCATAGCCCTTCCTCACTTAAATCCAATTCACTTGTATGTCATGGCATCACCTCCCTGAGGTCATGGTCCTCTTTGAGAATGAAGGACAAATAACAACAACAGCAACAACAACACCCTCCTCAGAGAAATACATTTCCGTAAGGTGCAGCACTAAGTTGTCTAGATCATTGACACCTTCTTTGAATGGCCAAATGGATACATACATAAATCAACAGGTTTTTACTAGCAATGAACAACAGAATACATATATAAGCTATCTCAGGGCAAAACAGAATATAGGGGCCATCTACAAAAGTGGATACAAGAACCATTATTTGAGCATCAGGTACTGCCTCACAACAGGATGCAGAGAAACAAAAATGCAATCAATCACTGCAAAGAAGGATTATTGACCGTAACGGAGAGCCTGTAAGTCTGTCCCTGGCCTAAGTAACATTACTTAGCTCTCCTGAGAGAGTCTTTGTCTTTAAGTCATTCTATACAAAATACCATAATGAGAAAGTCACATAAAGACTGGTAGTTCTTTATGTCCTCTTGGTTGACTTTTTTGATAGTAATATGATCATCAAAATTATGGTATTTGAATATAATGGAGTATTATCCTGCTGTAAGAAATTAGTAAGAAGATGTAACCATATTTTTATCACATTAGATATTAAGTACACTTTTGTTGAACAGCCAATTTTCCCAAAAACTAGCCTTGTATTATTATATATAGACTTTTTTTTAGCATTTAATAATAGTTTATTTTTTTCCAATTACATGTAAAGAAAGTTTTCAACATTCATTTTTGTAAGATTTTGAGTTCCAAATTTTTCTTCCTCCCTCCCTTCCTCCTCCCCCAAGACAGTAAGCACTCTGATATAGGTTACATATGTACAATCAGTACATAGGCTTTCAATAGGGTTTAATTCAGGTAAATTCCCAAGCCACTGAAGCACGTTTATGTCCATCTCTTGAACAAATTTCTTAACCCTTAATGATTTGTAACACAGTGAAAATTTTTTTTGCGTTGTTCCAATTCCATTTCAGAGTTTCTATAATTATTGAAAAATTCTGTTCATTGCTATTTAAGGGGGAACTGGTCAATGGGAGTCACATTCTTTGAACATAGATAGTGTTTTGCCTTCTGTGATCTTCCATTTGGAAGATGCATAAGAACAATTCCAGGTTTGTGTAATGGAAGGGGCCTATTCCCCTGAGTCAGAGTATATATAGATATTTCACAATTCTTTCCTTTCTGTTTACTGTGTGGTAAGGATGTTTTTTTGATTGGCTGCTGAGCCAGAACTGAGTGTGCATACAAAACACTCCCACAGGGAGCAATTTGATCTCTTTTGAGGAGGATGAACTGAAATGAACTTTTGGGTAGGAGAGGCCTTCTCCTACCCAGAGTCACCATGAAGTCAGTGAACACATGGCCTCCAAGGCATATCTCTGGGATGAGGCAGCTTCTCGTCTTCTTTCTTTTGGCATAAGATCTTGTGAGATGTCACCAAGGTAAAACTCGTGCCCGCTCAATGGACAGGACTTCCATTGACCAGTGCCCCCTTTGCAAGTGTATCAAAGTATTTATCACAATTCGTCATTCTCTTACTGGGAAAAGACATCCAGACTTACTGAAAACAAACATCTCTAAAACACTTTTGGGTGGATATTTCTCTTGATGAAGATGCCTATATTTACAGTCTCACCTGGACTTATTCATTAATGAGAAAGTGAGTTTTGTCAGTAAAATTTACCTTTTTCCAATCTTTAGTACCCCAGTCTTTATACTATGTAACAAGCACTTTTTTTTCATCAAGGCAATAGTTAACAGGGGTGTGTATGTGTGTGTGTGTGTGTGTGTGTGTGTGTGTGTGTGTGTGTGTGTTTAAATTGGGCCACTTTTGGGGCAGCTAGGTAGTGCAGTGGACAGAGCACCAGCCCTGGATTCGGGAGGACCACAGTTCAAAATCTGACCTCAGACACATTAACACTTAACTAGCTGTGTGACTCTGGGCAAGTCACTTAACCCCAATTGCCTCAACCCCCCCCAAAAAAAAAGTTAAACATAAATTGGGCCACTTTTTGCTGTTCCAAATTCAACATTTATGCCAAATTGTAGAGGATTTATTAACTCCTCAAATTTCCAGATCCTTCTAAAGGTCATGGCTTCTTTTCTGAGGATTACTTAGTTTTTTGCAGCAATTGTTTATCAGTTCTTGGCCTTTTTTTTTTCTTTCCCATTTTCAACCACACTTTCCTTTGCATATTGGTGAAAAGGCTCCTAGAAAATAAAGAAGTCTGAAGAATCAGGAATGGAGCCAGGAAAGTAAAGTCTGACAGTTCCTGCTCTAACAGAGCTCATATTCTGAAAGGGGGAAAGAACACATGAAGGAAGTGGATAGTGACATCCTCTTGAATGTCACCACCCTTAATAAACCCATATCAGCTTTAGATTGTGAAGCTTTTGATGAGGCCAAAGGACTTTGGTAGTGAGAGCTTTCTTTTCCAGGTCTTCAGGTAGCTGTGGCTGCTCCAGAGGTGAGGGCTGAAGAACTTGCACAAGTTGCAGGTTTGAATCTTCACAAGGGGTGTTTCCCTGAACTCTGGCTACTAAAAGAGCCAGGCCAGGGGCAGGACCAGTGGTCTGGGGGATTCTTGGGCTTACCTGCCTGGAGGTGCTTATTATTGGTGATGACATGGAGGTCAGGCCTGTTTTCCACAGGGCTGCTCCCTTCAATGATGACCGAGAGGGCTGAGCTGGAAGTAGAACCAGTGTTGTAGGAGGCACTATTAATTCCTAGGGCTCTTGGGCTCAGGTTACCATACTGTCTCTACCAGGCTCTGAGGGGAGACAGAGGGTTGTGGTGGTTTGACATAATTGGCACGTGCTGTTTCTAGTCTGTTGGGGTCCTTTGCTGCTTCAGATGGTCTTGCTCGGATAATAAAACTAAATCTAATTCAGTCCAACAGTTATTTCTTCAGTTCTCACTATGTGCATATCATGAGGCACACCTCAAGTTCCAAACTACTGTACTCCCCACAATTGCTTTCCAAGCTCTCTCTCTTAAACCACCTCTGACACCACTTCTTCCCACTTCCTATCAGCAGAGAATTTCTCATACTTCCTTGAATAAACTGGGGCTCACCCTCTAAAGCTCCCTTACTTCCCTAATTCTACACTTCAAATTACCTTAGCATCATACCTCATTTTCTCCTCCTTGGTTTCATTCTCTGAAGATTGGGTCCTGACCTACACCAGCCCCTTTATTTGTACCTTTGATCCCATTCCCTTTGGCCTCTTCCAGTAGCTTGTTCCTTCAATCAAACCCTCTCTCTTCTCAATTCTCAACCTCGATTTATCCACTGGTTCTTTCTCTGCTTTCCACAAACATACCCAAATTTCTCTCATCCTTTAAAAAAAAAAGAGGGAAAAAAATCAATTCTCTATTTTACTGTCCTTTAATCTATATCTTTCTTTTCTTTTACACCCAAACTCTTAGAAAAAGTTTACACTTCCTCATTCCACTTTCTTACCTCCCTCTCACTTCTTGCCTTCTTTGTATTCTGGCTTCTGTTCTCAAAATGCAAATAAAATTGCTTTATCCAAGTCACCAATGATCTTTTTCTTGTTTATTTGTTTTTTCCCTTGAAGCAGTCAGGGTTAAGTGACTTGCCCAGGGTCACACAGCAGGTCCCCCTAACTCCAGGGCCACTATGCTATCTACTGTACCATATAGCTGCCCCCCAACAATCTTTTTCTTGATAAATTCAATGGCTTTTTTCTAAATCTGCATCATTCTTTCTTCAGTGTTTGACTGCAGCGCAAACCACAGTTTTTTTTCTAGATACGCTCTACTTTTCTAGATACATTTTCCTAGATATTTTCACCTCTCTGTTGTGTTTCTCTCCGTACTGGTCAGATCAGTCTTTCTAGATTTCTTAGTCTCCTTTGCAGATTCATATCCTACTCCTTATGGGAAGGTGTACCCCAAGGCCCTTGTGGCCCTATTCTTTTTTCTCTATACTTTCTATCTTGGTGATCTCAAAAACTCCTATGAATTCAACTATCTTCTCTATGTAAATGACTCCCACATCTACATACTCAGCTTTCATTCCTCTCCTGATCTCCAATCCTGCATTTCCAACTGCTTGTTTGACATCACCATCTGGGTGTCCTTTAGGGATAGGGATAGGAATAGAGATGGGCACTGGACCTATGATTTCAGTGATATAAGGAACTCCCATAGGAAGTAGCTCCCACCACCAATGCAGGGCAGCATCTTTTCTGCAACTTCCAGTCTTAGAAAGTTACCTAGAGTGGTGTGAGGTTAAGGAACTTGCCCCAGATCAAACAGCTGGTTGTGTCAGAGGCAGGATTTGAATCAACGTCTTCCTGATTCAAAGTTCAGCTCTCCACCCACCCTGCCATGCTGCCTTTCTAGACAGTCATCTCACATTTGGAATAACCAAAACTGTCTCTCTTCTTCACTTTCTTATTCCTATTGAAGATGCCACCATTCTTTCATTTACCCAGGTTTGAAATTTGTCCCTCTCCATTCTTCATTTTCACTCATCCCATATGTATAGCCAACTGCCAAATCTTGTCAATGCCAAGTGTTCTATGTCTCTTACATTCTATTTATACCATTACCACCCTAATTCAAGCCTTCACTACCTCTCGCCCTGGCTATTAGCAATTACCTCCTAATTAGGCTTCCCGCATTCCTTCTTCAATATGTCATCTACATAGACACCAATGTGATATTATGAAAACATAGGTCTGGCCATTTTACTCTTTTTCTCCAAAAGCTTTGTTAGTTCCTTGTTATCTTTAGTATAAGATGCAAACTGCTTTGTTTGACATTTAAAACTCTCCACAAGCTGGCTCCAACCAATTTTTCCAGGCTGTTACATATAACTTACCCTTATACACTCTACATATACTCTACATTTTAGTCAAATTAGCCTCTTTGCTGTTCATCATACATGACATATCACTATTTGCCTCAGGCCTTGCAAGACTGTCTGTTCCCACATCTGGAATACTGTCCCTCCTCATCTTTACTTCTTGTTACCATCACTAACTCTCTTTTAGCTCAAGTATCATATCTGGATTTGAAGCCAAGGACTGGGTTCAGCTTCTTGCCTCAGACACTTGCTAGCTGTGTGATTCTGGACAAGTCATTTAACTTCTTTGGACTTGAGTTTCCTCATCTGTGAAATGAGGGGGTTGGAATCAATGGCCTCTCAATCTATGATTCTATGAGCTCTCAAGACTTCCCGTCAAGAACTGTTGCTATAGGGAAATTCCAGTTCATCCTCTCTTCTGAACTATATTCAGCTTGGTAAAGGAGTTTGGTAAGTTTCTATCTTTCCCTATTTTTGCTAACAACTTATGCAAAATTGGAGTTAATTATTCCTTGAATATTTCTTGGACTTCACTTGCAAATCCATTGGCTCCTATAGTCCCCCACCTACCCTTGGGGTATGAATTAATGACTCAACGTCTTCTTTATTGTTTATTGGTTTTGTTTTAATGAAATTATATCATTTCTATGATTTTTGATTTAAGACACCAATTCTTTAGGATTTAGTATTCATTTAAATAGGAATCCTTTCTTTAAGATTTGGCAACTGATCAGGTATGTGGGAATAAAAACAATTAAGGGTAACCCTGTGGTTGCAAACCTAGGCGACTGGATGGATAGAGATTTTCATTGGATATATAGATTTGGAAGTCATAAAATAGAAATTATGATTAAATTGATGAGGGTGGTTCAGGCTACCAAGAGAGTGCATAGAAAAAAAAGAGGTCCCAGGGCCCAGAATAGAGCTTTGGTATGCAAGGGGTGTATAACACAATCTTTTCTGTCATACTTCCAGTCTAATTGAGGAATAAGACATGTATATACATGGGAATAACACATAGAAAGGACTACTAATCTCCATTTGAGGCAAATGCTCATATTAGGCTGACAGGTTTTACCCCTGTACCCTAACTTTTGGAGATCTTTTGAGAAGCAGCCCAGCAGTAATTCAATTAATCTTTTCCAAGTGCCCCAAAGGAAGACAGAATGAAAAACCTAACAGGTCACTCACTCTGGAAAATAATTTGGAATAATGCAAAGAAAGTGACTAAATCATTCATTCTCTGATTAAGAGATCATACTTCTAGGACCATATCCAAGGAGTTTTTTTTTGTTTGTTTGTTGTTTGTTTTGTTTTTGTTAGGCAATGGGGTTAAGTGACTTGTCCAGGGTCACACAGCTAGCACGTGTTATATGTCTGAGGCTGGATTTGAACTCAGGTCCTCCCAACTCTAGGGCCAGTGCTCTATCCACTGTGCCACCTAGCTGCCCCCTAAGGGTGTTTTGGCAAGAGGAAAAAGTCCATATGTGCAAACATGATCATAGCAGCATTAGTTGCAGGGAAAAAAACCTGGAAACAAAAGTCTATGCCCAACAATTGAAGAATTGATGAACAAATTACATGTGAATCTATTGGAATATTACTACATAATGAATGATGAACATGAAGAATTCAGAGAAACATGGGAAGACTTGTATAAAGTGGTTCAGAGTGAAGAAAGGAGACCCAAAAGAATCATTCCATTTACAAGCATTTTTGTTTGCTGTTGTTCAGTTTCAGTTGTGTCTAACTCTGTGACCCCATTTGGGGTTTTCTTGGCAAAGACCTAGAGTGGTTTGCCATTTCCTTCTCTAGCTCATTTTACAGATGAGGAAACTGAGGCAAACAGGATTAAGTGACTTACTTGCCCAAGGTTATAAAGCCAATCAGTGTCTGAGGCCATATTTGAACTCAGTTCTTCTAGATTCCAAGTCTGGCATCCTATCCACTGCACCACCTTGGTGCCCAAATCAAGTGCATATTATGCACCAGACAACATTTTAAGTAGGGTAAGCACTGGGACACAGAGACAAAAATGAAACAGTTATTACTTTGAAGGAGCTTATGTTCTTTCAGGGGAGACAATAATAAATATATACTTATATACAGAGTAAATTAAAAAATCAAAAGGAGGGAAGGGGGTGGCAGCTAGGTGGTACAGTAGATAGAACAGTCGCCCTAGAATCAGGAAGACCTGAGTTCAAATGTGACCTCAAATCTGCTGGCTGTGTAACCCTGGGTAAGTCACTTAACCCTGATTGTCTCAAAAAAAGAAAGGAAGGAAGTTGGAAGGACCAGAAATCATGTAAAATGTAATTATGTAAAATAAAATGTGGGGGAAAAAGAGCAGTATCTTCAAGGAAGTGAGGAATTCCATGAGGCAGAGGAGTGATGGGAGTGCATTCCAAGAATGGGAGATAGCCAATGCAAAGACATGGAGATAGACAATGGAGTGCCAAGGGGAGAACAGAGAAAAGGCTAGTTATGTAAGACTGTAGTGTGCAGGAAGCTGAGACTGGAGAGCTTGTCTGGCGCCAGAGCGTGAAGGGTTTAAAAACCAAACAAAAGAGTTTGTTGTTTGCCCAAACAGAAAATCAGAGAAGTTACACAAATGAGTATACCAAACAATGTACATAGTGGATGAGCTCTCCCAGTGAGAGTTAGATATCTGAGAGAGAGAGAGAGAGAGAGAGAGAGAGAGAGAGAGAGAGAGAGAGAGAGAGAGAGAGAGAGAGAGAGAGAGAGAGAGCACTAGCTCTTATTCACGAGAAAATTCTTCAAAGTCTCTAATGTAGCAGGCTGGAGATAGGGACATGACCAAAGTTCCAACTCCTGTACATGCTGGCTTCTTCCCAGAGTTCTCTCATTTCAGGGACCTGAAGAAAATCAGGAAAGATGTGTCTTCTTTCTCAAAGCTGGAAGACAGAAAACCAGAATCTCTCTCTCTGGCTAACTCCCCCTCACACAGGTTGGGAACATTGAGGAATCAATCTCCACCAATGAGAAGAGGCCTGTGCAAATGAACTTGGGTTAGGTTATCCCTGAGACCACTGTTCAACCTCCTTATTTAACAGATGAGAAAACTAAATCCCAGTGAGTTGAATTGACATTTCTAAAACACCCAGTGGCAGAACAGGGGCTAGAACCCACGTCTTCTGATTCTAGTCCAGAGCTATTTGTGATACTAGGCTGCCTCTCAAAGTGTTAGGAAAATTTGTCTTTGGCACCACTTCCTTCACTCCTCCCCTAACTCTAATCTTGTGCCCAGGAATATATTTGATATATTCATTCACACTGAGGTGTTAAATACTGGATATTCTTGGAGAATTTACATTTTAAAAAGAGGAGTCAATAAGTGCTATATTTAAATAAGAGGAATGAGGAGCTAATGGTGGGATTTCTGGTTCTGTGATGCTGCAGTGAGACAGTGGGCACCTTCCTCCTAGCCCTTACATCAAATCAGGTAGGTGACTGTCTGTTCTCCCTGCCTTGGCATGAAGTCAGACCCATCAAAAGTACATTTGGAGATGATTGGCTGAAATTAGGGATGCAGACTTCAACTAAAGCCTCAGCAAAGGGAAATAATTAGGTCATGTGGGGATTAAACTCAGAGCTTGGGTTTTATTAGCATCGGGCTCTTTCCAATCACAGGCCTTTCCTTACCTAGGCACATGCCTGAGCTATATAGTAATGACCTTAATAATGATATTTTTTTTCCCATTGGCAAAAAGCCAAGCCCTAACCCCCATTCCTCCCTCCACGGAGTCTCATGTTTCTTTCTAGTGGGGAGATATAGCCATGAGTAAAGTTTATTTTTATGAAATAGTTTGATAGTTTGTTTTCTTTCAGAGCCAGGGACATTAATTATAGCTCTGAACACTAGTTAATGGGCTGTACTTTAAACACCCATCTCTGAGCTCAGTTAATGAGTATTATTAGCATTTTAAAATTCTGACTTTGTATTACATGGTAATCAAGGGAAGTCTTGATTACCAGAAGAAAGTTTATACCTGTGTGTCCATGAACAAGGGTGAAGAAGCACCAGGTTTCCCAGGATACCAGGGGAGGATATAAGGTGGGTGCAGTTAGGGAAAAACCCACCTGTGTTGTTGGGGTAGGGAGGAAGAGTTCCATCTGATACCTTCCTATTTTTTTTCTGTTCTTCTTAGCTAGGTGCTAAGTTTAGTTATTTCCACTTGCTGCAGTACAAGTGCTGTAACTCTGCATTTTAGTTCCTTGGAATACTTCCCTGGTCCTTCTTCCTAGTTACAGCTTTCATTACTGTTCTGTAACTAGGTGCTTGCTTTCTACCACACCAAAGGATCAGCTATCATCTATGAAACCCACAAGGTGTAGACTAACAGAAAATAACATCCCTTCTTATTCTTCCTGATATTCTCATCCACATGACATCAAGTACTCTGAATATCAAGGGCAACTTTGGAAGGGGAAATTCTTTTTTTTAAACATGATATTTTGGGGGGGCAGAGAATTGGGGGTTAAGTGACTTGTCCAGGGTCACACACCTAGTAAGTATCAAGCATCTGAGGCTGGATTTGAACTCAGGTCTTCCTGACTCCAGGGCCAGTAGAAAAAAATTTTTTAAAAGGTTAGTCTGAATAGGGAGTGGGGAGGAGGCTGGGATAATTTGATCGGCAGGGGCTGAGATAGTTTGCAGCCTAATTATGAGCCTCAGGAATATTTTTAGTACCATCTGGAGAGTCCCTATTGACTGTTTCTCTAGTAATGCGGGTTTGGCACATTTCTAGGCCACCTAAAGATGGTATTGCCAGTAGAAGACATCAACTCATATGGAATGAGAGGAATTGCCCCTCTGCATGTGTGCCCTGGCTACATGTACTCCTTACTACTGTGCCTCTGTATACATGTGTGAACCCTGGCCATATGTATTCCTTGCTTATATGTACCTCAACATGTACTTCCTATGAGTGTTCACTCTTCCCACTGATGTGTATACTTTTGCAAAAGGGCACTCTAGGTTTATGAGGAAAATGTTTTGTTGATATTTTTGTCTGTGACTATGCCATTTATCTTTTGTTTTCAACTAATTGTGTCCTCTGGCTGACCATTAAAGATAAGGTCACCAGAGACTCATGAGCTTCAGGGAATTCAAACCCCTTTGGACTCTAAGCACTGTGTTTTTTCCATCACACCAGTTACCCAATTAGCTTCACTCTGTTCTCTGGCAGGTCTCAGTTTGACCTAGGGGCTTTCTCTTTTTCTTTTTTTTGGTTATAGACAGATCCCCTACAAGCCTACACCAAGAGAGAGAAGGCAGGAAGACACTTTGTTGCTTTGATAATGGAAGTGGCTACCAAACCAGCACGCTCATGATCAGAAACCAAGAGGGGCCCAAACAAAAAGGGCCCTTTACAGCAGGGGGTTCTCAGACTTTTTTGTGTTGGGGGCTGCTTTGGTAGTCTGGAGAAGCCTATGGACTCCTCCGAATAATAGTTTTAAATGCCTAAAACAGAATGCATACAATTATAAAGGAGACCAGTTATACTGAAAAACAATGATCAAAATTAAAAAACAACCCCAAAAACCCTCCAAAATTAGTTCATAGATCCCAGGTTAAGAATCTTGCTTTGGAGACAAGGTAGTAGTGGGGAATACTGTAAAGGGAATAACTTGACCCAGGTTAGATGTGAGATCAACTGGCCCAAGGAATATGACCCCTGCGGAAAGGACAGCAAGCTGTGCTATGGTATATAAAGACAGAAAAGTAAAAGACTAACTCCAGAGGCAGGGTTCACTCATAACAATAACAAACAGTACAAGACCGTTTGTCGGTCCAGGTGCTAGCTTGAGTGCCTGGTGTTAAAGTTTGTGGGCTTTCGAGGAAAAAAGGTAGACATAAGGTGAATGAGAAAGGAAGACTTCATGAAGGTACCTAAGGAGTAAGGGAATAAAGTCTTCATACACATGTGCAACACTAATAATGCTGTAGGCAAAGATATGAATTGCTCCAAACCTTCTGGGAAACAGTTTGGAATTACGTAAGGAAAACCTTTAAGCTCTTTGACCCAGTGATCACATATTGGGAACAGGCAGTCAAACACTCCAAAATGTTCATAAAATATTCCAAAACATTCATAGTAACATTTTTTTCTTCCTCCCTCCTTCTCTCTCTCTCTCTCTCTCTCTCTCTCTCTCTCTCTCTCTCCCCCTCCTTCCCTCTCCCTCTCCCTTATTCTCTTTCTTTTTGTGGTAGCAAAGGACTGGAAACAAAGTAGGTGTTCATAGGGGAATGGCTGGACAAATTATGGTCTATGAATATAATGGAATATTATTGTGTCATATGAAAGGATAAATACAATGAATTCAGAGAAAAAATAGGGATATTTGTACAAACCAACACAGAATGAAGAAAGCACAACCAGGACGACAACATGCACAATGTCTACAATATTCAGATATGCTTAAACAGCTTTGTGATCTCATTGATTGAGAAGCACCCTTCAATGATATGAATGGGTGGCAGCCCATTCACGTGTCTGCTCATCCTGTGTGTCTCTTACCCACGTCCTCCCATATATTTACCACAGAGAAGGGACACCATCATCCCCAGGTACTTTCCTCCCTGGCTTTTCAGCTTCTGTTTGTATGTCATCTTCCCTAATCCAATTGTAAGCTCCATGGAGGCAAGGACTGGTGTAAATATTTGTATCTCTAGTGCTTAGCACTGTGCCTGGTACATAGCAGGTGCTTAATAAATGTTTATTGACTCACAGCCTATCTTTTCCTCCTCTTATAAAATTCCAGGATGACTCCTGTTCTTTGGATTTCCTTACTGGCTATGTCACAGATTGCTCATAACCACCGTGTGTCTCCCCACTGTGCACCGTATGATATTATATTTTTAAATTTAACTTTTATTCTTAATATAAACACCAAAAAATAAACATTTCCAGATATACAGCAAAACAGAGAAGGCTACATACATGACACTATAATCTCCATTTCATACTGCTTGTTTTAAAAATAAATTTCACACATTCTCTTTTTAAAATAAATTTTTATTGATACTTTTTGCTTTTTTATCATCTAAATTTCTCCCAGTATCCCTTCCCCCACTGAGAGAACCATTTATATATCAAAGACTATTTTCACACATTATTGTCCTGCTTGTTTGTGCTTCCTTCTAAACTTTCTTCTGTTCCTTTCTGTGCACTTCAAAAAAAATGTTAAATGGCCTTTTCTTTTTCGCCATCAATACTGATAACCTTCCCCCAATTAAAAACCAAGAGAAAGAAAAAAACAACCCTTGTATCAAATAAGCATAGCCAAACAAAATCAATCCAAAAATGTGTTTCCCCCCTGCACCTTGAATTCATCACCTTTCTGTCAAAAGTTAGATAACATGCTTCCTCACAGTTCTTCCAGTGACATGGTTGGTCAGTGCATTCATCAGGGTTCTTAAGTATTTCAAAGTTGTTTTTCTTTACAATGTTGTCCTTGTATAAATTGTTCTCCTGGTTTTGGCCACTTCTTTGGGCATCAGTTCATACCATCCAGGATTTTCTGCAGTCATCTCTCTTGTCATTTCTTATGGGACAATAATATTCCATTCCATTCATATACCACAGTTTGTTTAGTCGTCCTCCCCACTAACAGGGGACCTAAGGCGCCCCATTAGATTCTAGTTCTTTTCCTCCCCTCCCCACCCCTTTTAATCCTTTAGTATCAGGAAGTTTGTTGTGCTTGCAATAATTCACCCCCCCCCGTACCATTCTCTTTCTGAACCTATTCCCGTTTCCATCATTATTTGTTTCTCTCTTGAGTTTAATATATTTCTTCAACAAACTGTGTGTTTGGGAGTGTTCAACTCTCCCTTGTTCAATTCAGATAAGAATGAAGTTCATCTGACGCCTGCTGTCTATTTGTAAACTCTTCCTATGCACACCATTTATAAGAAATGTTAAAGCTCCACCACCTTCTTCCTCCTTTCTACAGGAGGATAATCCTTTTATTCTTCTATCTCTTTCACCTTTTAAAACCTCAGAACAATTAATAGTGAAATGGTAAAGATGTTCATGGTTGACTGTTATTTGTGAAGACCTGCAGGTTCTCTACTGATACCCTTTTGGAGGATCACCTTCATCACTCTGTCAGAGCAAGACTGACTATATGTCCCCATCAGGTTTCTGTGGTCACCCCGAGGGGCTGGAGTTTTTTCCTAATGCTAATGGCTCAAGTCCCCATTCAGCTGTGTTCCACTCATGGCTAGTGATCAATGATGAGTGCCCCAATTCCCCTTAACCAATTAACATTAAATAGCTTTATTAAAGGAATAGGTACTGCAGCATTTGACACTGTTGATCACTGTTGAGAAATACCAAGAACAGAAGTACAAATATTTCCCCCCCAACACCCAAGGGCCCATTCTCTCCGAGCCAACTTGGTCCCTGGGGAGAGTGGGCTCAGATTTAATGAGGCTTCTTCAGAGCAGTTGCTCCCACCAAGTTCACTTCTAAAAGAGGCAGAGCTGATGGATTGGAGGAGTTCACAATTCTACTCCTGATGGACCAGGTGGAGCAGGCCCCTCAGGACTCCACTCTCCCATAGTCTGGCTTTCAGCAAATCTCAGCATGGATTAATATGCAGGAAAGGAGACTGAATTCACCCATTGCTCCCCCTCCCTCTCTGCCCTGAGTCCTAAACCCGGCACCCTCCTCTCTCTTCACATCACCAGTCCCACTACCACCTCCCAAGGGCAGCATCCAGGGGTGGGGACCTGGGTCTGCAGGGACGCTTTGGATAGGACCAGACCAAGTGGGACCAGTCTGAGCTGGGCTGGCTCCATGTGTAGCTCTACTCACTTAAGCCTGTGCAGCGCCCGTGGGGGAGGAACAATAAGTCTTTCGGCAGGGAAACTAGACAGGAGGTCCATTTGCAGTAGCAAAATACCAGGAAGTTGTGTCTCGTTTCGGAGAGGAGGGCAAGTAAAAGTTCTGAACTCAAGTGGACTGTAACCACCTTGGTTTACCTTGGTCACTAAGGTCTTGCCTTCCTGTTTCCCTTTCTTTCTTTCTCTTCCACTCCACACATTCTAATGAACCTTACCTGCTGATATAGCTGGTCCAACAGAGAAGGAATGTTAGAGTGGGGGCAGATACAGTCATTTGTGTGCTCAGGGGGTGGGGAACTGTCATTACATTGGTGTGGGAAAGAAATGAACTAGAACCTAAGGGGGGGGATAGTGGGGGTGGGGAGCGGGGTGTGCTCATCAGGTCAAGTCAGTAAGCATTTATTATGAGCCAGGCACTGGGCTAAGCACTAGGGATATAAACCAAGGCAAAAACAGTCTTTGCCCTCAGAGAGCTCACAATTGAATAGAGGAGACAACATGCAAACAACTATGTACAAAGAAGATCTATATGGGATAAATCTAAGATAATCAGAGAGGGAAGGCACTAGCATTGAGGGAGACCAGGGAAGGCTTCTTGCAAAGGCAGGATATTAGCTGAGACTTGAAGGGATACGGGGAATCCAGGAGGCAGAGATGAGGAGGGAGAGCATTCAGAGAATGGAAGACGGCCAGTGAAAATGCCCAGAGTCAGGGCATGGAGTATATTGTTAGCTTCAGCAGCAAGAAGGCCAGTGTCACTGGGTCACAGAGTAAGGAGCCTGGAATTGTTGGAAGGGCCAGGTTAGGAAGGGCTTTAAAAGCCAAACAGAGGATTTTATATTTGATCCTGGAGGAAATAGGGAACCACTGGAGTTTACTGAACAGGGGTGCAATATGGTCAGGCCTGTGCTTTAGGAAGATCACTTTGACAGCTGAGAGGGGGATGGACTGGAATAGAGAGAGACTTGAAGAAGGGGGAATCAACCCAGCAGGCTACTGCAATAGTCAAGGCATGAGGTGATGAGGGCCTGCACCAGGGTGGTGGCAGTGTCAGAGGAGAGAAGAAGGTCTACAGGAGTGATGAGGTGGAATTGACAGGACTTGGCAACAGTTTGGACAAAGGGGCCAAATGTAAGTGAGGAGTTGCCATTAAGGTTTTGAACTGGGTGACAGGGGTGGATGGTGGTGCCTTAGCAACTGGAAAGTTAGGAAATTAGGGAGAGGCTGGAGGGGAAGATAATGAGTTCTATTTTGGACATACTGAGTTTAACATGTTTATGGCGCATCCAGTATAGGATGTCCACTAGGCAGTTGGCGATGTAACTGGAAGGCAGGAGAGAGGGTAGGGCTGGACAAATAGATCTGAGAATCATCTGCATAGAAATGATAATGGAATC
Organism: Phascolarctos cinereus; assembly: GCF_003287225.1. NCBI lineage: Eukaryota > Metazoa > Chordata > Mammalia > Diprotodontia > Phascolarctidae > Phascolarctos > Phascolarctos cinereus. The sequence goes on from NW_027555847.1 coordinate 251,355,597, forward strand.
CATGGGAGCAGATGAAAAATTGTATAGAGGGAGAAAAGAAGAAGGCCCAAGATAGTGTCTTGGGTGACACCTATGGCTAGTAAGTACAAGCTGGATGAAGATCCAGCAAAGGAGACTGAGAAGGAATGGTCAGACAGGTAGAAGGAGAATCAAGAAAGAGAGGTGCTGCCAAAACCTAGAGAGAAGAGAGTGTCAAGAAGGGGGTAATTAATGGTGCCAAAGGCTGCAGAGAGGCCAAGAAGAATGATGATTGAGAAAAGGCCATTAGATTTGGCAATTAAGAGATCATTGGTAACTCTGAAGAAGGCAGTTTCAGTTGAATGATGAGGTAAAAAACTAGATTGCAAAGGGCTTAGAAGAGGGGAAGAAGTGGAGGCACCAGTTGTAGATGGCCTTCTCAAGGAGTTTAGCCACAAAGAGGAGGAGAGAAATAAGATGAAAACTACCAGGGACAGAGGCAGTAGTGTGCTGGTAAAAGTTTAACAACCAGTGCTCTGAAAAGACAACCCCCTTTTAAGTTTAATTTTCATCATTACCATTTTCTCCATCACTTTCTTAAGTACAATCAACAAAACAATATGACTCAAGCCCCGATTTTGTAGTGTTTGCCAATTTTTGAGGCGTAAATGTTCCCACTGAAAATTTAACAATTAACTCTTATGAGTCAGTATGATCTGGCTCCAGCACACCCCTTGGATGAGAGGATCAAGAAAGGGTTTTCTGAGACTAAGGAAGACTTGGACCTGTTTGTGGGCAGCAGAGAAGTAGCCGGCAGACAGAGATTGAAGAGTAACGAGAGAGTGTGGATAGCAGAGGGGACTTTAATCTACTGGAGAAGACAGGATGGAATTGGATTACTTGTTCATGGGGAAGGGTTTGCTTTGGTAAGGAGAAAGGCTATCTTTTTACATAATATAGGGGTGAAGGAGGAGATATAGGCAGAAGGCATATAAATGGTGTGAGATGAGGGGAGAAGACAGAACTCTTGGTAGATGGCCTCATTTTTTTTCCCCGTGTTACATGAGATAAAGTTCTCAGCCGAGAGTGCGAAGCCAAGGGTGAGAAGGTTTTCTAAAGGTTTGGAAAAGCCATTGTGGTGAGTGGGATAGTGAGTAAATTGATTGGGGCGGGGGGAGGTGTAAAAAGATGGAGGAACAGCTGTGGGGAGAACCTATTTGAGATTACGTAACATAAATTTGAGAGGACTTAGGTAGCCCAGTTTCGTGATTTTCTCCAGCTCTGTTCAGTGGCAAGGGAGCAAGGAACAAAGGCAATGGATGATGGGGGTAATCCAAGGCTGAGGCTTGGCAGGGTAAGATTAGTGATAGGATAAAGGATCCAGGGTCTCAGGAGGAGAGTGTAGAAGTGAACTGGTTCACTTAGGGGTCAAGATGGGCAAAGGAAGAGAGTGTAGCTAGTGTAAATCTCCTGGCTTGGGAAAGAACTGAGGGGTGGAGGAATTGGAGATCATGGTGAGGATGAAAAGCAGGATTAGGGGTTGTAAGGCAGAGGGAAAGGTGGAACGACAATAGACTATGACCAGAGAAGGGAATTTCAGAGCTCTTGAACCTGGAAGGGGAGCAATTGTAGACAATGGCACAGTCAAGTGTTTGACCATCTCTTTGTGAAGATGAGGTGGAGTGGAAGAGTAGGTAATGGGGGATGGGTAAACTGAGGAATGGGTAAGCGAATCACCAGATCTGGGTGGTCATCATCCATTTTTGACAAGTCTTGGGATATTTTCAGTTACTTCTTAGAACTGTGCCCCAGGAAGACAAAAGACCTCTCTCTTGTTGTTATTAGGTCAACAAACAGCTGCCTCTGTCTGCCTGGGTGCAGAGACACCAACCACCAAAGGCATTCTGACCTTTACTGAATAATCTCTCACCTGACAGCTTCTGTGGCTCTTCTTCATCAATCCTTGGAGGTCAAGCAATTGTTTCCTCCTTAGGGCACACCACTCCTTCCTCTTCTGGAAATCTCTTCTTTCATTCTCTTTTAAGCTCCAAGGTACAGTTGTCCTTTTCCTTCCTTTACTCCTCCTGACAGCATAGGATCATATCCTTCGACTCTCCAACTTCCTGACAAGGGTCAAGTTTCCCCTCTGTTATTTCAGGTTCTTTTCCCCTGATTGAAGCCTGCTTCTGTTTTTTTGTGTGTGTTTGTTTTTTAGGAACATTTCACAGTTCCTGATAATCTGGAGGGTAAAAGGTGTTCCTCAGGGCTCTTCACTTTTTCTTCTAGGAAGGAAACCAGCCTATGCTTGGAACAGAGATAGTGTCAGTAGTCTCAGGTCTCTGTTTTTGACTTCGACACCCTCTGGTAAGTCTCATCGGCCTCAGTTTTCTCCTCTTATATGAGGACAATAATGTTTTCAATGACACCATAAAGAGTCCTTTGAAATCCTTAGCATAGATAGTATCCCCTTGTGTGCACAGCCCTGCACTAGGAACCCTGGAGAGGATAAAAAATAAATATAAATCTATGGTCCTTGTCCTTTTGAAGTTTACAATTCATTTCAATTCGACTTTGTAAATTGATACAACCACCAGAAAATTTGTGATTCAGCAAGTTTCTACCATTAGAAGTATTCAAGCAAAGGCTGGATGACCATTGTTCCATTTGTTCGTTCATTCATCCATCCATTCATTCATTCAACATTCGACAAATGCTGACTAAGTACTTGCTGTATTTGAGTCATTATTCTAGCTGCTGGTGGGGGATACAGTTTAAAATAGAACCTCTTCCCTCAAGGTGCTTATAATCTATTAGAGGGGAATAAGATATATAAGGAAATAAATAGAACACAAAACTTGGTGTGGCAAGTGTGTGACTGAGGTTAGAACAAAGGATTGAGGAAATCCTGAAGAGGGAGAAATCATTTGTGGCCTGACGGATGAAAGGCATTTGCCTGCCTTAGGCAAGGTCTAAAAATGGTATACTTTGATCTAAGTTACTATCCACCAGAGATTTTGAGTTTTCACTGGAGGATATGCAACTTAACCTTGCAAAATCATTATTGTGTTCCATAAAAAGTGTAACTGTCTGTGCCTTAAAAAAAAAAGTTTAAAAACTGTTCCTGGTTGCTTTCCTTTCCCTGTCCTCTCCTAGTGGCCTGTGAAGGAGCTGGCCCTAGTCCCTGCCTTGGGAGGACAAAGCCCTCAGCGTTCTGGTGTGCCCAAAACAACATTGGATATGTAGTTGGAAGACTTGACTATAATTCCTCTCTCAGCAACCCCATCCTGGGTCACCTTGGACAAGTCCTTTAATCTCTTGGGAATGGTTTTCTTGTCTGTTAAATGAGGCTGGAGTAAATGAGCTCAGATTGTACGGGTCTAAGCTCTCAATCTTACATGTACATCCATGGAAGGCTTCATGGTAGAGGTGGCATTCAAATTGGCATTTGTGGGATGGAAGAAAGGACACTTTAAGTAGAGGTAAATCAATGAGCCAGGAAGGCATGGGCTGTGTTGTTAGGACAATGATTTTGATCCCCTGATTTAGCTGGGGGTAGGGATAGGGATGGGAGGGGATATATTGTTTTGATACATCATTTACTTCACTCAAAATGACTACTCCACCATAGAGGCTTTCCATAAAAGAAATAGCTGGACATCTAATAATTGTGTTTGCAACTAACGTATGTGTTACTTTTGCTAACAAAAAGGCAGCTGGGTAGTACAATAGATAGAGAGCTGGACCTAGAGTCAGGAACACCTGAGTTCAAATCCAGCCATTTATTAGTTTTGTCAAAATAACATTTATTAGTTATGTGACCCTAGGTATGTGACTTAACCTCTGTTTGCCTGTAAAATGGGAATAACAGCAGTACCTACCTCACAGGGTCATGAGGGTCAAATGAGATATTTGTAAAGTGTTTATCACAGTGCCTGGCACATAGTAGGTGCTTAATAAATGTTTGTTCCCTTCCCTTGGAGGCTTCTCTTCTTCAGGCTAAACATCCCCATTTCTTTGAACAGAACCTCAAATGGCATGGCCTTAAGGCCCTTGATTTTCTGGATTCCCTTTCTCTGTGTGCTTTCTCACTTATCCACCTCCTTCTTGAAATGTGGCCCTGGGCATGTAACATAACATTCCAAATAGGGTCTGTTTGGGGCAGAGTGCAACAGAACTCTCCCCTTCCTAGCTTTGAAAGGTGTGCCTTCTTTAAGGCAGCTGAAGGTTGTATTAGCTTTTTTTTTTTCCCCTGCTGCTGTATTACTAAGTTGACTCACTGAGCTTGTATCTCATCAAGGCACCCAGATCTTTTTCAGAAAGACTGCTGACTAGCTAACTACACCTTTTCCCATTTTCTAATTTGTAAGTTGATTTAACATTTATCCCTATTGGATTTCAGACAACTGGATCTGGCCCAGTGTTTGAGCATGCATCTTGTTGGATCCCTCTCTGTCACCATGCATATTTACTGGCTTTCCACCCCAGTTTCACACCACCAGCAAATCTAATGTCATCTATTTCTATTTCCAAGTTTTTGACCAAAAAAGTTAAATAGTAAAGGACTAAGCACAAATTCTTGGGAATATTCCACCTCAGACCACCTTCCAAGTTGACCTTAAACTCTAAATGATTAATTTTTAGGGTCCAGCCATTCAACCAGTTTCAAGTCCAACTAACGGTACTGTCATCTATCCCACATCTTTCCATTTTGTCCACAGCATATAGTATAAAATACTTTACCAAAAGCTTTGCTAAAATCCAGATAAATGATATTTATTACACTCCCTTTATCAACATAGTCCTGTTGAAAAATGAAATGAAATGAATCTGGTATGAAGGCTTGTTGGCTTTGTGATTATTGCTCCTTTTTCTAGATATTCACCAATCATCCCTTAAACAGAATTGATAGAATCTCACCACACATAAAAGTCAAGATGCCTGGCCTACAGTTCATAGACTTTCTTCCCTTTTAAAAAAACAAAAAACCAAGAAAGCTTAAAAAAAAAACTGGAAGATTTTCTAATCTTCTCTAATCCTATGGTACCTATTCCATTTCCCATGATCAAAGATCAATGACTTTCATTAATCATACCTGCCAGTCCTTTCATCTGGGTCTGGTAAGAGAGACCAGTTGAAAGTACGAAGGAGGGGCAGCATTTGTTTCACTTTGGCTAGATGTTCTCCTTCAAAAGACAAGGAAACCTTCTTTGAGAATTGGTCTAGGGGACTTAAGGCTCAAACCACTAATGTGGTTTCCTGGAGAGTAGAAAGTCCAGCCCATGAGCATTTCTTAGGCTTAATGGAATGCCCGCTGCTGTGCTAGTCAACACACCTTTCTGGCCAGGCACTGCCACCAGGGCAAATGCAGAGGGGAGCTGTGTCCACTTGAATCAATGTTTCCCTATTGAGTCTCTGTTTAATAAGTAAACTTCTATTTATAAATCATCATATGGTCCATGAGTATTTCATTGTGTTTCAAACCCAAGCCTGAATATCAGCTGGGCCTGAGTTGGATTTGGCCTAAAACATCTGGCAATAAATCTGCAAGATAAGTTAGAATAACTTTGAGATTGAAGATGGGGAAGGGTGATATAGAATGCATAGATGCTTAGGTGTTTGGATGACTGGATGCAGGAGTAAGGCACCTTGTGGCTGCTTTATTTCTGACTGAACAGGGTAAGTTATCTCAATGGGGCATGGAAAGGGTGCCATTGACACTGCAGAATTAGTCCAATGGGTGTTTAAGGGTGTTGACTGGGAGAATGAAGGTATTGAAAGGGCTTTTTTGCTAATGATCCTTAAAAAAAAAATCCTAGGACACCTGCATAAGAAAAATGAAAATGCATTAACTCAAGATAAATGTGAATGTACTTTGAATTCTTAGCAGTATGCCCTAAAGACTAAGGGGCAATTTATAGATGTAGTTAATAGTGCAAGTGAAACGTATGATACTGATTAGGGCAATGACCAATGTATATGGGAAGTATGGTCTCCAACCTAGAAGTTGCTATAAAAAAATTTTATTGATTTTGTTTTACATCACCAAAATTTCCCCTAGTATTCTTCCTTCTTCTCTTTCCCAAAGAACTATCCTATATAATAAACAACATTTTAAGAGAAAAAAAAAAGAAAAAAATGAGTAAAAGTGAACAAGTCTGAAAATATTTGCATGTCCCACACTTGTGGGCTTCTCTTTTCTGTAAAAGGAGAGGTAGGGGTGTCTTCTCATATCTCTTCTTTGGACCAGTGCTTGTTCTTTGCAATTTTGCAACATTAAGATTAAAGAAAATACATTTTTTATTCTTTTTTTTAGATCACCAAAATTTTCCCCAGTCATTCCATATAACAAATAATTTTCAAAGATAAAAAAGAAATCAGCAAAATTATTTAAAATGGTGCAAAAGTCTGAAAATACATGCAATGCAACATACTAATGGACCTACCCCCTCTGCAAATGGATGGAATGGGGTTGTCTTCTCATATCCATTTTTTGGGGTCATGCTTATTTTTTGCAATTTTGCAATACTCACTTTTAAATGTTTTGTGGCTATTCTTTCCATTTACACAGATCCCCTCTGCCTCTGCATTTGTCATAGTCAAAGCACCTGGCCAGAAAGGTGTGTTTGACTGACACAGAAGTTGGTATCTTCCCATTTACGTTGTTGTAGTGATCATGTATATTGTTTTCTTGGTTCTGCTTACTTCATTCTGCATCAGGTTATTTAAATCTTTTCATGCTTTTCTGTACTGATAACCATCATTTTTTACAGCAAGTCATATTCCATTACATTCATGTACCATGACTTAAGACATTCCCCAATCTACTGATATCTGCTTTGTTTCCAAATCTTTGTCACACACAAAAAATGTTGCTATAAATATTTTGATGTATGTGGAGACTTTCTATCAATGACCTTGTTGGGGTATGAGCCCAATAATATAACATGTGAGCCAGAGCATGAATATTTTAGTCACTTAATTTGAATAATTCCAAATTATTTTCCAAAACGGTTGTAGCGATTCATGGCTCCACCAGCAATGCCCCAGTGTGCCTATCTTCCCACAACCCTTCCAACATTGACTATTTTTGTCATCTTTGCCAATTTGCAAGGTGTTTGGTGAAACCTCACATTCAACCTAGAGGTCTAGCTAGTAATTGTGTCAAATTTCACTGAGATTAGAGCCGTGAGAAAAGAGGATAGGAGTGAAAGTGAGGATAACTGGGAGCCACATGGTCTCTGCTCAAGAAACTCAAGTCATAACATGTTACTAACACTACAGGGTGATTTTTATCTACAAGGGAATTGGAGGATGGGTGGGATTTCATCACCAAAGAACTTGGAAGACTGCATAAGAAGTTTAAACAATTTAATGAGTTATTGGAACAATGGTTGTAGAATGGTCTAGTAGGGCCAAGGTAGAGCTCCTCCCAGCCATTGAATTGCATCAGCTTAAAGAATCTTACTTAAGATTTACTTTGCAAAACCAGGTGAATCAGTTAGAGGTCCCAGATGAGATCTGTTCTTTATTCCATTTTGAGTGGCTAATGGGGGGAGTTGTACGTACCTCGCCCCATAAAGATGAATTCTCTTTGTAGCCAGTTCCTCCATGAGAGTCAGCAAAGGGTTGAAAATTACTATAAGAGATGTGTTAGACTAGATCTGACATTCCACTATGACCCTGATGCCCTATGCATCAGGAACAAGCAGACCTTATCTTCCGGGCAGAGCCCCACTTGAGTTGTGTCAATGTCAGTGGTTATTCTATGACGTACCATGTAGAGGCCTGGGCAGACCAACTAGTCACATTTGAGCAAGAGATTGAGATAGTCCCAGTGCCTATCTAGGGAAACAAGGCTGTCCATACAACCCCATTCCAAAAGGATGAAGATGCCCTTCCCTCTAAGCAGCTAGGGATCCCTTTGGAAGATGGGGTTGATGACTACTCGCCAGAACACGGGAGCGCTAGGAAAACTGTATGAGAACATCTGGGCGTGGGCAAGTAAAAGCTCTTCTGTCCCATCAAAGCCTTAGGGTATCTTTGCTGAGGTAGAGTTGGGTGGTAAGGCCCACAACTGGTTCACAGTTGTAGTGGATAATCAGGCTGGGTGTATATGGGAAAAGACATAATGAGTACTTGTCAGTCAGTACCTATCAGACATGATTACTCTAACCTCTACACCAATTACTGGGGGTAGGGTCAAATGGGAAACCTTGGAGTTTCCTGAAGTTGCCATGTAGGCAACCTCCAACGGTATCAAGTCTTGGGATAGGAGGTGAAAGATATTTTTTCCTTAGTGATGGAGATAAACAAAGATGGAGTACTTTGCTATACTAACTTCCAAATTTACAAATAATATTTGTAAAAAACACTTAGCACAGTGCCTGACATAATGTAGGCAGTATATAAATGCTTATTCCCTTCTTTCCCTTACCTTCCCAGTGTGGCCAGTGAAGAAGATGGGTGACACTTGAAGGCTCACAGAGAACTGAATGAAGTTGCTATGCCTAATAATGTGGCTAATTAGGAGCCCAACAATGTGACAGACCAGGTGGCCCAGGCCTCAGGAGAGTAGTATGGAGTGAATTGTTGTTGCTTATGCCTTTTTCTCTATTCCTGTGGCTGACATTGGTCAGAGGCTGCTCACTTTTTTCCTGGAAGGAGTAGGGTGTAACCTTTCCAAGGTTACCTGAATTTTCCTTCACATATCCAGTCTTATGGGTAGAGACCTGAAAGAGAACTTATTTCCTCAGGACATCAGTGTCCATTATATGAAACAACATGAAAGTCTATTTGGCTGGAGTGAATGAGGAAAGGGGAGAAATGCATAAGACTGGTTGAGGCCAAGAAGGGCTTTAAAAGCAAGAAGAGTTTATATTTGATCCTAGAGGTAATAGGGAACCACAGGAGTTTACGGAGTGAGGCAATGGCATAGCTGGACCAGAACTTTAGGAAAATTATTTTTGCAGCTATGTAGAGGATGCATTAGAGTGGAGATAGATGTGAGGCAAAGTGACCAATTAGGAGGCTGTTGCAATAAATCCACATGAGAAGGGATAAGGAACTGAACAGAAGTGGTGACTATATGATTAATGGGAGGGGACAGATGTGAAAGATGTTAGGCAAGTAGAAACGACAGATTCATGGTTCAAAAACAGTTATTACAACTTTAGGCTACATTAGGAGACCCATATCCAGAACAAAGTATCCCTGGTCAGATAACATCTGGAGTACTAGGTTCAGTTTTGAATACCACATTATAGGAAGGACATACTGAAAAACAAGAGGATAATCAGTATGGTGATAGGCCTAAAAATGTCATATGGGGACTAGTTGAAGGAACTGGCAATGTTTGCCTATAGAAAACTTGCAGGACATTATACCTGTTGCTCTCTCAAAGACCTTTAATGGCTAACTCTTGTCGTCTTTTCTTGGTCCTCACCCTTCTTGAACTCCGTGAAGCATGACACGGTTGGTTACCCTCCCTCTCCTGCATTCTCTCTCTTCTCTGGGTTTTGGTAATGCAGGTTCTCTTCTCTTGTTCCAGGCATGTGGAATACTGTAAACAAATGCAAATGTAGGAAATCCCAAACTGTGTTTCAGGGACAGTGTGTAAACCAGTTTGGCTGAAATAGTGTTCTTGTAAGGAATGAGTGGGATTACCAAAGACATGACAGGACCCTTGGGAAAAAAGTGACCATGTCATCCGACACTTCAAAATATTAAAGGAAAGGAACACAGGTCACATCCAGGCACATATCTCACAAGTTCTAAGAAATATCAAGATGTTCTGAGAACTACAGGTATGATCCTAAGACATCTTGAAAGGGATAGGAGACCATAAAGAGCAAAATTCTGACCACATAATCACTAATAATCTAGATGAAAAAGAAAAGGGAGGAAACATGGTAGAGGCCAGTGAGCTTGACTTCAATTCCTGGCAAAATTCTAAAAGACATTATTAGTAGAGGTAGTATGATTAGTGAGTATATAGGAAAGGTAACAGGAATCATAGAAGCCAGCATGATTTCACTGAGATACGGTCATATAAGATACCTCATTTCCTTTTCTGACAGAATTACTAGACTAGTATACTATGGGAATGCCATGGAATTCAGCAAAACACTTGGCAAAGTCTCTCCTGCTATCCACATGAAGAGATGTGGATTATACCACAGGTGCTAAATTCATTCTCCTAACATTCCTTTTAGAAGCTCAACCAGATTAAAATGTAATCAAAAATGTTTTACAATATAGCTAATGTGTAATTTTCTAAGTCAATATACAGCCTCAGGAATGTTCTGTTTGAGTTTGACACCCCTGGGCATTCAGAACAGATTCAATGACCAAACCTGAAGAGCAGTGAGCGATCCCTGGCTCAGTGTCCACTTGGAAGTCTCTTGTGGAGTGTTCCAGGAATCGGTCTGCAGCTCTTTGCTATCGAATGGTTTTATCAATGACTTGGATGAAGTCATAGGTGATATGCTGACATGTCTGAGTTGTCCTGTCATCCTCGGACCCTAATGTTTAGGTTCACAAGCAAATGGAACCCTTATTTTCCAGCAGTCTCTAGATCACTTGATCTCTGCAAATCATGATGCTAATTTTTTAAATGACCATGCACTGCAAAGAGGTTCCATTTCTCATTCTATCCCTCTAAAGCTGCCTCCTATAGTACATACTTTGTGACATGTCTGGTATGTTTGAAAGGCCAGACAGCTGGCTTCAGCAGGGAGTCACTGAAAAAGATATGTGCTCAAAATAATTGAGCCCCAAAACAAATTACCTAGGAAAATAATCTATTTTATAAGAACTGCTGGAAAAAAACTATTAAATAGTATAGCTTAAATTAGGCTTAGACCAACATCTTTCACCACATTCAATAATAGATTCAAAATAGATAAGAGAACTCAATATTAAAGGCTGTGCCATTAAAAAAAAATTAGAATAGAGGCAAGTAATTTAGCACTTACAGATACGGAGTATGAGATGAGTTCTTAATCAAGCAAGAGATTGAGGCAATTTCAAAGAATAAAATAGATAATTTTGTTTATATGAAATTGAAAAGCTTTTGCATAAACAAAATTAACACATCTAGGATAAGAACAGAAGTAGTCAATTGGAGGGAAAAATTTTGCATCATGTATCTCTAACAGGGGTTTGATATCCAAAACATGTAGACAACTCCCACAAATATATGACCAAAAGTCATATCTTAAGTGACCAAAGACACGAGGAAACAGTTCTCAAAAGAACTGCAAACTATTAACAACCATACAAAAGAATCTTCTAGAGTTAGCACTTCTTAAACTGTGGGTCGCAATCCCATTGGCAACAGTAGAAGATTTCTGAATATGCAGCAACCAAAAATTAATTCAAAATCAAAAGCATAATGAAACTGAGGTTTTTCTGGCAGCACTTGCCTGTGCTGCATCACCCATCTTCAGTGCAGCCTTGGGTTCTGAACACAAAGCATGTGCACTTTTCACTGTGCATGCCCTCAGACCATGCAAGCCAACAGGTCGTGGGTGGGAAAAGTTTAAGAAGCTCTGCTCTAGATCACTAATAACAAGAGAAATATAAATCAAAACAACCCTAAAAGTTTTAACTCACATCCAACAGACTGGCATTGATGATATGAGAAGAGTCAATGTATGAGAAGTTTTGGAAAGACTAATTATATGTAAATATTTGGGAATATGGCATTCACAAAGGATAATGAAAAACAACAGTGGCCTCTTGAAGGAGGTTTGTCCTTCCCTGAACCTAAGGCACTTGAGAATGGCATTAGGGAATGACGACCAAGGATCTCCAATGGAGGGCATATTTTAACTGGTGAATACTTTGGTACACAAATGCAGGAAAGATAGAGGTGGCCAAAAGAAAACCATACTACACAAGGGACAAGAATTAATCTGCTTCTCCAGCTTAGTGCTCTTCTGGCATCTCAACAACCCTGCCTTCTCCTTATTTTTCCACTGGACCCAAGGAAGGATCTGATAATCAAGGAAGAGCTACTTTTGAGTGCGTCACAAAGAAGATGACCATCTCCTTCATTTTCTCCACTAGCAAGTAAGACCTGGATGGGTGAAATAGTGTTGCTTGTAGACAATAGAGAAGCAGCCAGCAGAAAGGCAGAGAGTGAAACTATGTGAGTGGGGATAAATGAAGGAGCAGTCTGATGGAGAAGTTGGGATGAAATGTGCCCTTCATTTTCTTGTCTATGCCATGAAGTTAAGCCTATCATTAAAACTCTCATTGATACTGAATGTGACACCTGGTGGTGGCACTTGTGGTACCCTGCTTAGGGATTATTGGGCTCCTTAATAAAGCTGTCCTTAATATCTCTCTCACTGTTGAGCACCTGGAAAACCTTGACATCCACCTGCTATAGCAAGAAATAGATTTTGTTGCCAATGTGGTATTCCAGAATTGCCAACTCCTTGATCTTCCATACCGCATCAAGTAGGAGTCTGTGCCTTAATACCTTGTGTTGCACCTATATTTTACGACTCTGGACAGATTGCAACATATTAGGAAGAAATATGTGGTAAATACAGTGGTTGCCCAGGCCCGTTGTCCAGTAACAGCCAGTGGACCCCACTTGACTGGATCATTTCCCTTCTGCCTTCTATATAACTGCATGGGTTAAAAATTTGCTTCAGTTGGTTCAAATTGTTTTAATCATACTTCTTGTTCTACGTTCTCTTTTCTAAGCTTCTGCAGATTCATGGGTCCCAAAGCCCCTCACCTTTCTGTCTCCCATACGGTCAGATGATCTTTTGGGCCAAGTGGGATTCGGGCTTCAATACAAAAATCCTTTTCCAGTTGGCAAGTAAAATCTCTGTAGGGCTTATGTGACTAGCCTCAGTCTAGTTCACTGTCACTTCCTATACAACAAAATATTCAAAACGCTCCTTCTGGTAGAAAGAATTAGGAACAAAGTAGATACTCACTGACTGAGTAATGGCTAAGCAAATCGTGGAATGTGCATTCCTGTTCTGTAAGGAAAGACAAGCATGCTGAATACAGAGAAGGGAGTAAAGAGCTACATGAAACTAATTCACAGTGAATTACGCAGGATCAGGAAAACTACACGCGCACATACAATGACTACAACCATGGAAATAAAGAGAAAGAACAACTGCCACAAGACAATCAAAAGTGAGTGCTTCGGAATTATGAAAAATAGGCTTGGCCTCAGAGAAGAGATAGGAGAAGCCCCCTCCTCATTCTGCAGAGGCTGGGAGGCCATGGGTACAGAACATAGCATGTAAGGTCAGATTTTTCCCATGTGTTGATTTGTTTTGAATTTTTTTCCCTTCTTCCTCTTTTTCTTTTAAAACCATTCTCTGTTACTGAGAGTGGGAAGGGAGAGGATACTTTGGTGGGAAAATCCAAGTGATATAAAAATAAAATATATGAATAAAAATGGATTTAAAAAGATATCTGCTTTGGTTTCTGAATTCTGTGTTTCAATTCTATTCTTAATGCTTAAGGAAAATAAGGGGTAGGAAATAAGAGGTAGGAGAATTTTCCCAAAGAATCCTCTTTCCTAGTCCCTACATTTCCTCTTCTTCCCCCTGGGAATGCTGGGTTCCTGCTGAGGTTTCCTAGTCTATTAAATAAGGCTTCTTTCTATGATAGGTTGGGTTCTGGGTCATTAGACTGTGTATAGTGATATGACTTCAGATATTTCTGTGTATAAAGCTAACTGATTTAAATAGGGGTAGAATACATGCCTTTGGCCTGACTGATATTGTGAGGTCACACATGCCACCATTATGTACTTTCATACCTATTCCAGTCCCTAGAGTGCTAACTGGACATGAATGCCAATTCCTAAGGACTCAAGAGGGTCTATCTCTCTTCCTACTGAGGCCCTCCCACCTTCCACCCTGTACCTTAGTTTCACACACACTCTTTCACACCATGTTGCACTGGAATAATATTTATTTTTTTTTCTTGGCAAAAGTCAAGTGCTACATTTTTAAAAACAGAAAATCCCAAACAATCAAATGCATTACCCATCACAGAAGAGGGTCAGGCAACAGTACAAAATACCGTACTTGATCTTTTTTCTTTTTTTGTTTTGTTACAAGTATTTGTTTCCTTTAAAGTGATAGAAGTTCTTTGAGAACTAAGTAATCTACAGCCTGTAGTTTAATACTAGGAGAAAAAAAACAAATTAAGAGAGTTAAAGATTTGTAGCATCTAGCATTTTGCTTAATTCCCTGTTGATAGCACCTATTTCTCTAGGTTAGAAAGGGAGAATTCCACAACCAAAGTTGTTTCTGTCGTGTCATGAAGTCAGTGCAGAATTTTAAGCATATAACTTCACTTTCCAAGCTCCCTGGACACAGAGCATCTCTGCATCCTCCCCTCATCAACTTGGATGATTTAGGGAGAAAAGGGAGATGACAGCTCTTGTTCCCAGGAAGTATTTCTGGCAGCTAATTGGAGTAAGTGCTCAAAGGAAAAGAGGAAATCATCGAATCAAGGGAACAGCCGTTGTTTGCAACATGATGAGTTTAAAAGCAGGGAACAATAGGCTTATATGGCAAGTTTGTCACTGCTATGTTCAAAAAACGTGGAGCCCAAACATACAAATTATTAAGGTGGGGGAATGGAATAGGAAGAGTATTCCTATTTACTAATTACATCAATGCTGCTACTGCTGGCCCGCCCCTCTGACCAGGCAAGGATGAGGAGCACTCAAGGGAGTCAGACCTCAGCCATGGGACTCTGGGGCCAATACCCTCCCCCACCACACCAAGAGACTAATATTTAACACACTAGGTACACACTACACACAGATACTCAGCCCCCATCCCCAGGCTGAACTTGCTTCTGAAGGGAAAACCAAACCAAACCAAACCAAATTCATCAGGGTAATCCAAGGAGGGAAGGAAAATGGAACAAGGAATTTCCCCAGCGCCAAAGGAGACCCAAGGTTCCCCTGGCTGGCTGCAGGCCCCCAGTCTGGATTTGTTGGGTTTTTTTCCTTTTCTTTTTTTTAGAGGGGGAGGAAGGAGGAGAGCTAATGGGAGGTAGGAAAATCTGGCATAATCCAGTACTTAAACTTCTTCTACCCCTTTTCTAAAAGCTCCATCAGAGAAGCAAGAGCAGGCCAGGGGAATGGGAAGTGACACATAGGCAGAAGCCTTCTCCTCAGGGAGCCAGAGGGGCAAGGGGAAGGCAAAGGAAAGGGAGCACTTGCCCCTCTTGTATCCTGGAAGCCCTAGGGGATAGCCCAGGAAGGAGACTCTGACACAGGGCCTCAGGGGATGCCTGCAATCTTTCGCAATGGTTTTTCTGGGTGATGGGGTTTTTTTTTCTGCTTTTCTGTTTTTGTATACAGTGTCATTAGACTTGTACTTTAAAAAATAAGATAAAACCAGTCCCAAAGCTGGACTCTGTGGATAAAGTAGTTTCTTTTATAAATATTTTAATTACAAGTAATCCTCACTCCATGTAATTTCAATGACACACATAGTACCTGTGCGCACACACACATCCACACACACACCCACACACATACAGCCCCCAAACTTTCACAGAAAGTCTGACAGCAACCACATAAGTATAAAGGAATCCTACCTCACAACAGCAAAGTAGGGATGAGTATGACTGTGTCAGCCTAAAGCAGAAGCCAAATAGGGGAAAGTGTGTCACTTAAAAAGGAAATACAATATGGGATTAACAAAAAATCCTTTGGATAAGAAGCAAATGAAAAGCCAAAAAAAATATTAAAGCAAAATTCTGATTGCCAAAGGGGGGAAAAAAGAAAAAGCCACTTTAGACCAACGTACGGAGCCTGTGTCAAATGCCCAAGTCAAAAGCAAATTCTGGTGTTCTGATAAGACAAGGGCATCACACAATTGAAAAATGAAAAGAAGAAACAAGGAAACTGAAGATGGAAGTTAGTGTAAATCTCTGCATTTCAGAAGAGTTATTCATTAGCTCCAGAGCCCGGCATAGTTCCCATGGAGCCCTGAAGGGAGGGGACCTCCTGCCACAAAGAGTTTCGTTCCAGACGAGTCGTAGCAGTGGGTGTAAACAGCATTGGGGAAGAAATCAATGTCTGAAAAATAATTCCTCCAAGTTTCATCATGATTCTGTTGGAAAAAGGAGGAGAAAAGGGTCCATTAGCTCCTTTATGTAAGGAAAGTCAAGTCACAGGAAATGTATCATACTGCATTCAGAACTGGAGCCAGGAGACTCGACCTCAGAAGAATGAATCTGTGCCACCCGGACACAGGAGTGTAAATCCCATTCTACTACTTTGGTTAGGAAATTGGTAAAAAAAATTCAAATGATGAGGCCATTTATATCAATGTTTTATAGCGATGTTCATTAATATCTTTCTCCCAGATCCACCAGTGAATGGCTGCCCCTGAGTAAAGCATTTAATTTCTCTGAAACTTCCTTCATCACAAATATGTAAAGGTAAATCATAGAATAAAGGTGAAGGGGCCCGGCCCACCTAGTCTTTTTGCTCCTATGTGAACCAGGAGTATAGCAAAAACGTTCATCAAAATGAGGGAGCTCTTTTTCTGATGCCGCCCAAGCCTCTCCCCAGCCTCTGCCCCCCGATGGAAGGCTCACTCACCAGCCAGCCTTTGCCAGTGGTCAGCTTCAGATTTTCCCCCGCGAGCTTGGGCTTGGACCCAAAGCAGGATAAGTGCTTCTCTTCCAGAAACCTCTGGGTGCGGATGTCATAAAACAACAGGGAGCCCTGCCCTGTGCCCACAGTGATGATGTGCTCGTAGAAGCTCACCGAACGGATGCCTGGGGCCAGGGGAGAGGAGAGTGATCAAAGACAGACACAGGATCATCTTCAAACATGCCACCAAAAACCCATGGTGGTTTTCTCCTGCCTGTTGTATCTGAACCTTATAATGTGGCCTTCTAAAATCATCAATAGACTACTGAGTCAGTCCTCAGGGCCATCCAGCCAATGATGATGATCCTAGTGGGAAACCAAGGGATACTATGTCAAAGAGAATGGTGATGGAGACTCTTTAAAAAGTCTCAAATCAAAAGTTCCAGGCACATCTTTAACTTTCTCTAGTAACTTAAAGGTTGAATGGTGGATGACAGACCCAAGTGCTTCTTAAACCTGTGTATGGTTCCAGTTTGAACGGCTGGCCTTTCAGGTTTATGAATTCTCCATTTACTCTGTTCACTGTATAAAATTGTGATTTTTAATTGCCATAAAACTACTGCCATCATGCTTCTAGGGAGTTGTGAATATAAACTAATGGGAATGATTGCTAAAAACAGAGCTTATGCATTATTCAAATGAATATCCTTCAAAGCAGTGCTCCTGGAAGGCAAGTCATTTATACATCTATTCCAGGGACACTCCCACTTAGGAACTCCTCTTTGGCAATAGCTTACGGAATCTGCTTCCAAGTCAGGCAACAAAATCAGATATCACAATTAGGACTCTTTTTTTTTTTACAACAAAAAATGGTATTCTCTAGCTCAATTCCCTACTTTGCATGGCAGACAGGGATCTAAGTGACTCATGGCATTAACTAAAAACCGAACACATTTTCAGAGGATGAAGATTTCTTGCCCCTGAGGCTATTCAGAAGGATGACTCCAGAGTCAATTCTCAGAGAAGTCCCAGAAAGGTCTTGAGCAAGGGCAATGCCACTAAGTCTGAGGCCTCCCACGGAACCGACAAGCAAGGACAACTCTCATTTGGATAAAAAAGTTCTTGCATATTGTTTAAAAAAACCCCAACACAACAACCTTACAATGCCATGGTTGTCACACCTCATCTTATATTACGTTTATTCATTCGACAGCTATTTAATGAACGACAATCATGTACAAGACATTATCCTAAGAATTAGTACTGATAGGGATACAAAGACACAGAAAAAGTCATGGTCCCTGACCTCAAGAAATTTACAACCTAGTTTCATGAATTGGCATGGCCAAGAATTTATCACCCAGCAGGCCAGTTTACTGATGATAAGCTTCCCTGTATTAAGCTAGGCTGGTCCTTGTACAGCAGACTTAAGTCTACTGCTGTGACCACAGGGGCAAAAATACATGACCATAAATGACTAAAATAAAAGGTGATATGTAATAAGTGCTGTTAATTATGCCAACAAAGTGCTATAGAGTGGAAAGAATACTTCAAGATGAATTGGTCAGTCTATGAAGGCTTCTAGGAGGATATAACATTTGAACCGGGCCCTATCAGAAGGATTTTGGCAGCTAGAGATAGGACATAATGGCATATCAGATAGATGAAATTGTGAGCCAAAGCACAGAACTGGAGAAACAAAAGTGTCTGGAGAAAGGGATAATCCAGTCTGGCTGCAGTAAATGGTAAGTATAGAGGAGAGGCAGGAGATAAGGCTAGAACAGAAGCCTGGGATCATTTTGTGGAAACCCCTAAATATCAAGTTAGGGAGTCAGGACTTTAATTTACAGATACTTGGGGGGAAATGTAGGTTTTTGTGCAAGAGAGTAACATGATGTGAGTAATGCTTTGATCTGGTGCTTGTATAAGATATTATTATACTACAAGAGGGAGAAAGTAGAAAAAGAAAACTAGTTAGGAAGTTATTGTATCAGCGCACAATAATGAGGTTAACCACAGATATGAATAGAAAGGAGTACATGGAAGTGATAAAGGGAGGGGGGAAAAGCTAGGGAATGCGACAAGTCAAAGAGAACTCTCAGGTTTTCAGCCTGGGTAACAGAGAATGGAAATACCATTGACAGAGGGAAATCCGCAAAAGATGATTTTCTGGAAAAAATAACAAGTTTGGGTTTTAAATAGACTGAGTTTCAGATGCCAGATGGATATAAAAAGTAGAAATGTACTTTGAAAATGTGAGACTGAAACTTGGAAGATGGTTCAGTGATGAGATCTATTTATTTCAGGAGTTATCCACTGAGGGGCAATAACTAAAGTCATGGGTATGGATGAAATTAAGGTAGAGAAGACACAATCTTGGCACTCATATTCAGGGGGCATGAGGAAAAGAAGCCAGCTAAAAAGTTATAGAAGGAACAGTTAAAGTGGGAAGACAAGATTCAGGATAACACTGTCAGAAACCAAAGAAAAAAAGAATTCAAATAGGAAGGGGAGATTAATAGCATCAAATGCTATGGAAAGGAGAATGTGTAATGAGAAAAGGCTGTTGGCTTGATACTGAGGTCACTGGCAGCTTTTGAGGCTAGTTTATATGGAAACAAAAGTACAAAAGTCAGACTGGATAGGATCAAAGAGGAAAGGGGTAGTGAAGAAGAGGTAAACATAGTTTAATCTATGTTTATAGATCCAGGGGTGGGGAACCTGCAGTCTCCAGGCCACATTTGGCCTGGATTAGACTACTGATTGAGGATTAGACTATCGACTAGAGATTGATGGTAGGAAGGAAAGACAGGACAGTAGCTAAAGTGACATTTATTTTAATTAATTTATTTAGGATACGCTAGAGGGAAGGAAGGCAGTAGAGAGGACTAGACTGAAGATACAAGAGAAAAAAAGACAATAGGGTAGTCTTAGAAACAACAGGTAGGGATATGAGCACAGGAAAGGATTAATCTTAGAAACAAAGTACTCTTAGACACAGGAAGGAGTTAACATACAGATAAATTTTAAGATGGAGAAGACAACTTTGAGAGATGGCCTAAATAATAGTAAATTGGCCATTTGCTCTAAATAAAAGGTATAAGGGAGGGAGATGGAGTTTGAAGAATATGGAAGGAGTTTTAAAAAGTTACTATGAGATATTAACAACAGTGCTACTAGCAGTGAGGTCACAGTTGAGGTAAGAAGTCTTGAAATTATGTTATAAGAAGAACAGTTCAGAAAATTGAGCCATGTAGCCTGAAGAAAAGGCTTAAGTGGGACAGGACAGCTGTTCTCAAATATCTGAATGACTGTCTAGATGAAAGAGGCTTATTCTGTTTTATTCCAGAGGATAGAACTAGGACCAAGAGGTGAAAGTCACGGGTAGAAGACTTCAGTCCAATATGGTTTCTAGCAGTTAATAGTAAAAACTATCAAAAATGGAATGAACTGGAAGAAATCTTGTCTACTAACAAGGTAATTATCCAGCTTCTACTTAAACATTTGTTCAAATGAGAGGGAATTTGCTAGGTGATACAATAAAATGATAGCAATAATAACTCATATAGTGCTTTAAAGTTTACAAAATACTTTACATATACTACTATCTCATTATAGGGCATCTTATACACTTTTGGACAACTCTTATTATTAGACTATTTTTTACATAGAGCTTAGACAGCTTCCTTGAAATGTCTATGGACTAACTTCCAGGTGGGCATCTAGGTGGTACAGTGTATAGAGGACTGGGCCTAGAGTCAAGAAGACTCATTTTACTGAGTTCACATCTAGCCTCAGACACTAGCTGTGTGGCATTGGGCAAGTCACTTAATCTCCATTTGACTCAGTTTCCTCAACTGTAAGATGGGAATAATAACAGAACCTGTCTTGCCAGGGTTGTCGTGAGGATCAAATAAATAGTTGTAAAATGCCAAGGCACTTAGAAAATGCTGATTTCTAGGGCTCCTCTCCTTCCCTCTGGAGTGAACAGAATAAGTCTCCCCCTTTCCCATGGCAGTCCTTCAAACATTTTAAGGCAGTGGTTGTTCTTCTCTCCCCACTTCAAATCTTCTCAACTCCAGGTGAAACATTTCTCCTTGTTTTTCATATGGCATTCTGTGCATGTCTCTCTCATCCTGTCTGCCCTTCAATTTGTCAATGTCATTTTTGAAGTACGGCACTCAGAGATAAACAATATTCCAGATACAGCCTGACTATCCCAGCGTGTAACAGAATTGTTACCACCCTGGAACAGATACTAAACTTTTATCCATTTTTTAATTCATCGTATATTGCTTGCTTCTATTGAGTCTGTGGAGAATTAAAAGGTCTTTTCACAGGACTCAACTTGTGCTGTTGACTTTTAAAAACTAAGTACAAGCAAGACTTTGTATTTACTCTTGTTAACTTGTACTTCGTTAGCTCTGGCTAGTTGTTTCAGTTTGTTGAGATCTTTTTGAATTCTGTCTTACAAGAGGATCAGATACTCTTAGGTTTGGATGAAGGTTCACCATCTTTCCAGGATGAAGGATTTTTATAGTCTGTCTTCAAAAGGCAGCTGCTCCACTTCCTGGATTATTTTAAACAACCTTCTGGCGATTTTTTACAGTCCTACTATGTCTGAATGATAACTGGAAGAGTCTATAGTAATCAAAGTTTGTATGTACAAGGTAAAGGCAGTATGGTACAACAGAAAGAATGCTAGACTGAAAGTCAGTAGACAACCTAAGTTTAAATTCTGACTCTTCTTTTTTTTTTTTTGGCAAGATAATTGGGGTTAAAAGTGACTTGCCCAGGCTCACACAGCTAGTGCCAAGTGTCTGGTCTGAGACTGGATTTGAACTCAGGTCCTCCTGACCGCAGGGCTGGTGTTCTATCCACTGTGCCATCTAGCTGCCCCTCAAATTCTTGCTCTAACACTAACTAGCTATGATTTCTTGGGAAAGTCACAACTTATCCCAGCTTTAGGTTCACTATTTGTAGAACAAGGATAAATACCTGTGTGTACCTCATAGGATGGTTTGGAGAAAAGCCCTTTGCATACCCAATATGTGAGTTACTGTATTATACACAGACATTTGGCACAAGGGTTGCCGCTTGTGGTTCTGTTTCTAAATTCTTTTCTGATAATACCCAGCATCTGGGTATTAATACCCAATGGCTGACCTTTTTTGCTGCGTCAACACATAGGACTGAAGTCTTCTGAGAAAGAAACAACTATGGATTCTCTTCCTGGGCTGTTTCGCAGAAGCACATCTTATAAACTACCATCCACCACATGTTACAATGTTTCAAAAAATCCCCAGTTGGAAGAGAAGACTTTGGAAATCATCTGTCTATTCTTCTGTAGTCTGCCAGATTATTTACATAATTATGCTGATATCTTCTGTACTTATACTAAATACCTGGTTTGTGAAGAAACAAGGAATCCTGTTTTCCCACAAAAGCCTAAGACTTAAGATTATGAAAAATAAAATTAAAAAGAGAAGTTGATTCTAAAGGGGGAAGAAGCTGCGATAGAGGATAGGGAAAGAAAACGTTTTTAATTCAGACAAAGACTAGAATTACAAGGATACTAAACAGCCTTTCAGATAGCCAGAAGGAGGTAAGTTCATCGAGGGTGGGAGGGTGGAGGTCTGGGGGAGTCAGGCAAATTGGACTGGACCGGAGCTACTACAAAGCATTTGTATGTACCAATAAGCAAAGTGTGAAAATTGTGCCCATTGTATGTCACTGTCCAGTTGAGACCTTAAGTTTTCACTATTACATGTGACTTGACACCACAGAATAAGAACCTTTCTGCTATAGAGAGAAGACTTTTCTGGCATTGAAAAAATGCAAATTTCTCTCCCTGTACTGTCATCCTTAGTCTCACCTCACAGGCTTTTATTCTCCTCTCTTCAGGCACTCTATTCTATGAATAAACCTCCCCTTCCTTTGTGAACCTTTAATCTTGAAGACTAGCTCCTAACAGTAGAGGAAGCCTCGCTTTCCTCTAAAGACACCATTCATCTCTTCATTACAGTATGATTATATGACCTAGTCCAAAACTCTTGTTGGGCAGCTAGGTGGTTTAGTGAATAAAGTGCTGGCCCTGGAGTCAGGAAGATGCATTTTCCTAAATTCAAATTTGGCCTCAGACATTTACTAGCTATATGACCCTGGGCAAGTCACTTAACCCTGTTTGCCTCAGCTCCCTCATCTGTAAAATAAACTGGTGAAGGAAATGACAAATCACTCCAGTATCTTTGCCAAGAAAACCCCAAATGGGGTCACGAAGAATAGAATATGACTCAACAATACCAAAAAAACCTCTTGTTGCTATCATTGATTTATTAAACTTCAGAATACCTTTCAACTTGTTTTAATTACTTTACCACACCACTAAAAGTCTTCCTCTCTACTCTTACTCTTGTTATCCTTCTTGGTGACTTGGGGAATGATCATGAATGTGTGCTGATGACAGTAACAGCCTGGCTTCTCCATTAGGCACCCATGATCTCTAGCAACACTCCATCTCAGCCACCCACAGGGGCAGTCATCCACCTCAAGGCCCTGAACTCTTATTAAAGTTTCTTCTCTGATCATTATCTCTTATACTTCTACCTTTCCCAGTAGCTAATTCCTAAGTCTGCTCTCTGTCCTCTTCATGGCATCTGTCCAAACCCCTTCTGATTTTATGTCTAACTCTTCAGACCTGATCCTGCAGCCAGCTATCTCCCCAAAGCATGATCTTCTACTCTAGAATTCCTTGCCCCAGTGTCCTTGGGCTATTCCTGGCCTATTAATACTCAAACCTACCTCATTCTTTCCATCTTTCCCTGAGCCACTAACAGAAGAAATTAAGAAACCTCTTTGTCGACTAGGTCCACTAAAAATTCATTTCTAATAATAGACAAAAGGATGGTGATAATAGCTACCATTTATACAGTGCTTTAAAGTTTATAAAACAATTTATACACATTATCTCATTTGATCCTCACAACAATGCTTTAGGGCAGGTACCATTACCTAATGTTTAAGATTTTTAAGATTTTTAATTTTTTTTCTTTTTTTTTTTTTGGCTAGGCAATGGGGTTAAGTGACTTTCCCAGGGTCACACAGCTAGTGTTATGTGTCTGAGGCTAGATTTGAACTCAGGTCCTCCTGAATCCGGGCCAGTACTCTATCTTACTGCGCTACCTAGCTGCTCCAAGGTTTTTAATTTTTAAGAGAAGCAAAACCGAGGTTCAGAGAAGTTCAGTGACCTGTTCAAAGTAACAGCTAAGTGTTTGTGGCAGGAGTTCACCTCAGGGCTTCCTGAATCCCAGTACGACCTTCTATCCACTATACACACTCTCTCAGCACTTGCTGTATGGTAATTTTATTCATCTCACATCAACTCTCCTGATTCTCACAGCAGTTATTCCAAATCTCCTCTAGCCTTCGACTCTACTCCATGGCCTTAAATCTAAGTGACTAAGACTGATCCTGAGAGCTTTCTCATCTTCCCTTCTTCATACCTGAGAACCTTCTCTATCTTCTTTCCCTTTGGTATGACCTCAAATGACTACGTGGACAAGCTCCTTGTGAAACTTGTGCCCTCAATCTCAATTTTGATCAAATTTCCACTTGAATCTTGTTCTTTTGATCTATTAACACCTCCCCAAAGTCCTTCCCATCTTCACTCTCTTACCTCTCACCAATCTTTCTCTTGACCTTTTCTCTTCAGCCTACAAATAAGCTCTGGGATTCTCCATTTAAGAAATAAAATACCTTCTCAACCCAAATACCCTGTCAAATTATTATCTTACATTTCTCTTCCCCTCAACTAAACTAATAGAAAGAGTTGCCTATACTACTGCAGTTCAAACTTCACCTCTTAGTCACTTTCCAAATCCTTACAATTTGGCTTCCCAAACTAGCCAATGTATTGATATTAACCTCTCCAAGTTCACCTATGACTTAATTAATTTCCTATTCCAGTGGCCTTTTCTAAAGCCTACCCTTGACCGTTCTTCAGCATTTGACATTGCTGATCACCCTCCCCTGCCTCCTTTTTCATACTCTCTCTTTGGTCTTCTGTAGCACTGATTGCTCCTGGCTCTCCTGCCACCTGTCCAACCGTTCTGTTTCTGGTCTTAGCTGGTCTTCCTCCTCTTGACTTCTAAGTGTTGGTAGATCTCAAGTCACTGTCCTCAGATTTCTCTCTACATATATACTTATTCCCTTGGGGAAATCTCATGTCATGGATTTATCCTTTCTACGTAGTTAATTCTCCAAATCAATACTTTAATCTCTTGGGAGTTCCACTGTTGTATTTCCAATTACCTGACGAAGATCTCCACTTGGTCCTACAAACACCTCAAATCAACAGGTCCAGAATTGAACTTAGTATCTTTCCCTTAAAACCTGCCCCTCTTCCCATCCTTCTTATTTATGTAGAGAGTGTCATTATCCTCGTTACATAAGATCAAAACATTAGATTCATCTTTTATTCTTCCTTCTCCTTTACCTTCCGTATTCAACTAATCGCCAAGTCCTACTCTATTCATTTTATCTCTGCAATATTTCCAACAACCATTTCTACTTTTCTCATATTCATTCTTATCACCATCATAGGGCCTTTAACTATGGACTATTGTAATAGCCTCCTAGCTGGCTTCCCTGCTTCTGGTCTCCTCCCTTCTCTAAGCCTTTCCTCACATAGGTCTATGAATTTATTTTCCTTTTTTTTTCTTAAATTTTATTAATTTATTTTGATTTATCAACAATCACTTCCATATGCTTTTGAGTTGAAAGTTTTTCTCCCACTTCCTCCCCCCCCCCAAGACGGCACACATCTGATAAAGGCTTTACATTTACATTCCTATTAAACATATTTTCACATTAGTGAAGTTGTAAGTAAAAATTAAAACCAATAGGAGGAACCATCAGAAAGATGAAACAAAACTCAACAGAAGGTAAAAATAAGTGATAGCGATTCGACTTCCATAGTTCTTTCTTTGGATGTGGACAGCATTTTTCATCCTGAGGCCTCTGGAGATGTCTTAGATCCTTGTAATGCTGAGAAGGGTTCAGTTTAACAATATTAGTCATCACATGATGTGGCTGTTAATGTGTACAAAGTCCTCTTGGTTCTGCTCACTTCACTCATATACATTTACTTTCTTAAAAGTAATCTGAGCCTGGCATTGAAAATCTTTCCCAACCTAGTTTTGACCTACTATCCCTGCAATCCATTTGTTGGCCAAACTGGGCTAATAATTATTTTACATCTTGCCTTGCTGTCTCATTTCTTGTATACATGGATATACATACCATATCTAGACTATAATACAATTGATGTAGTATATATTGAAATATTTCTATTTCTTCAAGATCCAGCTTCAAGGCTTTGAATGCCAACCCTTCCATGAAGCTTTAGCCTGATATTTTCTTTTAGTGGAGGTGATCTTTCTTTAAATTGACTCACAGAACTATGTCTAGATCTTGCCTTTTCCCTTATCACATTCTACCACATATTGTAATTCCTTGTACATACATATACATAATATATTTATTAGACCATAAGCTCCTTGAGAATAGGGGCTATTTTTAATCTTTGGATTCTCAGAGTCTAGCACAGTGGGTATTTAATAAATGTCTATGGAACTGAATTAAATTGCCTTCAACTAGGAACTTAATGGCATCTATGGCCAAAGTGTTCATCAGACTGAGGGAAAATAGAAAGTACTGTTTCTAAGGCTGACTATTCCTTGTAGTCAAATTTCAGACCTATGCTCTGAACCTGTAATTATTTATCTACCTCTAGTAAAAGTTTCTTGTTTGTATTTATGAATCCTGGCCTGGAGATGTACTGTCATGCTCACTTACTATATGGAAAGGGATTGGAAAAAAGGGAAGGGCTATGTTCCTGAGGCCTTAAGCCACAAGGGTGAGGTCAGGGCCTAAATATGTCAGTCAAGCACTGTGCCAACACATACAGTTTAGGTTATTTTCCTCTTGGGTCACATGTATCATAGCTCTAGAATTGAAAAAGACCCGAAAGGCCATAAAGTCTAATGCCTTCATTTTACAGATGAGAAAACTGAGGTCCCAGGAGGTAAGTGACTGACCCAAAGTCACACAAGTAGTAATAGTCAGAGATGGTAACTGAACTCAAATTTTGCCTTCAGAGAGACTGCTCTTTCTATAATACCATGGTGTCTTCCTTATACACTTCTATTACCTTATTGCCCACACTGAAGTTCATCTGCCACTTTTCTGTCTACTCACACAGCTTTGAGAGGTCTTACTGCTGTTTTCCTAGTATATTTACCATTTCCATTATCTGAAAGAGTCAAGTGTCATCTGCAATCTTAGAAATTTCACCATGTACTCCATTTTCCAGTGCATGTATGAAAACGGTAAGTACTATTTCTTGGAGGACTACGACCTTCCAACTGTTAAATGAATACTTTTCAGGAGAGAGAATAATTATCCTTATGTTATGTTTCCCATAGGTAAACTCTCTGAACATAGGAGAATATATCCTATGGTTCCTATAGTAAGTTAGGGATTTCCCCCCCACAGTCACCTTTGGTGCCATGTTTTTTAGTGCATCCCTAAGCTTTAACTATAAGTATCATGGAGAGGAACCACATTCTCACACACCACATCCTGTGGCATCACTAAGTCAATAAATAGACCACAAGAATCACAGTTGGCAGAATTAGAAGGGTATATTCCATTCCAACCTTTGCCCAAATCATCAGTCCCGTCTTTAACATTGCTGAAAATTGGTCATATGGATCCTACTTTTAGATTTTCAAGGATCAAAAGGTCAATTACCCTCTAAGTTACCCATTCCAGGTTTGGGCAGCTCTAATTCTTAGGAAGTTTTTTCTTGTGTAGAGTCAAAATCTGACTGCACTAACTTTTTACCACTGGACCTACTTCTGTCTTTTTCATAAGACATGCCTTCAAAGTACTTGAAAAGAGCTGTCACTGTCTCCCCTTGTCTTCCTTTTTCTTCCCCAGTTTCTTCATCTCATTCTCATGTGGCAGAGATGCCCTTACCATTCTGGTTGTCCTTCAGTTTGCCAACATCCCTTCCAAATGTGATGCCCAGAATGGTACAGAACACTCCAGGTGTGGTCTGACAAGTCCAGAGTACAATGGGACTATCC
Source organism: Phascolarctos cinereus (assembly GCF_003287225.1). Classification (NCBI taxonomy): domain Eukaryota; kingdom Metazoa; phylum Chordata; class Mammalia; order Diprotodontia; family Phascolarctidae; genus Phascolarctos; species Phascolarctos cinereus. The sequence goes on from NW_027555847.1 coordinate 251,383,311, forward strand.
CCTCCCTGGCTCTGGATGCACTACCTTTCATCAGTTTAGTCTAAGATTATGTTAACCTCTTCTACTGCTACTTTACAGGGCTGCTTCATACTGTGTTTACAATTCATTAAAATGCCCAGGTCTTTTTCATATGAATATCCAGTGCCATTTCTTTCATCCTATTCTTGTATGATTTTTATTTTTTTAAAAATACAAATTCAGAACTTTATATTCATCCCTACTAAGTTTCATCTCAGTATCTTCACTATATAATCCCCATCTCTTCGTATCTCAATTTAATTCAATTTATTTAACTATTTCTATCACCTTCATGTCATCTTAACTTTTTAAAAAATACATGCCACTTTTGCCATCCTCCAAGTCAGTGATAAGGAATAAGGACAGAGGCAGATCTCTGAAGTAGGGTACTCCAATAGGGATCACCATTCAGTATGACATCAATCTAATGAATATCTCTCTCTCTCTCTCTCTCTCTCTCTCTCTCTCTCTCTCTCTCTCTCTCTATCTATCTATCTATCTATCTATCTATTCTTTGGGTCCACTTAGTAAATTCATTCTGAACCCACCTAACTGAACTGTCATCTATCCATGTCTCTCCATCTTGTCCACAAGGATATCGTGAGAGACTGGATCAAAAGCCTTGCTGAAGTCCAGAGCTACTCTGTCCACTGTATTCTCCTGATCACCTAGTATAGTAACTCTGTCAAAAGAGGAAATGGGTTTAGTATGGAATGAACCCATACAGCCTTATCACCTATTCCCTAAGAGTTCAGAAACTGTCCTTTTAGTATCTTGTTCCAGAATTTTTCCTAAATTAATATTAATTTCATGGGCTTATGTTTTTGAACATCAGGACAATGTCTGCTTGTCTCCATTCCCTTGGCATCCTCCCACCCTCCCAGCCCCCTTTCCAATGTTCTTCAGAATCATTGAGAAGAATTTGGCAGCCACATTTGCAAGTTATTTCAATACCTGGTATCCATTTTTAGTATTCAGCCATGGGCACCATGCTATAGTGCTGGTGAGGTTCTCTGAACCTTAGCTTTCCCTTCTATAAAACCACTAACATCTAAAACAACTTACATCATACAGGGTTGTTATAAAGATCAAATGAGATAACATATATGAAAATGTTTTGATAGCTGTAAAATACTATATAAATGCATGGAAGTATTGTGTTACCATTATTATTGTTTCTAAAATACATTAGGTTAGGAAGGGGGAAAGAGTGAGAATAGTAGAGTGGGACAGAAAGATAAAGATAGAAATAGTAGGAGGGGAGGACTTGGCTATTCTTCACTGAAACTGAGGATATTCTCCAAGTAAGAGTCCCAAGCAGAGAAAGAACAGATGTTCCTACCACTTGGGGCTTTGAAAATAACAGAATTAGAAACTCAATTTGTCCTGGGAAGCCAGTGTCAGTGAGAGGCAAGGTGGCATAAAGGAAAGCGAGCTGGCTTCAGCGTCAGGAAGACCTACAAGTTCAAGTCCTCCTCTGACACACATACTGGCTGCTGACCCTGGGTAAGACATTCAACCTCTCAGTGCCCAAGGCAACCAAACAGTTATATCTTAAACAAGACTATAAGTTGCAGGTAGGTATGGATTTATATTGGTAGAGGGAATTTCTTCATTAGGCATTTCCTTTACCAATGAAATCACAGGTTCAATGAAAAAAAAAAGGCCAGTGTCTCAGTTAAGGATGACAACAGTATTTAACCCAGGGGTAGGGAACCTGTGGCCTTGAGGCCACATGTGGCTTTCTAGGTCCTTGGGTGCAGCCTTTTTTCTGAGTCCAAATTTTACAGAACAAGTCCTTTTATTAAGGGGATTTGTTCTGTGAAGTTTGGATTCAAAGGGCCACACTTGAGGACCTAGAAGGCCACATGTGGCCTTGAAGCCACAGTTTCCCCACCCCTGAACTAATGCTATTTGGTCACTGAGGGCTAATACTGAAACAAAATACTTACTGGTTGCTAGTTTACAATATGGCTCTAAATGTGGCTTTGGATACAACTTACTTATGATGTTTAGGAACAGTTGTCTCATTGTTGAAGTATTGCTGTTTCACTCTCACACCACAAATCCACCTATTTTACCCACAAAGAATAATGCATTTGTATTTCATCATTTTGAAAACTCAAAACATATCTGCAATTTTTTGCCCAGGTGTGCCTTGGCCTTGTAACTATGTTGGCCAAATAAGACAGAAGGCAAGAAGGAGTATGTTAGCTCATATATATGTGCATGTTGTGGGCAAAGCAAGTATGCCCACACTGGGGTTCTCACCACTGCCTCGTTCTCTGGAGCAGACTGATTTGACATTGTGTGACGGTTGTCGTGGGTCCAAGAAGGAAACATGAGCTTGGGAGCCCACTGCATACACAGACCACTCATGGCCATAGGCCAGACACACATTCTCACGACAGTATGGCAGCTTGATGGACAGGAGCTGAAAACCAACAGAAAGAGGATGAGCATATGACACAAGGAAATGGCAGACAACCCCTGACCCCAATGCTTTCAGAGGGCAAGATGATCAACAGATAAAAATATAAACTATCAATGAAAAAACCCATAAAAACTCTTTCTTCTGTGTCTCTAGAGAACCATCCTCAAGAGTTGCCAGAAGAAAAAGCGTGTGATCATCTTTAAGAAATGAAAATAGGTGGACATTGGTGAGAATAAGGCAGGAGGGGCAGCTAGGTGGCATAGTGGATAGAGCACCAGTCCCGAAGTCAGGAGGACCTGATTTCAAATCCGGCCTCAGACCAAACACTTGACACTCAACTAGCTGTGTGACCCTGGGCGAGTCACTTTACCCCAATTGCCTTTAAAAAAAAAGATATAGCGAGAATAAGGCAGGAAAGAAGATAAGCCTTAAACCAAAGAATCAGAGTGTAGTTTAGAGGAACCTGCTCTACTCAAACAGCCATCTTTCTCCTCATTATGGGATAAATACAGCAATCTCATTACCTTTGACCAAGTCATTACATTCAACAGAACTGCTACGATAGAGTAGACTACAGAAAGCAAATCAAAAGGGCAGTGTACGTGTGGGAGGATTAGGAGGGTAACCCATTCTATTCCCTTTTACCCTCCAATAAGAAACACATTGGAATCTTGTCAGAATCACTTATTCATCCACATGACAGATTTTCATTGAGTACCTGTCTATGTGAAGCACTATACTAGCATCGTGAAGAACAAAATCTTGTAAACTTGCTAAAAGAAAAAGGACTTTCTGAGTACTGCTTCCTTGTGAGAAATAATCACAACACAGAAGTTGCAAGCAACAAAGAATGTTTGATTATGGACTTAAGAGGAAGATACTACTTCAAATATAAGTAAATTGGATTTAATACATTCTAGAAAAATTGTATGTAAACTGAATCCAACTTCCCCCTGATTTACATGATAATTTCAGGGACACTTTGTTTTTATTTATAATTGATATTCACTTGCCAATGGCTAATACTTAATTTTATTTGCCCTCAATGCCTTAATCAAGTAGTTAATTATTTATAAATACTTAAATAGACTAGGAGGGCTACTATTGAAAAGAATTAAAAAATATCTTCTAATTCAGCCATCTAAATATCTAGGATTCGCAAAAAGAAGCATACACTTGGATTCTAATGATCTAAGAGTTAAATTCAGGAGGTTTCTACAATTTCCTCAAGCTTAGTTGTAGGCAAAAGGGTACCCAGGGGTTTTCTATAGCTGAGTATCTCAGAATTGGTTAGGAGACTAGGGAAGATTCACAGAGTACCATGACTACAAGATTAACTGATTTTCATACAAAGTCACAAAGGAAGTACTGTGATCACACCTTGGACAGTGTGTGTTCTGCTTTCCAGAGATGAAAGTAGCCATCGAGGGACACTGCTCCAAGCTCCTGGAAGAAAGAATGAGAAGCAGGTTAAAGATACCTCTACAACAATTCATGTCCCATAGCCATTAAAGGCCGAACTGGATGAGTGGTGCCTAGAACCAGGCAGCCATGACTTTCCATTTTGGTTCCTCCCCATATCTCACCCCATTAAAGTTCTTGCTTCACTGTGGAGAGGTAATATGGTATAAAAGAAAGAGAGCTGGGTTTAGTGAAGTCAAGAAAAATGGATCTGAATCACAACTCTGTGACTATGGGCAAAATACCTCTACCTCTGAGTCTCAGTCTTCTCATTTGGAAAATAAGGATAATAATAACTATATATTTAGTATTATAATATATAATATTACATATAATATACACTTATTATATATTATATATAATAGCACCTACCTCTAAGAATTGGTAGGGTAAAACCATCTTGTAAACTTTAAAGTGCTATAGAAATATAAGTTATAATAATAATAATAATAATTATTATTATTATTAACTGCTTGACCTCCACTTTTGGAGACATTTGTTCTTCTTATGATTCTTTTAGCCCTGTCTCAAGTTACCTCCACCTTATTCCACACTTCTGATTTGGAAGACACAAGTCAACTTTGTAGTGTAAGTCATCGGAGAAGAAAACAGAATAAGGCAAGTGACTGCTTTTAGGGTCATAATAATAATAAAATATTAATGTGAAAATCTGTCCAAGAATAGACTATAGCACCTGTGAGCGTCTATGTCCACAGCAGGTAAATAAAGGATCAACAAAACATGCATGTACTTGTGTGTGTACATAAGTAAGTCCACACAACTCTGGGAAAACAGGCACAAACCAGACACAAACCATCTAAGCTGGGGACCGTCTCAGGGAAATGAGAGTGGTACCAACACAAGTCTTATTTGCTGACTTGTGTTCTAGGCCAGTTGCTCCCACCTCTCAAGGCTGGACTTACAACCTTGTTATTTTTTCTGGCAAATATTTCTCTCCATTTTAGGGAGAAGAGAACCAAATTAAGCACTGCTGGGAGCCCAGAAAGACCCAAGTTACTTGATTAATACTAACTCAAGCCCAAGATATAGATGCATCCTCATCATGGGAAAGCTGCTGATGCCTACTTCCAGTCTTGTTCACTGAAAGCTCAAGAATAAAGGAAATATTTCCCAAATTGTCTAACAGTAAGAAAAAGAAAAAGCAGGCTCCAGTAATGAAATTCCCCAGCAGCGCTGACATCTTCCTGTGGTTTGTTACATTCGCCCCTGTGTATGCCCCTCAGTGCCCTGCACACAGCATGTGAGCACATGCACACATCCTTACTTTGTTTTTATTGTTGAAGGCCAGAGCCCGGACCTTGCAGTTGTCAGGATTAGTATTCTCCTTAGGGATGTCTTTTAGGGCCCTGTGTGTGATGTGAGCATACACAGGGACTCGGGATACGTTGTGCCTGGCATCACTTTTGGTCAACACATCTTCTGTCACCTCCCAAAGCCCCATGGAACCATCCCGTGAGCCTGCAGAGGGAACAAGTACTCAGTTTGGACAAACACAAAGCACTGACTAACCTTCCTCACAACCAAACGGTGGGTTTCATTAGTCTAATTTTGCAGAAATTAGGACAACTTCCTCTTCCCCCACACAAATGTTCCCTTACTCCTAGAGATTTTGTGATATAGTGGTTAGTTTGCTGAACAAGCCAGGAATACCTGGGTTCAAATCACATCCCAGATACTGCCTAGTTTTGTGACTCTGGCAAGTCAACTCTTTGTGCATCAGTTTCTTCATTTGTAAAATGAGGTATTAGGTTTAATAGCCTCTAAAATGTCTTATAGTTGTAAATCCTTTGTCCCTTCTCACACTCACCAATATCCTACTAAGAGTCTAACAAGAATTCAGAGTCCTGAAATAGGACTAGTTGAGGGCTAGAGTGTCTTTTTAATTTGTGTTGTCACACAGGCCTGATTTCCTGACTGCTTTTTCTTCAGGCCCTGGTTCTGTGTTAATTCTCATAAATAGCTAGCCTGGTCTAAATCAGGAACACCAAGAGAGAAAACCAGCAGTGTCTGAGCCTCACACACAGTTCTGTCATGTGAATTCACGGCAGGGATCAGTGCTAATGGCCTCAGTTCTGAGGGCCCTTAGCAGGAGGGGAAAGGAATAACTGCAAAACACCAGGCTGATGTGGAAGGGAAGAGCCAGGTGTGGGATGGAGAATGAAAGAAACAGTCTCTGAGGTAGGCGACAAACTATTACTCTGAATGATGAGATCCTAGAGAAGTCCTGATTCATTTTCATTTTGAGAGCCTTAGTTCTAGTTATAGGTAGCATAAAGAAAAGCAAGCAGTTTTGAGTTGCCAGGCCTCAGTTTGAATCCTGACTGAGATATGTGTGTGGATACAAATCACAGCCTCTCTGACCCTCAGGTTCCTCATCTGTATAAAGGAGATGATACTTAAGTATTAGCCACCTCACAGGGCTACCATTAAGAAAAATTCCTTGTAAACTACAATATGTATCATAAGTGTGACTTGTTTGGTCTTAGGGATAGCAAAATATCTTACATTTTAAAAATTCCACTAAGAAATTGCTTTTGAAATAAAATGCTTTTATTTCAAGGAATAAATTTTCTTTAACACAGCCAAACTCAGGGATATGACATAGGAAAATGTCAGTAAGGCTTACCTTTTCCTACTCAAGATTCTCATGGAGCTAGTAACACCATCCTCACCTTTACTGCCTTTAAAGATACTATCCTTTTCATAGAAAGGGGCCACATCTGACTCACTATTGAAAGATCATTTAGTTTAGATTATTTTTCCAATTGCTGGGATGGATACACATTCATTCATTCTCACTCAGACCCCTTTGTGACCATCACCAGGGTAACTGAATAGGATTAGTGCCACAGTTTTGCCTTATTCCATGGCTTTGAAATGCCTTCCAATGTGCTTCTTGCTATACTTGAAATGGTAGAAGTAAATCATTCTCTTTTTGCTTGTCTACTCTTTTTCAGTCTTTTTTGCGGGTATATTCCACCTACTTCTTAAACTTTGGTGTCCCCAAAGATCCAGACATAGGCTCTCTTCTTTCTGTATATTCATTCTCTCTTGTTTATCTCATCAGCTCTAATCTGATGATGCACTAAACTATACATTCAACCCCAACCCCTCTCTTGAATTTTAATCTTGCATGGTCAATTACCTGCTAAACATTTCTAATCTGATGATGGCATCTTAAACTCAACATGACCCAAACTCAACTCATTATGTTCCTTGCTGAACTGGACCCTCCTCCAAAGCTTTTCCTATTTATCATCCTTCCATCCACCTGCTTTCATAATCTCAGATTTAACTTTGACTCTTCCTTCTTCTTCATCTCCATGTACATTCAGTTGCCAAGCACTGTGGAGGAGTTCATCCCCACATCCTTCATATCCACCCCTTCTCTACACTCACATAGTCAGAACTCACTTAGTTCAGACTTTTGCCACGACTATTGCAATGCAGCCTCCTAATTGGTATTTTGGCTCTGATCTCTCAAATCCCTACTCAAATCTATCCAAATGGAGCTGCCAAAATAGTCTAAGGCATGGGTCTGTTTAGTCTCCTCCTTCTTATTGGCATTCTTTTGCCCTTTGGCAGTCTCCCCAGATTTCCATTTAAAGTCCTCTATAACCTGGCTCCAACCTACCTTTCTAGATGAATTTCATATTATTCTCTTTCCTTAACTTTATGTTCTATCTTAATAGGCCTACTAGGTATTCCATAAACTCTGCACACCATCTCCTGTTTCCATGCCTTGTCATAGTTTGTTCCACATGCATGGAGTGTAGTCCACTTCTCCTTACCTCTGCCTCTTAGATTCTTCATATTTATCCAAAGACTAACTCAAGGACCACTTTCTCATGTAAAGTGTTCTCAACTCCCTCAGTTAGGGAGCTCTTATTCAACTGCCTGCAAATAGTAAACCTCCAAGAAGATAGAAAGTCCTTGAGGTCAAAGAATATTTAACTTTGGTCTTTACATTCTTAGTGCCTAGCACAGTACCCCATATAGAGGCATTTCAAGCAATCAGTTGACAAGGGCTTAATATACGGTGATATTGCCACATGACAACCCTGTTTCTAGTTGCTGCCTTTTGTCTTTGTATCCCCGAACAGTACTTGCCCTAAGGGGATTACATTCATACAGTAGTATGAGGGAAACCGCATATACATGTAGGTATATATAAAATATATACAAGATAATTTGGGAAAGGTGAGGCACTAACAGCTGTAGAGATTAGGTTCGTGTAGTAATGTATAATCAAGCTTGGAAATGTAGGGTGGAATTAGATTTTGAAATATTTTAAATACCAAACAAAGGTGCTTGTATTTGATGCTAAAGGTTAAGAGGGGGTTACTGGAGTTACTTAATTCAGTAGAGGAGTGACATGTTCAGGCCAGTGCTTTAGGAAAATCACTCCAGCAGTTGTGTGGAAGATACATTTAGGAGGCGAGAAACTTGAGGCAGAGATTATTGAGTCCAGATGAGGGCCTGAACAAGGCTGGAGAGCTAGTAATTAGAAAGAACAGGACAGATGGCAGAGATATTGTGGAGCTAGAATCAAGAAGACTTAGAAGCTGTTGGATGTGTAGGATAAGGGAGAATGAGAAGCTGAGGATGACTTGGAGGCCATAAATCCAGTATTCAGGCAGCATCCTAAATAAGGTTCATGTCACTTTCCTTCCTTAGGGATAAAGACAATGAAATTCACCTCCTGGTCACCTTGAGTACCATCCTTAGGTGCCACTGTCTTCACCTTAGCACTTAGGTTTAGAAGGAACAGAGGAAGGCAAATAATACTTAAGAAAAATGTGGGAAATCAGTAACTCAGCTCTTGGTAGGTCCTAGCCTCAGGTAGGAACCCAAAGGGAGTAGAGTATTCTTGTATTTCTGCCTATACTTCTTAGAATCTGGTATAGAACCAGCTCAGTGGTTACTGTCAAGCTCAAATTAAAATATTGCTCTTAGCTAAAAAAATGTATGTGGGATTGTGGACAGAAAGATAAAGTTCTGGGGATCCTTTGCTTTCCTTTTTTGAGTTTGCTGCTGGTGATATTAAAATAAATACTTGACTGAAACATTTTCTCTAAAAGTACAACTTCTTTTAAATGCCAGAGCCTGAAAATCGCATAGCCCTAGATTCTCTCCTATATTTAAATACATTTTTAAAAAATCCTGCAGCTCCCTGAAATAAAAATCTTGTCATACAACCAAGGAAAAGAGTAAAGAACTTATCCAAATGGAATTTTCTTTCCAACCTCATTGTACCCTTTTCCTTCCTCCTCACCAATCCCTCATCCTGAACTCCGGCCAAGCCAGCCTTTCCCCTGTTCCTCACAGGCAGTGCTCCACTTCCCATCTCTTGTCTTTGCACTGACCGCCCAATATGCCAGGAATGTACTCCCTCCTTACCTCCAGCTCAGAGGATCCTGCTCTCCCATCAAGACGCAGTCAAGCACCATCTTACGCATGAAGCCTTCTTTGATCTCCTCAGCTGCTAGTGCCTCCCTTTCAAATCACCTTGTATTTAGCTAGTTTGTGTTTATTTGTGCTTATCACCTTTGTTTTTTTTCTGTATATACTGACATAGGTCCTTACAGCTATTAGAATGTAAGCACCTTGTAAGCAGGGATCATTTCACTCACTGTGTTTGTATACCATGGTATACAGCAGACATTTAATAAATACTTGTTGACTGACTAATCACTCCCATTAGTCTTCTGACTTCTACTTCTATATGTTCTTTGTTGCCTCTAGCACTGATAATCCTACTCAAAAATGATTTTAAGGAGAACGTACAGAATATATCCTATAACTTTTGGCTTCTAAGCTCTTTTGAATCAAGCACTCTTGTAGTTTTTGTCAATTGTGTGATGAGAATCCCTTAGCCAGAAGGTTCCAAAAGATCATACAACACTGAAAATCATCTTAGAATATGATAATTTTACCAGAAACTGCCATGGTATCACTGATCCATGCAATAGAGAATATCCAGTCCTTGTGTCCATCCTTGAAGCAGGGGAGAGAAGAAAAGAAAATCACTCAGAAAACAGGGTTCATCATACTGATTCCATTATTTTGAGTCTGTGAGTCAGCCAAAGAAAACCTACAAATCAATTTGCTAAAATGGCAGCTATAGTCTACTCCAACACACATTTGTAAAAATGATAAATGTAATAACATTCTAACCAATGGGGACTGCATAAACATCTCCAGATCTCTCTTGAAACTGAGAGACAATCAATTCTCTTAAGGAAATGGTGATGCCTGGGAATCAGTAAATTAGTTCAGCTGGCATTTATCTCAAGTCCTTGCCTGATTCTCCCTTACATATTCCCAGGAGAACTGTTCCTGTTTCCCAAGCAAAAACAAAACAAAACAAAATACAATGCTAATAGCCCCATCATTCAAAATTAATTATTTGAGGTGTGTGGCTCACAAAACTCTGGTTCTGAATGTAGAACCAAATTAAAATGTAATTGGGAAATGTTTGACAAAATAAATAAAATTATAGTACAATATAGATAATGGTAATTTGTGGTTTTCTAAGTCATATGTGGCCCACGGGGATCTATTTCTATTTGAGTTTGACACCACTGATCTTGACCCTCATCACATTAATAACTATTTCCATTTCTATTAATACTATATTTGCTTATTTAAAGCAGAAATTTGCTTTATATATATGGATCTTTTATCCCTTGGGGTAAGCAAAGTTAAAAATAGCAGAATTGTCAATTCTGACATCTCTGCATGACCAAGAATGATTTCGCCTTCTTGAAGGGTTCTTAACACTGTTTCTAGATTTAATTTCTCGTCTCAGAACTTTCTGAGGATCAAGTTAGTGTTCTAAATAGGATGTGATGGAGAACTTTCTAGAAAACTTGGTGAAAAGTGGAGGGAGAAAAGGAGCTGTCGCTGCCCTAGCTCCATGCAAAAGAACTCGCCCCACTGCAATCTTCTCTTTTTTCCCACTTGCTCCCCCAACATCCCAAATGATTCACTGGCAGTTCCCTTTCATCCCTCAGACATTGACACTTCCACAGTGGTATACCCTGAGCATCACTCCCTGATTATAGAAAATAAGGAAGAAAGCCTTATTATGATTTTTTTGGGGTAAAACTCAATGCCTCCCAGGAAGAACTAAAAAAGGCATATAGGAAGCTATCTTTGAAATACCACTTGATAGATAAAATAGATAAGAATTCAAATGAAGGAGAAAAGTTCAAACAATTCTCAGCTTATGAAATGCTTTCTGATACAAAGAAAAGATTTATATGACAAAGGTGGAGAACAAGCCATCAAAGAGGGTGGTTCTGCTAATGACCTTGGTTTTCCAGTCAAAATATTTGCTATGTTTTTTTGAGGAGGTGGAAGAAGGCTAAAGAAACAGAGAGATAAAAATGTTGCTCATCAGTTGCCAGTGACCTTAAAAGATTTATATAATGGTACAACAAGAAACTGGCTTTGCAAAAGAATTTGATTTGTGATAAATGTGAAGGACAGGGTGGTAAGAATGGAGCTGTGGAATGCTGTATCAAATGCAGAGATACTGGAATGCACATAAGAATTCATCAGATAGAACCTAGAATGGTTCAGCAAATTCAATCAATTTGCATGGAATGCCAGGATGCAGGGAACAAATCAGACCTAGAGATAGATTTAAATATTGCAGCAGAAGGAAAATTGTTCAAGGGAAAAAGATTCTGGAGGTTCATAATGACAAGGGCATGAAAGATGGTCAGGAGATAACATTCCATAATGAAGGTGACTAGGAGCGAGGACTTGAGCCAGAAGATCTTGAGCCAGAAGATATTAACATTGCTTTGGATCAGAAGGACCACACTATATTTACACAATGAGCTGGGGATCTTTTCATGTGTACAGATATCCAATTCGTTGAAGCACTGTGTGGCTTTCAGAAACCAATATCAACTCTTGACAATAGAACTATCGTCATTCCTTCTCGCCCTGGTCAGATTGCCAAGCTTGGAAATAGAAATATCAAATGTGTGCTGAATTAAGGCATCTCGATTTATTACTGACCTTATGAAAAAAGGATTCTAATAATTGAATTTAAGGTAAACTTTCCAGAGAATGGTTTTCTTTCATCAGATAAGCTATCTTTGTTGGAAAAATTACTGCTTGAAAGAAAGGAAGTAGAGGAGACTGGAGAAATGCATCGAGTAGAATGGTGAACTTTGACTCATCTCAAGAAAGATGACATTACAATGGGGACGAATGGTAGCATTTATAAGGATGATGAGTATGAAGTAGTGTTCAGTGTGAAACCTCTTAATGGGAGCCAATGAATACTCTTCACTGTAATGCTGGCTTTTGTATGCAATAATGAATGAGTGAAGGACTACAATCATCTCAACACACTCACCACTAGCTATTGTTTTTGTTGTAATATTCAACTATAGTTATGTTTTTTATGTTCATGTTAATGAATAAAATCAGTGATATAAAATGCTGACTTTGCAATTTATGACGTTCAGAGTGCAAGATAGTTTAACATTGTTAATTATTTCCTTATGGTGAAGAAGCCCCCAAGCAATTTTTCATGATTTGTACTTTTGCTTCAAAGCACATATGTAGGGCCTTAGATTGAGGTTTAATTCTTGATTGATTAAATGTACACAAGCATTTATAATTATTAAACTCTGAAATTAAATTTTTTACTGAATTTTTAAAAAAGTAGGATGGGATGAGACAGGTGCCTTTGAATCATTCTTGCTAACTCAAATGCCTCTCATTAGCAGGATGCTATCTTGCTCTAATTTAAGTGTTGTGTAAATGATTAGATTTGGGATTTGATTACACTGTTTTCCACCTGGTGCCACTGAATCAATCCTGAAAGACTAAGTTTACCCTGGCCTATTAATCTAAAATCCACAATACAAACAAGAAAGTTTTGCTCTCTATAGATGCAATAAAGAAGTCAGTTTGGTTTAAGCCTCAATTCTCATGAAACGAAATTTTTAAAAAAAAGATGAGGAAGAGGGGGAAAGGACAGATAGAAAGAGGAAAAGTTGGAGGTCAAGGAAGAGCCTTTTCTTAGGCTTAAATTGAAAGGTCAAGAGAAAGCCCCATGCTAGGAAGGCTGCTCAGGTTTAATGCCAAATGTGGGAAGAAATGAAAAGAGAGGAGAAAATAATAGTTTCGCAAAAAGAACCACAAAAACCATTAACAAGACCTATCTCCTTGTTCTCACCAGAGAGGTAGGGGGATTACTAGAGTAAACTATAACCTATATCAACAGGCACGGTCACTATATTGGCTATCTTTGCTTAACTGTTTTTCTTGATTACAAGGGAGAGTTTAATTCAGAGGGTGGGTGGAAATGATGGATGTAAAAACAAAAGGTGTCAATAAAGCCAAGTTTTTTTTTTACATGGCTATTCCTCTTCCCCTATGTAGTTCTGTCATTTTTTCTCCTAACGCTATCTACTTTGGGAGAGAAAATTGGGAAAACAAAGAGACTAGGCCTGCCCCTTGGCATAAACTCCCTGTTCAGTCACACAAGGCTTAAGTAATGTAAATAACATGATATGATGGCTGCATCTTTCTCAGAGGGCACAGAAGCAAATACGTGTTTGAACTCGAATGGATCTCACACCTATCAGGTTAGCTAAAGTGATAAAAGGGGAAAATGACAAATGTTGGAGGTGATGTAGAAAAACTGGGACACTAATATACTGTTGGTGGAACTGTGAACTGATCCATCCATTTTGGATTTATAACCCAAAGAGTTATGAAACTATGTATACCCACTGACCCAGCAACATCACTATTAGGTCTGTTTCTCAAGGTGATCACGGAAAAAGGAAAAGAACTTATATGTTCTAAAATATTTATAGCAGCTGTCTTTATGATGGCAAAGAACTGGAAATTGAGGGGATGCCCATCAATTGGGGAATGGCTAAATAAGTTGTGGTATGTGATTGTGATGGGACTGTGCTACAAGAAATGATGAGCTCAATGATCTTAGAAAAATACGGAAAGACTTGCAGGAAATAATGAAGAATTAAATGAGCAGAACCAAGAGAACACTTATACAGTAACAGCAATATTGTTCGAAGAACAACTGTGAATGACCCAGTTATTTTGAATATTATAAATACTCAAATCAACTATAAAGGACCTATGAAGGAAGATGCCATCTACCTCCAGAGAAAGAACTGATAAAGCGATGTATAGTATGGTTTTAACATGTATATATATTTATATACATACATATATAAATATATATAAACATATCTGTGTCTAATGGTGGCCTTCTCTAGAGCACTGTGGGGAGGAAAGGAGAAAAAAATAAAAAGGGCACAGCAGAGAACAAAAGAAAACTCAATGGAACCACAGAAAAGCAGGGTAGCTTTGAAAATGATGTGTAGTATTTATTACATAGGTTTTTTTTAAAGCAAACAGTGTGAAATGAAGATTCATGGTTTCATATCAAATCCTCTCTTTGTATTATACTGTGTAAATGGAAATTTTTTTTGTCTTTTTGCATTTAAGTTCAAAATGAATTTAAAAAAAGAACTTGAGTGGATCTAGGAAAGATTATATTTTGACAAAACGGCTAACTGCTCAGTAGAACAAAAATAAGTTTGACTCTTCTAGATGATGAAATGCTCAACATTATTAGGAAAGCTTGGAGACAGAAAACATAGCTCTCCCCTTATACAAAATCAGAATTCACCTGCGCTTAGAATGCAATGTATAGTTTCGGTTGCTGCCACATAACAGAGCTTGAGAAGGTGCATAAAAACAACTAACATGATCCACGGGCTGGATAGCTGGATGAGTTTTTTAGAAGAGATTTCAACACTTTAGATATGTGGACAATATGGAAGAACAAAGTGGGAGATGAGCTGTCTATGAAGTTATGAATGATATGAACAACAAAGTCTATACCCAGTCTCAAAGTACTAAAAAATAGCAGCCATATCCACATCCTCTGAAACTGAAAGAGATAAATTTATACTTAATAAAAAAGGAGAAACTGATACTTGGTAAAAAAAATCATGGAATTCATTAAACAAGTAGTACTGTCTAAAAACACAAAAGATCCAAGATAGGGCTCAATCAATTCTAAAATGAGATATTAAAGGAATGCTTAGGGTTATGCTCCAAACACATTTCAACACTCATTCAGACAAGTTCTCAGTATCACTTTATGGCTCCTCAAAGAAAAGACAGAAAAAGGACAAAGGGAAATAAAAGTCTATAGCCTGGGCGCCACTAAAGTCCAGAATCAACTGATTTTAGATGATTCTGAGGTTAAATTGATCCTGTATCATTTTCTTATTGATCTTATTTATAATTAATTGATTTTGTTCTCTAACTGCTTTTGTCCGTAAATGGTTAAGTCACAGCTCTTTGTCTCTAAACTTAGCTCAGGATTTGGCTGGCCTATAATGTGTTAAGTGTAAAAATCCAGCTCTCTTGCTAATCACTGATTTATTTGTGCCTCAAGGAATTTAACTGACCTTGGGGGATGCATGTGAACACAAGGGAGTCAGGTCTAATAGTTTTACATCCCAAATTATCCTTCAAGGATATTTGGTTTATTATCTTGCACCAAGAGGTAAGGAGGGCTTTGTTGCTAGGCCCCATTACCAAACTTCCAACCAATCATGTTGTTCCTTGCACCTCAGCTGTATAACCAATCATGTTATCCTCAACAATCTACCCTGTTCTGTTCTTTGTTCTTTACTCCCCAAAACCTATAAAGAGAAACTGTCATTTTGCTGGGGGGTCTTCGGCATAAATGGAGAAAAGACATTGATCCATTTGTTGACAGGACTCATGACCCTGCTCATAAACGTTATCTCGCTTGGAGGACTGCCTCAGCTTACCCTTTTGTTAGATTCTACTAGCAAAAACTCTAACACGAATAAAAGTAACCTGCCACTTGGGGCAAATTCCAAATTCTAAGAAATAAGCTCCCAATTAGTAATGGCAAATAAAAAAGAAAGTATTTTAACTTAAAATATTCAAAGGTTATTAAATTCTCCCCAATGCCTGGAAATTTTGTCAATCTGAAGGTGTAAAAGAAATCTCTAAAGTCATGGATTGAGAAGCTGGATACATCTTCATCTCATACACACTTTGGCAGGAATTCCAAAGGGAATTAGAGTTTGTGAGTAAATGTGGTAACTGTAGATTTTATTATCTACTGCCCATTCTAAGAAGATGCCTCATCTTTTAAATGGTCTGTGACAGCATATAGCTGTGGAATTCTTCATCCCAAATACATTACTGTACAATATCATCATGAAACCCTTAAAGAAAATAATTATATAAGATTATGTTTGTGTTCCTGGTTTTCAGCTGGGGTAAACCCTGACTTTTCTAGGCCCATACTAAGTAAAGGGAGCTCAATTCTAATACTGGCCTCAGACGGGAGAGAGAAGGGAAGATGGATAGAATGCCAAAGGGAGGTCCTCTCCACAGAAACACCTTATAAGAGCTTCTCTGGATCCTTCATTATGTGGCTACCCTATTTGGACCACACATAAGAAAGCTTAGTTTCTAAATTCAACTTCTAGAGCAAATAGGAACATGGTGAATCACATGTATATGATTCATTTCCATGTACCTGTTGGACACTTTAAACCAGGTGCACCAATCATCAAGCAGGAATGTAAGTACAACTCTGATGTGAAAGTCTAGGCAAATCTCAAATAGATGACCATTACAGTAGTTGTTTCTTTTCCCCATTATGCATGATATGAAAGTCTAGGTAAACCTCAAATAAATGAACATCACAGTAGTTGTTATTTCTTCCCTCTATACATCCGCAGATACATTTAGAAAAAACTTACATCTCCCACACACACAGGATCTAACGTAGGCAGCCGATAGATCGCAAGGCTGTTGGGATTGTCTCCTCCCGTGGCCAGTAGAGTTCTTGAGGGGTTCAGCTCGATGGCATGGATACCACAGCCCTGCTGGGTCACCACTCCAGGTTCTCGATCTTTCAAAATGGGAATCTTGGTGATCTGGCCTGTCTGGACATCGACCACAAACAACTGAAAAAAAATGGGGCAGGGAAATACCATAAAAGAATAACTAAGAAGCTGAGGAAATGTACCATTTTTTCAGGGTTGTAGATTACAGGGTTATAGCTTCATCAGAAAGACCTGCTAGGTGAAATGTTTTTAAATATTATGCTGATACAAAAATATTTATACCAAGTCTTTTTGTTGTGGAAAAAAAATGGAAACCAAAGGAGTGCCCCTCAATTAGGGAGTGGCTAAACAAATTATGAAGGGAATAGTTTTAGAGAAACATGGAAAAACTTGTATGAACTGATGTGGAGTGAAGTGAGCAGAACCAGCAATACAATTTAAGTAATATTTAAAAGACAAACAACTCTGAAAGACTTAAAAACTGACCAGTGAATGCAATGAGAAACCATGACTCCAGATGGCCTTAGGATGAAATACATTACCTACCTCCCGTCAGCAGACAATGGACTCAGGATGTAGACTGAGACATATAATTTTTGGATATGGGCAATGCTGGAATTAGTTTTAGTTGATTATACATATTTATCACAAAGGTTTTGGTGGTGGTGTTTAAATGAGAGGGAGGCAGCAGGAGGGAAAGAATTTTTTTTAATTGAAAAAATTTTTAAAAAACCCCATGATGGTAATAAACAGATTCTCCTCTTAAGGTAAACAAGTTCATACTCAAGTTCTCCCTACCACTGAGGTTATAGTATTTGCCTTAACCAGTCAATATCAGAAAAGTTAAGAGTCCAAGTTAGTCTTGAACATTAAATAACTATTGGTGCTGATATGTTCATTCCAAGTGTCGGGTTGCATTACCTGAAAACTCCACAGGGATCAGCAAACTATGGCCTGAAGAATGGTTTTTACATTCTAAATTAAAGTTTTGTTTTATTTAAAGATGTAAAAACAATTCTTAGCTCACAGGCCAGACAAAAACAGACTCATTATACTGCAAGATGAAAAACTCAGAAACTCACACCCCTCAGTAGCCCCTGCTCCTGGGGCTCTTCCCTCTCTCTGGCTGGAGAGGGCAGGAAGTAGACATTTGGAAGCTCATTCTTGATCCTCCTCATTTAAGGATGACACTCAGGGAATTCTCATCATTTGCCACCTAGCTACTTTCATGGACTTCATCATCTTCAGAAACTCATCATTCTGTAAGATGAAATCAATTCAGAAACTAACACCTCCTCAGATAGTTTGCCTCTCCCACTGCATGACTTCATCATGCCCTGGGACAGGTAACCTTTTCAAGCTTCCCCCTTTTCAGCTTTTTATGTGCTGTCTCTCCCCTCATTAGATTGTGAGTTCCTTTAGGGGAAGGACTATCTCATACCTTTCTTTGTATCCCCAGTGTATGGCACAGATTAGGCATTTAAAAAATTGACTGTGACTTGGGATTATCCCTTGAACTATCATTTGCCATCCCTTGACTCCAGAATGATATAAAAAACATTATATCAAGTTGGATAGCAAAGGAATAAGTCACAAAGTCGAATCCTACACCACGTACCATTTCTATCTCTGTTTCATATGTAAACTCTTATCTAATCTCTGCTCAGTTTATATTTTATTAGAAGGAAGGAAAGAATGAATGACAGCATGTTCCAAAAAATTCTCATTTGTTAAATTTTCTGCTATCTTCTGAATGGCTAAGTGTTTCAATATAAAGATGCTAGATCTAACCTAGATGTTTTCTTCTCCTCCTTCTTTGTCCCACCCCAATCCCTCCATATATACTCATCAGAACTCTAGGACAGTTGGCCTCCCTTCACTTAGGGCCAGGAGGAGAGAAACAAATATTGCTAAGCACCAGACACAGTATACTCCAGAAAACCCTAGAAGTAGGCAAAGGAACCCAAGTACCCAACTAACTCAGGTCACATAAATGGCCTCAAAACCCAAGAATGCTCATATCAACAAATAAATATACAACAAAATACTTAGTAGCTACCATTTCCTGAGTTCCTGCCACATGGTGAAAAGTCAAAAATGGTAAGTGAGAACTAATTCAAACACAAATTTAAGCTCCACCTATAATAGGCACTGGGGAGACAGAAGGATATGACATACATATAGAAAACTATAATATACAATATTACACAAAGAGAGATACAAAACAAAGTGTGCTCTGAATTCTGTTAGGGATAGGCAGTTACAGAAGATCAGGTAAGGATTCATGAAGATTCATTTCTCTCTAGACTCTGAGACTCCTGACTCTGAACTTTCTCCACCATGCCACAACAGCCTTTACTCCTTGGAAAAGCACTCTGACCCCATGCAGCCTCCTCACTCTGCAAGTCCACTCTGGCCCTTTGTCCCCTTCCTCTAAATGGTTGATTGCTCCTAGGTAACCCTATTTTAGAGAAGTATTCAGGACATCCACATCTTCATTCATTTCTCTCAAGGCTCAGTTACATTTTCCCTCTTCCTCTACACTGCAACATTCCCTTCCTCTTCTTTTGGCTTCCTTTTTAATGTGTGATATCTCCACATCAGAATGTAAGCTCTGAGGGCAAGAACTCTCTTTCTGCTTGTACTTATATTCCCAGAGCTCAGCACAAGAATAAGCACCTAATAAATGCTTGTTAACTTGAGGCATCTGAGTTAGTCCTTAGAAGAGGGAAGGGATTCTTAACAGGTGAAAAGGGAAGGAATACTAAGCTCCAACCCTCAATAAATTTGCCATCTATTCAGGAACAACATACAGTCATAGGCATAAAACATGTTAAGAAATGGGTCTCCATCACTTTGCTAGAGTAATTAAAATGCCTCAAGGCAGATGGAGTAAACTCAGGAAAGTTTTAATGGAGGAGGTGAGTCTTGGGTAAGGAAGGATATGGTACCAAACAGGAAATAGAGGCAATTACAAAAGGTAAAATAGACAACTTTAATTACATGAAAATAAAAAGCTCCTACATAGAAAAAATTAATACACCTAGAGAAGGAAAGGAAGAGGCTGAGAGAGAAAAAAGTTCTTAAAAGAATTACAAAGAATTCACAACCCCATAAAAGAATGCTCCAAATGACTGAGAGAAATGCAAATTAAAACTATCTTGAGGTTTTATCTCACAGCCTAAAACTCATCAAAGAAGACAAAAGATGGCACATTAATACATTGTTGGTGGAGCTGTGAAAAGGTACGATTATTTTGGAAAGCAAATTTGGCATTATACAAATTAAGTGACTAAAGTGTCCATACCTTTCAAACAAGAGACTCTCTTGCTGGGCTTATCCCTTAAGGAAGTCATTGTTAAGAAGATATTTGTAGCAACACTTTGTGCAGTAGAAAAGGTTTGGAAACAAAGTAGATGCCATTGATTGGGAAATGGCTAAACAAATCATGGATTATGAATGTAATGGAATACTACTGTGCTGTTAAGAAATGAAGCATATGATGCACACAGAGAAGTATGATAAGTTCTACATGAACTGATGAAGGGTAAAGTAAGCAGAGTCAAAGAAACAACACATATAATAACTATAGCAAGGTAATGATAACTACACACATAAAAAGTGTATATAACAAAATTATAAAGACCAAGCATGAATCAAATGAAGAAATATGATAGGGTGTTCCCAATCCACCCCTTCATGGAGGTGGGAAGTCCACAGGTGTTACAAAGTGTGTATGTTTTCTGACTTTTTCAATTACTGATTAGATTTTTTTCACCTTTTCTTTTTTGTCTTTAAAAATATTTCTTGGGGCAGCTAGGTGGCGCAGTGGATATAGCACTGGCCCTGAAGTCAGGAGGACCTGAGTTCAAATCCAGCCTCAGACCAAACACTTGACACTTACTAGCTGTGTGACCCTGGGCAAGTCACTTAACCCCAAATGCCTTAAAACAACAACAACAACAACAAAAATATTATTTCTTATATAGGATGGCTCTCTAGCAGTAGGGAAAGGATAATTATGAGTATAAAAAAAAGACATCAATAAAAACTTATTTTTTTAAAAAGGAAGGCTATGATTTGCTGAAGTAGAGTCGTGTGCACTATTAGCAAAGCTGTGAATTGATCTAACCATTTTGGAAAATAATTTGGAATTGTATAAGAGAAATTACAAAACAATGTACAGGGACTCAGCAATTCTGTGATGGCATCAAAGACAGAAACAAAGGTCCCATATTTTAAAAAAATTCATAGCATAACTTTTAATGGTAGCAGAAAAGGAAAAAGGTAGATGCTTATGAGAAAATGGCTGAAAAAATTATAGAATATGAATATTTTTATTGTTATGGTCTTTAAATATGCTGTGCTTAGTTAGCATTTATGTTTTTTAATATTTATTCAAAACTTTTCCATGCTATAGGCCATGATCTAGTTTTCCAAATAACACTATGTGCTTAGAAAAAGATATTTTTTAAGGTTTTGATTCAAAAGATGGTATATATAGTATACATATGTATGTATATATACATACACATACATTTAGTATTGATATAATATTATTATCTGTAGTTCCTTTTTATAAGTAAAATTTCCCTATCTCCCTTGATGCTGTGAATTTTTTTTTGTTTTGTCTAGCACAGGATTTCTTTGGATCTGTGAAATTGGTGTCTTAAAACATTCTGATAAGCTATATTTCAGCATTGTTGTTTTTCTTTATAATGTTGGTTTTCCTTTATAATGCTATACATTTTATTTTATGCATAAAAAACATTATTCTGACCCACAGATTTTGCAAGACTGCTAAAGGGGTCCACAACTCAAAAAAGATTAAAAATCCCTGGTCTGATAATATGTTTGCAACTCTTGCTTTTTTTTCCCCTTCAAATCACAATATACTTTTGTTTTATGCTCTTTATGCTCTTATTTTTATATGTTTCTTGTACAGGCATTCCTCAGAGATATTGTGGGTTCTGTTCCAGACCAAAGCAATAAAGCAAATGTCTCAATAAAGAAAGTCACGAAATTTTTGGTTTCCCAGTACATATAAAAGTTAAGTTTACACTATACTGTAATCTAGTAAGTGTGCAATAGTATTATGTCTAAGAGAACAATGTACATACCTCAATTAAAAAAATACTTTATGGCTTAAAAAATGTTAACCATCATCTGAGTCTTCAATGAGTTGTATCTTTTTGCTGGTGGAGGGTCTTGCCTCCATGTTGATGGCTGCTGATCAGAGTGGTGGTAAGCTTGGGGTGCTGAGGCAATTTCTTAAAAAACAATGAAGTCTGCTGCAATGATTGACTCTTCCTTTCACTTAAATACTTAGAGACTACTGTAGGATTATTAATTGGCCCAATTTCAATATTATTGCATCTCGAAGAATAGGGAGCCCGGATGAGAAGGAAAGAGATGGGGAATGACTCGTCAGTGGAGCAGTCAGAACATACACAGCATTGATTATGTTCACTTTCTTACATGGGTGTGGTTTGTGGTGATCCAAAACAATTACAATGGTAACATCAAAGATCATTGATCAAGATCACCATAACAGATATAATAATAATGAAAACATTTGAAATATTGCGAGAACTACCAAAATGTGACATAGAGACACAATGTGAACACATACTGTTGGAAAAATAGCACCAATGGACTTGATCGATGCAGGGCTGCTACAAACCTTCAGTTTGTGAAAACCAAAATATCTGTGAAGATCAGTATAGGGAAGAGCAATAAAATGAGGTGCCTGTATAACAGCAAATTGTTGGGTTTTCTTTTCCTATCTACCATGTCATTCTCATTTTATTGTATTACTTATTAATCCATTCACATTTAAGATTATAATTGTTAGGCTTAGGTTTCTTCAATTTATTTCTTTTATATTGATTTTTCCCCCCCTTCCTCTTTTAAATCAGTACTTTCTCCTGGCAATTAGTTTTGTTTACATGACTCTGATGCTACTCAATTCCCAAGGGCTTTCTCCCTATTTCCATTTACCTAACTTATCCTAAGTTCCTGGAATTTACTTAAATTGCTAAATAAATAAAAATTATTTATTTCTTCCCCTTTTTGACTCATCCTTCTTCACAGCCAGAGCCCACTAACCTCTTATTTTACCTAATACTTTCTTGCTAGGTCCTTTTCTAAGAAGTTTTTCTTTGCTTTGTTCTCATTTCTCTTCCTTTCTAATTATTCTGACCATTCTCTAATTCAGGGGCTATAGTCTTATTTATTATGTATCCTTCATGAGCATACAACTTTTTTTTTTTTTGGCAAGGCAGTCAGGGTTAAGTGACTCGCCCAGGGTCACATAGCTAGCAGATGTCAAGTATCTGAGGCTGGGATTTGAACTCAGGTCATCCTGACTCCAGGGCCAGTACTCTATCCATTGCGCCACCTGGCTGCTCCAAGCATATAAACTTCTGAAGTACCAAGTTTGACCTCTTTCCTCTATTCTATTTCTATGTTCTTGTATTTTTAAATCTTATTATAGTCCTCCCTATTTTCTCCTCTGCCTCACTATTAGAAATATAAATTCATGAAGGAAGACTTTGAAATAGAAACAATGTCTTATGCTGGTAGTCACTCTTGTGTCCAAAACCATGAAGTCTAGTCCTACTCACTGCACCCTTACTATAAGTTGAGAAACTAAAGTTATTAACCTTTATCTATTCAATTATGACTTGGGATAAGTGGGGGATAGAGGTGGGGACCACATGCATCTGTGGTTTTCCTCTGCCTTCCCTCTCCCTTTTCTTGAAAAGAAACTTCCCACTATGTTAATCATATCTCATAAAAGATAATGTCACCTAAAGAGAGTAATGGGATTTAATCCATGGAATATTAATTTATTTCTTCTTTTCATATAACTCATTCTTTTAAGTTCCAATTAAATCTTTAGCCTTTCACATCCTTCTTGATCCCAATTCTCTAGCATTCCATGCAATTTCTTATTTTTAAATAGCCTATGAGAGAATTTATTTCATCACTTAATCTTTTACTGGTAATTATACTTTTTAATCTCTCCTGAAGTTTTTTTGTACATATGTTTGCAAATTGAATATTTTCTCATCTCTCACTTTAAAATTTTTCGTAAGATGCCTCAAATTTGCTTGTACTTCAAATTGCTTTTTCTGCTTCCATTTCTTATAAAAGTCCCATTTTTCTTCATTGATAATTAAGCTCAGTTTTGCAGGATATGTTATTTGGAGTTGCAGCCTGGGTTTCTTCGCTTTTTGGAATATCCTATTCTATTTCTTCTGATTTCTTATGACTCTTGGACAACCCTGGATTATCTTTTGGACCCAAGACTTCCCAGGGAAAGATGAATTAGCCTTAGTTTTAGCCTACAATACTCGTACCCTCCTTCCTTCCCCGGAGGCAGTGGTCTCCTTCCTGGTACTTCCAGGAACACAGTATCTAGCCAGCCAACCTGTGGTTTCTGTTTTAACCCGAGACTTTTCAAGGAGCACTCTGCTAGCCTCAGATATATAGCTTAGCTCCCCATGGCCTCTTTGTTACCTTCTCAGTGCTCCAACAGTTATTCAGAGATCACACCTACCTCACACTGCCAGCTCTTGCCTTTCATCCAGACTCCTACAGCTGCACTTTGCCTGATCCTGCCTGTTGTGAAGTGGACTTCGTGATTCTTACAAGAATCAATATCATCATCTGCCACAAGGCTGGACATCAATGAAGACCTCTGAACAGGTCAATCAACTTCATTCTTCAATGTCCTCTCCAACCACAGATAATCTGCTTGCACTCAGTCCTCAATGGTGCATAATATGAACCCTAAATATGGAGAGCATGATGGGGTGAGAGTATGAACCAGAGGTGTGGAACCTGCAGCCTCAAGGCCACATGTGGCCCTCTCGGACCTCAAGTGTGGCCCTTTGACTGAATCCAGACTTCACAGAACAAATCCCCTTAATAAAAGGATTTATTCTGTAAAACTTGGACTCAGTCAAAAGGCTGCACCCAAGGACATAGAAGGCCACATATGGCCTCAAGGCCACACAGGTTCCCCACTCCTGAAACTTCATACTCTTACCCCATCATCTTCTCCCTATTCTGTTGATTCTGAATCACCAGCTATCATTATGCAAACCCCATTCGCTATCACCCATTCCTTGCTCCCATCCTCCTCAATCTAGCACTCCTTCTATTAATGTTCCACTCTAAAGCTACTCACCCCTTCCTGCTCTTTGGAATGCCTCTTCCACAATTAAAGGTGTCATTTTCCACTCCCTTCAATTTTTGGCTCTCACTGTAACCTGGTTCCCTCCTGGTAACACAACATTCCTGGCCCTTTCCAGTATTGGTTGTACTTTTTTCTTTTTCTTAAAAGTGCATTTTATCTGCAGTTATGGATTCTCTCGCTCTCTCTTCTCCCTCCCCTACTTACTGAGATAGTTAAGCAAAACAAATTCTCACACTAGCCATTTCTGAAAAAAATAAAATATGCATAAAACTGCATTCTGAGTCCATCAGCTTTTTGAGGTGGATAGCATATTTCATCATGAGACCTTTGGATGTGTGGTTGGTCACTGCGATGATCAGAGTTCCTAAGGTTTTTTGGAACTGATCATCTTTACAATATTGTTGCTGGATATATTGTTCTCCTCGTTCTCCTCTTAGTTTTAGATAGGTATTACTTAGCATTTTAAGGAAAGCTCCAATTATTCCTACGCTTTCTAGTATTTTAAGAGGAATGGTTGCTGCATCTTTTCAAAAGTCTTTTCTGTATCTATTTTTGCATCTACACACATATATAGATATAACACAAATCTATTGAGATACATTTTTTGCTGTTTTTGTTAATAATGTTCATAATTTTCTTAATATTTAACTATTACTACATTTTTAATCAAATCAAGATAGTTTGACCATCATGGTCAAAGTGCATTATCTTTGTGATATGTTGCTGTTGTCTCATTGCTCATATTTTATTTTAAATTTTTGCATTAATATTCATTAGGGATGTTGGTCTATAGTTTTCTCGGTTTTAACTCTCCCTGATTCAGGCAGCAAGATTATATTTGTGTCATAGAAGGAATTTGGTAGGACCCCTTCTTTTCCTATTTTCCCTCTAAACAACTTACATGGTATTGGAATGAATTATTCTTTAAACATTCAGCAGAATTTACTTGTAAACCCATCTGGTTTGGGGTTTTCCCCTTCATTAGGAGATCATTTGTGTCTTGTTCAATTCCTTTTTATAAGAGTATTAAACTATTTCCTGTTCTATCAATCTGGGCAATTTGTAATTTTGTAAATAATTCTTTATTTCTTATTAATTGGTTGTGAATTCACTTTTTTCATTTCTGATATTGGTAATTTGGTTTCCTTCTCTCTTTTTGAAAAATCAAATTAGCTAATGGCTTTCTATTTTATTGTTATTCCCCCTACCAAAAATAGCTCCTAGTTTTATTAATTTTGTTTCTTTCTAATGTCAACCTCTCCTTTGATTTTCAGGATTTCTATTCTGGTATTTAATTGGCGGGGGGCTAATTTATTGGTTTTCTAATTTTCTTTAGTTGCATGCCCCTTTTATTGATGAAAGTGTTTAAAGATATGTTTTCCCCCAATACATTGCTTTCACTGTATCTCCAAAATTTTAGCAATACGTTGTCACTATCTTTAATAATGACTGTTTTCATGATTTGTTCATTGACCTACCTATTCTTTTTTCCTTCTTTTTTATTTTTTAAATTAATTTATTTTGAATTATCAACAATCACTTCTATAAGCTTTTGAGTTTTAAACTTTTCTCCTCCTTCCCCACCTCCTTCCCCAAGACAGCATACAATCCGATGCAGTCTATACATATATATTCCTATTAAACATATTTTCACATTAGTGATGTTGTAAGTAAGAAATAGAACCAATAGGAGGAACCACCAGAAAGAGGAAACAAAACACAACAGAAGAAAAAAATAGCAAATAGTATGCTTCGATTTGCATTCAAACTCCATAGTTCTTTCTTTGGATGTGGACAGCATTTTCCATCATGAGGCCTTTGCAGATGTCTTAGATCCTTGTACTGCTGAGAAGGGTTAAGTCTATCAATATCAGTCATTGTACAACATGGCTGTATACAAATGTTCTGGTTTTGCTCACTTCACTCAGCATCAGACCATACAAATCTTTCCAGGTTTTCCTGAAGTCAGCCTATTCATCATTTCTTATAGCACAAGAGGTACTATAAATATTTTTGTACATTTGGGTCCTTTTCCCATTTGTATGATCTCTCTGGGATATAGCCTTTGACCTACCTATTCTTTAGGATTCAGTTATTTAGTTTCCAATTAATTTTTAATCTTTGCATCAAAGGCCCTTCCTTTACTGAATGTAATTTTTATTGTATTATTTCTGCTTTTCTGCATTTGTGTGGTCAATTTTTGTGAAGACACTGTACACAACTGATAAATGCCTTTCTGTTCCTATTCAATATTCTCCAGTGGTCTATCATAACTAACTTT
This sequence comes from Phascolarctos cinereus, assembly GCF_003287225.1. NCBI lineage: Eukaryota > Metazoa > Chordata > Mammalia > Diprotodontia > Phascolarctidae > Phascolarctos > Phascolarctos cinereus. The sequence goes on from NW_027555847.1 coordinate 251,410,640, forward strand.
TCTAAAATTCTATTCAATTCCTTAATTTCTTTTTTGTTTAATTATGTGTGTTAGATTTGTCTAGTCTGAGAGAGGCAAATGGAGGTCTCTCAATATTAGAGTTTTACTATCTATTTCTGCCTCTAATTTAACATTTCCTTTAAGAATTTAGATGCTGTGCTATTTGGTGCATATATGTTTCATATTTATAATAATTCATTTTCTATGGTACCTTTTTAGTAAAATGCAGTTACCTTATTTGTCTCTTCAAATTAGGTCTATTTGGGGGTAGATAAATGGAGATAATAGCACTTAGATGGAATAGTGGATAGCATTCCAGGCCTAGAGTCAGGAAGATATCTTCCTGAGTTCAAATCTGGCCTCAGACACTTACTAGCTGTGTAACCCTGTTTGCCTCAGTTTCCTCATTTTTTCCTTCTTTCTTTTTTTTTTTTGTAAGGCAATTGGTGTTAAGTGACTTGCCTAGGGTCACACAGCTAGTAAGGGTCAAGTGTTTGGTCTGAGGCCAGATTTGAACTCAGGTCCTCCTGATTCCAGGGCCAGTGCTCTATCTGCTGTGCCACCTAGCTGCCCCAGTTTCCTCATTTTTAAAAATGAGCTGGAGAAGGAAATGGCAAACCATTCCAGTATCTTTGCCAAGAACACTCCACATAGGGTCACAAAGAGTTAGACATGTAAAAATGGGAAAAGGACCCACATGTGCCAAAATATTTATAGTAACTCTTTTTGTGGTGGCCAAGAATTGGAAATTGAGAGGATGCCTATCAATTGGGGAATGGTGGAACAAGTTGTGGTATATGAATGTAATTGAATACTGTTGTTCCACAAAAAATGATGAGCAGGCAGACTTCAGAAAAACCTGAAAACACTTAACATGAATTGATGCTCAGTGAAGTGAACTGTACATAGAACTCTGTACATAGTAACAGCAATATAGTACAATGACTAACTTTGATAGACTTAGCTCTTCTTAGCAACACAAGGATCTAAAACAACTCCAAAAGACTCATGATGGAAAATGCTATCGACATCCAGAAAAAGAACTATGGAGTCTGAATATAGATTGAAGCATATTATTTGCACTTTTTTCCCCCTTCTTTCTTGTGGTTTCTCCCATAGGTTCTAATTCTTCTTTACAATAAGACCAGTGTGAAAATATATTTAATATGAATATATAGAGACAGCCTATATCAGACTGCACACTGTCTTGGGAAATTTAGAACTCAAAATCTTATGGAAGTGAATATTGAAAACTAAAAATTAATTAATATTTTTAATGAGTTAGACATGACTGAAAACAGCTGAACAACAACAAAAACAACAACAACAACCTTACAGGGTTGTGAACACCAAATGAGATAATATTTGTAAAAGTGCTTACTTAACACATGGCTTGGCACAAAGTAGGTACTATGTAAATGCTTATTGTCTTTCCTTCTGCTTTTCTTTTTTTTCTTTCTACTTTTCTATTTTTGCTGTTGCTACGTCTGAGATCATGATTACCTTACCTTTTTTACTTCAGTTGAAGCATAATAGATTCTACTCTAGCCCCTTATTTTAACTCCATGTTCATTTTTCTGTTTCAAGTATGGTTTTTATATACAACATACTGTTAGATTCTCGTTTCTAATCCATTCAGCTACCCTCCTCCATTTTATGAGTGAGCTCATCTCGTTCACATTTATTATTTTAATTATGTTAATCCAGCCTATTCTCCTTCTTTTTGTTTTCTGTCCCCTCTTTAAGAATATGCTTTGCTTCCATCCCCAAATCTATCCTCCCATTTATTCCTTCCATTTTCCTCAACATTTTTTCCACTTGTTTCCCTGTTGGGTAAGATATGGTTTCTGTGTTCAATTGTGTGTATGTATATTCTTCTTCCCTTTAACCAGTTAAGATGAGAGTAAGACTCAAGAATCAGTCTCTCCCTCCTCTTCCTATTTGTACTTGCATACTCCATTTATGTGAGATGAGTTCTCCCATTCTCCTTCTCCCTTCCCACTATCTTTACTCCTACTCACATGCTGCTCAACAGAGCTAGAGAAAATCAAGAAACTGTGCTAACTAGGTCCATTACAATTTTATGTCACATAGTCTCAACTGGGCCCTCAGTTTAAAAGAGCAATTCTTTTATTTTTTTAATAGTATTTTATTCCCCCACAATTACATGTAAAGATAGTTTTCAACATGCATTTTTGTAAGATTTTGAGTTCCAAATTTTTCTCCCTCCCCTCTTCCCCAAAACAGCAGGCAATCTGATATAGCTTATACATGTACAATCATGTTAAACATATTTTCACATTAGTTATGTTGTTAAAGAAGAATCAGAACAAGAGGGGAAAACCATGAGAAAGAAACAAACCAAAAAAATGAAAATAATATGCTTCACTTTGCGTTCACACTCCATTGTTCTTTCTCCGATGTAGTTAGCATTTTCCATCACAAGTCTTTTGGAATTGCCTTGGATCAATGTATTACTGAGAAGAGCTAAGTCTATCATAGTTGATCATTGCACAATGTTGCTGTTACTGGTACAATGTTCTCCTGGTTTTGCTCACTTTACTCAGCATGAGTTCATGTAAGTCTTCCTGAAATCTAAGGCAATTCTTATATACCTCCATAACTGATTTGCTAACCCACTTACCACAATGGTTTTTCCAAACCTTTTCATCTCTTCAAACCTATCATGGCACCCCCTTTCCCCACTCCCTTAGCTGAAAGTCTTGCCTCATACTATACTGGAACAACTGAGGCCATCATCAAGAGCTTTTCTTCTCCTTTCCTTGTCTCATCTAGTTTTCCCTCCCATCTCCTCCTTTACTTATGTCACATGAAGAAGTAGCCCTTCTCCTTTGCCAAGGCAAATTCCTCTATGTGCAGGCTTGATTCCACTCCATTTCAGTTTCTCCAGCAGAATTCTTCCCCTATCATCTTTATTCCCTCACTAATCAATTTTCCCTGCCTACTGGCTATTTCCTTACCAATTCCAAACATGCTTGACCCTCTTTTCTTTGTCTAGGTATCATCCTTGACTCTTCACTTGCACTTACCCCACATATCCAATCAGTTGTCCAAATCCTGTCCTTTCCACCTTTACAACATCTCAAATTCATTTCCATTTTTCCATTCACACAGTCACCACCATGATACAAGCCCTTATCATCTCATACCTGGACTATTGCAATAGCCTTCTGGTTGGTATCCTTACCTCAAATATCTCCCCACTACTCCAGTCCATCATCCAACCCAAAAGCTGCCCAAAGTGATCTTCCTAGAGTAAAGGTCTGATCACATCACTTTTCTAACTCAATAAACTCCAGTGGCTTCTTATTACCACCAGGATCAAATATAAAATCTGTTTGGCTTTTAAAGTTCCTTTCAACCTGGCCCCTTCCTATCTTCTCAGTCTTCTTATACCTTTTCCCCTTTCACATATTTTATGATTAAGTGATGTTGGCTTTCTTAATGTTCATCTTGTATAGCACCCTGTTTTCTAACTGTGCCTTTTCACTAACTGCGGCACATGACCGGAGTGCTTTCCCTTGTCTCAACTTGTGGCTTCTTTGGCTTCCTTCAACTCTGTGGTAAAATCCCATTTTTTGCAAGAGGCCTTTCCTGATCTAGTATCTCCTTCCTTATCCACCAAATCCTTTATTGCTTTCTCTGTGAGATAACTCTAATTTGCCCTGCATATAGCTTTTAGAATGTGAGTTCTTGAGTTCAGGAACTATTTTGTCTCTACTTAGCATAGTGCTTGGCATACAGTAAATACTTAACACGTGCTTGTTGACTAGTGTGTTTTTAAAAGCTTTTGCAAGTTTTCTTGTATTCTTTCCTATAGTATGATATGCAGGTTTGGTTGGTTATATTCTTCTGGGAAATCAATGATCTTCAAATTACTTCTGTGCTATTATTATGCTATAAGAAATGATGAGCAAGATGATTTCAGAAAAACCTGGAAAGACTTACATGAACTGATGCAAAGTGAAGTGAGTGCAACCAAGGAGAACATTATACACAGTAAATGCAGTACTGTAAGATGAACAACTGTGAATAACTTAGCTATTCTCAGCAGTGCAATAATCTAAGACAATCCCAAAGGACTTATGATGAAAATTACTATCCACCTCCAGGGAAAGAATTTATGGTGTCTGAATACAGACTAAAGCATACTATTTTTTACTTTTTTTAAAGTACAAGTTTTCTTCCAAAAATGCCTAAAATGGAAATATTTTCATAACCGCACATGTATAACCTATATCATATTACTTACTGTCTCAGGAAGGGGAAAGGGGAGGGAGGGAAGGATAAATTTAGAACTCAAAGCTTTAAAAAAATACAATGAACATTAAAAATCATTTTTACATGTAATTGGGGGAAAATAAAATATTATTTATCTCTGTTATTCCTATCTTCAAGTTCATTTATCTTGGCTTGTTATTCAATTGTTAGCCATACATCCCATCAAAATATTTCTAGAAATACTTTTTGTGGTAACAAAGAACTGGAAACAAAGTAGATGTCTTTCAGCTGGGCAATGACTAAACCAATTATGGTACAGGAATTTAATGCACTACTACTGTGCTTTTAAGAAATGATGAATATGAATAATGAAGAGAAACATGGAAAGACTTGCATGAACAGATGCAGAGTAAAGTAAGCAGAATGAAGAAAACAAAATATACCATAACTACAATAACATAAATGGAAAGAACCAAAACCACAGAACAATCAAAAATGAATGTTACAAAATTACAAAGAACAAGCATGGCCTCAAAGAAGAGATATGAGGAGTAATATACCTCTCCTTTGCAGAGGTAGGAGGTCCATGGGTGCGGAACATTACATGTTTTCAGACTTTTTTGATATATTGATCCATTCTGCTAATTTAATTTTCTCTCATTCCTCTTTTTCTTTAAAAATCCTTTGCTATATGTGATGGCTCTCTGGGAGGGGGAATGGATACTGGGAAAATTTTTTGCAATGTAAAAACAAAGATATCAATAAAATTTTAGTTAAAAAAAAGAAATCATGTATTTTTATAGTTGTGGTCTTTTTCTTCTACCAAATCTTCTTCTACTTCTGTATTTTTAAGTTACAAATCATCTTTTTTCTTTATGGCACTCTACTTGTTTGGGGAGAATGTCTATTACATCTTCTAAATTCTGTTCTGTTGTTTTTAAATTGTTTTAAAACAATTTATTAAAAGCTGACCTCTGACCCAAAATCTTATCTAATATGTTCTCTTAATAGTTTCAATATCTTTTTGAGGCATTTTGGAGTTTCATGCACCCACCCCACCTTCTTCCTTCCTTCCTTCTATAGTAGGTGAGTCTACAGAATTCTCTTTGAGGAATTTTGGGTCATTTTCCTTCACAGTATATTTGTTCACTCTGATGTATCTGAATTTTTACTTATTATTTCTGTTGTATGAACCACTCTGTTGGTTTTTCTGTTTGTGAACTAGGTTGACATTCATCTTTCTCCCCTTGGATTTTGTCTCTTTTGGAATCATTCCAGCATTTCTAGTTGCTTGTTTTGAATGGACCTCCACATTCTGTGGTCTCTCCCCTCTCAACAGCTGCACAGATTATCCCTGAGGATGAGTAGCCTCAGGCTCCTTTTGAGGAGTATGGAGTATGTGGGCCCACTTCCTTGACTAAAGTAAGCTCCACAGGGAAAACAGTGGCCCCAGTTGTATTTCTAGTCCCCTTTTCCTTGGTTGGGGAAGTTGTTTTTACTCTGGTTGTTTCTGTGATGCCCTTATTCTGATTCACCCTCTTCCAGCTGCTCTGCATCTCCTTTATTTGGCCAAACAGAACTGGTACCTAATACCTCTTGTAGGGAAAAATGTGGAGGTACAGTCCAAATTACAGAAGTGAGAGAACTGAGCTTGGATCCCCCTCCCCCCCCGAATGAACCATAAAGCACAAGAACACAAGAATGCATTCCACATGGAGTAGTGGGGATGGGTCATGAGGAAAATAGAAGGTGAAATAGTATCACTACGTGTCAAAGTTCTCTTGCCTTATTTCATGCTGTTTTTTTTTAAACCTTGTATTTATTCTCTATCCTGTATATTGGCCGAAGAGGGAGAAAAGGACTGCACTTCCCCCCCCCCTTTTAAAAATAGGTTATGCCTTTGTTTACCCTAGTTCTTCTGCAAGGCTAACTAAAATATAGAGTCCGCCCTATTTCCTGAAGCCAATGAGAGAGAAGACTAGAGAGTCTCTATCTCTTCTCCTTTGACATATAACAAAATATCCTGAAATACAACAAAATGCCCTCAACAGCTGATTAGTTGTGAACCCAAGATGATTATGTATTTTCTGTATAAGTGACTATGAGAAATAGCTTATTTCAAAGACCACTTGCCCTATCCTTTATTTGTGGGCAGCTAGGCAGTGCAGTCAATAGAGCATTGGGTTTGGAGTCAGGAAGATCAAGTTCAAACACAGCCTCTTAACACTTGCTAGCTATAAGACCCTGGGCAAGTCACTTAACCTGTTTGTCTCAGTTTCTCATCTATAAAATGGGGTAATAAGAGCACCTATCTCACAGGAGTGTGTGTGTGTGTGTGTGTGTATGTATGTGTGTGTGTGTGTGTATGTGTGTGTGTGTGTGTGTGTGTGTGAGTGCATGCGCACATGCACACCATTTTGGAGTTTCAGGCTTTTTGTTTTTTTTTTTTTACAATCTTAGGTGAGTCTACAAAATTCTCTGAATAATTTTGGTTCATTTTAGTTCATTAGATATTATATACATATACGTGTATATATGCCATAGACCATTCTGTCTGTTTCCCTAAGTTGACCTGTCCTGGAAAAATTACTCTCTGAGGTTTAAAAAAATTTACCTATCAAATTTTGGTCTGGTACATAAGAAGTTGGATTCAATAAATCGTGATTCTATAACTCTATAGTCAATTGTGGGATCCAAAACATAATAACTAATAACTCATAGCACTTGAAAATAGGAGAAGCTCAGAAAAAGTCTACATAACTACCTGATTACAAGGTTGAAACTGGAAGCAAACTGAGGGAATCACTGGCAACTAATACCCTCAGTTGACAATGAGGAAAACTGAGGAACAGGAAGAATAAGTCACTGAAGATAAAAGTGTTGGGATTGGAGGCAGGTTTAAGGACAAAACTGTGGTTCAAAAGTTATTCTGCTGGGCTTTCTTGAATGTCTTACTAGCTGTCTGACAATAGGCAAATCACTTAATCACTGACTCAGTTTCCTCATCTGCAAAATGGGCATAAAAATAGCATGTACTTTACAGGATTATTATGAGGATAAAATGAGGTATTTGTTAAGTGCTTTGAAAAACTTAAAGCTAAAAATGCTAGCCATTGTTATTGTGGTTGTTGTCATATTGTGTTTGAACTAGCCTTGGCATCAGGAATATATTGATTCAAGTACTGTTTCTGGCACATATTCTTTGTGTGACCTTGGGCAGGTCCCTTAACCTCTCAGGGTTAATTTCATCATGCACCAGTCTCCTGCCTTCTGGAGGAAGAAGAGAAGGGCCATTCCATCTCATCTGATCTGTCTGGCCTCCAGCCTTCCTGGGGAAGTGAAGAAACATTATTCCATTGCACACCAATCTCTTGTCTTTGGGGTAAGGAGAGAAATAGCATTACATCATACGAGGTCTCCTTCCTTAGGGTGGAGAAACAACATTCCATCATCCTGTTTTCCTGCCTTCCTGGGAAAGGAGAGAAACACCATCTTTTTACATAAGGGGAGAAACCCTGACAAGTCTCCTTCCAGGTGTCTTGCCTTCCATGGAAAAGGCGAAATGCCATTGCATTGTGCCAAATCTCCTGCCTTTCTGGGGAAGTAGAGAAACACCATTCCATCTCACACCATGCCTTTAGATTAAGGAAAGAAAAGCCATTCAGGATAAGGGGTAAAATACCATTTTTTCAGCTCCCACTTCAAATGGTCTCCTCACCTGAGCTGCCTAAAACCCTGAGAGAACTCACCATGAGGCCAAAACCCTAGAGATGTTGATAACCTACCTGAATTCATTTCTCAGTGATGAACAAATTCCCACCCAATCATAACTTTCCCATCTCATTGATTTTGAACCCCTGGATGTCATTCACATTCTGTTCTCTGCCTCCCCATTTCCCAATCTCTTATTCCTATTCCCTCAACCAAAATTCCTACAATGCCCCACTGTAAAGATACCCACTCCTTCCACAATACTTTCTGGACTTACTTCATTATTAACAAACATGTTTATCTTAAATCTTTCCCACTGTTTTCATCTTCTGGCTCTCACTAAGATCTGGTTCCCTTCTGATGACACTGCTTCCTTGGCCATCCTTTCCAGCACTGACTTTCATTCATTCCCTCAATTCACTGGTTGAGGAGAGGCATTGGAATACTCCTTGCTCCCCAGTCCCCCTACCAATCCTCCTTCATCTCTATCACTAAATAATTGCTCCTCCTTTGAGATTCACTCAATCCATATTTACTATCCAGTCAAAATCCTGGTACCTTTTGCCTAGGGATCTCCTGGATACTTCCCTTCTTTTTTTAAATTCAGTGCCTGGCTCACAGGCTTTCTTATTTCCCTAATTGCTGCCCTCATGCTAGAGGACCTCAACATACATACTGATAGTCTCTCAAACATCCTAACTTCACAGTTCCTCAATTTACTCATTTCACATGGCCTAACCCTCCCACCCACCTCAGTCACACAAAAATGGTCATGCCCTTAATCTTGCCATCCACAACTTTCATGGTTATGATCTCTGAAATTTCCTTATATGTTGTCATTCTACTTCTCCTTCTCTCCGAACTTTTCATTTTCACTGGGCCCTCTCATCCCTCAACCCCTCCCTTCTTTTCTCAGGGCATGACCTCTGCACTAGCTACTCTTTTTTCTTTCCCCATCTTAATCCCATGGTGAACCAGTTCAACTCTACACTTCTTTTGAATCCCTTGTCCTGTATGTTCTATTACTGATCTTGCCTGGGCAGGCCTCGCCCTTAGATTACTCCCACCATTCCACCGACTTTGCCCCTATTCCCCTCATCCTCAAAAAACTCTTACTTGATCCTTCCATCCCTGCTAGCTACGGTCCCATATCTCTTCTTTCTTTTGTGGCTTAACTCCTTGAGAAGGCAGTCTATAATCAATATCTCCACTTCCTTTCCTCTTGATTTCTTCTCAGCTCTCTACAGTCTTGTTTCAGACCTCATCATTCCAACTCTCTTCAAAGTTACCAGTGATCTCTGAATTGCCAGATCTGATGGCTTTTTCTTTTCAATCTTCTCTGTAGCCTTTGACACTATAAATCACACTCTCTTTCTTGATATTTTTTCTCTCTAGGTTTCTGAGACACTGCTATATGCCAGTTCTCCAATCTGTCTATTCATTCCTTAATCTCCTTCGTTGGAGGTTCATTCAGATCATGCCTACTAATGATGGTAGACCTACAGGGCTTTACCCATTCCTAGGACTTCTTTTCTTTCCCTATACTATTTCACTTGGTGGTGTCATCAGTTTCCATGGATTCAGTTTTTCATTTCTATGATACCGATTCTCAGATCTACTTATACAGCCCTAAACCTCTAGGCTGACCTCCAGACTCTAATTTCCAACTGTCTATTAGACATCTCAAACTGCATGTCCCAAAGACATTTTGAACTCAACATGTTCAAATCTGAATTTGTTATCTTTCCCCCTGAACTTCCTTATTACTGTCATAGGCTCCACCATTTTCCCAGTCACCCAGGCTTGCAACCTACCCCTATATCCAATTTATTGCCAAGTCCTATAGATTTTACCTCTATAACATTTCTTGTATAGAACCCCTTCTCTTTCTGACCTTGCCACAACCTTGGTATGAGCCCTCATCCCTTCATGCCTGGACTATTAAAATAATCCCCCCCAATTCCATCCCATCCTCCACTTCAGCTATCAAATTAATCTTGCAAAAGCACAGATGGACCATATCAAGCCATCCCACCGCCTATTTAATAAATTATAGTGGCTCCCTATCACCTCCAGGATCAAATATAAAATCTGTTTGGCATTCAAAATTCTTCACCAACTGGCCCCCTCTGGCCTTTCCAGTCTTCTTCTACCTTATTATTCTCCCCCAAGACTCAGTGATCTAGTGACACTGGTTTCCTTGCTATTCCTCTCATAAGATACTCTTTATCTAGACTTTGGGCATTTTCACTGGCCATCTCTCATGCCTGGAATAATATCTCTCCTTATCTCTGCTTCCTGCCTTCCACCACTGATAATCACTGATTTATCTTTTATATATCTTGTTTGTACATACATACAGTTCTTGCTGTAAATGGCTACTTAAAGTGATTTTTACACAATGCAAATAGAGAACAGCAGATTGGGACAGACATGGGGTACTAGAAGCACAGATAGATATAAAACAAACACAGGGAACTGACACATGGGTAGGTGGGGCAAAGTTCTCCTCTCTCAGCTGATTTGGTGACAGGGGAGACCCCTGAGCATCCATTCTTTTGCTTTCACTTGGAGGGGTTTTAAATTTTTGGGGCGGTGAGTGGGAGGTCAGGGAGCATCACATGGAGAGACAGAGAGAAGACATAGTACATTAAAGTTAACATAGGGTTGCTTTTTTTAGAATGCAGATTTCTTTCAGAATTCTTTACTTAAAGTGAAATTTGCATAATGCAAATTTAAGTAAAGGGAGAATTGTCAGTAGTTGTTTGCATGTTTTATCCTTTATTGTTGTGAGCTCCCAGAGAGCAGGGACTTTCTTTTGCATTTCTTAGTATCCTCAACGTTTAGCCCAGTGTCTGCCCATTTAATAATCAATTTAATAGTCACATTTAATAGTCACTTAAATTCTTGCTGACTGATGCTGCCTCCTAATTTACTTGAATACTGCTATGGGATGGATAAACATTCTGACCAGATACAGGAAAAAAAATACCTCCAAAGGAAGACGTTTTGATTTAATTAGCTAGCTGCAAGAAAGAAAAAACACAGAAGTAATAACAGAACCTTCCATGTATTAATATGAAGCACTGTAATCACACACACACACACACACACACACACACACACACACACACACACACACACACACACACACACACACACACACACACACACACGCACGCACACACACAGAGCCAACCTGATATTAGAGAACCTCAATTCCACTGCTTTCATTTACTTTGGTTTTAGAATAAACCTGTTTGGCCAAAAACAGCAGCAAAAGGAGGGAAAAAAACAAAAAAGAGCCAAATAGTTTGGTTAAGTAGGGAGGCCCTTTGATTAAGAAGCAAGGTACCTGGGGCATCATTCTTGGCTCTGTCACCAGTTTGCTCTATACAAAGGGCTCAAATGAATCCCCTCCACAATTCAGTTTCTCACTGGAGAAGGCAAGCTAAGTGCATCATCAGAGAGCAATGGAAAACATTTCACAGAATGTTATTGGAGGCAGCTGTAGAAAGTTATGTTGACTCAGTATCCTATTGTTCCTAGCCCTGCTTATCAATCAGTGTTGGGGGAGGATGTGGTAAGGAAGGAGACATCAGGTCTACAGCTTTTTGTATTACCTGCTCTTTGCCACATACCCCTACCTGCAAATTGTCATGTTTTTGCTACCTTGGGGAAGAACTGAAATAATGCAAGGGATCACCCAGCCTCTTTTGCTGAGGTGGACCTATCTAGATTCTCTTAAAGTTACCTACAAAAGCTGTCTCCATCTTGAAGAGATGGCTGATCTCCAGTGATCAGCCAGTCAATGTGTTGCTACCTTGACATATTTATAATAAACTCCTTTTAATTCTCTTTGTCCTGAGTTTTGCTTCATTAATCAGGGTGAAAAGCCCAGATGAAGAATTTTCTTTTCAACAAGTGGTGAGCAACAGCCTGGAGTTTTTGTTCTGTTTTGTTTGTTGTTAGGGCTTTTTCACTTCTGGCTCTAACTGTGGGAACTTGAAAGCAGGCTGGAATGGATTCCCCCAGCAAGTTAGTTAAGTAATGAAGCAGCAGAGAATTTAGCTCTCCAGAGCTAAGTGAGAAAGAGAAATAGGTCCCAAAATCTAAATTTTGATTTTTTTTTTGTACACAAAGAAAACAAAAGAAAAAACACGCCCCAGGACAGGGCAGATGAGTATAGGTCTTGCATACATTTGCATGGGAAAACCAGTATTCATAGATGGAGCAGGACTCCTGGCAACCAAACTATAAGAGCTTGGTAAAATCCTGCCCAGTTAAGTCCATAAATGAGAAATGAGGCTTAGAAAATTATAGGAGGGGGCAAAAACATATGTGTATATGTATCTATATATACATATGTAAAATACACACACACACAAACATGTGTATACACATAAACATGTGTATACACACATATGTATATATGCCAGAAAAAGGATGGGACCTTAGTTATTTTAGTCAGATGCACATTTTAAACTTAATTTGTAGGTCTAAAGCCTAGGCTAGCATGGGATCTTCAATGCTGTAGAGAGGGAACAACTATTACTCCTCATCATCTTAGGGGAAAAGACTAGAATACTATTGAGGGTAAAAAATGAAGGGAAGAAACAGAAAGGAAGATTTAGGGAAAAAACTGTGGAGGAACAGAGGAGAGACCATTTAGCCCCACCCCCAGCCACCTGAGAGACGACCTACCTCAGCTCTACCAAGGCCTGAGCCCAGATTGGTTGTGGATAATGCGGACAGATATTCACAATGAGGGGGGAGGGAAGGTGGCTTGGAATTTTGGGAAGCCTGGAGTAGAACTTTCAATGCTTTTTAAAACAACAACAGCAAAAAAGGAGTCTCTCTAATCTCCCTTTTCTGACTGGAGAGGCAGACAAGAGAAAGACAGATAAGAGAAATATTAGAAACTAATGGAATAAAGTGTAGTCTGTGATGTGATTGTAAGGGATGTGTCGAATCAGGATGTGAAAGAAACAAGACAGGTGCAGGGTTGTTTGTTTTTTAAATAAGCTAAACTGAACAGGAAGCAGGAGATACTTAAGGGAGTTAGATATAGGAAGAAGAGATAAGTAGAAAGTTAAGGAAAGTTGTGTAGTCTGAGTAAAAGGATTTTGGAAAGAGAAAAGAGAAAGGGTTTTGATATTCAGATAAGGATGTGGGAAACTTTATGTAGTTATTTGTGATAAGCAGCTTGAAATTCCCAGAGGATAGGAATTAGAAGCTGAATAGGGCTGTTCTTTATCTTGAAAAGAGGCAGGGGACTAAGAATTGATCCAGCTCTTAGAGGAAATTGGAGAAAAGGTTATAGGAAGCTGGGAAAAAGCTACATCTTTTTTTTTTAAATGAGTTTATGAAAAATAATATGCTCTCTTTTGAAGTGCTAACAGTAAATGGGCCATAGATAAATTGATATTTAAATGTTACCGTTACAGATTATAAATCCAAATTTGATTCGATTTGGTTGAAATCTGTCCTGAAGGAAATTGGAATGTGGTCTGTATGTTCTCCTAACAGGATAATTGTGGTAAATCAGAACCCAATATAAACTACATTTGTTATTTGGCATTAAGACATTTATTAGCTGTGTGACCTTAAGCAAGTTACCTTATGTCTGTTTACCTCAGTTTACTAATCTGTAAGGGGATAATAATAGCTCCTACCTTCCAGGGTTGCGAAGATCACATGATTGCAAAGTACTATATAAATGTTAACTGTTATTATTATTTCTTTAATTAGGTGTAATTGCTTCATAATTGATAACTCTATGTGGGGGTTTTAGATGTGATCAGTATACAATGCCAGTGGTGATGAGATAAATGATTTTCTGTGTAAGATCATTCAGAAATGCATTCAGCTGAACTGAGGAAACCTGACCCGTAATGGGTTTGTTTTAAGTTTCAAATACATAATATTGTTTATGGTATTGTTATGTTTCTAAATTTTCTTATAATGTAAAATTTGATAAACTATTGTATCAGATATACTGTTAGATATGCTTCTCCTATACTTTGGACATTGTTAAATTATGAATTGTACTGTTAAAAGAAGGCAGAAAAATGTTTGAAAACTGTTATGGCTGAGTGAAATGAGCAGAACCAGGAGAACATTGTACACAGTAACAACCACATTGTGTGATGACTGACTTTGATAGACTTAGCTCTTCTCAGCAATGCAAGGATCTAAGACAACTCCAAAAGCCTCATGATGGAAAATGCTATCCATATCCAGAAAAAGAACTTTGGAGTCTGATTACAGATGGAAGCATCCTGTTTGCTCTCCTTCTCTTTTGTTGTTCTATTTTGTTTCTCTTTCTTATGGTTCATCCCATTAGCTCTAATTCTTCTTTACATCATGACTAATGTGAAAATATGTTTAATATGAGTGCATAAGTAGAGCCTATATCAGATTGCATGCCATCTCAGGCAGGGGGAAGGGGAAGGAGGGGGAGAAAATTTAAAACTCAAAATCTTATGGAAGTGAATGCTGAAAACTAAAAATTAATTAATTAAAAAAAGAAAATGAAAACTTATGTCATTTTATCAGCCCTGCTGACCATATGTTATAATATTCTGAAGTACTATAATTTAAAAAATTATAAACTTCCAGGTTTGCCTATATTTAAGAGGAAGTGTCACCTAAAATTATTTAGCTATCACTTAGAAAATCATGAGATTGTTAAGTAAGTTATTTGGGGCTACTGTCATAATGTTAAACCCTATCAAGTATTTATATAGTTATTTAAAAGGGAAAATTGATAATTGATTACAGCGTGGGAAAAGGCACAAAGAATAAACTTTGTAAAATCTCCTTAGTTAACTTACAATTTTTCTTGGGACCATCTGGTCATATCAACCCCCTGTGCAAGAGCTTGCTGTGTTGTGAAATTCCTACTGAGTAAATGGGATAAAAACATTCCATGCACAAAATAGGGGTGAAATTTTCAAGTCTGTTTATAATGTAGAGTGAGTTTCATCTAAGGTTATTTGTCCATCGCTTGTGAAAGTTATGTACATCTTGAACTAACTTAGAATTAACAAACTTCACTCTTAAAAGATTTATTTTGCTTTAAGGGATGAATACAAAATACCTTTAGAGAGATACATCTGTTAATCTGGAGATTTACAGCAATTGGTCAGTGTTGCTTTTTTAAGGGTTTGAGTCAATTATCACATATTAACTATGTAGGATTCCAGAATATCATTATTTTCTTGATTTCTAGTGATGTATTTTATACCAGGATGAGTTTAGACTCTAGGAGAAGACAAAAAGAAGAAAAGGATATCTAGTAAATTTTTATTGCAACATCATGAGAAGAGAAATAATAATTTAGCACCAAGCTATGTTTAGTGAAACTTGCTTTGTGGTGAAATCTCGTGGGATCGTAATCTAATATTATTCTGAATTATGATTTCAGGTATGATTGTCTGTATTGTCAGGAGGCCAATAATCCACCATTCAAGGGGGATAGCATGTGCTGCCCAGAGGGAATGCAGTCTGTAAACTATTACAAGTGGGATGTCTATATCTGTCTGGCTGAGAGACTGACTTTGGCACCACTGAGGTAGAATCCTTTGACTTGGCTTTCCCATTGTAGTTCTTTCGAACAGGAATATTTCCCACCTGGTGAAAACCTGAGTTTGGCTTTGGCATGCTGTAAATGGAAGTAGGACTCTGTATGATTGGCTGTAGGAACTTAACGATAGCTCCCACCTGAACTCAAGCAGAGCTAAGGATGCTTTATCCTGTATACATGTTGTTATGTTGAGTCATTCAACATAACCTAGAGGACCAGTTTTGATGCTGTTATAATCATGTCCCTGCTTTTTACTGTCATGGCAATTTTTTATTATCAGAGCAGGCAAACAGTAGAAGTTTGATATTGCAATACTGAACCTATTAGTTATTAGATTAGTACTCAGGTATCTGTATTACTGTAATAAGCTACAAGTGGGTAAGATCTTGCTGTTTTGATCTGAATTTGTAGTCATTCCATGGCCTAAGCAAGAGTTAAATTAGTGCTTGAACTTGTCATATGCATAAGATTCAGTTCCTGAAGTGTCTCTTTCAGAATAATATGAGTATAAATAAACGAAGGTAAAGAAACTTGTGAAGCAAAGATATAAAGCTATTAAGTTGTGAGGTTAAACTCAGGAACCTCTTCTGCTTTTATTTTAAGGCAAAGGATTTCAGTCCAATCAATCATCTTAGTAGAGAGTAACTTTTGAGCCATCTTGTATTACCTTAATGGGAAATCTGATTTTACTTAGGTTTGTTATTTAATCTGGGATTAGAATCTATATGTAGAGCATGTCCTGAAATGCATGCAAACCACTTATGCATCACCTTAAAGATATTCACATTGTTTAAAGGGCTTATGAAAGCAGTGGTCTACTTTCATGTCCATTTGAATATCTTTAATAACTGAACATGTTTTACTATAGACAACTCATTTTATATAAGCCGTTCTGTACACAATTTGGGATTATTATACATATCCCATCCCAAGCCTTTTATTATTGTTATTGAGCGTCTTAAAGCAAATTCATTTGTGTAATGTTGAACCTAGGGATGAAAAGCATCTACTTGCCACTGAGTACTGGTAGCTGTGTATTCATATATGATATTAGATCCTTAAAGTATCTCCTACTCCTAAGGAGGAAATTAGCAGGAGTGGAAAATTTTAAGAAAGCAACAATATGAGATGATTTACATGTCAAATAAATTATTCTAATGGTATATATACATATATTTAAACATATATGTAAATATAGGCTTTGGGCATGTTCTAATAACAAGTTCTGAAAAGGCCTCGTGCATATTATGATAATAAGTTCTAGAAGTTGGGTTTAGGATTTCATGTACAAAATTGCATTGATAATTGTAAACAAAAAGAAATAGCTAGTAGTAGTGATAGCTGAAATTTTTTGAAATTTCAAGTGAATTATGGGTTCCTAAATTTGATCTTATGGCTCTATTGTTAATGAAACCAGAACTACGAGGTTTGAGCTGGTTCTTACCATATGATATAGTTATTGGAAAAAGCAAATTTAGGAGGGTAACTAAATTGTATTGAGATCTGTTTTACAAAAGATTTTACTAGAATCACCTAGGATTCTGCAGGTAATTTGGAACCAGAGAAGCAAATCCACTAGAAAGAGGCTATGCCAGAGCTGCCTAAGAAGACTTATTCTGTGACATCCAGGGGAAAATGTTTCCAGATCCCAGACAACTGTATGGAATATACGGAACACAAGATGAAATGTGCTGATTAACTGAACATTAGGAGTGGGTTACCAGGTTACAAGGAAGATTGCTGTTATCTGCTTTTTTTTTTTTTGGGTGAGGTAATTGGGGTTAAGTGACTTGCCCAAGGTCACCCAGCTAGTAAGTGTCAAGTGTCTGAAGCCACATTTGAAGTCAGGTCCTCCTGACTCCAAGGCCAGAGCTCTATCTACTGCGCCATCTAGCTGCCTCTGTTATTTGATAATGATGATCATTACAGTATTACTTTGATCTTCTGTTTCATGGTATCTATGTTTATTGAGTTTTCTTGGTGAGTTTGCTGATATGTATTATCTCCCCTCTAAAATTATTACATGGTGTGCCCTCTAAGTGGTTTGATCTGTAACATGCCTAAGTTTATATATATGGCCTATTTAACAAGACTTGTTTCCTTGGGGGATACATGAGATTATGAATATCTAAGTTTATTTAATTTTATGACATTTATGGAAACATGAGACTATGACTTGTGACACTTGTTTTCCTATTGTGAGTTCAAGTCCCCTAGCTTATAGCCATGAATCTGGCACAATCAGCAGAAGAGATCAGAATGAAGTTGGGAATAAAGGTGCAATATAAGATTGAACGTGGTCCTGAACCACATATATTTTGTTCTGTTGTTCAGTCATTTCTATATATATGGTTAGCACCAAATAGAGGAATTGCTGAAAGTTATGTTGACTCAGTATTCTATTGTTCCCAGCCCTGCTTATCAATCAGTGTTGGAGGAGATTGTGGTGGGGAAGGAGACATCAGGTCTGCAGCTTTTTGTATTACCCACTCTTTGCCACATACCCTTAACCTGCAAATTGTCATGTTTTCGCTACCTTGGAGAAGAACTGAAATGCAAGGGCCCAGCCTCTTTTGCTGAGGTGGACCTATCTGGATTTGCTTAAAGTTACTGATAAAAGCTGTCCTCATCTTGAAGAGATGGCTGATCTCCAGTGATCAGCCAGTCAATGTGTTGCTACCTTGACATATTTACAATAAACTCCTTCTAATTCTCTTTGTCCTGAGTTTTGCTTCATTAATCAGGGTGAAAAGCCCAAATGAAGAATTTTCCTTTCAACAGTGATGGAAAAGGAAACAAAGGCTCAATAGTCAATAAGCATTTATTAAGTGTCTACTATTTCTCAGGCATTAAGTGCTAAGTGCTAGTGATACAAATAAGACAGTCTCTGACCTAAGGGAGCTTATAATCTAATGGTGAATGCAATACACAAAAAGAAGTTGAAAGGGGGTGGTGGTGTTCAGTTTTTAGGTTCTTAACAGACATCAACTGAGCTGCTGATACTCTAAATATAAGATTTTTGTCCAAAGTCCAATGAGTATTCATGTTACTGGGGGGAATAGTGTTGATGTTCTTATGGTAAACATAATCAAGAGACAAAAGTAAGGAATGAATGACACAGGCTCTCTTCAAAGACAGAAATAAAAAATTTGGCAGAATTGTATTGTGTCCAAAGACAATGCGAAAGGTAGGATATTTGGTGATCTCAGACTACAGTGCTCACAAAAAATATTTGTAGTAAGACACTATGAAAATAATTGTAGCTTGTACATCAACATCTTTTGCAAAGGAGGAAGAAGTAGATAATCATCTGAAAAACTTGGTAAGACCCTCCAAATAAAACCAACATCTATTTTAATATTCAGTGGTTTTAATGCAAAGTAGGGGGGCAAAAATAAGGATGATGGAAAATGATATAAAACAATTCAGGAATAAGGAATGACAGAAGCAGTAACTTATATATGTAAAACTTGTGTGTACATGTGTAAAACAGACATATACCTCACACTTATAATAGTTTTGAGAAAATAATCAGAAGGCACAAAACACAGTGAGTACCAAATAGCACCACAAAAAATAAAATATTACATTTGAATGGACAGGATGATATGGCAATCATTCCTAAATCAACTGTATGAAAAGTCATAGTCATGAAACTATTGAGACAACATCCTAAAACTTCTGTGATTAAACCAGAGAATTCTCTTTAAAGAAAATGTATAACCCACATAAATCATCAGCATTTCTATACATTGCCAACAAAGTCCAGTAGCAAAAACTAGAAAAAGAAATTCCATTTAAAATAACTCTAGACAATATAAAATACTTGGGAGTCTCCCTGCCAAGACAAACCAAGGAACCAAATGAACACAATTACAAAACACTTTTTACACAATTATAGTCAGATCTAAACAACTGAAGAAATATTAACTGCTCATGGGTAGGCAGAGTCAATATAATAAAAATGACAATTCTACCTAAATTAATCTATTTATTCAGTGCCATACCAATCAAACTATCAAAAAATTACTTTTAGAAAGAGCTAGAAAAAAAATAACAAAATTCATCTGGAAGAACAAAACGTCAAAGATATCAAAGGAAATGATGAAAAAAAAAAGGTGAAAGAAGGTGGTCTAGCCATACCAGGTCTCAAACTATATTATAAAGTGGTAATTATCAAAACAATCTGATACTGGCTAAGAAACAGAGTGGTAGATCAATAGAAGAGATTAGGTACACATTTCATTATAGTAAATGACCACAATAATCTAGTATATGATAAACCCAAAGGTCTGAGCTTTTGGAACAAAAGCTCATTTTCTGAAAAAAACTGTTGGGAAAACTGGAAAACAGAATGGTCAAAACTAGGTATAGAACAACATCTTATACAATATACCAAGATAAGGTCAAAATGGATATATGATTTACACAGAAAGGATGATACCATATGCAAATTAGGACAACGTGCAATTAGTTTATTTGCCAAATCTATGGATAAAGGAAGAATTTAGACCAAAAAAATATATCGCATCACAAAATGTGAAATAAATAATTTTGATTATATAAAATTAAAAAGGTTTTGCACAAACAAAACCAGTGCAAATGAAATTAAAAGGAAAACAGAAAACTGGGGAAATTTTTCAAAAAAGTTATCTCTGATAAAGGCCTCATTCTCAAACATATAGAGAACTGAGTCATATTTATAAAAATTCAAGTCATTCCCTAACTGATAAATGGTCAAAGGATATGAATAGGCAGTTTTCAGGTGAAGAAATTAAAGCTATCTCTAATCATAAGAAAAAATGCTCTAAATCACCATTGATTAGAGAAATGAAAATTAAAACAACTCTCAGGTACCACCTTATACCTAACAGATATGACAAAAAAGGAAAGCGATAAATGTTGGAAGGGATGTGGGAAAACTAGGATACTAATGCATTGTTGATGGAATTGTGAACTGATAAAACCATTCTGGAGGGCAATTTGGAACTATGCCCAAAGGGCTATAAAACTGTGCATACCTTTTGATCCAACAACATCACTGCTGGGTCTATATCCCAAAAACATCAAAAAAAAAAAGGGAAAAGGACCTATTTGTACAAAAATATTTATGGCAGCTCTTTTTGTGGTGGCAAAGAATTGGAAATCAGGGGCAGCAAGGTGGCACAGTGAATAGAGCACTGGCCCTGAAGTCAAGAGGACTTGAGTTCAAATCAAGTCTCAGACCAAACACTTGACATGTACTAGCTGTGTGACCCTGGGCAAGCCACTTAACCCCAATTGCCTAAAAACAAAACAAAAAACAAACAAACAAACAAAAAAGAATTGGAAATCAAAGGGATGCCCATTAATTGGGGAATGGCTAAACAAGCTGTAGCATATGATTGTGATGGAATATTAATGTGCTATAAGAAATGACAAGCAGGACGATTTCAGAAAAATCTGGAAAGACTTAAATGAATTGATGTAAAGTGAAATGAGCAGAAGCCGGAGAACAATGTACATAATAACAGCAATATTGTATGATGAAGAATCATGAATGACTTAGTTATTCTCAGCAATACAACGATCCAAGACGATCTGAAAGGACTAATGATGAAGTATACTATCTGCCTCCAGAGAAAGAACCGATACTATCTGAATACAGATTGAAGTATGCTATTTTCACTTTCTTTCATTCTTTTTAAAATCTGAATCTTCTTGTACAAAATTACTAATGTGGAAATGTTTTACATGATTGCACAAGTATAAAATATATTAGATTCCTCACTGTCTCAGGGAGGGGAAAGTGGAGGGACAGAATTTGGAACTCAAAATAATTTTTTAAATGTTTAAAAATTGTTTTAACACATAATTTGCGAAAAATAACATCATATATATATTTTTTTTAAAAAAAGAAAATGTATGTCAGAAGAGACCAATGAACTGGGCAACAAAACAAAGAAAATAAAGAAAAACCCTAGCAAAATGAATCCAAAAACAAACTCCAAAATCCAAAATCCCCCACAATTCTAAAAGTCAAATAGATAAAAACAAAATAACATTTAATTAATAAAACTAGAAGCTTAAAAAATTAATACACAGACCATTAACTAGTCTGATCCCCCCCAAAAAAGGAAAACCAAACTAACAATATCAAAAATGAAAAAGGAGAAATCACAGCAAATGAAGTAAAAATAATGGCAATTGCACATGACCCACAAGATGGAGAACTAAACATTTCCTCCAATCCCCAGGATCACTCCAACTTTTCCAAAATATGAATCGTGCCAGAGCAAAGGCATTTCTATTGTCTTCATGGTCTAGGATGCTAAGAACCCAAACAAGGTAAAAACTTGAACTAATGTCAGAGAAGGCCAGGTCTTCCTCCCTCCTTGCCCCTCATGCACCAGACAGTAAGGCGGCACAAGCTTAGGCTATGGTAGTGTTTTGTGATGCAACAGAGTTCTGCAAGAGAGCAGAGGTATAGAGGGAAAGGACGTAGGACATATGTCCCAGAAGTCAGCTTTCAACTCTAACACCATTCCTCCTCCCAGTGTTTCAAACTCCCAGTGAAATTCAAACTCAAAAACAACAGAAATTTGCTAAGGCATATGACAGCACTTGGTGCTGCTGAACCAGAGAACTAAGAAGCAGAGGGAATGTGTATCATGGATTGTGGGCACCCCCCTAAGCCTGAGAGAAAGAGCATCCACCATCCACCTAGGGCTGCTTTTCTCCCTCAAAAGACATGTAGAGCAGAGACCTGGGCAGATGAACTATGTAATACCAGCTTGGGAAGAGGCACAGGTGCATTGTGATCTTGGCCCCATGAAAACCACTATCAGAGAGGAGGGAGTCTGAAAATGAGCAATAGGGGAAAAGAAGGAAAAAAGATTAAAATTATCAAAAATCACAGGAATAAGAAAACTCAGACCATGAGCATAAGCAGATAAACCAACCGGGAATACATTAACAGAAGGAGAAGATATGGCCTCCAGAGAGTATAAAGACTGAATTACAAAATGAGATGGCCTGTAAAAAGGGAGAGGAAAGGAAAAAGAGGGGAATATGTAATGTTCCCTAATCAATTCAAAGACTAACGATGATGGGAAAATAACTTCTTTAGGCACTCAGGAAGAAGAGAATGTACAAGAGAATGGGTAAGGAGGTAAAGGAAGGTATTAAAAAAAAGCAGGAAAAAGGAAACTTCGTTATGATGGTGGGAAGGGGTACCTGAGAAGAATGCTCCTATGGGAGAAGAGAAATATTTTATAAAGGGAGAAAGGAACTTTACAATGAGAATAACTTTGGGGATTTGTTGATTAGAAAAACAACTCATCCTGCCTCAGCAGAATTAGAGCTTCTTGGAACAACTGATATCTAGAATTGGGATAGGCATAGACCTAGAGAAGAGATTTTGAGAAAAATGGGGGGAAAATTACTAAGCTTGGGGTGGGCAAGGGGAAAGGTCAGTAATGAAATGCACAATTAGGGATACAGCAATAATTCTACCATGAGGCGATATCCTCTGTCACTTGCAGGAACTGATATCTCTAAAAGTGAGGCATCGCAAAAAACAGGGGCCAGAGAAAAAATCTATAGCACAATAACAGAAACTTTTAGAGAGAACCCAAAATAGTTGCCTCAAAAGTTTTAATTTCTATCCAGAAACTATGTCTATTGAACATTTTAATCATCACGAAGGAAGGAAGGAAGGAAGGAAGGAAGGAAGGAGTAGAAATTGGAACTGTGTATGGTCAGGATTTGTGGAATGGAAGATTTCGTAAGTCTGAAGGAAGAATCCAGTTCCAAGCTCCTACCAGCCCAGGGAGTTAAGTGCTTTTCCTGAGAAATTAGCTGATTGGGAGATCAGAGATGGCAGATTTTTCCTTTCCCTTTTTACCTCTGGAGAATGATATCACTGCCCCACCCCTCACCTCCCATCCTGTATTACCTTTCCTCTTTCTTACATCTTATGAATTATTTCATGGTTATCGTATTAGGAAAAGTAAATATTACAGAATTAATGTTTTGTTATTAAGAACTATATGCATGAAAGTATATTTTCAGCAATCTCTAATGAAAGATTATGTTTTTTGGTGGTCATGGGAACCTAACCCCCTATTTTCTCATAGGTTCAAGATATCAACATTCACAGCTTTTCCTTTTGCGCTGTTTTCTAGGAATGTTACCCCCCACAAAAGTTTGAGGATTGACTATAAATATAGGGGTCATGAATCAAAGAACACAAGTCTAGATTAGCGAAAAAAGGAAAATAAATAATGAAGAGGGTGAGGGAAAGGAATGCCTTCTTGAAAAAGACTCAGAAAATGAAATCTAAAAAGTGAACAAAACAAATTGAAGGGGAGAAGGGAAGTTTGTGGGAAAAGGGCAGCCCGAAAAGATTAAGGTAAAATAACTGAATAAACATAGTACTATGTTTAATGAGGAAGAGAGGGGTTTAGGGGATTTGGAGGGGCAACAACATTAGAAACAAAAATTGAACTCATAACTTCAAATGAGAATGGATTAAACAGATACAATAAAACAAAAAAGATGACAGACTGGATAAGAAAGCAAACCCCCACAATTTGTTGCTTACAAGAAACACATTTAATAAAGTCATACACTGAATAAAAATGAAGGGGCAGAACAAAATTTACCATGCATCAGGTGAATCCAAAAAAGCAGAAGTTGCAATCATGGTATGAGACAAAGTAAAAATCAAACTTTCAAAACATAAAATTGGACAAAAAAGGAAACTACATTATGCCAAAGGGAACCACAGACAACAAATTAATATCAAGATTAAACTTACATGGTACAGATGCTATAGCATCTAAATTAATAAAGGAAATATTAACTGAGCTGCAAGAATACATAGACAGTAACAGAATTAGTGACAATAGATTTCAGTGTTCTCTTTAAGCTGAATGGAAAGATTTTTTGAAAAAGGAAAATACAGAACAGAACAAATTGTGGGAGAACCTTAGAGTTAAAAGATTTATGGCATTTTCTAAATTCGAACTGCTAAAGAATATGTATTTTTCACTTGGGAGTCTACCTGCAAAGACATACAAAGAACTATATGAACACAATTATAAAAGACTCTGCACATGAATAAAAAAATATATCTAAATCACTGAAGAAATATTAATTGCTCATGGGTAGGTCAGGGTGATATAATAAAAATTATAATACTAACTAAATTAATTTACTTATTCAATGCCATGCCAATCAAAATAACAAAGAATAACTTTATAGAGCTAGGAGGAGTAATAACAGAATTCATCTGGAAGAAGAAAAGGTCAAAAATATTAAGGGAATCAAAAGGGGAAAATGGGAATGAAGGCAGTCTAGTAGGACCAGATCTCAAACTACACTACAAAACTATAATTACAGCTAAAATTAGACATAGAGCAGGAAACTGGGGGAAAAAATCTTTGTGGCAAGTTTCTTTGATAAAGGTGTCATTTCTAAGATATATAGAAAAGTGAGTCAAATTTGCAGGAATAAAAGCCATTCCCCAATTGATAAATGGGCAAAGGACGTGAATATAGCCAGTTTTCAGAGGAAGAAATCCAAGTCATCAATATCCACACAAAAATTCTCTACAATCACTAATAATTAGAGAAATGCAAATAAAAAAAATTAGGTACCACCTCCCACTCATCAGACTGTCTAAGATGATAAAAAAGGAAAATTACTGACCCTGGGAAAGTCATTTAACCTCCATTGCCTCCAAAATAAAAAAAAGGAAAATGACAAATGTTGGAATGGATGTGGGAAAACAGGAACACTAATGTACTATTGGTAAAGCTATTAACTAGTCCAAACACTTTGGAAAACAATTTGGAACTTTGCCCCCAAAGCTAATGATCTGTGTGTACACTTTGATGCAACAATATTGCTGGGATTTTTTTTTTGGTCTTTATCCCAAAGAGGTCAAAGAAAGATGAAGAGGAACCATGTGTACAAAAATATGTATAGCAGCTTTTTGTTGTGACAATGAATTAGAAACTGAGTTGATAGCCATCAATTAAGGAATGGCTGAACCAGTTATAGTATATGAATATGGTGGAATACTACTGGGCTGTAATAAATGATGAAGAGGATGGCTTCAGAAAAACTTGGGAATACTCATATGAACTGATATAAAGTGAGGTGATCAAAACTAGGAGAATAATTTACACAATTACAGCAATATTGTAAAGATAATCAACTGTGAAAGACTTAAGTAACTGATCATCATGAAACATGTTATCCACCTCCAGACAGAGAGCTGATCAACTCAGAGTGCAAACTAAAGGATATTTTCTTCTCTTTCTTAAGACATAATCAATGTGGGAATTTGTGTCAAATGATTATACATATTTGTAATGAGTTTTGTTTTTCTATTATTCTCAACAGGTGGAAGAAAGAGAGTGGAAGGGAGAAAATTAGGATTTGAAAATAAATTAAAATTGAATTTACATTTTAAACATATACATGTCTCTCAGGACTACATGAACTTTTACAAAAACTGACCATATATTAGAACACAGAGACATTGAAAACACATGTGAAAAAAGCAGAAATAGTAAGCACATACTTTACAGACCATAAAATAGTAACCAGTTCAGGGATGACAAAAAAAAGATACAGACCCAAATGATGTACTTAACAATGGAATCCTTAATAATGAGTATGTCAAAGAAGTAATTATGTGAAAGAAGATTATAATGATGAAAAAACATACCAAAATTTCTGGGATTCAGCTAAAGCAGTCCTCAGAGGAAAAATCATATCCCTACAAACATACATTAACAAAATAAAAAAAGAAGATTAATGAACTGAATGTGCAGTTAAAAAACTAAATAGCCAATAAATAAGCAAACCTAAAATAAGCACAAAAGAGGAAATATTAAAACATAGAGGATAAATTGATAAACTAGAAAAAATCCTATAGAAGTGAAACTGAAAATGTGTTCTTTGAAAAGACTAATAAAATTGATAAACCTTTAGCCAATCTGATTTTTAAAAGAGGACAGATGACTAAACCAACAAAATAGTAAATGTGCAAAGTAAAATCACAACAAAACCAAAACTGACACACAGTTATCACAATTATTATGCACAGTTTATGCTAACAAAACTGAGAACACAAAAGAAATAAGAGGAATAACTAAAAATATAAAATACCCAAACTGGAAGAAAATCAAATCAACATCTTAAATAGTATAATTTCAAAAAAAGGAACTAGAACTACCAAAGGAAAAAAATACATAAAGAAACTACCAAAGAAAATATCTCCTTGTCCTGATGAATTTCCAGGAAAATTTTGTCAAACATTTGAAGAACCACCAGTACTCATATTACATAAATTATTCTCAAAAATTGATAGAGATCCCTATCAGAATCCTTTTTGAAGCAAATACAGTCCTAATACCTAAATCAAGGAAGGATAAAATACAGAACTATAGACCAACATCACTAATGCCATTCAAAAATTTTAATAAAATTCTGTGAAGGAGACTACAGCAATTTATCCAAGAAATCAATCGTTATGACAAAGTAGGATTTATACTAAGGATGCAAGGACAGCTCAACATTAAGAAAACAATCAACAATCACAATTAAAAACAAAAATATCCCAAAACCACACGATTAACTTAGTAAATATATAAAACATCTTTGACAAAGTATGACACTCACTTATGCTAAAAACCAAGTATAAACAAAGAGGGACCTTTTATTCAATATAAAAAAGTATCAATCTAAAACTAAAAGCAAGCATCATATGCAACTGCAATCTTTTTCCATAAATACAGAGAGTAAAGCAAGGATGACCACTTTTCCCACTGTCAAAGGAGTTTTTGATTCCTTTTTGTTATCCACTACTATTTGGAGTTCAGAGCCCCAACACTTTTGTTGGGAAGATCACAAAACTGGCTGAGGACCTTTCTTATCATGTATTAAAATTAGCTGAAGACTCTCAATCATTGTTTATTTCTTATCTACAATAAAGAACAGATTCAATTACAAAGTGTTGCTTAAAAAAATAAAGACCAACTTAAATAGAGGAATATTCAGTGGTCATGGCTGGTCCAAAATAACAATACTACCAAAATTTATGCTTTTGATTGCTATACCCATCAAACCATCAAAGAGATACTTTATAGAACTGGATAAGACAATATGAAAAAATCATTTGGAAAAATAAAAGATCTAGAATATCAAGGGAAATTATGAAAAGAGATAGGGATAAAGAGAAAATGGCACTTCCAGACCTCAAACTATATTATAGAGCAGGTCATAAAAACCATCTGGTATTTGTTAAAAAAAAAAAAGAAAGATAATCAATGAACAGACTACACAAGGGAGAATCAGAAACAATGGAAACTCAATAACCCAGGGATCAATAAAGCAAAAAACATAAATCATTTCAAAAAGAATTCTATATTTTAATAAAAATTGCTGTGAAAACTGGAAAGAAAGAAGTCTGGCAGAAATTAGGCTTGAACCAACACCTTTCCCCATATTCCCCAATACTTTCTATATGGAAAGATGACTATGATATTAAAGCCCATACTAAAAAAAATGTCAAGAGAAACACCATATATTTATCTTAGCTGTGTGTAGTAGGTGTGTTCTTAACCAAACAAGGGATACAGACAATTACAAAAGATAACTTTGATTACATGAAACTGAAAAGCTTTGACACAGACAAAATGAATACATGAAGAATAAGGAAATAGTTTTAATGAAAAAAATCTTTATATCAAATTTATCTGATAAAGGTTTGGTATACAAGATATATAAACAATACACACAAATACACAGACACATGACATTCCCCAATAGATAAATGGTTAAAGAATATGAGAAAACAGTTTTCAAAGGAAGAATTGTCAAGTATTAATAACCACATAAAAGAATGCTCCAAATCAGGGCAGCTAGGTGGCTCAATGGATAGAACTCCAGCCTTGGAGTCAGGAGGACCTGAGTTCAAACCTGACTTCAGGCACTTTGACACTTACTAGCTGTGTGACCCTAGGCAAGTCACTTAATCCCAACTGCCTCAGCAAAAAGCAAAAAAAAAAAAAATAAAAAAGC
Organism: Phascolarctos cinereus; assembly: GCF_003287225.1. Lineage (NCBI taxonomy): Eukaryota > Metazoa > Chordata > Mammalia > Diprotodontia > Phascolarctidae > Phascolarctos > Phascolarctos cinereus. Next base: position 251,439,258 of record NW_027555847.1, read on the forward strand.
TCCAAATCACTAATAGTAAGAGAAATGTAAATCAATATATCCCTGGGGTTTCACCTCAAACCCTAAAAATGATAAAGATGACAAAAGACAGCAATAGCTAATGTTGGTGGGATTGTCCAAAGCACACTAACACATTGTTGGTGGAGTTGTGAAATGATATAACCCTTGAGGAAAGCAATTTGGAATTATGCAAATAAAGTAATTAAATGTAGATACTCTTTGACTCAGAGACTCCATTGCTAGGCTTATACCTCAAGGGAGTCATTGATGAGAAGAATATATCCATATATGCCAAAATATTTAAGCACTACTTGTGACAGCAAAGAATTGGAAACAGTGTGGATGCTCGTTGATTGAGGAACAGATAAACCGTGGTACATGCATGTAATAGAATATTACTGTGCTCTCAGAAATAATGACTACAGAGAAGCATGGGAAGATCATGAACTAACCCAAAGTGAAGAAGAGCCAAGAAAACAATATACATAAGGATTATTACAATGTAAATGGAAAGAACAACTATACACACAAAAAATCAAAAGTGAATATTGTAAAATTGTAAAGAACAAGAATGGCTCAAATGAAGAAACATAAGCGTACACTCCCACCCCTTTCTGGGAGGTGGAGGTCCACAGATGTTGCATATTGTATGTTTTTTGGGACTTTTTCCAATGTAATGATGAGTTGTGCTGATTGTTTTTCCTCTTCTTTTTCTTTTTGTTTTGTCTTTTTAAAAAATACCATTTGTTATATGAAACGGCTCTCTGAGAGAGGAGAGAGAGCAAGGATCCTGGGAGAAATTTTGGTGATATTAAAACAAACGATACCAAGAAAAACTTATTTAAAAAAAGAAAGGCAATTATTAGAAACAATTTTGCCTAATTATATGCCAATAAACCCAGATGTATGATAAATGAATATTTATAAAAATAATAAAATACTCAGACTAAAAGAAGAAAACAAGAGTTTTTAAAACCTAATCTCAGAAAAAGATATTGAACAAATCATAAAGGAACTCCTAAAGAAAAGATCTAGGATTAAACATATTTATAAGCAAATTCCATATCACACATTCAAAGAACAATTATTTCCAATATTACATGAACTTTTTGAAGTAATAGGAAAAAAAGGATCCTACTTAAATTCTTTTTATCAAACAAATATAGTTATGATACATAAACCAGTGAGAGATAAAACAAAAAACTACAGATCAATTTCTCTAATCAGTATTGACCTAAAAAATAAAATATTAGCAAAGAGGCTACAACAATATAAAGATTATATACTAAGAGTAGGATGGATTTATGCCAGGAATGCAGGATTGGGTCAATATTAAGAAAAGTATAAATGTAATAGGCCATATTTGTTATTAATAAATAACACGCATTAATAACAAAGACAATAAAATCATAACTATTAGTAGATGGGAAAAAAGTTTTTGACTAAATATACCTTTTTATGTTAGAAAACATTTAAAAGCAGAAGAATAAATGGACTGTTCCTGAATATAGTAAATAACTGCTATCGAAAATCAAGAGCATTATTATATTATCAGTAATGGAGAAACACTAGAGGCCTTTCCAATAAGATCAGGCATAACACAAGGATGTCCACTGTCATCAACAGTATTTACACTGTTATAAAATGATAGCTATTACACTGTTATAAAATGATAGCTATTAAGCAGGAAAAAAAGATATCATCAGAGAATTGTATGGCTGGGGGAAAATTGATGGGCTGACTAGACTATGAGCTCCTTGGGGGCAGGGACTGTCTTTTCCCTTTCTTGAATCCCAAGAACTTAGTACAGTGCCTGGTATATAGTAGGCATTTAATAAATGCTTGTTGACTTAGGAAAAAAATAAAATTTTTTACATATTACAATATGTCAAGAAAAAGAAATTATAGAAATAATGACAGGCAATGAAGAAACAAAATTATTGCTTTTTACTACTGATGGTATGGTTTATTTAGAGAATCTTAGAAAATCAAGAAAAATTAATTGAAATAATCACTTCAGTAAAGTAGCAGGACAAAAACCAAACATTTCAAATCATCAACTTTTCTGTATATTACCAGTAAAATCCATCAGGAAAGAGAGGGAAAAAAATTATACAAAACTACAGAATATAGAAAATCCCTGGGAGTTCACCTACTAAAACATCCATGGGAATTACATGAATACAACTGCAAAACATTCTTCATAGCAATAAGGAGGTGAATATTTGGAGAGATCAGCAATCAGTCAATAAACATTTATTAAGTGCCTACTATGTTCCAGACATTAGCTAAGTATCAGGAGAGATATTAATTAGTGATAGTTATATCATGCCAATTTAATATGATGACAATAGTATCTAAATACATTTAAAGATTTCCAAACTACAAAAGGGATACAAAAGGAAGAAGAAAAGTTTGAGACTCTGAAGGAAAATAAATGAAAAAAAAAGTGAGAAGGAAAGGAACCTAGCACTGCCAGATCTCAAATGATACTACTACAATGCAGTAATCATAAAAATGATTTGGTACTGGTTAAAATTAGAAAAGTTATTCAATGGGAGAGATGAGATACATGATGTAACATAGTAGCATAGTGTTCAATAAATCCAAAGATTCCAACTATAAGTGTAAAGACTCACTATTCAACAAAAACCATTGAGAAAACTAGAAAGAAGTCTGGAAAAAATTAGGTTTATACCATATACCACAAAAAACTCCAGAAGAGTACCTTCAAGGTAGCTAGATGGCATTATGGATAGAATGCTAGACTTGCAGTCAAAAAGACTTTTGTTTGAATGTTGCCTCAAACACATATTTGCTGTGTGAGTTTGGGCAAGTCATTTAATCTGTATCTGCCTCAAGTTCCTAATTTGTAGAACAGGAATAATAATAAAATCTATTTCCTAGTTTTCAAAAAGGGAAAAAATGAGATTTTATTAAATTGCTACATAAATGTTAGCTATCATTATCATTATCAATATCATTAAATGTTCCATCATTTAAAAAAATGCAAGGATGAGAGAAGTTGACAGCATTCACAATTACGGATGGGGGAGGAGCTTTTGACCAAAGAAGGGGAAGGAGACTCTCTCAGATACTCAAATGTATCTGTGATCTCAGATTTGAGAGTTCCCTCCAACAGTGCAGATAAGACCACAGCCCAACTATGCCTACTCAGCCTTCTTGTCTGTATTTTCCCAGTTTGCCACAAATGGTCCACTCAACATGCTGGGGGCTGTTCTTGCTTTCTCTAAACACTCTGGCACTCCAAAGGCACTCTGGAAGCCAAAACGATGGAATAGAAGGGAACACTGCAGCCAGGCTCCCATCTACAATTCTTCCAAACATATCTATAAAATGTGCCAGATGAATTCTGATGGAGAAATCTAGAAAAAGTTCAGGGAGTCCTTTGTCAGGCCTAGGTTGGTGTAAGGAGACAGCTTAAGAGCTCTGCAGATATTAGCAATAAATAGAGTTGGGCCAGAGCATAGTAAAGAACACTCCAGTGCCCAGGAAGAGACTGTGCATTTCTGAGTATAATCCTACAGATGAAAACATGGATCTTTAATGAAAGAGAGGAATTCTAAGAATTCCTGATTTAAAAAACCCAGAGTTCTGAAGAAACTTTGAAGTTCAAAAACAAGAGTGAAAGGAAGCATAAAGAGGTAAAATACTAATGAACAATGAATAAGGACTAAATAAAGAGAAAGTGTTTTTATTCAAATTTGGGGAGTTGATATGCACTCTGAATCCTATCACCATCAGGGCTCATAGTAAGATTCTAATTAAAAAAACACTTGGGAATGGTTCTGTTATGTCTTGATCATCTTAAGAAAAGAATGCAAAGAGGGAGGGAGAAGGATACATGGGGGTGGGGAGAACAGAAAGGAAGATTAGGGAAAATTATCTCACATAATCAGAGGGCACAAGTAGGTATCTACACAAATAATGAGGAGACAGGGTGGGGGTTGACACTTAAACCTCATTCTCATTTGAACTGGTTGAAAGAAGGAAGAATACACACATGTACACACAGAGTTGGGTTCAAAAATTCACTTCATTTTACAGGAAAACAGGAGAGAAAGGGGAAAGGGAAGGAGGGAGAATTAGAGGAAGGTTAGATTAAGGGAGGGATTTGTTCTAAGCAAAATAAACTCTGAAGATATACAAAATATTTAACTTTTTGAGATGACAAAGAATAGGAATCTGAGGGAATGCCCATAAATTAGGAAGTGGATGACAAATTATGGCACATGAGTGTGATAGAATACTATTGTGCTGAACTCATTACATAATGACCAATCAGGATTCAAGGACTAATGATGAAAACATGTTATGTACCTCTTAATAGAGTAGTGAAGAACTCAAAGTGTAGAATAAGAAAAAAAATTTTTGGACATGGCCAATGTGGAAAGCTGTTTTGATTGACTAAACATGTTTGTAATGGGTTTTATCTTTCTCATGTTCTCAATTGTGGGGAGGAGGGAAACTGGGAGAAGATTGGGGCAAGAAGATAAAAAGGACAATTTTGGCTGATTAAATTAAAAAATTTTTTTAAAGCCACACTGTTAACTTGTCACCTCCTGCTCTTGTCATGTGACTATCCTATCTTCTCTTGCTGTCATACAGTTCCTTGATGGTATCCTCCATCTCCTTGTTTGATGCCTTCCTTGATGTTTATGAACAGGGGGAAATTAAACAGGGTTGTTTATATTGTTATATCTTCCAAGTAATCCTGAATAACCTTGATGTATGCATTAAAGATACTTTGCTATTATAGAGCCTACGAAGTAGCATTTTGTTTTATCCAGTCAAATGCTTTTTCATAATCAACAAAAAATAAACACAACGACATTTTATATTCTCTACATCTTTAAGCTAATTGTGCATGGTAAAGATGTGTTCCATGTTAACTACTGCTTGAAAACACCTGCTTTACCCTTCCTAATGCTCTCATCAAGGATGCCATTAATTCACATATAAGTAACTTTCATAAAGATTTTGTATAGATGGGAGAGTAGGCACATAAATTAGTAGTTATTGATCTACAATGACCACAAAATGAAAAGCCAAATAGTTGTAAAGGATGTAAGGACTGGGATTAATGCAATTATCAATCAGGACACTAGAAGACTGATGATGAATAATGTACCAAACCCTTTGGCAGAGAGCTGGTGGACTAAAGGTACAGAATGAGAGATGCTTTTCTAGATATTGCCACCGATATGTGGATTTGTTTTGCTTAACTATACTTATTTATTACAAAGGACTTGGAGACATACTAAGGGGAGGGCAGCACATAAATGAATCATTTTTAAAAACTAAAAAAATGAGAATAGAAGGAATTTCAGAAGGGGATACAGATAAGCAGAGTAGTTTTGGAACTACCATGTTAAGTCTGAAATGTCCTTAAAAAGAAAACAAGTTGCACATAGTAGAGTACCATGGTTTCATATCTAATAGTCTTCTGTTTCTTGGGGGAAACAGTTGTATTTTTTTGATATTTGGTCAAGTTCATAATAATAAAGGAAAATTTCAAAGTTAAAATTAAGATGTATGTAATTAAAATTACTCTAACTTGACCTCTGCTGTCAGCTTCTGATACTGAAAAACGAAAGGAAGAAAGAACATTCATGCAGATTGCTACAATTTCATACAAAAGTTTAACTGATGTCAATCAATTGCCAGAATGAGGAAACTCAAAGAGACTAAAAACCATCTCAGTTAGCAAACATTCAGAAGTGTGAAGGAGTCTGCTTATTTTTCAAGAGCTAATTGTTAAATTTTCAGAATGAGCATTTATAACTCAGAAGTTAGGAAACACAACAAATCAGGGCTTGATTTACTGTTTTACTTATTGTTTAGACTTATGGAAGTGATGGAGAAAATGTTGGTAATTCAGATTAAATTTAAAAGTGTCATGTACATTTTTTTAAGAGAGAAGGTTGTTAAACATTTACCAGCATACCAGTGCAAAAATCTGACCAAATACCAGACAGGCAGATAAAAGAGTCAAGGGCAGCACCAGTTTAAATTATAAACTTGTAAAACATATTTTTAAAAATTTATTTATATAAATTTTTATATATTTATAAAAATATATATATATACATATTTCCCAATCCCCCAATGAATATTTTTTAAATCCTCAAAACAAAGTTAGTCCAGCAAAACACTGTAAAATATTACAGAGAAGTTGGCAGAATATTATTGGCAGTACCACTTCACAGAACTGAGAGGGAAGAGTAGAAGAGAAAGCCTAATTAAGCAAAGTAATTTAAAAAACAACTAAGACCGAAACAGAGGCAAACAAAGATGAACGAATGGAGAATATCTGCAGATTTTTTAAACAAACTCGTTCAAGATCAAGAACAGTAAAGCCATGACATTTGGATTCTAACAGTCTCAGATGTCCTTATAGAGTAAGTAAGGTACTAAAGAAAACAAAGATGGGAAAAACAACTGAACTAAGCCATGTATACACAAAGGAAGGCATACTGGAAATAACAACCAAATCTGAAGACACTGAGGAATTGATTTTCAAAGAATGTTCAAAGAGAAGAAGGTACCAAAGGTGTGAAAAGAATGAAGACTTTATTACTACTCAAAATAAATGACCAAGAGAATATTAATAACTATTGACCAATATGCCTACTTTCCCACCTATATAAAATCTTTTTGAGAGTAATTTAAATATAATTAAAGGTATATGAGATAATAAGGCTTTCATATGCAATATTCTACAGTAGATGACATGTTTACCACCATAGAACTGAAAAAGATAGAGAATACCATGCTGTATTCAGCATAGTGCTTATGATTTGCTTAATGTCTATTGTTTGCTGATTATTTCAAAAGCATTTAATTCAGGAAAACAAACCACCAACATAAAGTCTCTCCTTTAAAGAGTGTATTCAAAAGCTTCTTTAACTTTGTTTACAACCTTCTCATTATTAATAGTTAATGGGGCATAATACAGAGAAGTGTAAAAGATGTCCACCAGGTCTTCTTGACTGCACCAAGTTCTGTAATATCCCAAAGTCTCCTAGATAAGACAACTAACAACCATTCAAAAAGAACTTGGCTTAACTGTCTAGGCGGGAAAAACAAGTGGATGAAAAATGCCTATTGTCCAGACTACACTATACAGTATGAAGGAAAACTTACACAACTCATCCACCAAAATATCCATAGATACATACCTACTTCTTGGATGGACTATGCATCTTAATTTAAAAATTAAGCCCAGAATTGAAAAGCAGGAGCAAAGCAATCTGGATTGCCTTTGGGGGACTGCAATATTCTTTTAATAACCACTAGCTTCTTGAAAAAACAAAACCCCACTTTTAAATAGAAATATTCTTTGATAGTTTTGTGGCTGTGAGTCATGGAAAGCTATAATCTCTAAAAAACTGAAGTTGAGGATTAACCAAAGAGCAAAAGTGAGGAGCATGGTGGATGTGTAACACATTCAAAATGAAGAATTACAAAGGCAGGGCAATGTAAAGGATGTCAAAGTAGAAGATTAAAAAAAAAACAACCAAGTAGTTTGCTGCTGGAAGGTACTAGTGTCTACTGCTATCTTTGAGAAACCAAGAGAACTCAAGGAAGGCTCCTAGCATAATCTGGAAAATTTAGGAGATTGGAGGAGTAGTAGATATGGATGGGTTGCACTCTGTACCTTTGGGGGGACAACCACATTGATGAAATCACATAGCTACTGGAGTGCTAGCATAAAGAATTTTATAGCTAGAAGGAGCCTTCAGAGATCAGCTATTCCCAATCCCTCATTTCCAGATGAAGAAATTAAGGCCCAAGAAGGTAACATAATTCATCAAAGGTCACACTGGGAGAATAGCAGAGACAGAAGAAAACTCAGGTCTCTCATCTCTCAATTCTAAGGCTCCTTCCATACACCTAGTGAACTACAATAAACTAGAACCAAAGTATCACTTTTATAACTTTGTAAATAAGCTTTAAAAAATGTTAACAGTATTTTTCTCTTAGCACCAAATACATTTTAATCAGTTCCATGAACCATCTCCTTTTTATTCATAGCATTATTATTGTTCCCCATGGCAGCAGCCTAAGGGAACACAAGCATCTATTTACTACTACATGTTTTTTTTAATGAAAACCTATCAAAAGCAGATTTATTACATTTTATTAAGCTCATTTCCTGGTTCCTTCTAAGCTTCAGAAACATGCTAGTTGGCACAGTTTTCTTATTGGAATTCAATCCTGCCACTGGTCTGAAACATTCAAACCATACCCACATTCCATGCATAGTATGTTATTTTCCAGGTATCCTTTTTTCCCCCCTTAAGCTAGAAGTTTAACATGAAGACAAAGAATTAAAAGAAAGGGACAGACACAACAAAAATAACAGGCTGGGAAAGAAAAAAAGGGGGTGGGGAGGTCATAGACAAAAGACAGGAATGAGGAGGGTAAGGAGAGATGTTCATCTGTGGATGAATTAAATAGTCAACCTGAAGTAAGGTTTCACAGATTCACAACATGTGGCTTACAAAGTAGCAAGCAACCATCTACTATCCAGAATATATGAAAGGAACCAAGAATTCAGATTCCAATGAGCTAGAATGGAAGGATGACTTTTATCTTTCTGAGGGGTTTTATTTCCCTTTGATTTGCCAAGGTTTCCCCAATAATGTTCCACAGCAACCAACCTATGGAATCTTAGACAGGAAGCAATGCTGATATGCATTGTCTTTCTTAAGGCAAGACCTTATTTTCCACTATTCAAATCAAATGAGACTTTCTCCCAAAAACTTGCGTGGGAAGAGATTCCATAACCTGTCTCATTCATCCACAATCCAACCTGGTATACAAACTAAAATCTTCATGTTGCCTTTTTCTGACTTTGTTTTATCTGATGAACAAAGCTGGAAAAACCACAAAACCATGTAGACTGGAGCTATTACAAATTTATATTATGTCATCTCAACTGGACCTTTATTCCCACAAAATAATCTCTTCCTACCTCCCTGATTAATTCTCTACCCCACCCACCACAGCAACTCTTCCAAACCTTTTTATCCCTCCTCAAACCTCTCATGGCTCTTCCTCCCATCTCTTTTAGCTGAAAATCTTGTCTCAGATTTTACCGGAAAAAAATTGAGGCCATTTGCTGAGAGCTGTTTCTCCTCTCCTCTTCATCTTTCATCATTCATATACTTTCTTCCACTATCTATTATCTTCTCCTTTACTCCAGTCTCACAAGAAGAGGTATTCCTTCTTATCAAGCCAATTCTCAAAAAACCTTCACTTGATCTCCATTAGCTATATAGCCTCCTATCTCTTCTCCCTTCTGTGGCTAAATCCTTGAGAAGATTGCTATAATCAGTGCCTCCACTTCCTTTTCTCTTTTTAACTCTACATTATGACTTCTAATCTCATCATTCAACCAAAACTACTCACTCCAAACATACTAACAATGAGATAATTGCCAAATCTCATGGCCTTTTTCCAGTAATCATCCCTCTTGATCTCTCTGTAGCCTGTGCCACTGTCTATCATCACCTTCTCCTCCTTCATTCACACATCTTTCTTGGTTTCTTCAGTACAACTCTATCCTAATTCTCTTCCCACTTGTTTGACTGCTCCTTCTCAGTATTCTTTGCAAGCTCTTCATATAGATTATGCCCACAAACAGTGGCGGTCCCACAGGTATCTGTCTGGGGCTCTCTTCTCTCTCTATACTATTTCACTTGGTGATCGCATCATTTCGCATGGATTTAGTTATCATCTCTATGTTGATGATTCTCTGATCTACTTAGATAGCCTAACCTCTGACCTCCAGAATCACCTATTAGATGCCTATTAGATATCTCTCAAACTGGATGTACCATAGACATCTTAAATTTAATGTGTCATAGACTCAACTTGATATCTTTTTCCCAGAATCTCCCTCTTCTTCCAACTTCCCTATTACTGTAGAGTGTCCCACCATTCCCCCAGTTACCTGAGTAACAGTTAGGCTCATAACCTGTCACTTCAATTCCTTACCCTCTCTCTCACCCCATATTTATCCAGTTTGTTGCCAAGTCCTATAGCTTCTACCTTTATAACATGTCTTGTATGCACCCTTTTCTTCTCTGACACTACTACAACCCTGGCATAAGCCTTTATCATTTCACACCTTGACTACTGCAATAGCCTAGTGCATGGCCTCCCTGCCTCAAGTTTCCTCAATCTATTCTATCCTCCACTCAGTCATCAAATTAATCTTCTTACAATGCAAATGTGACCATATTACCACTCTATTCAAATAAACTCCCTATTAGCCCCAGGATCAAATATTAACATCTTGTATGCCTTTGAAGCCCTACATAACTTGGCCTTCTCCTACCTTTCCAGTCTTCTACTTTACTTCCACCCTAACTCCCAAATACTCTGTGATCCAGTGACACTGATCTCCTTGCTGTTCTTTCCATAAGACACACTGTCTCTAGACTCTGGGCATTTTTCACTGGCTGTTCCCCATGCCTGGAATAATCTTCCTCCTCATCTCTTCCTCTTGGCTTCTTCCCAGCTGAAATCTCACCTTCTACCAGAAACCTTTCCTGATTCTCTCTAATGCTAGCACCTTCTCTCTACTGATTATTTAAAATTTATCCTGTGTGTATCTCGTTTCTACAGAGCTGTTTTCATTTTGTTCCCCTGCTATCAGATTGTGTGTTCAATGAGTGGGGATTGTCTTTTGCCTTTGTTTGAATGCCCATCGAATGCCCATCGCTTGGCAGGCACTTAATAAATTCATATGGACTGATAATTTTCAGGGTTTAAGGAAAAAAATTTGGCTATAGATTCTACAACAGCTGAGAGAACTGAATGAATTTTTAAAAAAAGATAACTGGAAAACACTGGAGGTTGCTAAGGAGGATATCTTGCCATGTTTTAATGTTATTCTTGCTCTCTAAGATCACTAAGGTACCTAGCCCAGCCCTGCAGATATTCTATGAAGTTTCCCATTCCACTGGAGATGATGTGCTTGTTTTCACATGACTCTTTGAGGAATGTGTTCTTTAAATGACAACTGGTGAGCTTCAAAAGGAAGGAGTAAGACCCACCTTTAAAGATATGCTTACCAATAGTTTCTAAAATCTATCAATTTCTAGTTTGATCTTGAAATTCCTGATGTCTCAAATATTCTTAGCTAACCCAACCTACCGATTCTTATTTGTCAACTTTGTCAGTAAGATTCCCTCACAATGACTCCCTCCTCCTCCCGGTCCAAAGTGCCCACAGTATAATAGTTGGGCTACTCCCTTTCGGATCCTATAAATGTACTGTTCCCTGGTTTAGATGATCAGTAACTATTCCGAAACTTTCCTAGATCCTTTCTTCTGTTAGCTGGGTAATTACAGAATTTCAGAGTTGGTTATTAGGCCAGTGGTCAACAAACTTTTTGGTCTTAGGACCCCTTTACAATCAAAAATAATTAAGGACTCCAAAGTGCTTTTCTTTATGTGGGTTACATTTATTTACCATAGTAAAACTGACACTTTTAAATATTTATTAAATTAATTTACAATAACAAGGCCATTATGTGTTAACAAAAAGATTTTTATGAAAAATAACTACTTTCCAAAACAAAAAAAATTAGTGAGAACAGCACTGATTTACATAATTTTGCAAATATCTTTAATGTCTGGCTTAATGGAAGACATTTAGATTCTCATATCTGTTTTTTGCATCCAATCTGTTTCAATATGTTGTTTTACTTGGAGAATATAAAGAAAATCTGGGCTCACACACAGATATATAGATGGGAAAAGGAAGGGAATTTTAATAGACAAAATATATGAGTATCATTATAAAAATAATTTTAATCTCACGGAACCTCTGAAAGTGTCTCTGGGTCCCCAGGGAGAAGGACCATACCTAGAGATTGTAACTCATACCCAAAAGGAATTTACATATATTCAACAAATGGCCATCAAGCCTGTCTCTGAATATCTTTGATGAAGGAGAACCCTCCACCTCCTGGAGCAACCCATTCCACTCTTGGGTGCCTCTTACTGGTAGAAAGGGTTTTTTTAAAAGTTTTATTGATCATTTTTATACTATAAACATATACAGATTATTCTCACTCTGTGAGGCATCTTGTAACAAAGTAAAACAATTAACTAAAACTAATATTAAGTGATCTCAACTGAAAATGCATGCAACATCCTACATCTGTTGTACTCCCCTCTATTTTTTTAATTAAAAGAAATTGATTGTTTCCCATCTCTCACCCCATTTAAAAACAATAAATTTCTTGAAACAAATCTACATAAGCAAAACAAATTCCCTCAATAGTTATATAAAAATATATGCATATCTGTGTGTGTGTGATTCTGCATTCTAACTCCATCACCTTCTTAATGGCAGGCATGTTGTATCACCCATCTTCCGAAATCATGAATGGTCACTATACTGATCTTAGCCCTTACAGATTTCAAAGTTGCTTATTTTAATAGTATTGTTACTGTATAATTATTTTCATGGCTCTGCTCATTTAATTTTTCATTAGTTTATTTAAATCTTCAAAATTGTTTATTTTTATATCAATGTTAAAAGTATATATTGGTCTGGTTCTGCTTACTTAACTCTGCAACAATTCCTCTAAGTCTTTCCATAATTTTTTAAAATCATCATTTACTGCATTTCTTACAGCACAATAGTATTCCATCACACTCACATACCATAACTTAATTCAACCATTCCTCAACTGATTGGCTTCATTTTAATTTCTTATTTTTTTGCCATCACAAAAAGTGTGTGTGTGTATATGTGTGTGTGTGTGTGCGTGTGTGTGTGTGTATGCATAAACATGTATGCATACACACACATATACACACACATATATATGCATATGTATGCACACACAAACGTGCGCACACACACACACACACACACACACACACATATATATATACATACACACATATACATATACATATAGGACCTTTTCCTCTTTCTTTGCTCTCTTTTGGGTATAGGCTCAGCAGTGGTATTGCTGGGTCACAGTGCATGCACTGCTTAGTAATTTTTGTATATAACTCCAAATTGCTTTCCAGAATGGTCATACCCATTCATAGGTCTTCCCGCAGTGTACCAATGCTCCTGTTTCTCACAATCCCTCCAATATTTGCCATTTTTCTTTTTTGTCATCTTTGCCACTCTTGATTGATATGAGGTGGAATCTGAGAATTGCTTAAACTTGCATCTAATTATTAGTGATTAGAAACATTTTTTCCCATATGAATAGCCTAAGTTTCTTCCCTTGAGAACTGAGAGTTCATATCAATTAGAGAATGGCCTATTCTTATAAATTTGAAACAGAGCCATCATACACACATATATATATATATATATGTATATACATATATATACATATATATATATACATATATATATACACACACACACACACATATATACATACATATATATATACATATATACATACATATATATATACATATATATATATATATATATAAAATAAGATCTTTATCAGAGGAACTTACTATATTCCCCCCATTAATCCCTTTTAATCTTAGCTTTATTAAAGTATATCTGTTCAAAAATATTTAAATCTTATGTTATCAAAATTATCCATTTTCTCATGTGGTCCTAATTTTTTAGTTCATGAATTTTCCTCCTGTCCATAGATCTGATAGGTAATTTTCCCTGTTTCTCTAATTTGTTTATATGTTCTTTTATGTCTAGGTAATATAATTATTTAAAACTTATCTTTGTTTAAAATGTAAGATCTTGGTCTAAATCTAGTTTCTTCCATACAACTGTCCAATTTTCCCAGCAGTTTTTCTCAAATAGTGAGTCTTTATTCCAGTAGCTGGAGTCTTTGTGTTTACAGAATACTAAGGTATCAGATACATTTGTTTCTACACATTGTGTAGCTAATCTGTTCCACTGACCAATCTATTTTTTTAATCAGTATCAAATTATGTAAGATCTTGGTCTAAATCTAGTTTCTTCCATACAACTGTCCAATTTTCCCAGCAGTTTTTCTCAAATAGTGAGTCTTTATTCCAGTAGCTGGAGTCTTTGTGTTTACAGAATACTAAGGTATCAGATACATTTGTTTCTACACATTGTGTAGCTAATCTGTTCCACTGACCAATCTATTTTTTTAATCAGTATCAAATTATTTTAATAATTTCTGTTTTGTAATATAGTTTGAGATCTAGCCTTTTCTGCTCCCATTGTTTTTCATTATTGTTCTTGAGATTCTTGGTCTTTCCCCCCTTTCATACGAACTTAGTTATTATACTTTTCAGGGTTTTTCTTTTGTTTCTAGCTTAATCCTTTAGTAGTTTGACATGGCACTAAATAAATTAAATTAGTTAGTAATGTCATTTTTATTACTTTGGCTCATCCTACCCACAAACAACTGATATTTTTCCATTTAGATTTGATTTCTGCAAACAGTTGCTTGTAGTCAGTTTTTTAAAAAATAGTTGTGTGTATCTTAAAAGGTAGATTCAAGTATTTTATACAACCAAGTAATTTTAAATAGACTCTTTCTAGCTCTTCCTGTTGGTATTATATAGAAATGCTGATGATTTGCATGGATTTATTTTATATTCTACAAGTTTGCTGAAGTTATTGTTTCAATTAATTTTTAGCTGACTCTTTAGGGTTAAGTACACCATAATGACATCTGCAAAAAGTGATAATTTTGTTTTCTGCAACTTTAGTTATTTTTTAATTTCTCTTTTTTGTCTTACTGTTATAATGAGCATTTTTAGTCCTATGACAAATAGAAATGGTGACAACGGCCATCCTTTCTTCACCTCTAAATTAGTAGAAGGATTCTAGTTTATTTTTGTTACAAATAATGATAGTTCTGGTTATAAATATACACTATTTATCATTTTAAGGAAAGGTCCATTTTTCTTATGTTTTCTAGTGTTTTTAATGGAAATGGGTGTTGCATTTTGTCAAAAACTTTTTCTGCATTTACTGATATAATTACATAATTTTTGTTGATTTTGTCAATAATACAATTAAGTTTATAGTTTTCCTAATATTAAACCAATCCTGTATTCCTGATGTAGACAGCTGGGTGGCACATTGGCTAGAGTACCAGGCCTGGACTGGCACTAGACTCATCTTCCTGAATTCAAATATGGCCTCAGACACTGACTAGCTGTGTGACCCTGTGTAGGTCATTTAACCCTGTCTGCCTCAATTTCCTCATCTGTAAAATGAGCTGGAGAAGGAAATGGCAAACCACTCCTGTATCTTTGCTAAAGCAAACAAACAAAAAACAACAACAACAAAACCAAATAGGATCACAGAGAGTTAGACATGACTGAAATGACCGGATAACAACAGAAGTATTCCTGGTAAAGAATAATTTTTATGATATGTTGTTTTAGTCTCTTTCTTAATATTTAAAATGTTTGCATCTGTGTTCACTAGGGATATTGATCTTTAGGTTTTGATTTTGATTTTCTGTAGTTTATGTATCAAGACTATCTGAGTCATAGAAAGAATTTAAATCTTTTGGCAGTTATGCAAACAATTTATATGATATTGGAATTAGTTATTCTTTGAGTGTTTGCTAGAATTTACATTTGGTCTTGGAGTTATTTCTTTTTCTTTGGAAGTTCATTTATGAATTGCACAATTTCTTCCTATGAAATTGTTATTTATTAAATTCTCTATTTCTTTTTCTACTAATTTGGGTATTTGATATTTTTGTAAATATTTATTTCATTTAAATTGTTAGTTTTATTGTCATACAGTTAGACAAAATAGTTTCTAATAATATCCTTTATTTCTTCTTCATTTATTGTGAATTCTTTTTCAATTTTCCTTTCTACTTTTTAATCAAATTAACTAATGGTTTATCTATTTAATTGGTATTCCATATTTTTCCCCTCAATTTTATTAAGTTAACTTTAATTTTCAAGATTTCTATTTTGATGTTTAATGGGTTTTTAATATTTGTTGGTTTTCTAATGTTTTTAGTTGCATTCCCAATTCACTGATTTGTTCTTTATATTTTTTTGTTAATAAAAGTGTTTCACAATATACATTTTCTCCAAAGGATTGCTTTGTCTGAATCCTAAACATTATGGATATTGTCTCATAGCTGTTAATATGTTTAATGAAATTATCAATCATTTCTATTTGTTGTTTGACCCAGCAATTCTTTGGGAAGGAAACAAGCAGTTATTAAAGCACTTACATGTTAGACACTGTGATAAGCACTGGAGATACAAATATAAACAAAGAACAAAAACCAGTCTCTGTCCTCAAAGAGCTTATATTCTAATGGGAGAAGACAATTCACAGAAGGAAGTTGGGGGCAGGGGTGGGGGGGAGAAGAAGGGTACTCAGAGAGAGGGCATGGTTTTAAATTTCAGAGGCCAAGAACAGGTCCCAGAGGAGAGTGAAGGTTGGTCTGGGCCCCTACATAAAATGGTGCAACTTACCAAAGGGAGAAAAGTTCAGTACATTTCAGGTAGATAAGGCTACAGGGATAAGTTGGATATTCCATAATGAAAAGGCCTCAGGCACTGAAGGGAAATTTCAGGATAAGAGATAACATTTTGGAATTCTGGGATCAGAGAACAGAGCCAGGAGGAGATTAAGGCATTTAGTATTCAGTTGATTTTTTAAGATACATTTTTATTGACATTTTCTGTTTCATACATCATCATAACTATCCCAAGTATCTCCCTTCACAGACAGCCTTCAATATGACAAAAAGTATTTTTTTTTAGCCATTCAGTTTTTAATACTATTTTCTCTGTCTTTTTGTAGGTTCTGCTGCTTTAGAATTTGTTTAGAGCCATTTTTTTATGGGTATTTGGAGGGGTTTGGGGGAGCGCTCAAGCAAGTGACTGCTTTCATGCCACCATCTTGGCTCCACCCCCTTTTAATACTATTTTCAAGAGCCCTTCAATATAATTCTTATCCTATTGTGATCAGTAAAGGATATATGTGATATTTCTGTATTTGTGAGATTTTTTTATGCATTGACATGATCAATTTTTATAAGGTTGCCATGCACAGCTGTGAAATATGTATAATCCTTTCTATTTCCATTCAGTAATTAGTAGAGGTTTATCATACCTACCTTTTCTAAAATTCTCTTCAAGTCCTTAATTTTTTTTCTTTTCTTTTCTTTTTTTTTTCAGGGGGGTAGAGTTACCTAGGGCTGATAGGAATAAATTGAATTCCCCACTACTATAGTCTTATTGTCTATTTTTCTTCATAATTTATTTAGTTTTTTCTTTAAGTATTTAGAAGCTATATGAGTGGGTACATATATGTTAAGTATTGAAATCAAGTCATTGTCTCTGTTACCTTTCAGCAAATGTTGTTTCCCTCTTTTATCTCCTTTAATTTAATCTCCTAATTTTACTACTTTGTCTTCTTTGAAATCATAACTACTATCCTGGCTTCTTTGTGCTCAGCTGAAGCATCATAATAAATTTGTTCCAATCTCTTATTATATCGTGATTCCTTGTTTCAAATATGTTTCTTGTAAACAACATTCTGTTGGATTTTGCCTTCTAATCCATAGAGGGAGCTGGTGACCCAGATGATAAAGAGTGCTGAGCCAGGAATCAGGAAGACCTGAGTTCAAATCTAATCTCAGACACATACTAGCTTTATGACACTGGGCAAGTCACTTAACCTGTTTGCTTCAGTTTTCTCAGCTGTAAAATAAAAACATCTACCTCCCTGGGTTGTATCAAATGAGATAATATTTGTTTAAAAAGTGTTTTGTACAGTGCCTGGCACAGAATAGGACTATATAAATGCTTTTTCCCTTTCCCTCCTCCCAGTCTGATCCCTCTTTTATTTTGTGGATGAAACCAATCCATTCACATTTATAACAGTTAATTATCTCCCTCCTTTCTATTTTCCACTAATTTTCTTTTCTATATACATATCTCCCAAGTTAATAATTTGATTCAAGTCACGAAACTTTTTTTTTCATTTACCCTTCTCTCCAAATTTAAGGTTTGTTTTGCTTATAAATAAATCTCTCCCTGAATCTACCATCCCTCTTATATTCCCTTTCCCCTCTTCTTATTCTTGTCTATATGCCTGTTGAGTTGAATATATTTCTACACCAAACTCTGTGTGTGCTTTTAAAATCAATTTATATGAAAGTAAAGTTCAAGTTAACACTTATTCCCCCAACTCCTTCCACATTTACATAGCTATACTTGAATAACACAATTATGTGTTAACAAGGCCTCCATCTTTTGTTTTTTCTTACAATGTCTTCAAAACATAACAAAACTATTTATAAGTATTCCATTTCAATTGACTACTTCCATTACTCCTTGTCAGTCATTCAATAAGAATGCATTAAGTACCTACTACACTCAGGAACTGTGCTAAGCAATGAGGAGGCAAGACAGTTCCTGCTCTTAAGGAGCTCACTATGTAATGAGGAAAAGACAACATGAAAATAGCTATGTACAGTCAACACATACACAGAATATATATGAGAACGACAGAGAGAGAGAGAGAGAGAGAGAGAGAGAGAGAGAGAGAGAGAGAGAGAGAGAGAGAGAGAGAGAGAGAGAGAGAATGAGAATGAACAGGGGGAAGAACTAGCATTAAAGGGGATTAGGAAAGGCTTCTAGTAAAAGACAGGATTTTGGCCAGGACTTGATGGAAGCCACAGAAGCCAAGAGGCAAAGATGAGGAGCTAGAGTATTCCAAGCTTCTACAATATTCTAGTATTTCAAGGAACAGCCAGTGAAAATACCTAGAGTCTATAGATACAGTATTTTATGGAAGGAATAGCAAGGATAACAGTGTCAATGGATCAGAGAGTATTTGGGGTGTAGGGAGAAAGGTGTAAGAAAACTAGAAAAGTAGGAAGGGGGCAAATTATTAGGAACTTTGAGTGCTAGAAGAGTTTGTATTTGATCACTGAGGTGATACTGGAGTTTACTAAATTAGTGAAAGAAGCTAGTAATCGAATTCAAGAGCATTTACAAAGGAATGAATGAAGTGCTTATTATGTGCAAAGCACTGTGCTAAATTCGAGGACACAAACAGGAAAGTGAAACAGTTCCTACTCTCAAGCAGTTCACATTGTCATGAGAAGGCAACACATATAGAAGGTTACAATGAACAAGAAAGGTGAAAAGTCCCAACAGTCCTTAGGGTACAGCAAATTTTTTTTAAAAAAAGGCAGATGGTAATACATCTTCTTTAGTTTTATTTCCATGAATGAAACCATATTCATTGAACTGTTTTCAGTGGTAAGGAGTTTGATGGTGATGGCTGTCTTTTCTGGGTCTTCAGTAGATGTGCCAACTGAGAATGCAGAGTTAGTTGCTAGGTCAAATTTCCACAAGAATCGACCCCCTGGGCAATGGCTATGGTGCCCAGGCTAGAATTGGAGGGCACAGGCAACAATGGGTAACAAGTCAGAGGCCATAAATGTGCTGTTCACCCCAAAAGGACAATCGATATCTTATAGATGGATAATACAGGAGAACTAGGCTGGCTAGCTCAAAAATGGGACTAGATATTAATCTGACTAAGGTATTAGAGATTATAATGGTGAGGTAGATAGAGAGATGGTTTCAAAGTCAGGAAGACTTAAAGTCTCACCTCTGACATACTGGCTGACAAGTCAAACTTTTAGTGCTCTAGGAAACTCTTTAAGATTGTAAATTGCAGAAAGGGTGCTGATTTTCATTGGTAGATTGAGTTTCTTCACCTAGGAGCTCCCTACATTAATGAAATAACTGGTTCAGTCTCTATCTATGACAGACAAGAACCAGTCCAGTAGTTTAGTCTCAGGACTGGAACAAAGACAAACTTGTGGGCCACAAAGCATTTAATAAAAAGAATTTCACTCAACCATAAAAAGGATCAATAAGGATACAACATTAAGGTGGAGAGGGCTTCCCCTCTACCTCTATTCACCATGATGGCAGTAAATCCTGCCAAAACCGGGGGGCACTAAACCCCCCCACAGGTTGGGGGTTTTTATGCCTCAGATGACCTGGCAGACATGCCAATAGTTTAAACAGCCTCCCTGACTCCTTTTTAAAGGGAAATCAGTCAAGCCTGAGTAAAATAGATGCTCTTCTTAACAAAGATTAGAAATATGCTTTAATGGTGGGGGTGGGGGTGGAAGCATTATATTAGGGATTAAGAGTGTCCTCAGGTCATATTACTAAAAATTTCCTGAAAGACAAAGAGTGCTGTATTATTCAATGAAATGTTATCTAGAAATGCCCAATACATTTATTTTTAATCCGTGACTCTGGAGGCCTTGATTAAAGACTGAATATGCTTTTAAGGTTCTATCCTTATGTGGTCCTATAAGGATTACAGGTAGTATTTGCAGGCTAGTCATGGGGAAATTTCCATTCTATAGTTACAACAAAGTCTTTTGTCCTTAGATTGTCAATCTGATACTCAGTTACAAACTAGCTGGTCTAACTTTAGAATTCTCTAGCAGTGTAACAGTAACAATACCCTCTCAAGCGCCTAGTAATTGTGTTCTTTAACAGTAACAACATAACGTAACGTAATGTAACATAACGAAACGTAACAACATAATGTAAGGTAACTTAACGTAAAGTAAGGTAACGTAACATAATGTAACATAACATAACATAACATAACATAACATAACATAACATAACATAACATAATGTAACATGTATTGGTTAGTTTCATTCAACTGCTTTCTTTCTTCCTTAAAGGAATCACTTACCAGGAGCGTTGGGGTGGGGGTGGAGGAGGAGAGATTGAGAGAAGGGAAGATATATTCAGAAATGAAGGTGATACAAAATCACTAGATGTCAAATTTTTTAAAAAAGCAAATTTAATTAAATAAGATAACTAAATAGAGATTTGGTTCTGAATTCTTCCTTCTGGGTTCTAAATATTAATCTTAGTTTTGCCTGAAAGTGATTTTAACAACTATTTCAAACTTGCAAATGCTGCATTTAAATCAGAATACAAGAGTATTATTCTTAAGGCTCATTTCACATGAGGCTTCATCCTTTTTTGTGCTTTCTATATCAATTAAAACTGCCTGGTTAAAGGTAGATCATTTTGCTGAAGTAGAAAAGAGACTATTGACCTTATAAAGTGCTAACCTTCCTTGTTGGTCCTTGACTGGCATTCCCCAGATGACAGCCTTCAACCATGAAAACCTAGGATGCAAACTGCTAAAGGGCAGAGATGATGTTGGTTATACAGATCCTATGGTCTTTTATGAGAATTGTTAACTGAATTATAGTTATTTTAACAATGAACCCTTTCTTCACTTTTTATTTCCTAGCTATTCCTACTAAGCCTCAAGATATTAAGGCATAGCTAGGCATCTTTTAACACAACCCAACCCTCCCTCCCCTCCAAACCCCCCCCCCCGTTAGGAAAAATAGGTTCTACTCTTAGATCTATCAACTCAGTAAGTAACTTAGAGAAAACTAATTACCAATTACTTGGTTCTGAGCCTACTGTTGCATTTATAAAGGCCTGTTATAATCCAGCCAAATAAATAAACACGCCACGAAAATGCCAAATTTTATTATTTCTCAGTAGCCAAGAGAAACCAGAGCAAAGGGAGGAAAAAGCGGAGGGAAAAAAGGGAGGGGAAAAATTATCTGGATGGTGTATTTTTAAAATCTGATATGCCCACAAAAAAAGAAGCTATGACACAGCTGATACAAGAATATTCTTCCTATCCATTCAAGATCTGACTAGGGTGAAAGGAAGTACATGCAAAGTTCAAAATCAAGGAGTGGATTCTAAAGCTCTTTTTACAAAGTGAAAAATACAACCAAAAATATTAAATATCTACCACATGTACAGCACTATTCTAGGAGCTAAGGGGGAAAAAAAACAATAGTTAAGTGGTAGATTGATACAATAGAAAGAACCCTATATCTACTGGCTTGAATACCGGCTCTGAGGCTGACTAGGTCCTGTGTTACCTTGGGCAGATCACTAGCCTTTCTAAACCTATTTCCTTATCTGTTAGATGAAGGAGTTGTGACTAGATGGTCTGAGGTCCCTTGCAGTTCTAGATTAGAAACACAATCCTTTCCCTCAAGGAGCTGAAAGTCTAGTAACAGAGATAAAACAAACAAAATGGAATAGAAAAAGCATCAGTTCAGGTACATAAAAGAGAACAGAGGTTGAGAAGTCTCTCATACAATATGGCACAAAAAGAACAGAAAAAAGACCCTGAAAATAAAAAAGGCTTATTATGAATTTATTTCTGCCATTGCCTATTTAATTCTAAGTCAGGGGCTGTTAACCTTTTTCATGTCATGGACCCTTTTCCCAACCTGATGAAGTATTTGAACCTCTTTTCAGAATAATATTTTCAAGTGCATAAAATACATAAGTTTGCAAAAGAAACCAATCATATTGATATAGTTATCAAAATTAAGCATTTTTAAACAAAACAAGTTCATGAACTCCAAATTAAGCCTTACTGATTCAATGAGTCCCAGTATTAAAGCAAAAGAGAAAGCCAAACAAATTCATCAAATGATAGTCACTTTCAAAATCAAATGGTTTGGGTCAACCAATATGGCAGTAGGAACCTCATATGGCACTGTATTTTATACCTCTTTAATTCTGTATTACAGTCAAATAAGGAGATAAGGCAGAGGGATAACTAAACTCCCAGAGGCTAGAGACTGCCTTATCAAAATCATGTTATTTCCTTGTGCTTGTTAAAAATATTGTAAAATGTAAAAGTATTGTAAAATTGAACCTTACAAGTTACTTGCATACAGATGTATAATAATTTTATACACACACACACACACACACACACACACACACACAGATTTATAGGAAAACCAAGGATGCTGTCACTGAAAGATTTAGATCTCTTGAGGGTAAGAACAATGTCACTATTTATCCCAGTAGACCTACTTACTAGTATGGTGCTTTAAGGATAGGAAACACTCAGTAAATGTTTGCTGAATTAAAAAAAAAGTTATTAGGTCACTGGCTAATAGACAAAAACCAGAAAGAATAAGAATTCCACCTTTGTTTCAACACAACAATATTATAATTGAAGTTGCATAATAAAAATGGTGTAGCAGAAATTTAATGGTGTTAGACACTACTTACATATGCTTAAAAATCACTCATTCAGCCTCACTTAAAAGCAAGACTAAAATAAGCACATAGCAGAGGTGATAGCTTAGTTCAATTTGACTGACTAAATTTTCTATATGACTCATCACCAAATATTCTGTCTCAATTTCCTCATGTAACAACTGTGTTAAAGCAAATAAGTGGAAAGAGTTATCAAAGGTTTTTGTTTGTCTGTTTTGTTTTACAAATTACTAGAAAGGGTTTGATTCCATGAAGTCCAGTGAAATCAGAAGACAGAATTCAGCCAGATGACCCTACCTTAGAAGGGAAGAAGTATCCCAGAGAGGGGTATAAGTGGCCCCACCCAGTTTGGTATGTCCACATTTCTCTGATATTTGGCTATTCTGGAACTATAAAAACAAGGTGGTTGATGAAACCTAACTGGTTTTTTGAAACAGTTTTACAATGACCTGGTCTTGAGACCAACAGAATGAAGCTTAAAAAACTCAGTGCCTTCATAAAAGAATAATATTCAGTTGTGTCCAACTCTATGTGACTCCATGGACTTTTATCTATGGGTTTTCTTGATAAAGATACTGGAGTGGTTTGCCATTTACTTCTGCCATTTTATACATGAGGAACTGAGGCAAATAGAGGTTAAGTGACTTGCCCAGAGTCACATTGCTGGTAACTGTCTGGCCAGATTTGATCTTCTCAATTCCAAGCCTCATGCTCTATCCACTGTACTCCTAGCTCCCCCCATAAAAGAATACTAAGTTAATTCAAGTTCTTTTGACTTTGTCCTTTCGATCTGTAATTCTGAACAGCTGATAAGACAGCACTGGGTCTTCAAGAACCATGGACAAGATCCACAGACAGAAAAGGCTACTGAGAAGAGAGAAGGCTACAAGGAAACCCTCACAAATTCATTAAACCTGTGCTTACCTGTACCTCCAGGATATTCTAACGAAGTATTTGAAAAGAAAGTGGATTCACACAGATACTTATTTATAACTAGTGTCAGAAAAAATAACTGCCATTTATCAAAGCCTAATACATAGTAATTAAGACATCTAGCAACTTTTCCAATTGTAAAAACTGGCACACTGCTACTACATTTGCCTTGGGAAAAACTCCTTCCTCCTTCAGAGATGTATAGTAGCCAAAAAGTCCTCACTGAACCTGGGTTGGGTCTCATGATAAAAATATTAAAGGGAAACTGGAAGATGAATATTTCCCTCAGACTCACCAAACTACTGACACATTCAGCACTTCATGTGAGTATGCCTAGGATATTACCAAAGCTCAGATGTGGAAATGCTGCCGAACATGTAACTTCCATTTCCTTGATGAAGGGCTCACCAAATAGGACAATCACTACTAAATATTTATGTGGGCTTATATTATTAAATATAAAGTGGGCTAGGTACTATCAGCCATTAAGAAAAGGTAAAATTTCCTCCCAAAGAGCTAATGTTCAAACTCAACAGTTTCACATAAGGGATCCTATGACCTGAACCTAACCCTACTTTTTTTCACCCATATCCCCCAGTAGAGCCTCATCAGCAGTTTTCTGGTCAACTGATGAACATGTCTAGGCCAAAACAATCTACTATGGTGTTATAATTGCATTGATGGAAAAAACTCCACACTAATAAAATAACAAATGCTTCAAAATAACTTTATACAAAATTACTTATTTTCTGTAGGCGTCAGTTTCTTAATCATTAAAGGACAAGGCTGGATTAGGATCCAGAGGTTACTTTCAGATCTAAAATCATGATTTTTTTATATCAGTACTACCTAGCAAAATGATTTGCATCTAGCAGGCACACAAATATTTATTTGTTTGATTAATGAAGATTTTAAAAAAAACACATAAAAACCATAATTTCTCATCTTGTATTCCTTCTCATGTCAACCAATGGCATGAGTATATTTTGTTTGATTCCTACCCTTTCCCTACAAGATTATTCAAAAGAAAGCACCTCTTTTATCCTCTCTGAGGGATAGGTGGCTTTCAGGAATGAATTCAAAGTCACACATAACCTCTGAGAATAAACCAACTTAAAAAAAAATTATAGTGGCCCAAATGTAATCCTAAACTGAATCCACCACAGACAGGCTCAAATGGCAACTGACCACTTGCGGGTCATCCTCTTCCTCTCACCACTGAGTCTATAGACACAACATGAACCTTGGTGAAAATTCTGCTTAAAGTACAGAGAGAAAAAAGGCATTTCTTTGTGACAGAAAGAGTGAACTCACTTATTTTCCTAGCCCTTCCTCCTGGGAACTAGTAGTCACTTCCATTTCAGAAGAAATGAAAATCTTTGTCTCCAGATTGCCTTAACGTAGGCACTTATGCCCTCAGTAAAGTCAATATAACATTTCATATACCACCTGAATATTTCTACTTCCTCATTCATTCTAATAACTTCCTCATAATTCTACCAAGAAAGGAAAGAAAAATAGCCCTCTTCCACAAAATTGATCAAGCTCCATCCTTCATCTGATCTTTTCTAATGTGTGTAATGTAACATAATACATAAAGTAACATTGTAACATAAGGTAGCATAACCCTCTTGATGTTACTGCTTTCCCTTCATTATTATCTCTGATTTATCCTGACATAGCTGGTTGGTACATAGTTGTTTACATGTTTTCTCCCTCATTTGGCTCTTAGCACTTTGAGAGCTAGACTTGTCTGTTGCTCTTCCCTTTATCTTCTAGCATGAAGCAGAGTGCCTGACACGTAACAGGTGCTTGATAATGTTTGTTGACATTGACTTGACTCTTTTGAAGGTATGGGCTGTTTTGTTTTTGACACTGTAATTCCAACACCTTATAAACAGTGAGCAATGAGTAATGTTTTGTTGAACTGAAGTGATTGCTTTCACATCCTAGCATTCTTATCCATTGTTACTCTCATACAATCCTCAACTACTGAGAATCTGAGTGTCAGCGTAGCACATTACAAAGTATCTTTGATGCCTCTACACCCAACATATAGGACTCAGTGAGGGCGGAAGTGGGGTGAGTGGAAGGTCAAGAGAAATAGGCAGGGCCTGGCACCCTTTACCTCAAACTCTTGCAACAAAAGGCACCCTTTGCACCCTAACACCTAAAGAAAATTTAGTCTAAGCGGCCAGGTGAAATGAATTTAGTCATATATGCCATACTTATGGCTGGGAGGAAAGTTAGAAACCATTTACTACAAGTTCTTCATTTTCTATAAGAAGACTAAGGTGTGACACATCCAAGGTCACACAGTAGAGTCACCATAATGCCCAAAACAGAAAGTCTCTAAAAGCCACTTCATAGCAAATCTCTCAACAGGAGTAAAATACTCTAAAAACAGAACAAAATGGTTAAATCTAGAAGACACAGTACTTCATCTTAAAAAGTAAAAAAGTATTCAAGATATTCCTTTAAAAGGACGGAATAACAAATTTAATTGTGAGCTAATTGTCTATGGAGCAAACAGGCAAGAGAGTTGCCAGCTCACTAGGGTAGATAAGATAAATAAGGTAATATACACCATGAAAAATATATTTCATCAGAAACCAGCTAAAGATTTTTAAATATTTTTGTTATTTTAAAGATTAAAATCCAATTTTCCAAATACCATTTGTTCCTTTAGAGAAATGAAATAATTGAAAACAATGAAAAAAATCTGATCTTGGCCAGTCAAGTTCTTTGACTTAATCAACCTTGCTTCGGAATGAAATTCTTTATCTGTTTTGACACCTTCAGGACATTGCAAATAAATTCAGCAGATATCTTTACAATACAGATCTCTTATTCCTTCTTCCCTACTTCTCCCCCACCCCAAATTAGGTTGCTCCTAATCTTTGTACCTTCTTAGAATCATAGATCATAAAATTATAATTCTAATGGTGGTGGGCACCTTAAAGGTTCTCTAGTCCAACTCCTTTATTTTGTAAACAAGAAAACTTAAGCCCAGAGATATACTGTGACAGAGGCAGGATTGAAGTCCAGGTTCTCTAACCCCAAGTCAAGCCCACTTTTCACTGAAACAAGCTGCTACTCTACCTTATCTGAAAATATAAACTGCCTTGATATTTCCAGTTTTCAATTCCACCTTTACTCTTGACTGTCAGGGCTCTTTAAATAAAAAGAACTGAGACCACAGGCAACTGATGACTCTCCAGGAAAATATCATCCTAACAACAGTGGCTCAGAAAACCATATGTTAATTATAGCACATGCTGCTTCTTTAAAAAAATTTTTTCTTTTTAAACCTTGACAAACAGAAACATTTTTATAAGTGAAGAATGGAGAAGATTGTTTATTAAACTGAACTTCTATTATAGTTTAATGTTATATTAAATTTTTTCAAAAATTATAGACTTGACAAATATCAAACATGAAAATTTTGATTTACAAAGGATATAGAGGATTATATAGGATATAATTATATATTACCAAGAATTACATATGAAATTAAATCTTTTAAGAGATTAAAATTTTTAATAGGAACCATTCTAGAATTGACAAATGGTCAAAGAATATGAATAGATAGTTTTCAGAAGAAAAAAATCAAAGCTATCAATAATCATATTTTAAAATGCTCTAAATCACTAATAGTTGAAGAAATTTAAATTAAAATAACTCTTAAGTACCACCTCACACCCATTGGATCAGCTAAGATGACAGAAAAAGAAAATGACAAATGCTGGAGGGAATGTGGAAAATTGGTATACTAATGGAATTGGTGGAGCTGTGAACTAATTCAACCAACAAGAACAATTTGGAACTAGACCCAAAGGGCTATAAAACTGTGCATAACCTTTAAATCAACAACACTGATACTAGGTCTATACCCAAAGAGATCAAAGGAAAAGGAAAAGGATTCATATATACAAAATATTCATAGCAGTTATTTTCGTGGTGGCAAAGAATTGGAGACTAAAGGGATGCCCACCAATCAGGGAATGGCTCAACAAGTTACAACATATGAATGTGATGAAATACTGTTGTGTTGTAAGAAATAATAAAGGGGATGGTTTTCAGAAAAACCTGGGAAGACTTACATGAAGTGATACAAAATGAAGTGAACAATCTATACAGTAACAGTAATATTGTAAAGTTAATCTACTGTGAGACTTAGTAACTCTGATCAACTTGATGATCCACCACAACTCCAAAGGACTCATGATGTAAAATGTTATCCATCTCCAGATACAGAATGGATAGACTCAGAGAGCAGACGGAAGCATATTTTTTCCTTTTATTTTTCATTTGGGGGGCAGCAAAGAAGGAGGGAGAAACATGGCTAATGCAGAAATGTTTTTAACGGGTATTATATTTCTTGCCTTCTCAATGGGTGGGAAAGGGGCTAGAGGGGAGAAAAGAATTTCAAACTGAAAATGCAAATAACATTTTAAAATAATTTTTTTAAAAAGAGATTAAGGTTTTACAAAAGTATATGTTGAAACTAACACAATAGTAGCAACAAAACTCTTCTGCTTGCCTGTGTCCCTTTCTGAATTTCTTCTCACATTCTACCGTGTATTTTAAAATGTTTCATTGACAGTTTTTTTCTTGGACCACTCTCAGTACCTACCAACTCCATCTGCCCATCCCCATAGAAGCCTTCCCTTTTAACTAATATAATCAAGCAAAACAATCAATACATTATTTATGTCTGTAAATGTATCTCTTTCTGAACCTCTAGCCTATCACCTCTCTTCCAAGAGATGGGAAGCATGTCTTCTTATCATCAGTCATCTAAAATCTTACCTTACAGACTCTTGGCGAGTTATGCATTGATGCCATTGTTGGAATTTCCACATGCTAGAACACTCACCTAAGATAAACTTTTAGAGAGGCCTTTTAACCCCTATTACCTTTACTCATTCGGAACAAGTCATAGTCCCACTAGAAATCTAAATGCTACTTAGTTCTAAGACTAATTTGGAAAATCATCTGACTTAAAAGTTATCTATGTGGCATTCAGATATAATCTGAAGAACATCAAGTCAAGAGAAATAAAATATAAACCCTGTAATATTTCCATAACCCATGGATAAATATTAGTATGTAGTCTTATTCTGTGACTCACTGGATTTTGCCCATTTCAAGTAAAAGTTCTTAAGTATTTTACTAACAGCAAACTTCAACAAGTAAAATACCCAAGTAAGCTCAGAAATGCAGTGCTATACAGAAAACTCTTTCCCTATAGTCCTTACTCTCTTAAAACACTAGTCATTATACAAAGATCTTATTTACTTGATTTTCCTCTAAAGACAAATGAAGTCTCAATAGGAAAACACAGTTTCAGCAACAATTGCTATTTATTAAGTGCCTACTACACACCAGGCATTATGCCAAGGATGTACTGCACTGCTTGAGGCCATATTTTAGACCGCCAATACTAGTATTTATGCATAAACATACATGGGGAAGGGAAATTAAAGCACTTTGTAAGATCTTCAATTTCATACCCACAGCATTAGATGGGCTAAGACTGACTGTCTAGGGAAGGCATCATTATCTTCATTTTACAAAACAAAGAAATTGATGCACAAAGGAAAGAATATATTCTGTGATTCTAAAACTGATAAAAGGAACGAAGATGCTCACTAAATATAAAAAAAGGAATGGTAGAAGACCACTGCTCTCCCACATTTTTATGAACCTGACAGAAAGTTAGAAGCAGTAGATAAGAAATGAAATTGTTAGACCAACATTTAGATCAAGTAATTTATTCTATATAATAAAGGATAATAATACCACTCACTTCACAGGGTTGTTGTGAGGATCAAGTAAGATAATATATGTCAAGTATTTTGCAACTTTAAAACCCTATGTAAATGTTAGATATTATTTTTCATTTTTAAAACATTATTATTCCAAATAAAATTCTGTGGCTTTGAAAAGGCAAAAAAATTTGAAAAATAAAGAGGGCAAAAAGGAAGCATATGAATTAACTTCCTCAAATATGTGACAACCATCTCTCACCAATGACAACAGATGATTTTAAGGCAACTATTATTAGCAGGCAACCAGGAAGTCATGACCAAAGAGGGTGTTTTATAGAAGCCTATTAATTCTAAATTCTGTTTGATTGTACTTGTATAAGGTGAGTCACATTCAACAGGAGGTGAAGTGGGAGTTCACTTCTAATTAATATGGTTTTATTCTCTCCCCTCAAAATTTAAATCTTTGCTGCACATAATATTTTTAAAGGACAAGGGCTCTTAAGCATTCTGCTTTATATAGTACCCTCTCCACCCCCTCATCCTGTCCAGTATTAAATTTATTTATTTACATAACCCAAAAATACAAGAGAGAAGGGAATATTAAAAAAAAATTCAAACCTAGGTGTCCTCCCAAGGCATCTTTCATAAAAGCTTCTTATCAATACTTATCTCCTAGTATCTCCTAGTACTGTTTTCTTTTACTACCCTTCTTTCCCATCATGCATTTCTCCTTCCTTATTTCTAACTGTATCTTCAATCTGACTCTTTTATAGTACTCATCAATATACCGGCACATTTTAAATGCCAAATAAATACCGTTTGACTCTTTTCCACTCTTCCTGATTCATAGTCTAGTGAGAAGAACACTAGCCTAGGAACCAAGAAACCAAAGGTTCTTGACCATGCTCCTCTGTTCTTTTACCTGCATGGCTTTAGAGAGAATGTAAGCTCCTTGGAGGTAGAACTACTTGTTTGTCATCCCTGTATCCTCAGTGTCTAGCACACATCATCTAGCTCAATAATAGTCCATTAGACTGGGAGCTCCTTGAGAGCAGAGACTCTCTCTTGCCTTTTTTTGTACCCCTTTGCTTATCACGGTGTCTAACACAGAGTAGGGATTTAATAAATGCTTACTGATGAACTGCTGTATATTAAATACAATAGGTGCTTAATAAATTTCTGTTGATTGACTGATTTTTCTCATCTCTAAAGTAGCATAGACCACTTCTGCCCTTCCTACCTCACAAGAATTGTGAGAATCAAATGAGACAACACACATAAAAGCTACATGTAAGTCATAAACACAACAAAAGTGTTATTATAGGATGACCTTGGTTAATCCAAAGCCTAACAGACAAGACGTTTTGAGAAAAAATTAGAAGGAATAAAAGTATTGGGACTGAAGCAATCTCCAAACTGGGCAGGCTAAGAGAAAATGAAGGGGGGGGGGAGGGAGAATCTGGTTTGTCTTGAACCTTAACACAGGTCACATAGGAAAATGAATTGTCCATCCATACAGCTGCAGAAACCACAAGAAACAAGGCTTCCTGCTTACCGTGTTGCATTTTGTGCCACACACCACTTGCCGGTGATTCAGCCACTGAGAAGCAAACACTTTGTTAAGGGTCCCAAGGTGAAACTCTCTCTCCTTCAGGAGACTGGGAAGGTGCTGTGCTGCATAACCATGCAACACTCGGTAGTAACTGGACTCATTCTGCAACCTGACTTCTCTGCCTTTCAGGTAGCAGACCAAGGACCTCTTCACTGGAGGGAGCCTTTTCCTTTTGTTTAGTGAATGATCCCAGCCAAACTGTGGAAAGCAATATCAGAAATCACAGGCTGCAGCCACTGCCGTTCTGAATATAAAACTCTATGAACATCAGTGAAAATTGGTAACCTAACCTACAGGTTTTTAAGTAATCTGCCCTCAACACAACGGAGGAAGAAACTTAATCCAGAGACCCTGTTTAACTCATAGCTCCAATAAGATGCTTACAAGACAGATTGATACGTAAGGATCACAGATGTGGAAGAACAAAGAGAGAGAGAGAGAGAGAGAGAGACAGAGACAGAGACAGAGAGACAGAGAGAGACAGAGAGAGACCGAGACCCAAAGTTTATCCCAGAACAGGCCCGGGACTGTCTACAATCATCTTCCAGAAAGACAGAATTGGACAGAAGGGATTTTCGGGAGAGGAGAGGCACCTTTTTAGCCACGGGAGGACCCGGGACACACCACATACCGACCTGGGACACATCTCTGTCCAGCCCCCTCCTCCCTCTCCGCTTGCAATCACTACAAAGCATCGAGAGGGTCGTGCGGGACCAGGCTGGCCTAGACGGGGCGGCGAGCCTGGGTCGGGACGCCCGGGTCACTAGGCCTTCCCAGCGCCCGGGCAGCCCTGGCTCCCTCGGCCGCGGCCCCCGCGCTCCAGACAGTTGCGGGGGTTCGAAAAGTCAAACCCAAACACGAGACGGGAGGGGGGAGAAAAGGACCCGAGTTGGGGCCCCTGTTTTTATCAGTCACCCTCGCCCAAAGGGGCAGCATCTGCTAGGGGCGAGGGGCTGGGCTGAACTTGGCCTTGAGCTCCAGCCTTCGCCTCGGGCCGCAGGTGAGGAAGGTCCGGCCGGAGGGCAAGGGGCCCGGGAGCCCCATCATTCGCTTTGGGGGGGTCGGGACGAGGACTGATCGCTGACATCGGAGGAAAAGGGGGCTTTGGGAGGAGGGTCTTTTTTGGTAGGGCTCGGATGCGCCCTCGGTGACAGCCCAGGCCCGGATCCCTGCAGCCCCCCGCCCCCCGGCTTTCCGCTGCCCACCCTCCGCAGGCCTGCCCTTCTGCCTTCCCGGGGGAGCCGCGGGCCTAGATCCGCCTGCGGCTGACGACGCTCCAGGCCTGCCCCCCGCTTCCGAAGCAGCCCCGACTCCCCTCTGCCCCCGCGGTCCTCGGGCCCCCGGTCCTCCCCTCTCCCGGTTACCTGATGGCCCTGGGTCCCGCTCCCGGTCCCCGGCGCTGCGGGCGCTTTCCGCTTCCTGCTAACTGTTTTCCGGGCCATAGTGGGAAACGCCGCGGCGGCCCCGCAGCCACATGGGGCGGCAGGACCGGGGGGAGCGGGGGGCGGCCGCGCTGCGGGGCATATACTGGGGGAGGGGACGGGGAACTGGGGAGGGTGAGGTGGGGGGGGAGACGCAGGAGAAGCGGCGAGGGCGGGAGGACAGAGGCCTGGGGCTGGAGGGAGGACGGGGGGGGGGAGAGGAAAGGACTGAGCGGCGAAAGCGACCAGAGAAGGAAAAAGGACGGCGAGCGACAGGCACCAAAACACCCTCCCTCTCTCCCCCGTCACCCCGTCTCCCTCGTCACCCCGTCACCCCGTCACCAGCTGCGCAGCCGTGCTTTACGGTGCGTTGTCATGGAGACACCTCCCGGAAGGGTGCAGCGGAGGACGCTGAAAAGCGTTCGGGCTGGTTGCCTAGATGCCGCCCCGCCCCCTTCAACCACCGCCTCTTTTCTCCGCCGCCTCCCCCTGGCAACAGACACTTCCTCTTCTTATAGCGTCCTCCTCCTTATCTTCTCCCCACACCTTCACTTCTCTTCTCACCTGGGGAGGAGGGAGGAGAGGGGGTGGAAGGGAGAGCGCGCTGGCGTATGCGTACCCATGTCAGCTAGGCTGTTAGCGGAAGGTTGGTCTCAAAAGGCCCAGTCCGACAAAGGCTGCCCCCTTCGTTGCTCTTAACTAACTCCGAGTCAAACTTCTCTCTCACGTCATCATCTCAGAATAGAAACAGCTATGTCACCGAATCAGAGAGTGAAATGACGTAATCACACGGATCCTAATTGATGGAGCGCTCACACATAAGGTGGCCTCCCACAAACCCTACAAGGCAGCAGAGTCACCCAATCAGAGCCCGACCTGGAGGTCATTTGGTCCAGCCTCCTTATTTGACACTTGAGAAAATTAAGGCCCAGGGAGATTAAGTCACCCGTCCAAAGCCACACAATAGTTAGTAACCATAGGGATTAGAACCCGCGTCCTTTGACACCAACTTCAGCACTAAGGTGCTTTCTTCATTCAGCAAACGATAGAACCCACCGTGCTTAAGCAAAGCAGTACCTTAGGTCCAAAGAGAAATGAGAACCAGTCCCCACCCTGAAAGAACCTAATACTCTAGCAGGAAGCACCCATGACATCCCTCCTCCCCCATTAGATGGGCTCAACAACCTCCCATATGACATCACCTCATATTTAGGCTATAATGACTGCAGAGAAGGCGGCACAGGAAGACCAATGCCAGGGCATCACACTATGGGCACTGAATCATTGTGATTAGCAGGGGGAAACACCTGACCAAACAACCAGATGCCTGCACACCATCGCAAAATCCTATTGGACGTGCCCTTTGGACTGCTGGGCTAGTGGAAAGAGTTTTGGAAGCAGAATTAGGAGCGCTGATTCAAATTCTGGTTCTGATGGTTACTGATTCTGGGATCCCAAGCAAGTCACTTCATCTCCCTTAGCCTTTGTTCTCCCATCTATAAAATGGGGATAATATTTGCACTGCCTACCTCACAGGGTTGTTGTGAGGAAAGTGCTTTATAACAACTATTAACCTATATAAATATAAGCTACTATTATTGACAGAATTCATGCCTCAGCTAATAGATAGGGTGAGGAATGTTTATTCCAATTGCAGTTCTATGAAGTTTTGGAAGGGATCTATTATGTCATTTCCCTGCTAAAAATCTTTCTACAGCTCTTCACAGACTATAAACTATAAAAAGAAGTCCAGTCTCCTCAGGGCATTCAAAGCCTTCAACAAATCAACCCCCCCAACCTGAACCACTTCTCCTGGCTCCTATCCTCTTACTGATCCTATTAATTCTGGTCCTTCTACCTAGAATGTCTGTCCTCTTCTTCCCTGACTATTCAAATCCTACCAATATTTCTCTGCCCCAGTGGAAGTCCCACTTCCTTCATGACATCTTCTCTTACTTTACCCCTCTAGACATCTGAGGTCTCCTACTCTGCATTCCTATTACATTGATAGTACCACTCATTTTGGCATTTAGTCATATACTGCCTTAGACTGTTATTTAACTCTTTGGATTGTGTCTATCTAGTCTCCCCAGAGAAAGTATAAGCTTCAACATGGTAGGTATGATGTCATGCACTTTTGTATCCCTCACAGAACCTAGGATAGCATAGATACTTGATATTGACTTATTGAACCATTTTAGTTGGGGACCGATGAATTTTAAGTATCTTGGTGACAGAGGCAAAATAAGAAATGTTTTCACCTGGGATAAGAACAGTGGGAGAGGGGGTGGGGAATACTGCAGATGACAGTTTTGGAGAGTGCTCCTTCAGGAACTTCCATTAGCCCTTCACTACTTTATTATATCTCCCTCTTCTAGAGTCTACTATCCCCTCAAGGTCTAGGGCATTGCAAGAATTATGGGGTCTCCACACCACAAAGAGGAAGAAGTTATTCTAACTCAGATGTCAATATCTGACATAAAACCTCTGCAATTTGACTCTTGTCACGGGCTTTACTTAGATGGAGATCTCCAGGATCTTATGTTTCTGCTTAAGTTCAAAAGTAATCACTCACCCAGTCAAAAAAAAGATAGAAGATTGGGGGAGGGAGGCTCTTATAAAGAGAAGTTATTCTAGGAGTCAGTAGTTATTTGCCCTTGGGGACAGCCATAATGGCCTCACTTAGGTGTGACTAAGTTACCTGACTGCTAGCTTCAGGCTTCAGGCCCCTGATACTTCCAGGAAGGATGGTTTACTCATTTGAAGAGTGCCTACATGATGAATTTGGTTTTTTTCAAAGTGAATAAAAAAAAAACAGAATGGTAGGCCACAGCCTTTCCTAGTGTAGGTCCCCCTCAGGCTTGAGCATCCACCCAGCATGGGTGATGGAGTTAAGTTAACTCTGCCAGGCAATGGAATTCATCTGAATGCCACCTCAACCCCAATTTGGTATAGCTCTGGTAGAAAATGCATCTCAGTCTTACTTGGCCAAGGTTTTCCCTCAGAGACATGCACACAGTGACTGGCAAGAGTTTCTCAGCTTCCTCCTTTAAACCTGTCATTCTAGTTCTGTCTTGCCTCACAATGCTCTGTATAGCATATTTAATAGTCCAATAACCATGAAAGAGTTTGGAATGTTGTCAAGAACCCATGAACATAGGTACATACCTCTACATCATAGGTATCTTAGTTCAATGTTAATCTTTTCTGTTTTCAATTTACAAAGCCAAATTAAAATACATCCTTTTATTAGCATAAACTTAATGTTCCCAACAAATAATAAACATAATAAAAGTAAAAATAGAGTAAATCTCCAAATAAAATCTTAAAATTTGTGCTTTGTTTAAAAAGAAAAACCATACTTAAAAAAGGGATAGATACCATTATTCATGAAATATTCAAAGACCTAGAGAAAAGCCATCAATGTTTTGGGCAGATCTCTGTAGAGGATTTATAGAAGCTCCTGAACAAGAATCATACAAGATAGGCTTAGATAGACTGTGATCCACATTGGTGGAAGAAGTATCCACATTAAAGAGATTGTATCCATTATCAAAGAAGCATGCATTTTAACATTTTTTTAAAAAAATTTGCTGTATTTCCTATTTTGAATAATGATTCACTTCCTTTGATTTTTTTTTTTGTTGGAGTCAATGTGTGTGTTATTTTTCTTATTTCTCTTATTTTATTTTACATCAATTCATTTAGGGCTTTCCATGTTTGCTCATATCCTTCGTATTTTACAGTTATATAATATTCTGTTACATTAATGTGCTGTTATCATTCAGTCTCCAGTGGTTGGACATCAGGGTTGTTTCTAGTTTTTCTTTTTTACAAATAAAGGAAGAAAAGGAGGAAGGAAAAGAAGGAAAAAAGAAAGGAAGGAAAGAAGGAAGAGAGAGAAATGATTATTTTATTTCTCTCTTGCATATATAACTAATTATTGAATCAGGACCAAGGTTTTTCCCCTTTTCTACTTCCTCATCCAGAAATCAACCATTGGAAAAATCTTGGGCAAAGACTTATCTAGGCTAAGATCTAATCAGACAGTTAAAGAAATTCTAAATTTAGGCCATCCAATCAAAGAGGCACACTTGAGGATCTAGAGGACCACATATGGCCTCAAGACTGCAGGTTCCCCACCTCTGCATTCCTATTTATTGTGTTTACTTATACAGGTCTAGGAAAATGTGGATCCTCCTTTTTGTCAGACAGGTATTATGGAAATTGATATCTCTTTGACCTAGACTTGGGTGATCCAAGTGTACCTCAAGATTCTCATTGTAATATAACCCAGCTCTCATAATATTCATTCTCTCATTAATTTTTAACCAATCAGAGTTGATTGCTACCCTCAGGAACATCTGATCTTCCATATAGGCCTTGAGCCTGCTGCCATGAGGGTCTTTGGCATTCGGGAGTGCCACTTACCTCTTTTTATTAATAACATGCTAGCCTTAAATGATAAAATGTTTAAATTACCCAGGAATTATGTGTTTTGAACTTTTTAAACATCACAGAAGGAAGGAAGGAAGAAACCTCAATATATACATGCATAATCTAGTAAAACAAATTTCCACATTGGCCATGTCAAAAACCAAAAAACATATATCTCTTTCTGCATTTTAAATTTGTCACTTCTCTGGCAGGTAGTAAATAGCATGTTTCATCTTTATTCCTTTGCACTTGAGGTCTTTCAAAAGTCTTCCAAAATTTTTTTCTATGTTATTATTGTATAAAAC
The DNA here is from genome assembly GCF_003287225.1 of Phascolarctos cinereus. Lineage (NCBI taxonomy): Eukaryota > Metazoa > Chordata > Mammalia > Diprotodontia > Phascolarctidae > Phascolarctos > Phascolarctos cinereus. The sequence continues at coordinate 251,476,864 of NW_027555847.1, forward strand.
ATACTCCCACTCAAGTTGTTCATCAGTTTATAAAGGTCTTCCCAGTTTCCTCTGAAACTATCCATTTCATAATTTCTTATGGAACAATAATATTACATTACACCACAATTTGTCTAACCATTCACCAATTTAAGGACACCCCCTTTGTTTTCAATTCTGGCCACTGCTATAAATATTTTTGTATGTATAGGCTCTTTTCCTCTTTTTTTTCCATCTTTCTTTGAGGAATGTAAGCCTGGTAGTGATATAGCTGGGTCAAAGAGTATGCAGAATTCAGTAATTGGGAGGGGGCACAGGTCTAGATCGCTTTCCAAAATGTCTGGGCCCATTCACAACTCCACCAATATTTCATTAGTGTTATTCTTCTTCCCCTCCGCCCCACCTCAGGCCCTCCAACATTTGTCATTTTCCTTTGTTGTCATCTTTGCCAATCTGATAGGTGTGAGATGGAACTTTAAAATTGCCTTAACTTGCATTTCTCTATGAGTGATCTAGAGCATTTTTTCCTATGGTTGTTGATAATTTGTATTTATTCCTTTGAAATTCCTTTGAAAACTGCCTGTTTATATCCCTTTTCCATTTATCTACTGGAGAATGGTTCTTAGTGTTATAAATTTGAATAAGTTTCTTATGTATCCTGGATACAATAACTTTATCAGAGAAGCTCACCATAAAAAAAAATTTTCCACACTTACCTGTTTTCTTGCTAATTTTAACATTAGTTTTGTTGGTGCAAAATCTGTTAAATTTGATGTAATCATTTATCTTTGATCCTCTATTGCTTGAACTCTTCATGAATTCTTCCCCTATCCATAGATCCCCAAAGTAATTTCTTCCTTGCTCCTATAACATGTTTACAATGTGACCTTTTATATCTAGGTCATGTAACCATCTGGAGTTTAACTTAGTGTATGGCGTGCAGTATGGTCTAACCTTAATTTCTGCCAGACTTCTGTCCAATTTTCACAGTAGTTTCCATCAAAATGGGAGTAATTCCTCTGGTAATTTGGAACTTTGCATCTATCAAACACTTGACTACTGTATTTGTTTGCTTCTATATGTTGTATATGGAATCTGTTCTACTGATTGACTTCTCATTTTTTTAAACCAGTATCAAATCACTTTATTGATTACTACTTTTTGGTATAGTTTGAGATCTACTACTGATAGACCCCCTTCCTTTCCATTTTTTTCCATTAGTAACCTTGAGATTCTTGACCTTTTGTTCCTCTATCTGAATTTTATTATTTTTATACTTTCATAAAACATTCCTTTGGTAGTTTTGTAGGGCACCAAATAAGTAAATTAATTTAGATAGTATTGTCACTTTATTATATTGGCTTGACTGCTGTTAGATGCAGTTATTAAAAATAGTCTATTTCTTCTTTTGTTACTCTGGGTATCTTACATTTTTGTAAGTATCTATTTTCTGTAAGTTACAGTTTTGTTATCATATAATTGGGCAAAACAGCTTTTGATTATTTCTTTTATTTCTTCTCCAATTATTTGTTTTTTCTCTTCCTTTTTAAAAATCAGATTAACTGTTTATCTTTTCTAGTTGTTTTTTGTTCAAAAAATCAGATCTTCATTTTATTTATCAATTCAATGATCTTGCTATTTTCAATTTTATTAATCTCCTTTTATTTTTAATGAATTCTACTCTGTTACTTAGTGTTCACATTTTTAAAAATTGCATGTCCAATTCATTGTTCTTTATTATACTGATAAAAACATTTAAAGATATGTTTTATCCCTAGAACTGCTTTAGCTGCATCCCATAAGTTTTGGCATTTTAAAAATTATTATCATTTTCTTTGATGATATTTTCTATTTTTCTGTGATTTGTTCTTTGAGCCATCTGATCTTTAGAATTATATTTAGTGTTCATTTACTTCTTAATTCTTTCCTGAAGGGCCACTAATTGAATATAATTTTGATTGCATTATCATTACTAGATGATATATTTATTATTTCTGCTTTTCTACATTTTGTTTGTGAGGACTATATAACCCACTATATGGTCAGTTTTTATAAAAGTGCCATGTACAGCTAAGAAGTATGTAAATTGCTTTCTGTTTCCATCCAGCAGTTACCAGAGATCTATTAACTTTCATTTTTCTAAGTTTCTATTCATATCCTTAACTTCTTTCTTGTTTATCGTTTGATTGGATTTGTCTAGGTCTCAAAGGAATGCATTATGGTTCCCCATTATTATAGTTTTACTTTCTATTTCTGTTTCTAATTAAATTAACCTTTCCTTTCAATATTTAGATACCATGCTATTAGGGGTGTGTGTGTGTGTGTGTGTGTGTGTGTGTGTGTGTGTGTGTGTGACAATTATTTGTTATCTATGATGCATTTAAAAATAATGTAATTTCCTGCTTATTTCTTTTATTATGTCTATATTTATTGTACCCTTATCTGAAACTATTTTGGCCACTTCTGCTTTTTAAAGTTCAACTTATCTTAAAAGAGACTTAAAGAACTTACATACTTTGTTCCTGTCCCTTATTTTAACTAGAGGAATCAGATTTCTAGATGGAAGAGATCTTAGATGGTCAAGTAAGGAAACTGAGGTCCAGAAAGGTCAAGTGGTTTCCCAGTGGTCACACAGCTACTAAATATCTGAAGTAGGACTGGAACCCAAGTCTTCTTTACAGCAATAGACCAAGCTACCTCTTAGGAGGAAACAATCAAACTTATCATATTTGAGTGAAACTGGAAGCGTAGGCCAAAAGATATGATTTCAGACAGCTCACCTTAACACTGTCCAGATCACCAGGTGTGGTGGAACATACCTGTAGTACCTGCTATTGGGAAGGCTGAGGGCAAGATAAGGAGACTCAGTCTCAAATACACACCCAGATACACACACACACACACACACACACACACACACACACACACACACATTGGCCAGCTGGCTTCCAAGGTGGGGTGGGGGTGGTGAAGAGAGGGAAGAAAATGAATAAAACATATTTCTTGAAGATGGAGCTAGGAATTAAGGGAAATCCTTAGTGGAAGAAGAACTCTGGCAGGGTTTTGAAGTAAATGAATCTACTACACTTTTTCTAATTAGGATCCCAGTCAGCTTTTTATCTGAAAGGATTCTACAGAAAAAGCTTCCCTGTGTTTCCACATACCTGCATAAAGATGAATAAATGCACAGGATTTTACTTCTCTAATTACTGACAAACCATCTATGTCTTGCCCTTGATGCAAGTCCTTGCTACAAGTGAGCTGAACACTAACTGAATCCACATCTTTCCAGCCCCACAGTTTGTCTCCTTCACCACCCACGCTCACATCAGCAAGGACAGATGGAGAATTTTTGACTTTCTATTCTCTCTCTCCAACCAGGCAAACAACAACAGAAAAGGGAATATCCCATTTGTTTCAAAATCATGGTTGGTCTAGGTACTGCAGTGGGGAATATATGCCCCACCTAGCTATCTAGAAAATATTTTATATCATCCTCCACCTTACCCAGTAATCCTAAACTGAGAGCAGTGTGTTTATGCACAGACCCAATTTGGCTGGTGGGATTTGATTCCTTATCTTTACTTCTGCAGACTACACTGAGCATAAGGCTGAGTCACTAGAGTGAAAACAGAAAGTTTGTGATGAGTTATTGGGGAAGTTATTTGGATTTTCTTAAACACAAACTAATCTCAATAAGGCAAAATGCCACCCAAGGCTGTAATAATAGAAAATTCTTAACCTGGTTAAAATGAAATCTAAGAGGATGTAACAAGGTCTTTGCAAATCTTAAAGCTCTCTATTATATAAACATTAGCTATTACATATCAGTAAAGAGGTAAGGGTCGCACCAATAGAATGTTGCATATATTGGTTCCTCTGTCTCAGTTGTGCTTAACTTTGTTGTTGCATGTAAGAGTTCAAAGGTGAAGAGAACAAGAATGAAAAGGTATAAATAAGAAAATTAAAATAAAATTAGAATGTCCTAGAGGGAAAAATCCTAGAAACTTAAGATTAGAATTTGTGTTAATCAAACACCAGAACCCAAGAGTCTTGACTACCAATCCAATGCTTTTTCATTTTGGTTGTTGAAATTTGACCTCCCTCAGCACGTTGTCCCTTCCAGAGCAGCTGTCCCTGATCTGATGGCCCAGGACTAGCAGCTGGTAGGGAGAGAGGAGTTTTATAGTAGAAAATGATGCTAAAAACAGCACCTTGCAAAGTACTTTGTACATAGTGGACATTCAAATAAATATTTGTGTTAGGTGCTAGAACAAAATAGGGGTCTTCCTGCTTCAGTGTGAACTATTGCAACTATCCCTTAGCTGTGTGACCTTAGGCAAGTTGTTTCATTTGTCTAGGTCTTAGCTTCCTCATTAGTTAAATGAGGGCTGGACTTTCATCCCTTACAACTCTAAATCTACATATGACCTATGATCCTAGTCCTTGACTTTGATTTTTCAAATGAGAAAATTGAGGCCCTGAATTATTCAGGTGTAGGGAGTGCCTTCAGTCTTTCTAGGGGCAGCCTGGGCCCAAGCTCCCCCTGCCCCACTTTCAGTCACAAGAACCTTTGAAAAGCTTGGGAAGCCAAAATTTACAATGAAAACAAATGACTGAAGGACTGGTTCCCACTCCTGCCTTAACTCTCTCTTCCCCACCTCCCTCCTGATACAAACTGTGTTGAGAAGTAGCTAAGAACTACTATCACTGGGGAAGCATTTTCCTTTCTCTGCAACAGTCTGTCTTATATCACCCACTGGGCCTGGTCTTCCTATACAGGGCCCTTTGAAGGGCCGCTGCTTTTGGCAGTAAGAGGTCTGGCTCACAGGACTAGGGCCAGAGCAAGATTTGGCCTCCCTCCTCAGCCCTAGGCAGAATCAGTTTATGTCTCAGGTCATAAGTAAGTCAATAAGCATTGATTAAGCACTTACTGTGTGCCAAGCACTGCCCAATGCATGGGGAATACAAAGAAAGGCAAAAACTGGGTCCCTGGCTTTAAGGTACTCACATTCTGAAGAGGGAATCAACATGCAAACAATCATGTACATACAAGATATATGGAGAAGATGGAAGGTAATCTCAGAGGGAAGGCACTAGCCATTGGGAATTGGGGGCAGGGTGAGTAGGATTTGAGCTGAATCTTGAAAAAAGCCAGAAAAGCCAGTTGGCAGAGGTGAGGAAGGAATGCATTACAAGCACGCCAAGAAATCATAGCCTCCACCTGACCCCTACCCTCTCATCTGAGGAACTCCCTCAATTTTTCCCATTTTCACCATCTTGCCACTGGCTCCATCCTCAGTAGTTATGTCTTGCCCCAACTTTCTTAGGAGCCCAAGTGTTATTAACAGGCCTGTTTGTTTCCCAATATTGTAGGCCAGGCTTGACCAAGTCTGGTCTAGGAGCTCAAGTTTGGGAATCAGATTTAAATGAAACACTTGTCTACAATTCAACACTTAACAAAAAATTTTACTTAGCAATAATGTGGAGAAAATGCTTAGTAAGCATGCAGCATAAGTTCAGATAGAAGCAGCCCTCTTCATCTCCATCCAGAAATGTCAGCAGTGTATGTTGGGTCAGATGAGTATATCTGTCATGGCAGTGGGATATCTGCCAATTCTAAGGAGCCCTGGGTCCTGGTGGACTGTTTTTTTTTGTTTTGTTTTTTGCTCTAGGCAACTGGGGAACAGATCAATCAAATCTCAGGGACAGCTTCCTTGCCATTTAGGGAAACAAATAAACAAAGAAACTACTTTAATCTACTAGGCAAAAACCCTTCTTCTCTTTAACAAATCCATAACATTGAGCAAAGCCTCAGTTCCCCCTTCCTGGTTGCAGTTCTGATATATATTTTTTTATTTTACCCAACTATTAAGAAAATGTGTCATTGGTATCTTTTCTTTTTATATCACAATCATTTTCAGATATAACTCCCTCTCCCATCCATTATCCCACAAAAGAGTCCTTTTCCCTTAAAAGACAGAAAGGCATTTAAGCAAATCTGAAGGATCCTATTTGATACTGTACGAAGCATTGCGCATTCAAAGTCTGCTTCTCTACCAAAAGAAAGTGCTTCCTCATCTCTTCTCCAGGTTCACTGAATCATTTTTCAGAACTTGTGTCCAGAAATTGATAGAAGCTGATACTTTATTTGCTGGAATATATGTTTTCTCATATTCCAAATCTCTAAATCATTCTTCATGTTCTTTCAGAAGCTCATTTCAGTTAGGATTTTCTATGTGCTTTGTGGTTCTAAAAGAAAAACAATATATTTATAAATGAAAATATGAATGAAAATAAATGAAAAACAGAGGTTTTCAGATGAAGAAATTAAAGCTATCTGTAGTCATATGAAAAAATGCTGTAAATCACTATTGATTAGAGAAATGCAAATCAAAACAACTCTGAGGTACCACATCACATCCACCAGATTGGCTAACATGACAAAAATGGAAAATGATAAATGTTAGAGAAGATGTGGGAAAATTGGGACACGAATGCACTGTTGGTGGAGTCATGAACTGATCCAACCATTCTGGAGAACAATTTAGAACTATGCCCAAAGGGCTATAAAACTGCATACCCTTTGACCCAGTAATACCATTTCTAGGCTGCATCCTAAATAGATCATAAAAATGGGAAAAGGACCCACATGTACAAAAATATTTATAGCAGCTCTTTTTGTGGTGGCCAAGAAATTGAGGGGATGCCCATCAATTGGGGAATGGCTGAACAAGTTGTGGTATATGAAGGTAACTGAATACTATTGTTCCATAAGAAGTGATGAGCAGGCGGACTTCAGAAAAACCTGGAAAGATTTAAATGGACTGATGCTGAGTGAAGTGAGCAGAGCTAGGAGAACATTGTACACAGTAACAGCAACGTTGTGCAATGACTAACTTTGATAGACTTAGCTCTTCTCAGCAATGCAAGGGTCTAGGACAACTCCAAAAGAGTCATGATGGAAAATGCTATCCACATCCAGAAAAATAGGCTGTGGAGACTGAAAGCAGATTGAAGCATACTATTTGATTTCTCTCTCTCTCTTTCTCCCTCTCTTTGTTTCTTCTTTCTCATAGTTTCTCCCATTGGTTCTAGTTCTTTACAACATGAGTAATGTGAAAATGCGTTTAATATAAATGTATATGTGTAGTCTATATCAGATTGCATGCCATCTTGGGAGGGGAGAGGAGGGAGGTAAGGAAGAATTCAAAATCTTATAGAAGTGAATGTTGAAAATTAAAACTGAATAAATGAATTTAATTAAAAATAAAAAAAAATATCACCAGGGAACGAGATGGCCATTTTTTACTCTATTTTTCCCATTCTGTTGATGTTTTTTTTTAATAAGGAAAAAAGCAGCACAACTGATTAATACATTAAAAAAATCTGAAAACATGTGCAATGTATAATACCCATGGGCCTTTCACCTCTACAAAGAGGTGGGTTAGGAGTGTCTTGTCATTTCTCTTCCTTTTAGTTATGATTCTTTTAAATAATTTTATTATATGTATTCACTTTTGGTTTGTGTATGGGTGGTTGTTTTTTTCCCATTTATATCATTTTAGTCACTGTCTGCATTGTTTCCTTAGCTCTGTTTAGTTCACTTTGTATCAGTTCATGCAGATCTTTCTATGCTTCCCTGTATTTATCACATTCATCATTTGTTACAGCGCAACAATATTTTTATTATATTCACGTACCACAATTTATTTAGCCATTTTCCAACTGAAGAACATTTACTTTATTTCCAATTCTTTACTATCACAAAAAGTGCCACTGTAAATGTTTTGGTGCATATGGAGACTTTCTTGGGGCAAAGGAATCTCTGGGTCAAAGGGTATGAACAATTTAGTCACTTTATTTGGATAATTCCAAATTGCTTTCCAAAATGGTTGTACCAATTCAGAGCTCCACTAAAAATACACTAATGTATATATCTTCCCACAATTCCTCCAACATTAACTATTGCCATCTTTTGTCATCTCTGCCAATTTTTAGGGTGTGAGGTGAAACCTTAGGGTTGTTTTGATTTTCATTGTTCTGGTTATTAGTGATTTGAAAATTCTCTTATGTGGTTGTTAAAACTTTGCAACTCTTCTTTTGAGAACTGTTTGTTCATATATTTTGATCATTTATCTATTAGGGATTGGTTACTGGTCTTAGATACATATTGGTTAGTTGTTCATATATCTTGGATACCAAACATTATCAGAAAAATTGGAATCAAAGATTTATTTCTCATTCTATTATTTCCCTTCTTTTCCTAAGTGCATTAATATTGTCTGTTCAAAAACTTTTCAATTTGATGCAATCAAAATTATCTATTTTGTCTTTTGTCATTGTCTCTACCCCTTATTTGGTTAAGAATACTTTTTCTAAAAACTTACATGAACTGATTCAAAGTGAAGTTAGCAAAACCAGGAGACATTATATATAGTAACAGCAATATTGTATGATGAACAGCTGTGAATGACTTAGCTCTTCTCAGCAACACAGTGATTCAAGATAGTCCCAGAGGACTCATGATGAAAAATGCTGTCTGCCTCCAGAGAGAGAACTGATGGTGTCTGAATACAAACCAAAACATATTATTTTTCTTCTTTTCTTTCCTTCCTTCCTTCCTTCCTTTGTTTTTGTTCAAGTTTGTTTGCACGAGATGACTAACACGGAAATGTTTTACATGATTGCACATGTATAATCTATATTAGATTGCTTACAGTCTCAGGGAGGGGGAAAAGGAAGAAAGGGGGAAGGGATAGAATTTGGAATGAAAAACTTAAAAAAACCAAATGTTTTTGAAAATTATATTTAATTGGGGAAAAACAAAATATTATATAAAAAACTAAGAATACATTCCCTACTCATAGCTGTGAGAAATATATTGCCTGCTTCTTTTCTAATTTTTTAAGTATGGTATTTAATATTAAAGTCATGTATGCCTTTAGAATGTATTGTAGAATATCATGTAAGGTATTGTCTAAGACAAGTTTCTGCCATACTGCTTTCCAGTTTTCCTAGCAGCTTTTATCAAATAGGGAGTTCTTTCCTAAATAATTTCTTTTCTGCTTCATAGAACACTGGATTATTTGAGATCAATTGCCTCTAATTCCCCCTTATTTAATCTGTTCCATTGATCTGCCTGTCTTTTTTCACCAATATAAGATAGTTTTGATAATAGCTGTTTAATAATATAGTTTCAGGTCTGGAGGTGCTATTACCCTGTTGAGGGCTGATCTTAAGAGTCTGATAAGGGTTTAAGATCCAAGGCAGAGTTTGACCTCTGCCCAGGTTTTTACCTGAAAGGGCTCAATGATTAAGTGGTACGGCTCTCCAATCCCTTCCTGATTAGGAGGTCTCTGAGACATTCCTTCTCACTCTTTGAACCTTAGATTTACACATTCACTCCTCTATGCAGGTGGCACCAAGGCACCTGGGAAAACCTTGGAAAATATGACCCAATCTAAGAACCCTGATAACGAGGAAATTCATGTTGTCACATCCTCAGCAGATGTTCTGGGGAGTATCTCGCAGGAAGGACTCTTTGAAATTAGGCTAGATTTTCTCTATATATCCTGTACCCTCAGATGAATAAACTGAGTCGGTAATTGTGCTCCACCTGGCCCATGTCACAAGTTATTTCACGCCTCTCCGTTCGGCATACAATCTGGTTGCAGGCAACATTACCCTTTCATTCCTACCTCTTTTCATAATTTCCCTTGATATTCTGGATCTTTTGTTTTCCCAAATGAATTTTGTTATTATTTTATTGAATAGTATAAAGTATTCCGTTGATAATTTGATTGGTGTAGCATTAAAAGCATAAATTAACTTTGGTAGTATTATCATTTTTATCATATTAGTACAGCACAATCACGAACACTGAATATTCCTCCAGCTAATCAAGTTGTTTTTTACTTATGAAGTACTTTGCAATGGATTTTATACAACTCTTTCATATGCTTTGGTAAATTGATCCCCAGGTTCTTTGTTCACTTTTTAGTTATTTGGAATGAGATTTCTTTTCTATCATTGCCTCTAGATTTTGTTATTTTTATATAGAAAAGCTGTTTCAAGGTCTATTTTGTAGCCTGACACATCATTGAAGCTATTAATAGTCTTGATTAGTATCTTCTCTGATTCCTTAGGATTTTCCAAGTATATCATCATATCACTAATAAACAGGGATAGTTTTATCTCATCTTTATCTATCTTTATGGCTTCAATTTTTTACATTTTTTATTGCTATTGCAAGCATTTTAAGAACTATATAAAATAAGAGTGGGCATCCTTACTTTACTCCCATATTTATTGGAAAAGACTCTAGTGTACCCCCATTGTATACTATGCTTGCTTTTGATTTTAGACAAATACTTTTTATGATATTAAAAAGGTCCCTCTATAGTAGAGTTTTTAAAATAGCATAATTAATGGAACTATGCCCAAAGGGCTATAAAAATGTCCACACTTTTTGACCCAGCAATAGCACTTCTAGGGCTATATCCCAAAGAGATCATACAAATGTACAAAAATATTCATAGCAGCTCTTTTTGTGGTGGCAAAGAACTGGAAATTGAGAGGATGCCCATCAACTGGGGAATGGCTGAGCAAGTTGTTTTATATGAATGTAATGGAATACTATTGTGCTATAAGAAATGATGAACAGGCTGACTTCAGAAAAACCTGGAAAGATTTGTATGGTTTGATGCTGAGTGAAGTGAGCAGAACCAGAATGTCGTATACAGCCATTCCCCAATTGATGGGCACCCCTTCAATTTCCAATTCTTTGTCACCACAAAAAAGAGCAGCTATAAATATTTCTGTTCATATAAGTCCTTTTCCTTTTTGTTTTTTTTTAAATCTCTCTGGAATACAGACCTAGTAGTACTATTGCTGGGTGAAAGGGTATGCACAGCTTTGTAGACTTTTGGCTATAGCTTCAAATTGTTCTCTATAATGATTGGATCAGTGCACAAACTCCACCAACAGCACATTAGTGACCCAAATTTCTCATATCCCCTCCAATATTTGTGATCTTCCTTTTCTGTCACATTAGCCAATCTGAAAGGGGTGAGGTGCCGCCTCAGAGTTATTTTAATTTGCATATATTTAATCATTAGTTATTTGGAACATTTTTTCATGGCTATTCTGAAAATCACCTGTTCATATCCTGTGACCACTTATCAGTTGGGGTTTCACTCTTATTATTATAAATTTGGCTCAGTTCTCTATGCATTTGATAAATGAGGCTTGCTGTAAATTGGTTTTTTTCACAGCTTTCTGTTATCCTTCTAATCTTGGCTGCATTGGTTTTGTTTGTGCAAAACCTTTTAAACGTAATATAATCAAAATTATCCATTTTGCATTTTGTAATACTCTTTATCTCTCGTTTGGTCACAAATTCTTCCCTTATCCCTAGATCTGTCAGGTAAACTATTCCATGCTTCCCTAATTTGCCCATGGAATCACCCTTTATGTCTAAATCTTGTATCAATTTTGACTTTATCTTGGTATACAGTGTGAGATGTTGGACAATGTCTAGTTTCTGCCAAACTGCATTCCAGTTTTCTCATCAGTTTTTGTCAAATATTGAGTTCTTATCCCAGAAGCAGGATACTTTGTGTTTATCAAACAGTAGAGTATTATGGTAATTTACTACTGTGCATTGTGTACCTAATCTATTCCACTGATCCACTACTCTATTTCTTAGCTAGTACCAGATTGCTTTGATGATTATTGCTTTGTAATACAGTTTGAGATCTGGTATGACTTTGATACTATTTTATTTAAGATTTTTTAAATTGATATTTATTAATGATATTGGTCTATAGTTTTCCTTCTTTGTTTAATCTTTCCTATTCGGACTATATTTGTCTCATAAAAGGATTCTGATTGGGACTTTATCAATTTTTGAGAATAATTTGTATACCATGGGTACTAATTGTTCTTTCAAAATTTGATAGAATTCTCCTGTGAATCAACACCAGGATTTTTTTTCTCTCAGTATTGCCTTTTGTTTAAAAGTCTGTCGCCTGGTCCCTTGCTGAGTTTTTGTTTCCTCAATAGACTTTTTAAATTTAACCACTATGTGTCTTGAAATTTGCAGCTTTGGGTTTTTTTCCCTAGAAGCAATCTATAGATTATTTAGATTGGCATTTTGTTTTTTCTGTTTTCAGAAGTTCTCAGCAATTTTCTTGTACTTTTCTGCATTATGGTGGACTTGGTTTTTGATTTGTTATGTTCTTCTGGGAGACTTATGGTGTTTAATTAGTCTCTACATCTTCCAAATTATTATGTTTTAGGGGGGCAGCTAGGTGGTGTAGTGGATAGAGCACCGGCCCTGGAGTCAGGAGGACCTGGGTTCAAATCTGGCCTCAGACCAAACATTTGACACTTACTAACTGTGTGATCCTGGGCAAGTCATTCAACCCCCATTGCCTAAAAAATAAAAAATAAAACAAAATTAATCAAATTATTATGTTTTTCTTCTATGGAGAGCATGCTTTCTTTTAACATTCATGCTTTTTGGTTCTCTTCTTCCATGTCATCCTTGATATCTGGGTATTTGCATTCTCAACCAGTTATTGTCTCTTTAGTTTCTTTGGTAATATTTGCCACAGTGGATTCAAGTTTGTCTATTCTGCCCTTTATTTCTGCTTTGCTGGCCATAAATCCTGCTTTCACAATTCTTTTTTCTCTTTTAAAACATCCAGGGACACCCTGTTCTGGTTCTGAAATTTCTCCCTCCTCCATCCATTGAGAAGATGAGAAAAACCACAGCCATTACAAATATGTATGGTCAAGAAAAACAAACTATTGCATTAGACATGGAAGGAAGGAAGGAAAAAAGGAAGGAAAGAAGGAAAAAAGATGGAAAGGAGAAAGGAAAAGAAATGTATTTCAATGTGTTTTCTATCGGGAGGTAGCATGATTCATCACGAGTCCTTTGGAATTGTGGTTAGTCATTGCATTGCTCAGAATTCCTAAGTCTTTCAAAGTTATTTATCTTCACAACATTGCTGTTATTGTATAGTTTCCCTTGTTCTGCTCACTTTACTTTGTATCCTGGGTTTTTCTGAAACCATCCCCTTCACAATTTTTCAGAATAATTCTTCTCTTTAATGTCTCCCTCTTTGTGCTTTTTAAAGGTGTATTTGTTGGCTTTCTAATTTTTAAATGCATGCTAAGTTCATTATTCATCTTTTTTTTCTATTTTGTTAATGTAATATAATGTAAAAATATAATTTCCCTTCTGAGGATTGCTTTAGCTACATCCTGAGATCTTGGGTAATCTCATTTTTTTCCCTTTATTTTCCTTTGCTACTCAATTTTTGACTCCTTCCCTTCTGATGGTGGTTTTTCTGGGGCTGGATTTCAAAATTTCTCAGCCTCCTCCCAAGATGAGAAATTCACCAGCTTAGATCTCTAACCCTCAGTGACTTCTAGGGGAACAGAACTGGCCTCAGCTGAATTTAGGGCTTTTCCCCTCAGGCACAGTAGACTTTTTCACAAATAAACACATGTATCCTGCCATGGTTCTCTCTGTTTGTCAATTCTCTTACTGATCTCTGTTGTAGCATACAGCACTACCACACTGTGATCCCAAAGCAAGCTTCTTCTGTCTTTTGGTTTTCCTCAGCACTGGGAGGAGAGATGAATAGAATTATGATCTTTTGAAAGTCTGTGGGTCAGCTTGTGCTGCCCTGCTACTGCAGCAGGGTAGATGATTTGGAAGGGGTTGCTGTATGAATCTGTTCAGGGTTAGGGATAATTAGCTTTTTCCTGCTTTTAATTCACTGGATTTGTATATTGCTTGGAGTTTTAGTATCCTGGACTATGGAGACAGCTGAAATTGCTTTATCTTTTTGCTTAATTTCTATTTGGGAGAGTTTTGATAAGTTGTGAAAATCAGAGAAAATATCTAATCTTGTATCTTGGTGGTCACAAGATTTAGAAGTCCAATATTTTTGATAACGTGTTTTCTGTATTTTCTATTACCCTTTCTTATTCTATGCTTAAAGATATAGTTTTGCTTCTTAGAATTTTGAAATTGCAAATGCTATTTTTCCTCACTCTGAAGAATGTAAATTAATGAATACTACCTCCTATTTAATACACATATACATACATATATATGTACACACACACATGTGCATGCACGCGCATGCGCACACACATACACACACACACATACACATACACATGCATTCATACATAGCCATACTAATAGGCAAGGCTTTTTCTCCTTATTACGATCTTTGTCTATGGGATATTTGTTCATCTTCTATAGAAACTGAGTTAGCATATCACGTGTAGAATCCCAAGGGAAAAAAAAACAGGTCTTTGATTCTTCACTTGAGAGAATCTCAAGTCCATTTTCTTGGTATTTGTCAGATAATTCCAATGTATTCTCTAAATGGAAATTGTCCCTTGCTTTTTGCTTTCATCTCTAAAGCCAAAAAAGGTGGTCTCTTTGTCTTTTCTCAGTAACTTGATAGATGACTATTTAACTTGAACCAAATAGCTCTTGGGATCATAGATAAGAACTGGCACACACATACACACCCCTTGTATTTAACCTTGAGCAAATCAAAGAACATTCCATTTTTATATATGTATTCCCTTCAACCAAATAAAGAGAGACCAAAGCATTGATCTGGAAGCAGAGGTAACAGGAAGACATCTTACTCCACCAATTACCATACTAGAATCCCCCCAAAGTAAGACAGATCTTGAACACATATCAGATTAAATCTTTCCATAAAAAAGTGGAAAGGTATGAATTCATCTTTGGAGCTGACATGCTACTACTCAAGTCTGAATGTGGTTTTACAGGAGTAAAGATTCCTCTTTCTTGACCTAAAGACATCTCAGTTATCTGTGCAGAATATCCTTTAATACATATTTTTCTTTTTAAAAAAGTTTTAAAGTTTATTTTAAAATTAAATACAAAATAAGAAAAGGAAAAATGTTTTTGCATGTATACAGCAGAGCATAAGAGAGCATTCAATATAAACAAGAAATTTTCATTTCAAGAAAAGCTATATAATAAATACTACACATTGTTTTCAAAGCTGTCCAGCTTTTCTTTGCTTCCTCATAGGTTTTCTTTTGTTCTTTGTTGTGCATTTTTTACTTTATTTCCCCCTCTGCCTCCCCCTGCCTTACTAAGAGGGCTACAATTAAGCATATATAATATATATATATATATATATACATATATATGTATATTTATGTGTGTGTATACACATACATATATATAAATATACATATATATATACATATATATGTATATTTATGTGTGTGTATACACATACATATATATAGAGATATCTATAGACACATATATACACACACATATACACTCATACACATATATGTAAAACCATACTAGGTTATTTCTACTTGTCATCTGTTTCTCTGAAGGTAAATAGTATATTCCTTCATAAGTTCAAGTCTTTCCACTTTTTCTAAATCAACCAACTCCTCATTTCCTACACCACAGCAATATTCCAACCCAATCACATTCTATCTAAGAGATTATCTATGTAAGTTTTCCCCCAATTTTCTGCATTCCTTCTATTCTTGGCTGCTTATGTTTTATTTATGCAAGAAAATTTTAATTTAAAATAATCAAAATTATTAACCTTACACTTCAACAATGCTCCCACCTTATAATACTGTTTAAGATGAGATACCACTGAATCTGCTTCCTTTACATCTTTTCCCCCAAGGTTTCTTTGAAGTTCCTGACCTTTTGTTCTTCCAAATGAACTTTGTTACCACTTTTTTCTAACTCAGTAAGTTAATTTTTAGTAACTTAATTGGGATGACATTACATAAATAGATTAGTTAGGTAAAATAGTCTTTTATTATCTTGGCTTTACCCATCCATGAACAAGAAATATTACTTCAATTATTTATGGTCTGAGAGTGGGTCTGAGAGATTGAGACCCCTCAAGGACCAAAGTATAGGATGAGGTCATCTGGAATGAATACATAGACTCAAGCATTCTTTGAGTCAAGGTGGCAAAGATTTATTGTTATGCTATACAGCAGGCAGAGGTCCTTAAGGAATTCTGCCATGGTGGTCAGAACTCCTTAGGGAACTTGCAATGTAACAGGAATAATGCTAAAGTTTATATAGGAAAAGCAGTGGATTATGTGCCAAGTATGCTAATTAGGTGATAACATACAACTACATCATTCACTACTGAAAACTGAGGGAGGGGAATTACTAAGGGGTGTGTTTTTGGTCTGTTTTGTCTGAAACAAGATAGCTTCAGGAGTTGATGTCTATAGCTTGACTTCTGGATTGTATATGGTAAGTGGGAATTAGTACATGATAGTTCTGTTGATACAAGATAGTACAAGGGAAATTCTGCAGAGGTCAGCTTGTTCTTGCAACAGGGAGAGATAGTTTGCCTCATTGGGCCCACTCATGAGTTACTACCAGAGATAGGGTCTTTGGGCTGGAGGGAAACTGTCAGGAATAGTGCCTTGAGGCTAGGGAGAAATATGATCATGGAGGTGGGGAAGAAGTACAAGAACCCAAGCACCCCATCATGACTTTATTTGTATAGAAAGTGTTTTATGTTTGTGTTCATATAATTCTTGCGTCTGTTTTAGCAGGTATACTCCCAGGTATTTTATACTATCTAGTTATTTTAAATGGTTTAAAACAATATTAAATAATATTGCTGACACATAGTAGGGTTTGCCTGTTTTTCTCTTTCAATTAAACCTATTTTAGCTTTAACTCTGCCTGAGATCATGATTACTACCCTTGCTTTTTTTACATAATAAGTTCTACTGCTGACCTTTATTTTGTCTTTGTGTGTATCTCTCATTTTTATAGCATTTCCTGAAAGCAACATATTGTTGAATTCAAATTTTTAATCTGCTATCAGTTTCCATTTTATGGATAAATTCATCCCATTCACATTCTAATCTATAATTACTTATATATTTTTCTCCTTCCTATTTTCCCTCACTATCCTTCTCAACCTATTCTTATCCCCCCTCACTCCTCTGCTTTACTTCTACCTTGCCCCCTATTCCTTAACCTACCCACTCCTCCAAAAGTCCTTCCCTTATCCTCTTCCCCCACCCTATTCCCTTACCCTCTTATTTCTTTCTGAATTTAGAAGACTTTTATACCCTCTAGATATATGTTGTTCCCTCTTTAACCCACTCCCAATGACAGCAAGGTTTCAGTACTACCTGCTCTTCCCCCTACTAGCTTCTTATGTGTCAGTTTTTCCTTTTATGCCTCATTCGTGCGAGATAATTGTTCTTTTTATCTCTCCCTACACAGTTTTATTTTTTCAGAATCAGCCCATCATACTCAGCTCAGCCCAAGCTTTCTTTCAAATTACCCAGATAAAAATGACAGTCATAAAAGAACTAATAATATTTTCACATATAAGAAGTAAACAATTTGACCTTATTGAGTCCCTTATAGTTGGTCCTTAATGCTTACCTTATATTTCTCCTAGGTGTTATATGTTGAATTTTCCCTTAAGTTCTACTGTTTTTGTCATAAATACCTGAAAGGCTTTCAGTTAGTTAAAGGTCAATTTTTTTCATTCAGAATTATACTTAACTTTGTTGGGTAAGTTACCTTGCCTATAACCCCAGTTCTTCTGCTCTATGAAATATAGTATTCCAAGACCTATGGTCCTTCAATCCAGTAGCTGCTAGGTCTTGTGTAATCCTTATTGCAGCTCCAGAATATTTAAATTGCTTTTTTTCTTGTTGCTTCTAATATTTTCTCCTTTATCTGGGAGCTTTGAAAATTGGTCATGATATTCCTATAAGTTTTCCTCCTAGGATCTCTTTCAAGGTGTTGATTGGTGGGTTTTTTTTTTCATATTTCTGCTTTGCCCTCTTGTTTTAGAACTTCAGGGCAATTTTCCTTGACACTTTCTTGTAATATTGTATTAAGATTCTTTTTTTATCATAATTTTCAGGTAGTTCTTATATTATTTCTCCTCAATCTGTTCCCCAGATCAGTTGTTTTTCTGATGAAATGTTTCACATTCTCTTCTATCTTTCCATTCCTTTTATTTTGTTTTATTATTTCTTGGTGTTTTAGAATGTCATTAGCTTCCCTTTGTCCAATTCTAGTTTTCAAGGAATTATTTTCTTCCTTAAGTTTTAATTCTCTGTTTCAAGTTGGTTTTCATAATTTTCTTGGATTGCTCTTATTTTTTTCCCCTAATTTTCCTCAGCCTCTCTTATTCGATTTTTAAAGTCTTTTTAAAGTTCTTCCAAGAGCTCTTTTTGTGCTTGGGACCATTTGATGTTTCTCATTGAAAAAGGAGTGACTTTTTTTCCCACCCCATTATCTTCTTCTGAATATCAACCCAGATCTTCTCTACCCCATAGTAGCTATCTGTGTTGGGTTCTTTCTCCTTTCCTTATTCTTTATTTATTCATCCATCCCCATCCGTCCATCCATCTTTCCATTCATTCATTTAAGCAGCTATTAGTGTAATCAAGTTCTACTCCTGGGGCATGCAGAATGATGCTCCAACCCTCAGGTCCTTCTTACTGTTATTTTCTGAAGTCTGTTCTGGGGCTCAACCTTGAGCTCTCCTCTCCACTCCTAAGCCATGGCTAGAGCCCCAGTCACACTGTTCCACAAATGATCTTGCTCCCAGTGGTGGCTGCAAACTATAGCTGTCCTCTCTGTCCTGGAACTAAAACCAAGGACTCGACTGTCCAGCAAGTGTCCACAGCCAGCAGGATCCCTGCCTCGCTGTTAATGCACTCACCAGTATGTGCTAGCTCCTTCTCTCCAGCAGTGGCAGCCCAGCCCAGGACGTGTGTGGTTAGCACAGCTGTGCTTAGCATCCTTTGACAGTGGAATGTCCTCCAATCTTCTCTTACTCAGCCTTCAGACCCCTACACTGTCCAGGAGATGAAAGTTTCTAAGGAGACTGTCTCCCCACCCCAGCTGCCCCCAGAACTTGTTTGTTGACTCCTTAGAGCCTGGAGGTGTTTGCGTTTCACTCAGGCTGAACCTCTGCCTCCAGAGGTCTGGTCTTTCCAGGGGTCTTCTTAGCTTGTCTTAGGACTGGTGGGGAACTCACAGCCTCGAGGCTATGTGTGGCCGTCTAAGTCCTCAAGTGCAGCCCTTTGATTTGAGTCCAAGTTTTACAGAACAAATCCTTTTATAAGGGGAATTTGTTCTGTGAAGTTTAGATTCAAAGCGCCACATGTGGCCTTGAGGAGGAAGGTTCCCACCCCTGTCTTAAGAGAACAACTGCTTTATCCTCACTTTTGTTTATTTCTGCTGTTCTACATTCCCTCTGTGGCAATATTCTGTCTTTTTCTGTGGAGGAAATTTGGAGAGCCAAAAGTTTTCTGTCCTACTCTGCCATCTTCCCAGAATTCTCTTCAATATTTTTTTCTTTTTGTATGTGAAATGCTTGCACTTGGGTTTCCTCTTTCCCTCCCTGGTGAGGACCCAGTCTTACTACATAAGTTATTTATAGAGACACTCGCATTTTAAAATTCATTGAACTAAGGGATCCCTAATTCTAGTTGCTGCAGTGGGTGGTCCAAATTTAGATCGTAAAAGTTCATAGAGAAGCCTGGCTTCCTCATAGTCCAGCAAGTCTCTAAAAGGGCACCAGAAAGATAATTAATCAAGAAGACTAAAGAGAAACAGCAGCAAGCTTCTCTATGCAGTCTAGAACGATAAAAAACAAAACCAAAACAAAGCAAAAACCTCTTTAGAAACCACAGATGCTTGGAGAGGGGTCAGGACAAGGTGGGCAGAAGATAGCACGAGATCCAGTAAAAGTCCTAAAGTCTGCTAGGGCTCTGAGACTTACCAGGGGGAGTATGAATTCAGCCTAATATCACAGAACCTGAATCATAATCATGAGCAGGGTTGAAGCAAGGGAAGCTAAAGCCAGGAACTAAACTATCAGAAGAAGAGGGTAAGGAAATAGCCAGTTCCTATAGGGTCACTGCCTAGGAGATTGGTTGGGACCACATACACCTCAAAACACTTGGAGCCACAGAAGAAGACATGGTCAGCTCAACAGCTGTGCACTCTCACTGTGGGGTCATTGGAAGAAGCTAAGACCAGTACAATTTCAAACCTCCAATGTTCAGGGCGACAGTAGAGGATACAACCAATTCCTGGATAGGGATATAAAGAAAGAAACAAAAAAGGGCTAAAGTGAACACCTATAGCAAGTGAGAAGGCAGGAGCCAGGAATATAGGTGAGGGCATGGCCTGATTCCTACCATTCCAACCAGAACTTCAGTAATACTGGCAATCAAGTTATGAAGAAGACAGGACGTATCCATAGCATTCAAGAGTGTAGAGTGATGGAATGTGGCCCTAGCACAAAGTCCCAAACCAGATTGAAGCTGAAGATATGAGAAAACAAAAGAAAAAAATAAATACAATGAAAAAATCATTTGGGTTAAGAGAAGCCCAAGAGAATAAATCAGAAAAAGAGGGTAACTCCACAACAAATACAAGTAGAGCTTTGGAAAAAAGAATAGATTGGCCAAAAAGACTCCAAGAGTGGCTAGGAGAAAAAAAAGATAAAATATGAAATTATTAGTGAAATAAAAATTCTGGCAGAAATAATATTGAGGAATAATTTATGTAGAAAAGAAGACAGAAAACTACCCAAGCAGTAATCTCTTTGAAAATTGGAATGAGCAAAAAGAGCTCAATTAATACAGGACACAACAAGAAATGTTAGAAGAAAACCAAAAGATAAAAGAAAAATGTAAGGTAGAAATACTATTAAAAAAAACTGACCTGGAAAATAGGTTGAGAGGTAATTTAATAATCACTTAACTCCCTGAAAACCATGATCAAACAAAGAACCTGAATTCTATGTTTCAAGAAATCATTAAAAAAGCCATCTAAATTTATTAGAACAAGAAGGAAAAGTGAAAATACACAGAATGTATTGGTCTTTTACCTCTTGACTGAACTTTCAAATTGAAAGCACCTAGACATCATAGCCAAAATCCAGAACTTCTGTGTCAAAAAAAGTTCTGCAAAAATCCAAAATGAAAGATTTCAGATACCAAGGAACCATAGTCAAGATCATATTGGACTTGGCAAAACTATTGTATAGGAGAGAAAATCTTAGAATATGATATTCCAAAAGGCAAAAGATAAACTATTTCAACCAAGAATAACTTACCCTTGTAAGAAAGTTTAATCCTACAAGATGTACTAAAGAATATACCAAGACTTTATCAATATAGACTACTACTCACTTCTGGTGATTCACATGGGTATAAATGATACTGCCAGAAGGAACATCAAAAGTATTACCAAAGATTACGAAGGCTTAGGCAAACAACTGATGACCTTCGAAGGACAGGCTGTTTTTCTGACTGCTTTTCACTCAAGGCAGGGAATATGCCTTTGTATTTTTATCACAGCCAAGTGACTGCTATCTATGTTCCCACTGTAGGCTGATTTCACCATACTCTAGGCAGCAAGGCTGCACTAGCCAAACTGACCCACAAATACACACACACACACACACACACACACACACACGTGTATATATATATATGTGTGTTTATGTATGTATGTATGTATGTACGTATTGAGAAGAATATGCTTAATTTTCAGCATCACATGTAACTTTTACAAAAATTGACCATATATTTGGGCATGGAGATATTGCAAATGTTTAAAAGGCAGAAATAATAAATATTTTTCTTATAAATAGTAAGTAGAAATAATAAATATTTATAGACCATAACACAATGAAAATAATCATTGGTTTAGAAAGACTTGAGGAATTTCATTAATGCAATGACCAATCATAATTCTATAGGATTGTTGATAAAACATGCTACCCACTTCTTGACAGAGAGGTGATGGACACAAGATGAAGAACAAAATGGACATCTTTATTTTTTTTGGTGAGGCAATCTAGGTTAAGTGATTTGCCTAGGGTCACACAGCTAGTAAGCATCATGTATCTGAGGCTGGATTTGAACTCAGTCCTCCTGACTTCAGGGCTGGTGCTCTATCCACTGCACCACCAAACTGACCCCAACATGTACATCTTTAGACACAACCAATTTTGGACTTAGTCTTACTTGACTATATATGTGTGTTTCAAGGGCTTTTCTTTTCTTTTTCTAATTGTGGAGGTAGAAAGGAGAGAGGATAGTAAAGGGCAGCAAAAAAGAAAAAAGAAAAGAAAGAAAAGAGAGCAGTTGAGTCATCTTAGAAAGTGCACATGCATATACACACATGTATATATATAATATATATATATATTTTAAAACTGAGCTATATATAATAAACTTCATGTTTCATATAAAATCCTTTTCCTCTTTTTTTGTTGACACTGTCAAATTAATAACAAAATTAATTGAAAAGAAAGGAAATTGGATTGTCAAATTATTAAGAGGTAATAATAAATAAAAGATTTTAAAAGGTTCTGAGAGATGAAGTACAAATACACCCCAGATTTTCAAAACAAGGCTGAAAATTTCAATCACTATTGATAACAAGAGGAATTTTATAGTAGTTTTTATTGAGTATGCATTGTCTTTATTTCTATCAAAGCAAGTGACTGCTATCTATGTTCCCTCTGTAGGCTGATTTCACTACTAAGTGGGAAAGTGAAAAGAATGGAGAATTCTGACTTCCTGTTCCAGTTATGAAGGACAACAAAGTATTTGTTTTAAGTAAGTTCACAGGAAATAAATCTAAGAAAAATCTCGACAGTATCTACAACCTCAAATGTCCATCCACAAATGCCTGCAATTTAAGGCACTGAACAGGAGCAACTAAAAGTCTTAACACAAGGAACAGGCTTCATTATGTTTTTTTTTTAAAGGATCTAAAATGGAAGGGAGGAAATTTGACCCTCAGTGGGAGACTGGAGCATGGAAGAATGTCACGCAGAATCAGGAAAGGAAAAGGACACATGTACACTTAGAGCTAAAAAAAGCCCAAAGACAAATCTGAAGCTCTTCCTGAATAGGAGAAAGTTGAATGCTCTGAGGGGGCAGCAGCTGCTTGTCCTCTAAGGAATGATTTAATAGAGCCAAAGAAGCTGGTGGCACATGAGAGATCATTCAGTAGGGGTCAGAGGAAGAAAAAAATAGTGATGGTTGCTGATTCTCTGCTCACAGGTACTAGGGTACCTGTATTGATTGACCTTATTACAACTGAGTGAGAGGTCTATTGTCTCCTCAGTGAATATATCCAGGATATACTAAAAAATATACCTAGACTTTATCAAAATAGACTACTACCCACTTCTGTGATTCATATGGGCATAAGTGATACTGGCAAAAGAAACATCAAAAGCATTGCCAAAGATTATGAAGGCTTAGGCAAACAACTGATGACCTTAGAGGGACAGGCTGTGTTTTTCTCACTGCTTCTCACTCGAGGCAGGAACAGAGAAAAGAAAATTTGATTTAGGAAGAGAACAGCTGGCTAAGAAGGCAATGTGTGAGAATGGTATTTGAATTTCTGGACTATAGATTAAAATAAAGGGATGAGAGACTCTTGGCCAGGGATAGAATATACTTGACAATGTCTGGTTAAAAGCACATTTGCTGGGTATCTTGTAAATCTAAACAAAAGAGATTTAAACTTAAATTTAAAAGGGAGTAAGAAACTTACTTGGGTATAACCACCAAATTAGATATCATAGAGAATAGCTACAATGCATGAAGAACAGAAGTTGAGACACCCATACGTTCACAGGAAACTAAATCCAAGAAAAGACTCAGCGGCACCTATAACCACAAATGTCCAAATGACAGCTGCCTGAAATTTGAGGCAATAAACAGAGGAACTACAAGTCCTAGCAGAAAGAAGCAAAATTTACCTCATAGGTATCACTGAAACTGGGGTGGAGAGGCATTTTTTATTAAAAGAGCATATTCATGTGATGAACCCCAGGAACTGAAAGTAGAGGCATGATGGAGAACATTTGTGTAAAGATCAATGGAGGGAGAAACAGAAGTGATTATATCCTTGGAATATACAATAAACCATCTGGACAGAAAGAAGAAATAGATGATGAATTTGGGAAACAGATCAGAAGTCTAGCACAGAGGTGTGATACAATAATGATCATAGAATCATAGATCTAAAGCTCTAATACATTGCAATATATGTTAGTCAAAGAGGTCTTCATCTCTAAAAAGGAAATAATCATGCATTACTTGATTTTCAGGATTATTCTGAGAAAAGCAGTTTGTGAATCATGTTGTGCTATATAAAATATAGGCTATTGCTATTCATAGATAGACACATAGAATGTTAGGCCTGGGGAAAAACTGAGAGATCATCTAGCCCAATAACTTCATTTTAGAAATAAAGAAACAAATAGCCAGAAAGGGGAAGTAACTTTCCCAAGGTTATATTGAGCTGGTCAGTGGAAGAGATAACGCTAGAATCAGAGTATTTGACTCCTTATTTAGTAAGTCCTGTTTATACAATACCACTTCCCCATAGACTAATTCCTGATTATAATTACATCCTTAATGGACCCTTGGTGATGATGATGAAAATGTGAGTCAAATACATGTTAAAGAAAATTAGATTTATTGTATTTTAGATGTTTTATTGATGCTTTTTTGGTTTTTATACCCCTATCACTTCCAAAGAAACTATACCTCTCTAGAACCTTTTCTTTTAACAATGAAAACAAATTAACCAAAACAAACTGTATCAACAACCACATCTGACAGCTCAGGCAACATTTTGTACTTGTAGCCCATCACTTCTAAGCAGAGGTGATTCTCCAGATACAAATTGGTCATTGCATTTGTAGGATATATGTAAACACACACACACATACACACACACGTATGTGTTACACATACATATATATCATAGTTGCTATCTAAATATATAAAGATGACCGGCTTATTTGCGGCATTGACAGATATTTGATCTGGGATCTGGCCCACTCCTCTCCAAGGAAGACTGAGATTTCTGTCTTTGAGGTGAGCAGGCTGTGGGCTAAGTGCTTGCTCCTTTCCTTTCTATCTCCAGGTGGGGATAGGGCAGGAAGGAGTATTAGGCTAGAATTATATTGATTTACTATATCTCAAACATCTGTAAGTCTAAGGAAATAACTTTTTTTTTGGTGGGGAGGGGAAACCAGGATACACAGCACTTTCCCTGATCTCTCTGAAGAAGAGAATGATATCCTCAAACTGGTTAACAAGACAGAAAAGGTAAATGACAAATGCAGGAGGGGATATGGAAAAATAGCTACACTATTGCACTGTTGCTGTCCAACCATTCTGGGAAACAAATTGGAGCTATGCCCAAAGGGCTATAAAACTGTGCATGCCCTTTGACTCAGAAAACTGTTACTAGGTCTGTACCCCAAAGAGATTAAAGGAAAAGGGTATGTATTGCAAAAAAAAAATACTACAGCAGCTCTTTTTGTTGGCAGCAAAGAACTGGAAACTGAGAGGATGCCCATCAGTTGTGGATGGCTGAATGAGTTGTGTCATATGATTGTGATGGAATATTATTGTGTGGGGATAGTTTCAGAAAAATCTGGGAACACTTATATGAGCTGAGGCAAAGTGAAGTGAGTAGAACTGGGAGAACATTGTATACAGTAATAGCAATATTGTAAAGATAATCAACTGTGAAAGACTTAGCTACTCTCATCAAAACAATGATTCACAACAGTTCCAAAAGACTTGGGATGAAAATGCTATCCACCTCTAGAGAGAGAACTGATGAACTCTGAATGATGATTAAAGCACATTTTTTTCACTTTTTTTCTCACTTTTTTTAAAAAAATATGGCTACTGTGGAAATATGTTTTAAGTGACTTCATATGAATGATGAGTATTGCACTTCTCTTCTCAATGGGTGGGGGAGAGGACAGAGAGAGGGAGAAAATTTGAAACCGAAAATAATATATATTTTTTTAGGCAGTTGGGGTTAAGTGACTTGCCCAGGATCACTCAGGTAGTAAGTCCACCCTGAAAATAATATATATTTTTTAAAGACCTAGGGGTAGCTAGGTGGTGCAGTGGATAGAGCACCGACCCTGAAATCAAGAGGACCTGAGTTCAAATTCGGCCTCAGACCAAACACTTGACACTTAGTAGCTGTGTGACCCTGGACAAGTCACTTAGCCCCAATTTCCAGAAGAAGAAGAAGAAGAAGAAGAAGAAGAAGAAGAAGAAGAAGAAGAAGAAGAAGAAGAAGAAGAAGAAGAGCTAGATATTTACTCCTGCTTAGTTACTTCCTAACAAATGCTGGTGTAGCCCTAGTCCCAAAGCCCATTGGTAAGGGACTCTTTCCTCATTGATGAAGATCAATGTCCTGCTCCTATATAGGGGGGGGTGGAATTGACAAGGGTGGGAAAAGGAGAGTTCTTTAGTCTTCAGGTTGTCTTCAAGCTTTGAGTTGCTTTGGGCACTTTTGGCTTCTTGCTTTGAGAGAAAGGATGACTAGGGCCAGCCCCACTTCAGGATACTGAAGGAAAAGACTCTGGGAAGATGTGAGAGAAGCTGGCAGCCATCAACAGGTCCCTTTTCCCAGCCTGGTGCTCTAGAGACTTCAAGGAACTTCCCCTTGGGCGAGATCTGGGATTCTCTCTCTCGGTCGAGCTGTTAGCTTGCTCCCAGTGGGAGAGCTCCTTCATTCTGTATTGTTACACACACACACACACACACACACACACACACACACACACACACACACGCTCTATTACATATCTTTTCTCTGATTTCTGTTTTGCTATCAAATTGGATAAGTGCGGTTTTTTTTGGCTAATCATTATGTATGTCCAGTGTGGAACTGGTATTTAGTAAGTATTTGGGTCAAGCCTCCATCAAGTGCTTGAGGTCCTGCTTCCCTCCAATAATGAAACAGCCTGGGCCTTTAATCTCTTGAGCAATCACGTCTTTAGGATGATTTCAATACCTTTTAAAGAAACATTAACCTAACTTTCATGGGGGTAGGGGTTATGATATTACTACCAGCACACTCTACCCTTTGATGGAAAGGTCTTTAAGGTATTCTAGGAGACCTTCCACCATTTAAATGACTAAATAATCTGTTACTGGTCAGTTCTGACCTTGGGGATTCAAGAAGCACAACATAGGCAGTACTAAAAGCAGCAAAAGCAAACTAAAATTGAAACATAGTAAAAACAAAACAAACATTGTAGAAGCATGATAACATAGGTGGTACAAAAGTAGGAAAAGAAAATTAAAATTGAAACATAATAAAAACAAGACAATGTAACAGCTTCCTGAAGGAGTGACTGAACATTGAGAAACTAAAACCATAAATCCCATGCTTTTGTCTCTCTCCCCTCCCTGCCCCCCACACCTTTGGAAGAGAAAAGTCCTGGATCTAAAGCATCATGTCCATATGGTGGGTTTGCAGTTCACTGCAGTTCTCTTGCAAAGAGTTAACCATGAGCAGAATAGCTCCAGGAACATCAAAGCTACAGCAAAATATGATGACCCTTCCTGTTCAGTCACCAATCCTTATCATGGGTCAGGGAGAATTACTCTTTACCACCATTACCCAAGTCTCTGTTGTGGACCCTCTTCTCTTCTCCCTCTATGTACTTTCCCTTGGTGATTGCATCAGCTCCTATGGATAAAAGCACAATCTTTGTGCAGATGATTCTCATACCTATTTATCTAGCCCTTATCTCTCTTCTCACTTCCAGTCTTACATCTCTGTCTACTGGACATCTAGAACTGGTTGTCCTGTTGATTGATAAATCTTCTAAGGAAAGATCTTCCATGTCCCCTGTATGACTCTAAACATTGGTCTATAAGCCAGAGTGTGGTTATCTATGTTAACCTGAGAATTTAGCCAGTTCTCAGGAAAAGATGTGCTCTGGGAACCTGGCCAGCTCATCAGAACATATCAAGTTCATTAATATTCTAAGATGTTTGGCTTGGTCCAGGAACTTGGCCATTTCCTGGACCAAGCAAAAACAGCTACTAGAATCACGGACACCTCCGGCATGGGGCCTTCTTTGTTAGAGGCCCTATTTAAATCCAAATTGGGAAAGCCATCTTTGGATTCTCACCCATGGAGAGGAGGCTCTACCTGGGACTTTCCCAACTGAGACCCTGAAAGCTGTACCGTGGGAATCCCCAGCTTGGACTTCAGGTGTTGGTGCTTCCCTGAATTGGTGATGTTTTCTTATATGATTGCTGTCCTTTGTATTCTTAGCCTGACTATGGTCATATTGCTAATTGTATGTTGCTGTAAATCTACCTTTTCTACACTTATAATCTTAATTAAAGCTACCTTCACTTCTCTCTCTAGGAGTGTGTCTTATTGTAGGAGCAAATCCTAACCATTTTTATTCCTTAATCACATACTCATTGACATCTTAAACTCAATATATCCAAAACTGAATACTCTCTCTGTCTCTCTGTCTCTCTCTCTGTCTCTCTCTCTGTCTCTCTCTCTGTCTCTCTCTTTCTGTCTCTCTCTCTCTCTGTCTCTCTGTCTGTCTGTCTCTCTCTTCTCTCTCTCTCTCTGTCTCTCTCTCTCTGTCTCTCTGTCTCTCTCTCTGTCTCTCTCTCTCTCTCTGTCTCTCTCTCTCCCTTTTAGGCATTTGGGGTTAAGTAACTTGCCCAGGGTCACACAGCGAGTGTCAAGTGTTTGGTCTGAGGCCGGATTTGAACTCAGGTCCTCCTGACTTAAGGGCCAGTGCTCTATCCACAAAACTGAACTCTTTACTCCCCCTTCCCCAAACATCCCCCTCTTCAGTTCCCTATTACTGTCAGTTAGTGAACAAGCATTTAATAGCTAGTAAGCGTCTAAGGCTGGACTTGAGCTCAAGACTTTCTGACTTCATGTCCAATGCTCTGTCCCCTTCTCTCTTCTGACACTGTCATCACACTGGTAAAGGCCCTCATCACCTCATGCCTAGACTATTGAAGTAGCTTTTGGGTTGGTCTCCCTGCCTCAAGTCTCTCCCCACTTCAGTCCATTTTCCACTTAGCTATCGAACTAATCTTCTTAAAGCATAAGTCTGACTACCCCTTCACGCCCACCCCAGCTCAATCAAGTTCAGTGGCTCCCTATTACTTCTAAGATGTCAAGAGCTCCTACAGAACTCCCAAACTCAATCTATTCATCAACTTCAGCCTCCCTAATAGCAGGGATTACAACATGTGCCTCTATACCCAGATTATTACTACTTATGGTGTAATAATATACTCATAATTCCAAAAGCCACAATTAGTTACTGACATGGAGTTTGACTGAAGGAGAGCACTAGCTGCTCCTCTCTGACTCCTCTTCTTTATGTGGGTAAAGCCATTTCTTCTCAGCTTCTTCCTACTGTCAACCCGACAACTTTTTCCGTAGTAAATCCCCTCTACTGTGCCTCTCAAGGAAGGAAAATAGGCCCTTTTAACCTACTTCTGAAGAGAACAATGGGGTGGAAAGTTGTTGAGACCACTGCTTCTAAAGGAAGTGACTCAGTCCCTATTTACCAAACCTCCTCCTCCCACAATACTACTGATTCATTTGTGTCTAGGACTGTCCAGATTCATCCAATCTTTTCCCTGATTTGAGGAAGCTTTAAAAAGAGTTTTCAGTGAAAATATATGTTTTGCCCTAAGCCCTCAGTTGATGAAAATGTTTAGCAAACTAGAAAACAAAATCTCTTTTTTCCCTCTTTCCTCTCCTCTCCTTCCCCTCCCTTTCTCCTCCTCCCCTGAGAGTTAAAAACAAACAAACAAACAAACAAAAACCAAACCTGGGTTAAAATCCTGCCTCAGGTACTTACTACTTGTGAACCCTGAGTAAATCACATTCTATGTCTCAATTTCCTCATCTGTAAAATGAGGGGGTTGGACTTGATTATCAATAAGATCCCTTCTAGCTCTAAATATATGATTCCATGAAATAAAATACATACAGATCAGTAATTCACTGGGTTAACCAGTTTTGTCTTAATACACACTTTTAGAGACTAGATGGGTAGAAATGCAACACAGACTTTAAAGAAATAGTAAGAAGCTTTGGAAGGGGTAAAGACTCTCCTAGGAGGTGGAGGGAAGAGGGGAGAAAAGGAGTATCACTTTTTGTCATCCTCAGAAATCAGTGCAGAAGAAACAGCAATAGCAGTAGCTCTGCCCCTCTCCCATTCTCTCTTCCTCACGTGCCACAGAGGGATCTTCCATCCTTCAGAGGATGAAGCCTGCTTTGGCTTGGTTGAAGCCTTTTGGGCAAGGAAGCAGTTGCAGAGGCCAGTGGTAGCTCCCTTGCCTTCACATACTATCTGATCTTTCTCTTTCAGTCTCTAAACCCTTGACCATTCCTTAATGTGTCTACACACTTTTCACCTTTTATGAGATTTCAACTTTTCCCCTCCTTCAGTTCAAAGGGAGAAGGGAAATGTCTTTTTCCGAAGCAGTCACTGCCCCTAGTGTCTTTGGATCCGAATAGACCAATAATTTCCCTTTTCATCCTGTGGATATCCACCTCAGTTCCACTTTCACACCTCAGATAAAGGGGGCCAGACCACAATTTGTTAATGTATTCCCCTATCAATGAGTATGAAGTTTGTTCTCAGGATTTTTTTTGGTTGTGATTAAGTTTATTTTAAAAATCATTTGTGTATGTCAAAGTTCTTTCACTCAGTTCAGAAACACAGACTCCCACTGGGGAGGACACAGACAGAGCAAGCAACTCATTGGTGGGGGATAACCACGAATTTGGGTCAGCTGAACCTTTACTTTTTGTTTTTGATGTCTAATCAAGTCTTTGATTTAATGAGACATTTTCTACACATCTATAGTGGAATCATCAATAATAACCCTCTTGGTGCTTTTTATTAATAATTAAACAAGAATCCTTTGATCCTTAAATATCAGAGAACTAAAAGACTATCCTGAAACATAGTGCTCTGACCACATTTTGCTATTTTAAAAACAACTCTCTCCTTATTTTAAAAAAGGTTAAAAGCTAAAAGGAAATAAAAACAGGGAAAGTATTGCCGAATGAGCCCTGTGATGCTCAAAAGTAGTTGCTTACATGAATATAAATAATATGTTGATATGCATAGGTACACTTAAGCTCATACAAAAAAAAAAGTCAGAGTTGAGCTACAGTAGCAGAAAAGGAGAACCCACACAGACATTCCAATAGACTGCAGGAACAAAGAGTGAAGTCAAAACCCCATCTGTTGCTTTTAAGCCTAGACAAGATCATTTGTCAGTTTCCTGGTGAGCTCCAATATCCTTGGAACGGAAAGAATCATCTCTTCTCCTAAGTTCTCACCAACTTTCTACCTTACACAGGCGTGGAACATTGAGTAATCATTTTTTCCACTACTGAAGAGAATCTTATGCAAACAAACCAAAACTGAACTTTAGGTTATTACTGAATAGAAATATAAAGGAATATGTAAATATATATTTACACACATATTTCTCTACTGAGTATGGAACTTCACAAAAAATGACCATATGTTAGGGCATAAAAAACTCCTAAGGAAATGCAGAAAAACAGAATTATTAAACACATCCTTTATTGATCAAAACAAATTGACCTTTATTGACCAAAGAACAACAAAATTTATTATGGGCCTTTGAGAAAAGGATTCAAATTCAAATCAAGACTTAATAATTTAATCCTAGAGAATATGTGGGTCAAAAAACAAATCATAGGAATAACAATTTCAACACAGAAAATGACAACAATGAGACAATGTATCAAAACTTTTAGGAGTCAGCTAGAACATTTCCTAGGGTAAAATTTTTATCTGTAAATACTTTCATCAACAAAAGAGGAATTTAAAAACAGATCAATGAACTGGACACCCAAATTAAAAAAAATCTAGAAAAACAACAGGCAAAAGAATTCCAACAAAACACAAAAATGCAAATTCTGAAAATCAAAGAAGAGATAATTAAAACTGAAAGCAAAATAACTCATTGAATTCATAAATAAAATTAGGAGGCATTTTTAAAAGGCAAATAGAATAGGCAAACTATTAGTTAATCTGATAAAAAGAGAAAAATCAAATAGCCAACATTAGAAATATACAAGGAAAGTTTAAAATAAATGAAGAGGAAATAAAATTATAAGAAATTATTCTGTTTAATCATATGTCAGCAAAACTGATAAATATTTACAAAAATATAAAATATTCAGATCAGCAGAATAATAAATAGAAAATGTTTGCAACCCAATCTCCAAAAAGGAAATTGAATGATCCATAAAGTAACTCTCAAAGAAAAAAATCCCAGGACCAGATGGATTTACAAGTGGGTTCTATTAAATATTCAAAGAGCAATTAATTATAATGTTACTTAATTTGCTTGTGAAATAGGCAAAGAAATAAGCCTACACAATTTCTTCTATGAGACAAATATCCTCCTAATAACTAAGCCAGGGAGAAATAAAGCAGAGACAGAAAACTATAGACCAATATTCCTAATGAATACTTATATAAAATGTTTAATATGATATTAGCAAAGAAGTTACAACAACATATTAAAAAGATTATATGTTACTACTAACTTGAATTTAAATCATCATTGCATGGCTGAGTCAATATTAGGAAAATTATAAACAGGCTAGATTCATAACAAAAACAACAAAATCACATGATTATATTAATAGATGCAGAAAAAACTTTTGATAAAAAATAACACTCCTTTGTGTTAAAAACATTAAAAATTATAGAAACAAATGTACCTCTTTTCTCTCTCTCTATTTTTTTTAGGCAGTTGGGGTTAAGTGACTTGCCCAGGGTCACACAGCTAGTAAGTGTTACCTGTTTGGTCTGAGGTCAATTTGAACTCAGGTCCTCCTGACTTCAGGGCCAGTGCTCTATCCACTGCGCCACCTAGCTGCCCCTGAATGTACCTCTTCTCAACATGATAAATAAACGTTATTTATCTAAAACAACAGCAACAACAACAACAAAAAACCCTAGCATTATCTCTACTGGAAAAATGAGAGAGGCCTTTCAAAAAGAATCAGAGGTCAAATAAAGATGGCCATTTGCCACCTCCATTATTTGATATAGTTTGAGGATCTAGGATATTGTTTAGTTGTTTTTCAGTCATGTCCAATTCTTTGTTACCCCCTTTTTGGGGGTTTTCTTGGCAAAGACGTTGGAGCGATTTTTCCATTTTCTTCTCCAGTTCATTTTATAGATGAGGAAGTGAGGCAAACAGGGTCAAGTGACTTGCTGAAGGTCACACAGCTAGTAAGTGTCTAAGGCAGGATTTGAAATCAAGTCTTCCTGCCTCAGGGCAGCTAGTCGATAGAGCACCAGGCCCGGAGTCAGGAAGACTCATCTTCCTGAGTTCAAATCTGGCCTCAGACACTTACTAGTTGTGTGACCCTGGGCAAATCACTTAATCCTGCTTGCTTCACTTTCCTCATCTGTAAAATGAGCTGGAAAAGGGAATGGCAAAACATTCCAGTATCTTTGCCAGGAAAACCCCAAACAGGGTCATGAAACGTCAGGCATGATTAAACAACAACAATGATAACAATAACAACAACTTCCTGACTCCAGGCCTGACATTCTATCCACTGTGCCACCTAGCTGCCTTAGTGATAAGTAAAAAAGTTAATTTGAGGGAACAAGCATTGACAGAGGAAATAAAAGGATCACTTTTTATAGTTGATAGATCTTTCTTAAACTCTAGTTAACTGAATTTCACTTAATAATTTTAGTAATTTTTCAGGATATAAAGTTGACTCACAAACAGCCATCAGCTTTTCTATACTTTACTAACAAAACCCAGCAGGGAGATAAAGAAAAGGAGAATGCCTTTAAAAATATTGACACATAAAATGTCTGGGAAAACACACAGGAATTATAGGAATGTAGGTTTAAAACACCTTTAGAGAAATAAAGACAGACTTTAAAAATTGGAGACATTAATTGCTCAAAATTTGGCTCTGCCAATATAATAAAAATGATAATATCACTTAAATTCTTTTAGGATTTAGTGTTATACTAATCATATTACCAAAGGATTATTTTATGGAAGAACACAAAATTATAACAAAATTTCTCTAGGTCAAGTATGTCGAGGGAAATAATGTTAAAAAGTAGACAGGAAAGGGACTTAGCATTATAAGATCTTAAATTATATTACAAAGAAGTAATCTTTAAAACTATTTGATATTGTTTAAAAAATGGAAAAGTTGGGGCAGCTAGATGGTGCAGTGGATAGAGCACCAGCCCTAGATTCAAGAGGACCTGAGTTCAAATCTGGCCTCAGACACTTAACACTTACTAGCTGTGTGACCCTGGGCAAGTCACTTAACCGCATTGCTTAACCAGAAATAAAACCAAAAAAATGGAAAAGTCAAATAACTAATAGCAACAGATTATGTACCAACACCCAGAAGCAATTCAGTATAGTAGCACAATGTTGGGATAGACTAGAGGTCTCAATCTACTAGGATAAGAATTCATTATTCAACAAAAACTTCTAGGTAAATTGAAAAGCAATCTGGCAGCGATTAGGTTTAGATCAACATTTCACACTATATACTACAATTAACTCCAAATGGATATGTGAACTAGAAATTGTAGCTTACCACATAAACAAATTAAAGAAACATGAAAGAAATAGGTTTTTTTTTTGTAACTCTGGTTAGGGAGAGAGTTTTTGACCAAACAAGGGATAGAGAAGATCACAGGAGACAAAGTGCATAATTTTGATTGCACAAAATTTAAAAGTTTTTTTTTCACACACAAAAGCAATGCAGTTAGAATTACAGGAGAAAAAAAATCTTTGCAACAAATTTCTCTCATAAAGTCCTGATATCCAAGATGTATTGGGAATCAAGACGAACAGGAGCCATTTCCCAATAGATAAGTGGTCAAATGTTATGAAGAGCTATTTCTCAAAAAAAGACAAGTTTTCAATAACCAACTGAAAAAATTCTCCAAATCATAAATAATAAGCAAAATGAAAATTAAACAAATCTGATGTTCTCCCTCATACAAAGCAGATGATCAAAGATGAAAAAAAGAAAAAGAAAATGACAGAATGTCGGAGGCAGTACAGGAGGATAGGTATAATAATATTCTGCTTCTGAAGCCACAAATTGATCTCAGTGTTAATGATAACTTCTAAGAGTTACCATTCTTTAACAGAATTTGGTTTTAAAAATTAAAAAAACCTTTTTGTTATTGTATACCTAAGAAATAACAATCAACATAAGCATTTCCTTATGCAAAAACAAAAACATAGGTCTGTTTCCCAAGATGATCAGGGAAAGAGGAAAAGAATCTATATGTTCTAGAATATTTACACCAGCGCTCTGTGGTGGCAAAGAACTGGAAACTGAGAAAACGCTAATTGGCGAATGGCTAAACAAGTTGTTGTATATGATTGTGATAGAATACAACTGTGCTGTAAAAATGATGAGCAAAAAAAATCCAAGCCCCCGAAACAAAATGTAAAACCCTCCCTTGTGTCAAATAAGCCCTACAATATACACAAAAAAGTCCTTTTACCAGCCAAACATGTATATCTTATTTTGCATTTCATATCCATCACCTCTGTCAGAAATCAAGTAGCATGTTTCATTGCTGGTCCTCTGTAATGAATGGCTGATCATTAAATTGATCCAGTTTCTTTAGTCTTTCAAATTTATTTTCTTTACAATGTTGCAATCACTAAATAAATTGCTCTCCTAGCTCTGCTCATTTTGCTCTGCATCAGTTCACACAAATATTCCCAGTTTTTCTGAATCCTTTCTTATGAAGCAATTATATTCATATGCCATAATTTGTTTATCCATTACCCAGTTGAGAGTCACTGCCCATTTCATTTCCTATTATTTTCTACCACAAAAAGTAACACCATAAATATTTTTAGGCAATTGAGTTTTTTTTTTTTGGCTAGGCAATGGGGTTAAGTGACTTGCTCAGGGTCACACAGCTAGTAAGTGTTATGTGTCTGAGGTCACATTTGAACTCACATCCTCCTGAATCCAGGGCTGGTGCTCTATCCACTGTGCCACCTAATTGCCTCTGGAAATTGATCTTTAATCTTTTGTTTTTGATCTCTTTTGGGGTATAAACCTACTAGTGGTATCACTGGCTTATGCAGTACAGTGACTTTTGGAGCATAATTCTAAATCACTTTCCAGAGTGTCTGGACCATTTCATAGAACTACCAACAGAGTATTAGTGTTCCTGTCCTCCTGCAATACTTTGGATATCATCATTTTCCTTTTTTTTCTCTTCATATTTGTCAAACTGAAGAATATGAGGCAGAAGCTTCAAATTGTTTCAATTCGCATTTCTAATATATTAGTAATTTAGAGCAATTTTTCATATAGTTATTGATAGCTTGGGGTTCTTCCTTTGAGAACTTCCTATTAATTTTCTTTCTTTGATCATTATTTATTGGAGTATGATTCTTAGTCTTAAATATTTGAATCAGTTTCCTCTATATCTTGAATATAAGACTTCTATAAAGTAACTTGGAATGACGTTAAAAAAAAAAGACCACTAAATGTTGCTTACTCTTTGACCCAAAGATAACACTAGTAGGCATATACACAAAGAAATATGGGGAAAGACCCACATACAAAAAAAAATTATTTATAGCATCAATGTGATAGCAAAAAACAAAAACAAAACAAAACCCTGTAAATGAGGTGAGTGGTCATTATTGATGAATGCCAGAACAATTAGGGAATGATACATAAATGAATGAAATGAAATAGTATTTTACTGTTAAAAAATGACAAAAGGGACAGATTCAAAGAAATCTGAAAGGATTTACTTGAATTAATGCAGAGTGAAGTCAGTAAAATTAGGTGGAAAATGTATGCAATGATTACATCACTGTAAATGAAAACAATTGCATAGTCATAGGGACTAGACTATGATTTCATTGGTATAAGGATCTCTTGGGTAAGGATAAACTCCCTGCACAATACAATACCAACACAATACACTTTCTCTACAATTTGTAGTCTTAGAGAGTTACCAGTAATGGTGAGAGCTTAAGTGTGAGCTGGGGTCACATAACCAGTACATTTAATTTTTTAAAATCTTAAAATTTAAAATTTTTTTATTTTGCTTGTTGGTGAGGCAGTCAGGGTTAAGTGATTTGCCCAGGGTCACACAGCTAGTAAGCGTCAAGTGTTTGGTCTGAGGCCACATTTGAATTCAGGTCTTCCTGATTTCAGGGCTGGTGCTCTATCCATTGTTCCACCTAGCTGCCCCCCACCAGTACATTTTAAAGGCAGGACTTGAAGCCAAGGCTTCCTCATCCTAAGGCTGACTCCTATCCAATTTATCATGCTGTTTCTCTAAAACTTGTGAAAGACTTAAAAATTATAATAAATGAAATGACTAATCAGGATTCCAAGCTAAGGATGAATTGTTCTTTTCACCTCTTGTTAGAAAGCTGATGGTTATAGTCAAAGCTTGGAATCAATGCAATCACCAATCGTGACTGTGCTGGTGCATTGCCCTAACTTGTGAGTGTAAATGGCCTTTTTCCATTGGCTGAATAGCTAGTCTACATCTTCAAAACTGTCTGACTGAGCACTATAGTGGTTTTTCATGCATTCTCATATGAAGGAGGAAGGAGTCCATCACTCAGGCCATGAGGTAAAAAGGTGATAGCCTTAAGACTATAAGCTAATCTGATGATAAATGGTTAAGCACAACTGAGGTGCTACTCACTAGGCCCTTAAAATGGGAGAAAATCCCTCACAATTAGTGGGGGGTTCAAGCTGATGGCAGAGAAAACAATACAGGAATACCCTGAAGGGTGGGCAAAATGTAACAGGTCTGACCCTGAAAGAGTAGTGTTAGAGAAACCACATTTATATAAGATGTTTCAAATTCAAAATAATAAAAAAGTAAAAAAAAATATTACAGTGCTATACTGTGCTTTTGCCTATCTTACTGCTCTTGAATAGGGCATATCCATGCAGAGCTACATTTCAGTCAAAGATTTTATTGTACTACTTTTTAGTAATTGATATCTATGAATTCAAACATAGAATTCTTTTATTGCTAAAAAAAATTGAAAGAATAAGCACAGTCAAAGAAGAGGCAAAATTATCTCTGCAGATAATGTGTTATCTCATTTAAGAGAACTTCAGTGATACTATGAAAAAATTTATCAAAGCAATAATCAGTAAAGTAGCAGGACAGAAAATGAGCCCACAAAATCATTAGCCTTTCTATACGTCACTAACTAAACACAAGGGGAAGAGAATTCAATTCAAAATAACTTGAATTCCATTCAAAATGCATAAAATATCTGGGAGTTAAGCTGTTACATTCAAGATTTATATAAATGCAACTGCAATTGGGTTGGGTAGTTGTGCCTTGTGCCTCGTGGCTATTTTATACACCTATTTCTATATATATTGTCTCCCAGATAGAAGTAATCTCCTTGAGGATAGAACTCTTTTACTCTTGTCTTTTTGTGTCCAGTCTATTATGGTGGCTGACACATAGTCGGTACTTAGTAAATGCTGATTTATTAATAGATTCAATTCACTCAATTTTTTTTTTCAAACAAGCATTTATTTCTCTACTTCTTACCTATCTCCACTATCAGGAAAAAAAAAAGAAAAGAAAAACAAAACCTTTCTAACAAATATGCACTGATTCCCAAGCAAAACAAATTCTTATATTGGTCATGTCCAAAAATATGTGTTCATTTTGTATAATTTAATCCATCACCTCTGTCAGTGGGTGGGCAACATTCTTTCTCATTGGTCTTCTGGATTCATCCTTGATCACTGGGTATATCAGAGTTCTTAGGTATTTCAAAATTATGCATTTTATACTGTTGTTATCATATAAAATGTTCTGGTTCTACTCATTTCACTCTGAATCAGTTCATCCAAGTGTTCCCATGTTTCCCTGTATCTCTTATAGTGTAACAGTATTTCCTATAGCTTTCAAATAACAGGCATCTTACCTTGTTAGTTTCAAATTCTTTACCTCCGCAAAAAGAGCTACTATAAATGTTTTTGTAAGTATTGGTCCTTTGCCCTTCTCTTTGACCTCTTTGGGATATAGGCCTACTAATGATATTTCTGGTTCAAAGGGTATGCATAGTTTATTTGCTTTTGAAGCATAATTCCAAAATGCTTTTTAGGATGGTTGGACCAATAAAACATTCTCACAGAAATAAGGGAAAACAAATAATTGGAGAGCTATCCATTGCTCATAGCTAGACCATATGAATATAGTAAAATGACAATACTGCTTAAATTAATTTAAAGATTTTATATTATTCCAATCAAATGGACAAAGTCCTACTTTATAGAACTAGAAAAAACCATAGCAAAACTTATTTGAAGAAATAAGTCAAGAAATTCAAGGGAAACTATGAAAAAAATGCAAGAATAAAAGACACCTAGCATGACCTGATATCAGATTATATTTTAAAGCAGCAGTCAACATGAATTGGTACAGGTTAAACAAACAAACAAACAACAAAACAAACAAACCCCAAAAGGTAGACCAGTGCCACAGAACAGATAAATGAGATCTGGAAGCAAACCGACACAGTAACCTAGTGGTCAATAAACCCAAGAATAGAAACTACTCAGGGAAGGAGCCCCTGTTTGACAAGAAATACTGAGAAACCTAGAAAGCAATTTAATAGAAAACAGCTTCAGATCAGCAGGTTATGCCATATTCCACAATAAGCTCCCAATGGCGATATGACCAAATTAGACAAGATCATAGTATGATAACGTTGGAGTAGTATGAAAAGAGGTATCTTTCACAGCTATGACTAGGGAGAGAATTTTTAACCAAATAATGGATTAAGGAAATCATAAAAGATAAAATAACCAATTTTGATTATTTAAATTAAAAGGTTTTATATTATTGAAATCAATATGGTTAAAGCAAGAAGAAAAATTATCAACAGAGGAAATCTTTCATTAATCATTGCTTTCTGAATTAATTCATTGATTCTTCATTTACCAAATATTTCTTAAAGACCTGCAGTGTTCCCAGCCCTGAATTAAGCTTTATTTGGAATATAGAGATGGTGGTGGGGGAGGGGTGGAATGGGACCTTTCATCATTAAATTTCTAGTATAGAAGACATACTCATGATACAATCTGAAATTATCATTATATGCCAAATTAGTGGTATAGACTAACTGGCACAGAACAGAAGATGGCATCACTGTGTTGTGGGGTGGTCTGAGAAAGGGAAGAATTGGGATTTGGGCTGGGCCTTAAAGGATTGATAAGATGAGGATGAACAGAGGGCATGCAAGATGGCAGACTAAGCAGAAGGAACAGTGAGAACAAAAGTACTGAAAGCATGAATGGCTATGGCATGTTTGGGGTACTTGTGAGTAGCTGGGAACATTGAAGAATATATGTGATATTCTGGGGACTAATGATATTGTTGTTGTTTGTCCTTCCTTTTCCAAAGGACCAATGATATCAAGGGATGATGTTCTTCACTTGTGCATGAATTGAATTTAAGCGAGGCAGAGCTGCACAAAGTTCTCTGCCTCACTCTCTCTTTCAGAATCATCAAAGTCCAGTGGTAAGACAAAAGTCAGGATGACTGGCAATGGACCAGAATGCAGTGGATGACTTTGGTGTCTTTGATGTCTGGCCAAGTTGTAAGCCCTCCACAGCACCTTCTTCAGCTGCCTTCTCAATCAGAAAGCTATTACAATGATCCAGACATAAAGTGAAGAGGACTTACTACCAGAGTGGTGGCAGTGTCAGAGGAGAGAAGGAGGTGTATACAAGAGATGTCACAAAGGTAAAACTGAGCGTGAGAAACAGTAAGGAATAAAGGTTGACACCTAGATTGCAAGCCTAGGAGGATGGTGGTGCCATCAAGAGTAATTGAAGTCTAGAAGTTGGGGAAGCATTTTTGGGAGAAGATAATGCATTCAGTTTTGGACATGTTGAGTTTAAGATATCTATAGGATGTCCAGGTGGAGACATCCTATAGACATAGAAATGTGAGACTGGAGGTCAGCAGCGAGATTAGGACTGTATAGGTTTGAGAATAATCAGCAAAAAAATAATTATTGAATCTATGGGATCTGAAAAGATCAGCAAGTAAAACAATACAGAGGAAGAAGAGTAAAGAGTCTAAGACAGAGCCTTGAGGGACACACATGATAAATGGGCATAACCTGGATGAAGATTTGGCAAAAGTGCCTGAGGAGTGGTCAGATAGATAGGAGGACCTAGAGAGAAGAGAGTATCAAGGAGAAGAGGATATTCAATAGTGTCAGTCTTCAGGGAAGTCAAAAAGGATGAGGATTGAAAAAAAGTTATTACATTTGGTAATTAAGATATCATTAGTAACTTTGGAGAGAGCAGCTTTGGTTAAATGAACTTAGAAGCAGACTTTGGAAAGTTAAGAAGAGAGTAAAACAAAAGGAAGTTGAGGCACCTACTGTATTTCACTACATGATCACTGCAGATTTTATGTCAATTTTTGCTAAAATGTGGGATGTGACCACTATATGATGCTTTTTAAAAATTGTGCCAGTATTACTTACAAATCACTTATTACTAAACTGTCTTTGGTGCAAGATTAGGATGCATGGAATACTTGGGAATATAAGTTAAAATTGAATACTGACAATGCTTGTGTATTGAGAATTCTAGGCTCATGGCTCACAATGTTTTAGAGATAAATGCGTATCCATATGCCACTGGACAGTACATTGCTGTTCTGTTTTACCTTTCAAGTGGCTTGACAAACAGAATTATACCATGCGACGATTATGGATGAAAGGTTATAAACCAATTTTTGGGTTGAAAAAACAGGGTGCAACAATTATGCTGTAGCAATGACTATGCAGTGAAATATGTTATTAGAGATGACCTTCTCAAGGAGGTTAGCTACAAAAGACAGGAGAAAATGGGGTGATATTTAGAGGGGGGATGAATGGATCAATTGAGAGTTTTTTGAGGATGGGGAGAAACATGGGCATGTTTGTAGATGGTATGGAAGTAGAAGAAGAGAAAGTAGAAAGGGAGAGATTGAAGATAAATTGGAGAGTGGGAATGATAGAAGAGGCAATCTGCTGGAGAAGATGGGATGGAATG
Organism: Phascolarctos cinereus; assembly: GCF_003287225.1. Classification (NCBI taxonomy): domain Eukaryota; kingdom Metazoa; phylum Chordata; class Mammalia; order Diprotodontia; family Phascolarctidae; genus Phascolarctos; species Phascolarctos cinereus. The sequence continues at coordinate 251,518,913 of NW_027555847.1, forward strand.
AGAAAAGATAATACATAAAAGGAAACTGAAAATGGAGTAGGGGGAAGAGGCAAAGGTACCAGGCATAGCACTTACCTCCCAAAGTTGTTGTGAAGATAAAATGAGATAATAATTGTAAAGCACTTAGGACAGTGCCTAGCACACAGTAAGCTCTCTATAAATTTGTACTACTACTACTATTAGTACTAGTACTACTACAAAGTAAGCTTTTTGAAGTCATGGGCAAAGTTTTATTTATTTTTGTATCTATTCTCTTGAGCATCTAGCACAGAGTCTTCTACATAGCAAACATTTAGTGAATATTTGTTAAATGCTGAATGAATAACTTAGGCTTTTTCCAGATTGTAGAAGCCTTTGAATGTGAAGCTGAATCCAGAATTTCTTTTCTATGTGATGGGGCCAAGAAATGACAAGATAAAAGCTATGTTTTAGAACTGAGTGGTGGGCATCAGAATATACATTATACAAATCAGATGGAAAGGTTCCATGATCTTGAGGACTCAGCAGCAAAGCAGATGTTAATGCCTCTTCTTTAATATATTTTCCACTGGTAAAAATCATATCAGTTTCCGAAATGGAACCATTTGAAAGTGTCAAGGAATTTGGTAGCAAGAATTTCCTTTTGTCTGTCTTCAGTGGCTGAGGCCATAGCCCCTGCAGGAGCAATAGCTTGGCTGCATTTTCACAGATGTTGCTTCTCAGGATGATGGCTGAGGACATTGGGCTAGAAGCACTACTATTTCCAAGGCTCTTAGATTCAAGGTCCTGGGCTATCTCCATCAGGGTCAGGAGGGGAGATGATGGTCAAAGTGGTGGTAGTGGTTTGACTAACCTGGTACATGTTGATATACCTTAGATTATCTCTAAGGTCCTTTCCAAATCCTGATTCTATTTTGCTTTAACTAAGGTGAGGTAGGTACTGTAGGGAAAATGCGGGTATTCTATTCCTGCCCAAGTGATGATAATAACACTGTAATTTACTAATGACATAAACACAACCTAGTGCCATACATGAAAAGCTGGGTTTGAATCACAACTCTATCATTGACTTTGTTGCTTGAACTTGGATGATTCACTAACAGTGACCTAGCCCAGGCTTGTATATTTTCCCCATGCTGCTCCTTCATGGAACAGCATAGAATCGACTTACGAAAGAATGATGACACAGTGCTTGGCATCTAATGCAATGACTGATTTAAACATAGTAGATGACCAGTAAATATTTGTTGACTAAATGCAAGACACTTAAAATTCCACCGTAATGAGTATCATCATAAAGGGTTCTGGATAACAACGCAATCTTCAACTTCCTGTGTATATACAGGACATGTGTGTATACACATATATATTCATATGTGTATATGTATATGTATACATAGGACATGTGTATATATGTGTATAAATACATAACAATATACTATGCATTTGTAACAAGAAAGTATCTATGGCAAATAAGCCTTTATTTAGCTAAGCATATATGGTCCTAGCTTACGTACCAATCAGGCTCTATAACAAAAGTGTAGTATTTGATTCTGTACTGTTTCCATTGTAGGGAGGGAAAAATAAAAAGAGAATGAGGTTAACATAATATAGCACTCCACAGCTCTTCTGTCACCATGAAGCAATTAATCTTTAACTTCTCACCTAAAACAACCCAACTATCTAAAAAATGTTTTATTTGATATTCCTTTTTAGAGCATTGTCACTTCCCAATCACCCTTCTTCCTTCAAGTAAGAAAAAAAGTCAAACAAAATAAGTTATATGTTGGTTACTTCTGACAAGTGTGTGTCATTCTATACCTACAGTTCATTGCCTCACTGCCTCTGAAAGAGAAGTCATGTTATATACCATCAGCCTTTTGAAGTCAAAGTTGGACATTGCATTGATCAAAGTTCTAATGTCTTTCTGGGATGTTTTTCTTTATGTTATTGTGGTAATTTCTTAAATTGTTCTCTTGATTCTACTTACTTTGCTCTGCAGTTCAACAAATAAAATAGTTTTGATCACATAAAATTTTAACGCTTTTTGCATGAACAAAATCAATGCAGCAGGAATTAGAAGAGAAGTTATTGATTGGGGGAAAATCTTCACAGCAAATATTTCTGTGGAGAATTGATAAACATATATAAGAACAAGAGCTATTCCCCCAATACATAAATGGACAAAAGGATGTTATCAGGCAACTATCAAAAGAAGAAATGCAAATTATCAACATATGAAAGAATTCTCAAAATTATTAGTAATAAGTGCAAATTAAAACAACCCTGTGGTATCATCTCATACCAGTCAGATTGGCAAAAATGTCAAAAGACATATGTAAATGTTTGAGGGTCTGTGGGAAGACAAATATACTAATACACTTTGTAGAACTGTGGGGCAATCAATCATTTTGGAAAATAATTTGGAACTATACTAAAAAAAATCACAAAAACATTTCTAGCAACATTATTTTTTGGTAACAAAAAATGGAAACGTTAGGTACTCATTATTTGGGGAATAGCTGGATAAACTGTGGTATAAGATATTTTACCATTCCATTTTCCCCTCTGCCTTGTTAACCCTAACACTGTCCTTTGTCCTCATCATGGCCTCTATTCCCCTTATTCTTCAATTCTTTCATAGGCATCATCCTTGAATTGCCTGTATTTCCTCCCTTTTCTATTTCAATCTCTTAGTAAACCAATTCAACTTTCCATTATCATCTATCCTCAATTCCAATTGCTGATCATGCCAAGCTCCAGCCATGGAGTATACCCACTACCTGCATGCTTCACTTCTGTTCATGTGCTGCTAAACAGAGCTGGAAGGAAACCCAAAACCACACTGAGTGGGCACATTACAAATATATATTATCTGATCTCGATTGGGCTCCTCATTAAGCTAGACAATTGGTTTATTTCTTCTTAATTGACTAATTATCTCATTACCCATAGTGGTTGCTCTAAACCTTCTCATCTCTTCTCAAGCTCCGTTATGGTACCCCTTTCTTCCCGAGGATCTCAATTCATACCACAAAAAAAAAAGATCATTTAGTGAAAGCTCCCCCTTCTTTCCTCTTCCTCATCTCAACATTACTTAAACACTTTCCTCCATTATTTCCTTCACTATTGGTCTCAGGAGAAAAAATGGCCTTTATCTTTGCCCCTCCTTTCTTGCTATGTACAAACATGCCCTTATCACCTCCAACCTTAAAAACCTTCACTTGGTCCAACTATCTACAGGAGATACTGTCCTACATCTCTTCCCTATTTCAGGACAAACTTCTTGAGAAAGTGCCTCCTCTTCCTAAACTCTGTCCTATGTTTAGCTCGTTAGTATCTATTTATTTGCTTGTTGTGTCCCCCTATTAAGTTATGAACTCCTTGAGGACAGGGACCATCCTTTCCCTCTTTCTGTGTCCCTAGTATTTAGCACAGTGCCTGGCATATAGTAGACAATTGTTTCCCACTGAATGAGATTGTAATCAGAAAAGGGAATTTCAGAGTTCATTAATATGGAGGTGGTGCATTTGTGTTTACTTGTTGTTCCCTAGACATTTAGGTGATGCAGTAGGCAGAGAGCTGGGCTGGAGTCAGGGAGTCCTGAATTCAAATCCAGCCTTAAACACTTATTAGCTGTGTGTCCTTGAGCAAATTATTTAACCTGTTGACCTCAATTTCATCAACTGTAAAATGAGGAAAAGAATAGCACCTACCACAAAGGGTCGTTGTGAGGATCTGAGACATTTGTTAAGTGCTTGGCACAGTGCCTGGTATACAGTCGGTGCTACATAAATACCTATTTCCTTCCCTCCTCCTCTTCTCTTCTTTTTTGGTATACCAGTAGTATCAAACTCAAATACAAATCCGTACTTAAGGATCCCTTCCAGCCTGCATATGGTGACTTAATTTTAAAATGTAATGGCTATGTTTCGTTGTTTATTTTGTTAAACATTTCCCAATTCCATTTTAATCTGATTCAGGATACATCAGAGAGTGTTGTGGGCAGCCAAGCTGGTCGGATACCTCTGCTGGCCACAACATTCCACTCCCCATACCTGGAATGCACTTCCTTCCCAGAGGTGAAAGGATGTACCTTTTACGAATTATTATTTTGTATGAATGTATCTGAGTACATTGCATCTCTCTGGTAGAATTTAAGCCTCTAGAGGTCTGAATTGGCCAGGGGGAGGGGAAGCGTTTGGAGGTGTGGAGGAGTTTTCATTTTTTGTTTGTATTTCCCACAAAGTGCTTAAGAAATTCTAGAACTGAATTTTAAAAGGTGTTTTTTTTTAAGAGACTGTAGTATAATGTGGTACAGTCAAATCTGGATTTGAATCCTACCTCTGGAATTTACTAGCTTAGGTATAGCCTCTTCTAGCATCAGGGTTTTTTTGGCCTTAAAATATAGATAATATGCCTCATAGGGTTTCTGTGCAGATCAATTAAACCATATGCATGAAAGTGCTCTGTACATAGTAAATGTTTCATAAGTTACTTTAATGTTAGAAGACCCCCTTTTCTATTCCTTTCTTCTTGCCCTCATCAAAACAACATGTCTAGAAATGCTCTTTTTGTTTGTTTGTTTATATTCAGAATAAAAAAAAAAGAAATACGTCTTTTTAAATTCTGAAGTAGTAACTCTGACTAAACTATTGAGTTTACAGCTTTCTTAAGCCTTGGTTTCCTCATCTGTAAAATGAGAATCTCTTTCCCAGGGTGGTTGTGAAGATTAAATGAGATGATCACTCTGCACATCTTAAAGCACGATATAAATATTAGTTATTATTATATGAGCCTCATGAGAATTGGCAACACAAAACAATCAGTTGGTATTGTTATCTGTGGCTGAATGTTTCAGTGCTTCTATAGCCTGTGGGTGCCCTATAAATATATACACTCTGGTCTTTACTCCCATCAGAACCCATCTTGTCTTTAGAGAAAGGAGCAAATGAAACTTCTATTTACCCCATTTTAAGCATCTCATCCTGTGAATTCTGAGGCCCACACAGTTTACGACCCCAAGTTTTGACACACATTTGTATGAATTCAGAAATTCTTTCTTCCAGACTTTCCAAGGATGGTCACTGTCTTCTTCAGATTGGAACACAGCTCATTTAAAGAGCATTTATAAATAATTCCCAAAGAACATCATTCTTTTTGTTACGTGGTAGAAATGTAATCAGTTTTAACCAAATTAGAAATAGGACAAAGGGTTCAGCACTAGGAAGAATCACGTGAGACTTCAAACTAAATCCAGATATCAATTCAGCCAGGCTTTTAGGCAGCTTAGTGTTTTCACAGGTTTCTCCATTTCCTGGTTTTTCAGATCTCACTCCATAAGAAAGGTTGCTTCCTCCTGGACAGGAAGTACTGGAAATCACCCAGCATCAATGTGAAAACAAAATAAAAAAACAAAACAAAAAACTTATCCCATCTTCCATGATGGAATCACCGTGAGATATCATGTCAATAATTACATATAGAAGGTTTCTTTTGTTTTTCTGAAACTCTACACCCTTAGCATACAGTAGATGCCTTCAAAAATATTTGTTAAGTTGAAAAAGGGCTATTTATTACAGGCTTAATTGAACCAATTAAGTTAATGCTTAGAGTGATTTGCAAGTTTCTAGGCATCACCATATATAGCAATTAGAGCATCCAGGTAACTACGTGTAGTTCATATAAGACATCAAAGAATCAGTGTAGCAAAGCATCAGATGTCTTCCTCAAGGCTGAGCTGTTCAGGTTTGGAATGGGATGCTGATAAACTAATGAGAAATGGTAGAGATTTGAGACTGAATTGATGTGATTCTTCTAGTTGAGGTTCAAGTCACCAATATTTTCATTGCTTCAAGGATCATATCAAATAGAACAAAAATTAGTCAGTCAAAAATTTCCAAACTGCCTACTATGTACCTCATAATATAACCAAGAAACAGACAATTCTGGCCACAGTACTAAATCAACAAATTCAAATGAATATATTACTGATTGTACACATTGAGTCCAAAGTATATACAGGGGCCCAGAGTCCTATTTCTAATTTAGTTAAAACTGATTACATTTCTATCACTTAATGAAAAGAATGATGCTCTTTGGGAAATATTTATAAGTGCTCTTTAAATGAACTGTGTTCCAATCTGTCTAAGACGGTGGTCATTCTTTAAAAGTTTGGAAGGATGAATTTCTGAATCTGTACAAATGTGTGTCAAAACTTGGGATCATAAACTACTTGGGCCTCATAAATTGACAGGATGAGATACTTAAAATGGGGCAAGCAGGTAGGAAAAATGAAAAGAAGGCTTTTTGGAATTAGGGTTTCAAGCTCAGTCTTGAAGATGATGAACAAGGTACCCAAGAGACTTTTAGAATCATAGATCTTAGAAATGGATTGAGAAATCATGTCATCTGGTCCAACTGCTTGACCTTCAGTCACATGATCAAACCACAATCACCTCAGGCAGCACTCTGGAGTAATGGATGGAGTGTTAGACTTAAAGAACATGAGTTCAAATCCTGCTTCTGATGCTTGCTTGCCGTTTGACTCTGGGCAAGCCTCTTAACTGCTCTTGAGCCTTAGCTGTTTCACCAATATGATGGAGATCATTGGGATATCGTGAAGCTCAATAGAAGTGATAGATATAAAGCATTCTATGAACTTTAAAATACTCTTTAATGTCAGCTATAACAAACATTATTACTGGGCAGGAAGAGTGGCAGTGACGGGTAGGTTGTGTGGAAGATCCAAAACCAGCTTGACTGAGTGGATGGCCTGAATAAGGGAGCAACAAGAAATGAGGCTGGTGAAGAGGACTGTCAAATGATGGAGGGCTTTGGAGGAGAGGTTGTGTTCCAGTTGTGACTGCTAGAATCGTGAGCAAGTGAGTGACATGATGAAAACCACGTTGAGGAATGTTGAATTAGTAGCTATTTGTAAGATGGAATGGGAGGAGGAAGTCCAACTAGGAAGGTATGGCAGTAGTCTAGACATGAGGGAGGAAACTAGCAGGGCTGTCCTTCTGTGAGTGATGATTTCTAGTAGCCTACAGTTCTTTTATGTTCTTCGTCAAAAAACACAATCCCATGCTTATACAGAGGATACAATTTTATTGGCAACAAAGATTTCTACATACAATATTGCACAAATTATAAATGGATCAACAAAATAATATTAACTACACAAGTTGTTACTATCACTTACATAATATTACTTCTTAAAGTTTTGTGCGTGTTGTGCGTCAGGTTCCTATGAACAGGATGCAAGTGAGCAGGATATGAACATGACAATCATATTTAAAGGAACTCAAAACTATTTCAGTTCTGACAGTCTTAACTTTCAAACACGACGCATAGATACTACCACACAAAATTAAGCATTCAATATGTCAAACCCTGCAGAATCAAGAACTAGGATATAAAATGAACACTGCCAGAAAAAAACTGTAGGGAAGAGCATTAGTTTTTGTTCATTTTTAAAAAGACTATTCCTTTAATCTTCCAGCAACAGAAGTTAGAATTTAGAAAATATTAAATTTGAAACTTTAGAAAAGACAACCATATTCTACTGAAGGGGAGCACAACAGCTATAGTAGTTATACTAATTTTTTTAAAAAGGATTTTCAGCTTGCTCTATTACTCACCCTCTTTGAGTTTTAGAACTGTGGTTGTAGAGATGTAAAGAAAGAATGCAATTAAAACAACTTTCTCTCCAAATTCTGTCACTTAAAGAAAACAGTACTCCACTTAACTGAAGGACTAAGGAATTCAGTTAACAAGTCAACCAGCTAAAAAGGCCACTTTCTTCTTTTCACAGTCAAGACAAATACAGATCCTTCACTTCCCTCTACTGCCTAAAAGCACAGACACAGACAATCTGTATGACTTATAAGGAGATAAGAGACATGGATCTTTAAAGAGGCACTGTGGCCCAGTGGAAAGCCTGTCTGTGAGTTAAGAAACTTAAATCTGGTCCTGGCTTTACCATTAGCTAGTTCCATGATCTCAAGGATGGGACCCTGGGCAGGCTGCCCCACCTTATCAGGCCTTTGGGGGCTGGATTAGATGGCACATAAGATTCCATCCAGCCCTTAAATTACAATCGAGCTTAGGACTCATGCTTCAGAAAGACAACTAGAGTGGAACAAACAAGGAATTAAAAATTATGGACCTGGTATATATATTTTTAGAAAGCGCTGTCACCTAGAAATTCTTTACAGTGTTCCTAAAAACTCTTATCTACACTCAGTGACCAAGACTGTTTCAAGTTAAGGCCTCCTGATAAAGAAAGCTTTGATAAACATTTTAAAAGGCTCTGACAAATTTGGCTAGGTGAGAGATCTCCAAAGTCCTCTGCCACCAGGAGTCAGATTTTCTGCCTGAATTTTGAGAGTCAAAAATCAGGAATTGAAATGTAAAAATGTTGAATTACACAATTACACCTGTCAGATAGCCACTTTGTGCACACCTATGTGAAATGCAAGACTGAATCTAATCAATAAGATAAGGACAATGAAAATTTGTTAGAAGAGAAATAACAAATAGAGATACAAACTCAGAATAAGGATTGTTTTTTTCTTTACAGAACAGTAACAGTGCTCCTCAAAAATTTCCTAGAACTCAGTCTGTCACCTAAAGGATGGTGCAAAGACCACTTTTTCTGGAATTTAACACAATGGTTTTATTTTCAAAATGCATTAACTTTATTTTCCTCATAAGGTAGCCATACACTGCAAGGCCCAGAACCTGAAAGAAATATGATTTCTTTAGAAAGCCAAATGGTTGAGCACGAGCATTCTTGATACTTAATGTCAAAGTAGTCCTGAGTTTTCAAATGTTGAAGCTTTCTCCACAGCCACAAGTTCCTTTGATGTTTGGGTTATTGAAAACAAATTCACTGGACAATTTGTCTTCTACATAGTCCATTTCTGTTCCTAAAAGTGTTAGCTGTGCTTTCTTTTCGATGAACACTCTAATTCCTTAAGGAAAACAAAACATATGTTACACAGTGCCTGAACATTCTCATAGAGCTTGCCAAACCAAAGCACAAGTGAACTTCAAACAGAAGCCACAAAGCTAAACAGGAAGCTTTGTATATGTTTTAGTAATTCTGTCAAAGTGGTTATTAGTTTCCTAATTTTTTCCCCTTGTACCAATATTACAGCTCATATATAAAAGCAGTTACAGTAGGGTAGCTGGAGTTCTGCCAATGATGTTTCCATGTAAAACACTGATTTACCTTTCATTGCAGTCACCTGACTTTAAAATCTAAGCAATAAATTTGTGAAGGTTGCCCAAGAAGCAAGTATCTTATCCTTTTTTTTTTTTAAAAAAAGCGTGGCTATTCTATTGTTTGATTTTGAGCTATGCACAATGACTGCTAACTAATATTATTATTTTAATAATACTGGTAATTATTACAGAAACTGTAATGAGCCAACTACACAGATAAAATACAAAATCTGGCCTAACTTGGGGACACCGATATTTGGTAGAAAATCTGGACCAAAAAAACCACAAAGTATAGTTGCTTTTCTTTTTATAAAAGATTAAATAGTATTTAAGCATAGATCTTATTTCTAAAATCTCTTCCTTTTGTTTCAAAAATAAAGTTATTTTAAGCAAATTAAATTTTAGAATTAAAAAAAACCCAGCTGGTTTCATTAAGGGTAGACCCAGAACCTTCTGTTACTCACTACAGCCTAAAGAAAGAAAAAAACCCATGAAAAGGGTATGTGGCAAAAGATTAGCATGCCTCAGATATAAGAAACAATCAAATGAGTCAAATTTCAGCACCTAAGGTATGTAACTATGTTAAACCCAGGGTACTTCATACCATACGTTCCACACTTGAGTTAGGAAGTTTTCTAGAAGGTTAAGAATTATTCATTTGTCTTTCAAAGGAGCTTTTCTGAGTTTGTTGGCCAGCTAGCAAAACACATTTCCTAGTAACAGAAGCCTAGAGGTGAGGTCAAGAACATAAGAATTTCTCCAAAGCACAGGTTGGCACCACTCACTTGAACAGTTGTGAGGCTACTGCTTCAATCAAAAAAAAAAAAGATTGCTGGAGGGTACAAGGAGGAGTGTTAGCTTCCTATAAACTGCCTAAGAAAAGCAGACAAATGCAGATGAGTAAAATGACTTTTTATTGTTTAAAAAGCTTAACAATGCTGGCTCATTAGATGAAATAACACGTGCTTCATGCAGCGAAGGGTAGGATTTGGGGGGCAGATCAAGTTGCCACGTGTTTTTAAGAAAAGACTTACCATCCTGAACAACTTCTTCATCAGACTCTCCTTTTGTCTTGGTATATTCTAAAGTGTAAGAAAGTCCATTACAACCTCTGGTCCGGACTCCAACTTTCAGACCTACCTGAAAGAGAATTTAAAGTGTTTTTTCTTTGACATAAATTTTGTTTTTACACAAAGACACAGACAATAACACACTGAAAACTCAGCTACCAATCTTGATTCATCCATATTTGAACTAGAAAATGTGGACAGGCATTACTTCTTTGGTTAAAATAGCCCTGTGTAAAGACTAAGCAGGAAAAATTTTCTTTTCATTACAAGGGTTAATAATCATATTCTGCTCCCTAAGGAAAGCATTTATAATAGAATACCTCTTTATATTATAAAAAAACTCATAAGCCCACAAATATTTTAAAATGTTTCTTTCACAACTCAGTAAAAGAAAGCTTTTTTCCTCCTAATTTTATGTTAGTGTAACACTTCTGTAGAGGTACAGAAATTGTTACTCGTATCTTCAAGATACAGGGAAGCTTAGAGAGTAACATTTTACTCTATGAGGTTTGAGTCTCTCTATAGAGAGACAGAAAAGATAGAGTTAATAGTGAAAGTCTGAGATGAGGGAAAACTTTTTTCTTGGGAGAACTTAACTCCTACACGGTGAAGAAACATTATAATGAGAATTCTGTGAAGAGTCATCTGTGAAAAGACAGAAGGTACAGAGCAAGAGGATGAAGAAGATTCTTGAGAAGAGCCTTGTTATCTGGAGGAAACTAAATGGCAGAACCATGTTATATGAATGAGAAGCCAAACTGTAGTAATGGTCAAAGGTAACTTCATGATCTTTACACACTGCAAACAATCATTTACATCTCCGTGCTATTATTAACCCATTAAGACATGGTATAGCCAGCAACTTCAATATTTATTTAAACCGAATAAAGGGTTTTGATTTATAGATATTTATGGGAAAAGAGGTTTCTCTAGCTTATTAAATAAGCAACATTTAATAGACTGGAGTGTGGTGAGGTCTACAAACTTGCTGAATGAGAGAGACGTGCAATTTTTGCAATTAATGAGGAAATATCCAAACATATGCCCTGGGTTATTTTAGAACTCAGGACCATGAGAATGGTAATGAGCCAAGTAGCAGGTTGAGGGGGTTGCCACCACATATAGTGTGGTAGGCCCCAGGCTCCTGCTACATTAGTATCTGGTCTAAGCTCCCATTAAAAATAAACGAACAACAAAAACAAAAATTCTGAGGCCCAGAGAGGTGATAAAGTCTGTCCAGTCACACACATCAAATCAGCGGCAGAACTGGGGTTGGACTCTCCTGATACTTGCTCCAGTGGTCTCCTAACAAACTTATGGCCTGAAATCCTAAAAGATTCTCCAGGTGCCTCTCTCTCCCCAGGACGGCTGCTTGTTTCTCAATTGCTCCCCCTTCACAAAGCAGAGCTCTGTGTTGAAAATGAGAGCCTTGGGCACTAGGAAACATATGGCAATCCCCAAAACCCCATGGTCTTTGTCCTCCTGGACTGGTCCGCTCTAAAGGGCCACCTCCTTTTAAGTTAAACAAACAAAAAACCCTGACTTTAATAAAACCAAGTAAGAATAAATTTATAAGGATTTACAATTAAAAATGAATTTTTAAATATAATGCACATCCACAAGTTTATTAGTTTGTTTTCTCTGCATCCTCTGGTTTTATTCACTTCTATATTTGTGTCCACAGTTTTCTTTTTACATAGTTCCAAGAAGGATGCATACTGTGTATTCTGGTTTTGCTTTCTTCAGTTACCAATTTTTTCGGATTTGCTTTTCCCCCCAAATCTGATATTCTTCCTAATTTTTCTATTTCTGCTTATGGCATCACAACCCTTCCCATAACTCAGAATTAAGGCCTGTCTTTGAATGCTCCTCCCTTTTCCTTAAGAACCAAGCAGTTGTTAAATCTTATCACTACATTTCCTTCCACCTGTCCCCTTTTCTTCTTTACCACTCTAGTTCCAGGTCCCATTATTTCTTACTTGATTTATTTCAACAGGCTTATAAACTGTTTGTCCTATAGTCTTTCCTCTCTCCAGTTTATCCTATATACCTATATCTTTGATTATTTCACACCCCCTACCCAAAAGTTCTTCATTTATACCTTTCAGCTTAGATAGAATACAATTTCCTTGGAAATCAAGATTTTGTCCCAACACTTTTCTCCAGCCTCCAGACTCTTCTGAATTCACATGCTGCACATTCCAGCCAGACTAGACCCCCTGGCTGTTTCTCAAGCACAGTTTGCTCTCTTCTGCCTCCATGCTTAAAGACAACCTGACAGACAGTTCATGTTCACACAGGGATAAATAATAATCCATGTTAGGTAAGGTTCTGAAGCCAAAGTGTGCATCACACAAGAAGACACAACCAAACATAATTATTAGGAATGGATGTGGACATTTAAAAGTAAACATGTTGTATAGCAAATTGCCACAGAATATAATTTTATATGAAAACATCTGACTCTGTGTGTGTGTGTGTGTGTGTGTGTGTGTGTGTGTGTGTGTGTGTGTGTGTGTGTTTTGAGACTATGTTTTCCCCATTTTTTTCTAGGCTACAAGTATAGTAGCCCTTCATGGGGGAGATCCTAATACTGACTGGCATGGAATCTTAAACCCGTTCCATTTTTTACCTGAGCTATTTTTACCTGGACTGCTTTCCCCAACCGTATGCAGTCTCGTGTGCCTCCCTGGCTGGGTGCTCATCACACCACTGCCAGACTTAATGCAGACAAGTAATTGCCTTTAACCCTTGTGGAGTTCAGGACTCCCAAACTCCAGAGATCCACCAACTTCAGTCTCCCCCAGTAGCAGGGATTACAAATGGACACTAGCCCTATGGTACTACATAGATTCGTTTGGAAAGCAAACAAACAAACTACCCTACAGTTTTAGGTAAAAAAGCACATTACAAATGCCAACATTTCTTCCTGGTATGATAAAACGACTCACTGACGGCAATAGCTAGTTAGTGGCAGAGCTGGCATTAGAACTTGAGGTCTCCTGACTCCTAGGCTTATGCTCTTCTATCCTGCACTGCCTGCTACTCATTCTATAGACTGTGTGAAGGTTTAGAATTAAATGAATTGGACCAAGGTCACTTAAAAGGTTGAGTACAAAAGACAAGTCTGATTCTTACCTTCTCCAGATCTGTATTATTAGTAGTTACAAATAAATAAACCCACTCTATCTTTTGCTCTCTAATCTTCAGAAAGCTTACTTGATTTTAAATGGAATGACAAAAATCCAAATTCAAATGTGTTTGGAGATCATCTTTAATTACCAGTTTCTTTCTCCTTTTGGTCAATCAACATGCATTTATTAAGTGCCTACGCAGCCTCAGGCACTGTGCTAAGTTCTGGGGATGTCATAACAAAAACAGCTCCTGCCCTTAAGGAATTCACATTCTAATGTAGGAGACAGCATGCAAACAATTACATACATACAGAATATATTCAGGGTATAGGTAAGAAATGGATTTATATCACTTATTCCAGGTAAGTAAATTATGAATTTCAATCATGAAGAGACTTTTGATTGTGGAGTCCAACCCCCGTCATTTTTATGGGTGAGAAAAGGGGGTCCCAGAGAGAGTCCTCTGCCATAAAATCTAGAATTCTTTCCACTACATATTGTTATACCTGGTATAAGTGTAAAACAATTTCCCAACACAATCTTCATTTCACGGTCACGAATCATTTCCTACTTACATTTTCAGGTTTATCTTTAAGAAGCTGTTTTATCTTATTCACAGCTGATGGTGTCTGAAAAATAAAAGAAAATTAAATTTTGATTTAGATGTCTACTCTATCTTCTCCACAGATTTTAGCGTCTTTCTCAAAAAGAACCATAACAATAGCTCATTAGTATTCAAACAGGAGTTTACAATTTATAAAATAACTTTCCTCATTACAGAAGTGAAACAACTTGCCCGATGGCAAACAAAGGCACTAAGTTCCAGAACAAGGAACAATGAGTCAAACCCAGGTCTTTCTACTCTGCTGGGAACCACATAAAAAAAACTTGGTTACATTCTACTTCTCATGTCTTGTGCTTTATATTTTAAAGCAGACCTGCCCAACTTGGCAGTAGGTAGGGGCCAAAATTAAACTAGGCTAAACTTCCTCGGGCTGAAGATAGATTTTTATTGGCTCACTTTCCAATAAAGGTATAATTAATGATTAAACTATTTTGCAAATAGGGGCAGCGAGGTGACGCAGTGGATAGGGCTCCAGCCTTGGAATCAAGAGGGCCTGAGTTCAAATCCAGCCTCAGACACTTGACACTTACTAGCTGTGTCACTTACCCCAACTGCCTCACCAAAACCCCTTCCCCAAACCCAACTATTTTGCAAATAAACCATATTAAAAGGGAAATTCAACTAAAATCAATTAATTATACTTATTACTTAAGATTTTTATTTATCATGAAATCACATTAATGTTAAAAAAATTACTTTGCTAAGTGGAACAAGTTTTAATACATTCTTCTGGTTTTCTGTTTACATTTAGTTAATGGGATGCATTACACTTCTTGTCAGCAATTAGTTTATCTTACTCCAGAATCATGTTTGAAAGATTTCTTTAGAAATCTGAAAACTAACATCATTTTCTGAATTTACTTTCTAGAAAAACCCCATTGTTCCCCACTGAGATTTTTCAACAATTTGGACACTTTGTTTTTCATTGGTGTCCAATTTGCTTAAGTCAGGATATTCTGATTCCAAATGGCGAATGGGACTGTATTCCTTTGGAATGGCTATTACTTTTCATGCAAGTAAACAAGTATCTATTTGTCCACTCCAGATTAAATACTCTGTTTTAATTCAATCTTTTATTTCTTTTTAACACTCACTTTACAAATTCACCCCAAAACCTTTAATGTTAGAACCAAAAAATCCCAGCAACTGCCCACATACAAATACTGAACTGAATGTCTGACCTCGGAGAGAGTGCCACACACTCACGTAACTTGGAGAGCAGCCTCAAAGTGAAAGAGGGTAAGAAGCCCTTGGTGTTGCTGGCCCTCATTAAGTAGGGGATGTAAGCTGTGCTGGCACATGGCTGCACTCACTTTGTCCCGGTTTAATACCAGTAATGACTGAAAATAGCAAAAAGACAGGACTCTTGCTCCTCTCAGACTAGAGACAGACTGCTGATGGCTGGTTTCCGTGAGTCATGTGACAAACAGGAGAGTGGACAGTGGCAACCCACCCGCCAAGTTATATGATGGCATGATAGTGACTAGTGGAAGGCGGGTTAAGTGGGGTAATCTCTTTACTTTCTTTTACATCCTCTACATTTTTTGTGCGCTGTCATGTTGTACAGGCCTGTTTTGAAGTATTACACCCAACACTCAAGTCTTATTTTTTTAAAGTCTATTAGCAACAATGTATCACTTACTAATTCAGTATTCACAACCGAAGTTGTCCAAGTCTACCCCCTTTCCTCCCCTACTCCCAGGCACTGGGTTGTTGGTAGAAGGATTGGCAGAACCTGAGGCCTTGAGGCCACATGTGGCATTCTAGGTCCTCAAGTATGGTCCTTTGACTGAAGTTTGAAGGGCCGTACTTGAGGACTTATAGGCTGCAGGTTCCCCACCCCTAGATTTGGGTCTTTCAAACATCTTAAAAAAAATCATGAACTTAATCATCAATAGATATTTCAATAAACAAAACATAAAAAGAAGGCTGTATATGAAACTGTTATGAAGTTGTTACATAATTTATTGTTTTTAATGTGTAAACTCAATTTAACAAAACATTAATAAAACTGCCCTGTTCTATCCTCTTCTGAACTGAAGCATCTTTTTTGGAGTGGCTCTGAGATAAAAGATGTTATCATATATACTATCTGATAGCGATATGTTTATAACGGACGAGCGGCAAACCCAAGCTTCAGGCTTACATCAGTTTATTGCTAGACCACCACTTTCCCTGCTGAGTCAAAAATCCTGGACAGAGGAAGCACAAATGCTTGGGTTCATGAAGTACTAACAATAGAAGAGTGTATGGACTCACTCTGTCATCCTCTTCCCCCAACATTTTTAATAGAGGTGAAATCTGATTAAAATAAATAATATCAAGCTTGGATCAACAGAACACATTTCTAAATCTCAGGAACAGAAAACACATTTATAAATTTAGATTTGGATGATGCCTTTCCAAAGTACAAAAACTTTTGAAAGGCATTGTCCAAATCTAAATTCTGCAATTCTACTAAAAGAAGCAGTGAGGAGGGGTGTGTGTGTGTGTGTGTGTGTGTGTGTGTGTTAAGGAGCATTAATATCTTAAAGGAGTTATAAGGGGAACAAGAAAAAAGGAGAAAAGGATCATAGACAGAATGAACAATTTAAGGAAGTTTAAGGGAAAAAAGGAAGCTATTTGGGAAACTAGAGGGAGCTAGGAACAAAGCAGGGAAAGGGTGTGGCAACAGAAGAGGAACTGTAGTGGCTATGAATGGGTGGGGTCAGTTTGGGGAGATTGTTAAGAGTATATGAAAAGTATGGAATGGAGAAGAAACAAAGTTGTGTGGTGGTGAAGGCAGAGGTTGAGTAGTTACAGAAGGATATTAACATCTGCCTTCTAGAAGCCAGAAAAGGGACTACATCCTCGGTGAACAGAAGAAAGGGGATGACCTTCTAGAGGAAGCAGAGATAGGGGACTGAATGATCTCTAAGGTACCTCCCAGCTTACGAGTCTATGCCCCAAATGGTGACAAACAACAAGCCCAACTGTTGAATGGAATGAAGAAGGCGACTGTCTAGGTCAAATACAAATAACTGTATCAGCAGAATCTTAGGCTTTATTACCAGCTAGTGGCTTTTAATCAATTTTTATTAAGGGCGCACTGTGTCAGCTGTTGGTAGTGGAGAAATAAAATAAAACAAAGAGTTTTACAGTCTACTGGGGAATGTGATGCATGGATTGACAGCAAAGAACAACTGCAGTCAGCTTGCTCCACTGCTGTCCTCAATGTCCAGAGAGTTAAGGGAGCCTCATCAGCAGGTAGGGAAACCACCCCTCCCCCCTCTCTGGAGAGGGACATGGACAAGAGTTCCACAGGATAAACAGGTATAAATGGGTTATGATAAGCATCACTGGAACACCCATATCACTGGGATCATAGATGCACTGCAATATGGACATTCTCCATAAAGCCTTTCCCTATCACCAGATCCTCACGGACAATTCCTCGGGCATGTATTATTCAATATTTTTAAAACTACCTGAACAGCAGCATAGTTGGCCTATTTATCAGATACACAAATGACACAAAGTTGAGAGAAATGACTATAGGATGACAGAATCTGAAAAATTTTCAATAGGCTAGAACAATGGAATTAATCTAAGATAAAATTCAATAGGGATATAACATCCTATACTTGGGTTCAAAAAATCTACTTCCCCCCAAATGGGGAAGAGTGACAGGATGGTGGGTCTTGGGTAAAAATATGCTGTCAGATATTTTATCAGCTGTTTTTGCTTAACTATTTTTCTTTGTTACAAGGAAAGATTCAATGAAAGTATACTGGGAAATGACTTTTATTTTTTAAAATGGCATCAATAAAGCATCTGTTCCTACCAGCTCTGGATCTATCATCCTATAATTTTTTGAAAACAAAAGTATGGACATGAAAATTGACAAGGTGGGATCATGGAACAATAAGCAGATCAGTCTGACTGGATTAAAGGGGTTTATATTAAGGAGTTATGAGAAAACAGGGTGGCTAAATTGTAGGGAATTGAGGTAAGGGAATTATTTAAAAAAACAAAAGCTAGGTAGGAGAGCTAAACCAAGCAGCCAGGGCCATATGGACTTTTGTGCTGGGAAGTGATATAATGAAATCAGTATTTTAGATAATTTAGGTTGCTATCAGCATATCAGAAAGGAGGGTAACTCAGAGATAATCTGAAGTGAGAAATGACAGGATTTAGTGACAGATTAGTATAGCAAGTAAAAAAGAAGGTAAAACAAAAACAGTAAGATGATATCTTCCCCTCCCTTTCAGGTTCTCATGTTATCTACCCTTTGGAGTGCTCCAGTCCACAACATACTGACTTTTGCTAGAGAACATGAAAATTTGAAATAAGACTAAAGCATCAGAAACAATGAATAAAAAACCAGAGATGAAATCCAGGTAGTTTTTTTTTCCTCAACACTCTGCCCATTCCCTATCTCCCATCTCTCTCACACACCCTAGTTATGGAATTTCATAATTTAGAATGAACTTCAGTTGACTAGTCTAATTTATTAATTTTATTTAAAATTTTTTAAAAATTAAATTTAAAAAAATGAAGCTCTGCCTTCTTTCCTTCTTAAATCCCCTCCCCACACTGAGCAATCAAGAAAAAAAATCCCCGATACAAATACATATAGTCAAAGAAAACAAATTCCCCAAACTGCCCACTTCAAAATAAAAATGTCTCAGTTTCTTTCAGGAGGTGGGTAGCCTGCTTCATCATGAATCCTCTGGGATTATAGTTGGTCATTGTGATGATCAGTTAACTTATTAATTTGACAATGAATAACCATGGTCACGAGAGGCAAAATACTTTATCTATGGTCATATAGCTAATTAACAGAACAAATAAGAATCTAGATCACTTGACTCCCAGTTCACTGACCTTCTACTTTGCCATGCTACTTTCTTAGGGTTTTTGGACATCGAGACCAAATTATCAGCATATCGCATACTAGGTGGCCAACAATTACTATCACAGGATCAGAGATTTGAAGTTGGAAGGGAAGTTAAGAAGCTGCCTAGTCTAACCTCTTTGTTTTACTGATGAGGAAGCTGAGCCCCACAGAGGTTAAGTAACTTGCCCAAGTTCATAAAGCCAATAAGTAGCAGAACTGCAAAAGGCTACATGAAATGGGTCATCCTTCTTAGGTACCAAAATTTCTATCAATTATCAGATCCATTTCTGTGGGCAATCTAATCTTAACATTTAGGGCAGTAAATGAGAAGCAGAACTGATTTATTATGGAGTCATTTTTAAGAAGCAGAAAGACTGCTAGAGCTGTGAAGTGGTCCAACTACTCTAGAAAGTAATTTTGAATGATGTTTCCAAAGTCACTAAATTGTGAAAACTCTGATTCAGCAATACCATTACCAAGCTTCCACTGCAAAGAGACCAAAGAGAGAAGGGACTTATATGTACAAAAAAAAAGTATAGTATCATTTTTTATTGTAGTGAAGAACTAGAAATAAAGTTGGTTGCCTGTTAATTGGGGAATGGCTGAACAAGTTAATGGTATGTAAACATAATGGAACATTATTGCTAAAAAATGATTTTTAAAAAAAGGGTAGATTCAGAAAATCGAGAAGACCTATATTAACTGAAGCAGAGTGAAGTGATGATAACTAGAATAGTTTATACAAAGCCCACAACATTGTAAAGCCAGGTCAACAAGTCAATAACCATTTATTAAACACCTACTATGCACCAGGCACTGTGGTAAGCACTGTGGATACAAACAAAGGCAAAAACAGTTTCTGTCCTCAAGGAGATTATAATCTGATGAAGGGAGACAACATGAAAACAATTGTGTACAAGAAAGGATATACAGGATAAATTGGAGATCATCTCAAAGGGAAGACACTAGCATTAAAGGGGACCAGGAAAGGCTTCTTGCAGCAGTTAAGATTTCAGAGGCAGCTAGGTGGCACAGCGGATAGAGCACCAGCCCTGCAGTCAGGAGGACCTGAGCTCAAATCTGGTCTCAGACACATAACACTTACTGTGTGACTCTGGGCAAGTCACTTAACCCCAACTGCCTCGAAAAGGAGTTGAGATTTTAGCTGAGACTTGAAGGAATCAAGGAGGAGAGAGAGAACATTTCGGGCATGGTTGTATAGCCAGTAAAAATGTCTGGAATTGGGAGATGGAAGTGTCTTGTGAGAAGAACATTAAGGAGGTCAGTCACTGGATTGTAAAGTAGATAGAGAAGAGTAATGTGTAAAAGGACTGGAAAAAAGGAGTAGGCCAGGTTATGAAGGGCTTTAAAAACAAAACACGATTTTATGCTTCATCTAGAGGTAATAGGGAACCACTGGAGTTTATTGACTGGAGAGCAACATGGTCAGACCAGTGCAGCACAGGTCTGTAAAAAACTTATCTCATTTGATTCTCACAATAACCTTCTGAAATAAGTACTATTATTGTCTCTATTTTATAGATGAGGAAAGTGAAGCTGGAAGAGGTTAAGTAACTTGTCTAGGGTCACACAACTAGTAAGTATCCAAGGAAGGATTTGAACTCAGGTCTTTCTGCATACAAGGCCCCTCACCCTTCTCTATCCGCTATTCCATATAGCTGCCCCTATGCCTTTTAAGGTTTATGGTCTATGGAATGGTCAATCACATCTCCAGAAGACTGATAATGACTCACGTGTTCTACCTCTTAACAGAGAGGTAATGGAGTAGAGATGTAGAATGAGAAATATATTTTCAGACATCTGTGGATTTGTTTTCCATGACTATATTTGTTTGTTAAACGGCAAAGTTTTTATTTGGGCAGGAAGGATGTGTTGTAAGGGAGAACTGGGAAAGGAGTACAGGATATTCATAGTGATACTAAAAAAAGAAAGAAAATGTCAATGAATCATTTTAAAATATGAACAGAAGAGAGCATAAGGAAGTTTAGAAAGGGACAGACACAAGCAGAACACTGTTATATCTACCACTAAATCTGAAATATAAGCAAAAACATCTCTCAAGCTGCGTATAATGGAAATTCGTGGCTTCATCAAATCTTTTCCTGTTCATGGTCAGAGAAATGTTCATGTTTGTTAATATTTGTCATGTTCATGATAAAAGGAAAATTGGCAATAAAATTAAATTAAATTAAAAGCAGGCAGAGCCTCAGTAGAGAGTGGTGGAACACAGACGTAGAATGAAGTATACATTTTTGGATGAGCCACTATGTTGATTTGTTTTGCTAGTATATACTTACTTATTACAAAACAGAAGAGTCTTTAGGATGTACTAATAATGTGGAGGGAAAAGCAAGAATCAATAATACATTAAAAAAAAAAGAAAATTAGGACTGAATTCAGAGAACACTGGACTGAGAGTTGAGAAATCTAAGTTCCTGTCTTGGGGGTCAGACAGGAGCAAGTGCCTTACCTTGTCTATGATGTCTCAAAGGTCCTTTCCAGCTCTAAATTTATGATACTATAATGGGAGGGAGCTGGGAAGGAAATTAGTATTTATATAGTGCCTAGTATGTGCCAAGCCCTGTGTTAGGTTTTTTACAAATATTATCTCATTTGATCTTTAAAATTCCTTTCAATTCTAACATTTTAACAAATTCAGTTCTTTATCTTTCTTTAGAGTCACTTATTTCCAGAGTTAGAAGTATTGGTATCAAAAGAGCAGAGTCTACAGGAAGATCTCTCTTTACCTAAGGGGAAAATGTCAAAAAAGAATGCTTAAAAATAGTAATGTGTTTCCTAGTGAAATCACCATCTCCCAAAGTCACAAATATTGGATGTTTGAGATACCACGTGTTTAGGCGCCTATATTTGATGTTTGTGTGTTTCTGCTGTGTGTCCTCTTACTCATTTTCACGTGTTTTTCAAGACACCAATAAAACACAGGTTTCTTCCCTAAGGGAGCTTACAATCCAGTCCTTTGTTAATTCTCTGTCAGAGTCTACATCCAGTAGGAGGAAGCTAGCTGTAGTTGAATTAATGACGGATGGTCTTGAGGTTAGAAGTCTGGATCTCCAGCTTTCTATCTGTGAGGTCAGTTGCATGGCCCCTTCATCTCCTAGACCTCTTTTCCTTTTCTGTAGGGATCAGGCATTGGGCTAGAAGATGATCTCTACAGTCCCTTACAGCTCCGTGGGATCTGCAAGATGTGGACCCTCCAGGAACCGCAAGGGGAGAGAGGGGTAGGGAATGACCCATGTGATAACATCGGGTCCTTTCTTTGTGCCTTTAACTAGTCTGTACACCTGTTTAATACATTTTTCAGACATGGTCAAAGTAATTTGTTTTAATTGACTATACTTATTATTTATACAAAGAAGTGTTCCATGGGAGTGGGTGGCAATTAACGTCAATGACAATATTTTAAAAGAGCATCAATAAAATACAAAACAACAACAACAAAAACTCTGCTCCACACACTCCTCCCAACAGGGCTCTCTATCTCTCAAGCACAGCTTCGAGGCCCCGCCCCTGCCCGCCTGGGCTCAGGGGGTCTGAGGGTGCGCGGGTTGCTGGGAAATGTAGTTCATCCTCAGAACCGCTTTAACCCTTAAAGATTCAGGACCCGACACTTGTTTATCTAGCTCGTTCGGAGATCCAAGAAATCCCAGTTGCTCCAGGTGGGAAGTTTTTCCCATCCCCAGCCCAGGGTACCCGACTGGCTCCGGAGCTGCTTCCCTCTGCTCTCCTCATCACCCAGACCTCTCGTATCACTAGGAGAAATGGAGGTGAAATCAATGTCAAGGGCCATTCGGAGCCCGAATGGCACCTGGCCACCGCGCACAACGCAACTCACCAGGGTGAGGGCTGCTCGGGTGGGCTGCAGCTTCCTCTTGCTCACCGCCCGGACTGTGGCTCGCACCAATGAAGCAGACATCTTTCCCTCTTTCCCTCCTTCGCCTCCTCCGCCTCCTCCCCCCTCCTTTCCCTTTCCAGGGAGGTCCTGCGGCAGCTCAGCGGCTCTCCATGGACACGGTCGACAGACGTGCTGACGCCACAAGCTGCCGCACGCGGCACGACGTGTCCCCCGCCCCTCCCCTCCTCCCCGCTGCTATTGGACAAAAGTCAGTGACTGACAGGAAAGGAAGGGCCTGTAAGGGGTGCAAGGGCGTGTCGAAAGACTCGGGCCGGCACTCAGTGTTTCCTCTGTGTGACGAAGGGCGTGACCGCGCAACGAAGTTAAGGTACTCTTGCGTCACGACGCTGGAAGGGAAGACGTCAGAGCGAAGCTCGGGGATTTTGGCGCGGGGGGAGGGGCGCCCGGGGTGGGGGTGTGGTGTTCCAGTTTGTGAAACTTTATCGGGGAACATGGTATTTCCCACTTCCTTGGATCCCGGCAGGCAGAATCAGATCTTATTGCTCACAAGTAGGGCAAAACCCCCGAGTTTAGCAATACTTATCAGAGGTATGCTGGTAAATATTTAACAACCGGCTTTCTGAGGGGAAAAATGTGTGCAGGACACACCTTTAAGTTTAATCTGCGTTATTAACATATTCTCTCCATCACTTTAAGGCTAGACAGTCAACAAAATATCAAGCCCTGACAGATTTCCAGTGGTGTAAATATAAGTATTTCTGCTGAAAATATAACAATCCAGTAGATTCAGCTGGCTCCAGCAGGCCCCTGATTATGGCACTACTCTGGGGCCTTATAGTTTATAAAATGCTTTCCCCACCACAATCCTATGTAGATCGTGCAAGTATTATTATGCCCATTTTACTGATCAAGAAGCTGAGGGGGATGGGGAAAGTGGGTAGTTGCCCGTGGTCACATGGTAGTGTGTGGTAGGGGCCATGCAATGAATGCCAGAGCTCTTTCTGTCATGCTGCTGCTGCTGAGCAGGAGGCCACACAATCGGCACTGTCCTAATGGATACCTGGCCGAATTAAATTTGTGTAATCAAAACAGCTCACGTTGATGTAGGGCTTGCTGGCCCAAATACTGCACCAAAGCAATGAGGTTTTGCTGTTGAAGTAAAGAATGGAAAAAGCGTCGTTGCTGCTCAGTGGTGTCTGAGCATGTCGCTGTTGAGTCGTTCAGTCCTGTCCCACCCTTCATTACCCCACAGGCCAGCTATCTATGGGGTTTTCTTGGCAAAGATACTGGAGTGGTTTGCCATTTCCTTCTCCGGCTCATTTTCCAAATGAGCAAACTGAGGCAAACAGGGTTAAGTGAGGTCACACACGTAATGTCTGAGGTCATATTTGAACTTGGGAAGATGAGTCTTCCCTGAGACCAGGCGTGAGTGAGGCCTGTCCACTGGACCACCTAACTGCCCCCAAAGTGTTTGTTAGGCACTTAACATGCAAAGCATCATGCTAAGGGCTGAAGATCCAAATGGAAAAGTGAGACCATCCCTGGTCTCAAAGAGCTCAGAACAATGAGGGACAGGACACATATAGGTTTCAGCTGCAAGTCAAATGGAATTGTCCTAGAGTGCTTAGACTCTAGCAGCAAAGCAAATATTAACGCCTCTTCTTTAATGTCTTTTCCACTAATAACATCATAGCAGTTCTGATGTTGAACCATTTGACAGTGCCAAAGACTTCAGTGATAAGAACTTTATTTTCTGAGTCTCCAGTAAGTGCGGCTGGAGCAGTTGCCAAGCTGCATTTCCTCAGGGCTGCTTCCCAGGGTGATGCCTGAAGGCACTTGGCTGGACGTATTATTATTCCCAAAGCTTTTGGGTTCAGAGTCCTGGGCTCACTCCATCAGGGTCTATGAGGAAATGGTGGTCAAGGCAGTGGTGGTGGCCTGACATTCCTGGCACATTCTGCCTCCTCTCTCTCTCCCAGGTCAATTTGCTGCTTTAGCAACAATTGGCTTGATACGGTAGTTTTTGAGAATGCTTGGCACCTTCACAGGAGTTGCCTGCTCAGATGATGGCTGGTTATACTAGGCTGGAAGCAGGACTGTTTCTCTGGGAGGTGCTGCCACTCCCAGGGATCCTATGCTTATCTGTCTGGGGATGCCAGTTGGCTACCTGTTGCTGGTGGTGATAAGGAAGGTGGGTCCCTTCTCCACAGTGATTTCTCCCCTCATTGTTGGCTGTGGGGCTGGGTTGGGAGCAGGTCTGATGGTTTGAGGGGACATTGCTATTCCCAAGGTTCTTGGGCTCTGGGTCCTGGGCTGTCTCCATCAGGGTCTGAAGGGACATGGAGGTCAGGGTGGTAGTTTGATTTGCAAAGCACACCATACTGCCTCCTCTCTCTCCAGCAGGGTGTCCTGCTGCTTCAACTATCTTGACAGCTACATATATACTAAAGATAGGGGTGGGTGGAGAACAGTGTCCTGGCCTTTTGTCCTGGCTCAAATTAATTTGCATTTTAGCCAGAGATGTTAGTAGAATATGCAAGAGTGATAAAAGGGATTAACAGTAAGCATTTATCTGAAATAGAAGACTCATTTTTTGGCTAAGATGTAGAAAAGGACATATCTAACCTTGGCCCAGGGAGCTGTCTGCCTGGCATTCATTACCTGTGTGGGCTTTTAGATCAAAGAGCTGTCTGTCTTCTGTTACCACTATACCACCAGAGGGGTGAAGGCTCAGAAAGGCAAAAAATCATTCCAGCAGACACCACAATACCCAGTGAGAAGCAGAGGCTGGGGAAAGTGGTGTAGAGATGCTACTGTGCCCGCTGAGCAGGCACAGACAAGATACCACTGTGCCCAGCAAGGAGCAAGCTTAACAAAGGACACCAACAATTTTGGCATGGAGCAGGTCCATTGAGGTCAGTGGAGCTACTGTTTCTTTCTTTCTTTTTTTTTTTTGAATTAGGCAGTGGAGTTAAGTGACTTGCTCAGGGTCACACAGCTAATGTGTGTTATGTGTCTGAGGCCGGATTTGAACTCAGGTATGCCTGAATCCAGGGCCGGTGCTCTATCCACTGCATCACCTAGCTACCCTAGAGCTACCATTTAAATGGAAATGTCATGCTCCGTGGGGAGCAGGCCTACTGTGGACAGTGGAATAACTGTCCCTAACCTAACATCATCCTTCAGTGAGTTGATACTCCACACATATTCCTCACCTGTGGACTTACCTCTCAAATGTGACTCCTATGCAGGAATGTGTGGGAGCCTGCTCTTATCAGTTTATCATATATTTAGTGTGAGCATTTACACCTCAGAAATCAAACACTACAAATCAGGATTTGATGTATTGTTTTATTGATTGTCTGGATTTAAGAAAGTGGTGGAGAAAATGTTAATGATGCAGATTAAACTTAAAATTGTGGGTGCATTTTTTTTCTTTCTGTAAGCCACGGTGTATCAATAATCCTCCCTGTAATGGAATGCTCCTGGCTGCCCTATCCCAAGTGTCCACAGAACTCTGTGTCTTCCTATGCAGACCTAGTCTAGCAAGATGACTCATGGTGACTTTTTCCTTGGATTTCCCTATCAGGCTTCAGTTTGGTGTGTTTTCTAGATCTCTTTGGAGGAATTTTGTTGGAGGGGAACTTGCTGTATTTCTTCCTGCTACTCTTCCATCATAACTCTGCCTCTGATCCAAAAGCATTTTGACTGGCTAGAGCATTGATTGAATCTAATAAGATCAAATTCAATAAGTACAAATGTGAAGCCTTGCACTTGGGTATAAAAAAGCAATTTCACAAGTATAGTGTGGGGGAGACATGATTAAACAGCAGCTGTTCTGAAAAGGATCCAGGGGTCTTAGTGCATTGCAAGGTACAATTGTAATTGCATTATAACATGGCAGCCAAAAAAAGGGAAAGTGATCTTGGACTGCATCAAGAAGTATAGAACTTTTAGGAATAAGAAAGGGATGGTCCCACTGTACTCTACTCCTGTCAAACTTCATCTGGTGTATTGCATTCATTTCAACATGGCAGCCAAAAAAGTGAAAGTGATCTTGGACTGCATCAAGAGGTGCAGAACTTTTAGGAATAAGGAAGGGATGGTCCCACTGTACTCTACTCCTGTCAAACTTCATCTGGTGTAATGCATTCATTTCTGGACACTACTAGGTTAAGGGCATTAATTAGCTGGAGAGTGTCCAAACAGTTTGGTTCCCTGTCTTGGCCCCAGAGAACAAATTGTTCTCATCCACCCATTCTGTCAGGATAAGTCTTCACATGTTTGGGGTAGAAATCCCCCTAAGTCACTGACAGGTTTGAGGTCTGTCAAGTTACCCTCCACCTGGTTTAGCCCATCTGTCAAGATGGCTTTGCTGGGGTGTGGCCGCCGCACAAGGTTATCCACTGCATACCAGGCCATTGCCATCATCTTGACTTTTGTCCTGTCACTGGACTTCAAAGATTCTGCAAGGGAGAGTGAGGCCGAGGACTTTGCTCAACTCTGCCTCAGTTAAATCTATTTCGTGTGCAAGTCAAGACACCCTTGTATTGGCATTGGTTCTCTTCAAAAACGAAGGACAAACAACAACATTTATGTGGCATTTTTGAAGTTTGAAAAATGCTTCACATTTGAACAGGGCAAATACATGTAGAAGGCAATGGGAAAGGAGAAAGCTAGAATAAATGGTACTAAGGAACAAAATAAGTCATTCTGTCAAGTTGAACACGTTACGATGAAGTATGTAACAGCTGGGAGCAAGTTACAAAGAGAGCAAGTTTCACATGGTGCTAGACATGAAGTAGAGCTCTGAAATATTTCTTAAAAGTGCAGTTATTCTCCTGTCCCCTAGGAATGCATTAGAAAGAAGGTTAATAAAGATAGTTGTCATTCTGCCTAAATACTAAGAAAATTACATTTATAATTTTAATTTACTCACTCAACAAACATTAAGTGTGGCCTATTTCCAAAGCATTTAGACGATTAAATGAAGCTTCTTTCCTTATAATCTACATTACCTGTCTGCCTTGCACATAGAAGAGAGAGCCACAAGGATGGTAATTGTCTAAAACTGCCTCATGTCCAGTTTTTTTCCTCCAACTACTGGTTATTATTTAAAAAATGGATACAATTTATTTTAAGTAGAATGTAAAAGTTACTCCCAAATGCTGTCAGAAGCATGTATATGATAAATCATAGTAACTATCTACCCATCCATCTATATTCATCCATATTTCTTTCTATATTTGGTGTGTAAATGAGGGTTCAAGCTTGGATCATTTGCGTAAGACTCTTCTTATCGATGGAGAAAGTGATTCTAAATGCTGCTTGCTTGTGTGAGGAATGGAGTTGTGGAGAAAGCTTGGGAGTAGAGAGATTTTCTTGGTTCTTGCTTCTCTCCAGGGTAAATCCTAAAGGGGAAAGGGAGCTGACTTGGGAAGGAGACATGTAGAAGAGCTGGTATTTCAACATGTCCCTGATTTACAACTTGCCTTTTTAAAGACTTCAGGGAATTTCATATATATCTATCTAGATCTATAAATATAGACATATAAATATCTATATATAGGTATAGAGAGAGAGATGTACATATATATACACACATACATACATACATATATACATACATACATACATATATACACATACACAGACTTGCTCCAGTGGGAAAGCTCATTTATTCTATATATTATACCTGATCTATTGTAATCTGTATAACTTCCCTGATTTCTGTTTGCTATCTTCTTGGATAAATGAGTTTTTTTGCTACTCACCGTGGTGATCTTTTGTATAACTAGCATTTTGTATGGGGTCAATCCTTAGGATATAAGCTTGGAATACTCCTTCCTCTTTAAGGAACAGTGACACAGGAAGGCAGCTTGAACTCAGGAACAAAAAAATTTTCTCCCAGACAATTTGGTTAGGTGAGTTTTCAGAGATATTTTCTCATGACTCCCTGTGAACCACATTTGGACAATTCACTCAAACAACATCACCTACATGAGTACCACATACACATTAAAGGTGCATTTAACATTCAGTGAGCTCTGTTTTGTATAGTAAATAGGTACTATCTAGTGTCAGTAACAAAAAACACTTGAGTGGTCACTTTTCCCCAGAGTTTCCATCATTTCTATTCCAGAAAGCTTGTTCTTCTCTATTAGTAAGAATCACCAGAAGAGAATTTCCACTTATTGGTTCCTCCACTTTCTGAAGGATGAAATTATCACTAAGGCAACCCAAGAAGTTATTAACTGTTCTGCTGTGGACAGAGGGAGGGCTCTGGCATATGTATTTTACCATAATCATACCTCTGTGTAAGGCTTTTGACCTGTTTCCCAAACTCAACTAGTTTCTCTTTCTGTCTAAGTGCCCTGTGTTTTACGCTAGTGACAAAATCACTTCCTGATCTCCCTACTCCACCCCTTTTACCTACCCTGTTTCTTTTGAATCCAGAGCCATGATCCAGTTATGAGTTTCATCCCACCAAGTATCAGTAGTTCCTCTTCTTGCATAAACTTTGGGCATTTGTATATAGACTTTGGAGGACATGGGTTTGATTACTAACTCTATCCTTGAATTTTGTCTCCTGTGAACTTCTGGGTGTCTCAGCTGCTATTCTTCCTTCTTTGTGGCTACGCTTTACAGAATCTAACTAGGAAGGTGTATGTAGGCTGTTCTCTTCATTCCTTTTTAGTTTATATCTGTTTTGGTTTTTGTATGGCATTTGACAAATGCATTTCTACCAGCCTTTGTTAGGTGTATTCCATCTTTGGCCAGGAATGTGTCATTTCTGTGTTGTAAGCCGTGGTCCAGAAATCCATATCCCATTCTCAGATACCACCTTCATAGCCAACTGTTCATTTCCCAAATTAGTTTTTCTTTTCTGCATCCCTTGCCTGCAATAGACAACGATGAGGAAAAAGAATCTATATCCCTAGTAGTTTTCCATTTCCTACTCAAGATTTCACAATTGCTGGCAATATTTTTTAGGTTGCTTGTGAAAATGTTATTTGTACTTACATGAATCACCAGAAGTGAGTAGTCGTCATCCATTTTTATAAGTCTTGGTAGGTTTTCTATTAAAAATCTTTAATACATGCCCAGATAAGACAGCAGACATCTCTTCTACTGTGATCAGACCAACAAATAACTGCCTCATTACCCCAGAGGAGGGAGTGACAGACCACTTCTGCTCTTCCTGTGACCCTTACTGGATGATCTCTACTTGAGAACTTCTTTGCTCCTATATCATTCTTTGGAGATAAGCAGCTTCTTTCTCCGTAGAGCATCCAACCCTTTCCTCTTTAAGAAAAGCGTCAATTCAGCTTTTAAGCTCTAATTGTGTAGCTGTATTTTCCTTTCCCCTTTCCCTCTGTTATACCCTTCATTTCCCTGACATCCTGATGATTCATCTTGGATCTTTATGGTCTAACTGAGCAACTCACAAGTTCAGGTCTTCTCGTGGTAGCTATCTTCTGTGACAAGTTGTCAGAGCAACTTGATGATAATGAAGAGGGGCTGGAGTGGGGAGATCAAGAAGTGATTTTGTCGTTAGAGTAAAATACGGGGCAACTAGACAAAAAGAGAAGCTAGTTGAGTTTGGGAAACAGGTCAAAAGCCTGACACAGAAGTATGATTATGGTAGTAATTGAGACTACAATTATTCATTCAAAGATATGCCAGATCCCTCTATCTGTCAAAAACACAACAGTTAACTTCTTTGGGTTGCCTTAGTGATAATGATAATGAAGAGCAACTAGAATCCAATTCAGTAACTTTCAACATCTTGAACTCATTAGATCGCTAATGGGGGTGGAAACATTTCTCAGGATTGCTATTTGGTGACCCTGAGCCCAGGTAAAGAAACTTAAAACAGAAGAGGTAGCCAGGTACTTGAGGTCCAGTGTCAAGCTCACCAAAGTAAGTATATGTTATGGCTGCCAAGTGCTCTTATCTGTCGTATCTGCTGGGGATGGGAAGAGAAACCTCCCCTACACTCCTTGCTGAAAGGCAGAGATATGTCCCAAACTTGGCAGGGTCCCAGAAGAGAGGGAGGTGGAGCTATTCTATAGCTCTTATAGCTTGCTAAGGAGGTGGCTGTTGCTGATAATTACCTTTGTTACAATCTACAGCCATGGGGAGGTGATTACCAACTAGGAGTCAGTGGTCTGGCCCTTAAGAGACCAAATCATAGGGTTCAGTACGAGGGGCCAGAGGATTTGCCCAATAGCATGGGAAGTGCCTCAGTCAGGCAAATCGGAGAGGGAGAGTATCCCCTGATTTACCCCATTACACAAAGAAAAATGTAAAATTGTCCTCATTCCTAGGAAGCCCCCATGTGCCTCTGAATGATGGTGACAGAATGGTGGGGCAGAGGATACTAAGAAATACAGAGGTTTCAGGCTGTCTAAAGACTTTAACTTGGCTTGTGGTACTCTAAATGTGAGATTCTTGTCCAGTGAATAATGAGAGGGCTTACTTTTGGAGCGCTTAATTATATCAATTTTTATATTCTCACTTTTAACAAAACCAAGAGAAAGGAAGTTGTAGCTAAATGAAAGGATGGCCTCTGGGGACTTTTTGGAGAGGCAAATAATAAAATTTGTGGAGTTGGTTTTATTGTGAATTCAAAGGCAAGAAATAACATCATTTCATGGGATGTTTTGTCATCTCATTTTTCAGTGCTCACCATAAGTATTCACAAAAAGACTACCATGAAATAATTGTAGCTTGTCTATTAACATATGTTGCAGAAGATGAAGTAGAGAAGATCTTTGGAGTTGATAACATCCAAAGTAAATCAATGTACACTTTTAATGCTTGGTGATTTCAATGCAAAAGTGGGAATAGTTCAGCAAGGTGAGAAATATATTAGAAGATATGGTCCAGGAATAAAGAATAGGACAGGCCAAGATCTTGTAGACTATCTAGAAACCTCATATACATCATGAATTCTTTCTTCAAGAAAAGAATTGGAAAGCAGTAGACCTGATGAATACCTAATAACATCACACACACACACACAAATGAAACTGATTTTACTTGAGTAGACAGACTTGTTACTGGGATGGGAGTCATTGCTGAATAGCTGTGTACAGTCATTCCACCAACTTATGGATTTTCACAGATCCAACAGTATAAAGCTGGAAGAAAGATAAATAAAAATGGGAAAGCTCTGGCATTTGATTGAAACAATTCAATCCTGACCTGTCCAAACAAATTATAATTAAAATGGATAATGGATGGAAGAAAGGATATCAATACCAATTATAATAATTTCACATAGACATTTAACTAACCCCTTCACCATCTGGTTCTAATCTTCCAGTCCCATTTACTCTATATGCCAATCACTCATTTATTAAATACCTACTACATATTAGGGATTAGGCACTATCCAAGGTACTATGGATAAAAAGACAAAAAGGAAACAGTCCTTCTCAAGGAGCTTGTATCCTATCAGGAAGACATGTACATATATAGTATGTATCAGAGGCAGGAGTTAAACCCAGGTCTTTCTGGCTCCTGGGTCAGCTTCTATTTGCTATATCACACTGCCATATCTATCTGTCTGTCTGTCTATCTATCTAGAAATAGATATAGATATATAACTAGATTGATATACATGTATACAAAATAAATATATAAATATAAGCTGCTTTTCATTTCACTTTCTCAATTAACAAGTATTTATTTCCTCTTGTTCCTCTCCCCCATCCCCAATGGGAAAACTCCCCACAAAATCATTGTGACAAATAAAACAAATTCCCGTCCTGGCCACGTCCACCAATATGTTTCCCATTCTGCATTTTGAGTCCAACACCCATCAGGATGGACTTGGTCGGTCACTGCATTGAGCCACGGTTCTTAAGTCTTTCAAATTGTTTGTCTTTACAATGTTACATTTGAGGGAAAAGGCACTAGGAGGTTGGGAAACTGGGAAAGGCCTCATGTAGAAGGTAATGTTGGATTTTGAAGGCAACTATGGATGCTAGGAAGTGGAGGTGGAGGAAGGAGTGCCTCCTAGGCATAGGGGAAATCCTTGAAAGGGCGTGGAGATGGGAGACAAAGTATTGTTGGTCAGGATCGGTGAGTCAGGATTTAGCTGGACAGCTGATATGAAGGGAAGTAATGTGTACTAAGGCTGGAAAGATAGGTTGGAACCAACATTAGCCTATTTGCCATTTCCCATTTGGGATATTCCATTTTTGACCTTATACCTTTCTGTACACTGTCCCCATCCACATCTGGAAACTCTTGCTCCTTTACTTTCGTTCCCTATGAGAGGACTTTTCTGATTGCCTCGTTTAAGTGGTCCATCCCCCTTCCCACCCGAAATTACTTTGTATTTTTTCTCTGTATGTAACAGTAACATTCTATATGTGACATTAACATGGATGTATTTTGTATTTCTCTTTAATGTATATGTGTTCCTTCCCTTTGGTAGAATGTAAGCTCTTTAAAGGCTAGTAGGGCCTAGTACAGGACCTGATGTACGTCAGGAGCTTAAATATGTAGTTGAAAAGGCTTTAACTGTGTGCTTGTCGAATGGAACAGCATCAGCTTTCTCTTAGTCTGCTTGGCTCAAAAGTTCAAATTGAAGGGATTTAGGAGTTTATTTAGTCACAGCTTGCTTCCCTGTACTCCTCCCCTAAACACTGCAAGTATTCCTGACAGGCGGTCATCTTGCATAGGTGGAACAATGGAAAGAGGGCTGGGCCTGTCGGTAGGAAGACCTGAGTTCAAATTTGTCCTCGGACACTTACTAGCTGTGTGACCCTGGGCAGGTCACTTAAAATTCTCTTTGCCTTAGTTTTGTCAACTATAAAATGGAAGATACTTATAATACTACTTATCTCCCAAGACTATTATGAGGATCAAATGAAATAATAATTTTAAAGTGCCTAGCACAGCACCTGGCATATAGTAAGCACTATATAAATGTTAGCTATTGTTATTGTTATTATATCTCCATTACTCTGGGACTGGGGTGGTACGTAGTGAAGAACACAGTGGAAAGAATACAACTCTGAAATCAAAGGACCCGAATCCAACCCTTTTTCTGAGATGTGCATGACTTTGGGCAAGTCACAGTCTGCCTGATCCTCAGTTTTCTCATCTATAAAATGATGGGGTTATAAAATGATTAAACTAGATGACTTCCGAGGTCCCTTCAGACTCTACGTCTGTGAATCTGTGACCTGCTCATAGATTCTTTGAAATTTAAAAAAAAATTTAATTTTAATTTTCTTTTAAATTCTTTTCCCTTCAATCCCAAGATCAGCCAGCAATTTATTTAGCCACTGATCAATTCTTTCTTTGAGCCAACTATTTCATCTACTATGTACTTCCTCTTCAGTGCCAAAGCTGTACGTTAGGCCCTGCTTAGTTTACGTTTTGAATGACTGCAGTTATCTAGCTTATTTCAGTTTCTTGCCTTTTGTTCTTGCATCTCATATAATATACTCGCAGCAAATTAATTACCATAAAAGTCTGCGTGCACCATGTCACTAACAAACATTAAACGGTTTGCTGTCATCCAAGAAATAAGATGTAGACATCTTGATCTGTCATTTAATCCCTGCCGTATCTGGCAACCTGTTATCCTCACAACCATATACAGACATGTCAATCGTGATTATTTCAGCTTTCATAATTTTTGCACCATTTGGAATGCCCTCTTGTGCTTTTCTCTTTCTCTTAATCTTACTCAACTTTCAAAGCCCAGTTTAAATTCCATCTTCCCCATCAAGCTTTATACTACCATTCCAGTCTACTTTGATCTCCACCCTTCTCTTTTAAAATTAAGTTTTCTTTTTTTTTAATATGTACTTAACATTTTCACAAACAGAAAAGGAGGATTGTATTGTCTTATAAATAGAAGGATTGTGAATCTTATATGCCTTGTTTAAAAATGTATGTATCATATATATTAACTTTAATATGAAGTACTAACATTATTCAGTTTGTGTCTCTGTCTGAACTTGTTTTGCTTTTGTTTCTTATTTTAAAAAAATGACTATTGCTGTATACCCACTCCCCACAACGCTCCCTTCCAAATAAAAATCCTTCCTTGTAATAATTGTGTATAGTCAAACAAAACAAATTCACATTTTTTTGTCTGAAAATGTGTTCTATTCTGCACCTCTGATGTTATGTGGGAAACACACTTCATCATTAGTCTTCTGAAGCTGGGACTGGTCATAGCAATTGATCAAAGTTGTTTTCCTTTACATTTTTGTACCTCTTTTTTTTTTTTTAAATTTCTTTAAGGTATTACAGCCTTTGCACCTCCCTCCCTTCCTCGCAACTGACATTTTCCTTTTTTTTGGTCATCTTTGCTACTTGTGAGGTAGAACCTCAGGGTCGCTTTAATTTGCCTTATTCTTTTTATTAGTAATTTGTATTTTTTATATGTTAATCATTTGCAAACTTCATTTGAAAATTGTGCACTTGAATCCTTTGGCCATTTATCTATTGGGAATAGCTCTTATTCTTATATGTTAATTTGCTATATATAGGATATTTGAACTATATCAGAGACATTGCTGTAGACTCCCCTCCCCCCCCAGTTAACTATATCTCTTCAAAATGATTGTTTGTGCAAAACCTTTCAATTTAACGTAATTAAAATTGTCCATTAAACTTTTGTGATCATCTGTATCTCTTTTTTTGTTAAATACTCCTATTTCCTTTCCTTCTCCTCTGATTTGTTTATGGTATAACCTTTTATGTCTAGGTCATGTATCTATTTAGGGCTAGTGTTACATGTTGTGAGATTATGATCTAAACCCAACTTCTGCCACATTTCTTCTCCACAAGCTTCCCTGTAGGGAGTTCAACTTGGTGTCCCTGAGTTTATTGAACACTATGGTACTATTTTTGATTGCTTCTGAGTATTATTACCTAATCTGTTCAGTTAATCAATGTTTCTATTTATTAACCACCAGAAAACTTTTGATCATTGCTGCTTTGTATCATAGTTAGAGATCTGGCATTTTTAGCCTGCCTCTTTCTTCCTTTTTTTCTACTATTTCCCTTGAGATGCTAGATCTTTTGTTATTCCAGATAAATTATTTTGTGTAGTTCTATAAAGTTACTCACTGATTGTGTGATTGGTATAGCATTGACTTTTAAATTTTATGAATGAGACCCAACCATGTGCAATTACTCTCCAATTATTCATTTTCATTAAGTACTGTTAAGCATTGCTGTGCAATTGTATTTGTGTAATTACTATAGCAAGTAATTATTGGCAAGTAGATACATACTGTAGGTATTTTCAGTGGAATTAATTTTTCTATTTTTTGAGTGATAAGCAGAAAGGTTGCTGATTTTGTGGGTTTATTTTATATCTTGTTGCTTTACTAGTTATTAAGTGCTTCAGTATACTTTTTAGTTGACTTATTCTTCCCTCTTCCTCATCTCACATCACTCTGATGCCTTCAGCCACTACCTCCTCCTTTACCCTTTTCATATAAAGAGTGGCCTTTTTTCTTGCCAGCATAAACTCTTCTACATGTACCCTGGATCCCCTTCCATCCTGTCCTCTCCAGCAGACTGACCCCTCTATCATCCCAGCTTTCACCTTCAGTCTCCCCCTTTACCAGTTGCTTCCTTTATTCCTACAAACACATACATGTCTTTCCCATCCTCAAAAAACTCTCCCTTGATTGGCCATCCTTGTTAGTTATTCCATCTCTCCTCGCTTTCTTGGCTAAACTCCCTGAGAACACATCTATTGTGTTTTTATTTCCTTTCCTCTTTTAACTTTGTAGTGTCTTCTGACCCTATGCTTCAAATGAAATTGCTCCCTCCAAAGTTACAAATTTGTCTCTTAAATGCCTAATCTATCTTAACCCTTACCTCTTTCTGACCACTTTGTAGACTTTGACACTGTTGGTCACCCTCTTCTTGATAGTCTCGAGGTTTTCTTGATGCTACTTTTTGGATTCTCCTCTTAACTGCTGCTTCTGAGTCTTCTTTGCTGGATCTTCATCCAAATTACATCAACTCACCATGGGTGTCCTCCAAGGCTCTGTCCTGGGCACACTTCTCTCCTCCTATATTTTTTCTGTTTGGTGATCTCATCGGCTCCCATGGATTCAAATACCTTTTTTTATGCAGATTATTTTTAGATTTGTTTAGCATTAACCTCTTTCCTCATCTCTAGCTTCAAATCTCCAACTGCCTATTGGACATCATAAACAATAAGTCCAAAACTGAACTCATTATGTTTCCCTGCCAGCTCTCTCCCTCTAACTTCCATATTACAATCAAGGGGTCCACCATTTTGCAGTCACTCAGGCTCAAAATCTAGGTGTCATCCTTAATTCTTCACTGTTTCTCCCCTCCCACATCCAATCAGTTGCTAAGTTTTATTGTTTCTACCCTTGTAATCTTTCTTAAAAATGCTCCCTTCTCTCTAAACATGGTACCTGGTACATCAAAGTGCTTGCCCACTGATCAATTATATTTAAAAATTTTTTTTATTTTCCTTTTATTTTTCAAGTCACTGGGGTGTATATGTCTTAGTGTGTACATACACACTATCTTGGATTGGAGCATCTTATTGAGTTCTTAGTAGAATGTCTCTTCATTCTTGGCAACAGATATCCATACATAACATACAATTATCTTCATTGTGGTCTTATGTTCATCATGAGAGCTCATGGGATGTGTACACTTTTGAGTTCATGAAGAAAACAAAACAACTCTATCAACTCCTTTATTTGCCTCTCCAAAGAGTACTCAAGAACCATCCTTCCACTTAGTTACAACTTATTGATTTCTAGTTTCATTTCTAGTGAGAATGATATTGCTCTTCTATTTGTATATTGACATGGTAACTGGGATAAAATTTCATTCAGAGTGAAACTCAGAATAAGACATTAATTTAAGTCAATATTTAGAAAATCTAAAAACTTTGATTCTTAGCACCTTTCCTCACTACTTCACTGCCACCATTACAGAAATGGAAAAGAGGACCATTTTTCTTTGTTTCACTGACTGCCGTGGTCTAAGAACTCATGATGTACATACTGTATCATAGGAACTTTACCTGATACTGTGAACCAAGCGTCACCAGTGTGTCATGGTGCAATTAAGGTTTCTGGTAAGTTACAGACTTAAAAATTAGGATCTGAAAAAGTACATTCAAGAATGTAAAAGACACAATTAAAGTGAACTTTGGAAAGTCTCATAGGATCATAAGATACTGAGCCAGAAGGAACCTTAGAGGTCATCTAGCCCAAACTCCCCAGAAGGAACCTTAGAGGTCATCTAGCCCAAACTCCTTATTTTAAACATAAGATTCAAACTTATGTTCATCAACATTTCCTTAGAATTTCCTGGTCCTTCTGTATTTAGTATCATGTATCTCTTCCTAGTATGTTGGAGAAACAACTGGCCATCCTGGGCTGAAGAACAATAAAGCTTAAAAATAACTAGAAAGTTGTATATGTGTTATATATAGTTTTCTTTTAAAAAGGAACCAAAAATATTATGGCTCACTTTTAAATTTATTTTGCCATGCTGTCAAGAAATTTAGAAACATTAGAAAAAATGTTAGAAAACTAAAGATTGAAAATTTGCTTTTTATTTCAAAGTCATAAATAATGGAAGCATAGTTCAGACCATTTACTAGACATATTATTTTTCAGTGACTTCTGATGTTAAAGATTTTATCTCTGAAGGTCTTTAAACAGCCCAAGATGATACTGAGATCTTGACTGGCAGGTATGGCCTCTTCAATTTGTACAGCATTAGAAATCCACAGTGAAAGAACATATTTCTCTGACATGTTTTACAGATAGTAGAAGTATATTTTTAGCAGCATCAAACAGGACAACTTGTTTCACATCTCCATTTTTACATAAATGCAGCAAGTATGTCAACTCATATTTAAAGAGAAGGGGAAAACAAAAGAAAAACCAAAACTCAATGGCACTCCTTGTCCATGGAAATTTTACATAAAAGTTTACTAATGTCCATGTTATCAAATTTTCTACAGATGTCTTTTAAATTATTTTTGAGACACAGTGTATGAAACACTTTTACACAAGGATTCAGTAAACAACAATAAATATCATTTTCCCTTTTCAAAACAAAAACTACATTTTTGGGGGAGGGAGTAGGGCTAATTTCTACACCATATTTTTAGTATGTTTTGAAAGGATTAAAAACCATGGGAAGTGTATTTATTACATACTAGGCCCTAACTACACATTTTTTAAATCTAGTTACCAAAGACAAACAAAATGGATTTCAATTAAATTGCTCAAATTTAGTGAGAGCAGGTGCCTGTGGCAGGTGGACAATATTAAAAGTTTCTTTAAAAAAATTAGCAATTTCATTAAATAAAAACCAAGAAAAACCAACTGCCATTTCTCTTAAATGTTAAGTTGAAGCCTGATATGTGCTGCCATGTCCTGTACACCCAAGCTGCTTTAGCTATAATAGCCTCATTTTCAGAGTGCATGTAAATGCCATTAATGGTGCTCTATTCCCTCATGAGTCTTGTTGGGTCCTCTTCTGTGAGGCTTTTCCCTGAGTCATGTATTTACTGGAAAGGCTGCCTACAGTGGAGAAAAACACAAACAAATCACGAATTATTCACTTTGCAATTAGCAAAATTACTTTCTACTTTTAATCATTTGCATCAGGGAGTTTGGCCTTCATTTCAAATCTTCACATGACTAGAATTATAAATGTTTCAAATATGAAAGGTTAGCTATAATGAAACTTCTTTAAAATGAAGTCTGGTTGTCACTAGCACAATTTTATTAAATTTACAATTAGCTATTATGTTGGTGTGGAGAGAGACATGAGTGAGCTCTAATGGCTAAGTACAAATAGATATGTACAGACTGGTATATAAGGAGAGAGAAAAGAAATCATCTTGTTTGAAATAAATATCCTGTACCAGTACTTTTCAGAAAAAGGTTAGAAGAACAGAGCTATGATGACAACTCACTGGGAAGCAGGTGGGAACAAAAGGAAAGATTTTGTTGCTTCCTCTGAATCTATAATGAGGATTCCTATTCTCATCCTTATAACACCATTGAAAAGGGAAGAGAAGCATAACACAGTAAGAATCTCAGCTGTGATATAAAAATTAAGAATTAATATAATATCCATCTGCAAGAAATCTTCAGTCTTTCTTGAATGAAGGCCTAATCAAATCTTCCTTAAATGGAACACTTACTCATATAGTACTTAGTTTCCCAGGGTATGAAGAAGGGTTGGACAGTACTTGCACATATCAAACACTTAATATATGCTTTTTGATTGATGGTAGATTGTTAGAGGTAGCTTATGGTGGTCAGAGTAAGAGTGGGAATATCTTTATGTTCATCAAACGAAGAGGTGTCCTTTTAATTTACTATTAACCAGCCTGAAAGTGGGAGGAGTCATTAGATGGAGTGGTTAGGTGAAAGCCACCTTCTCCAAGAGTACTGGCTCATAAACATTGGTCTTGGTATAGGAATTCTAAAACTCTTACTGAAACTATGTCTTTTTGTTCACCATTGCTGTACAGTTTCATCTTTTGTTTCACAATTTCTTTGTATGTCTCTCTATGTTTTCAGGTATCAACAGGAGTCTAGTAAGGTTGCCCTCTCTCTTCTACTATTACTTGATTTCTTTTCTTTTTTTTTGGACTGGACCAGCATTTCCTTGACCTGCTCTTTTTTTTTTTAATTTTTAGGCAACTGTGGTTAAGTGACTTGCCCAGGGTCACACAGCTAGTAAGTGTCAAGTGTCTGGTCTGAGACCGGATTTGAACTCAGGTCCTCCTGACTTCAGGGCCGGTACTCTATCCACTGTACCACCTAGCTGCCCCCTTGACTTGCTCTTATGAATGCCCTAAAATGCAGCACCCAAGTTCAGGTATCATCTGACCATGGTAAAGTAGAGTTGGAAATATCACATTCCTGTCAACTGTTAACACCTCTCTTTACACAGCCTAAGACCACATTAACTCTTTGGCCTGCTGTATCACACTGTGATTCTTTCATGAGGAATAAATGCAATATTCTTTTTGGACAGCAGAGAGGCATGGAAAAGGGTACTTTATTCAAAATCTGTTCCTTATGTGGATGAATTAAGTTATCCTTTCCTGGCTCTTTTACCCTTGCAAAAACTTCCTAGGCCCAACAAGAGTTCATGGCTCAAATGTAATTATGAATAAGATGCCCAGAATATTGTATTGCTACTTCAGTAAAACATATGGAGTAAGACTACAAATGATTTACTAATCACTTAAAAATCAATCTGCTCGTCTTATCTTGGTGAATTAGACTTTTAGAAGATGGTAGAATGAAAAGTTGCCAGGAAGCCAGTCTCCTCACATCTTCCTCAAAAACAACAAGCTATAAAAATATAAAACAGATAAACATGAAACAACATTCCAAACCAGAAGGTAGCAGATACAAAAAAGATGGGAAAAAACTCCATCTCACAAGATATCCCAAGAGATATCTTCAAATCAATGAATGATGTGCTTATAAAAATTTAATCAATAATTACCATTAGCAAGAATATCATACCAGGAAATAAAAGGACTTTGCAGAAATCAAAATGTCTCTGGAGGACCTAAAGGTAGAACAAAATGGTGCTAAAAATAATGGGAGTTAGGGAGAGAGAGAGAGAGAGAGAGAGAGAGAGAGAGAGAGAGAGAGAGATGACCAAATGAAGACTATAATAGGATCTGGAAAACATCAGAGAGAATGAAGAGCATGGAATCATAGATTTAGTGATGAAAGGGACATTAGAAGTGAGTCCAAGCACCACATTTTATGGATAAGAAAACTGAAGTCAGATGACTTGACTCAGGATCACACAGCTACTAAGTGTATGAGATGGAATTTGAGCCCAGTTTGTCTTGACTATAAATCCAGCATTCTATCCAGTAGAACAGAGGTGTCAAACATGTGGCCCAACAATCTTCCTAAATGTGGGCTGACCCGGAATAAAATGTAACTGGTAAATATTTAACAAAATAAAGATATAATAAAACATAGATATTATATTTCAAAACTAAATCAATATGCATCCTGCAGGGATTCTTATGTATAGGAGGCCCCTATTTCTAAATGAGGTTAACACCACTGCACTAGACCATAATGCAGGAAGCACATGATGAGTCTGGGAAATAGATGTCTTGGAAGCATGACATAGTACTGATTGAGGACTTAAATTAGCCAGATATCTACTATAGCACTCTTTCTCTCTCCAACTAATAATTTAACTAGCAGAGAAGGCTAATGCTTAACCCATCACCCACCTACCCACACCCACACACTCAGTACCTATTTCTTTGCAGCCACCATGAGCTGGCAGGGCTACATTAGCAGACCCATAGGCTTGCAACAGAACTCAACCTCTGCCCTTCTCAGGGTCTCCAGAAAATGAAAAGGCAGCAGTGCTCTGAGCTATAAGAGTATTCA
Organism: Phascolarctos cinereus; assembly: GCF_003287225.1. Classification (NCBI taxonomy): domain Eukaryota; kingdom Metazoa; phylum Chordata; class Mammalia; order Diprotodontia; family Phascolarctidae; genus Phascolarctos; species Phascolarctos cinereus. The sequence continues at coordinate 251,561,177 of NW_027555847.1, forward strand.
GCTATAGAACTGAAGAAGAAAGGGAATTGAGACAGGGCACCAGTGTGTGTAGTATGTATGGTGCTCCCCTAAACTTGAGAAAAAGTAGAATGGCATTTAGTTGGGTCTTGTTCTGTCCCCCTAGAAGTTACTTGGAGCAGGCAGTGAGGTCAGTAAAATGCAATTGCCCAATGTGGGAGAAGGCTAAGATAGCTTTGAGGTCTAGCCCCAAGGGAAACTGCAAAAAAAAGGGGAAAGAGTCAGAAAGTGAGCAATAAGGAACTATAAAGAAAAAAAGACTGAAATTACCCAAGACCTGAGGAGGTAGAAACTCAGTTAAAGATGTTCTTCATCCTCCTTGATGTTTTACAGATTCTACTATATTCTTCATATTGCTCATCTCTCTCTCCCCCTCAATCCCATTATTTCCTCATTATTTTTAGCACCATTACATTCTACCTTTAGTTCCTCCAGATATATTTTGAATTCTGCAGGGTTCTTTTATTTCCTGGAATGATTTTCTTGCTAATGACAATTCTTGATTAAATTTTTATAAGCATAGCATTCACTGACTTGAATTCACTGACTCTTACAATATCTTGCAAGATGAAATGCTTTTTCCATCTGAACTTTAAATTTGAGCATAAGCAGATAAACCAACAGGAAAGATATGACAGAAGGTAATATGATTTCCAGATCAGCTAAGCAAATGTAAACATCTCTGAATAAATATTGTAAGACAAAGGAAAATGAATTAACATCTAATAATGAAGTAGAGGCCTCTGTGGATTCCCAAGACAGCATGGAATCACAGCAGGACATTTCCAAGTGGTATAAAAGAAAAATAAGAACTGTGAAAGCAGCAGTATAGGAAAAACCTGAAACCAGAGTGGCAAACTTCACCAAAGAAACAAAAGGAAGACAACTGATTGGGAATGCAAACACACAGCAGTGAAGGACAATCTGGAATTAGAGAAGCAAAAACCAATAACATTAAAAGACTATATGATCTGACTTCATATGTACTGTATTTCTTGCCTTCATACTAGGTAGCGGAGGGTACAGAGGGCGAGAATTTGGAACTGAAAAAATTAAAAGAATATATGATCTCTTTGCAAGCAAAGTATATTGATCTCAAAGATAAAACATACAGAAACAATTTTTTTTATTTTCAGTAATGTAATAAAATTAATTTTAATTAATTATAGGTCTCCCAGAAGAAAACACTGTAAGTTCAAAAACCTGAACATGGCAACATAAGAAATAATAAAACAAATCTATGCAAGATTTCTGAACACAGAAAACCCCACGTACCAATGGAAATAATCCACAGACTATCCACAGAAAAACAACAAGAACAATGCTGCAAACTCCAAGACACAGGATTAGATTTAACAATTCCACTCACAAAAAAGCAAATTCTCCAAGAGACTATGAAAAAACCTTTAAATATAAAGGAAATGAGCTTTTATTAACATAAGACTATTCTGAACCCACTAGAAAACATACAGGGGAATGGAATGCTATACTGGGATCTAAAGAGCAAAGGCGTTGAAGAAGCCACCCAAGGTGGCATACCCTGCAAATCTGAGCCATTGATTTAATTAATTTAAGAGGTGAACATTCCTACAAAGAAAACCACACATGGACAAACTATTTGCTTTTTAAACACCCTAGACAACAGAAATACAAGAAAGGAAAACAAATACAACTAAGGATGAGAAGAACAAAAAAAACCCCAGAGAGATAATCATTAAGCTTCTTTCTAAAATACACAAGGAGAAAAGGGTGAAAACAGAAGTCATATAGAAGATGAGATGGTTAGAGAAACAGACCTGAAACATCCTGGACTAAAATTTACAACAATGGACCTACAGCTGAATCAAAGATTTTTGTGGGACTAAACTGAAGAAAGGAAGAGTATGTAAAAAGGGAGAGGGGAAAAAGGAAAGAGAATTATGTTATGTACCCTAATCAAGTCAAAAGTTAATAATGAAGTGAAAATATATATGTATATATATATGTTCTGTAATCTCTCAGGAAGAAGAAACCCAGTAGAACAGGTGAAGAGATGAAGAGAAAAACTGAAACAGGGAAAAGACAGCAATATTGTTTCAATGGTAGGAGAAGGCCCACTAAAGAACATTCCTGTGGGGGAAGAGAGAGATTCTACAAATGGAGATGGAGACTTTATGTTGGCTATAACTATAGGGATTTGGTGCTTATATGCCTTCCTCATCCTGGGGGCAACTGACACCCACTAGAGTGACAGAGCATGAAGCCAGAGAGGATATTTCATAGTAAATGGGAAAAACACAATGATCACAGGGAGGTCAAAGGGTGGTAGTGAACTACACAATCAGGAAATATGAAAATTTCTATCATGGTGGAGAGTTCCAAATTCTCTATCACTTGTCTGAATTATGCTAAGAGTGAGATACAGTAGAAAGAGAGACTGTGTGGAGAACAAGCTCCATAAAGCAATAACCAAGAAACTGTCTAGAAGAAGGAACCCAAAGCAGATACACTAGAAATGTTAATTCCATGAAGAACAGAGATTAAAGAAGGGTTACAAATTAAGAATAAAAGTCTAGAATAGACAGAAAATGAAGATAAACAATGAAGAGAAAAACAGACATAAATTATTTTTTAGAAAAAGATGCAGAAAATGAAATTTAAAAACTAAATATCAAAACATTCTAAAGGAAAGGAGGGCGGGAGAAGGATGTTACTCAACTACTTAATTGAGAGGGAGAAAACAGAATTTGATAATAAGATATAAGGAAGAAAAGGAAGCTAATCAGGAAAACTCCAAAACTAGGAAGGGATAACAAATGGCCTGTATGTGTGTGTGTGTGTGTGTGTGTGTGTGTGTTTGGTTGAGCAAAAGAGAGCTGTTGGGAATAGGTTTGCCTTAAAGAACATTAAGCTAAAATGACCAAAGTAACAAAATTTACAGAAGGGTAAATAAGTGTAATTTGAAAGGAAAAAAAAAGTTAGAGACAAATGGAGGAAAATATAAGCTTAAGTCTCATCATTTTCAATGTAAAAAGATGAACAGTCCAATATAATGAAAAAGACTGACAGACTGGATTAAAACCCCCCCTTGCAATCTGTTCCTTATAAGAAACACAACTTAAAAACAAAGACATACACAGAATGGAAAAGAGAGACTAGAAAAAAATTTGCTTTGCATCACATGCATCCAAAAAAGCAGGAATAGCAGTCATACTATAGACAAAGCAAAAACAAACACTCAAAATATAAAAAGAGATAAATAAGGAAACTTTATTTTAATGAAAGGAATAAAAGACAACAAACCAACATCGGCATTAAACTTATATGCTTCAAATAACTTAGAATTTAAATCGATAAAAGAAAAATTGAATTACAAGAAGTCACAGATAGTGGCAAGACATTTTAACGTCCCTCTCTCAGTTTTGGACAAATCTAACAGAATGACGAGCAAAGGGGAAATAAAGAACTAAAAAACTGCTGGAGAAACTAGAGCTAAAAGATTTATAGTATCTTCTAAATGGGACAGATTAAACGATTTATATATTTTTCAGCATCACATGGAATTTTTACAAAAAACTGATCATGTATTATGGTACCGAGACATTTCAAATAAATGTAAAAAGGCAGAAATGTTAAATACATCTTTTACAAACCACAAGCCAATAAAAATAGTAATCTGTTTGGGGAGTTAAAACAAAAGACCCAGATATGAACAGAGATTTAACAATGAAATCTTAATTGAGTTGGCCAAAGAACAAATCATAAAAACAATTAACAGCTACGTGAAAGAAAATGATAATGAAGAAACAACGTACCAAAATTTCTAGAATGCAGCTAAAGCAGTCCTCAGGAAAAAAATCATATCCCTACAAAAATACATTAACAGAATAGAAAAGGAAAGGATTAATGAACTGAATATGCACTCTAAAAAAGAGAAAGCCAACAAATTAACCTAAAATAAGCCCAAAAGAAGATATTAGAATTAGAGGACAGACTGATAAAATGGAAATCAAAAAAGCTACAGAAATGATAAAACCTAAAGCTGGTTCTTTGTAAAGGCTAATAAAATTGATAAAACTTTAGCTAATCTGATTAAAAAGAGGGCAGAAAAATCTAAACAACAAAATAGCAAATGAACAAAGAGAAATTACTATGTACAGCAATATTCTAGCAAAACCGAGAACACAGGGGGCAGCTAGGTGGCGTACTGGATAGAGCGCTGGCCCTGAAGTCAGGGGGACCTGAGTTCAAATCTGGCTTCAGACCAAACACTTGACACTTACTAGCTGCGTGACCCTGGGTAAGTCACTTAACTTCAATTGCCTAAACAAAACAAAACACAAACCCCCAAAACAACCTGAGAACACAAAAGAAAACAGAGAAATACTTTCAAAATTATAAAATACCCATAAAGAAGATAAAATAGAATCTTAAATCTCAGAAAAAGAAATAGAACTAGCTGTAAAGGCACTATCAAAGAAAAACACACCCAGTCCTTATGGATTCACAGGAGAATTCTATTAAAGTTTTAAAGAATTAGTAGCAATACCACACAAATATTCTCAAAAGCTGAGAAAGAAACCCTATCCAATTCCTTTTACAAGATAAATAGAAGCCTAATTGTAAACCAGGGAGGGATAAAGCACAGGAGAACTATAGAGCAAAATCATTAATGAACATCTATTAAAAAATTGTCAGCAATAAAATTAACTATATTAAAAAGAAAAAAAATCCCAAACTAAATGATTACCTCAACAGATACATGAAAATCCTCTGAAAATGTACAACACACACTTACGCTAAAAACCCTGCAAAGTATAGGTATAACAGCATCTTGTTTTAATATCATAAAAAGTATCTACCTCAAACTAAAAGCAAGCATCATATACAATTGAGATCAAAGCAATATACTTTATAGAACTCAATAAACTAGCAATAAAAATCATTTGGAAAAATTAAACATATCAAGGGGAATGTTGAAAAGAGGCAGGTATGAAGAGAAAACATCACATCCAGACCTCCAGCTACGTTATAAAGTACCAGTCTTCAAAACTATTTGGTATTGGCTAAAAAGAAAAAAGACAAGTATAACAATGGAACACACAAGGCAGAATCAGAAACAATGGAATTCCATTACCTAGTACTTGATAAATTGGAAAGCATAAATTATTTGGGAAACAACTCCCTATTCGATAAAAGCTGCTGAGAAAATTGGAATGCAGTCTGATAGAAATTAGGCTTAAAAGCAACACTCCAAAAAATATTACACAGTATATTACATGGAGATATAACCTTAACATTAAAAAAATCGCATTACAGAAGAAATTAGAAGAAAAGTACTTCAAATACCTTTCATAACAACTATTGGTAGGAGATGTAGTCTTAACTAAATGAGGAATAGAGGCAATCACAAAAGATAAAACTGATAACTCTGATCACATGAAAATGAAAACCTTCTGCACAAACAGAATTAATGCACCTAGGAAAAGGAAAGTGGCTCAATGGGAAAAAAATCTTTTATCAAATTTCTGTGATAAGGGTTTTTTATACTTTCTCTCTATACACAAACACTCATATATATGTATATATAAATAATTAGTGCACATATATGTATATTACCAAAAGCCATTTTCCAATAGATAAGTAGTCAAAGGATATGAATAAAATTTGCAAAAGAAGAATTTCAAACTACTAGTACTCACATGAAAGAATGATTCAAATCATTAATATAAGAAATGAAAATCAAAACAATCCTGAGATTTTACCTTACACATTGCACACTGGCAAAATGATCAAAAGATAGTAATAGTCAATGTCGGAGGGGTTGTAGGAAAATAGGAACACTAATGCACTGGTGGTGGAACTGTGAATCAGTACGTGAAGAGACACTTTAAGATGAAGTACATCTTGTTACTGTTTCTGACTGTTAATTTTCTGACTGCAGTATAATTTTTACACGAGGGTAGGTTGTGATTACGGGTGTACAAGAACGCAGGCTCATGTATTTCTGCTATGGTTACACGTGAAACTATAAGAAGACTGTGAAGCCGTAGACTCATTATTTGTGTGTATTAGAGGTCAACCACGGATATGTATGAGTGAAGTTTTTTGTTTCTGTGCTGTAGGATAGGAATGAGAATGTGGGTATCGGCTGTGATCACCAGGTATGTTTGTTGTAGAAGAGATTGTTCTGGTATGGCTTGGACATCTAAGGTCCTTTCCAATGCTGAGATTCTGTGAAATTCTTAAAACACATAAAAACTTGTTGAGCTTCTTTCACAACCAGAGAGATAAAAAAAAAATCAAAACAACTTTTAAGATATACCAAACCGAAGTATAAAAAATGGCAAAATTAAAATATGGACGGAGTGGCAGGAATACAGGTGCTCTTATTACACTGCTGTTGGTAGACTAGTGTAAGTGCTTTGGATAAGAACCTGGCAATATAAGGTAAGTGACAAGTCATGAGCTGTACAAAACTATCTAAAACTCCTTTATTTCACTATGAAGCGAAAAACTCTTAACAATGACTGCAGAATGGCTATATGAATTACAGAATATTAATGTACATGAATATTACTGTGCCATAAAAATGATGAATGTAAAAGGAGAAAGAAAGACTTCTATGAAATAATACAATACAAGATCAGAAGAAAAAGAATGCTACACATACAGATTACAACCATATTTTCAAAAAACCCCAAGTTAGTGACCAGAAGTGATACAAATTTTGGAAAGTGGCAGAAGATAAACATTTTGTTACTTTCAGAGAGAATGTGGGTATATTGGAAGAAGTGATGGGAGAGTGGTCTTGGATCCTGATGCAGATACTTCACCACCCTGTGAAAATAGGGTGACTCGTGAGCTCTTAGAAACTCAATTTCTTCTTTAGCAAAATATGGATAACAAGGCCTGCACTGCCTACTATACAGAGTTGTTGGGAAGAAAGCATTCTGCAAATTTTAAGGAGTTATAGAAATGCCAGTTATTATAATTATATCATATTGTTTTAATTTAAACATAGTTTAATTTAACAATTCTATTTGTATTATTCAATGTTTAACAATTAAAAATTTTTTGGCATTTATACTAGTATTCAATTGTTAAATACATAATTAAAATTCTTTTCTCTTTCAGTTTTTACTGATTTAAAACCTAAAAACACAGGGAATTCCAAAATATAAAAGATGACAAATAACTATTTTTAGGTCTACAAACCCATGAAGGCACAATGAAGTATGAAATACAATGACATGCAGAGGGGATGCACTATTTATTTATCATGGAAAGCTTCTTATATTATCTCTACCAGCATCAAAAAGGTTGTATATGTTGATTTTAAGCTCTCCCTTTTAAAACATTCTGGATTTCTTGTACAAATTATCATGCTTCTACTTTTTATTCAAACTAATCTGCTTCTATTTGGCAGCTAGACCTGGTTAACAACGGATGCCTTTGCCCCAAAGTGACCTTAGTCCCCAAATAACAATTGTTACAATCTAAATGTTACAGAATTAGGAGAGTTTTTCTCTTGGTATATGTGGTATATGGTATAAGCATTAGCAATACTTGCTAATAATTAGTTTGGCCTATGACAAACATTTAAAAAACTTTGACAATGGGAATTTTAATTATGCAACTTTTCTGGAAAGTTTTTATATTGGTACATATGTAAAATAATTTATGAAGTAACCTTTTCGCATTTTCAATCCAGTAACAAATATATTCCATTGATCAGGCAGCCACACACAGGTTAAAATGAGATTTAATTTAACAATATCAGAGCAGTAAAGGACCTCAGAGTACATCTAGTTAAACCCAAATCTGAACAGGAATCATTCCTCTATTACATACATATCCCCATCAAATGATTATCTAGCCTGAAGACTTCTAACAAAAGGAAACCTAGTACCTCCCGAGGCAGTTCATTCTACTTCTGCATAGCTCTAATAAAGATATTTTTTACTTTAAACCTAAATTTACCCCTTTTTAAACTTCTATTCACTGCTCCTACTTCTGCATTCTAGGGTCAAGTAAAAAAATCCACTGCCTCTTCCAATGCTAGCCCTTCAAATGGGAAATGTTTATTAGGTGTACCAAAAGTATTCTCTTCTTCAACCTAATATTCCCAGTTCCTTCAACTGATCTTCATCGGGAAAAAACCCAAGACTCTTCCCCATCTTGGTTGCTTTCTTTTGGCCACTTACCAACTTCCTAAAACGTGGTACACAGAACTGAACACAATACTCCACAATGTGGCCAAATGTGGTCTAACTAGGGCAAGGCACAGCAGCATTATTACTTCTTGACTCTCGGACACCATGTGACTCTTAGTAATGTAGCCTAAGACTGCATTAAGTTTTTGGCAAATATTTCACACTACTGATTCATTTTGAGCATGCAGTCCACTAAAAGGCCCAGATGTTTTCAGATAAATTGACATGTACAAAGCTCAGTACCTTTTCAAGGATCCGTTATTCACTTGTAATATAAGTACCAAAATCTCACTGCTTCAAGAAAGTAGACAAATTTTAAGAATTTCTTTAAAAATATGCATTTAGATTTAAGAAATCAAAAGCTAGGCTGTAAATTTTAAATCAGATATTGACCATATGCTCTATTTGCTTGCAAAATTTTCCTCTTCCCTTTCATTTTATGAAGGTAGTGGGAAAGGAGATAATATAAGCACCTGATTTCTGGCTTGCTGCTAGTCTTTGTAATTTTTCTTAATCTTTGAGAGTCTCATCCACTGTTACTAAAAAAATAAAGGACAAAATTAATTGGAATTGATCCTGTGAGAATTCCTTCATTTCTTTTCAAGATCAAGCTTAGCATTTAAATTCAATATTAATATTTGAATAAAGGTTTAAATACCTTTGACTCTAATCAAAGAACTCTCATGGCAGCAGTTCCAGCTCCCAGCTGGCTTCCCCCCATGGTCTGCAGGGCCTAACATTCTTGAAGCTCATTCCAAGAGACTTAGCAGAAAGATAATAAGTAATTGAGCGTTAACTTCTATTTCTCTTTCTTTATAAAAGAAACCTAAAAAGTAAGCAACTACTTATTCCTTTAGGTTAAAATATTTGTCCTGGCAAGTATATATAATGTGGTGATGGCAATGGCAGCTGTTCTTTCAGAAGCAGGAGAAAAAAGTGGAGAAATAGTAGAATAGGAAAAAATGGGAGAGCAGAAGGTTTACTCAAAGAAAAAAAAATATCACGGTGTATGTCAGTATATGTTAAAATGAAATGAATTACAAAAATCCACATACCTGATTGGGGACTCAAAAATATTTTTGCTTTTTGTTTCTTTTTTTCTTCATGTAAATGAATTGCCTAAAAAATACATGCAAGGTGTATTGATCATATGCACAATGAAAGCTCATTGAAAGAACCAACATTTAAACTATATAAAAAAGTGGTCGAAATAGATTATTTGTGTCGAAGTTCTGTAACTTTTACTCACATAACTATTAACTTTAAAGTCCACCCTCCCTTCCCACCTGCCATTGTACAATCCCAGAGAAAATAAAGAAATATAAGCTATAATTTATACTTGGATGGCAAAACATAGGTATGTGAAATAAAAGAACACATTAAAGCAGTGATTTTTAAAGTATGTTCTGTAGAATCCTTTTAGGGGGGTCTGCAAGGTCAAAGGTATTTTCAAATTCTATTAAGATGTTACTTCAAGCAAAACAATATACAGCAACATGTTGCGTTATATAGATTTAGATTAAATGTAGAAACCTATGAGAATCCAGCGTTCTCCTATTAAGCTTGCCATTAAAGAAATCTGTAAAAATATGTAAAGCAATGCTACCCTTCTCACAAAGTATTTTTGTGTTGGAAAATTCAGCTATTTTTTCGTAAAAATATTATGTTAAAGTTTATTGTTGTTATTTTAAAATGAATTGAAAAATATTTGAAAGATTATCAGTTTTAGTTTTAATATGGCAAATATTAATACAGGCCACATAATCAAACACTCTTTGGGGTCGTCAGTATTTTTAAAGCATGTAACAGGATCTTGTGATCAAAACGTTTGAGAATTGCTGCCTTAAAGCATCATACCATCTTCTAAAGCCTCCCTCTCATTCTTCATCATGGCATGGAAGGGAAGCTTGGTCCTTGAGGGCCAGGACAATAGAGAACAAGCACTGCTATGCCCTACACTATACTGAAAAGTGTTTAGCATGAACCCTCTTAACCAGAGGAATAGTCTGGCTACTGTTGGGACCAACTTGTCTGGTAACAGTAACTCTTAGATCATCTCCTCAGTAATAAACGGCTTGTGACCTGCTTTAGGGCAAAAAACACCTACAGGAATGTAATTGTGTGTCCTTGTTTCACTGAAATATAAAGCTCCTGATAAGCAACTACAAAATGAAATGAAGTACTGAGGGGATACAGTGGCTTCTTGGGAATTCCGACCGATGTTTACCTGACTGAGTTTGCCGGTTTGTTTCAAGGGACCAGGGGAAGAAGACCCAAACACACCATCCGATTTAGACATACCTTTAAAACAAAGAGTATTTGATGATTCTACTTTAAATAAAAAGCAGTGTCTCTGTGTTAAAAATTGTACATAAAATTTTCTGTCAAAGCAAAATTATCTTTTTCCTTGGGTACATAAGTGATATTTGTAAAGAGAATATAATTTTTTGAAAAGCTAATTAATTACTTTAAAATCAAAACATTTTATTGATGCATTTTTTGTTACTTCATCACATTAGCTTCTGAATAAATCTTTTCTCCTCCTTCACTCAGTAAGCCCATACATGATAACAAAGACTTAAAAGAGAAAAAAATAAGTGGGTCAGCAAAACCAATTACCAGCCAACCATATCTACCACTATATGCAATATTGCCCATAATCCCTCACTTCTGCAAGGAAGAAAGGGAGGTGTGTTTTTCAACTCTTCTCTGACTTGATCATTATAATTAGTTTTTAGTTTTGTTATTTGTTTGATTTAAAACTAATTTTTAATGGATCCCCATGGAATTCTAATGACTCTCCCATTCTTCAACCCCCCCCCCCACTGCTTAAGTGGCAATTTAGTATTAGAGATGATTAACTGGCTTAATTTAAAATTAAGCAATTCATATGGACTATGTATGTTTTCCACTAGCTTTCATTAAACAAATCAGAAGACCTCTATAACACTGGATAGAGGATTTATGAAAAAACATGCAGAATAAGACTATGCTGAAAGGTTGTGTTCTGAACTGGTGTAGGTAGTATGTACAACAATAAGATAAGAAGCTTGTTTCTGAAAATGAATAGTCTAATCACAGCTTCTACATAGTTTGCATGCTCTTAGCCAATAATAAGGATAGGAAAGACGACAGTAGAAAAGCATCAAATGGATGAAAGATATTCTTTTCCACTTCTAATGTAGTTAAAATAGGAACATGTATTGAAATTGATTATTTCCACCTATACCTGGTTCCAAGAAAATTCAGTAAGTAAAATTGTTAACATACTGTACCAATGAGGTGAGCATTTATTTCTTTTGTATAACATAAAGTACCAGACTTTGGAATGTTTCCCAACTGTGCATTCTACTGATGTATTCTTTATTATTTTAAAAAGACTGTTTAAAATGTATATTACCATTATAAAAGCTGTTTGTCCTAAAAGTTTTTATAATTACTAAACAAACCCCCCCAAAAAAACCCCCACCCCTCTCTCCTCTTCTGTCTCTTAAATCTTTAATCTTCTTCCTTATTTACTGGCTCCTTTCCTGTTGCCTACAAACATGCTCTAGGCTCCATTATTACTTAAAATGAAATAAAAAATAAAAACAAAAAAACCCTCCTACTCTTTACTTGACTCTAATACCCCCTTTCTTAAGCTATTTTCCCATAGTTCTCCTCTCTTTGACAGCCAAATTCCTAATAAAAGTTGTACATCCTAGTTCCCTCTTCTTTTCTCACTCATTTAATATGTAATATCACTCATTTTAATAATGTAATATGATAACTCTATAATATTATTTCCAAACTCATCATTGGCCATAATTTACTTATTTGGCCTAATGGCTCAAGTTAAAGCAAATACCTGAGTTTGAGAATTTCTAGAAAATTTATATTCAGGACAATGATATAATCATGAGCTTTACTACTATGATGTGATGCAGCAAGCAGGCAAAGCATATAAACAAAAAAGAGGTTTGTACTCTCCTGCAGGAAATTTACCCAGCCTGAGGGTGAGGGACACATGCGAGGGGGAAGGAATACACACCCAAAGTTGGGGTTCAGTGGCAAGTTTATATACTCTAAGTAAGAATGGGCTTCGTAGAGGACATGTGATTGGTGCCAAATGTAGAAGGGTGCATTCTTAATTAGACTGAAGTGTGGTAGAAAAGTTCTTGGGAGTTCTTTATCGATATCAGACTTAGCTTAGGGAGGGGGAGGTGATGGAGGGAGAAAATTCAGAACTCAACATTTAAAAAAAAATGAATGTCAAAATTTGTCTTTACATATAACGGGAAAAAATTAATTCTATTAAGAAAATTTTTAAAAATCAGGCTTAGGTGAAGCACCGGTAAAACTGGGAGTTTCTTAACTATGTGGGGCAGCAGAAGGAGAATGACACAAGGCCCCTGCAGCAGGTCAAGAGTACACCCAATCAAAAAGCTGCAAGCCTTACCCGACTGACACAGAATTAACAATGGAAAAATACTGACATTGGTTTTGTCCAAATACTTCTATGGGCATTATGATCACTTAGCATAAGTTACTTCATACTGGGAGTCCTATTTTCATTAATTATAACATCAAACTTTAACTGTAACATCTAACAATAACATCAAATGACATAATGTTTACAATTATCACAGTATGATAATTTTTTTTCAAAACATTTTACACTATATTTCCCTTCTTACATATAAAATTAGAGAGAAGCAGGATATTGGAAAAAAAAATTTTTGGCAACTGAGTCAAATTTGTGAGAATAAAAACCATTTCTCAGTTGATAAATGATCAAATGAATGGGCAGTTTGCAGAGCAAGAAATCCAAGCTATCAATGGCCGTATGTAAAAATGCTCTATATAATTAGAGAAATGCAAATTAAAACAACTCTGGGGTCCATAGCTGTTTTGTTACATCTAAAAGGAGGACAATGGTGATTAGTTTTACTTCATATTAATGTGGCTCATGTAGCCTGTAAGTACAGGAGCACTTATTAAGTATCTACTATATGTCAGGCACTGTGCTAAATGCCTACAGAAAATTTAAGTCAAAATTTTCACATGAGTAAAATCACTTATTTTCATTTGTAGGAAAATCACATTAAGAAATAGGATACTTGTGTATATGTGTATACCCACCCTCCCTTATTTCTTCTTGGGCTGTTCCACAAAGGTCATTTTTCTAATGGCTCTAAGAAGTGTACAGAAAGGTGCAATGGAGAAAAAGGAAAGAAATACTGCATTATTTTTCTTTCCCTAGCATCCACTTTGATTGTGATTCTTTTCTTACTGGTCTTACAAAACAGACTAGAATTTGTCCCTTGAACAAGATGGTCATGATAGAGCTATGGATATCATAGTTACTTTTATTTTTATTTAGTAGTTACTTAAGTATTTTTTTATTTATTTTATAGTGGTTATTTTTATAATAATTGCTTTTATGTTAATGCTTAGGAAAATTCTCATTACCAACAATTTTTTCTGTAGTCCCTAAAAAAGTAGAATTATGACAGCAAGAAAGTGCCTTCTACTTCAGTCCAGAATCTTTATTCAGAAATAAAAAAGAATACTTTCAAGAGAGATGGCTTAGTTTCCTCCTTCTAAGTTTACCAAATGCCTTGGCATTTTTGGTAAAACTGAAAAGAACGATATTAAATACAGAAACTTGAGCCTCTAATGGAAATGATCAACCCACTTCAAATATGTCAGGTGGGAATAATTTGGGCTACTTAATTATCACCAACAACAGCTGTTGCCTGCCTCTCCTCCCCTTCCCCGCTGCATGCCCCCCTCCTTGACCTCCCCATCCCCAAGTAGATTCCAGGCAGCTATTTAAACTGCTGAGGATGTGTTCTAAGCAAGCCAGGTAAGGCCCCTCTAATACCAACGCTGGTCAACAAAACTACATTTCTAGGCATGACAGAATGACTGGGCAACTTGTTACACATGGCATCAAACTGATCTTCATAACACTTCTCCTCCAAAAAACTAAGAGAGATCCAATAGTCATAATAAGAGAAGATTAACTTGACTTTTTAAACCATGATGATTCTACTTTCTTCACTCAATCAACAAATATTCATTGCCTACTATATACCTTGTGCTGGCACGGAAAGACAAAAAACAAAAGACCTCACATACAAAGTGGCATGACAGCTGAGTTCGGAAGGAAACTAAGGCCTTTACAAGGTAGAGAAGAGGAAGGAGTGCATCCCGGGCATGGATGACAGTCTGTGCTAGGCAGCGGAGCAGGGAGTCCAGTTTGGTTAGATCACAGAATGCATGAAGGGGTATAATGAACAGTGAGTCTGAAAAGGTAGGCTGGGGCCAAGTTAGAAAACATTTTAAATGCCAAACAGAGAAATTTGTATTTTGTGTTAGAACTACTAGGCAACCACTGGAGGAGCCAGCTGGTCAGATCCATGCTTTAGGAATGTTACTTTGGCAGTTGTGTGGTAGAACTGGAGAGGAAAAGAGACTTGAGCAAAGCAGATAAAAGAAGCTGCCATAGTCAAAGTGGCGGTCATGAGAGTGGAGAGAATGGCATATGATTAATTATAAAGGGTGAAAAAGGATGAGGAGTTAAGGATGACTCCAAGGTTACAACCTGGGTGACTGAAAAAATAGTGGTGGTGCCCTCAACAGAAAAGATAATGAGCTTTGTTTTAGACATGTGGAGTTTGAGATGTTTCTAGGACATCCAGTTCAAATTAGCCAATAGGCAACTAGAGATGCAAGATTAGATCTCAAGAGACAGGTAGGAGAACCAAGAAAGCACAGTCATAAAACCCAGAGGACACAGTATCCAGGAAGAGAGGGTGGTTAATAGGAGAAACTCCTAACCTTTCTGCTGATATTCCTGTTTCAAGTCTCTCCCCAGTAAAGTCAATCCTCTGCTCAGCTGTCACTTTTAGGAAGTGATTTTTCTAAAGCACAAGTTTGTCTATATTATGTCTCTAGTCAATAAATTTCAGTAGCTCCCTATTACCTCCAGGATCAAACAGAAAATTCTTTATCTTTGGATCCTTACTAAGTCTCCAGTCTTCTTACACTTTACTCCCTTCATGTATTTACTGATTTACTGACACTGGCCCCCTTGCTGTTCCTTCCACAAGATATTTAATCTCTTTGACTCTGCTGTTTCTACTGGCTGTCCCTCATGTCTACAACTATCTTCTTCCTTATCTCCTTTTGGCTTCCTTGAAGTCTCAGCTAAAATTCCACCTTCTGTAAGAAGCCTTTCCCATTCCTTTTTTTTTTTTTGTTCAGTTGTCTGAATGATGTCTCCCCCATGAGAATGTGAACTCATTAAGGGCAGAGGTTTTTGGTTTTTATTGTATTTTAGCATGTACATGGTGCCTGACACTTAATAAATGCTTACTGAAGGATGAGAACTGAGAAAAAGCTTTAGACTTGGCAATTAAGAAGTCATTGAAGAGGATGGTTTTAGCTGGGAGGGATCAGAAGCCATACTGGACTGAAAAATAAGTAAAGAGAGGAGGAGAAGATAGCTCGGTCTAGAGGTTTAGCTTTGAATGAGAGAGCTATAGTTGCTTCAGGACCTGTAAGGATCAACTGAGAGTTTTTTTAAAGATGGCACGGGCATGTTTGTAGATAACAAAGAATAAAAGAATGAAAGAGATATGTGATGATTGTGGAGGCCTTCCACTAGAGGAGATTGGATGGGATAAGGGGTTAGCCTTGATAAGGAGAAGGATCAATTCTTATTTCTGGAACAAACATGTTTGTCCAACTAAGCAAATAAATAAAAATACTGAAGAATTCTTAAAATGGACATTTCCAAAATGTATCCTACAAATATTAAGTTGTTGTTATTACCATACCTGTAGCTCCTTTATACTGTGGGCAATCTTTTTTAATATGTCCTTCTCTTCCACAAATAAAACAACGTTTTTCTCTTAAGTCTTTGTCATCTTGTCGCTTCCATTTTTCTAAAGATTGCCTAGAAATTTTGTCTCTTCCCATTTCCAGTACTACCCCTCTTGCTTGTTTGATTTTCTGAGGTGTACACTGTAACTTTCCCTCTTTTACCAACATCTCTCTTTCTGTGTTCTTATTTTGAATTTCTTTGTCTTCTTTGTTTCTTTTTTCGTTGTTTTCAGGGTATCTTTGGTTTTTAATATCTTCATGATCGTGCCGGCGCCTCACTCTGTATAAAAGTATTACAACAGTATAAATTGTAGTTTGAAAAATCCTGGCATTAATCTAAAAAATACACAAGCTCTTTAGAGAAATAATGGACTTAGAGAAGACAGGGAAGATTAACATGAATGAGGTGGTGTGAACAGAACTAGGAGAACATCTTTATACATAACAATTTATATAATAACTACAACACTGAAAAGAACAGCAACCTTGAAAGACTTTAAGAACCCTGATCAATGTAATGACCAACCATAATTCCAGAGAACTAATGAGGAAGCCTGCTACTTACAAACAGTTTATGTGAATTACCAAAGCTGATATATGCCAGACACTGTTAAGCACTTTACAAATATTATCTTATTTAGGGGCAGCTAGATTGCGCAGCGGATAGAGCTCTGGCCTTGGAGTCAGGAGGACCTAAGTTCAAATTCTGTTTCAGACACAAAACACTTATAAGCTGTGTGACCTTGGGCAAGTCACTTAACCCCAACTGCCTCACCAAAAAGCAAAAAAACCCCCCAAGACCCCAACAAATATCTTATTTAAT
This sequence comes from Phascolarctos cinereus, assembly GCF_003287225.1. Classification (NCBI taxonomy): domain Eukaryota; kingdom Metazoa; phylum Chordata; class Mammalia; order Diprotodontia; family Phascolarctidae; genus Phascolarctos; species Phascolarctos cinereus. The sequence goes on from NW_027555847.1 coordinate 251,578,085, forward strand.
CTTAATTCTGTGAGGTAGATGTTAGTCCTATCCTCATTTTACCGCTGCGGAAACTGAGGCAGCCAGAGATTAAATGACTTGCTCAGGGTCACACAGTTAATGTCTAAGGCTGGTTTTGAACTCAGGATGTCCTGACTCCAGGTCCATTGCTCTACCTAACCATATCACCTAGCTGCCCACATATAACATATAAAAAAGTACAGGACCAATGGTCTTTCCAATAAGTCATTTCTTACTAGTATTTATATAGAAAACACACAATCACATTGGGCTCACAAATGATCAGCTACTGGGGGGCATTCTGCTGTGTTTCAGGGGAGAAAGACAGATTTCTTCAGTCTGCTCATCTGTCATTGGCCTCAACATCTCTGTATTTTGGTTAGCCAGAAGAAATAGGGTAAAGAAAGGCAAAATTTATGTCAAAAAGGGGAAAATACAGTTTTCAATCCAAATGGGATGACCAGTAATTAACAAATTCTTCTATTTAGTACCTAACAGGCAAGAATCAACCTAATCAAAATTTAATCAGACACTACTTTTCTCTATCCTTATATAATCTAGAAATTTAGCATAAGTGTGGTCAAACAGCACTTAATTTGTTCTTTAGGGAACTAAGAGGTACTATAGTCAGGGAATTAACTTAGCTAACATGAACTTACATTCCAGTTATTTGAAGCCTTTTATGGGCCAGATTACTTTTTAAAACCATTTTTAGGGAAGTTTTTTGAAAACACAATACACAATTTCCTGCCTTTTTAAATAGAGTTGGGGGAGGGGGGAAAAGGAGTTAGAACCCATAATTTGATCAGGGTAGGTTACTACTGGTGAGGGAAACCCATCTACTAATGCAACTGTCCTGTAATTTACAGTCTAAAAAAGAAATGCTTGGGACACATCAACAATGTCAGTATGTATGAGAATGAACACTTAAACCCAAGTCAGATTACGAGTCTGGTATTCAATCCGCTATACCTTTATATATGTAGATAATTTTCTCTTGATATCTCAGGAATGACTCCTGATTTACAGCAATTGACAGACAGGTATATATTCTATTTAGGTATGTCGAGTTCTTCACCCTTACACCAAAAAACCTTTCTAGCTTCTGAATTTGTATGCCTGACTTTTGTTTTCTTATAATCTTTTATAGGAAGACATTAACACTTCTTTTAACTTGCTTACTTGTATCTATTGCAGTCCGAGAAACCAGCTAACTATGATTTTTATGACTATACTACAAGATGTGATGAGAACTCTTTAGGTAAAATATATGAGCCTTACTTAATGCATATACTTTGTGACATCTCTTTTGGCTGCTCTTAAGGGTTTTTCTCCCCACTTGTTTTCTGGATCTTGGTTATATTAGCTATTATGGTTTACAAAGTGCTACTAACATCATTTGGGCTATGCAATGATTAGAAAACGCAAAGAATAAGCTATTTTCCTTGGTTTGAACACAGAAATAGAGGTTGCCAATTATATAGTGCTGTAAACTAATATATGCCAAAATCTTCCACTTAACTTTGAGGCCACCGTGTTACCTGGGTTCAATGTGGCTCAGAAACCAAAGAATCACTATCTGAAGCTGGAAGGAAGTGATCTAATCTAACCTCCTCACTTTAAAGATGAGGAAACTGAGGCTTATGGAAGATAAGGGACTTTAGGAAGCATCCGAGCTGAACCTTGGGGCTCTGGCTCCAGAGGCATTCAGTGCTTTTTCCATTGTACAATAGCAGCCAGTACAGTCAATTTTACATATAAGTCGAGGCAACTGGAAACCAAATAACAAAGCATTTAACTGAAAACACAAGCCGATGGCCTCTTCTGGTATCCTTGCTACTAGGGCAAACTCTTCATCCCCCTTAAAATATAAAGAGTTTTTAAAAAAGCACGGAGTAAATTTACACAGAAAAAGCTGCCTGCAAAACTACAACTTAACACAAATACAACTTAACTGTTCCTGAAAGAAAACTTCCTGTCTCTTATGGCTCAAAGTTACCTCAAACAGTCAGAAAGATCAGTTCTGTGTCTGGCTGCAAATACCCCTGATTTACTAAACCCAAGGTGGTGCCACTGGAATTCAAAACTCATAGAACCCACTGACACTGTGTAAGGAACCTCTTCTTCGTGGGACACCCTTTCTTAAATCACTGACATTCTTTGCCAGACCTGAACAATCTGAATTGTAAAGTACCTTTAGCCACAGATGGGAAGAGGCTATTATGTTAGCAGAAAATCAAAATTATTCTTTGCCCTATGTAATCAGTTAGAACTATTTGAGTCAAGGTTGAATAAATAAACTATCTGTCTTAGAACAGAACACTATGAATTCCAGGTGCTTGTTCCAAATATGTTGACCGGAAATGCAGAGTTTGCATGAAGCAAAAAACTTTGGCTTTAGTTAATATAAAAAATATGAATTATTTAACTTTTGATAATCCAGGTGAACAATGGAAAAGCTTTGGTTCATTTTAGCACAGATAACTAACCAAATGAGCTAAAATAAGGTCCATGAAAACCTGTTTTCTTAATAATACTAAGACATTATTTATACCCACACAAACTACTTCTTGTGGTCCTCAATAATTTTTAAGACTGTAAAACGTCCTGAGACCAAAAAATTTGAGAATTGCAAATATATTTAACCTTTAAAATGGATATTCCTATAAATGATCAAATAATTCCACACCCCCTGTGTAATAGGGTATGACTAAGGCAGCAAGGCTTCTTGGAAAAAGCTCTGTACTTAGGAGTGAGGAGACACGAGTTCAAATCCCACATTCACATTTACTAGTTGGTGACCATGGATAAGTTACTGAACCACCTTTACTCTGTTTCCTCTGCTGCAAAACTGAAACAAGAACACTGGCAATAGTTACTTCATACTGTTAGAACAGGATTAAAAAGGAGGATGTACTTAAAAAGCTTTTTTTGCAAATCTTAAAGTTCTAAATAAATGTCAGTTATTATTAAATATATACCTTGCATATTATAAATAAGAAACATACAAAACAAACTCTTACTCTTCCTATATAAAGAATGTGACATAATAGAAAAAGTGAATACAAGTTAAGTAATGAAGATCTGAATAGGGGTAAATTTGAGTTCTTTTTTTTTTTTCTTCTTCTTTTCTATCTCCCGATAATACTTAATAGAACTATGACTTACAATGGGGAAAGCTTCAGGCAAGGGGGTAAAAATAGGTGGCCTGGACTTTTTTCACCTGAATAATGAGAAATGACTGAATATTTTCAAGGAGTTATAATTTATCTGTTTTAACTAAGAATATAACTTTTAAGTATATCTTACTTTTTCCTAAATGTTAACATAATTTATACAACTAGGGCTTTTTCTAGTTCTCTTTTTTTTTTGGGGGGGAAATACTTATCAAAATATATTTTTTTCAATTAATAAGTATTTATTTCCACCCTCTCTCCCCTCATCTCTACACCTTGTAAAAATATGAATAATCAAAACAAATTCCTACACTGGCCATTTCTAAAAATATATTCCTCTTTTTATATCTTGTTGGAGTTCCTAAGTTTTTCAAGATTGTTTTTCTTTACAATATTGTACTTTACTGTATAAATTGTTCTTCTGGTTTTGCTTATTTCATTCTGTATCAGTTCACAGAAGACTTTCCAGGTTTATCTGAAATTATCCCTTTAACAATTTCTTACAGGGAAATAGTATTCTATTATATGCATATACCACCATTTGTTCACCCATACTCTAACTGATGGGCATCTTCACAGTTTATAGTTCTTTGCTGCTTCAAAAAGCATGTGTATGTACACACATACATATGTACACACGTGTGTATGCATACATATATATCACTACAAAAAGAACTTTTATGTATACACGTATATATACTCACATGTACATATTAATACTAAGACATGCAAAGTTTTGTTCTCATGGACCTTTTTAACTAATTTGGTCAATTATCTGTGCTAATGTGTGTGTGTAAGTTCTTTTTGTTGTGGCTAGCTATATATGTGTATCTATATTTGGACACATGGGTCCTTTTCATCTTTCTTTGATTTCTTTGTAGTATAGACCTAGTAACGTTATCACTGGGTCAAAGGGTATGAACAGTTTAATGACTTTTTGGGAATGGTTCCGTATGGAACTGCTGTGGCTCAATTCACAGCACTGCACACCAATAATGCATTAATATGCCCATTTCCCAGAAGCCCCTCTAACAACTGTCATTTTACCTTTTCTGGTCATCTTCACTAATCTGATAAGTGGAAGGTGGAACCCTGGAATTGTCTCAATTTGCATTTCTTTAATTATTAGTGACTTGTAGCATTTTTTCATGTGGCTATTGATGGGAAGCTAGGTGGTACAGTGGACAGGTCGCTGAGCCTGGAGTGAGGAAGACCTGAGTTCAAATCTAGCCTTAGACACTTACTCGCTGTGTGACCTTGAGCAAGTCACTTAACTGTGTTTACCTCAGTTTCCTCATCTATAAAATGCGCTAGAGAAGGAAATGACAAACCACTCCAGTGCCTTTGCCAAGAAAACCTCAAATGGAGTCATGAAGAGTTGGAAATGACTGAACAATAACAACTGATGGCCTGAATTTCTCATCTTGGGCATCTTAAGCTCATTTTTATAAAACCGAATAAAAGGAAAACAAAATACAAATAACAAAACCCCTCTTTTTAAAGTAATAACTTACTTTCTCCGCATGGGACAGTCTTTCATAAAGTGTCCAATTTTACCACAAATTCTGCAACATCTGTCATTTGGTGCCAATTCTCCTTCTGTTAATACTTCTGGATCAAAAAAATATTCCTAGAAGAATACAACTTAGTGAGATTCTGAATTAGGATCAATTTGGAAACTCAGGGGTCTTGCGTATTAGTCAGCAGCATTAATTTCTATTTTCAGTAGCAATAAGCATTCATTAAATACCTACTTTGTTGTAGGTACTATGCTAAGCACTAGGGATGAAAATACAAAGAAAACAATCTTAACTCTCAATGACCTTATAGTATATTGAGGAAGACACATGCATATGAATGTGATAAATATAAAGAGAACAAATACAAGTAAATATTAAGTATTTAAATATAAGATAGTTTGGGGTGGGGAGGAGATGAAGGGAATAAGCATTTATATAGCACCTACTATGTGCCAGGCATTGTGTGAATTTCTTTACAGATATATCATCTCATTTGATCCTTACAATAACCCTGAGAGGATGTGCTGTTATTCCCATTTTATAGTTGAGGGAACTGAGGCAAACAAAGAAGTGACTTGTCTGGAGTCACGTACCTATATACACATACACATACATACATAAAAATACTAAGACATTATGAAAAGTTTTGTTCTCATGGACCTCTTTAGCTAATTTGGTCAATTATCTGTGCTGTGTGTGTGTGTGTGTGTGTGTGTGTCTGTCTGTCTGTCTGGATTTGAAATGATTATCTACTAAAAGAAACCCCAGAAAAGTCCCAGGAACATCAAAGTCAAAATCCAGAGCTTCTATGTCAAAGAAAAATATTGCAAACATCTAAAAAATAGTAAGTGGTATGGGACAGATTCATGGTTCCATGTATAATTCTCTCTTTCTGTTCACACTGTATTTGGAGATGCAGAGTTAAGATCATAATAAAAAATAAAACAAATTTTTTAAGAATGCATAAGGAGAACATTTTTATTTCCTTTAACCACAAAGGTTATTATTTAGTAGAATTTAACATTAATGCATAGCACCCTTCTAAAGGGCACAGTTCTAAATCTCAAATAGCTGGTGAAAGACTAACAGATCATTTGCTTTGAATGAGTGACATTGCAACAATCATAATAGCGTTAAGAGGCTTAATTCTATCATAACTATGTGGGAAATGAAACTTTACTGGTCTATCCCCGTGCCTAAATAAACCTCTCCTCATCTTCCGGCATCATTTCCCCCATCACTACATGTAAAAAACCTGACATATTGGATCTGGCTAAGCTGAATATGAAAGGAAGAGCTGGAGGTATAGCATTGTGCCCAATCACCAATCTGGAAAAGGCGATACACGGTTAATGACCAACAGACTCAGATGCTGGTGACCATTTATTCACACCCTAAAATTTTGACTCCTGAGAACAAGCAATAATTACAGTTCACCCTCCCATTAATCATAAACAAATGGTACAAAAATAAAATTTCTCTGGGAATAAATTACTACTCTGAGCCTTAACTTGAATATAAAAATTAGATTTTCAGAGTATTCAACTATTATAATCAACACGAATTTAAAGAATATGCTTTTCAGAAACTTCTATTAATAGTTATTGACATTATTTCCAAAACTGATACTTACCATTTTTGAAGGATATTCTTTAGGGAATCCTTTTACTGGGATACCAAACACTCTTCTACCATTGATAAAAGCCTTCATTATAAAATTTGTCACTAAGAAGATGGAATAAGAAAAAAAGGTTAGACATATTAAAAGAAGAACAGAATTTAATACATTTCCAAACAAAATAACTTACTTTTTCTTGATAATCCAGCACCAAGATTATGATTCAAATCAAAGGGATCTAAGTGAAGAAAATTTTAAAAGGGACATATTGTAAAGATTAAGACTTTTACTTTATTAAAAAAAAATCTGTTTTCATTATCAGAGTTTATAATCTAAAAGAAAAAAACAGCTAAACAAATACAGAGAAGGGAAAAGAAGCAGTAGATGAAATATATCTACTCAATTCACAAGAAAACCATTAAGTATTTCCCTCCCTCTTCCTCATTTCATTTGCTACTTATAGTTAGAGAATATGCATAGGATCAATTTGCTTTCACCTTAATAACAAATAAAAGTATTCTCCCTCAGAAAAAAACCTCTCCTATAAAAATGTGTCTCTGCTATACAAATGATTTTAGTTTTGAAGTTCCTATTTTCCATATCAGATCTGTTATCAGAAGATTGAGAGAAATGAGAACTCAAATCTATTGTTCTATGTTATGAAAAACTAGAACATTATTAAAAATATTTATAACCTTTGTGGGCTAAATTCTACATTAAAATTTAACAGAACTGGGGGCTATTGTTATTTTAATTTTGGTACTAATTTTGAGAATACTGTACTATATTATATTAAAGAGAATCAATGATGGAAGGATGTTGTAAAAAACATGTGGGTCATGTGTCATCAATTCTTTTACTTTTTTCTTAAGCATGCTATATCAAACAAATCAAGGTTTCTGAGCAGAAAAATCTGTTCACATTACAAAATCCATGAAAAAAATTACATGTTACAAAATCCATGAACTATACATAAATTTGGGATTGAAGAACTCTCTTATAAATTCTATTTATTCTAATTTTAGACAAAATACTACCAAACTTTTTAAATTAACCTTTGTTTGATGATTCATGGTTATTAATATAAATGTCAATTATTATCAAAATTGGTAAATGAATAATATCCTCAATGTTTTATTTTTAGCATGTCAATTATATCCCTTAAAGATTTGTTTTTAATTTCACAAAAACCTGTTAGCTATCTGCTCTAAGAAATGGTCACTCATTTTAGTAAAAACAGGAAGCAACATACATTTTCCTGTTCCTTTCTGTTGCTAGTATAAAACCAACATATTAGATAATGTTGCTTAATGTTACAGATTCCAACTATGATCATGCCCTGGTTGTCTCAGCACCCTGCATTGTAAAATCAGTCACTATTACTGTTTATACTTCATGTTTAGAGGAATAAACAGCTTTACAATACAGCCTTAAGCCTTATACATAACATATCAACAATAAAACTGAGGTACTCAAAATAAGTCCTAACATAAAAACGTTGAAAGTGAAAAAACATATAGCACCAAGCCCTCTTGCTGTCTGATAACCTGTATTACCTATTACGCACATTACAGAAGAAGACTCTGGCAATCTGGCTAAAGTTCTTGTCAAACAAAAATGGTTTTTAATGCATCTAACTTTATAATTCAGGTCATTCTCTTGCATTTTTCTACATGTTCCCCATCTTTCCTCACATCTTTGCCTAGTAAAACTTGTACAGATCATTACTGTACACTTAAATGAGTTAAGAGTTGTAACATATAAAGCTAAGGACTTAAATGTTCCATTTTAAACAATGTTTGCTACTGACCCATTTCCATAGAATTAATGGAATGTTAGAAAAGGAACAGGCCTTAAAGAGAATCTAATCCAATTCTTAAAATTTTAGAAATGTGATACCAGACACAGGATAACAATGAACCTCTAAATTCTCTAAGTTTAAGGTATGCCATTTTTGAAAGCGAATTTGACACATGCAGCCCTTAAGCTTTCACCAAATATATATGAAAATAGATACTTATTTAGGTAAAATGTGTTAACAATCATCATTAAACCGATTTTTAACAATAATGTCCATAACATAATTTGTATTCTACATGTAGTATTCTGCAGTCAATTCTACACAGAGTTTTGATGTGTACCTTCAATAACAATGTATTTTGAGGTCCACTGCTTCTTGAAAGTTGTAAGCAGACTTTTTCTCCTGATACAAATAACATGTTCTTTAAAATCAAATTCTTCTGTATAGAATCGAAGAAGTCCCAACCATAGCTCCCCAACAGACTCTGTATTTTTTCCATGTTCTGGCCAAAAGGCTGGCTAGAAGTCACCAAGAGAAATATGTCATGTTCTTTCAAGGCATTAAAAACAAATAACTCATAACTTTATTCATATCTACTTAGTCCAAATCAGAAGACTGAATGGCTTTTCTTACATAATTTAATTAAAGCTTTTCTTTCATGTTTTAGAAGATAGTCTTCAATAATTTATTAATTTTTATACTATCCCTTTGAGGTATTAAAGAAAAATCCTCACTTTTAAAGACTATATCCCAGAACACACAGCTTACCAGTGAAAGAACCAGAAATACATTTCAAGAAATTTCATTTTTAGTCTATAAAATAGATCTCTGTGCTTCAAAGTAGGTCTCCTTAAACTCTGGTAAAAAATTATGAGACAACATGTTCATCGAATCTTCAGTCCATACAGAATGGCTTGGCTATAAATAGTTAGTATTAAAACAACTCTCTCTCTCTCTCTCATCTATCTTTAGTGTTCACTGAACCAGAATGAAAGAATTTTTTTTCCATTCCAACTTAAACAATACATTCTGGTAACTTTTAATTGTACGGTTAAGCTATGCTACCCAGTTTTAGATCATTTACCGAAATGATTAATTCATATTTTAAAATATTTACATTGATTTTATTATACTTGCAAATACAAGAAAAAGAATTACCCTGAAAATACCTACCAATTCACTTATTCGATCAAAAAAATAAGTGTTCCAACCATCGACAATTATTTCAGGTCTTTTCTCCTCTTCGTATATCTAAAATTGATTTTGGAAATATTCATTCAATTCAAACATTTATTAAGTACCTAAGGCATAATGCTAGGAGTTTGTAATCTAGGGAAGGGGAGACTATCACATGCACATAAATATAATACAAATTAAAGTATGATATATTCATAGGAGAAGCAAAATGGAGTATCATGAAAGATTAGAAGAACGTGAAATTGCTTTTGGTTAGGGGTAGGGAGAGGGAGATGTATGGTTAGGGAAGGTTCTATGGAGGAGATGCAGCCTGAACTGGGCCTTAAGGGAAGGGGGAAGGAGGGGGGGGGGAGAGAGAGAGAGAGAGAGAGAGAGAGAGAGAGAGAGAGAGAGAGAACGTTTGTGTGTGTTCACTACCAGCATGAAGGAACAGCACACACAAGTACAGTAACAGAGGAGGAGAGATGTAATCACAGAATAGCTAGTACTCCAATGAGGACATAAGAATGTGTGGAAGGGTTCTCAGAAAGGATCCCTCTACCGTCCCATATTACAGAGGGGGGAAGTAAAGCACAGAAGTCAGTAACCACCGAGCACTTTGAGGTTTTCACAGTACCAGGCATGTATGATCTCATTTGACTCTCACAACTATCATGAGAGGGTGGCACTATCATCCTTATTCTGCAGAGTAGGAAACTAAGATTCACAGAATTTCAGTGACTTGCTTATGGTCATGTATCTGCTAAGAGCATGAGGCAGGATTTGAACCTAGGTTTCTCCTGACTCTAATCCATGGCTTTCCACTACTTTCCCAATGGCAGAATGAAGGCAGATTATGGAAGGCTTGATATCCTTTATCTTTTATGCAACGGGGAGGCCCTGAAAATCTTGAACAAGGGGAAGAGACAGCATTAGATATGTACATTTAGAAGATGACTTGGGCAGTGGTGTTAAGGACAGATTACTGTTGTTTGTCCTTCGCTCTCAAAGAGGAAAAACCTCAATGAATTAAGTTCAAAATTTGAACAACGTCTTTCAGGAAAATTATATTAAAAGGCTAACTGAAGAACCATGGAATTTAAGAGTAAAAAGGGGATGCTGTGATTATACTGTTCATCAGTCCTTCCTTCCCCTACCTCTTGAAGAACAGGAATAATTGGTGGATTCCTTTGTTGTAGGAAGTAGAGCACCATAAGAGTATATGCATATGATGACAAGCTTCCTCTTGATGCATCGCCAATATCACACATCTACAGGGAATGGAAGAAGGAAAAATGGAATCAACAGCCTTTTTTTTTTTAAAAATTGAATTGACATGTATTTTTTCTGCATGAGAAGCCTGAGTATGATAGCTTTTATTTGGGGAACAAAATGAAAATAATATATCATTCCCAAAGCACTAGAATATAGAAAAGTTGGACAAAAACACATCTAATACAAAAACATATATTTAAATCATATGAAAATTCTAAAAAATCATAGTAGTTTGGATAGATGATAGACTTTAGATATCTTACTTCTGCACAGCAATTTACAGTTTACAAAATATTTTCACATATAGTATTATCTCATGTGAGTTTTGCAAAGCTATATGAGGTAAAAGGAGGTAAGCAGAGCATTATATTACCTTTATTTTACAAATGAGGGAATAGGCAAGTGATTTGCCCAAGGTTTTATAGCTAGCAAGTAAGTACTCAAGACCAGGTGATCTTAATCTAGTTCGGTTTTTCCCATGCAACCACCCTATAATAAGTTGTAGCTATTTAAAGGAAGGAGATAACACTGGTTCTAGCTTCTACTAAAATTTTTAAACAATTTATAGTGGTCACAGAAGTCATTTGAAAGAATAAGACAATTTTATTTCCTAATAATTCATAATGGACATTCTTTTATATTACTCACCTTTGTAAATACCTTCATAGTATAGCACAAATATTTCACTCTGAGATCAATGGTGGAATAAGCAGCTAAAAGCCTGGTATTATGAAGGGCCTGTTAAAAAGATCAGAAATTACACTGTAGGGCAATCATACATTTGAAGAAAAAGAGCTTCCAATATAGGAGGCAATGATCAATGAAATTTCATTTTAGAATTAAAACTTGTTCAATATACAAGATGAAATGTAAAAGAAAAATGGTCAAGAATTAGGGAAATGCCATAGTATATAGGCCTTAAAAGAGTGATGACTCTTTTATAACAGTTTGTTAATTTATTTTTATTTTAAACATATAATCTAAGATATGGGATGGCAGAATCAAAACACTTTTCCATTTAAACAGCAGAAATGCTTCAAGAAATGGCAATATTTAAATTAATGCTAATATGAACAACAACAAATTCTAAACGCCTGGGGAAATGAATTCTTGCTTCTCTACAAACTAAGGAAAATATTTGGAGAGAATCTTACCAATGTGTTATACAAACTGATATCCACTTCCAGACCACTTCTCACATGGAAGAACTTGACAATTGGTACTTTTGCTGTAGTAATGGGCAAGACATTTCTGAGCCCTAGGATGGAAAATTTAATTTAACACTATCATTTAATATGTTATCATTTAACATAATTTAATATAATAGCAACATTATTTGAACAGCCCACAGATAGAAATTCATCTTAATAAATTAGTATTGTTCTGCAATTAAACTTGACCCCATCCTATATCATTTCATTTACCTTGGTTAAACACAGAAAATGTGGAGCACAATAATTAGGAAAAGTCTTTTGTGTTTATTTTTGTTTATTTCCCCAATACAAAATTTTCTATCATATCAGACAAGTCTATTTTAAACACAGATTTAAGTTTTATTTGCTTATAAAAAAAGGATTAAAGACAGGAAAGAAAAGAAAAAGAAAGCCATTTGAAAACAAACGCAACTAATTATTTGGTGATACCTGGTTTCCCCCACCTAGAAAAGCAAACACAATGGATAAAGCAATTTCCCTGTTTGGGAACATTCATCTGTCTTTGAAGAATGTCAATGAAAATGCCAAATGTGATAATCTGTGGGCAAATTAGGGAACTGATTGAGAGCACCAATTCAATTCACTTGCTCCCACACTTTCCCCTTTCTCTTCTAGTATGTTTAATCCTTTCATTCCACTGACTCCATTTCCTTTTTAAATTTTCTGCCTTTAAATATACACAATTCTCCCCTATTTTGCTGAAAAAACAAACAAACAAACAAACAAACAAACAAACAAACAAAACCCTCCTCTTTGATCCTACTGCCCCTTCTGGCTATTAAAAGATTCTATTTTTTTACCTTCCTTTTATTGCCAAACTTCATGGAGTGGTCTGCGCTAACACCCTCCATTTCTTGACTCTTCTTCCTTAATTTTTCTACTATTTGGCCATCCCTGCCACTTTATAGAATTAACTCTCACAAGTTATTAATGACCTCTATAAGTGTTTTGCTTTTTCTCTGTCCTCACTATTTGTGACCAAAGATATGACATCGTTTCCTCCCTTTACTTTCATGACACTATATAAATCTGGCTCTTATCCACTTCTCTAATGCCTTAGTTTTTCTCCCTAACTGCTCTTCTTTTTCCTATCACAGGGAATGTTACTCCAGGCTCACTAAACATTTTTCTGTTTTGATATTCTTCAAGGCTCAACTATCATTCCTATTTAGATGAATTCTCTATCTTCAGCCCAAATAAATTCTAGTACCATGCCTCCAATTGTCTAGTGGAAATTTCCACATGGATGTTATATTTTCACCATGAACTCTTTCCCAAATTAGAGCCCTATTACAGCTTCCATATTTTGGTCAAAGCACCACCAGTTACACATTTATCACTTTGGGCACACCTTTTCTTTATCTCCTACAACTACAAACAATTTGTAGTCTTTAAGATCTACAACTCTAGTCATTGTACCTGTTAAGTCTTCTAAGGATCCCTGCACAGTCTTCTAACTGGGCTCTGTCAATCATCTGATTCATCCTGACTTCTGCAAGATGAATTTTCTTTAAACACTTACTCTGCTGTGCAAAAACTCTTCAATAACTACTACTCACATTCATACAGGGTTTTATACAACTACCCAGGACCTTAAGGATTAATTAAGTTCAAATTACTTAATCTGATCAGAGAATCTATAGTAATAATCAGAAGGGATCACGGAGGTGATTTAGACCAACTCTTACTTGAAATATATTTTTCCTAAATAACTTCATTCAGTCTCTTCAAAAAAGATCTTCAGTGATTGAGACTATTCTACCAGGTAGCTCATTTCACTTTTGAACAGCTCTAATTGTTATTAAATTCTTCCTTATACTGGGCCAAAATCTACTTCCCTGAAACTTCTATACACTAGTCCAAACATTCCCTCCTGGAGCCACACTGAATAAGTATAATCTCTCTTCCAAATAACAACTCTTCAAGTTATCTTCAAACAGTTAACTATGTCTTTTCAATCTTCTAGTTACCATGTCACTTCCATTTTCTTTAAGCTAAACACTACTACTTCGTTTAACTATTCCTTATATATTATTTTAAGTTTCCTCATTAGTCTGGTCAACCTTCTCAGGACATGCTCCAGTTTGCTAATGTTCCTCTTAAAAAATGTAGTTTTGGGGGCACCTAGGTGGTGCAGTGGACAGAGCACCAGCCCTGGATTCAGGAGGACCTGAGTTCAAATCCGGCCTCAGACACATAAAACTTACTAGCTGTGTGGCCCTGGGCAAGTCACTTAAGCCCACTGCCTAGCAAAAAAAAAAAAAAAGAAAGAAAGAAAAAGAAGGAAAAAAAATGTAATTTTTAAGACCTTTTCTCCCACTATTCTTCCAAATGAATCTTCTGCTACAGCCAGGTCAATCTTTTGGAACGCTCTTCCCTTCCCAATCTTAACCCCTTGGTGAACCAGTTTAGTTCTACATTATCTCCTATTCTTGAACCCCTTGCTCATTTGTCCTGTTACCAATTATGCCTTTCTAAAGCCTAACCCTATAATACTCTACTATCTGTCTCCTTCAACTCTTATTCATATGCTGCTGAATGGAGTAGTAGAAGTTGCTAAACTGCCAACTGAGTCCACTACAAATTTATATTATCTAATCTCAACTGGGCTTTCACTGTAGCAAGGCATTTCTTTACTCTAATTGATTTTCTTTACTGCTCATCACGGTAGCTGTTCCAACCTTCCTCATCTCTCTGTAAGCCTCCTACAGCACTCCAGTCTGCTCATCTTATTAACTATAAACACACATTTTACAAAAAAAAAATATTGAAGCCATTCACTGAGAGATCATTCTTTTCCCCTTTCCCTCATCTCACACCCCCTCTAACATTGTTCTCTCACATTTTTCTTCACTTTGTCTCTGAAGAGGCAGACCTACTCACTACGAAGGCCAACTCCTCTATATGCATCTTTGATCACTTCTCCTCTCATCCACTCAACAGACTGTCTCCACTGTCAACCCCACTCTCTCTCTCTAATCTTCAGTCTCTCCTCTACTGACTTTTTCTCTGCTGCCTAAAAACATGTCCACCTCCTGTTGAAATTTAAAAAACCCTTACTTGATCCTGCTAGCTATTATCTTATCATCTTTCCTCCTATTAGCTAAACTCTTTGAAAAAGCCTATGCTACATGCCTCTACTTCCTTTCCTCTCACTTTCATCTAAAGCTGCAATGTGATTTCCAGCCTAGTTATTCATTTCAAACTTACTCCAAAATTCCCAGGTATCATTTAATTGCAAAATCTAATGGTCTTTTCTTAATTCTCATCCGTTTTGACTTTTGCAGTATCTGACATTGATCACCTTCTCATGTCTGACTACTCTTTTATCCAGTCTCCTTTATGGGTTCTTCATCCATGTTATGCTCACTAACTGTGAGTGTACCCCAAGGCTCTAGGCTGGGTCCTCTTCTTTTTTCTCTTTATGCAATATAGTAATATATTATCATAATATATTATAGTAATATATGGTGGTCGCATAGCTTTCCTGGGTTCTACCATCATCTATATACAGATGAATCTCAGATTTATATATCCTAGATCTAGTTCCTCTTCTGAGCCACAGTCCCAAATGCTTATTGGACATTTTGAACTCAATGTCCTGTAGATATCTCAAACTCAACATTTCCAAAACAGAACTTAATATGTTTCAAACAAAACCACGCTGTTTTCTATTCTTTCCCATTATACTACTATCCAGGGCACAACCATCCTCCCAGTGGCACAGGTTTGCCATTCTAGTGTCATCTTCAACTCATTTGTCTATCTAATTATTTGTCAAATCTTGTCATTTTAACTTTCAACAATGTCTCTGGTATAAGTCCCCTTCTCTCTACTCACCACTCTAGTTCAGGCCCTCATCAACTCCTGCAAAAGCCTTGGTCAACCTGCCTCAAGGTTCTACTCCATCATTCACTCAGTTGCCAAAGTGATTATCTTAAAGCATAAATGTGACCATGTCATTCAACCCTATTCAATATACTTCAATCTATTACCTCCAGGATCAAATATTCTTTGCTTGATATTTAGAACTCTTTACAGCTTTGTTCCTTCTAACTTTCCAGTCTTCTGACACTTTTACTCCCCTTCTACAGACTCTATGATCCAGTTATATCACCCTACTTGCTGTTTCTCAAATATGACACTCCATTTCTTGCCTCCATGTCCCTGCAGTGGTTGTCTTGATGCCCAGAATTTTCTCTCTTCCTCTTAGAATCCCTGGTTTCCTTCAAAACTCACTTCAAATGCTACTTTTTTCCCCTTTTTAGGCAACTGGGGTTAAGTGACTTGCCCAAGGTCATACAGCTAGTAAGTGTCAAGTGTTTGGTTGAGGCTGAATTTGAACTCAGGTTCTCCTAACTTCAGGGCTGGTGCTCTATCCACTGCGCCACCTAGCTGCCCCAAATGCTTTTTATAGGAGACCTTTCCTAGTCCACCCAGTCACTACAACCTTTCCTTCTAAGGTTATGTTCCACCTACTCTGTATATGTCATAGGTACCTATTTATTTACACGTTGTCTCTCCTGTTACAATGTAAGCTCCTTGAAGGCTACAGACTATTTTTGCCTTTCTTCATATTCCCAAGGCCTAGCATATAATATTCAGTGTGTGCTGAGTAATTACTAAGGTTATCATTCTTGTTCCACTCACCCTGGAACACTCTCCTTTAACCTCTTTTCCATTTCAAGTTCTATTACTTTCATGACTATTCCAAGATCATGTGGTTTCATTCCATAACAATCCCCTCTTCTCTGAACACATCGACTGATGCTCATTTTTTTCATGTACCTCACTTCCTCAATGAGACTGTTAAGATGACCAAGGACCACAAGTAGGACCATGCCGCTATTTCTTTTGTAGTCCCCTATCCCTCCAGTGGTTATTATAGGGATTTATGTATAGTAGATGTTCAATAAATATTGCTGAATTGAATAAAAATAAATAGTTTCAAATCTATTTAGTTCCTTTGAGCCCATCCCTTCTTGAATCCTCCAAATCCTTGCTTGAATAACTTCATCTTTTTTTTTTTTGGCTAGGCAATGGGGTTAAGTGACTTGCCCAGGATCACACAGTGAGTGTTTTGTCTCTGAGGCTTGATTTGAACTCGGATCCTCCTGAGTCCGGGGCCAGTGCTCTATCCACTGCGCCACCTAGCTGCCCCCAAATAACTTAATCTTTGATCTCTCCCTTTTTCCAGGCTTCTTTACCTTTGTCTATAAGGACAAGTTTCTTTTCTTAAAGAAAACAAAAACCCATCCACTGTCACTTGATCATGTCAGCCCCATTCACATTAACATCTTATCTCCATTTCTATTACTCTTTCCCCCTAACTCCCCTTATTACTTAATTGCTAGAAAGGATAGTTTATATTCGCTGTCTCTTTTTCTTTACCACTAAATCACTCCTCAAACTCCTGCAATCTAGTTTCTGTTTCTACCACTCTACAATTATTTTTTCCTAAGGTTATCAGTGACCTCTTAATTGCCATATTCAATAACATTCTCAACCTTCATTCTTGATTTTTTTGTTCCATTTGATACTGCTAACCACTCCCTCCTTATTGACGTCTGTTACAATGCTCTGTTCTAGTTCCCTTCCTACCTGTCTGCTCCTTTTCAGTATTATTCACTAAATCATTTTCTTCTTCTTAATGGTTGAATTTGACAATATCATATTTCTGATCAAAAACTTTCAGTGGCTCTTCACTGCCTATATTTTAATATGATAGGAAGAGTCTGATCCTCTACAATCTATCTTTAATCTACCTTTTTCCCCATGGTTCACTCTACTCCACGTAAAAATCTAGCTAAAACAGACTATTAGCTATTCATTGCCCTCACTTGCCTTTTTTCCCTTTTCTCATTGGTACAAGCTGGCCTTCAAACCTGGAAAATCCTCTCTTCATCTGTCTACCTTTTGAAATTCTCTTCCTTCAAGGCCCATATAGCATGTTCTAATAGCATATTCTCCATAAAGCCTACCTTGACCATTGTAGCTAAAATGACTTTTCCTTTTCATATTTCTAGTAGCACCATTTGGATGACTCCTTTGCTCTTATTACACTCTGACTTACACTATATGTAGCTGTGTACATGTTATACCATCACTATTAGAACATAGTTCCTTAAAGAAAATAACTCTCCCATTTCAGATACTGACTAGCTGGGTAAGACTCTGTGCCTTAGTTGCCTTGGCTGTAAAATGAGAGGGCTTTGAGGTTTCTCCTAGCTCTAAATTTGTGATCCTATGATTATGTCTCTTTGCATATATTTCTAAGGCCTTTGCACATAGAAAGTGAATCATAATTATTTGTATTAAGAATGAATCTGTCTAAACTTGATCAATAGTAGGAAAAAATATATTTTTTTTGCCAGAATTCTGTAGCCATCATCATATTCCTGATTTACCCAATACTTTGTATATATCCTTAACTTTTAACATTAAATATTTGCATAAGAAATTCTTGGGTAAAGAAAGACTGATTGTAGGCTATGGTTCACATTAAATATTCAATGCGAAATTTGTTGAGTAATTTGCATACTCTCAGCCAGTTGCCTAGTCTAACTTTACAAATGCCATTCTTCAAGAGCTTTATCAATCTGGAAGAAGAAACTTTCTAGTTTGTTTCTCTGGGAAGGGGAAATTTTTATAATTTCATCAAATGTAGTTTTACTAGAAAGCATAACCCTATAGAATTCATACACACTATCTGGAAGTAAAAATATTCCCCCATTTGAAATAAATTCTCAGTTTCCCAATGATCAGACCTAATTATGTCTGTGTACATATATGAAAAACCAACTGACACTCACGCTAACTTTCAATTCCACTAGAAACATGGGGAGGAAAAGATTTAAGATTTGTCCAGTTACCCCAATGACAGGTAAAGTCTTTATTCAAACTCCTAGAAATAAAGAATACAAAGGAAAAAAAGACTTTAACTCTTATAGCAGTTGTATGCACTATGAATTTAAGCATTACAACCATGCCTGTCTTTAACTAAAAGTATGAAAAATAGTTCAATGTACTTTATGAAGGGAAAATAAGTTTACCAGTGTTGTTTATAACAATAGTGGTAACTTTAAACTGCTGCTAAATATTTAAGGACAAGTAGATGGCACTTTAAACTTATTTGAGATGAATAAATTCTATACTATGTTTAGCCCCAGGTAGGTAAAAGCATAAGCTGTTCCAAACTAACATGCCATGCCTCTCTGGTACCTGTCTTGTAATGAACTGAAACCCAAGTCACTGAAAGATGCACACAAAATATCACAGGCTCCTTGACGGTTTGTTTCCTTTTCTCTCTTAAAACAGGTCTAAACCATTTTTGCTTAATTACACGGAATATTTTTGCAAAAAAGCATCAAGATGGCAAATTTATAGTAATAAAAATATTTTTATTTAATCACAATGCTATGTGGCTGACATTTTAGGTAATTCAGAGGCTTATTAAAGAAAAGGCAAAATTCAATTAGCTTATAGAGTACCTGAATGTTTTTTGAGGACTCTTGATAGTTCTTCAATCATTCTAATGCAATCTAATCCCTGCAACAAAAGTAGCAAATCATTGTATCAAGATTAAAGAGCTTTTCTTAAAATGCCAGCATAAATACAAATTTCCATTACCTTTAGAAATTCCCAAATTCATTCCAGTTCAGAAGCAGTGTGGTTTTGTGGAGATAGGGATTTGGAGTCAGAAGACTAGAGTTTGAATGACAGAACCATGATAAAATATAAGCACCCTAAGGGCAGAGACTGTTTAATTTTTTCTTTGTATCCCCAGTACATAATAGGTGCTTAATACATGTTTTTGATTCAGTAAGATAAACAAAAATGAGGACTAAAAAAGTCAGTCTGAGTATTTTATATTCCTATAACATTGTTGTTGTTCTTTCTTCTTTCTTGAAGAAGATCAATGACATCATGAGGGTGATGTCTTGACTTGTGCATGAATTGTACTGAAGTAAGTCAAGGCTGTCCAAAGTTATCAGCCTCCCTTTCTCCTCCAGAGTCATCAAAGTCCAGTGGCAAGACAAAAGTCAAGATGACTGGCGAAGGCCTGGGACTTATATTTTGTAAGATATTTTGGGGTTTAGGGACTAGATTTTTTATTTTATTTTAATCATCCATCTATCCATTCATCCATCCATTCTCTTTCTTTCTATCTATCATTTAAAAAAAGCTGGGACAATTTGCTTTTTGCTCTGTGCAGTTTCCATTTATGATTTCTTGAAATATAAGCTCTGGAAAAACAGGCTTTTAGAAAGCCCATTGTGTTTCAAATGGAGTTAACTTGTTGTTCAGTCATTTCTGACTCTTTGTGACCCCACATTTGAGGTTTTCTTGGCAAGGATACTGGAGTGGTTTGCCATTTCCTTCTCTAGCACATTTTACATATGAGGAACTGAGGCAAACAGGGTTAAGGTTAAGTGCAGGGTCACACACCTACTAAGTGTCTGAGGCCAGATTTGAACTCAGGAAGGTGAGTTTTCCTGACTCCAGGTGCAGCATTTTATCTACTGCACCATCTAATAACTTGGTGCCTTTAATAATTCAAGGTGATTAAGCACCACCCAATTTTCAATTATCTGGGAAAATACCACACTGAAGTACAGTATTCTGTAGTTTTAAAAAATTTATTCACTCATATTACCAATAACAAATGTAAATTACACATGATCACTTTGGGACATGTAGCATAAGAGAAAAAATACTCAGGAGAGAACTGAATTTGAACCCTGGTTCTGATCATACTAGCTGTGTGAACTTGGGCAAACTTTGCCTCTGAGACTTCGTTTTCTCATCTATAAATTGGGAATGACAATCTTTTTCCTGCCTATCATGAAGGTTATCATGAGGGAAGTGTTCTGTAAGTCAAAAGATACTATATAATTGTGATTCCTTTATCATCATCATCATCATCATCATCATCATCATCATCATCATCATCAACACTCTACCTCAGCAGTTTCAAGTCCATCAATTGTCATACAGATGTCCAAGTCACTCTGTTTGAACCCAAATCCATTTTTGGAAGAACCAAATAAGCTCAATTTGGTGCCTGTCAGAAATATATTATAAACAGTAATTAATTTTTGAGGATGTTTTATTTTCAAACAGGCATTCTCAAGAATGAGCAATTGAGTCAGACACTTCTGGTAACAGAATATTAAATACCTTATTTTGTGTAAAAAAAGGCAAATTTATAGAAGTTAAGCTTTCAAAAGTATAAAATATACAAATTAAGGTCCCAACTCACTAATAATCTCAACGAAGACAAATATTGCTCTCTCAACTTCTGGCTTATTTTAGAATCTCATTTCTTGTTTACCTCAAAGTTTGTTTTTATTAAAGATAAACTATATAAAGCAAGAAAAATAGCCATTTGTGTTATTGTCAAAGTCTTAGCACAGATAAAGTTCAAGATAAAATCTATAACACCTCCTTATATCTACAATTATTAAATTTGCTACTTCTTTGAAAAAATTATTTTTGAAATGTGATTTTAAATTTTGATTAAAACTTCAAATGGAAAACAAAATATATGCGTGGCATTTGTTAACAAAAATAGTATTTCAATATTCAACCTACTGGTGCACTACAATTTTCTATATCAGCTACAACACCAATCATATCATTTATTTTTCTCTAAGTCAGTAAGTTTGGAACAAAATTACTGGTCTTCTAGAAATGTTAAGCTAAGAAAAAAATGTGATATAAATAACCTTACCTGGAAACTCTTGTCTTATGAAATTTTCCAGGTTTTGCCGAATATGTTCACGAGCCTGATCTTCTAAAGCAGTTGCAGAAAAATCCTCTATTTAAAATAAGTGGAAATAATTGTCAAAGAGCTTTCAAAAATTTGCCCCCAAACTAGAAGAACCAAGTTTTCATCAAAAAACAATTATCCCCATGTCCAAATTTCTAAGTATCTCCTATGTGAATAACACTATTGTAGAAGCAATGTGATCACAAAATAAAAACATAGCCCAACCTCAAGAAAGTCACAATAAATTACTAAGAATTACTGAAGCTTTACACACACACACACACGCATATATATATATAATTATTATTAAGAGGAACCACATTTGGTATTGTTAAAAATAAGGTGGCTCTGATAGATCAGCCTGAAGCTTTCCAAACATTATTTTGTTAAAATGGTCTGTTTGAACAGCTTTCCAAAACTTAAGAACTCTGAACAATCTTCTATCATTTCAGGGGATTGATGATGAAGAAGGCTACCCATTTCCTTTCAGAGAGGTGACTGGACTCAAGAGTACAACAGGATGAGACATACTTTTTGGGACATATCCAATGTGGGCATTTGTTTGCCTTGACTATTCATAGTTGTTACAAGGTTTTTGTTTGTTTGTTTCAGGACAGGTGGGGGGGGGAGGGCCAGGTGTGTGGTGGGATGAGAGGGAGGTAAAACAGATTTCTGTTAATTAAAAAATACTGGTAAAACAAAGAGACTGCTTTGACTAGTTGGATATCTACTTTTATTTATAATGTTTAAAGTGAAAATATTATCAAAAGTTTTTCTGTATTTTATTTCTCTCACTTGAAACTTGGAATCTTTATAATGAACACAATACCAGAACAGTTAGAAATTAAAATAAGTAAAGACTGATAAAACATATATTGTTATTTCTCATATCTTAAGCCATCTCCTAGTTTGGCAATTGTTTGAAGCCTACTTTAATGTTCCTAGAAATTAGTAAGAAATGTTGACAACTTACTGTAACACTGGATGCAAACTTGATCTAAGATATTTGAAAATCTGGGTGTTAATGGCGGCAAAGGATCCAGTTCTATTTTTTTGAAGTCTTCAGGGCAATCCTTCTTTAGATGGCCCTCTCGCTTGCACAAACTACATACTACAGTAGGAGGCTACATGAAAGGGAAAAGCATAAAGACTTAAATGCAGTTTCTTATTTGGGAGTTCCTAACTTTTCTAGCAAAACATTCTACTTTTTACTTCCTCAAAGTGACAGTATCATCAGGGGTGGAGTATGGTATGATAGAGCTGGAATATTTAGCAACTTTTAATACTTTTGGGCAGGAAACTGGGGGAGTGCTAAAACTTAGGAAGAAGCCTGGTTAATCAAGCTGGTCTTAAAGAGCAAATGAATAATTAATCACTGCTCATCATTTCAGTAAGCCTGTTCTGCCAAGTGAAAACCAAATTTATACATACAAAATTAAAAAACAAAACAAAACATCCAAGCTGTTTCTTTGGAAGTTAAATATTTTTACCTTGCCCTTGGTGAAGACAGGTTTACTAAATTCATAGAATAAATCCAAATGATCTACAGTTGAATCTTCCTCACATACATTTTCTTCCTTAAGAGGATGCTTTTCATTTAATTGCATTAGCAAGGGTTCATCTAAATTTTTTCTAACTTCTTTTAAATCTTCATATTTAACAGGAACAACTAATCCATCCTCTTCAGAGAGGGCATCCTCATCTCCATATCCAGTGTATGTGTCCAAATCGTTTTGTACAGTAACACTATCTCTTTCATTGATGGTATGCCTGGCTGCTTCTTCATCCTCTTCCTCATCATCTGAATTAGTGATTTCTGATGTCTGGCCCTGTACTGAATGTCCAACCTTGTTTGAGTCTTCTAATTCATCTGTACCTTCTGTGCTTTCCTCATCCATGTCAGCCTTGTCATCTACAGTAACAAAGTCATCCCTTTCAGTTATTGTAATGTTTTGGAAACTCTCTAAATCTGAAATGCTGTCAGTCTCCATATCAAGGTCATTGTTATGGGCAAGTAGTTCTCCATTTTCACTGTCATCATCTAATTCTTGATCCATAGTTGTTAAATTTTTCTCCCAGTCTTGTCTTACGTCAAGTTCTTCCTCCTCCTCCTCATCTTCATCATTTCCACTTTCTGTTTCCTCATAGTGTGGTTTGAAATCCTCGGAATCATCAAAAATTACTTCTTCAATGATACAATCGAAGTCTCCTTGGTTGATTCGAACTTGAACATCTCCTAATTCCTCTGTTGGGCTTTCAAAACCATCAAACATCTTTACAGTATTCCTCTGATGTGCCTGAAAGTTTTCTAATGTATCAGTAGCATCAATACAGTCACCCATAACCATGATTTTGTTATTTATTTCTTGTACCTCAGGGTCATGCTTTACGTCATCTTTTTTTACATCATCTTTTAGGTGTTCGGATGTTTGAAGTGCATCGACATTTATATTCAAAGGCTTTTTGGGGGTGGCCTTTGTTGCTTTTTTGTGTGGGATAGCGAAATACTTATATGTTGCTCTTAAACAATGAAGTATATATTCATAAACCAGTTGACTGTTTAAGGTTCTTGCCACATTCCTCTTAATGGAGTATGGATCTGTAACAACAAAAAATGTAACATCTTTATATTTTACCTTGAAAATAATCAATGTATTTTAGATTAAAAGCAACAATAAACCAGGCAAAATGAAACCTGTTTCTTAAGTGTGGCTATTTTCATTTGGGAGTCAAAATAGAGGGGAAAAAAATGTCATCCCTCATATGAAGAAATCTCTCACATGAAGAAACTCCTAATACCAAAATTCTCTCTCTTATGACCAACCCACTTTGCACAACACCAGTATCCCTTCCTTATCTGGTTATAGTATAGTGGCAGCGGAAAAGAAATTGTCAGTCTGGCTCTTAAGCCTTGAGGGGCTATTTCCTACACTGAAAGGCTCTGCTGAGTGTTCTGCCTCCCCCACTCAGCCAGTCACTTTGTAAAGCTTACCTCCACTCTTCCGCCCTGTGAAGCCCCATCACTGAACTGGCTGGACTGAATTCCAGGGGTGAGAGGGAGGCACGAGGAGGAGACACCACTTCTCACAATCTGCTCTCCTCCCCTAAAACTCCAGGAGGGTAGGCAATTGGCCAGAAGAGCTGAGCCAGAGAAACTGCAGGGGAGGGTTTAAAAATGTGAGATCCCCATGACTGCACACAGAATTTTATGCAAAATGCAAAAAACCCTCTTATGCAACATAAAGCTTGAAAAAAAAATCAAGCAAAAAGAAGGGAATTCCATATTGAAGGTTCCTTTAGCTACAATTATGAGGAAGTTCTTAAAAATGTTTTTAAAGGGGAAAAATTTAGGTTTTCTATATGAGCTTCAACTATGCAACAGCCTAACTTCTAAAAGTTGAAAATGGCTTAAGAGGCCAGCCCACTTTCTAATGCCTACTGAATATATCCGTGTGTTTCACTGCAATATAGATTTGGTTTAATGATCCCTATGCAAAAGAATATATGCATATTTTAAATATTACTGGAGGCTTTATAACACTACATCATGTCTGCAAACTGCTGGAGTCCATGAAATCAATTAATATAAAATGGGGTAAACTGAACCTAGAAGTAAAGATTTATAGTCAGGTTTTTTTTTAAACTTTAAGAAATCAATTACATTTAATGAATGTGTAATTAGAATAATGCCCATGCCACAGGTTTTAAAAATGGAGCTGTAAGCATGAGACTGTATTGAGCTACATGACATATAGAGCTCTAGTACAAGGAGGATCCTGACTGTTTACTTTACTGCTGGGTCCTGGTACACCTTGTATGAAGGTGATGAAAGAACACTGAAATAAAGTACATGCTGTTAGATCTGCATTTTTTTAGTTTTTTTTTTTTAAAACGTGAAAAATCTAGATACCTTCCACAGCAATGCGCTTTTTGGGCCAATCCTTTGCTTCACGAGATATAGCTTCTTTGGCACGTATACTGATGACCAAATCACCCAAATTAAATTCTAAAGCATAGAAACGAAGCAATTCCACCCAAAGCTGCCCAACTGGTACAGAACACTGGTTTTCTAAGTCAAATACCAATGGAACCTATTACCAGCAAAAAGAAGAAATTTCACATTACGTATGTCTAAACAATCAGATAAAACAAAATTATACAGATTCTGTTTTAACAAAATGAAACTTAAGGGAAGGTTATTAATGAAACTTAAGGGAATCCTTTCACAGGAAGCTTAAACTCAGTACAAAAAAATTAAGCTATGTATCAGTAATTGGTTTTTATTATACTTTAGATAGAACTGGGATCTTATCGAGATAGCATGGAGCAGTGGGAAGGTAATCAGAATTGGAGTTAGGAAAGATCTGTCTTGATAATCCTGCCTTTGATATTTACTTGTCTTGTGACCATGGGCAAATTCTCTCAGTCTCAATTTCCTAACTATAAAATGAGAATAATACTAATGATGGTACTCTTGCCTCACATGGTTGTTGTAAGCCAGGATTCAAAGAGAAATGTGAAGTAGGTGTAAAGTTCTTTGTAAACACTAAATTGCTAATATGTCAGCTATTGTGTGGGCTGTCTTTCAACAATACTTCCTCCTGTGTCACTCCTGGCATATTTTCCAAAAAGCAGTCACAGATACATCAGGCATATTTGCTACTTCCAATTTATGAAATGTAGTGAAGACAGCAAGGACTATATAAGAGGTGCTAACACATTCTCACTTCTGCCCCCTACCTAAGCTATCACTACCCCTCAAGTGGATACTGAAAAAAAGGAAAGAGAATAGGATCCTAGACTACTCAGATTTATAAGGATATTTTTTGTGACTGGATATTCAGTTTTGGTGCCAGTTAATTTGTGATATCAAAGGTTTGGATTTTAAAACATACATATATCTGGATGTATTAATTTAAAGAAAATACAAGCATTTTTTGTCATAGAATTTTAAAGTTACAAGGTATATTAGAAACTATTCCAGCTTTAGAGATGAAGAAACCAAGGCACAAAGATATAAAATGTCCAGAGCACAAGAAGCACACCCATTAACTTTCAATCCATTATCTTCATTATGTCAGGCAGTCTCAAGAACACAAAATTCTGTTTGTATATTAAGAAATAAAGCAATAATTCAGCATCCAATTTGTACATCCTCCCCCCATTCAAGTATTTATTGAGGTTTTTATTACTACTGTCTTTTTGCTTTTTTCAAATATTTGAAGGATCGTCCCCTTGGGAAGAACTAGGAACAACGGATGGAAGTTACAGGTAGGCAAATTTTGGTTCAATATAAAGAAAATTTCCTAAGAATCAGAACCACTTAGAAGTGGAATGGACTGCCTTATATAGTGACTTTCCTATCAATGGTGGTCTTCAAGCAGAGACTGAAAGACTACTTGATGCTGTAGGAGGGAATGGATCCTTCTAGTGTGCTTCAGATTAGATGATCTCGGGGTTCCTTTGCACTTAGAAACTCTCAGACTCTTCATGTAACAGTTCTGGGTGCTCTGGGTCAAGGTTTGTAATTTCATCAGTATAGGAATGCCTGACGCAGAAACTCTAACTATATACATCAGTAATTTATCTGTGACTACAGAATTGCCTTTAGCATTGACAAGTTATGTGACTTGGCCGTGTGGTTATACAGACATTATGTATTATCAGATGTGGGACTTGAATCCAAGTTTTTTATGATCCCAAGTTCATAGCCATTATAATTCACAGTATACTTTCTCTTTGTTTCTGTCTCTCCAAAGCTCATTTTGCTATACACTGTAACTTTAAACATGTCAAGAGGAACTATACTTTGATATTCAAAAAATATTACGGAAGACTTATTTCAAAATTGGGAGACCATTTTAGCAGGTGACAAAAGTAGAAGATAGAAAACTATATAAGCCACAAATATCATTCAATTAGGGATCTGAATAACCAGTAACATTTTGCTTGTTATTTTTCATCTCCTTTTGCACAAATCTTTTATTAAAGTTAAACACTAAGGCTGAAAGGAGTGATAAAGGAAGCTCTCAGGAAAGCTTTTTCAGTTGATGTGGGGGATTCTCTCTAAAAGTGAAGACCGGTAGTAGCTGCTCTGCACCTTAGTCTTCGAGCATTTTCTGGGTCACTAAGAGGTTTAAGTGACTTGTCCAGGGTAATATATCTAGTTTATGCCAGAGGCAATTTTTGAACAGAGGTCTTCCTAATTTTGAAATGGGGGGCTCTGTTCATTATGCCTTCTTCCTAAAAGGCTTCTTCAAAGGATGTTTATGCATTTCGTTGTTATTATGTATAGATTTTATTACTTCAGCCTAGAAGTCAAGAGTTGTGCCTTTAGGAACTCTCATTTCACTTCAGGAAAACTAAAGAGATTTAACTGAGTTAAAATTTGTAACCGAGCTGAGCCTGGAACCTGGATTTTCCCTGTGCTCTAGTTACTTGATGATCATCTTAGTCTTGGTTCTAAATCCAAATGACTGTTGGTATGTTAGCCATCACATTATAGGGGAAATGTAAGAAAAATAATCTTGAATTGCCTTGTGACATTTCTCTCATTGCTGTCTTAAGTGCACTGGTTTATTACTTGAATTTTACTTCTGTTTCTCATCCTCTATCAAAAATGCCAAGCAATGAGATAAACAAAAAGTGGGCAATAAAGAATGTTGTAGGAATCTGAAAAATCATCTCTTGGTTAATTAAAAACTGACAGTTTTTCAGTTTAATAATGAAAGTAGATAAAAATGAGTTCAGACCTTTCCTCTTTTAAAAGATGTTTCCTTAGATGATTCATCATCTCTCGTAGAAGTAGTCTGTTCCCAAACCACCAAATCATTTTCAACTTCTTTAAGGGTAAAATTTACTAGTTTGTTCAATGAGAATCCTTCAATCTAGGAAAATAGGACAAATACAATCTTAATCAGTTAAAAACAGTATTTACTGTTATATCAATGCTTATCAATCTTACACAAATAATTGCTGGAGCACATTCAACAGAAAAATCCCATTATAGAATACATTAAAGAGTATCCTAAGGAATCTTGGTGAGTTATCTATAAAGTTTTGTTTAGCACATGTGGAAAAAATAGTAGGTCTCAGTGTTCTGCTTTCTTACTTCAAGTATTTTTTTTAAAATAGGCACCAACTAGAAACATTAGTTATATAGAGGAGCCTCATAAAGACTCATTTTGCACAAACTTTTTATTAAAGTTAAAAACTAAGGCTGAAAGGACTAATAAAGTGAGAGTCATATAGATGTACAACTCTTTTTTTTCCTTCACTATGCCTAATATATGCTAGATGACACTTTTTAGAAAAAACTGAATCTGAAGTATAGAATTCCTTGTAAAAGTAAGAGTGGCATTTAGAAATGTCAAGATATAGTTTTTCTTCCACACTGCGACTTTCCCCACTGTGGTTTTGTTATATCATGGGTCAGTATGAGAAATTAAACAGGAATTATTTTGGAGTTTTGTGGAAGCCGCAGATGACAGTAGAAGGCCAGCAGATGACATAGAGCTTATGACCAAATAGCCCAAATTTACAATAAAGTGCTGTAAACACTTCATAAAAGAAAATGAAAAAATTCAGACTTCTTCTCTGGTATGAAGGGTGGGCCAAAAATTTTACCCAGGCTTTCCAGATGGAGGGGTGCTGCACCCTGAACCCCTGAAATGTTGAAGGGATAACTGTGCTAAACATTATATACTGTCTATTTTATTTCTTGGTAGACTAGTTAATCACTGGGGTACAAAGTGGAAGAACCAATTAGGAATTCATATAGGTTATGAAGATTTTCCCCCTCTTTAATGCAAATAGCTACTAGGATGTTTAAGATTATGAGTTATTCATAATTCACTATGATTTACTTTAATCAGTTAATCAAAATCTTGCTAAGAATAGTACTATTTGGGAAACGGGAGTCGTGACTAGGAAATGAATATTGAAGGAGAGTAGGGAACTTTGGATAGCAAGCAGAAAACAGGAGGGCACTAGAAATTTAGGGAGCAGGAGAAAAGGCAAGTGAAAAGATTTCTTTAAGAAATGCTTTTCTGCTTTGCAATTTATGTAAAACTGATGGGAACCTATGTGTCACTGAATATTATATACTAACCCAGGTATTAGGAATCTACCCTGCATTTTTAAAGCTCAGAGTAGACTGCTAGTACCAAAGATCTGATAAAGTCACAAAAGCTGGAAAAGACCCGAGAAAACTTCCAGTTGATTGCTCACAAGTCCGGTAACATATAGCTGGTGAGTTAACTTGGCATCTGGGATGAAAAAATAGGAATGCCTCTATCAAATCTAGTGTTTTTTACACTTATCCAAACTGAGTTCAAATGAGCAGGACTAGTTCTCAAAGACTGAAAACCTCAGAGCCTTTCCCAATGAAAGCTAATCCAGTCTGCTGCAAACCAACATTTCTAGTTCAGTTCATCTTTTCCTATTTTTCCACAACTCCCCAGTGGGAAGAGGAGATGAGAAAAAAGGAAGAAAAAGCTGGAATATGTGTGCATGTCCTCCTTTCCCTTTATGTGCAGAACAGTAAAGGGTTTTACTATTCCTAAGAGAATTCTACATATCCATAAAATGTGAAGGCACATGATGAAGACAGATAGAAAAAAATATTATTTTGTACAGAAGTAATATAGAAAGTATTTTCAGAATGGACAGAAGAAAGAGCACTGGATGTGGAATCAGAAGACCTGAGTTTGAAACAGGCTCTGTCAAGATAATTTTATCAGTGCCATCTCAGGAAAGTCACTGCACCATTCTGGATCTCAGTTTCCTCATTAATGAATGAATGAATGAATGAAAATGCTTATCACATATACTATGTGATAGTACTGTGAAGTATTGTGCCAAGCCTGGAAGACACAAAGAGAAAATTAGGTGATTACACTAGAATTTTTCTAAGGTCGTTTCCAGGTCTAAAATCATATGATCTTAAGACTTGATAAAGATAAATAACTTGGAAGTTAAGAACAGAAGATTCATGAGGATAATCAAAATACTATTTTCTGTAATTATTTATATTGCTGTATTATTGTTTTAGGATAGTTCAAATGGCAGGACTTAAGAATTTGCAAGTAAATTTAAGTAGTAAATTTGCATACTTATATGTATATTTTCTCTAGATTATGTGTATATGTATATTTAAGGTTGAGTGTACTTTACTCTCAACACACACACCCACACACACCCACCCCCCCCCCCCACTCCTGGCCCCAGTGATTTTATTCGTGCAGAGAACTCTTCCTGGTGAGGAGAAACTCCTTCTCCCAATTCATAAAGGCAACTGTTCGACAACCTACAGTCTTAAAGAGTTTCTGGGTGAGAGGCCAAATGATTGACCAGGCTCACACGGCCAAAATGTATTTGATGCAGGTCTGGACTCACAGGCCTTCTCTCTACCCACTGTGCTTTGCTCCAGTTTTCCATGTCTCATAAAATGAACGCTTTTGAATGCTTACATTTCTTTTCAGGTAAAAAAAGTCAGATACCTCAGAGATATACTACACAGAAAGTAACCAGCCAATCATCAAATGCTTAGTCTCTTAACAATTCTTCCTGCCTCTATTCTCTACCCAACTCCTTTAATCTATCTTTATGCATTCATCTAGTCATGTTACTCCTCTGCTCAAAAATATTTGGTGGCTCCCTATTGCCAACTATGTCAAGTTCAAACTGCTTTCATGGCATTCAAGGCCATTTACAATCTGGCATCTCTCAAACTTTTAAACCATAACTCCTATTACTCTCTAACATGTATGCTATTCTTCAGAAAAATTAGATTATTCTATTTCCTATTTCCTCCACCATGAGCTTACCCATTTCTGTGCTTTTGCTTATGTCATTTCCTATGCTCAGAATATCTTCTCTCCTTCTTTGTCAATTCTTACCCATCCTCTAAAGATCAACTCCAATGGCCTTCTTTTTTCCCCTCTCCCTGAAAGCCCAATCTCTAATGCACTTAGTTATTTTGTAAGGCTGTCTTGTTTAAATTTTGAATGTTCCTCTGTGCCTAAACGCATTTAAATGAATTGAATTAGCCTGGCTAGAAGGGAAATATGAATTCAATGATAAAATTGAGAAAACTACGCTCCAAAGCAAATGTATCTTTTACAAAAATGCAATTTCATAATTTTATAATTTTAAATAAAGTAAAACTTACCCATGATCCTAGATATACGGGCAGAACTGGTTCTTTTCTTTGTTGAAGAAAGAAAATGGCCATTAGGGCAAATACATAGGGTGGTAAGCCCCCTTCTTCAGGATGATCTGTACAGCAAAGCTAAAATAAAAGGAGGAAGAGTGTATGAGTCTATTTCCACTAAAATTTTCATTCTTCAAGATTGGCTATATATAGAAAATAATCTTCATCAATTTGAATCACCTGTTAACAAAAAAAAGTAAAGTATAAGCAACTTAGCACACTGGCTCCTAAAGACATAGTAACTGTTCAGTAAACTTGTTGATTTGATCTGCTTTAAAGTCCAAAGCTCAGGTGGTTACTGCACTAAAAGTCACTGGTTTAGATCCTTATTGTGGGCAAGGTTGGTTTGGCATTGTTATGTTTATGCATATGTTATAGCTAGCATTTATATCATTTTAAGGTTTGCAAATCTCTTCACAGTTATCATATCATTTTATCCTCACAATAACCCTGAGAGGTAGATGCCATTAATTACCTACATTTTCCAGATGAGGCAACTGAGTCAAAGAAATATTATTTGACTTGCCCAAGCTCACACAGCTGGTAAATGTCTGAGGCTAGATTTGAACTTCCTGACTCCAGGTCCAGTGCTCTATCCACTGTGCCACCACCTGCCCTCAGCTGTACATCCAACTTGGCTTTTACAAAAGAAACTAATTGTTGTTGCTGTTTGTCCTTCACTCTTAAAGAGGACCAATGAAATCATAAGGATGATGTTTTGACTTGTGTACGAACTGGATTTAAGAGATGTAGGGCTGCACAAAGTCACCAGCCTCACTCTCTCCTCCAGAGTCATCAAAGTCCAATGGTAAGACAAAGGGGCCTGAGGGCTAGATTTTTTATTTTATTTTAATCATTCATCCATCTATCTATTCTATCATTTTCAAAAAGCTGGGACAATTTATTTTTTGCCCTGTGCAGTTGCCATTTATGATTTCTTGAAATATAGCTCTGGAAAAACAGGCTTTTTAAAAAGCCCACTGTGTTTCAAATGGAGTTAACTTGTTGTTGTATTTCTGACTCTTTGTGACCCAACAATTGGGGTTTTCTTGGCAAAGATACTGTAGTGATTTGCTATTTCCTTCTCTAGCACATTTTACAGATGCGGAACTGAGGCAAACAGGGTTAAGGTTAAGCCCAGGGTCACACACCTACTAAGTGTCTGAGGCCAGATTTGAACTCAGGAAGATGAGTCTTCCTAATTCCAGGTGCAGCAGTCTATGTACTGCACCACCTAGCTGACTATGCCTTCAAACCCAAATTACGCTGCCTTTCAATGAATGGCCAATAATAACTTGATGCCTTTAATAATTCTGAGGATGTGAACAATTCAAGGTGATTTAAGCATCACCCAATTTTCAATTATCTGGGAAAAAAACACACTGAAGTATAGGATTCTGTAATTTAAACAAATTTACTCACTCATATTACCAATAACAAATGTAAATTATATATGACCATCCAGGGACATGTAATATAGGAGTAAAATCCACTGGACCACTACTTAGGAGAGAAATGAATTTGAACCCTGGTTCTGATCAAACTAGCTGTGTGACCTTTGGCAAACTTTTTCCTCTTCTATAAACTGGGGATGACAATCTTCTTCCTGCCTATTTCCTAGGGTTATCATGAAGGAAGTGTTGTAGAAGCCAAAAGATACTATATAATTGTGACTCCTTTATCATCATTATTATCAATCTATCTCAGCAGTTTCAAGTCCACCAACTGTCTTACAGATGTCCAGGTCACTCTGTTTGAACTCAAATCCATTTTCAGAAGAATGAAATGAGCTCAATTTGGTGCCTGAAAACTCTTAGAACACTGGTAGAATCAAGTATATCTATTACCACTACCATGAAAACAATTCAAATTCATGAGCCATTTACTGCTAATCTGATGGCTGGGTACAAAGGGCTTACACATTATTAGTTCTGCTAATTACATGGAAGAAATAACTTTAATGTGTCTGCTATTCAGCCACTGAATGTTTATATGATTATATAATCATCTGTTAAAAGAGAAATTGTTCTACCACCTCAATTTGAGTTTAAAATTTTGCAGCTCTCTTCTGTCACTATTTCAATTACACTAACTTTAAAATCTCAGACGTTCAGAATGCATCCTATCCCTGTTTGGGCCCCAAATCAAGAAACTATAATTAAAACGCAATATTTTCTTTTACTTTTTTTAAGGGAGGCCATTTAATGTTTAAAGTATATTGAAAGATTTTAAGGAAATGAAAATATCAAAATTTCTATTCTTCCTTTGGATTTCCACATTTCTTGCATTTGCCCAGAAAGTACTAATGAATGCCTTACACAGATTCTTATATATATCCAAAATTAAAAAAACAAAAATAAGAGGCTAAAAACTTAAAACATATTGCACATGCAAATGTATCCTCTTATAAGAATACATGACTGTATTTAGAGGACCCATACTTACCTTTGCCCAGTACCTGAATGCAATTACCAAAGGGATCAATTTAGGTTCTAGTTTTCCAAGAGCAGCTAAATGATTTGTGGTCAGACAAGCATTTTCATTTCCTGCACTCACTTTACAAACGAGGCCACTAAAACAATGAAAAAGCAAAACAAAATAAAACTTCAGGATAGAGAACTATTTTTTCTTCCCCTATATTTTTCTTCCCCCATATTAAGATTTAAGAGAATCATAAAAGTTTGAAAACTTCATTTGGTGTCTAAAAAAATTCACATCTACCAAGGAGTCAGTGTTGCTTTTTATGTGACTACAGATGGATATAGTGACAGATGGACATATTCATGCTAATAAATGTCATTACTATGCAACGCATCCAAAATGGAGTAATGGAAAATTTAGTGGCAGATCATTTTAGTCAAACAATTGAAATGGGTGAGAAATGTTTATTCCCCAACACTGTTTTCTTTGATGGAATTGTCTTAAAAAGAATGACTTCTACCTGAATTGCCCAAAATACAGCAAATGTCAATAGTAAATTTGTGAAATACTAATGTATGCATCAACTTATTCTGGCAATTGAATCACTTAGACAATTACATACGTTTGCCTGTTGATCTATGTGACCTTAATGCCTATAAAGAGTAGATACAAACTGAGACCTTTGTTTTTCTCGGCACATCACCACTGGCACCCTAGCATGGAAATCTGCATCAATATCAATGAAAGATTCTGAGGAAAGAAAAAATATTACGCATGTTAATAACAGTTTTTGTAAAAACAGAACTAAATAAAGTGCAAGTTATTAGGAGAGGCTTTTTTGATTCGGTCTTTTAAAAGAGAACTACAGAAAAAAGAAGTACTTCAAACCTATGTGAAAAAATGAGAGATACAAGTAGCAGGGTCCAAGGATTCACAAGGAATTGTACAATTTTCTTTTTGAGACTGGGTCTCCTCATTTCACCCAAACTTATGTGCAGCAGCAACTGAGGGGGTCTAATCCAGCTGCTGACTGGCATGGAAGCTTTGACATGCTCCATTTCTGACCCAGGAAGGCTCTTGTTTTCACAGAGGCAGTCAGTTGAGCCCCTGCTCCTGGGGCGCCCCCTATACTGGTACCAGTCTTAGTACCAACACCGTATCAACTTTAGCCCTACTTCAGCTTGGAATTCCTGAGCTAAGAGACCTAACAAGCCAGACTCCCCACTAGCTGTATTTATTGGAGAGATTTTCTTTTTAACTGATTTTTTAAAAATTCCATGGGAAAAGCTGATGATTAGTTAGGAAAGCAACTAGTACATATTAGATCACACTATTTATGTTTAAAAGGGTAGCAGACGAAGAGATATTGAGGTGACATTTAAGAATGTAGAAATTATAAACATTATCAAAATTTGCTCTACCAAGTTGATTATAAAAATCAACTTTCTTAACCATTCTTAAAAGGAAGCTTTCGGACATCTATGCTAACAGACTCCCTCCCCAATGACTTTGTATTGATTTTGTATATACTTATATATAAGAGGAAGCAAGTCTGGAGTAATGGAGAGAGAATGGGTCCAGGGGCCAGAAGGCCAGGCATCAGGTCCTGCCTCTGTTACATCCGGTCACACATAGGCTATGTGACCCTGAACAGACAGCTCAGCTTTGCACCTCTCAAAACTCTAAGCTGTATAGGCAGAGGGTGTTTCCTCATTGAGGAATTCCCTCTGTAAATGAGTTCCAGTTATTATCCTCATCCTGGTACTTCCATGGGATACATGTCTTTCCCGCATGCTCCTTAAAAGTGGGGACTTTTTCATTTTTTGTCTTTGTATCCGCAGGGCCTGATACAATGGCTGACACAGAATGGCCCCTTAATTGATATTTACTGATTGTTGGATCTTGGGCAAAATCAAAATGAGAAATGGAAAAGACCAACTCCAATGGTAGTGTTATTTTCACATCATTTTTCATGACTCCCACAAAGGTAGTAAAACTAGCAGAGCTGGGATGTGAATCCAGTTCTTCTGACTCCTAAACCAGCGCTCTTTACACTACACCAAGATAACTCAAATATGTCCCCTTCATCAAAATAAACTTTCACATTTATCCCAACTAATACTACCCCTTTTGTACTCTGACTTTAATAAACAGAAAGATGTTTTGCAACTTTCCATCAACAACTGGCAAATTGATAGATGATGCCTGGTTTTACACTTTAGCTGCCATTTTCTCTTCTTTAGGGACTTCTAGTGATCAAAGTAGGATAAACTGCTTGTGTCTACCTTTACTTCCCAGGCTCGATGCTGAAAGCTTTATTTAAAATACCTTTTTGATATGCTATGGGAAGTCAGAAAATTATTATTAACAATGGTTCCTTCACCTGGAACATTGAAGAACATAAAATAAAGTATTCCATTAAGAATATAAGAAACATAAACAGTTACCGATGGACACTGCATTAACCAACTGATAAACTTTAGCTTGATCATAGACCACCTCTCCAAAATTCACTTCAGGCTTGAAGCCAAGATGTGGTTATGTAATATATCTGTATGTATATCAAGGCTAAAGAACAGGTAAAAGGGAATAGACAATAATTTACACATTTTAAAAATTGCAATCTGTCATTTATTTCAACTGAAGCTCCCTTAATTTATTTTTTACTCATTACTATTAGACTTAGGGGCCTTGAAGATGCACGGTACCATGGAAAGAACACTGGTTTGGGAGTTGAGAAGCCTGGGCTGAGTTTGGGTGATCCTAAGCATGTCAGTTAATCTCCTTGGGTCTCAGTCTTCTCTTGTAGAAAATAAATTGGGAAGAGGGTAGAGTACTTGGATTAGATTATTTACAAGGTCTCTAAAATTCTATTACCTTTCATCCTATTCTAACTTCACAAGCATGCATGATTTATAAAAGTCTTAGATATATTAGGTTCCAAACCAATATATTAGGCTCAACCTAATTCAGTTATTTTTAGTGTAGGAATAAGTTTTAACCATACATACGATCACACTTAATCTTACAAACTATTCACAATAGAACTAATAGCAGGACCTGTGGCCTGGCATAGTGGAAAGAACCCTACATTTGGAATGAGCAGATTTACTTTTAAAGCCATTTAACGCTTATGTGACTTGGGAGAATAACTTCATATTTTGGGGTCTCAATTTTCTCACATATAAAAGGAAAGAGTAAGACTATGTGATGTGAATAATCCAAGGTATAGTTCCTTACAGCTCTAAATCCTATCATTTCCTATCAATCAGAAATTCCTATAAATTCAAATTTATCTTTCACACATATATTCAAACAATATACATCTAATGTTCCTTCTTTTCAAAATGTCAGGATTAAATGGACAATTTCAACACAAAAGAATGATTTTAAGAGTACTAGTGAAAAATATGGTACTTCTTACCACTGTTCTTTAAATATTCTTGAATAAGTAAGAGCACATCTGGTTGAGTCATCTGTGAAATAATCCAAGTACATAAAAAAATGAGATAACTCAGTTCACAACTATTTTAATCTTAATTGTGATGATATACAATTCAAAATAGAAATGTACATACTGATGTGGAAATGAAAAGTCTAATAACTACATGGCATATGTGCATTAGGTATTTATGCTTTAGGACATAAAATTTTCCTTTTTAAACTATGATGAAGATAGTCAGAAGAACAACTATTACATAGTTACACTTTCGAAAGCTGGTATCTAGGCAACTGGAATATTAAATAACTTTAGTACCTCACCTGTGGAAGACCTTGGGGAAGAGCTGACACAAAGACACAAGGATCAACTAAGAAGTATTACGATTGGGTAGATAACTGATCAGAATATTCGAAGGTTAAAGGCTTCCAATTTTCAATTTATGATTGGTTGGTGAGTTGCCCAAGTAGCCATAA
Organism: Phascolarctos cinereus; assembly: GCF_003287225.1. Classification (NCBI taxonomy): domain Eukaryota; kingdom Metazoa; phylum Chordata; class Mammalia; order Diprotodontia; family Phascolarctidae; genus Phascolarctos; species Phascolarctos cinereus. The sequence goes on from NW_027555847.1 coordinate 251,616,186, forward strand.
AAACCAATCCCCATGGGTATGCAGAAAACTAGGGAAGCTGAAGTGAACAGACCATTAGCAGGATAGGGGGAGAGGAGGGAAATCAGTGAAATACAGCAGGCAAGGGGAGGACTACAATACTGACATCAATCTGCATCTCCATTTCTGTTCTCTCGAACAACAAGTTCCTCAACTATGCTGGGTAAACAAAGATAATGTGATTAAAAGGGGGGTTTCCAGTTTTTACTCAAAGAGGCACAACAAAACAAAGAAAAACTTAGCAAAGTTCCTGACTGTATTTATACATTCTAATTACAAAAAAGATTATCTGCTATAGAATACATGTTTAACACATTCTGTGAGGTTGGGACATTTTTTCCATTTATGAGCAATAAAAAGAAGTGGCTATAAAGATCGAGGAAGTATAAAAGAGTTAGATTAGATGATGGGGAAAAGAAGCCCTTTCTAGCTCTTAATCATGACTGCTATGTAGAAAAATCTGCCTGGGTCAGAAGTCCTGGGTACCAGGCACAGCTCTCTTGCTACCTCCAGGCCTGAATGAGTAAATTAACCTCTCTGGGTCTTAGTTTTCTCACCCGTAAATAAGGAGGAAGGGAGGTAGTAAACTAAATAATCTCTAAGGTTCCTTCCATTTCTAAAATTCTATTACCAGAATCTTTACGGACCATATAAATACATAGTAAATAGGAGCCCTTAAAAATTAACTAGATATGTGATCCACAATTACTATCACCAAATGGCACAAAATTAAAAAGAGCAATTGGACTAGAATGGCAGTTTTCTAAGTGTGGCCCATGAATCCCTAGAGGTCTCTTAGGTTAAAACTACTTTTGAAATAATACTAAGACATTAATTGTCTATTAAAATACTTCTCTTTTTTTCCAACTACATCTCTGTGTGACGCTGGATTTTTCTTCATATACCTCAACCAAAACAACATGTAGCAACAAAATGAATACAGAAGCAGAGATAAAATGCAGCTGTCTTCTATTAAGCCAGACATTAAAGTAATTTGCAAAAATATGTAAAATTACATCACTCTTCTAACTAATTATTTTTGTTTTGGTAAATAGTTATTTTTCATATAAATGTTATTTATGTTAACATGTAATGGGTTTATTACTGTTAGTTATAAATGAATAAATAAATTAATCAGTTTTAATTTCTAATATGGTAAAAAAAAATTAATAGATTATAGCCTAACATAAACAAAAGATTTTTGGGGTCCTCAATAATTTTTCAGAGTAAAAAGGGGTCCTGAGACCAAAAAGTTTGAGAACCATTGAACTAGAAAATGAAAGAACATTGGAATGTTTGATATAAAGAAATTCATTGAGAGCAAAACTTACTGATCTTTGTAGTCACAATAATCACCTAATATAATGCTTCACACTTAATAAATGTGTTTTATTGAGGATGGATATTGTGGAAGAAAACAAAAAAAAACAGATTTCATCACAATTTGCTATGGTTTTAGAAAAAAAATGTCATACTTACAGTGGCTGGAAACTGAACATCAATGTTTAAGTCCGAATTTTTGAAACCAAATCTGCTATAAGATGACCCATACAATCTTAAAGAACAATCTAAAAATAAAAATACTCTCATCAGCAAAATTTAATTTATAAAAACTTCCAAAAAAAGGAGACAAGTTTTATTTTTCCTCCCCAGAAGAGGGAACCAAATTAAATAGATTCATATATAAAAACAAAAATATATTAAATTTCAGGACAAATAAGGAAGGAGTGTCCAAGTTCAGTGTAGTTTAATTTCATCACTAAAGTATAACGGTTTTAATAAGCCAAGAAATTGCCTTTTAACTTATATTTCATGCAGAAAATGAGTTTCACAGATTTGCACAATTTTCAGAAATATTAGTTAAATGCGACTAAAGATTCAAACACAATATTTTGAAAAACCAACATTATTTTGAAATGCATAGAAGATAAAATCTAATTTTGATTTAACATACGAAACCTTAATCAAAAGGGTTGGGAAACAAATACAAATATTACTTTTCATTCTAACCCCACATTTATTCACTTCATTCTTTTCTTTCTTTCTTTTTTTTTTAAACGATCCTGTCAACAATTAACCATATAGAGGCATTGTGGTGAAGTGGAAAGAGCAGCAGACTTGGAGTCAGAGGACCTGGGTCTGAATCCTGGCTCTCTTACTAACTAGCTATGTGACTCTGGGCAAGTCACAATTTGTCTGGGCTTCCATTTCCTCAGCTGTAAGGAGACGGCTAACCTAGATGACCTCTAACATTACTTCCAGAGCTAAATTCTATAATACTATTACCTCAGAAGGTTGTTGTGAGGAAGGTAGTTTATCAACTTTCAAGTCTTGTAAAAACGTGAACTATTACTATTTTTGGAAATAAATCATGGAAATTATCTTTTTGTACCATTCTCATAATAAATCCCTCATAAAGTATACAAACATGCCACAAAAATATTTACACAAGATAATCACTTTAGAGACAACAACTCTTTTAAGAATATTTACAATGGCATAGAGTGAATTTAAGACTATATAAGACAGGACACATCCCCGTTTCCAGTAGATCGAGCCTCAAGAAAATGCAGTCTCTGGCAAAATGTTTTAAGTTTATATTCTTTATTTGTAATGTGCAACTTAATTTTGAACATTACTATTTTTTGTCAGAAAATTACTATGTTTCCTTCATGTAATCTTAAAGTATTTTTTTGTTGTTTTCATGTGACTTCTTATTTCTTGGGACCACAGTATTTTTCCATTATAAGCCCATCCCAGTTTAATAATTGGAAAATGATTTATTTTACAGCCAGCTTTTCAGAAAGGCATTTATTGCATAATGTAAGGCACATGGTATATCAAGAAGAAGAAAAAAGTTTCCCTTATTTCTATGATAGTATGCATAAGCCATACAGTGCTGTTAAAGGTACAAAAGAATTAATAGTACTCTTTCAGACATAATGATTCTTTTGATAATGCCGCGACAGCTACACTCATAAATCATTTGCCTAAACTATCACAGGAAAAACAAAACATGCTGAAAAAAATGAAAAATTCAAAACAGGAGGGGTTATGTAATATTGCTGACAACTCAAGAAACCAATGTTTTACAATGAATAAACTCACAAAAAAAATTTTTCTAAACTAATTTCCAATTGTTTCTTTAAAGAATTAGCTCATAAAGTTTAAAGATCATTTCATTCAACCAATTTTACAAATGAGGACCCAATTTACAAACTGAGGCCCAGAGAAGAAAAGTGACTTCCTCTATGTCATATAGCTAATAGTAGCAGAAACAGGATTTGAATCCAGAGCTTGAGATTCCAAATCCAGTGATCTTTCCATTTCACCATAATGCCTCTGTGGCTTAGCTAAACTTATTTTTGCATGTGGAAAAACCCACAGTGATCAAAGATTTACCTTTATTCTATAACTAGCTAAATCTTTAGTTTCACTGATTAGGAATGCTCTTTCCAGCAGTGCAGAACACAACACATCCATGCCTTCTACCCGTGTTCCTAATGTCCATGCCCTCCTATAAGTCAATACTCCACAGCAAATTCTCACAACTTGCTATATTTATTCTAGGCTCTAAGTAGCCTAACATTATGCTGGCACCAATGAAGTATGCAGGCTTATGCCTCTCTCTTGCTATCAACTAATGATGTTCTTTTTCCGGTTATACACCCATTTAATATAATCTTCAACATTGCTTCTTACATATATTTTATCGGTAATTTGTTGCAGCCGATTCATGCCCAATATATATATCTTTCCATTATCCTTTGGTTAACTCACAACTTTAATGCCTTGGAGGAATGTGGTATTCTGTGATTGCAGTCATGACACCAATGGTAGAATGCCAGAGTGAAAAACATAGGTTTTTATTTCAGACAGAAGTTTGGGAATTGTTAACATAAAGTTTCCCAAATGCAATCCAGCTAGCTCTCTTCCTTCTTTTCAATTCTGTGCTCAGTTTACTGTCCATCTGCAGCCCATGTTCAATATAACGACTGCTGGATTAGCTCTATATACTGACCACATTTTTGACAAATCCTAGTTTCTTCCTGTGTGGTTCAATCTTTTGAACGATTTTAGATTTTATTTAGGAGGCTGCAATATTTGGGGCATGATGAAATTGACAAAATATCATTCACAAACAGAAACATCTGGAGGTCCTCACTATCTGAAAGGAAAATTATAGATCTCTTCAATTTGGACTTTATACTGGACATCCTCCATGACAGTTGCAAGCATCTTTAGTTAGTAAACATCTGTTTTGTGCCTTGATATTAATTATAAGTTTTCTGTTTTAAATTCAATAAATACTTTTAGAATAAAAAGTTGCTGAACTCAATTTTACGACTTTAATATATACATAGGAGACATCTTGTTGGAGACGCTTTACAGGAACATTGTGCTTTACTTCATCTTTATTTAAATAGTCAATAAGCACACAGTGGGACTTTTGTATTCTTGAAGATGCATGGCTCTAAGACATGATATGCCATAGAATATCATTTGCAAAATCCTGCTCATTTCTCTCTCAAACCTTCATCAAAGATGCTCTCAATTTTGTGGCTTATTTTCCTATTTTGTAGGGATGGGAAAGCAGATATGGATCAGGAGTTACTATTTTCTCTATTACCTTTTTTTGAGTAGTAATAATGGCCATGACTGTTTCCTCCTTTTAAATATTATTTTATTGATGTTCTTTCCTTTTTGTTACATGATTGTCATTTCCCCAAAATACCTCCCACCTCCAAATAAATTCTCCCCGTACTATACAAATTTATATTGGCTGTGTCTGAAAACGTATCCCATATTCTTAACCTACAGGTTACCATCTGTCTTTGCCAAAAAACAGGAGGTATATATCGTCAGTCTTCTGAAGCCACCAGTAATCAGAGTTCTGAAGTGTTTCAAGATTTTTTTTTTATATTATTATACTCATCATGTAAATTATTCTCCTGGTTATGTTTTTATTTCACTCTGCATCATTTTATGCAAGTCTTCTCAATTTTCTCTGAATTCTTCATATTTGTCATTTCTTCTGGAACAGTAACATTCAACTACATTCCCATACTTGTTTGGTCATTCCCCAATCAATAAGCACCTACTTTTCTTTTAGTTCTTTGCTACTACAAAGTGTTGCTATAAATATTTTTTTGTGTGTAGGATATATAACTTTCACATCCTTGGAGCAAATGCCTAGTAGCAGTTACACTGTGTCAAAGGGTACGTAAAGTTGAGTGTCTTTAGTAAAATTCTAAAACATTTTCCAGAAAAATTCCTAGCTCTACTAGTAATGCATGAATGTATCTGTATTTCCACAAGCCCTATTTATCATCTTATTCATCACCTTTAAAAATTTAGTATCTTTCCATTTTTGAAGTACACTCAAATTTCTGTCACTTCTCATATAGATTTCTTTTGTATATACTTGGTTTGGTCCAACTGTTCTTCTCATCTTTATTTTCTTCAGTACCATTTTTACTTTCTAATACAATACATTGATAACTGTGATTTTAAGAGTCCAAAAACGGTGATTTTACTCGTCATTAAAGGTGAAAACAACTTGTCACAGAAATCTTGATGGATCTTATTCATTCTCTACAATCCTCTCCCCATCTGATGTCCTTGTTTTAATTTCATCTTTAAATGTTTTTAGTTAAATGGGTTTCTTACCAAACGTTATCTAGTTTCCCCCATCATTGTACTTTCCTGTTTAACTTTAGGTCACGTTGGAGCTGTTTTAATTATGTGTCATACTTTCTTAATTTTATTTATTTTTATGATGAGGTATTGTTTTTGATCTTTGCTCTAATAAGTCAGTGGTCTGAATGGGAAGAGACAGTTTATTTGGGAACAGGTTCCAACATGGATAATTAGTTGTTCCCTATTAATATATAACAATTTTTATTTTTTATGTTATTTTGTGCTTACATGCTCAGAGCCTCCCAACTTTCTTCTCAAAGGAGGTATTCATGATATGTAGCAGTGAGGCTTCTGTGTAGTTTGTAAACCATTGGTCCTCTCTCATTTTTTAAATCCTGAGCTGTATTTTCTAATATATTTTTTACTGTTCTCCATAACATTTTTTCATTGAAGCAACTGATAATGTTTATGTTGACTTAACTGGGAGAGTCTTCAAAGAATTTCTTCCTTTGCAACAGATAATACATAAACTAGAATTATCTTCAGGGTGGTCTTTATGTTTATGCTCATTACAAGCTCAACAAAACAAGCTGACCAACTGCCCCATGCTTCTGATGAAAAAGATAAAAGATCAGATAAAACCAATTTTGTCAAATGCTCTATTTGTCTTTCCAAGAAGAACCTGGGAGCCATCCTTTCACTTAGCTATAACTTCATTTTATCTTCTGTTACAGTTTGTTATGGGGATTATCAATAGTGATAGGACTCAGTTACCCTAGTAATATATACATTCACTTGTGCCTAGATGATGATCTCACAGTTTAGAGTACCGACAGCTAAGATAATTTTTATAGATGGTTTAAAAACTGTGATTCCAACATTGCTACTATCACAGGAGAAGGGGGCTACACAGAACTAAGGATCATTTTGTCTTTTAGTTTCATGGATTGCCATGGCCAGAGAATTCATCACTTAGTGGCCAGTCTACTGTTGATGAGTCTCTCAATATTTATCTAGGCTGGTCTAAAAAAAGTAGTTTGTCCCCAGGAACGTAGTCAAAATCTTTCTAGCATGGGAGAAGCTTCCAGAACTTGTACCCCAGTGGCACAAAGCCTTTGAGAACACAGGGTCATCTCTATGTAACAGAGGTATTAGAAAAGTATTTTTGTTCAGTGACAAAAATTTTGGCTTTCATTCAACTCAAAATTATTTTTAATAGGTGAAAAGCAGAAAGGGATATTTTCTAACTATATTATACTTAGGTATAATATAGAGATATAAAATATGAGAACTTTGTGTTGATACCCATATATGGAAAACTGTAGCATGTGTGATTAAAGAAGAAGAACCCTTAACTGCTGCTTGAACAAGTAATTTTACCTTGGATGTGGACAATATGTAGAAAGAGCTTCAGGACAGACCATGTCCATTTCCCTTAATGGTTAAAAATCACCACCAGTGAGTAATGCAAAAGAGCTATTTTTACTATATAAATCAAAAGGCAAGTCTAGAGAATACCTGGTAACTTCTGATGGAACAGTTTTTCCATGGTTTGTTTTATTTCAAGTCTTTGTTCTAAGTCTTCATTATTTAAGCCAAACTCCTCTACCACTTTGTCAATGGCAACACCAATAGCTTTTATCTGGGAGGGTGTTGGTGGAGGCAAGGTAGTAAGCAGCTGTTCTTCATGTTTTTCCTTAAGATAAATTGTTAGATTAAGCACTTAGAAAGAACAATTAAATACATACTAATTCATTCTAATACTTCATTGAGGTAAAGCCCAAGGAAGATTTCTGGAGTTCCCTTTTATATTCCCTCACCCTTTCCCCAGCTGTTTGTTTCAGCCATATTCAATATATGCTTTAACATGTGCTTTATCTGGATAAATGATAGTAGGAAGAAATAAAGAGAAAGATCATGGGAAAACATTAAAAGTGGTCATTATAAAATATCCTTTAATACTGATATAGCCTATGTACATGTATGCAACAGTTTAAATATATATATATGCTTAGTACCTGACTGATGATTTCATATATATCAAGAAATCATTGTGTAGGCTATTGAACTGTACCTTCATACTTACTCTGATGGATTCAATATGTTAACAGTATGGGAATCATCTCTCAATTGATGAGGATAGCAAGATATAAATGCTCTCCCATCCTGAGATTCATATATATATATATATATATATATATATATATATATACATACATACACACACATGTATATATGTATATATATGTATGTATGTATGTGCTTTTTACACTAGCTTTTGCACAAATCATTCATCAGTGGTAATATGTTGCTGTCTACTTTGCCCCACTTTCCATTGTCTTTCCATTGTATTTTCGGTCACCTAATTATGATTATGATTCTTCTGAGATTATGTAAATCCATAATCTGTAGCCATATGGTATGATGGAAAGATTACTCATGGTGAAAAGACAGACTTATATGTAAGAGAGAAGCCTGGGATCACTAAAAGTACTTATTGTTGGTTAGCTTTACAGATCTTTTTTTTCTTTCCTCTTTCAAAATTCTTTATTATAAAGGATGGCTTTCTGGGAGGGAGTGGGGAGACAGGATTAAAAAAAAACATAAGTGATATGAAAACAAGATATATCAATAAAAATTTATATTAAAAGAGTACTATATAATTTCTCAAATGCAATCCTGTCAATTCTTCTATTCAATTGTAGGCTTGGCTCACTGTCTATCTGAAGTATGTGCCCAAGATATATGGACTGACAGACTAGCTCAACAGATTGCCCATCCAATTGTATATCACACTGGATGATAAGTATTATTCATCTAATTTTGGGGTCTTTTTTGGTAGAGATTAATAGGTTTATCTCATTTGAGAAATCATGGATCCCCACTGAGGAGTTGTAGGTAGTATTCTGGGTCTTGCAGAATTTACTTGTAATCAGCAATGATTCCAAAATAGGAGCATTCAGATTCACATCACTCTACTGCTAGCTTCAGTAGGAAAATGGGCAGAAGCCAGATTTAAGCTAAGAAATTCTGAAGGCAATGGAGAATTTTGGTATTGTGATTTTGAACTGGTCGAGGGAAATCTTGGGAAGACCTTTGTCAAAGGAGAAGGAATTGACCTGAAGGATTAGAAGGACCTAAAAAGAAGAACCCAAGAAAACCCAACAGATAGAAAGAATCAGCAGGAAGTTGGTAAAAAGGTAAATTGGTAAAACAGGCAATTGGCAATTGGTAAGATAAAGAAAAAGAAGGTGTGAATGTCAAGGGGCAATCAAGGTGATATAGTTCTAACAAGGTGATAAGAAATGTGACAAACGTGGAGCTAAATGTCCCCACAAACAGAACTCCTCTTTGCCACAGAAGTTATCCAGGATGGCTGATAGCCAGAATGACAGAGTGGCATTTCTTATAATTATGATATGGCCAAATGACTGCTATCTATGCTCAGAGGGTAAGCTAGGGTCCTAGAAGAGAAAGTAATGATTACCTTTTCACATACTCCAGGCTATTAAGAAAATTAAAGTACTGTTAATAAAAAAAAAACAAAACACTAAACCACAAAAGTGAAGAACAGTTTCAATGTGAAAACAAAGAAAAAGGGATAGGAAGATGCAGAGAAAAATTCTGACATGAGTCAGGAAAACTGAAGAGTAGAAAAAAAATGTGATCTAGAAAGCAATGGGAAGAAAGTCCACAGAACCTTTAGGACTATGCTGAACTGGATAATGAGAAAACAGCTACTTATAGTTCTAGGAATGATGATGTTTAACCATAGATATTGCCAGGTGAAAGGTTATCCAATAAAGATCCAAGGAAAAAGAGATGAGAAGGAGGAGGTTGGTAAACACCTGCTGAGAGGTAGTGAGGCAATTATTTGTCAACCTAACAACAGGGACATCAGCTGTTTTCCTAAGGCATGTATCTAGAAAAGAAAAGACACTCTGAAGATTTGTAAAACTAGATGACCATTAATAACCTATGCTGAATTACATGGGAACAAATGATACTGCCAAAAGGAATCTAGAAAGCATTGCTAAAAATTATTCAGCCTTGAGCAGGAAACTAAAATCCTTATGGGCAGAGATGGTGTTTTCATCACCACTAGTGACTGTAGGCAAGAACTTCTGTAACAGATTTTAACAGATTAAAATGCAGAAATGACATCCTCCAGGACAAAAAAGTAAAGTGTATCTTACAAAGGACCAATAAAAACTTATATTCCTGCAGTTTTACAAATCTATTAGAAAAGTACTTAAACAGAAAAAAAGGTGAAGAATTCTGCTTATGTATATCTACCAAGCTAGAAACTATAGATTACAGCTGCAACACTGTAAGGATAGCAGCAGAAGCACTCAAATTTAAAAGAGACTAAATCCAAGAAAGGAGACAAGAGTAAAATCCATAGCTTCAGTGGTCTATGTACAGTTGCATAGCATGTGTGTGTGTGTGCACGTGCGCGCGCGCACACTTGTGTAAAGTAAGGTAAACCAGAGATGCAAGTCCAAGAAAGCAAATTAGACTGCACAGGCATCACTGAGAATTGGCAGGATGAGACCTGTGACTAGAATTTGGCCTGGATGGGTATATCTTACTCAAAAGAGACAGGATAAGAAAATGAGGGACATATTAAAATTGCATATTACAAAGATATGATGTTGAACTAGAGCATGGGAGTATGGTAAAGAACATCTGGGTTAAAGTCAATTAAGGTAGAAACAGAAGTAATATCAGGAAATACTACATTCTAACTGGACAGGAGAAAATAAATAAGTGAATTTGAGAAAAGAGATCATAAGCCTAGCATGGCAGCATAATATAATGGACAACTCCAATTATGTGTTTATCTAATGGAGTTTTCTCTCCGCCAAAAGAACAGCTAATAATTTTTCAAATAATTTTAATGAGAATTTTATCCTTGGAATGGAGGATCCAATCCTTTAACTGATTCTCATAAACACTCCTAGGGGTGGAAATGATGAAAAATTTATAAAGTGACTACTCCATATTAGAAACTGAAATAGAGAAGGGAAAGAAAGTTGAGCATGGTCTGATATGCACCCTAGATTACTGGAGAGATTTCAAAGAAAGTACAAAACACGAGACTCATTGAAAAAGATCAATGTGGATGCCAAAGTAAGAAACAACTCAGTAATTTTTAAAAGTATAGAAGATGGAAGCAAGAGCAGTAACAGGATGAATAAAAAGTGTGGGACAGTCCTATGAGAATAGTATCAGGAGTGCTAAAACTCAGAGTAAGCTGACTTAAGACCTTTGGGTTTTTAATGGAACCCAGAAAAGGCAGAGCTGCTCAATTATTTTACTTCTGTTTTCTCTGCCATGGAGAATGGTCGTTATACTTAGAAAGGGTAGGAAAAATGGTGAAGGAGTTGATCCCCACATACATAGTGAGATAGCAAAAAACCACCCAGGTACCCATAATGAATTTAAATCACCAGGTTCAGATGTTAGCTGATATATAGCAGATGTGATGACTAAGCTATTGATTGTAATCTATACAAGATCATGGAGAACAGAGAAGGCATTACAGGATTGGAGAAGGGCAAATGTTCTGATTTTTGAAAACAGGAAAAGAATTTGTAAACTCTAGGTTAGTGAACTAGATTTCAAATACTGGCAAAAAGTATTACTTAAGACACAGTTGGTGAACATCCAAAAAAGGAGACAACTAATTACAAAGAGCCAGCATTATTTTGTCAAGGCCAGGTTATCCCAGACTAACATTATTTATTTTTGACAGTATTACTAGACAGACAGAATACAATTTAAGTCAATCAATCAACAAGCATGTATCAAGCACCTACTATATGCAAAACACTGTGAAAGGTGCTGAGGAAAGAAAAACAAAAACAATGCCTGGTACTATTCTAGGGGAAAAGATGTGGGCTAGTAAAATTAGGTGGATTCAGAGTTGTTTGAATGGCAAGAGCATAGTCATTAATAATTTGATGTCAATATGGAAAGCTTTCTGTGGAGTGTCTGAGGGATTTGTGAGAGGATGGCTAATATGATGGATTAGTCAAATTTGATGAGTCTCTTGACAGGCTAGAATGCTGTGCCAAATCTAATAAGATGAAGTTCAAAGGGGAAAATGTAAACACACCAATGTTAATATAGACATGTAGGTACATGTGTGTGTGTGTGTATACACACGCACACACATACATATACACACACATACACATATATATTCACAAGTACAAGCTAGAAGTATATAGACAGTTCTTGTTTTATGTAAATTTTCATTATGCATATTCAACTTTATGTAAATCAACACACACAAAAAAACAACCACTCATACTAACTTTACTGTATAGTACTATGCTCTCTCTCTGCTCCTGCCCTTCAGCTTGGCACTCCACAGCCTCCCATCCCCCTATCAAAAAAAACCTTAAAAAACCCAACACAACACCTACAAGTGAAAGCAAAACAGACTCCTAAAGACTGCTACCACTGGATGGGGGCTTGGCTTCAGGCAGAGGGTGGAGAAAGAAGACCTCTACCCTGTGCTGCCCACCCACCTGCAAGTCTGTCCTTGGCTCCTCTGCTCTTCTTGCATCACTTTTCTGTCCCTGGACCCCATGTGTCCTTGAACCATGTGCTGGCACCCTCCCTCCACTGGCCCGTGACCCCCACTCTGTCTCTGTCCTTCTCTCCTTTCCCAACGTTCACTGGCAAATTCGCATTAGCTAAAAATTGCTTCATGTAGAGGTCTGTGGAACAGTCTACTTACATAAAGCAAGAACTGTCTGTATCTAGAAAAGAGTTCATCTGCAAAAGATCTGAGGATTTTAGCTAACAGAATCTTAGACTGCATCAAGAGAGACAAAAGGTGTAGGGCTGAGGAGGCAATAGACCATTGCACTTTGCCCTGGTCAGATCACAACTAGAGTAAACTAAGAAACCAGGAAGCATTCAGAGAGCAGTAATCAAGATCATGGTAATTATTTAATCTAATACTTTTATTTTATACAAGAGGAAACTGAGGACCAGACAGGGAAGTGACTTAAAACAAGGACATGGCAGGATTAATCAATGGCTTTAAATCCAGGACTTCCTGACCATATCAGCTGTAGGGTTTTAAGATCCATGCCTTATGAAGACTGGCTTGAAGGACATGAGGAGATTCAGAAGACTCAGGAATAACATGGCAGTCATCTTCAAATATCAGAAGGGCTGCCATGTGAAAGAAGGATTACACATGCTCTGTTTGGCTCCAAAGGTTAGAATAAGGAGCAGTGATTGTAAGGTACATAAATCTAGGCTTGATATAATGAAAACAACTGGAGCCATCTAAAAGTGAATGCGCTGCCTTGGGACAAAGGGTTCTCCTTTTCACCAGAGATCTTCAATCAAAAGCTAGATGACCACTTGAGGAGATTCTTCTTCAGGTTTAGGCTGGACTAGAAAGCCTGTAAAAGTCCATTCCAACTCAAGAGATTTGATGATCTGTGACATGTCTCCTATAAAGAATTCCTATTTGGACTTTGCACAAGGCAGTCTTTGGCACACTGGTGAATACTTTTGGCAAGCATATGCTCATGAAATTTGACCATCAGCTCATTTAGCAATATCACCTCTGTGGCATATATCAAAGATCTCTGTGTGACACTTATACCTAGGAGACAGTCAGCTTGTTGGAAGACATTCATAAACTATACCGAGTCTGCTACATATAGACTCAAACACCTGTAATCAACAAAGAACAACATATTGTTTTCTGTCTCTATATTGTGTGATTGTGAAGACTGATTTTCTGTAGAGCATATTCTGTGAAATTCTGCCTACTCCCTCTTTATATTTTAATAAACAATAGTCTCTGTAAGTGTATTGCCTATTCTTATCAAGATTTTAAGGAGATAAGGATAGGCATGTGAGTTGGTATTTACCGATAGCTTCTTGCCTTTTATTGGTAATAACACCATTTTTAACCTTTTGGAATCATCTTTTTGGAGATCTTGAAAATGGATCTAAGTGACTTTAAAACTGTTTTGCCATCTGTATGTATTTCCTCTGAATGTATTTGGTCTGTTCAGATGCTCTTCTTGACTTCATTATTTTGAGTACCATTTCTACTTCCTTATCAGCTATTAAAAGGACAAATGTGTTGGTTCTTCTCTCACTATTTTATTTTTATTTTTTTTTAGGCAATTGGGGTTAAGTGACTTGCCCAGGGTCACACAGCTAGTAAGTGTCAAGTGTTTGGTCTGAGGCCGGATTTGAACTCAGGTCCTCCTGACTTCAGGGCCAGTGCTCTATCCACTGTGCCACCTAGCTGTCCCTCTTCTCTCCCTATTAATAGATTAATATAAAATGCTGGCAGATTTTTCTGTAACGTTGATATTCTTGGGATAATCCCACTTAGTTGGGTCTCACAATAAATTTTCTGCAGAATTGTTTCCTCCAACACTTTTCATTTTTTTGTGAAGCAAAACTGCTCATAATCTTTTCATATTCACCTTCATAATATTTAACAAATGAGCTTGTATTCTAAGCTGATGATACGCTTGGCTATCATATCTCTCCACTGAACAAGTGTTTCCTGGCTGAGACAATACTTAAATTCTTTTGGCCTCCTTGTTGTGGTGATCTGAATACTGGTTAAACTCTCCTAAGAAATAGTGATAATCAGAATTAATATCTTTATTATTATCCATTTTCCACAGTTTATTCAAATATGTGAGGTAGGAACTACTGTAATTACATGTAGTGTTATCTTTATCTTTTTTTCTAATTTACTAATTTTTAGTTTTGCTGTATTAACAATAGAATTTATATAGCACTTTGAAATTCACAAAACACTTTTCTCACAACAACCCTGTGAGCTAGGGTGACAGGATTATCCCCTTTTATAGATGGGGAAACTAAAGCTCTGAGAGATTGAATTACTTGCCCATGAACACAGCTAGCAAGTATCTGAGGCAGAATATGAATGTAGGTTTTCTCATCCAAGTCCAACACTATACCACACTACTACCATGAAGTCAATGACCTGAACACCAGCTGACAGATAATGCTGAAATGAATCCCATTTTAGTAACCAGACATTTCTTTTCTATTAAGACACAGTAAATTTCATTAAAAAAACCCTGATATTGTTTAGTGCTTGTCCTGCCCAATGCCTTCTGATGCTTTCTGAAACAAGTATTGATGATACATACGTGAGGCTTCTGAGTAATTTATATGCCTCTGGTCTCTTTAATTTCTTAATCCTGAACCATATTTTCCAACACATTTTTTGGTTGTTTTCCCTGTGCCCACCTTCATACTGAAGTCACTGAGTATCAAGGTATATGTTCACTTGGTTTTGAGGAACTTGTCAAGTTCTTCGTACTTTCTCCTCTGCAAGAAATGTTAGCACATATGCTACAATTATTGTCATGGCAGTCCCCTTTGTCTATTATTTATCAGGAGATTTGGCCAAGATGTGATGATCAGGTATTTCATGAAATGACATTTTTATTTCCCTCTGAATAAAACCAGCCCTGTCAACTCCTTTACTCATTTCTACAAAGAAAACCCGGGCCTAAGCCATCCTTCTGTTTAATTCCAACTTCTGTGTCTTCTGTGTCTTCAATAAAGACATGGTTCAATTTCTCCAATACCATATCAACTACCCGGGTCACTGGACAAAGATCTTAGTGAGATTTAGGAGTAGCAACAAGTAAACAGTCCATAGATGGGCTATACAGATATTTTCTTTCATGCTACTTTGCACCACCGAATACAAGCAGAAGGGAGTTGCACAGGCCTGGGGGCCAATTTTTATCTATTTCATGTCAGGCATGGAATAGTGGATAGAGAACTGGCCTTGAAGCCAATAAGACCTGGATTCAAGTCCTGTCTTTGACACATACTGGCTGTGTGACTCTGGGCAAGTCCCTTACCCTTTTAGTGCTTTGGGCAACTCTCTAAGACTACAAATTGCAGAGAAGGTGCCCATTTGCATTGTTAAAGAGAGTTTCCTCATCTGGGAGAGTTCCCTACATCAATGAAATCACAGATTCAGTCTAACACTAGCCTTTATGTTATTACCATAGCCGAAGACTTTATCACTGAATGGCCAGTGTTCTGGTGATGAACTTCTTCATGCTTAGCTATGTTGGTCATCAGGCGCTAGACGCAGCCTCCTACCATAGCCCTAGTAAAAGTTTCAAAATTGGGGTACTAATATAGAGAAAGATATGAATATCAAAATGACAACTGATGACAAAATATAAATTTCTATACGTATCAATCAAATTATGTTACATATTAACTTACCTTTATGTTTTTCTTGTGCCTCTTCTCTTTGATGTGCTTATGAGCAGATGCAATGGATTCAACTAAGACATCACAGAGCTTGCATATGTATTTTGCTGTGGGGTAGTTTCGTGAGCGCTGAAATTTAGAAAGATATAAATATTGCCACTCATAAGTTAGCCCAAAAGTTAGTTCCTGTCTATTTCCTGAAGTGTAGAAGAGTAAATTAACTTTATTTAACCATTACACATCACTAACTTTAAGTCAATGAATATAATACCAGAAATTTTGTAAAAACAGTTACATTTATATAGAATATATAATTCCACGTAATTTAATTCTATGGAATGTGGTCTAACATGTAGTGTTTGATCCTTAATAATAGAAAAGTAACTTTCAACATTAAAAATACTGCCTATTGTTAATGAAAGTATGTGAGAAAACATTACCTTTCTTAGCCTGTCAATACAATCTCTCTTTAATCGTTCCTCAGCCTGTCGTAAGCCCAGTAGTTCTTTCACTGACAGCACTGACTCATCTATAACAGGGCCATCCATATCTTCCTCTTCATCATGTTCTTCTTTTCTAGTTCTCCTCGATTTTCTGGGTTTCTTTGGCTTCTTGTTTTCTTAAGTTAAAATGAATTTCATTAGCAGTATTCCACTTAAAAAAAGTTAGGTGTGACTAACTATCCATTTTAGCTGAAAAGACTGGACTGTTAAACTGAGCAGTAGAAAAGATGTGGTTTTCCTATAATCAAGTTCACTTGACTTTAAGTACCTCATGGCTATTTCAATCCTTTATAAGGTATACAAAGGATTCTTTCCTGAAATTTTAATTTAAATCTTTTGTTTTTCCATCACAATTTCTAAATTCATCCATTCCCTACTAAGTAAGCAATTCCTCATAACAAAGAATAAGAGGGAGGAAAAAACTCCCAAAGAGTTCAGACAAACAATTATCACAATTCAATATGACATTATATTCAATATTCCATATCCATAGTCTTCTACCTCTGCAAAGACAAGGAGATGTATTTTCTGAACTCTTCTGCAGGGCCAAGTTTCTTGGAAATTATAATCACACAGCATCCAGCTTTTTGTTTTTGTTCATCATGAATTTTTTTTTTTTTGCTTTTTGGTGAGGCAGTCAGGGTTAAGTGACTTGCCCAGGGTCACAACGCTAGTAAGTATCTGAGGCCACATTTGAACTCAGGTCCTCCTGACTCCAAAGCTGGAGCTCTACCCACTGTGCCACCTAGCTGTCCCCCATTATGAATTTTTATGGCATGCTTAGAAAATGGAAAGCCTTAAGCGAGAAAATCTACTTTAGTCATTATTTTTTATACTTTTCTTGCAGTTTAATGGAAAAGAAACTTAAGGGTAAAGAGTATGACTTCTGAATGCATGCCTGCACATACTATTCAGATAAAAGTCAATTTCTACGCCATTATAAGCTCTTTTTCAGGATAGGAATACCACCATTTAAAATATTTGTATTCTTAGCACCCAGCAGTAACCCTCATGTAAGAGGTGCTTTAAAAATTGCTGTTAAATTGAATTTAGACAAGCTTTTATTTTTAACTCAACAGACTAAAAAACAAAACAACAACCACAACCACCAAAAAATCCATATCAGAAACTTATGAATAAAACACATGATAGAAAGGAAACCCAATATTTGGCCATTAAATCTTTCAGCAAAAGGCAATTTATAAAACACCCCAAAGTCCTGAGACCAAAAAATGTCAGAATATGTGAATTCTTACTAACACTTAACAGCATTAAACTATTTCCTATTTTCTTCAAACTTTTACCTTTCCCCATTATCATTACCTAATTAGTTTACATATTTCAAGTAATATGAGGAAGGGGAAGAGTTAATATTACCAAAATAACCTTTTTTTCCAAAAATAAATTTATTTCTTCATGAACTCTGCTAGGTTCTCATCTCCCTCAGGCCAAAGAAATAATCTGCTCCTCTTACAAAATGCAAACATCTGTCTATGGGACTGAAATAAGGATTACGGGGTAAAACTTTGAAAAATTATTTGGTTTTATGCAGCTTTGGATGGGTCCTTGCACAGCTCTAAAAACAAAGCAATTTGAATCTCAAGTTCAAGTTTTGATCCAAATGGTTCAAAGAATAGTTTAAAAAATTATTCTTTGGAAGTGTACACCAACAGAAAAATTATACTTTGGAAGTGTACACCAACAGAAAAATACACTATTTCTAAGTCAAGTATGCAGCATAACTCAGCACATATAGTCCTACCACATGTGTAAGACCAGAAATGAGTCAGTCATTTAAAAGAAAAATTCTGTGGCAGTTGGAGGCCCTGGATCTTCATTCCAAACCAAAACACGCCAACAAAAAAATTGTTGACAAGAGCTGTAAACGCTAAGTAACACTCTGCTTATATCACTATATAAGAAACACAAATTATGTTTTCTGAGAAGCTCCTAAAAATACTATCCCTGGCTGTTGGGAGAAAAAAGTAAAAAAATAACAGTTGGGGAAAGCGCAACTGAAAAGTAGTACAAAGGAAGTCCCCCAAAAAACCTTTAAGACACAGTCCTATAAAGAAATGAAACAGTTTTAGGGAGAGAATTAAGGCAAAAAAATTATTTTAGAAAGTAAAGCATCTTATTTATGAGATTTAAAAATATGCTCATTATCTTGGAATCAGGAAGACCTTAGTTCAAATCCAGCCTCAGTCACTTACTAGCTGTATAACCCTGGGCAAGTCATATAGCCTGCCTCAATTTCTTCAACTGTAAAATGGGGATAATAACAGCACCAACCTCCCAGCACGATCGTTATGAGGATTATAATAATAATAATAATGGCAAAGCCCTTAGCACAGGACTGGTACATAGTAACATAGTAAGTGCTTAATAAGTGTTTGTTTCCTTCCTTCTTTTTCTTTTCTAAGTAGCAATTATCATAAGAAGCATCCTTTAGTGAGATCAGCAAGAAGATATCTCTGCAAGGTTTCTAGATAAAAAGTTGCACCTTCAAGTGGTTTTTCCAACTTCATAAAATCAATCTAAATTATCTCAATAATAGGAAGCAAAAGAAATAAACTAAGTTGAAGCTATGATGCTACAGGGAATTATGAGTAACTTTTTAAAAGTAATCTCTTCATATTTTTGTGCATAATTGTAAGTGGATATACTACCCTTAATGGTATTAATCTAATACAAATCCAACAATTATTATTAACTGTATATTGAACTGAATAACACTTCTTTCATTTCCCCTAAAAATTTAAAAACAATTTGTTCAGGAAATTAAGACAATACTGAAATTTTCTTGCAAATATTCCAAAGGAATTTTTGAAAAACATTTGTCAAAATGTCAAAACTTATTGTTCTGAAAGTAGCTATCCAAGACCAAATTTGCAACATACAATGTTGTCAAAAGCTTCTCAGAACACATCAAGAATGATTTTAATTCAGGTGTGGCTACATTGTCATTTGCCCCACCTTTTAATAATGTAATCTTCCTTCAATGACTGTCTGAATTATACTTTCTCAATCACAGAGAGATTTTTTTTTAAACTTGAGACTAGGCAAGAATATTTACATTAATGTAGTTTCTATAATTATCTGTAATATCTAATACAGGGGAACTGGTTGAGGTGGGGAGGAGTTAACAATGTAATAATGAGGTCTATCTACTGGCTTTGCTTCTTTGGGCTTTATTCGTGGAGGACTTTTATTGTGCAGAAAGAGGTAGCAGAAGACTGAGAACCATTTAATTTTTACACAGAACCAAGTTTTCTTTATACCAATTTTCTTTCTCAGGGTCACTTGGCTTACCAGCATCTTAAAACTATTATCTTCTATAGCTTACTCAACACATCCAAACAATTATCCTTATGTCTGGACAGTAGTGGCTTCTTTCTACAGAGATTGATATTAACACCACATTGTCCACATACAGCAGAGGAGATGTGATTACTGTTGATATTTGGCCAGAATTCAGTTACCAAGGAGGAAGACACTCAAGCACAATCATAAAAAGTAATCAGAAAATCTTTGTATCAAAACAACTAATCAATGCATAGCATGTACGAGTCTCAACTTTTCATAGTTGGGAGGTTTCATCAAGCTTCCTGTTAACATTTTATTCTTAAAATCTAAAGCAGCCTTGCCCAATGCTAGACTGTGTATGAGCCAAGGGCACAAGATAGGAAAAGCAACTGGTAACAGATCCACATGTCACAGAAGAAATTATTACTGTGTTTTCTGCACATGTAGTTTGCTCAATGGAATCACAGACCTCATCCAAAAATGTACTTTTTTTTCCCAGGCAATTGGGGTTAAGTGACTTGCCCAGGGTCACACAGCTACTGTCAAGTGTTTGGTCTGAAGCCAGATTTGAACTCAGGTCCTCCTGACTTCCAGGCTGCTGCTCTATCCACTGTGCCACCTAGCTGCCCCCAAAATGTACTTTCTACATGCAAAAATCTGTTTTTCTACCTTAAACAACAAGATTTATATCTCTCTCATACATTATTTCATCTCTAAGACACGAATCAATTTGGCACAGAGAGAGGCCCTATGATTTCACTGGTATATAAAGTTCCCACTGCCTCTGGCAAGGCAGGGGCAGCACTTCTTTCAAGAGTTACTAAGCACTGAGAAGTTTGGTGCCAGGAGCACATAGCCAGGACATCAGAGATGGGACTTGAACACAAATCTTCCTGGCTTGAGAGAATACATTTGAGTGGATTTATTTCAAGCAATATCACTGACAGAGTTGCCATTCAATTCTTTTTTTTTTCTTTTGGTTAGGCAATGGGGTTAAGTGACTGCCCAGGGTCACACAGCTATTTAGTGTTATGTGTCTGAGGCCGGATTTGAAATTGCCATTCAATTCTTACACAAAACTGAATGTCTGGTAGCCTTTTTTTTAGAGAAAAGATTGAAAAAATGGAAAATTAGCAGGAAAAATACAGCAAATCCCACACTTCAAAAAGGAAAGATTCCTTTTTTTAAAAAAACTGATATCTGATACATGATTACTATGCAATCAGAGCCCATCTATAAAACTGCTTTAAAGTATATGGCATAGAATCATCTCATACGGGTTTTTCTACCTTTAAGAATATCTTGGTAATTCAGTGACTAAACTTCTATTCAATATGTTTTTCAAGTTATTGTGATAATTCTTTCTTTAGCTACTGTGTTACTACTCTCTGCTCTCCGCCCCCAGACCTCCCCAAAATAGGATGGTTTTGGAGCAGCAGCTCTAAGTAGTAGATATAGAGCCTTAAGTATCACCTCTGACATATATTGACTGTGTGATTCTGCACAATCCTAAGTAACTTTCTAAGGCAGCAGAATTGTTTTTCTGCATTGATAGAAGGAGATTTTTCACAGGGGAGTGCCCATCCCAAAGCTGATGAATCAGAGAACCAGGACAAATCCTCATCCACCAAAACAGTTAAAATTACAGAATTTTTTTTTAAGAACAGAGCTAAAGACAGAAGAGTTCTTCAGTTCGAATACTTTTTTCTAGCAATGTCTTTACGTACAAGTATTGTCTCAAATTTGTAAGCTGCTTAAGAACAGACTCTGCAAAAATGAACTGCAACTGGCACTATTCAACTGTAACTTTTAAAAAAGTTCTTTGTTATCTTGTTTCTTTCTTAAAGCCCCAACTACAGAATTCTAATAAACTTTGATGGTGCTCCCTTTTCTGCATAAAATATCATCTACACCCCTTGCCTGAAGGTGGAAGTAACAGAAACGTTAAATTTTTTTAACATGCAAAATGAAAGCCCCCTATTTTAAAAAACAACCTAATTTCAACTTTCTTATAATGTTTTTCATTATGTTATGTATATGATAAATTAACTAATGTACTTTAGTTTTCACCCTAGTTCTACCAATGATTAACTCTGACCTCAGGAACCCTATTTAATTGGACTGTGCTTTCTTTATCTGTAAAATAGGTATTCAAACAAACTCTTAAGTAGTTACTACATATATATTTTTTCTGATGTTCCTGTTAAAAAACCAAAATAACTTAATACAATTTCCCACAATGCAACAGGCATTCTGATAATAAAATCATGGATTTTTTTCTTATGCATTTACCCACTATTCCTTTAACAATTCCTAATGATACCCCAACTAATTTCTTCAAGTAATCACTAGCCTTGTATGACTAAACTTCTTAAATTTAATTCAGGATTTTTCACATACTGTTGATTTATTGATAAAGACATAGCTATAACTACTGTACATCTGATAAAAATTATGATTCAGATGGCTATTTACACAGAAATAGTTAAAACATTCAAAGAAATTACCTGCATTTCACCTTTTGGAAAAACTTATAATTAATTAATGATTTGTTCTGAATAACTGGTATCAACCACATGAGGATCCCTTAAGATAGGTTTCAGTGTTCCCAGAAACTAAACATCAAAACTCTTATCTGTATTTCTGATGTTCTAAGTGGATTAATTTACAGAAACAAAATGATCACCCTGAAATGTTACATGCTAATAAGACCAGGATATGAACTATTCTGCCACTGTCCAAATGTCATGATTATATTTCTTAAAATAATGCTTTAAATAAGTGACTACTTTTTGGAAAGAAGACCTGAAATGGAAAAAATGGAACTCCACTACTGAAAGCAATAAAAATTCATTTAGATAAGAATGCTAGATGAAAAGACATTCTTGCACTGGGGTTTTAACTGCAGAAGTTGGGATATATTACCAGAGCCTCCTGTTTGCATTTCTGAAATTTCTATGTTTGTTAGGTCTTTTTGAAGTTGCCATCTTACACTTCTGCATCCTCTTCCATCTTGCCACCTATGGCCATCTTCACCTTCCTGAAATGCATCTTTTCTTGGTCGATTTATAACAGGAATCCTAGAGCCAGTTTTGAAATCTAACCAGTTATCTGTTTCGTTCAATTCATCAGATAGCCATCTCTTAATATTATCTTTGTGGCTGTCATTTGTTCTTGCTCCTTGACCGTGACCCATGTTTTTAGGTACATTTGGACTGCTTGAAATAGCATGTGTCCTTTCCTGGGGCTGTTCCCATAGCTCCCTGGTGTTCCTTTTTTGGGGGGAAGGCCTTTTTCTGTTTTACTGCCATGTCCATTACCAGAATCATCCATTATTAAATAGTCTGGTTGTGGAGAAGCCCTCCTGAAATCATCTTCTATAATTCCACGTTCCTTATTTCGCTTGAAAAAACAAGGTTTTGCCGCATCTCCCATCGTCTGTGCCTTTCAGTTTTCTTTGAGGTATCTGAAAAATTTTTTAGTAATTTATTTGAACAAATAACATTACACTACTTTAAAAAATCGAACAATTTTTCTACACAAGTACCAGAAAGCATTTATGATTACTAGAATAAATATAACTAACACTTAAGTTCGCAAAGAATTAAGTATAGGGAGGGTGTGAACTCATGCCATCTAGAAACTAAGTCTAGTTTTCTACCCTACATTACTTTGCCTCTCTCACTAAACTAACATCAGAGGTGATGGGGAACAGATTAAACTGGAAGGGTACATCCCAAACAGTGTGGACAACCCTTAAGAAGGTTAACAAAAATGATTCCAAGTCATTGTTCCATTTCTTCTACTGCGCTGAGAGGAATGTGAGGAGGGGGAGGCAAGACAAACAGCTTTGAAACACCTTCACTGTTTATATATTACCACGGAGTTAAAGTAATTTAAACTAAATTTCAAGCAGTCTTTATAAAGAGAACATTTTGTTTTTGTAATGTGACTATGATATCACCTTGAAATGAAATCGTCTCTGAGAGCAGGAATAGTATACTGTTGTGGTACGTATAATGTTCTCTGGTTAAAATAGTATATTTATAACATAATTGATTCAAATACTGGTTAAAATATGTGGGTTACCGTGATACAAATTTTATAATGAAGCAGCTTATTTTACTAAAAATCTTATTTCCTCACAATCTTGAAAAACCATTATTATTCACATATTTATTTAGAAAAACTGATTTTTGTGGCACTAAGATCTCATGATTCTAAGTGTTTTATCAAGTTTCACAAACAGTATTATAAAAATGGTAAATAATACCCAAGCCTTATTTTCATTTATAGCTAACTATTGAAATGTCATGTTTCAGATTTTATTAAACAATGAGAATTTCTTGGTAAAACTTTCTGACTTAAGAGGTTACTTAATTAGAATCCCTTACTTCGTAAAATTATGAAAATCATCAACAAACATGAACATTACCATATATTAAAAGGGACAGAAAAACAGGATTGTATCTAAAACACTAAATCTATTACATATAGCTTTTTAAATATACATTAAAATTTAACATGGTGGTATACTGCACTGATTATTTGAGTCCTTCTGAACTTCCTCCTACACATGTTTTAAAATGTTTCAATGATGCTTTTTATTTTCTTTTGTTTTCTGAATCATCACCAAAAAAACCCCTCCCTTGTAGGGAATAAATGTAGTCAAGAAAAACCAATTTGTGTTGTACTGGTTACGTCTGGAAAAAATGGTATTCTACATCCAACCAACACTTCCTCACCAAGAGGTGGGAGGCCTATCTCATCTACAACAGGGTCTTAACATGGGGTCCAAAAATTCATTTTTCAAAAACATTTGAATAACAGTACTTCAACACAGTTGCCTTTGTAATCCTATTGTATATTATGCATTTAAAAACACTTCTTGGGTTAATAAGGTTTCACTAAAATGCCACCAAAAAAGGCTAAGATCTATAGACTTCTGGAGTCAAGATTGGTCATTTCATTTTTCTAGAATTAAGTTTTTCAAAGCTGTTTTCGTTTACAATATTGTAGTCATTACATATAGCTCTGGCTCTACTCATGTCACTGCTTGAGTTCACATTAAGTCTTCCCAGGATTCTCTAATTATTCCTTTTCAGCATTTCTTATGGCACAATAATATCTCTTACATTCACATATTATAATTTGCTCATCCATTTCCTAACCTGAGGGTACCCTACTTTGTTTCCAGTTCTTTCTCAACAACAAAAAGTGCTACTAGTCTTCAGCACATACAGATCCTTTAGCAGTCTTGAATCTCTCTGAAAGGTAGCTTCCTTAGCAGTGGTAATGCTGGGTCAAGGTATGCACAGTTTGCAGACTTTCTGCCAAACCTCATTTTACAGAGGAGGAAACCAAACCTCAGGAAGTTAAAGAACTCGTCCAAATTCCCACATAAAGTAGCAAAGTGTAAATTCGAACCCAGATCCTCTTGACTTGCAATGCAGCACTCCTCGCACTGCAAACACCAATGTCTCCCTTAGACCCTGGTCCACCTCCGTCTCCACACCGCTAGAAGAAGAGGGGGTAGGAGGGGAAGGAAGCTGCCCGAGCCGCCGTCACTGCCTCCTGGACGTCACAAGGGGGGCAGTGGAATGACCCGGGACCCCCACCCCAAACACCGGGAAAGAGCCCCCGCCCGGGCCCGTTCGGTCCCCCACGAACAAAGCGGAACAAAACAGGCTAGGCCGGGGCCTCCCAACTCGTGCCGGTGCCGCCCCGGGTGGCGCCCCGGCCGGGAGACTGCCCCGGGGGCGCCAGGGGAGGGCGAGGACACGGGCCAACTGTACACCCGGCCCGGCCCGGGGACCGACCCGGCCCTGCGCTGCCTGCCCCGCCGGCGCCCTGGGGCTCCGCGGCCACAGCGCAGACAGACCCCGAGGGGCGAGGCCAAGGACCGAGGGCAGAATGGGGGAGCGGCGGGTAAGACGAGAGAGACCACCTGGACCTCTCGCCCCCACCACTAGCCCCCTCAAGTACACACTCACCGCCTCCGTAGCGAACCCCCACCTCTTCCGGCCTCGGTCCCCGCTCGGGCTTGTTTTCTTTCGGCCCCACTTCCGGCGCTCAAGCCCCGCTTCATTGTGCGTGATTGGAAGCCGCGGGTGTCACAGCCCAAGACATCCGCCGCCCTCGCGGGAAACACGCGCCGTGCAAACAGGAGGCCCGGCGACTTTCTTGAGCTCCAGTCGGGCTTCTTCGCAGTCTCCACCCCCTTTCTCCACGTTCTCTACCAGCCCTACCCCCCAGCCGGGGTCTGCCTGAGCTACCACCAGGGCGGGAATTTCTCTCCGGCCTCGGGCTAAGTGGGAAAGTGTTTGCGACCCCTCCTACTCCTACCCAAAGCGGGGTCTGACCCTGAAATCGGGTCTAGGTCTTCTGTTACTTCATCGTGGGGTGCGGAGCTGCTTGCCAGAAGCCTTGAAGGCCGTCGTCATAATCTATCCATTCTCTTCTTGCATTAGTGCCTGACTTTCAGTGTCTATCCAGCCTATTCGCATTTTGATAGTGGGGGTCCGCAGAATGCTAGACCTTGCCCTCCCATCCCCTGCTGCAGAAGACCTTGCACTTTTGAAGAGTGGAATGGGTAGGTAACTCCTCCACGAGAAATAACCTTAACTCTACAGCAGCACCCCTAAAATTGCAATACCATCTATTAATCTTACATTCTATTTTCTTTAACCTATGAGATGCAGGAGGGTTTTCTTTTTTTGTGCCCAGCACAGTGCTTTGCATCCATCTTTCTTTCTTCCATTTCCTTCCTTCCTTCCTTCCTTCCTTCCTTCCTTCCTTCCTTCCTTCCTTCCTTCCTTCCTTCCTTCCTTCCTTCCTTCCTTCCTTCCTTCCTTCCTTCCTTTCTCTCCTCTCTCTCTCTTTCTTTCTTCCTCCCCTCTTTTCTCCCTCCTGTCCTTCCTTCCTTCCTTCCTTCCTTCCTTCCTTCCTTCCTTCCTTTCTCTCCTCTCTCTCTTTCTTTCTTCCTCCCCTCTTTTCTCCCTCCTGTCCTTCCTTCCTTACTTTTTCCCTCCTTTCTTTCCTTCATTCCTCCGTCTTCCTCCCTTCTTTCCTCCTCCTCCTCATCCTCCTTCTCTCTCTCTTATTTTATTCATGTAAAGAACTCCCTGTTACGAAAAACCCTCTGCCAAAGCAGATCTGCAACTGTAGAGGGGGCAAGGATTCTTTATTTTTCTTTTTGTATCCTCAGCCTTAGTACAGTGCTTGGCACATAATAGGTGCTTAATAAAGCATATTTATTTATTTATTGATTGACTGTATAATTGTACAGCCTGTCACTGGATAGTCTGTAATTTATGATCCTAGAGCAGGCCTGCAAGACATACAGTCAGTGGGCCGCTTGCCCATCAAAAGATTTTGGCAGCCTTCAAAAAACGTAGAGGCTATAAAAGAAAATAAAGATGTAATGAGTGCTTTGTCTGTGCCCCACTTAATTAACCCGCCTTCCACAAGTGATTATTGTGCCCATCCTGTAACTTGGCGGGTGGGTTGCCACCTCAAACTCGCTGTTTGTCACGTGATCCTTAGCAACCAACCATCATGTCTGTCTCTAGTCTGAGAAGAGTGAGAGTTGTATCTTTTAACTGTGTTTTCAGTCATTACTGGTGTTGAACAAGGACAAAGTGAGTGCAGCCACTTGCCAATGCAGCTAATGCCTGCTATGTGACAAGGGGCAACAACTCAAGGGCTTCTTCCCCTCCCTTGCCATGCAAGTGAGGCCGTCCTCCAAGTTACAGGAGTGTCTGACACTCTCTCCAAGGTCAGACAATCAGTTCAGTATTTTTTTGTTTGGGAGCAGTTGCTATTGAATGGGATGTCCCAGTGAAGACTTCTCAGTGTAATTAAGGTAATGAGTTCAGAAGGTAGGATAGGGTTAAGAATAGATTTCTGTGAGTTATTTTTTTTAGTGACATATATCAATAGTTAAAATTTGTCTAATGGTTAAGTCTTAACTTACTTTTTAATCTTATTCAAATGCATCTTTGTCCCTAAAGGAATCTGGCTCCAGAAAACCCTTAAAAGGCTCCTTATCTACTCCCCTTTTCTCCCTTTGACAGGATCTTATTCAGATGCCTTCCAGTTCCCAGCATTGTCTGTTCAATCCCTAAGACCTTCCAAAACAATTGTAAATTATCTTACTAACTGCACACTTTTTAAAATTGCTTCTTTGACATTATCTCAACAAACTAAGAAATATAGAAATGTATACTATGTCCTTTGTCCTATGTTCGAGTCTGGCTTGTGAGATTGTGAGCCAAGTTAGTGGACAGCTGTGAGGGAGGGGGAACTGAGTCTTCAGGGTTATGTAAGCTGATTTCTACCTCTGTGGACCGTCTCCTGTCATCAGAGCTTACTGATGGACTGATGGAGGGACACCCAAATCTCGAGATTTGAAATAATAATAATTATAGCTATAATAAACTAACTTTCTGTTTCTCCTTGTACACCTCTGTGTTTTGTTTTATTTTTAATTTGAGTGGCATCCCACACGCTATGGAGATTTTTGGGGGGGTTCTAAGATTAAAGTTTTTGGTATGACTTTGTAAAATGGGTGATAAAAAGAAACAGAAAGTCGAATCAGAAAATAGAGTGTTTAATCTGGAGCGGACAAATAGATACTTGTTTACTTACATGAGAGACAAAATACTGTGCCTTGTTTGCCGAGAAGTAATAGCTATTCCAAAGGAATACAATCTTCCTCGCCATTTCAAATGAAAGCATCCTGACTTAAGCAAATTGAACACCAATGCGAAACAAATTAAAGCATCCAAATTGTTGAAAAATCTCAGTGGGAAAACAATAGTTTTTCAAGAAAGTAAACTCAGAAAATGAGGTGGCTACTAAGGTTAGTTTTCAGATTTCTAAAGAAATCAATTTCAAATATGATCCTGGAGTAAGATAAACTGTTGACAAGAAGTACAATACATTTCATTTATTAAATGTAAACAATAAGACAACCTGAAAAAATGTAATAAAACTTGTATTGCTTAGCAAAATGATTTTTAAACATTAATATGATTTCATAATAAATAAAAATCTTAAGTAGTAGGTATAATTGATATTAATTAAAATTTCCCCTTTAAAATATGGTTCATTTGCAAAATAGTTTAATCATTAATTATGCCTTTACTTGGAAAGTGAGCCACTAAAAACCTATCTGCAGCCTGAAGAAGTTTATCCTATTTTAATTTTGTCCTCTACCTACTGCCAAGTTGTACAGGTTTCCTAGTACTTAGAGAGTTGCCCAGAGCAATGAAAGTCTCAATTCTATTCATTCAGCCCAATTCAATTCAATTCAGCCACCTTTTTAGTCAATCAGTGCAAAGCTCTGGAGGGATAAAAAAATGAAGCAGTCTCTGTGCTCTAGAAGCTTACATTCTAGGGGATGAGTGTAGCAGGAAAATTAGCATATAATAATAAGGAACTTACTTTACACAGATAAGTATAAACAAAATTATGTGTAAAGTAAGCCAATTTACTTGGGAGAGTGCAGGAGTGGGAGTGAGGTTCAGGGATCAAGTGGTGTGCGAGCAGGAAGTGGTAGAATCTTGAATGAAGCTACAAATTCTAAGAGTTGGATGTGAGGAGTTGGCCGAATTGCTGGTAATGAGGGAAAGTATTTTAAAAAAGTTGAGCTGTGGGTGATAGAGTTTTGTGTGTGAAGATCAATGAGAAAGCAAGTTTGACTGGAGAGTTTAGCATGAATGGGTTGAAAAGTCAACAAGCATTTATTAATTGCTGTGTGTCAGGTACTGTGCTAAAGGTAGGTTAGACACAAACTGACCTATTTACTGTTTCCCATGAATGATATTTCAAATGCATTCTCCTTCCTTGGTACAAAAACCACCTAAATATTTTTCCTCCTGGCTCACTTTAAGCCTCAGCTTAAGTGCCAGAGGCTTCTAAAAGACTCTTCTAATTTCTTTGGTTGTTAGTGTTGCAGCTGTCAGTTACTTTGTATTCCTTGTGCAAGTATCTTTTTTTTTTTTTTACTTATCTTTGTATATGTTGTTTACCTCTAGGATAATGTAAATTCCTTGAGGCCAGGGACTGTTTTACTTTTGTGTCTCCAGCACCTAGTCAACATTGCTGTGTGTGAGTGGGGGATGGGGGTGGAGTGGAACAAAGGGTAATAAACTGTGTTACACTGTTGCCCTACAGAAGTTCCTCCCAGTTTAAATTCACAAGACCTTAAAAATAGCCAAGCTTATAATCAGTTTAACTGACACCCCACCGTGCCCTTTAATAAAGATTCATCAGGGTGTGGTAGATTATATTTTGGTTTCTTACATACCATCATTGCAGCATAGTCACCACACCCAGTTTAGTAATGTTATTGTAAAAAGACTGGTTTAGATAAAATCTGGTTAGAAAGCTCAGGGTTTGGGGAAAAGATCACCTTTAGGATTAAAATTTTAATCTTTTGCAATTTCTATATGTATACATACATATGTATGTATGTATGTATGTATTTAATATTTCTTAAAGTCTTGGGCCAAAGGACTACTTTTGAACTTCTGGTTCTAGGTAAGAGAGGTCCCATTTTAAAAAAGCAATAGTGTTAAAGAAAAGGTCCAAAATGTCCTCTAGATCATACTTGATAGAAATAATAATTAAAAAAAAAAAGAAAAGTTTTGCTGGAGCCTTTTGGCATCTGATGGAAATTTTAAAAAATTCTTCTGAAGTTGAAAAACAACAAATAAATCTTATTGTTTCCATATATACAGTAAAGCTGAAAATTGTATATGAAACTGCAAATCTATTACATAGTTTGTTTTAAAATATATGATAAATGTAGAATATAATTTCCAAAGCTATCATGTTTGTTTCTTTTTTCTTCTATATATTTAAAAAGAATGTTAACAATGACTTTTCTTTTTCCTTTGCTTCCTTCCTTCCTTCCCATTCCCCATGTAAATCACATCTTCCTTATTCCTTTTCTCCCTCTTATTCTCACACCCTTCCCCCAATTAAAAAAAAAAAAGAAAAACAAACCTGGTAGAAATTTTAATGTCATTTATATGGGGACTTTTGTTGAAAAGACAGTTCTTTGTTTGGGCTGCTTAAGAGGCAAAACTCAGGACAAAGAGAATTAAAAGGAATTTATTAGTATATAAAGATAGCAACTTTGGCTGATCACTGGAGATTAGAGATGGCTTCAAGGTGGGGTCATCATTTATTAGTAACTTTCATGATGAGATAAAGACAATTCAGATACATACATATCAATAATTGGGGCAGCTAGGTGGCACAGTGAATAGAACACTGGGCTTGAAGTGAGGAAGACCTGAGTTCAAATTTAACCTCAGACACTTGCTAGTTGTGTGACCCTGGGCAAGTCACTTAACCTTGTTTGCTTCAGCTTCCTCCTCTGTAAGATGGGCTGGAGAAGGAAATGGCAAAACACTCTAGTATCCTTGCCAAGCAAACCCCAAATGGGATCACAAAGAGTCAGATATGACTGAATAACAACAAAAAAATATGTCCTGTGTTTAGCTCGCTTTGTATACACTTGTTTCCATTGGATGGGAAGCTCCTTTTTTGCCTCTTTGTATTCTCGGCACACAGTAGGCACTTAAAGAATGTTGATTGAGTTTGCCTTGTGTGAGGTGAAACCTTGGGGTTGTTTTTATTTGCATTTCTCTTGGTAATTATTTGGAGCATTCTTCATATGGTTTTTAATATTTCTCAATTCATTTGACAACTGTTTGCTTATATCCTTTGACAGGGGACGTTAACACTTTACTGGGCAATGGCTTTTGTGCTTCTCTTTTAATTAAAAAAAATAGCATGATCTTTAATATTGCAGTCTACCTATTAATTTAGAATATGTTGTAGAATATTGTGTAAAAAGTTGTTCTCAGCCTAATTTCTCCAGACTACTTTCCAGGTTTTCTAACAGTTTTTTTTTAAATCAAATGGAGAATTCTTTCCAAAGTGATTTATGTTTTCTGGTTGATCTAATTTCTGTTTATTGAGTTCAATTATTTGTTATTCTCCCTTGTTTAATCTATTCCATTAATCTACCTCTCTATTTTTTTTAAGCCAATACCAAATGTTTTTGATGACTGTTAATTTATAATAAGGTTTTGAGGTCTGGAAGTTCACCTGTACTTCTTTTCATTATTTCTGTAAACATTTTAGACCTTTGATTTTTCCAAGTGAATTTTATTATTATCAAGTTCAGTAAAGCATCCCTTTGATAATTTAATTGGTATAAAATTAAAAATATAAATTAACTTTGGTAGTTTTGTCATTTTTATTGTATTGGCATGATCCTGAGAACTGCATATTCCTCCAAATATTTAAGTTCTTTATTTACTAAGGAGTATTTTGTAATTGAATTGTATTTTGGTACACAAAATATTTATAGCAGCACTTTTCATTATA
Organism: Phascolarctos cinereus; assembly: GCF_003287225.1. Classification (NCBI taxonomy): domain Eukaryota; kingdom Metazoa; phylum Chordata; class Mammalia; order Diprotodontia; family Phascolarctidae; genus Phascolarctos; species Phascolarctos cinereus. Next base: position 251,648,330 of record NW_027555847.1, read on the forward strand.
GTAAAGAATGGGAAACAAAGTAGTATCCCATTGATTTGAGCATAGCTATAGCTAAACAAATTGTGGCACATGAATGTAATGGAATACTAGCGTGCTATAAGAAATGACAAATATGATGAATACAGAGAAGCATGGAAAAATTACATGAACTGATCCAGAGTGAAGGAGTCAGAACAATATACACACTGACTGTAAGAGTATAAATGGAAGGAATGACCACAAAATGATAAAAAATGAATGTTGTAAAATTACAAAGCACAAGCATGGCTCCAAAGAAAAGACAGTAGAAGATATACCATCCTACCCCTTTATAGAAGTGGGTGGTCCATAGGTGTGGTATACTGTACGTATTTCATACTTTTTTGTTGTTATATTGATCAATTTTATTTTTCTTCCGAAATATTATTTGTTATATGGATTAGCTCTCTGGGAAAGGGAAGAGAAGGGATACTGGAGGGAAGTGTTGGTGATGCAAAATATAAAAGCTATCAATAAAACTTATTTAACAAAAGAAATTTTAATGTGATCACAGGAAACTTTAAAATCCAATTATCACATTACATTTGGTTTTCTTTGAATACATTAGTAGAGGGATCATTTAAAAAAATCTCCAACCAAAGCTTTCCTTATAAGAACCTTGTATAATTTCCCCCCTCTTATAAGCATCTTATTTCCAGTTTTGCATGATGGGTATATAATAATAATTACATAGTTATGGTGGTTGTGCATGTCTTGCTTCCCTTCCTCCCTTTTAGATTATAAATTCCAAGATGGCAATGGATTCTATCTTAATTTTCTTTACATCTACCCACTAGATAGTTCAGTGCTCCTTCTTGTGACCTGAGAGTAGAGTTCCTGGGCTTAACTGAAACCGCTATGTAGAGAAAGGGGTTATAAATTTTCTGGGCAGTATGGTGCTAGAATCCAGGATTCCAGTAGGGAAGGGAGATTTCTTGAGCAGGGGTAGCTTTGGTCCTTATCTCAAGAATAAGATAGGATGAGCAGGATGCTTTCAGAAAAACCTGGTAAGACTTACATGAACTGATGCAAAGGGAAGTGAGCAGAATTGGGAGAACATTGTATGTAGTAATAGCAATATTGTACTATAATTAACTGTGAATGCTTTAGTATTCCCAGCAATACAATAAGCTAACATATTTTTGGAGGACTCATGATGAAAAATGCCATCTACCTCCAGAGAAAAAACTGAATGTAGAGTCTGAATGTAGATCAAAGCATACTTCTTTTTTTATTTTTCTGGGTTTTTTGTCTGTGTTTTCTTTACAATATGACTAATATGTAAATATGTTTGCATGACTGCACATGTATAACCATATAACATTGCTTGCCTTCTCAATGAGGGGGGAAGGGAAGGAGGACAAGAATTTGGAACTCAAAATTTAAAAAAAAGAATGTTGATTTCCCCCCCCCCATGTAATTGGAAAAAATATTTTTAAAAAATAGTAATATAGGAACTTAGTAAGTGGCTTTTGAATAAATGAATGAATATAATATATAATCTGGGTTTGCTTTTTTTAAATACCAAGTTGGCTCTGAAGTTTATAGGCAAGCACACAATTTATTGCACACACTTCAGCTGTGATGATTCATCCAAAACAGGTAAAACTTGAAACAACATTAATGCCCTCTTTTCTGTAGAGCCATGGAGTCAGCAATTACTGACAAATCAGATCCAGTGTTTTTTTCTATTAGTCAGATTTCCTGGCATGTTTCCTAAGTACTCCTATAAAGGAAGCATGGTATTTTTGAAAGAGCATTGGACTTGAGGGGTGGGGTGAGAAAGACTTTAGAATCATAGGATTTAGAATAATAAAGGACCTTAGAAATAATCTGGTCCAATTCTTTTAATTTAACAGATGAGGAGACTGGGGCTCAGAAGAGTTATATGATTTGCCCACTGTCACATAAGTAGCTCAGAAATAGTAGCTTCTGGATCTGTCTGCCACTCATTCTGTGACCTTGAAAAGTTCACTCAATTTTTAATTTAAGATATAGTTTAATTTATAAAATAGGGATAATAATACTTGTATTACACCCATATTATAGATTGTGAAAGCTCTTTATGTGTACACAAAGAGTTATATAAATGTGAATTTTTATTGTTATTTTTCAGACATAGTACTTTAAGGGCAGTTTATCAGGGGGAGCTCTCTGATCAATGCCTCTCCTCCCTAAAGCCTTCTCCCTAAAGCATGTCTTTTAGACATGCTCATTGGCACATTTTCAAGAGGACTGATGAGTAACAAGTGTTATCTGGAATGGGGATAAGCTAGAAGCCTTCCCAATAAGATCAGGGATGAAGCAAGGATGTCCATCATTGCAACTATTATTCAATATTGTACTGGAAATGTTAGCTACAGCAATAAGACAAGAAGAAGAACCCAAAGAAATTAGAATAGGCAAGGAGGAAACAAAACTCTCATTCTTCAAGAATGATATGATAGTATACTGGGAGAATCCTAGAGAATCAATTAAAAAACTAGTTGAAATAATTAACAACTTTAACAAAGTTGCAGGATATAAAATAAACCCACACATATCATCAGCATTTGTATATATTACCAACAAAGTCCAATAGCGAGAAAAGGAAAGAGAAATTTCATTTAAAATAACTGTAGACAATATAAAATACTTGGGAGGCTACCTGTCAAGAAAAAACCCAGGAACTATATGAATACAACTACAAAACACTTTTCGCACAAATAAAGTCAAATCTGAACAATTAGAAAAATATTAATTATTCACAGGCAGTCTGAGCCAATATAATAAAAATGACAATTATACCTAAATTAATTTACTTATTCAGTGCCATACCAAACTACCAAAGAATCATTTTATAGAGCTAGAAAAAAATACAAAGTTCATCTGGAATAAAAGGTCAAGAATATTAAGGGAATTAATGAAAAAAACAAGTGTGAAGGAAGTTAGCCTAGCAGTTCCAGACTTCAAACTATATTACAAAGCAGTAATCATCAAAACAATCTGGTGCTAGTTAAGAGATAGAGTGGTGGGTCAGTGGAATAGATTGGGTACATAATACATAGTAGGTAATGACCATAGTGTTTGATAAGTGCAAAGATCCAAGCTTTTGGGACAAGAACTCACTTGACATTTGACATTTGACAAAAATTGCTGGGAAAACTGGAATGTAGTTTAGCAGAAATTAGATATAGACCAACACCTTACGCCATATACCAAGATAAAGTCAAAATGGGTAAATGATTTACAAATAGAGGGTGATTTGGTTTGGTTATTTTTCAGTTAAATCTGAACCTTCTTGACCTCTTTTGGGGTTTTCTTAGCAAAGATACTGAAGTGGTTTGCCATTTCCTTTTCCATCTCATTTTACAGATGAGGAAACTGAGGCAGATGGGGCTAAGTAACTTGTTTAGGATCACACAGCAAGTAAGTGTCTCAGACCAGATTTTTTCTCTAAGATTTTTCTCTAGGCTCAGTACTGTCTCTACCACACCACATAGCTTCCCATCATAAAGGGCAATACCATAAGGAAATTAGGGTAGCATGGAATAGTTCACTTGTCAGAGCTATGGATAAGGTAAGAATTTATGACCAAACAAAAGATAGAGAGCATTGCAGGATGCAAGATAGATAGTTTTGATTATGTTGAATTAAAAATGTTTTGCACAAACAAAACCAATGTAGCCAAGATTAGAAGAAAAGCAGAAAACTGGGAGAAATTTTTTTCAGCAAATTTCTCTGATAAAGGCTCATCTCTCTCTCTCTCTCTCTCTCTCTCTCTCTCTCTCTCTCTCTCTCTCTCTCTCTCTCTCTCTCTCTCAGTTAAATTTATAAGAATAACAGTCCTTTCCCAATTGATAAGTGGTCAAACGATATGAATGGGCAGTTTTCAGAAAAAGAAATCAAAGCCATATGAAAGAATGCTCTAAACTCTCCTGTTAGGCTGAGTGGGAGAGAAAGCTATAGGCAAGCACAGGTAACTCCTAAGTGTTTCTGAAAAAGAAAAAAAAGGTAATGGGACTTTTCCATCTGCTATTATTGTGCGTGATTCAGACTGTTGAGTTAAATAAGAAGGGGTATTGCTCATCTATCAACTCCAAAGTGTCTTTGTCTCTTGGGGAGAATCTAAACCACAGATTGACACTACAAGTCTGGAAAGGACTGTGTAGGCCTTTGTAGGAAAGAAAAATTTTATCCAAATGTCAAAGGAGTTATTCTAATGCCAATCCCTAGTTCAGTTCTTTTCTGAGGGGAGTTTATGGGCTAAAGTGAATACTTATTGTTTTTTATTTTCTGTTTTTAGGTTCCTGTGAATTATTTGTACCTCTTCTATTTCTGTGGAGTAAATAAAATAAAGATTATCTTTTACCTAACATGCATTTGTTATATGAGTGCTCACAGAGGGGATGTGAGTTTTGTTACTCACATTTGTGGAGACTGAGATATGAGCATTTTTGGAGATTTTCCAGAGTAAACTCTGAATTGGAACCTAATGAGTCAAAGGAAAAATGACCTTGAGTTCAGCTCCTGAGATTGAAACTAGTGGATTTTACCCTAGAGCTTGTGGCTACTGCACCACTGGTAACAGTACCAGAGCTCCTCAAGTTCTGATGCTCTCTACACAAGTATGATTCAAGTATTTATGGTATTTAGTTCAAGGTTATAGGTGAGAAATGTGTGTACCACTAACAAAGGTGACTGTGGTTTTGCTGAACAAAGCAGAAGTATTGCTTCACTTGTGAAAAAAGAAAACCAAGGGTACAACAGTAATGGGGAACTAGCCAATAGTGTCAACAAGTCCAAGTTCCAAAATGAGGCAACCACTCCTAGAGAGAGATCACCCTGGTTTGCAGAAGAACAGAAAAACCATGAGTTAAGTACAAAGCTGGACATGGGGTGGCAGAAGGAGGGCGTGCATCAGAACAACTTTGCAGATTCACTAATCTTTTTTAACCATGACCTCCTAGACTGACCCATGGGTCACAATGCAATTGTAAACAGTGCATCAATTAGCACAGTGCCTGGCATGCAGTAAGCCCTTAATAAATGCTCTATCTATCTATCTATCTATCTATCTATCTATCTATCTATCTATCTATCTTCTGTCAAATGTCTGTCTGTCTATTTCTCTCAATGGGGTCTATGGTTAGAAGGAGTAGGAACAAGAGAAAGTATTTTCAGTCACAGTGGGAGAGACCATGTTTATTTATTTAGTTTATTAAAGATCCTACATTTTCTTTTCAAAAAAGTAGCTTGCATGGTGCTATAAATATTCTTTGCTTAGTTGCTAAACTCTTTGAGCAAAAATGTTTGCCTATTAGAATATGGCCAGAGATATATATTTGCACCAGGTGAGGATACTGAGGATGCAAAATTGTTTTCAGGTTGTCACTCACTGCAGGAGTGCCAGGATTATCTGTCCAGCAACTAGGCAGGTGAAGGTGTTACTCACGGAACAAGATGATGTTCTCTAATGGAGTGTGTATGATGTATATAAAATCCTGACACATGTTATATTACTACATATAACTGCTGCTTTTAGTATGCAACTTTGCATATATATGATGCATATATGATGGAATACATATTTGCTTGTAACCTATGTCACAGCTACTTTGATATATGATACATATTATATTTCTGCATGTGACCTATGTGTTTTGGTTTATGGCTTACAGTTTTAATTTGGATATTATGTACTATATACCTGCATATGCCATGTGCATGTGATATAATTGCTAATAGTTATATCTATCTGATGGTGTAGCAAGAAGAGCCCTGGACTTGAAATCAAAAGGACTGAGAGTCCTAGCTTTGCTGCTTACTAGCTATGGGACCTTGGAAAAATCACTGAAATTGTTCACCCTCAGGTTTCCTTGCCTATAAGATGGGAATAATAATACCTTCTCTATTGACTTCATGTATTGTTGTGAGGATCAAATGAGATATTATATGAAAAAGTGCTTTTAGAGTAATACACACTGAATTGAATTCAATACTTCCTGGGCATACAACAAGCAAGAGTGCTTCTCATCTTATCTTTTGTTATGATAGTAGATTTAGAACTGGAATAAACCATAGCAGTCATCCAGCCCGGCCTCCTCATTTTTGTTGCTGTTGTTCAGTTGTTCAGTCATGTCTGACTTTACAGGATCTCATGGACTTTTGTCAATGAGATTTTCTTGGCAATGGTTTGCTATTTCCTTCTCTAGTGTGTCCCCGTTTTATAGATGAGGAACTGAGGCAAATGGATTTAGGTGACTCATCTAGGATCTCACAGCTGGTAAGTGTCAGAGGCTGGATTTAAACTCAGATCTTCCTGCCTCTCAGCCCAGTGCTCGATCCATTATACCACCTAGCTGTCTGCTCATTTTACAGGTGGGGAAACAGAGAGAGTAAGTGATTTGTCCAATATTGTTGTTATTTGTCCTTTGTTCTCAGAGAGGACCCCAACATTAGACAGATTGTAAATACAGAGCAGTAATTCTAATACAGATTCTGTGACTCCAAGTTCAGAGCTCTTTCTACTGCACTACCTTACCTCCTATCATGTATTACTGCCATGAGTAATGTTGTAGCCTCTACAACTTTGGTAGAACATTTACAGTTTCTCAGACGGATATTCTTTTCCATTGATAGGAAGAATCTGCTAACTTGTAAATTCCCCAATCTTACAATGTTTCTTAGAAAAACTTTGTCACCTTGCTGTCATTCTTGATAATGAATTTGAGCATTGTACTTGTAAATTTTTGTCAGAACTATTCTGAGATAAAATATTAGCTAGTGGGTGAACTTTCAACTTCTCCCTCAACCTTGAAATATATTGATTGTGAGTAATTCTATCCTTTTCAGTCTCTGAGATTCCATTGCATAAGTCAACAGGTGCATATAGTTCATGCTCAAAGATTATTGTTGTTGTTAATCCTTTGTTTTTGAAGAGGACCAGTGACATCATGGAGTGATGTCTTGACTTGTGCATGAATTGGATTTAAGCGAAGCAGAGTTGTGGAAAGTTGTCAGCCTCTTCCAGAGTCTCTTCCAGAGTCATCAAAGTCCAGCGGTAAGACAGAAGTCAAGATGACTGGTGATGGCTTGGGATGCAGTGGATGATCTTGGTGTCTTTCATGTCTGATCAAGCTCTAAATGCTCTACAATTCCTATTTCAGGGGCCTCTGTGGCCACTGGAACATATTGTTCTCATCTGCTTATTACATGATGAGGGTGGAAGAATGTCTTCAGATGGAGTAGACATCGCCCTAAGTCACTGATGGGTTTGAGGCCCATTGGTAACCCTCAATCTGGTTTACCCCATCTGCTGAGATGGTTTTACCAGGGTGTGACTACTGTGCATGCTACAGCTTCTTCAAGTCACAGGTGAGAGTTGGGTAAAAAGTGGACACAAAGGTAGATGAGCAGCTCTGAAAAGGTCTTGGCAGGCCCTCACACCAGAGGGCTGGTCCTCCCTGAACACCCCATACACTCCTCAAACATTATTAAATATAGTATAAAGACATCAAATTGATAGAGTTGTACACCTGAACTAGAAATGGTACATGCTGGCTTCTCTGAGATTTTTTGTTCAGGCTTCAATGTTCCCAGCATGTCCATCAGTGTTTGATTGAAGCACTCAAGTTGTGGGTCTGTATTTACATAAATGTTATATATTTAAACCTTGTAGGCTTACATACATACATGTGGTCTCTAGGGATGTAGAATGTAAGTTCATTGAAAGCAAGGATTGTTTTTTTTTAATCTTTGTATCTCAGCATGGCACTTGATATACAGTAGATACTCCATAACTACTTGTTGATTGTTTCAATGAATGGTGAAAGAATCAAGTTCATGCCACATAAAGATCTGTTGAAGAAACTGTAGATATTTGTCCCGGAGGAGAAAAGACTCAGGGGGAATGTGATAGCTGCATTTGAGTGTCTGAAGGACTTTCTTGCCAAAGATCAATTAGAATTGTTTTGTTTGGCTCCAGAGATAGCACCAGAGGCAATGGCCAGAAGTTGCAAAGAAATACTTCCTAAAAATTGGAGGCATCTTAAAGTGGAATGGGTTACCTCAGGAGAGAGTAGATTTTTCCTTATTGGAGGTTTTTTAAAGCAGAAGCTAAATTACCAACTATGGGATATTTTGTAATGGGGATTTGTTTTATTATTATATGTTAGACTAGATGGTTGCTGAAGTCCTATCTGACTGAAATTTTATGGTTTTATGATTAATTGGCCACAAGTTATGCAAAGCAAGAAAAAACCATTTTATGCTATTATTTATTTATTATTAATATTTATATTATTATTATAACCATTTTTTGATTTGGAAAATGCATGTACTGTAAATATGATCAGGATCTGGGGATACTGATACATACCGTCTGAACTCATAAGGTATTGGTTGGGTTAGACTAGATGGGCCCTTCCATCTCTAAACCTATGATCCTGTACTCCTATGATTTATAAAACAATATCAACTTAATTCATTCCAAGTGTGAGCTCTAGCCAGCAAGATATGAAATATCAATCATTTGCACAGGGCACTTCTTCTTCATAGATAAGTCTACAGAGGAGATCATAGAATTATAGATTTTGAGCTGGAAGTGACTATCTAGTCTAATTTCATTTTACAAATGAGAAAACTGAGATCCATAGAGAGGAAGTGAGCTGCCCAAAGTTACAGAGGGTAGTATTTGGCAGAAAAGGGATTTGAACCTAGGTCCCCTAATTCCAGACCTAGAACACCTCGCATTTTATCATAGAAGGTTTCTTGATCCAAAATGTTTCTTAAGAGATGGTTTTATTAAAGTTTGGAGTTTCCTTATCACACTAAAGATATTTCTGTCCAGATAGATTATTGTTGATAGTTATTAGAATCAGAACACCTGCTTCCCCAGACAGTACTGAGGACACCCTGACATTTTCCAACTGTTTTGCTCATCTTTTTTCCAAACTCAGTGTGTAACTCTGCCACCATCCTAACAATGTTATGTTGGGTATACTGTGATAAAATTGAGACCACATATTTTTTAGCTTTAATTTTAAAATGTTGTCTTCTAAAAGGAGTTTCCAGAGATACCCTAATCTCATTAACAACCCATTTAGTCACTATCTGTTGGGAATGGTTTACTTTTGCAACTGGCTAATTTCATGCACTTGATAATGATTTTTCAGTTTGCATTTTCAGAGTGTGAAATGCAAAGTTTTACTTCTGTGCACCTCACCTCCCACATTATGGGACTACCCTTTCTTTGGGGCTTATGAACTCCCAAGACACTAATTACCTTCTTCTGAACAGTACCAAGAATGTTAAATCTAACAGAGGATAAATAATCATAATGGTGTTTGAATCTTTTCATGTAATAACACCATATATCTGATATTACATACCATTCAAAATGTAGGTAACTATCTCATGATCATTTGTAATATTTTCAAGCATTTCTTTACATAAATGTAGCCTGTGAATAGCTCTGGCCCGCTCAGGTTGGCAGTGAAGCTCATGGGTGTGGTGTTTGATGTGGCACCTACATCTTCCTTTTCTTTCTCTGTGGGTTGACTCACTCGTCCTGACCTACCTTCATGCTGACAAGTCTAGGGGTAGGGGTGGGATGGGTTCTCAGAGGAGGCTAGCTACATACACAAACATTCTGCTACAATTGGTAGCTGGGAGTAACTCTGGTGTAGGGGAAATAGAGGTTTATATTCCTGATTATAGCTCCTGAGCCCCACTCATAAGCTTCCTATTTATACAGAACACTCATAATGATACTATCACCTCATAAACTTAAACATGAAACATTTACAAAGCAAGAAGGCAAAACCAATCATAATCATAATATAACATTTACTCAGTAGAAGGCAGAAGCAGGAATAATCAAAACAACATATAACAGTTTACCCATGAACCTGTGTCATGCTCTTTTACCAACGCACAAAGTGTTGTGGGGCAAGGATGAATGAAAGATAGAGGAGAGAGGGTATATACTTACAGAAATCTAAGAGTGAGGCTGCAGGTCTAGGTGTGAGGGATAAATTTATACTATAGATCACCAACAGCACTTCTGAGCATCTCCTTTCTCCTATAGGACAAAACTGCCTCTCAACTACTCTCAGGCCACAAAAGCAATGTTAAGCTCTTTTAATAAAGCAAAGCTGTCCCTCTTAACAGATAAATACTAGGCTAATTTGCGGAATGAGACTTTTGGACACCACCAATTTGTTTTACTTTGTTTCACTTGACTATGTTTATTTGTTATTAGAGTTTTGTCTTTCTTTTTCTTCTTCTTCAGTAGGATGAGGGGAAATGCTAAAGAGAGAAAAAATAAAGCATTAATAAATGAAAAAAATTAATTAAAAAAATTAAGCAAAGTAGCACTGAAAACAGTAGCCCCAAGTCTGGGGTCTATAGCTTTCTGAGTATGTTCTCTTTGCTGAGAGCTAAACAAAATTATTTCAGTCAAAAGCAGCTCCCTTAAGCTGGAGAATTGCAAAGCTCCTCATACCTACTCTCTGGACAATGCAAACAAGCCCAGCCAGCTCTTTATCCAGGAGCATTCTGCTTTCTCCAATGAGCTTTCAGCAACTACAGAGCTCTCTTCTAATGAAAACATTTCCCAGAGCAGCTACGGCACTGTATTTATCTTCTAATACTCAAAACTTTTAAAAATGCTTAAAAATTGTTTTAACATGTAATTGGGGAAAAATAAAATATATTTTAAAATGCTTTGATTTACTAATAATAAGATAAATGCAAATAAAACAAAATTCTGAGGTATCATGTTGAACCTATCCCCACCCCCTCCAAGAAATAGAATTGCTCCCATAAATCTGGAGCATACCAGCACTCAGTTACATACATCATGAGTAGGAAGAGGGGATGTATATAGGGATTATTCAAGAGGAACACACATGGGAAACACATATGGCTAAGCTACATGCAGAGTCAAACACAGGGAATAGGTGTGGCTGGAGCATATGTGTAGAGTGGCAACTCATGACTTCCCAGTATAGCAGAATTGCTGCTACTCTCTGGTGATGTCATCACCCTGCCTTCTGTTACTTGTGCCTGTGCCCATTCTCTAGCTTCGTGATCGCTTCATTAATTGCTGCTGAGCTTGTGGTTGCAGAGCTTCTCCCTGATACCAGTATCTGGGCTTTGTCTCTACATGACTATTTCTGTAGTAACATTTTTATTTAAAGCTTTGAGTTCCAAATTCTATCCCTCCCTCCCTCCCTTCTTCCTTCCCTCTCTCTGTCCCTCCCTTCTCCCCTTCCTGAGATGGTAAGCAATCATATAGCTTATACATATGCAATCATGTAAAACATTTCCGTATTAGTCATTTTGTATAAGAATACTCAAATAAAAAAAAAGACTGAAAGAAAGAAAGTGAAAAATAGTATGCTTCAGTCTGTTTTCAAACAATATCAGTTCTTTCTCTGGAGGTGGATAGTATGCTTCATTATTAATCCTTTGGGATTATGTTGGATCATTGTAATGTCGAGAATAGCTAAGTCATTCACAGTTCTTTATCATACAATATTGCTGTCATTGTGTGCAATGTTCTTCTGTTCACTTAACTTTGCATCAATTCATGCAGCAGTTCAGTTCAAGTAAGTCTTTCCAGGTTTTTCTGAAATCATCCTGCTTGTCTTGTCTTATAGCACAATAATATTCCATCACAATCATATACCACAGCTTGTTTAGCCATTCCCCAATTGATGGCCATCCCTTCAATTTCTAATTTTTAGCCACCATGAAAAGAGCTGTTATAAATATATTTGTACAAATAGGTCCTTTCCCCCTTTTTTGGATGGCTTTGAATCCACAAGCTTTTTTTTTTTTAAAGCTCTTTCTATGTGCCAGGCACTATGCTAAACACTGAAGATACAAAGAAAAACAAAAACAGCCCCTGCCTTCAAGGAGAACATATTCTAATGAGAGAGACAATATGCAAACACTATGTACAAACAGGGTAAATTGGAGAAAACAGCAAGGATCTATTGGAGTGAAGGTAAGGAGGATTGGGAAATGCTTCTTTTTGAAGATGGAATTTTAACTGTGACTTTAAAGAAGTCAAAAAAGCCAGGAGGAGGATAAGAGGAGGGAAAGAGTTACAGGAACAGAGAACAGCCAGTGAAAATGGCCCTGAGTCAGGAAAGGGCCAGTATCATTGGATTACAGAATATATGGAGAGGAGAAAAGTATAAGAAGAGGACTGGAAAGATATGAAGGGGAAAGGTCATAAAAGACTTTAAATGCCAAATGCAGGATTTTTTACTTTATCCTGAAGGTAATAGGGAGCTACTGGAGTTAATAAACCATCCTCCAAAATAGGAGGGTGACATGGTCACACTGGAGCTTTAGGAAAATAAATTTAACAGCTGCATGGAGAATGAGCTGGAGCGAGGTGGGGGATGGAGGGAGGGGGGAGAGGAGGGAGGAAGACCAATCAGAAGGCTATTGCAATAGCACAGAGGACCTAAATCAGAGAGGTGATAGCATCAGAGGAGAAAAAGGGGTATATATGAGAGGTAGAACCAACAGGAATTGGCAACAGATTGGATATAGAACAGTAAGACTGAGGAGTTAAGGATGACACCTAGGTTGTGAGCCTGGGTGACTGGGTAGATGTTGGTGCCCTCAATAGTGATAGGAAAGTTAGGAATAGAGGAAGACTTGGTGGGGGTTGTGGGGAGAGAATGAGTTCAATGTTGAACATATTGAGTTTAAGATGTTTATGAGACATCCAATTCAAGATGCCCAAAAAGCAGTTGGAAATGTGAGACTGGAGTCGGGAGAGAGGTTAGGTCTGGATAAACAGATATGAAAATCATCTACATGGAGACGATAACTGAATCCGTGGGATCTGATGAGACCATCAAGTGAAATAGTATAGAGGAAGAAGAGAAGAGGGACCATACCAGAGCCTTGGAGGATAATCATTGCGAGTAGATGCAACCTGGATGAAGATCCAGAAAAGGGGACTGGGGTGATCAGACAGATGGGAGGAGAGAGCAGTGTCATGAAAACCTAGAGATAAGAGAGTATTAAGGAGAAGAGATCAAAGACAATGTCAGAGACTGCAGAGAGGTCAAGAAGGATGAGGACTGAGAAAAAGCCATTAGATTCTGTGATTAAAATATCCTTGGTAATTTTGGAGAGAGCGGTTTTAACTTAATTATGAAATTGGAAGCCTAGAGTTTGAGTGAAAGGAAAGGATGGGGAGGCTCTCATGGAGTTTAGCCAGGAAAGGTAAGAGAGAGATAGGACAATAGCTAGAAGGGATGTACAGATAAAGTGAGGGCTTTTAAAAGATGGGTGCAGTGTGGTGGCATTTGTAGGAAGTATGGAAACATCCAATAGAAAGGAAGAGATTAAAGATTAGTGAGAGTGGGAATGATAAAGGGCACAATCTACTTGAGAAGATGGGATGGGATATAATCACTTGTACATGTAGAGGAATTTGCCTTTGCTAGGAGAAGAGCCATGTGAAGCCAGAGTTGAAGGTGGAGATAATGATGGAAGGCTTCTAGATGATGTAAAATGAGGAGGAGGGGGTAAAAGAGATCTCTTGGCAAATGACTTTAATTTTTTTCAGTGAAATATGAGTCAAATTTCTCAGCTAAGAAAATGGAATAAGGGAAAATCAGGGGAATTTGAGAAAGGATAAAAAGCTCTGGGAAAGCCATTGTGGTGAATAGGATAATAAATTGATTAGGGAGGCGTAAAAAGATCACCTTGTACATCAAGGACATATTTGAGATTATGGAACATAAATTTTTAGTGGACCCAGTCAACACAATTTCATTTAGTAGCTCATGAAGGTGAGCAAAGGCAGTAGATAGTAGGAGTAATCCAAGACTGGAATTTGGCAGAGTTTGATGAGTGATAGGGAAAGGCGGCAAGAGACTAGAAAGAAGAATGTAGTTGAAATTCAACTCTACACCAAGAGACAAAGATGGGGAAGGGAGTAGAGTGTTGCCATGCAGGAGTGACAGTTTGAGAAAAAATGAAGTGATGGAGTGATTGGAGGTCATAGTGGGAATAAAGAACAGATTTAGTGACAGTAAGGCACAGAGGAAATGGAAAATAGATTGTGATCAGAGAAAAGAATTTCTGGGTTCATGAACATGGGGAGTGGAACACTTCTGGGTGATTGCAAGATCAAAAGTATGACCATATCTGTTTGTGGCTGAAGTGAGGTGAAGAAGTAGATAATGGGAAATGAGAGAATTGAGGAAATAAGAAGTTAGAGTATTTGACAGAGTATCAATATGATTTTTCGAAGACTTCTAATATGAGAACAGGAGTTGGGGAGAAGAGAAAGACTATGAACCAGACACTAACCTCATTGATGGAAGAAGGAAGGGGAGTTTTCAAGTTAGTAGATAAGTTTCCAGAATCTTGGTTGTGATGAATATGGATTGAATGAATCTCAAAACAGGAGAGATTGCTGGGTGATGGTAGTAGAGGGAGAGTTTGGAAGTAGGAGCAAGGAGTATTTCAACTTCTGCACCACAACCAGTCAGTTGGGATTATGAGTGAGAATGCAACATGCCTATAAAATGTCCAACAGTCGGTTGATGCTGTGGGGCAGGAGCTCAGGAAGGAGTCTAGGTCTGGATACATATTAAAAATCAGGTATACAGAAATGATAACTGAATACATGGGAGCTAATGAGATAACCAAGTGAGATAAAATAGAACAGAAAAGAGAAGAAGGCCTGGGGAAGAATCTTGGGGGACACCCACAGTTAGTGGGTGTGACACAAATGAAGATCCAACAAAAGAATCTGAGAAAAAGGAGTCAGGTAGGAGGAGAATTGAGAAGGAGCAGAGTCACAAATACCAAGAGAAGAGATACTATCTGGACGAAAATAATCAGTAGTGTCAAATGTGGCAGAAAAGTCAAAGATGAGGATTGAGAAGAGACTATTAGATTTAACAATTAAGAGATAATTGTTAACTTTGGAGGAAGCAGTTTCTTACAATTGAATAATGAATTGAGAAGCCAAATTGCCAAGGGTTTAGATGAGAGTAAAAAAAAAGATGAAGTGGAGGCTGATCATAGCTTTTTCAAGGAGATTAACTGAGAAAGGGAGGAGAGATATAATTGGTATTATAGGATCAAATGAGGTTTTTTTTTTAGGGATAGGACAAGGCATACTTATGGGTAGCAGGGTAGGAGCTAGTAGTTAGGAAGAGATGGAAGATTAGAGAGTGAGGATCATAATGAGGATAATCTGCTGGAGAAGATAGGATGAGATACATTGAAGGGTATATGTAGAGGGGTTGGCTTTGGTAAGGAAAATTGCTCCCTTATCATCAGAGAAAGTGGGGAACAAATCAGTGACATGAGGAGGAGAGGAGAAAAGGGAGCTCTCAGTAAATGGTGTGTGTATATGTGTGTGTGTGTGTGTGTGTGTGTGTGTGTGTGTGTGTGTGTGTGTGTGTGTAGCAAGGTCCTAAACTGAGAGGGTATGGAGAGGAAGTGGCATGAGAAGATTGAGAGAAGAAAAGGTTTGGAGTAGCTGCTGTGGTGAGTGGGATAGGGAATTAATTAAGGAGGAGGAGGACTGCCTTGCTGTAGTGAGGCCTCAGTTGAGATTATCTAGCATAAATTTGTACCGAATCTAGTCAGCATGCTTTCATGATTTCTTCCTGTTCTGTTCATTAGGAGATGAGTAAGATTGAAGGAGGAAGAGTCTAAAAGTAATCTAGGATTGGGGTTTATTAAGATAACATTGGTGTTAGGACAAGAGATCAAAGAATTCAGGAGTGGAAGATGCAGTTGAGCTGTTCTGTAAAGCAAGATTGAGAAGGGAGGAGAGTGTAGCCAAAGCAAGGGCTATGGCCTGGGACAGTGCTCAGGCATAGAAGGATAGAACATCACAGTGAATATAAAGAGAAGAGTTAGGAGGAGTGAGGCATAATGAGAAATGGAAAGATAAAAGATTATATAAAAGGACTTCCAGGGCCAGAAGCTGGGAAATACCCTTTGACTATGTGAGTTATCTATATACTTACAATTATATTTTAAGTCTGAGTCTACTCTCCCTAGGGACCTTTTGTAAGTATAAGGGGAGAATATACTTCCTGGCTTGAGGAGATTGTTATTATCATCATTATTATTATTTTTGCCTAGGCAATGGGGTTAAGTGACTTGCCTAGGTTCATACAGCTAGTAAGTGTTATGTTTCTGAGGCTGGATTTGAACTCAGGTTCTCCTGAATCCAAGGCCGGTGTTCTATCCACTGGCCACCTAGCTGCCCCGAGGAGATTATTTTGTAACTACTGTTCTTAGTAAATATCCTTTTGTAAAAGTTAATTGATATCTGCTAGTTAATTGATCACTCGACAGAGGCTTGTGAGTGACAGCCATAGAACCAACAACCTGTCAGAGTTACCTCTTGAACCTTGAAAAAAGAAGTAATCATTGTCCTCTGAGAACCTAATTTGCTAGTCCTCTGAGAGTGGAGAGTGAGCCCAGATGGATTGTTACATGTATCTTTTAAATTATTATTCACCTAGTCTCTATAAGCTGGTACTAAGATAAGACTTTGATTAACTTAAGGTATTATTAATCTGCATATTTCACTTGCTTAAGGGAAGTTAAAGGAAAGATTTTGGTGAGCTACACAGATAACAAGAAGGAAACTTTCTAAATAACCAGGGGTTTCCTCTGCTGAGGGCTCAAAATGAATCAAAGAGATTTTTTTTTTTACCAATAATTCCCCCAAAGTAGGTAAAAGGATATGTTGTGTGAATCCAGATAATCATAGATTCCGATGGGCAAAGAATGAGCTAAGACATACTGTAGTGAGAAGACTTGGTAGGTAAAGAGACATAGTCGCTTCCCTGTAACCACAAGCCAATCTCCTTTCCATTATTACATTACTTGTGATGAATTCAAGGGCTCTCATTTTCTCTGTACTTTCTCCTCCCCCCATTCAGGGGCAAAGTAAAAATTAACCAAGGGCAAGTCATCCCCATGGGGTTGCCTGAAGGGAAGAGTTGGGAAAGAGTGACTCTTTCTACACAAAGGTGGAGAGGAGTGATTAGTTCTCCCTTTCAGCCAAATGTCTTGAACTCCCAGCCACTATATATACATATGCATGTATATATGTATATGTATGTGTGTATGTATGTATGTGTGTGTGTGTGTATATATATATATATATATTTATGTCTATCTGTGTGTGTATATCTATATTGTCAGTCATGAGGGCTTTTGGAAAATTATTTAGACATTGCTTAGAGAAATTCATCAATATTGTAATCAATTTCATGACAGCATTCTTGTCTGGATTTTGGGTAATGGATGATGCTCTCACACTTTCTCCCTCACCAATGGAGTGAAGCAAGTCTGGGTGCTTGCTCCCATGTCCTTTGGCATGATGTTTTCAGCAATGTTGTCAGATGTCTTCAACAAAGACAAAAATGGCATCAAGGTGAGTTACCACACTGATGATAAATTATTTGACTTGAAAGGCTACAAATCAAGACTTAAGTGGAGAGTTGGTGCATAATTTTTTATTCATAGATGATTGTGTACTCAATGCAGCCTCTAAAGCTGAGATGCAACAGTATGGATTGATTCTCTGAGACTTGTGCTAATTTTGGCCTGACAATTAATACCAAGAAAACAGAGGTTCTCCACCAGCCAGCACCACATCATGCATACATGGAACCATTAGTTACAGCAAATGGAGAAATTTTGAATACTGTGGATAACTTCGCTTACCTTGGCAGCATGCCTTCCAAGGATGCTCACATAGATGATGATGCATGGTTTGTGTAGCTCAGTGTTTGGGAGACTCTGACGGAAGTGTGGGAGAAAAAGAGTGTTAGACTGCCTACCAAACTGAAAGTCTATGGAACCATTGTGCTGACCGCATTGTTGCATGCCTGTGAAACCTGGACAGGCTACTCATTCCAGGAAACTGAATTGCTTCAATTTGAGTTGTTTTAGGAAGATTCTGAAGATCACCTGGCAAGATAAGGTACTAGAAACTGAGGTCCTTTCTTTTTTTTGGTTTTGTTTTCCACTAGGCAATGAGGTTAAGTGACTTGCCCAGGGTCACACAGCTGGTAAGTGTTATGTGTCTGAGGCCAGATTTGAACTCAGGTCCTCCTGAGTCCAAGGCCAGTGCTCTATCCACTGCGCCACCTACCAGCCCCAACTGAGGTCTTTTCTTTTCTTTTTTTTTTAAATATAAATTTATTTATTTTTAGTTTTCAACATTCACTTCCACAAGTTTTTGAGTTCCAAATTTTCCACCCCATCTCACCCCACTCCCACCCCAAGATGGCATGCATTCTGAATATCCCTTCCCCTAGTCTGTCCTCTCTTCTATCTCTTCCCCCCTCCTTCTCTTATCCCCTTCCCCTTGTATTTTCCTGTAGGGCAGGATAGACTTCTGTACCCCATTTCCTGTATTTCTTATTTCCCAGTAGCATGTGAAAACATTTTTTTAAACATATGTTTTTAAAACTTTAGGTTTCAAATTTTCTCTCTTCCTCCCTCCCCACCCACCCTCATTTAAAAGGCAAGCAACTCAATATAGGTTGTACATGTGCAGTTATGCAAAAGACATCCATAGTAGACATGTTGTGAAAAACTAACTCTATTTCCCTTAATCCTATCCTGCCCTCCCATTTATTCTATTCTTTCTTTTGACCCTGTCCCTCCTCAGAAGTATTTGCTTCTGATTACCCCCTTTCCCAATCTGCCCTCCTCTCTATCATCCCCCTGCTCTCTTGTCCCCTTCTCCCCCTATTTTCCTGTAGGGTAAGACAGATTTCCATACCCAATTGAATGTGTATGTTATTCCTCCTTAAGCCAAATCCTATGAGAATAAGATTCCTCATTCCCTCTCACCTTCCCCATTTCCCCTCCACTGTAAGAGACTTTTCTTTTGTTTTTTTTGTGAGATAATTTACCCCATTCTACCTCTCCTTTCTTCTTCTCCGAGTATAATCCTCTCTCATCCCTTAATTTTATTCTCCAGATATGACCCCTTAATCTTCAACTCACCCTGTGCCCTCTATCTATCTATCTTATCATACATATAATTTTTTTCCTCCAACTACCCTAACACTGACAAAGTCTCATGAGTTATAAATATCATCTTTCCATGCAGGAATGTAAACAGTTCAATCTTAATAAGTCTCTTATGATTTCTCTTTCCTGTTTACCTCTTCATGTTCCACTGAGTCCTGTATTTGAAAGTCAAATTTTCTATTCAGCTCTGGTCTTTTCATCAGGAATGCTTGAAAGTCCTCTATTTCACTGAATGACCATTTTCCCCTGAAGGATTATACTCAGTTTTGCTGGGTAGGTGATTCTTGGTTGTAATCCTATCTCCTTTGCCCTCCAGAATATATATTCCATGCCCTGCGGTCCTTTAATGTAGAAGCTGCTAAATCTTGTGTTATCCTGATTGTGTTTCCACAGTACTTGAATTGTTTCCTTCTGGCAGCTTGTAATATTTTCTCCTTGACCTGGGAACTCTGGAATTTGGCTAAATATTCCTAGGAGTTTTCCTTTGGGGATCTCTTTCAGGAGGAGATCTGTGGATTCTTTCAATTTCTATTTTGCCCTCTGGTTCTACTATATCAGGGCAGTTTTCCTTGATAATTTCTTGAAAGATGATGTCTAGGCTCTTTATTTTTGATCATGGCTTTCAGATAGTCCAATAATTTTTAAATTCTCTCTCCTGGATCTATTTTCCAGGTCAGTTGTTTTTCCAATGAGATATTTCACATTGTTTTCTAATTTTTCATTCTTTTGGATTTGTTTTACAGTGTCTTGATTTCTCAGTCACTAGCTTCCAATTGCTCTATTCTAATTTTTAAGGAAGTATTTTCTTCAGTAAGTTTTGGACTTCCTTTTCCATTTGGCCAATTTTTCTTTTTAGGGCATTTTTCTCCTCATTGGCTTTTTGGACCTCTTTTGCCATTTGGGTTAGGCTATTTTTTAAGGTGTTATTTTCTTCAGTATTTTTTTGGGTCTCCTTTAGCAAGCTGTTGACTTGTTTTTCATGATTTTCTTGCATCACTCTCATTTCTCTTCCCAGTTTTTCCTACTTCCCTTACTTGCTTCTCAAAATCCCTTTTGAGCTCTTCCAAGGCCTGGACTGATTCATATTTTTCTTGGAGGCTTTGGATGTAGGAGCTTTGACTTTGTTGTCTTCTTCTGGTTGTATATTTTGATCTTCTTTGTCACCAAAGTAAGATAATATAGTCTGACTCTTTTTGAGCTGCTTGCTCATGATCCCAGCCAAATACTTGAATTTTAAACTCTTTGTTAAGGTAAGAGTCTGCTTCCAATGTGGAGAATGTACTGTCCCAAGCTTCAGGGGTTTGTATAGCTGTTTTCAGAGATACTTGTAGGGACCTGTAAATTTTCAGTTCTTCCAAGGTGGTATGATAAGGGGCAAAGTGTTTACTCCTTTCCTGGCCTGTGACCACAAGTATTCTTTTCTGTTCTGTAACTGTGAGGAGGGGTTCCTCTCCATAGACACTACAGGCTTCACCACGCCAGTGCTCCTCCTCAGTCCAGCACTGCGGCCCAGAACTGTGACCCAGATCCAACACGGGCAAAGCAAGAGATTCCTGCCTCAGCACTGACAAAGAGATCCCTGCAATCCCTCTCTGATCAGCCACTGGATTCCCCCTCAGTCTTTGGGCCAGAAGCTCAGGAAGCAGCTGCCCCCACCCAGTGCCATGCTCTTGGGGAATGGAGCTGAGACCCTGCCTTTCTCTCTCAGCACGACAGAAACAGACTTTTCCCACTGACCTTCTAAGTTGTCTTTGGCATTTGTGGATTGAGGAGTCTGGAAACCTCCACAGCTGCCTGCGATTCAGTCCTCTGAGGCCTGCTCCAGGTTTGCTGTGGCCTGCGCCCATGGTGCGCTGTGCTCCACTCCCAGCCCTGTGTGATACACCCTTCTGATCGATCATCCAGGTTGTCTTTGGCTGGAAATTTGTTTTACTTTGTCTTTTTGTGGGTTCTGCTGCTTCAGAATGTTTAGAGTAATTTTTTATGAGCATTTGGAGGGGTTTGGGGGTGAGCTCACCTGTCACTGCTTTCACTCCGCCATCTTGGCTCCACCCCTGAGGTCTTTTCTTAAGCTAAACTTCCAACCATTGAAATTCTACTGCAGGGAGTGCAACTCCAATGGGCTAGCCAAGTTGTTCAAATGCCAAATGTATGTTTGCCTAAAAGACTGTTTCATGGAGAACTTAGGTAAGACAGTGACCACATGGTGGTCAGAAGAAGGGATACAAAGACACTCTCAAGGTCTCTCTGAAGAACAATTACATGACATGAGAGACACTGGCAAAGGACCTCCCAGCATGGCATGTCTACATCCAACAAGGCGCTTTGCTTTATGAACAAAGCAGAATCGCAGTACTTCAAAAGAAATGTGAGATGTGCTAATTTAGAAACATCTCCATTCCAAATGCCCATATGGACTACTTGTGCCCGACCTGTAGCAGAGCCTTCCAAGCTCATATTGGTCTGATCAGCTACAGTCAGATGCTGTACCTTGACTCCAACATAGTGATGTCATTTTGGTCCTCTTCGAGTATGAAGGCCCACAACCAACCATAAGCGTGTGTGTGTGTGTGTGTGTGTGTCTGTGTGTGTGTGTACACACACACATATGTATATATATATATATATATATACACACACACATATGTATATATATATGTGTATATTTTGGATGCACCTGGTATAATGTAAACTCTTTAAAGGCAGGGACTATTTTGTTTTTGGTCTTTGTGTCTCTAGACCTAGCAGCAGCAGCCACACTCCAGTAAAACTATTTGGCCGGTGGACTAAACCAGATTGAGGGTAACTGATAGGCTTCCTGCTGGTCAGTTAGGGGAATGTCTCCCCCAAGCAGGTGAAGACTTCTTCTAGCAAATGGGTGGATGACAACAGTTTGTTCCAATGGCTATGAAGGTGGCTGATGAAGGTGCTGTGGTGTGCTTAGAGCTTGGTTAGACATTGAAGATGCCAAGGTTGTCCACTGCATCCTGGGTCATTGCCGGTTATCCTGACTTTTGTGTTGCCGCTTGACTTCAACAACTTTGGAAGGAAGAGTGAGGCTGACGACTTTGCACAGCTTAGCCTCACTTAAATCCAATTCACATGTAAGTCAAGACCTCACCATGATGTCACTGGTCCTCAAAAGTGAAGGATGGACAAAGACAAATTTTAGTGCCCTTTGACAAAGGCTGGTTGCCCTGCCCTAGTTACAAGCAGTACATGAGAAATTTATGAAAACTTCTACAGTCATTTTAGCTCAGTATGTTTGATACTTTTGATAGTTTACCGTTAGCATTCTGTAAAAGTAAGTTAGAATCTAAGTCTTTGCTTTGTATATCCAGGACAGAGTTGGGTAGTGCAGCACATGTTATTTTCTCTGCACTTTAAACCAATAAACCAAACAACACCACACACAATTATAGGTCTGGCAGGGGTCATGAGAGTTCATTTAATCCATCACTCTGTCTCTGGGCAGGACCACACAAATCTGTCAGAGAAATTGAAGCCCACAGAATGGGGGGGATACATTATTTTAGATTTCAAAAGAAGGTGGTTATGGAAAGCAATGCTTGAAAGGGAAGATAAAGGCTTTAAAACTGAGTGGATTTTGGAAAAAGCATGCTTTTTTTTCTCTTGGGAATTTTTCTGTAAACATTTCATTTTCTGTGGGATATGAGTCATGTGTTGGAATCTCCTCATGTAGTTGTGGAAGATTTAGGGCTGATTCTGGTTTTAAAATGCTCCCCTATCCCATCAGTTGTGAGCATGGTTAAAGGAGATTCATGTCTCGAAAAAGAGATCTGTGTTCCAGAATTTCAATAGTCTGGAAACCATGGCTTTGTGTAAGCTCATCTTTTATTTTGTCTGAGCCGTAATGTTATGCCTACTTTAGCCACAGTCATAGATATATATGTGGGTGTCTGTGTGTAAATATCTGTCTCCATCTGGATGCATCTGTATGTTTCTATGTCTATATAGATGTGTGTTTCTGTGAATGTCAGAGTATGTGTGTGTGTATCTGTGTGTGTGTGAATGGAGGTAAGAGAGTTTCTGTGTCAGAGTATGAGCATTTATCTGTGTGTATCTGTGTATATTCAATTGTCTGTCTATGTATCTGTTTGCTTCTTTCTGTGTGTATGAGCATCTTTGACTGTTTCTGTGTGGGTGTCTGTATGTATGAACGCTTATGTGCATGAATGCCCACTTCTTTGCACACCTTCATGTGTGAAAATTTGTGTATGTGTCTGTATGTCTGCAAGTGTACCTACTTATGTGCCTTTACGTGCATAGATGTCTATGTATGTGAGTATTTATATCTGTGTAAGCATGTCTTTGTGTGTCTACATGGGTATGTGAGCATCTTGCTCTGTATGTCCTATTGTGTTAATATATATGAATACCTATGTGTATTTCTATGCGTATATCTACATGTTTATTGTTGTTCTATATGTGAACATGTGTTATCTGTAGACATATGTGAGTCTTAGTCTATGAGTGCTTGTGTGTTTTTTCAAGTGTGTGTGTTTATGTCTGTCTGCATGTAGGTGAAGGTCTATGTACATAAGTTTTTCTATATGTATGTAAGTGCCTATATGGGTGAATGTTGTATGTTTGAATGTTTGTGTGTCTCTGTGTATGAGGGCCTTTCTGAATGCCTGCATATAAGTTTCTCTGTGTGTGTGTGTGTGTGTGTGTGTGTGTGTGTGTGTGTGTGAGAGAGAGAGAGAGACAGACAGACAGACAGACAGACAGAGACAGAGAGAGAGAGAAAGAGAGAGGGAGAGAGACAGAGAGAGAGAGAGAGACAGACAGACAGAGACAGAGAGAGAGAAAGAGAGAGGGAGAGAGAGAGACAGAGAGAGACAGAGACAGAGAGAGACAGAGAGAGAGACAGAGAGAGAGAGAGAGAGAGAGAGAGAGAGAGAGAGAGACAGAGAGAGACAGAGAGAGAGAGAGAGAGAGAGAGAGAGAGAGAGAGAGAGAGAGAGAGAGTTTTAGTATTTGTTTAAACTCATCTTTAATCATAGCTCTTATGTTTCTACCTGCTACAAATGCCTGTGAGTTTGAGTATCTAGGTCTGTGTGTGAGTATGAATGTCTATCTGACTGAGAATATCTGTGTGTGAGAGAGAAAGAGAGGGAAGATCTGCCTTTTGCATATATGTATCTTTGAATGCATGTGTTAGTATCTCTGTGCAGTTCTGCAAGTCAGCTTGTCTCTGTCCTCTATCTGAATATCTGTGTATGAACATATATGTTGTATAGGTTTGTGAATGTCTGGCTGTGTATGTGTGTGTATTTGTCTCCTTGAGTATATTTCTTTGTGTCTTGGTATATGTATAAATCTTTCTCTGTATATTTTTATTTTGGTTTCTGTGCATGTGTTCATGCATATGTCAGTATAGGTATCTGATGTCTATGTAGACATCAATGTCTGCATGTCTTTCTAATTTTTATCTTCCCTTGTTTATGTGTATTGAGACACTTGTATTTTTGTATGTGTCTATCTATGTTTCTGCATCAGTGTATCTGTGTTTCTATGTGTTTGTGCATCTCTCTGTATTTGTGTCTGTGTCTATGTGTACTGGAATGTCTGAGCCTGTTTATGTACGTGGAGGTACCAATACTTATCTCTGAAGGGTATAACTGAGTGACAAGATTACTTTTAGCCGCCAAGGTACACACTTGTTAACTAGATTGTGGGGAACCCTAAACAACTGAGAAACATAATTTCTGTTTAGAGTATAAATGGAATCCAGTCTGGGTGAGCCCTTATCCTGGGGGAAGGAACCCCTGCCCTTGATCCCTTTCATTAGAGTTTAGTGTGACCCAGCTCATGAAGGAAAAAACTAGCCAGAGAGGTCCAGATGGAAATGACTTCCCCTGCCCAGATTGCTGGAGACTGTGGAGTTTCATGATTAAGCTATGTTCTAGGCTGGAGGAGCTGAAGACTTTTAGTCCATTTCCTCATTAAAAGTCCACCAATCAGGATTGAGCTTCACTTGTCAGGGGAGTTATCTGTCAGAAAGTATACACCTGATTTAAGGTGTTTCAGAGTTTCCCTTGGCATCTTCAGTTACCTAATTACCTGGAAACTCTGTCTCTCAGGGGTTTTATTTGCTACAGGAGTCATAGCTCACATTCTCACACTCTGGGTCCCACCATACACCAGGACAACTTGGACATGGTATATAATGTTTTAATATAACCTCTTTACTAATATTTTATTAAATGCTTTTGCATTCATGTTTATTAGGGAAATTTATAGTTTTTTTCTTTGCTTTATTTTTCTCTGGTTTAGGTATTCAGACCATATTTGTCTTGTAGGAGTTTTATTAGATCTCTTTTTTCCCTATTTTGGCAAGTAATTTATGTAACATTAGAATTAGTTATTCTTTGAATGTTTTGTTAAAAGGAAAATTCTTTGTTCAGGTTTTTGCCCTTATTAACAAGACAAAACTCAGGAAAGAGAATTAAAAGGAGTTTGTTAAAGGTACATCAAAGGAGCAACACATTGATCAGCAAAGGATTTAAGATGGAGTTAGATTTTATTGATAACTTTTGTAATGAGATAAAGGCAATTTGGATAGGTCAATGTCAGCAAGATGGGATGGGCCAATACATCTTAGTTCTTCCTGAATTGCCTGTATATGCTATTTAATGGGTAGGAAATGACCTGCTATGTATTGATAGCAGATAATACAAAAGATGCAGATTGGGTGACTCCTCCCCCAGCACCGATTGACAAGCAGAGTTGGGAACAGTAGATCACTGAGTCAGCTTATCTTTCAATAATTTGATAACATTTACTTGTAGATCCATCTGATCTTTTTTTTTCTTTCAGAAGTTCCTTTATAACTTGTTCAAATTCTTTTTCTGAGATTATTCAAATTCTCTCTCTTTCTCTCCCCTATTAATCTGGGTATTTTATTTTTCAGGGAATTTGGTGAATCTTAAATGAACTCTTCTTGATCTGTGTTCAAGGTTAGGAAATTTTGACAATAGATCTTTTATATTTTCTTTAATTTCTTTCATTTGACTTTTTTTTTTCTTTCTTCAGCTCCTTTCAGATGAATGTGGCAGGGTGCTTATCTGCCTGGGGCCCTTTATAGTGCTGCTTCCCTTATTTTTGCTGAGGCACTGCTGCTCCCTGTCTTTTTTCTAGTTCAGTTGTTTCAGGGTTTTTTTCTGGGGTGATATTTTCTGGGTTTTCAGAGGTTGATAGGGGAGAGTGAGAGCAACTACCTTTTTACTCCGCCATCTTGGCTGCCGGAAGCGGAATGACTTTTTTTTTCCTAATATAGGATTTTAAAAAAGACCTTTTTTGTGTGTGTCATGGATCCCTTTGGCAGTTTAGGGAAACTTATGGACTGCTTTTTAGAATAATGTTTTTAAATGTATAAAATAAAATACATATGATTATAAAGGAAATCAATTATATTAAAATAGTTATCAAAATATTAAAAGAACCCCAAATTCATGGATTTCAGGTTAAGGACCTCTCTTCTAATATTTCTTTTCTTGTGGAGTCATTGGTTCTCCTTGCTCTATTCTGTTTTTCAAAGGCTCCACTACTTATGTAACATTTTCTGTCTTCTCTTCTAAGCTGTTTATTCTTTTTTTCCCCAATTTCCCCTTGAACTTTCATGTCATTTATAATTTCATTTAATCTCTGGATTAATTTTTTTTAGGCAATTAAGTGACTTGCCCAGGGTCACACAGCTAGTAAGTGTTATGTGTCTGAGGCCAGATTTGGACTCAGGTCCTCCTGAATCCAGGGCTAGTGCTCTATCCACTGTGCCACCTAGCTGCTCCTCAGGATTAATTTCTTACAGCCATTCTTGTAGTCTTTGTAGTCAGGGCAGTTTCTTGTTTTGTTCTCTGCGTGGTCTTAGACTCTGCTTGAAGTTGCTGTGGAATTTCTCTTTTTTTATGAGGTTCTTTCTTGGGCTTCCTTTCTTGTATTTCTCCATTGTATTTGTGGTTTCTTCCATTATTTCACATTTTCAGCCTGTTATTGGTTTAGGATTTTTCTTTTCTTTTCTTTTTCCAGGCAATTGGGGTTAAATGACTTGCCCAAGGTCACACAGTTAGTAAGTGTCAAGTGTTTGGTCTGAGGCTGGATTTGAACTCAGGTCCTCCTGACTTCAGGGCCAGTGCTGTATCCACTGTGCCACCTAGCTGCCCCTTGGTTTAGGATTTTTTGCTTGGCCCATTACCTTCTGGTCCTTCTGGTCTCCTTGGATGGCCTGGGCAAAACTTATTTGCTTCTGTCTTTATGTAGGCTGGATGTTGTACCATTGCTGATCAAGATGATAAGGTTGGTATCAGATCCCATCCTCTCCCTCAGTCTTCAGCCCCTCTCTAAGTCATCTGTTGATTCAGTCCTGGTTCTTGCCTTGACTGGACTCTCTTCTCCTCCTGGTATTATCTCCTATTGGGATTTGGTTCCATCCTCTGCTATGGTGCTGATGAGCCTCAGTGGAATGTTGGAGATCATACTATGCAGAAGATCTAATTTCATTTATCTATCTATCTATCTATCTATCTATCTATCTATCTATCTATCTATTTATTTTTGCGGGGGGGGGGAGGCAATGGGACTAAATGACTTGCCTGGAGTCACATAGCTAGTAAGTGTCTGAGGCCTGATTTGAGCTCAGGTCCTCCTGATTCCAGAGCCAAGTGCTCTATTTACTGTACCACCTAGCTGCCCCAGAAGGTCCTGTTTAGAACCTCCTATTGCTGGCACCCAGGCCCTAACTTGGCCCTGACTCTTTCCAGGACTACTAATGATTAGAGAAATGCATGACCATGTCTCCGTGCACAGTCACTTATAGAGGTTAGCTCTGTCCTTGCTTCTTTTCTGAAAGACTAGGATTCAGGATCTAGCTCCAGACCCCCCATTTCTGGAGCTCATGATGATTTTCAACACCCCTGCTCAGAAGTACTGGTTGGTTGGCTTCCCTGGCATAGCTCTCATCCTCATCTCTACCTCCCTTTGGCTTATTTACTTGTCCTCCCAGGTGTGGCTTCTCTTCCTGGATCTGTGGATTTGAGGCTGGTTTACCTGGATTCCAGGTGGCTTCATTAGCATGATGCCTCTCCCTGCCTTCCGGCTTCTCCCTCTCCATGCACTCATGCTAGCTTCCATAGGGGGAAGGAAATTGAATCCATACCCAGGCGAAATTTTGCAGGCTTCTGGAAAGCTTCTTCTGCTCTTCTGGACTGTATAGAACAGCTTGTTTCTTTCTTTTTGGTTTTCTTTATCATTGGAATTTCTGGGGTAATTTTCAAATATTTGCTGGGATTTATGTGAGAGAGCTGGGCTTTTCTATGTCCCTTCCTATCGCTTAACTAAAAATCCTAGGCTCATTTCTGAAGGAATTTTTAAGAAGGAAAGGCTTCAAGGGAAAGGAAAGTCCTGGGGTTGGGGGTGAATCATAGGCATTCCTAGGAAGACGCTTGCCTCCAACAGGGGCTTGAAAACAGCCTCCTCTGTTTTGCCTTGCCTGAATTCTCCTCCCTCCTTTTCCTCCTACATTGAGACTGGGTTTCGGGTTATTATTAGATAATTATTATTAGATAATATTAGCAACTACCTCACAGAGTTGTTGTGAGGATCAAATGAGATCTGTCTGACACATAGTAGGTGCTATATAAATTCCCTTCCCACCAATATAAGCAAAAAAGACAGTCCCCATTCTCAAGGAACATACATACTAATAGCAACCTACCTCCCAGAGTTGTTATAAGGATAAAATGAGATATTTATGAAGTGCTTTGCAAATCTTAAAGTGCTACATAATTGCTAGCTCCTTTTTTAAAAAAAATCCTTTGAGAAGGCCCAACAGCTCTTCTCTAGAGCAGAGAGGCTTTTGAGAATTCCTTGGCCTGGGGAAGCATTTCCTCCTTTCTCAGACAGCCTAGCCCTGAGATCCTTTCAATATTCCACCTAGGGACAAATTTTTCATCCTTGGGCAATTGTCCATCTTTGAGCAAATCTACTACCCTGCCCTAGTTTAGCTTTTAGACTAATGAAGCAACAGCTATGTGGACTGCAAAATGGAATATGTTTTATAAAATAGATTCATATATCAAAACAATTCTAGTTTATTAGCTTAGAATGAGACCAAACAAGTATCTGTGTTTGAAAAGAAAGAAAAGAAAGAGCGAGAGAGAAAGATAGCTAGAAAGAAAGAAAACATGTGCTATAAAAACTGGCAATAGTTATACAATGTTACTTAGTAGAGAAAATACTGAGGAAAATTTGGAAAGGAATTCATGTGTCCCTTGGGCTTTCTTGTGGTTAACAGTGTATTGCTATTTATTATAAAACTGGTAATGTGAACTTGAAGGTAATAAACATGCTCCTGCAGAGACAGACCTGAAAGATAAATGATTACTTTTGTTGTTCAGTTGTTTTCAGTTGTGTCTGTCTCTCTATGACCCCATTTGGGGTTTTCTTGGCAAAGATACTGGAATGGTTTGCCATTTCCTTTGCCAGCATGTTTACAGATGAGGAAACTGAGGCAAACAGGGAAGATGAGTCTTCCTGTTTCCAGGCCCAGCTCTCTATCCACTGTGCCACAGTGGCTGCCAAATTGATTAATTACTGAATGTTTTCATACGAGTCAATTAGACATATTTAAATTTTAATGACTTCACTGGTATTTAAATATCAAAAAGAAATTGATTTTCACTGAGATGATATTTTAATGGAATGATTTCTTTGTTCCAATGATTCTTCTTGTATTTAGATGAATGAGTAATTATTTATTGATTACCTCTCCTTAATGTCTTCATTATTTGCTACTAGAGAATTTATTAATATAATGTTTAATTTTATCAGATCAACATAGGATGTTGTTATTATGTAACACTGCATTTATATATGCCTAGTTATACCCTGTCTCAAAAAATTGCATTTTTGTTCCATTTTCAAGTAAAATGTGAATTTTTTAGTTTTAATTTCTTTAGTTTGATGAATGTAAATAAGGGCCTTTATGACTGAGTGTTCAAAAAAAGTTTGTTTAAAAGAAAAATCCTTGGAGGCACATCCAAATGCTTTATGAACACTTATGATTTATTGATTATTCCATGTATCTGTTTTGTGTGTCCTTTTCCTAATAGATTTTAAGCTGTTGAGGCTGGCAGGGATTCAACCTTAGACCTGCATTGTTAGGACAGGAAAGGATCATCAGTTGATTCCAAACTCCTTATTTTATAGCAGAAGAGACTGGGATTCAGAGAAGTGAAGTGACTGGTCCAAAGTAATATAAAGAGTTAATAGAAGAGCTGAGACTTTAAACAAAATCTCCTGACCCTTCAGCCCATTGCTTTTTATTTTCTTTTCAGCCCACTGCTTCTTTATTTTGTATACAGCCTACTCCAGCATGGACATGTGGTAGGTACTCATTAGGTACTGATTGATTTGATAAATTTCATAATGAAAGATGTATAGTTTTCCTATATGGATTTTAGGATTATTGTCAATTTTTTTCTAAGTTACATACATTTACATAACATAAGGCAGATTTTTAAGATCATATTTCTATAGCAACCAAATAAAAGATGTATGGTCTAAGAATGACATACCATCATCCAGATGAGGAGTAAAGACAATGAGGAGGGGAAATACAGGAGGAAAGAGATGTAAATGTGAGACAAAAGCAACAGAGAAATGAGGAAGTGGTAAAGAGGCAGGAGGGAGGGTTAGAGTGAAGAAGCTTCAAAATGCAGAGAGGTTAGGACAAAGTTTTTTTTTGTTTGTTCTGGGTAATTGGGGTTAAGTGACTTTCCCAGGGTCACACAGCTAGCATCAAGTGTTTGGTCTGAGGTCGGATTTGAACTCAGGTCCTCCTGACAAGGTTCTTTTGAAGAGAAGCAGAGATTGGAGATGGAAAGGGGGTGAAGAAAAGAGTAGAAAAATGACACCAAGGGAAGATAAGAAAGGATAGGAAAAAAATAAAAGAATGAATTTGGGAATTTTGGAAGCATATTAAAAACCTCCTTTTTAGTTTCACTGAAAATACTAAGAAATAATATTTTCTCTAGCCTAAAACCCTTTTCAGATGTGTCTCCTTGGATGGCTTAGATAGTGGAGGACAAAAGGCCCTTTTTAAGGAAATGGATTAAAAGTGGTAACCAAACTTTGAACTAAGGGTAACTCTGGTTAAGAGCTTTGCCTTCCTCATTCCCTGAAACAATTGGCTTGATAACTTACCCTTCTTCATCGAAAAGGGATTTAGATATTGATCCCAGAGAAAAGGTCCCTTAGATTGAAAAAGATAGCTAGCATTTTAAGGTTTGCAAAGCACTTTACAAATATTTCATTTCATTCTTATTACAACTCTGGGAGGTAGATGCTATTAGAATGTAAGCTCCTTGAGGGTAGAGACTGTCTTTTTTATTCATTATATTTGTGGGAAGGGAAGGGGATAAGCATTTAAAGAGCCTCTACTGTGTGTCAGGTGCTGGTTATCTCATTTGATCTTCACAACAGCCCTGTTGGATAGGTGCTAATATTATCTGCATTTTATAGATGAGGAATCTGAGATAGAAGATAGAAGTTGACTGACTTGGCCAAGATCTTACAGCTAGTAAATATCCAAGGTGGGATTTGAACCCAGGTCTTCCTAAAACTCTTGATCCAACCTGTAGGGAAATGTCCAAGTTTCTTAACTTAGTAGTAACTTATTTTGGAATGCAAACCCAAAGCTGTATTTAACATATTATGATCTTTTCCTTGTTCAAGATTCTTATAAATGTTACCTCAAATCATCTTGGAGAAGAAGAACATGTCCAAGGGCATGGTAGGGTAGGAGAGACTATGCTGGTTTAGACATCTCTTTCTCTAATCTAGAAAATAGTTGGATAATGGATTAATGTTAAATAAAATGATTTTTGGCAGACCTGTGCCTAAAACTCAGAGTACAGTATAAATATTTTTTTTTCTTAAAAAAAAAAGTGCTGAGATAGAACAAAGACAAAATGTTCTTTTTTGAGACAGGAGAGGGACATGTTGTTTTCACAGAGCAGAGTCAGCCAAAGGGCTCGATTCCAAGAAGAGGTAAGGTAGTTAAATAGTACATCAAATCTCATGGAAATGAATAAACAACCAGCTGGAGCTTTCCAAACACTTGGGAGTGTTCTGGCAATTCTTGCCTACTTCAGAGCTCTGGCCTATTAATTTGAAGGAGCCGATGGATTAACCTAGTAATTATGAATGCCTGTGTACTAGAGACTTGCTGTTCTAGAAATGAAGCTGTACCATGTGCATCCATCTAGAGACCTGGCATGTTGAGACTTCTCATTAAATCAAGGTTGAAAGAGAATAATCCTTGGGCAAAGAGATGGCATATCTAAATGAGAAGGAAAGGAAGGGAACAAGCAATTTTTACGCACCTACTATGTGTTAGGCATTGTACTATGTACTTTAAAAACATTATCTTATTTGATCCTTACAACAATCCCCAGGAGGTAGGTGCTGTTATGATCTCAGTTATTATAGAGTTGTGGAAACTGAGGTATAAGACAGAGGTTAAGTGACTTGACCAGTATTATGAGGTTGGATTTAAACTCAGGTCTTCCTGACTCTAGGCCCAGTGTTTTTATCCTTGAGCCACATAGCTGTCCCTAGTAATACATCTATATTTATATAATATTTGTACATACAAAATTATTAATCTACTGCTTGATTAGGTCCATGTGTAACATTATGTAATTATATATTTAATATTATTTATTGTTATGCTTATATTGATTATATTATTATGCTTATATATTATACATTTGACTTTATATATACATGTGTGTATATATATGTACATGTACACATATTTGTATATATATATTTATATTTATAATAACCTTAACTAACAAACTGACCCTAGTATAGTAACAGAGTAACAGGTGGTATAGTGGATGTAGTGGAGAGAAAGCCAACCTTGGAGTAAGGAGTTTAAGTCTGTTTCTGTCACATATTGCCTGTGTGACCATGGGCAATTCACTTATCTCTCAGTGCCCCAGGCAACTCTCTAGGACCATAAATTGCAGAGCAATTGCTGATCTGCATTGGTGGTAGAGGACAGCTAGGTGGCACAGTGGATAGAGTGACAGAAAGACTCATCTTCCTGAGTTCAAATCTAGCCTCAGATTCTTACTAGCTGTGTGACCCTAGGGCAAGTCACTTCATCCTGTTTGCCTCAGTTTCCTCAGCTGTAAAATGAACTGGAGATGGAAATGGCAAACCAATTCAGTATCTCTGCCAAGAAAACACCAAATGGGGTCATGAAGAGTCAGATATGACTGAAACGACTGAACAAAAACAACATTGGTGGTAGATGTTTCCTCAATGGATGTTCCCTATACCAATGTAGTCATGGGTCTGGTACCAAAAAAAAAAATGACAGTATCTTATAGTAGTACTGTATGATCAGTGTTGGTAGAGGAATATTCCACAATAACTGTTTACTATGGTGAAGAAATCACAGATCCATCATATATTAGCATATGATACTGTTATGAAGGTAGAATCAATTAGGACTTGACAGCTGATTGAATATGAGTGTTGAAAAAATGATGATTCCAATGTTGCAGACCTGGGTGCCTGGATGGGAGGTGCCCTCAAGAGTAACGGGGAAGTTAGGAAGAGGGGAGGCTATGGGGAGAAAGATAATGAATTTAGTTTTGGACGGTTTGAGTGTCTATGGACCTCCAGTTCAAGATATACAATAGACGTTTGGGAATGTGAAACTGGAGGTCATGAGAGAGTTTTTGTTGGATAAGTAGATTTCACAATCATCATCATCATGAAGATGATAATTGAATCAATGGGAGCTGATGAGATCATTAAGTGAAATTGTATAGAAGGAGAAGAAAAGAAGGTCCAGGACATCCACTATGAGCAGAAAAGAAGATCCAGAAAAGCAGACTGAGAAACAGTGATCACATAGGTAAGAGGAGAACCAAGGGAGAGCAGTGTCATGAAAACCAAGGGAGAAGAGAGTATCAAGGTAAAGAAGGTGTCAGTGTTAAAGACTACTGAGATGTCAAGAAGGATCAAGATTGAGAAAAGATCAGAGAGTTGTCAACTAAGATATCATCGTAACTTTGGAGAAAGCAGATTTAATTGAGTGGCGAAGTGAGAAGCCAAGTTTGCACAAAGCCAATGAGAAGAAAGAATACTACTATTTGTAGCATGATCTATTCCTATTTTCTACTCCAGCCTGGTCAGTAGAAGTTGCTATGTCATGTAATTCCCTGCTCCATTGAGTGACAACTACAGATTAACTAAGCAACCAATCAATTAAGTTCTTACTGATTACCCCTAAGGGCCCAGCCTAGATGTTGTGTGAAAGCAAAGAACCAAGTATAACACATCATCTTTGACCTAATGGAGTTTACAGTCTAGATTAGAGGTTAAATCATGAAGTGAAGTACTAAAAAGTAATGTATCAATATGCCAGTGCTCATTTTTTTATCTTTTATCTGACACTTAAGAGCTGTGTGATCACAAGGAAGATACAACCTCTCTTAGCCTGTTTCCTCATCTATAAAATGGGTATTGTAAAATGGAGATGATAATACCTGTCATCTTGGTGGTGGGCAGAAAATTAGGCAACACCCTTCCCCTACCCACAAGGACCCTAAAGCACAGACCTCTAGAGTTGCTTGTGCTGGCTTTTCCCGACATATGATGGGCATAGGTATGGGGTGTTAAAATAAAGCTCTAAGTACTACAGTTGTGTCATGGTATATCTTGGAGTTTTTACCTTATCCAGTGTTCCTGTCTTCTTGTTTTGTGGCTTCAACTTTAGTTACTATATATTTGGCACATAATTCCTTGTTCTGACATTTTTAGGCTGAGTAAGTTTATGGAAAATGACTACTCCACCATCTTGCTGGTCATGTGATTGTAGCTCTCATTGTCATTCTTATTATATCATCACAGATATTTCTTCATCTCATATATGCTATCTCAACCTTTATGATTATTTTTTATGGCTTTCTCTAAATTTCCCACAAATGAGTCATCCAATGTGCTACAGACCCTCTTTCAATATATAATGAATAACAGCACAACACTCAAATTGTCAATCTAATTATTGTTTGTTCTTGCTTCTGCTTCCTTGTTGGAGGAGAACCTTTAAGGTTGGATTATGTTCTACAGTCAGATACTTAAAAAAGATCAACAAGTAATAGAAATAGTCAGTTCTTATTTACTATTGTTGTTCAGTTGTGTCCAACTCTTCATGACCCCATTTGAGGTTTTCTTGGCAAAGATGCTGGAATGGTTTGCCATTTCCTTCTCTAGCTTATTTTACATATGGGGAAACTGAGGCAAACAGGATGAAGTGACTTGCTCAGGGTCACATAGCCAGTAAGTGTCTGAGGTCACATTTGAACTCAGACTCTACCCTGAACTTCCTGACACTGTCTGAAGTTCCTTGACCTTCCAGTTACCTCTATCCTTATCTTTCACTCCTATTGCTTGCTTCCTGATGTATAAATCCTCATCTTCCCCTTTTGCTCTCTGTGAAATTCCATTGTACCTATCCTGCTTATATATTCACCTTTTATATAAGGTTACCAAAACTGATATCACTGGGCTCACTGACAGATTGATAAGTGTTCAATGCAGCCTGTGCTCTGAGTATAATTGTTTCCTATCTCAGCATTTTGATTGGTTAATGGCAGCAGTACCTACTCACTGAACTCTCAGATAGTTGTTGTCACCCTACCTTTCCAGACTTCTTATACCTCATTTCCATCCATGTACTCTGTAATTCAGTGACGTTGGCCTTCTTATTGTTCCTCACACAAGACACTCCTGACTCCCTGTTTTTGCTGGCTGCTCCTGGAATGCTCTCCCTCTTCATCTTCATCTCTTGGCTTCCCTGGTTCCCATCAAATCCCAGCTAAAATTCATCATCTACAAGAAACTTTCTCAATCTTCCTTAATGCCTGTGCCTTCCCTCTGTTGAAATATCCAATTTATCCTGTATATATCTTGTTTGCAAGTATTTTTTACATGGTGTCTTTAGACTGTGAACTCCTTGAGAGCAGGGACTTTTTTTTTTGTATCCTCAGTGATTATTAGCACAGTTCTTGGCACATGGTAGGTACTTAATAAATGCTTGTTGACTTGACAGCTTAATTAAACTGTTTGTGTTCTAAAAATGGCCCTACAGCTATGAATGGGTTTTACATTCTAAAGTATAATAAAACTGTATTAAAAATGTAAAAACCATTCCTACCAGTCTGCTTTACCCTTCCTCCCTCCTCATTTTGATTTAAATACTCTTTGTTCAGTGATCAATGCAAATAAATGGATGAAGAAGATTGGAAACTGAAAGATTTACTGATGGCATTACAGCTGGTGATATCATTATTTTGTGGAGGAGACCAGGAGACTGATCATCTTGATGAGAGTAAAGGCTGAGGCCTTTAATTTCTAACTTTGATATCTGTGTAAGTTCCCCATCACTTTATTTGGGATTTTGGTCACACTAACTTGATGGAAGTGGAGTATATCCTTGGGATGAGAATTTATTGACTCATTCATGCCTCACTGAAGATCAGTGATTATGCCTTGGTGTCAGATTTGCTTAAGTCTGGACATCATAGATCTGAACTGCAACTTGAGGATTCATTTTTAAAAAGGGGAGCAAACTATAGAGATTTCAAAAAGGACTAGACAGAGAAATAAATAGGTGAATATGGTCATATGTCAGGCCTCTCTTCTTTTTCCAACCCTAACCCTAGCCAAACAAGCCCCAGGATGGTATCCATGGAGAGGCAGGGGTTGAATCTCTCAGCAGTTTACAGAGAGGACCCAGGGAATGAGGGAACCATTTGGTTTGAGACATGGTGTAGATGGAGGCAATGAATGATCAGGGAGAACTCCTGGGCTCAGCTATCTAGAGAAGTGGTGAGAGTTCCTAGACCCAGCATCCTGGAGAGAAGCAAAGCTATGGAGCTAGAGGTACTAGTAGCAAGGACAGACATGATGTGGAGGAGCAAATATTTATCTTGGTTTCTAGTACTACCATGAATTACCTGGACAGTAAAGGTAGCAACCTAAAGGTCAAAATATTCTTTTTGGAGAAGCCCCCAACCCTGAGGGTAATACTGTAATTCTGAAGGATTACCCAGTAATGTGCTGGTAAAGGAGCTGGGAGAGGGCTCACTAGAAGGTAAACGGTTTGCCACACCTATCCCAAACCCATTGGTATGAGACTCTTTCCTTACTGGTAGAGATGAAGGCCCTGCCCTATGTGAGAGGCAAGACAGAGCTGGGGGAAGGTGAGAGCTTTGGTTCTCAGCTGTCCTGAAGTAGATTCAGGCACTTCTGGCTTCCAGCTTCTTGTTGATGAAGGAAAAGCCTGGGAGTACATGAGAGGAATAGGCAGTCTTCATCACGTCCCAATTCCCAGCTTGCTCCTCTAGCAACGTCAGGGAGTTTCCTTGGGTGAGAACTCTTTCTTGGTTGAGCTGAATTATCTTGAGAGCTGTTTCACTCTGTATTTCCTGGTTTACATTATCCTATGTATACCATCTCTGATTTCTGTTTTGCTACAATTCAGACAAATGGGCTCTTTGCTATTCTCTATGTATGTTCATTGTGGAACTGGCATTAGTGGGAAAAGGGTCAAGCCTTGGATATAGAACTTGGGGTCCCCCTTCCCTCCAAAATGACAAAGTGGTAAAAAGTTAGCTTGAACTCAGTCATATCCCCTAGGTGAACAATATTTAAGAAAGCACATAGATATACTTCTAGCTCTGTGCCCCTTCTCTCTGAGGAGAGCAGAGTGGTGGCCTCTAGCCCCAACCTCCTGCTTCCTTTCCTGACAGAAATAAAAATCTCCTTTGGAGAAGGGTGGGTAGAGAAAAGGGTAGAGATGTCTATTCTGCCTCCCTTTAAACCACACGCAATGACAGATTTCCCTATACATATGAGCCTCTTTACACATGGAAGGCCCATACGTTTTTTGCTACAGGTTGGTTTTCTGGCATCGACAAATGCATATCAAACATAGAGTGCACATTGTTCCTGTAGGATGATATAGGGCCTGGGGGGTGGTGGTAGTGGTGGTGGAGAGGAAAGTTTGTTTTTATTGTTTATGGGTTCCTGCGATGTAGCATGGTGTAGTATCTAGAAAGTTGGCTTCTAAGCCAGGAAGATCTGGATTCACATCTTATCTCTAATGTACACTGGTTTGGGACACTAGGCAAGTCTTTTGCTTTTTAATGCTCCAGGCCAGAAATGTCAAACTACAACGGAAATCAGATATACATAGGAATGTCTGCTGGTTGCATATTAACTTAGTTTTAAAATGTAACACTATCTATGTTTTATTGTATATTTATTTATTTTGCTAAATATTTATTGACTATATATTTTTTTTATCTGATTTTAGTGGCACTCAGAAGTGTTGTGGGCAGGATGTGGTCTACTCACCCATCTTTGACATCTTTACTCTGGGCAACTCACTAAGATTATAAATTGCAGAACTATTGACCTTCAGTGGTAGAGAGAACTTACTAGGAGGTCCAGTAAAAATGAGACATAGGTGCAGTGCCTTTCCCTAGGGGTTCTTTTTTGTTTTGCATTGTTTGTAGGGTGAAATAAAGGCTTTCCTATATGCAATATGAGGGGCAGCTAGGTGGCACAGTGGATAGAATGTAGGCATGAGAGTCAGGAAGACTCTCTCTTCTTTTTTTTTTTTTTTGCTAGGCAATGGGGTTAAGTGACTTGCCCAGGGTCACACAGCTAGTAAGTGTTATGTGTCTGAGGCCGGATTTGAACTCAGGTCCTCCTGAATCCAGGGCCAGTGCTCCATCCACTGCGCCACCTAGCTGCCCCAGGAAGACTCTCTTGTAAGTTCAAGTCTGACCATAGATACTTACTAGCTGTGTGAACCTGGATAAGTTACTTCACCCTGTTTGCCTCAGTTTCCTCATCTGTAAAATGAGCTGGAGAAGGAAATGGCAAACTACTCCAGTTTCTTTGTGAAGAAAACCCCAAACGGGGTCACAATGAGTCAGACAGGACTGAAAACAAATGAACAATAACAAAATATGAAATATGTATTGTTATCATAGGTACTTTTAAGATTAGTATAAGTACCTTTTAATGTAATCTTTCATTTACATTTATAGATACTTAGACTTTTTTTTTTTTGCATAGAAATTTCCAAGAAAGTGGAACAACAGAGAAGTGTGTGGATATGCATGTGTTCGACTATGGCAGAAGAATAGGTGGCAAGGATATTTGGCAAAGATGATAGAAAGTATAGACAACGGAAAAACAGGGGAAAAGAAAGTGGGAACTCTGAACTTAGAAGATTTAAGACTGGTAATTTTTCTTTCTTTTTCTTTTTCTATTTGTTGATCAATGTAATCAATTGACAAGAAATGTGAATAGTTTGGCTCTACCGAGTATTAAATGAACAGAATTTAATTAAAATATACATAACACCTTTAAGAGATGGTTCTCCAAAGAGTGTGTAAACCATTCATGAAAGGGTTGCTTTGTCTCTTTGAAAGCAATCCCTCATTTCCTTCCCTTGGTTATTTGAAAACTAAATAAATGAATCCAACTGTGTCTCTAGGGTTTCTTACAACTCTATGACTATGAAAATATTGAGAGTAGTAGGTTAAGTTCAAATTTGACTATAGTTGCTAAGCCAGCAGAGGGAGCAGTGTGAACATTCCTAGGTCCAAATAAGTCCTTTAAATTCTGGAATTCCAATGATCTGTACAGCCAAGGCAATACCCATGCACTTTAGATAGTAGGATTTCATTTCTTTGGGATCACATAACTTAGGGCTAGAAGGCAGATCTTGGAGATCATCTGCTAAATGGTCACTCATTTGACAAATGATTTGCCCTAAGTAGCAGGGCTTG
The DNA here is from genome assembly GCF_003287225.1 of Phascolarctos cinereus. Classification (NCBI taxonomy): domain Eukaryota; kingdom Metazoa; phylum Chordata; class Mammalia; order Diprotodontia; family Phascolarctidae; genus Phascolarctos; species Phascolarctos cinereus. Next base: position 251,688,307 of record NW_027555847.1, read on the forward strand.
GGTTTGAACCTAAAATCCTCTAACTCCAAGTCTATCACCTTTTTTAAACTCAAGATGAAAGTTTGGGACTATAGTTTGGGTTTCTTAAACTGTGATTTCATGTGGTACCATGAGAAGTCATAGGGTCTTAAGGATCTCAAAGATCCTCTAATAATTGAAATATCTCTACTTGTCTTAGGCCAGATGCAGGCTGGCCCCCAGTGAAAATTCTGGACGTGGAGAGATTGAACGAGTGAGGAAATTTTAAATTGGCCAATAGGAGCCATCTCAAGCAGTGTTCACCCAGAACTCCCTTGAAAACCTCTAGGTACATGGTGGTTCAGCATCTGTGCCTCTGCTCCTGGCCACTCAGCCCTGAAAGGATTTGTTCCTTTGGTATAGCAAATCCTTAGAGCTTCCTTGACGCTCTACAATCCTGTGACTGTGGTAGGGGGTGGGGAGCAGTACCGGTTAAGAGGAAAGAGAGCTTCTGTTTGTCCTCTCCAAACTCCAGAGGGCATCGTGGTACTCTGAGTCTTCCAAAGATGGTAGGAGATAGGTTGGCCCTTTCCAATCCCAGCATGATGGCAACTCTTTTCATTTGGCAGCTAGAATAGGGGGACCCTGCTAGGTGAGCTGGCGATTAGGCCTGGCTGTCTTTTTTGTGTTTTTTTTCCCCCCTGAATAAGTCACTGAGCAGCAACCTTGGGTCAAGCCAAGTAAACAAGCATTGATTAATCACTTACCATGTACCAAGCACTGTGCTAAGCACTAGAGATACAAAGAAATGCAAAAACATTTCTTGCCCTCCAGGAGCTCATTTTCTAATGACGGAGACAACAGGCAAATAGCTATACACAAACAGAATATGCCTTTGGAGTCCAAAGATTTTAGACTAGGATACTGTCATAGCATTTTCCCCCTTAATATTTCTTAAAACGAAAAGAGGTCCAAATGGATATGCTTCCATATTCCACCTCTACTTCCCCTTCCACTCTGTGCTGAGCCCAAATGAATCTCAAACATAATCTGTTAATTCTAGAATCTCATTTTGTACTTGGTTTTCTTGTTCTTACAACTTAAATTTTGCTTACCTCTCCTAAGCAGTAAGGACACCCACTTGCTACTCAGGGATCTAAGTTGTGCTACTTAGATAGCTGTCCTCTTGGAAAAATGAGAGTATCTGGAAGCAACAAATTATTAATGAAAGGATCATTTTTTTGTAACTCCTGGCATAGCATTTACAACAATCCATTTTCCTCTTTTCCAGTTTTGATTCTGTAATAATATAGCAATAAGGGTCCCATCCCACTCTGATCACTAGTACCAGGAACTTTATAATGAACAGTATGGCTGTCTGTGGTAACAGTTGTATAGCAATCATTATGAACATTTGATATATACCCGTATGTAAACCTACCTATCAGATTGCTTCTTCAAGAATATATTTGTGACCATAGAGGTAGGGAGGGCTAGGCAAAGGTACATAACGTCAGGTTAAGTCTTTGCCAGTATCCTCCAGCAAATTATCCATCTGAACTAACCACAAGTGATTGATTTACCTTATTTTTTTTTATTTTGGCAGCAGCAGATAGTACCATGAGGCACCAGCTCTTTGCCCTGGAAGCAAACCCTCTTTGGGAAGAGGAGATATTGGTATCACAGTTTCCCTGCCCTTTTCCTTCAAAACACATTGAAACAAAAGTTATTTTGCAGTGGGATACATGATTGAAGACTTTTGACTTTAGTAGAAGTTTTGATGATTGATGGAATGTGGTTGCAAATTCTGCAGGTTTTTTTTTTTTTGTGATTGCTTTGGAATTTTCTTTAGTAGTAGGTTAAACTTGAACCCATTCTGAAAGCATATCTACCCTAACAAGAACATCATTATAATTATAGCATTTGGTCATGTGAATAAAATCAACCTGTATGTTAACAAAAGGACTCATTATATTTGCTGCCATCTTGGTCTTGATGGGTTTCCCAACATTATGTACCTGTCAGATGAGGCAGGTACAACAATTTCGTGGGGTTATTAAAGGAAAATTTAGAACTTACCAAACAGTTTTGGAATGCAGCAACACTAGTTTTCCAGTTGCTCATATGCATTATGCCCTGAAGCACAGAAGCAGTGTAAGGAAGGATAACATTAGATGCAAATGGTCTAGTCTTGTAGAAGAGCCAGGACTTGCAGAGTGGTTGATAGATCTAGCCATCTGCCCTGGCACTGAACCCTTTGGATCCATGAACTTCCAGTCTTATGCCCTGGGGAAATTTTTCCACTCATTTTTGGAACCCCTGACTTGTTGACAAACTATCCTTTATTGGGTCAGTGACTGCAGACTCAAGTAGTCTACTATTATAGCCAGCCCTAAAACAGGTAAAATAAAAAGGCCTTAGTGAATATATTTATAAGAATACACCCTGGTCATCTTTTTTCCAACTGCCAGTACCTAGATCTAAAGGTGAATAGGATCAAATTAGGGGCAGTAGTGCCACTTGGTAGTTAAATATATCAAATCATTATAATGATAGTGGGTTTGCTTGATTTATACCTCTTATTGGGGAAAGCTTCCAGTGTTTCTCCATTACAAATGTTATCTCGGTTTTAGATAAATGTTTTTGACAATATCAGGGATAGGTTCTTTCACCCCTATGCAGTTCCATGTTTTTAATATAGAATATGTGCTACACTTTATTAAAGACCTTTTCTACATCTATTGATTTGTGTATTTTTCTTGATACTGTTTATGTATTTATTTTGATGCTGCTAGGTTTTAAATTGTTTTTCTAAGGTTGAATCAATCATGTGTTCCTGATATAAATTTTACATGACCATGATGAATAATTTTTTGGTGTATTCCTATAATTTCTTTGCAAGGATATTATTTAATATTTTTGCATCAATATTAGTAATGTTGCTATCTACATATGGCATATACATAGTCTTTTAAAAACACAGCATTTTGTTTTGCTTAGTAGTTCAATTTTTAAATTTTCAATTGTTTTCTTTTTTCTTTTTTGTTTAGACTTATGATTTTATTAGGATAGGGAATTGTAGAAATCTCCCCCTACAATATGTATTAGTACTTGGCCTCTTATTTGTATTTTTAAACAGTATTCTGGGGCACTGAAAAAGTTAAGTAGTGAACCTATTTTTACATAGCCAATATGCAGGAGTTGAACCCAGATTTTCCAGACCACAGGTTATACATATAGATCTGTTAAATAATACTGACTTTCTCTTGTACTTAATTTGCATCCTTTACTGAAGAAGATAAGAACATAAACAGATATATAAGAAATAAATAAAAAAGAGAATGTATGTGCATAACAAGTAACTGTTCAGTGAGGGCCCAATCCTAGCAATAAGCACAGGGGACTCACATGGACGTTTTGTGATCCTGCTTCTAGAAATGCATTATATTGTGAAATAGATGAGCTTGGCTCTCTATGGCAGCATATATGTAGATATTCTACAACTGTTTCTTGCCTACTTACTGCATGATAATGAAAAACCTTTTAGGTTGGGTGGCGCAGTGGATAGAGCACTGGCCCTGAAATCAGGAAGACCTGAGTTCAAGTCCAGCTTCAGACCAAACACTTGACACTTACTAGCTGTGTGACCCTGGATAACTCACTCAACCCCAATTGCCTAAAAATTAAAAAAAAAATTAAAAACCTTTTAATTGGCTACTGAACTAGAACTGTTCATTGAAAAGTCAAATACTGAAACTGAAGCGTAAATACTTTGTCCACGTAAAGAGAAGACTGGATTCATTGGAAAAGATCCTGATGCTGGGAAAAATTGAAGGCAAAAGAAAAAGGGGACAGCAGAAGATGAAATGGATATGATAGTGTCATGGAAGCAAGAAACATGAGCTTGGACTGACTTTGGGAGGTAGTGGAGGATCGAAGGACCTGTCCGTGGTCATGAAGAGTCAGACATGACCAAATAAATGACTGAGCAATAACAACAACTAGAACTGAGTGTACATACAAAAGGCATTAGCTACCCAAATGGAGCACTCTTTCTTAGTGGTAATCAAGGGAAAAAATAGCTGAGGAGTGGGGGTGGAGGTGATGTCTGAAGCCTTTATCTTCTCTCCCAGGCTGTGAACACATAGTGCTGTTGGTTTTCTGTTCCTGTTATGTATACTTTTCCCAACTCCTAGTAATAGAGCATTGGGAATGGAACTAGGCTACAACCTTGCGAGATTTCTAAAAGCTGTAGGAGCCACTAGAGTCCAATGAAAGGATTCCATGGCAGAGCTTGCTGGCAGCTGAGCTCACTGTTCCAGTGTAGTTTGGAGGAATGACCTGCTTGATCCAGCCCATAGATGGGTTGAACATGTGTTTTCTAGCCATTGCTTTAAAAATTGGAGCCTACTCTCCACAGCGTTTGGGATAAGTAGAGGGGATAGCGTGACTCATTTTAGGGAGGGGAGTGTTTTTGATCTTTGGTTCTTGCTTATCTTTTCAGCTTTATAAGAGCTACTGGATGTCAATTAGTTAATTAATATGGAGCAGATATCAACTGGAAAGTGTTGTGGTAATCACTGGTATCTGTGATGTTAAGGTGATATTAACTGACACTGGGCAAAATGATATTGGAGAGAACACATCAAAAGGGTGGAGGGTTTGAGCTGATGGTATTAGAAAGACATCCTGATGGGCGGAGCCAAGGTGGTGGAGTGAAAGCAGTGACTTGCTTGAGCTCTCCCCCAAACCCCTCCAAATGCTCATAAAAAATGGCTCTAAACAAATTCTGAAGCAGCAGAACCCACAAAAAGACAAAGTGAAACAAATTTCCAGCCCAAGACAACCTGGAAGATTGATCAGAAAGGTGTATCGTGCTGGGCTGGCAGTGCAGTGCAGCGTGGTGTGGGTGCACAGGCCGCAGCAAACCTGGAGCAGGCCTCAGAGCACTGAATCACAGGCAGCTGTGGAGGTTTCCAGACTCCTCAATCCACAAATGCCAAAGACAACTTAGAAGGTCAGTGGGAAAGGTCTGTTTCTGTGGTGCTCAGAGAGGAAGGCGGGGTTTCAGCTCCATTCCCCAAGAGCGTGGCACTGGGGGGCCAGCTGCTTCTTGAGTTTCCGGCCCATAGACTGAGGGGGAATCCAGTGCCTAATAAGAGAGGGATTGCAGGGATCTCTTTGTCAGTGCTGAGGCAGGAATCTCTTGCTTTGCCCGTGTTTGGATCTGGGTCACAGTTCTGGGCCGCAGTGCTGGACTGAGGAGGAGCACTGGCGTGGTGAAGCCTGTAGTGGCTGTGGAGAGGAGCCCCTCCTCACAGTTACAGAACAGAAAAGAATACTTGTGGTCACAGGCCAGGAAAGGAGTAAACACCTCACCCCTTATCATTCCACCTTGCAAGAACTTAAAATTTACAGGTCCCTACAAGTATCTCTGAAAACAGCTATACAAACCCCTGAAGCTTGGGACAGTACATTCTCCACATTGGAAGCAGACTCTTACCTTAACAAAGAGTTTAAAATTCAAGTAATTGGCTGGGATCATGAGCAAGTAGCTCAAAAAGAGTCAGACTATATTATCTAACTTTGGTGACAAAGAAGATCAAAATATACAACCAGAAGAAGACAACAAAGTCAAAGCTCCTACATCCAAAGCCTCCAAGAAAAATATGAATCAGTCCCAGGCCTTGGAAGAGCTCAAAAGGGATTTTGAGAAGCAAGTAAGGGAAACAGAGGAAAAACTGGGAAGAGAAATGAGAGTGATGCAAGAAAATCATGAAAAACAAGTCAACAGCTTGCTAAAGGAGACCAAAAAAAACTGAAGAAAATAACACCTTAAAAAATAGCCTAACCCAAATGGCAAAAGAGGTCCAAAAAGCCAATGAGGAGAAAAATGCCCTAAAAAGAAAAATTGGCCAAATGGAAAAGGAAGTCCAAAAGATTACTGAAGAAAATACTTCCTTAAAAATTAGAATAGAGCAATTGGAAGCTAGTGACTTTATGAGAAATCAAGACACTGTAAAACAAATCCAAAAGAATGAAAAATTAGAAAACAATGTGAAATATCTCATTGGAAAAACAACTGACCTGGAAAATAGATCCAGGAGAGAGAATTTAAAAATTATTGGACTATCTGAAAGCCATGATCAAAAAAAGAGCCTAGACATCATCTTTCAAGAAATTATCAAGGAAAACTGCCCTGATATAGTGGAACCAGAGGGCAAAATAGAAATTGAAAGAATCCACAGATCTCCTCCTGAAAGAGATCCCCAAAGGAAAACTCCTAGGAATATTCTAGCCAAATTCCAGAGTTCCCAGGTCAAGGAGAAAATATTACAAGCTGCCAGAAGGAAACAATTCAAGTACTGTGGAAACACAATCAGGATAACACAAGATTTAGCAGCTTCTATATTAAAGGACCGCAGGGCATGGAATATAATATTCCAGAGGGCAAAGGAGATAGGATTACAACCAAGAATCACCTACCCAGCAAAACTGAGTATAATCCTTCAGGGGAAAAAATGGTCATTCAGTGAAATAGAGGACTTTCAAGCATTCCTGATGAAAAGACCAGAGCTGAATAGAAAATTTGACTTTCAAATACAGGACTCCAGTGGAACATGAAGAGGTAAACAGGAAAGAGAAATCATAAGAGACTTATTAAGATTGAACTGTTTACATTCCTGCATGGAAAGATGATATTTATAACTCATGAGACCTTTGTCAGTATTAGGGTAGTTGAGGAAAAAAATTATATGTATGTATAAATAGATAGATAGAGGGCACAGGGTGAGTTGAAGATTAAGGGGTCATATCTGGAGAATAAAATTAAGGGATGAGAGAGGATTATACTTGGAGAAGAAGAAAGGGAGAGGTAGAATGGGGTAAATTATCTCACAAAAAAAAAACAAAGAAAGAAAAGTCTCTTACAGTGGAGGGGAAACAGGGGAAGGTGAGAGGGAATGAGGAATCTTATTCTTATAGGATTTGGCTTAAGGAGGGAATAACATACACATTCAATTGGGTATGGAAATCTGTCTTACCCTACAGGAAAATAGGGGGAGAAGGGGACAAGAGAGCAGGGGGATGATAGAGAGGAGGGCAGATTGGGAAAGAGGGTAATCAGAAGCAAATACTTCTGAGGAGGGACAGGGTCAAAAGAAAGAATAGAATAAATGGGAGGGCAGGATAGGATTAAGGGAAATAGAGTTAGTTTTTCACAACATGTCTACTATGGAAGTGTTTTGCATAACTGCACATGTATAACCTATATTGAGTTGCTTGCCTTTTCAATGAGGGTGGGTGGGGAGGGAGGAAGAGAGAAAATTTGAAACCTAAAGTTTTAAAAACATATGTTTAAAAAAATGTTTTCACATGCTACTGGGAAATAAGAAATACAGGAAATGGGGTATAGAAGTCTATCCTGCCCTACATGAAAATGGAAGAGGAAGGGGATAAGAGAAGGGCGGAGAGATAGAAGAGAGGACAGACTAGGGGAAGGGATATTCAGAATGCATGCCATCTTGGTGTGGGGGGAGGGGTGAGATGGGGCAAAAATTTGGAACCAAAAACTTGTGGAAGTGAATGTTGAAAACTAAAAATAAATAAATTTATATTCAAAGAAAAAAAAAGAAAGATATCCTGATCCCTCATGGGTACCCCTAGAATCTGACAGGATGATATAGCCACTCGTTATCTGGTGACCTAACTTGCTAGTGGAGTTGGGATTGGGAGAATGCATCCAGAGTCCTTTATACATACAAATATAATATAAAAAATGCAAGATATTTTAGGAGGGAGAGCATCAACTCTTGGGGTGGGATTAGGAAAGACTTTATGTAGAAACCGTTACTTGAGATGAGTCCCAAAGGAAGAGAGGGATTTGGTCTTTGATGTACTCATTATTTAGGGTTTAATTTTTTTAGTCACCATTTAGGATTGTATCTTTTGTTTGTATTCTATTTATTGATTGAAATTTTATTGCATTATGATCAATAAAGTTGCTTGAGTTTCTGCATTTGTTTTTGTGTTCTTTGTGCCTTTGTATGTAATTGATTTTTTGTGTGTAATTCTCACACAAGCCTATGAAATATATGTATTGTCTAAGATTCCTCTTCAAAAGCCTATTAAATCTAGCTTTCCCAACATTTTGTTCAAGTCTATAATTTCTTTTCTTGTTTATCTTTCTTTTCTATTTCTCAAGGCATGAGAGAAGAACATTAATTTCCTGTACAATTTATGTCTTCCATCTAGGTCTTTGAGAGGAGCAGCTTAGGGAGGCAATGGAAGATTAGTAAGGAAATTGTTTTAGTGTCAGGAGATACATTTGAACAAAGTTCTTGAGTCATGTTAGTCCTGTCTGACTCTTTGTGATCCCATTTGGGGTTTTCTTCACTGAGATACTGGGGTGGTTTGCCATTTCCCTCTCTACCTCATTTTACAGATGAGGAAACTGAAACAAACAGAGATAAGTGACTTGCCCCAGGGTCACACAGCTAATAAGTGTTTGAAGACAGATTTGAACTCAGGCCTGGCACTCTATAGACTATGCCACCTAGCTATCTATATTTGAACAGAATGGATATTTAATTGTCTAAGTATGCATTGTTCTAATTCTTTTCCCTGGACCTCCTTCTCACTAAATAGACCAAGAGCAGAAACAGAGAAAAAGGATTGTGATCATAAGATTGAGAGCTTATTTTACAAGATGGGAAAAAATGAGGCTCAGACTTACCTAAGGTCACACAGCAGATTTGTGATTCAATTTCATGTTCTCTGACTCCAAGTTCAGTACTTTCTGTGACTACTTCTATGTTGATTCTAATGTTGAACCAGGGCTAGATATTGGTGAAAGTTTGTGGAGGGTGGTCTTGGTGAAGGTGGTGTAGAGAAAGGAGAATGGGGAGGATGGGAAAGGTGTCCAAAGCCCTGAAGCAGAATACATTGAAATAGTTGGCTGTGTACTCCAGCTTGGGAGGAAGTCCAGGATGGAATGGACTCCTGACTTTTCAGACACTTTCTCCATCATGTCACAACAGCCTTCTCTCCCTGGAAGTTTACTTTGCCCCTTGCCTTCTCATACCAGAAGTACAATCTGCCTTCCAATTGCTTGGTTCTTCCCAGAACCTCTATTTGATGGAAAGTACTCAAACGAGCTCTGTCTTTATTTCAATCTCCGCTCCAGGACTCTCTGTGAACACTTTCTGCACTGTGCTAGAGAAGCCTTCTCAACCTGAAAAGTCACTCTGCTCCTGGCATCCCCCAATCTCCATTCCTCACCTCTTTTCAGCTTCTCTTTATGTGTTGTCTTCCCCTATAGGTGTTGTAGTGAATAGAATGCTTAGCCAGATTCAGGAAGTCCTGAGTTCAAATCTAGCCTCAGACTAATTGTCTGCAGTAAGTCTAGCCTTACTAACTGTGTGACTCTGGGCAAGTCACTGAACTGTTCATTGTCTCAGTTTCCTTTACTGTAAAATGATGATATTAATAGCACCTACCTCCCAGGGTGGTTGTGAGGATCAAATGAGATATTTGTAAAGCTCTTAGTACAGTGCCTGGAACATAGTAGGCACTTAATAGATGTTTGGTTCCTTCTTTCTTCCTCCCTGTATCCCTCTCTTTTTGCCTTTCATCTTGCTCCCTTCCTTCCTCTCTTCCCTCTTTCCTCCTCCCTTGTCCTCTCTCCTATTTACTTCCTCCCCTCCCCTCCCTTCCCCTCCCCTCCCCTCCCCTCCCCTCCCTTCCCCTCCCCTCCCTCCCTCCCTCCCCTCCCTCCCTCCCTTCCCCCTCCCCTCCCTTCCCCTCCCTTCCCCTCCCTTCCCCTCCCTTTCCTCTTTCTTTCTTCTATTTATATTCTCAGTGCTTAGGAGAATACTCAACACATACTAAATGCTTAAAAAATACTTGTTGGCTTGATTGACAATCACAGATCTGCTCATACTCTTGCAGTTGCCATACTCTCATCCTGAACACTAAGTTTCTTTGTTCTTGTTGAAGTAGTAAACTAGAAATACATTTCTAGGGGTTTAACATCTGAAAGAGATTTACTGATACAAATGAAAATATTATCTAAAGGAGGATGCACACATATAACATTTATACAAAAAGTATTTATAAGAATATTTAAATATATATATATATATATATAAATGTAATATAAATATAAATGGTAGATTTTTTTTGGATCAGATATAATCTCTAAATCTTGTTTGCATTTACTTTTCATTCTAATCATTGAAGTCATATTTCCATTGGCTCTAAACTGCACATGTTAGGCTGTATTCAATTATTTATACCACAAAAATATGCATTAATGCAATCTTATCATTCATCTGTAATATTTAATAGTCTCTGTAACAGCTCCAGCATGCAAATTAAATATCCTTCACTATTTGGAAGTTTATTTCATTTGCCAGGGAATAGTTTTGCCAAATACATTTTGACTATAAGCGAAATGTTGATTTTCATTTTGTTTTTGTTTTAGTGTTTTATTCTTTTGGGATGCTTTATGCACACTTCTGCAATGAATGGAAAATACACATTCCGTCAAGACTTCAGTTTATTCCATGTTTGGCTTCAAATGTAATAATGAAGGAACACTTATGAGAGAAGCAGCATGGCTTAGTGGAAAGAGCATGAGACTTGGAGTCAAGACCTGGGTTCAAGTGCTGACTCTGCTATTTATTAACTGTGTGATCTTAAGAAAGTCAATTAACATCTCTGGGCCTTAGTTTCCTCTTCTATTAAATGAAGCATGTAACTAAATTATCTTCAAGGTCCCTTCTAGCTTTAAAATTCTATAATTCTATGTGAATTGTTGAACTATGAGATGTTTTTTCATGAGAAGAATTTCATTTTTCAAAATGTAGAGGACCCAATGTGGGGGTGGGTGGCCTTTTATTTTAGATCTAATTCTCATCAACAAGGAGGATCTGGTTGCTGAAGTGGAAATGATGGGAATTAGTTAATCCAATTTAGAATTTGTGATGGAAAATTAGAGGAAAGCCAGGCATAATCTGACGTGTACTCTGGATTTTGAGAAAGTAGATTGTAGAGTGTCCAGAGAAAGGATTGGTAGTGGTGCCAAAGATTAAAATCCTATGCAGGCAGCCAAAGAGAGAATGACATTCTAAAGAAGCAAAGGTAAATCATTCTAATGAGGAGGAAGAAAAGGGAGAGTTGTCTAATGAGGCCAATGTGTTCTCTTTGAACAAGTTAGTAAGTGTCTGAGGCCAGGTTTGAACCGGGGTCTTCTTGACTCCAGGACCAACACTCTATCCGCTGCACCACCTAACTGTCCTAACTTCTACTTATTGGTCCTAGTTCTCCCTTACAGAGCCAAGTGTTGTTGTTCAGTTGTATCCTGACCCCATTTGGAGTTTTCTAGGCAGAGATACTTGAGTGGCTTGCCTTTTAGTTCTCCAGCTCATTTTACAGTTGAGCTAACTGAGGTAAACAGGGTGAAATGACTTGTTCAGGGTCACATAGCCAGTAAGTGTCTGAGGTCAGATTTGAACTCAAGGAGATGAGTATTCCTGACTCCAGACCTGGTACTCTACTGTACCTCCTAGCTACCCCATTTTATATGTGCAAATATTATATAAATACACATGTATTATTCGGGAGCAACTAGATGGCTCAGGGATAAAAACACTGGGCCTAGAGTCAAGAAGACCTGAGTTTAAATCTGACCTCATAACCGAGTCAAGTCACTTAACCTCTATCTTCAGCCTCATTTTCCTCAATTGGTGGTCCTAGTAGAGCATAAATTGGTTGATGGCAGGAATTGTCTTGCTTTCTTATCTATATCCCAGCCCCTAACACAATGTCTGGCATATAGTAGGGTCTTTTAAGTGCTTGGTGACTGATTTATTTCTAATCTTCAGGAACAAATGCTTAGGCACCACAGGGGCTGGAGGTATTTCACCTACTCCTTGCTCTGTACCCAAGCACGCAGTTTGGACTGGGTTTAGTCCTGGGGAGTCTGATTTTAAAGAAAATAGGTGGGCTCTCTGTTCTTACATTCTTTGGCTTAAATCTCTCAGTCTGGTGCCTTACAGAAGAACTCAGGTCTCTTCTGACTCCAAATCAGTTGCATTTTTCACTGCACTTAGACTGCATGTACATCAGAGTAATATCAGTCTTTCTTTTTCCACTTTCTGAAATAGTAGAAAATTGGGCCACTTTTCAGTTGAAAAGAAGAAAAAAAATGAATTTCAAGAATACTTGTACTTCCAAAGTCGTGCACTATATGTAACAAATTTTTGGAATGCTTATTTAGCTTTATTACCTAGAATGGTTCCCTCGTCTCTAGCTGCCACCCCCCACAAACAACTCACTTATTCCTCAACTTTTTCCCACTAGCAAAAACACCCAATCCAAGCCAAGCAGAATCAATACAATACCAGAGATATTGGTTACAGAGAGTAATCTACATATGTGGTTCTTTTAAGAGAATTTCTGAATCTTCAAAGCAAAATTAAATTATGATTACTATACTATATAATGAGGCAACAAGGTATAATGGACAGAGGGCTGGTTTTAGATTTTGGAAGATCTAGGTTCAAGTCCTGCCTCTGACACATACTAGCTGTATGACCTTGAGCAAGTCACTTAACTTTTTTTGTACTATCTAGGCTACCATCTAAGTCTATATGTTGTAGAATAGTTGTTGATCTGCATTTGTAGTGGGAGTTTCCTCATGGGGAATCCTCTATGCCAATGAAATTATAGAGGGGATAGAAGGGACCAAAAAAAAAATCCACTCAAACTGTACCTACTGACCTCTCTGCCTTCCCCTAAGTTCTAGTTAAAATCCCATCTCTTCCTGAAAGCCTTTCCCAACACCTCTTAATTCTAGTGCCTTCCCTATGTTAATTATTTTCTATTTATCCTATATAGCTTGTTTGTATACATTTGTTTGCATGTTGTCTCCCCCACTAGATTGTAAGCTCCTTGAGGGCAGGGACTGACTTTTGCCTTTTTTTGTATCCTCAGTGCTTATCAACGTGGTGACTGACACATAGTGAGTGCTTAATAAATGTTTATTGATTTATTGATAGTGAATGACTTTTGTATATTTTTCTTGTGATATATGTAATCTATGCATCTATGTAACTTACATATGTAATATGCACAGTTCATATATGTATATAGTTCTCTTCTAACCAGGATCCCTTTTAAAAAAATTATTTTTATTTTCAGTTTCAAATTCTCTCCTTCTCTTCACTCCTCCCCCAACCATTGAGACAGCAAGAAATATGATGCCCATTATACGTATAAAGTCATGAAAAGCATGTTTTCACATCAGCCATGCTCCAGTAAAAAAAAAAAAAGAAGCAAGAAAAACAAAGGAAAAAATGTTTTAATGTATACTTCTAAACAGGATACTAAAATAAATCAGAACATTTTGTGACAGAGAGGCAACAGAATGTGGAGGAAAGAAGTTGAACTTGAGTTACTACTAACTTGGCTTTGTCACCTTCTAAATATTCAATCTAATTTAACAAGCATTCTTTTAACACCTACTGTGTTCAAGGATCTTTAATAGGCACTGGATACAAAGACAAAGTGACATATTGGTTCCTGCCTCTCAGGAGTTTACATTGTACTCAAGAAATACATTTACATAGGTAAGTAAATATAAGATTATTCGAGGAGGAAAAGAACACTAAGTAATCACTAGGAGCATCAGAAAGGAGTTCTGGTAGAAGGTGACAGTTCAGCTGGTCTTTGAAAGAAGGTAGGGAATTGAAGAGCGGGAGGAGAGTAGAATTCATGCTGTGTAATAGTGGGCTCCATCTCGTACATAGTCATGGAAGTGGAAGATGGGATATCAGGTCTGGGGAATAGCAAGTATAGCAGTTTGTGAATTACTTGAGACAAACAATAAGTTGGATATCATTTCATTTTGTAGTGTCAATGGCTATTCATGTGTACTGTTACTCATAGTAGGTTGACTCAGAACATCTGACCTTTACCAGATAAAACCTGATTGAGCTAGTTTTTCTATTTTCTGTTCTCAGTCCACTGAGGGCTGGATTTCATGTCATACAATATGTTCCCTTGGTCTCTTTTTCTACTTCTTTGGTTTTCAATAATGGCTATCCTTCCAAGGAAACATGCAAAAGTTGTAGAACAAAGACACGTCAATGACTGTCAGAGATACTACAATAGCTGGTGTGGGGAACAACCTTTCACAAGGATTTCAAGGATCTTTCAAGCCCACAGTGAAACAGTATCAGTGACATCAAAGTGCAACCAAAATTAGTTATAAATGAGAGAGAATGCCAAGAACTGACAAACTGTTACAATTAAACAGCCCAATGAATCCGCAGAAAATAAGTAAGGAGCATAAGGCCATTACGCTGGACCATAGAGTGTGACTTTGTGATTTTGTGAAAATCATTTAACTTGTCTGGTCCTCAGCCTCCTCATCTGTAAAATGGATGTAGGCAAACATTCCTCACAGATGATTGTGAGGCTTAATGAGATAATAGATGTGAAAGTGCTTTATAAACTATAAAATGCTCTACAAATGTAAGGGATTATTATGCTTTTAACAGGGAGTTTACTATAATCATCCTCCAGTCCCTTGGCTTCCCTCCACTTCATTCTCTCACAGAAAGGAGGCACTTGATGCCATGAATGACAATCTGACATTAAATATGTTTTCTTTTATCTTCTGCTTTTTTTTTTGGCAACAGTTGAAGCCAACAACATGCACCTTCCATTATTAGTATTTTGAATTGTAGGCAAGAAGAAGAGCAATTCACTAACCACAGTCAGATAATATAAGGAACACTACACACAGCTGCAGCAGCCACCATGTAATTATTTAATTTTTTTTTTGACAGCTTTCATTTGCTGAGGTAAAAGAATAAACCTCATGTGGGCACCTGCCTGTAGAGATTTTACACAGGCCAGGCGATGCTTTGGGTTGAATGTTCACATCCTTTCCTGGGACTGAAGGGGAAGGCTAAACAAAGCATGAGGCAAAGTAGCAGCCTAATCTGAACCCAATCCCTTTGGGGAATGGGAGCAATCTAAGGTGTTTGCTTTGCATGCAGTCCTTACTGGACAAACTCAGCTTGGGCTATTTTTATTGCCAAAGGAGAGAGGAGGCAGTAGATCAGCAATAATTTCTCAGTTTGTGGCTCTGGGGCAGTGAAGTGAGTTGGGAATGTGGGTGTAGTTTTATACCCAGGAAACACCTGGCTCTTTGAGTAAATCGAACATAGCCTTGCTGAGCACATTTCTCCCACAAGAAATTTCCCAGTCTCTTTTTCATGTTATGATGGAGTGTAACCAAAGGTCAAAGAAGCAGGAGCAATTATAAAATAGAATGGGGGCATATTTCTTTCTTTCTCTCTCTTTCTCTTTCTTTCTTTCTTTCTTTCTTTTTCTTTCTTTCTTTCTTTCTTTCTTTCTTTCTTTCTTTCTTTCTTTCTTTCTTTCTTTCTTTCTTTCTTTCTTTCTTTCTTCCTTCCTTCCTTCCTTCCTTCCTTCCTTCCTTTCTTTCTCTCTCTCTCTCTTTCTTTCTCTCTCTCTCTCTCTCTCCTTCCTTCCTTCCTTCCTTCCTTCCTTCCTTCCTTCCTTCCTTTCTTTATCCAATTTCACTTCTCAGGGTCAGCTGTCAAAAGGACACACATTTAGTCTGTGTTAGCAAATAAGCAAGGCTGTAATTAGGAATTTGTGTGTCCAGGACACATTATAGTCCTGGACTAGTGGTAAGGCATCATGTCCTCAGTTTAGAAGAGAGAAGGAGTAAGTATGGTGAGGGAGTCTTCAATGTGATAGTTTCTTAATCTTAACTGATTATTCTTGCTAATTAGGTGTTAAGCCCCGCTATTTCTGTATAGCTGAAGGGTTTTAAATACTTCAGTATCACCTAAATTTGGTTCCGTTTAAGCTCAGCACCCTGGGGCAAAGCTCTGGTCAACTTTTTCTGGTTGCAGTCCTGAAGTACTTACTTCATCAACCCTGAATATCATATGTTTAAATCTCTTGCCATCTATGAAATTTGTACTGCAACATTTTCATTAGGTACAACATGGACTTTATGTACCCTATCTACAGCTATGTATTTAGCTGAATGCTAAACTCAGACACACTAGCTATGTGACCCTGGACAAGTCACTTAACTCTGTCTCAGTTTCCTCATCTGTAAAATGAACTGGAGAAGGAAATGGCAAACCACTCCCTTATCTTTGCTAAGAAAACCCCAAATGGGGTCAGAAAGAGTCGGACATAACTGAAAACAACTGCACTGAAAAACTGGAAGCAGCATGATATATTTAGTGGAAAAGGACACTGGAGATAAGGCTTATAATTCTGTCACTGTCACATTGTGACCTTGAACAAGTCACTACATCTTTTTTGGCCTCAGTTCTATAAAATTGATAAAATGAGGAAATGAGATTAGGTTACCACCAAGGTTTTATCTGACTATAAAATTTTGCGGTTCAACAATAGCTTACATTTCTATAATGCTTCAAGATATGTGAAGCACTCTCCCTCCCAGAGTTTTGTTGTGTTATCTTCTCTATTTCTCAGATTAGGGAAGTGAGACCTGTCCACGGTCATATAGCTAGTAATGGTTTCAAGCAGAAATAAAAACTGGGGGTCTCTTGACCCTAAATGAAGCACTCTTTACAGTACACGGTTCTTTATATTCTTGAGAATAAGAGTATTTGGTAGAAACTTTGACTATTTAGTGAAAGCAATTTGTTAAAAGGCAAGAGTATATAACAACAACAATAATAATAACTAACATTTATATGGCACTTACTGTTCGCCAGGTACTGTGCTAAACACTTTGCAATTATCATCTCCCTTGATCCTCACAACAACCCTGTGGGGTAGGTGTGATTATTACCTTCATTTTATAGGTGAGGAAACCAAGGTTGAGAGGTTAAGTGATTTACCCAGGGTCACATAGTTAATATGTGTCTGAAGTTGGATTTGAACTCAGGTTTTCCTGACTCCAGGCCCATGTGCCACCAGCATGTAGAAATGACATAACTTGGAAATTTGGATACTTTCAAATTCTATCAGCAATGGGAGTGTTATGTCTATTTTTAAAAAATCTACTCTATTTTATATATATTTTTGATCTGGACCTACTATTTTCTTAGTCTAGGGAACTCCCAGTTAGGAAACATCTTTTACTCATGCCATTCAGCAATTTACAGTCTAATAGAGTAAACTGGAACAATAAAAAGCTAACAGGGCAGCTAGGTGGTGCAGTGGATAGAGCACTGAAGTCAGGAGGACCTGAGTTCAAATCTGGTCTTAGACCAAACACTTGACACTTACTAGCTGTGTGACCCTGGGCAAGTCACTTAACCCCAATTGCCTAACAAAACACCAAAACAAAACAATTAAAAGCTGATTGACTTTCTCAGGGTCCCATAGTCAGGATGTGTCACAGACACAGGTTTTTTCTGACGCTGAATTTAGCTCTCTGTCCTCTATGATATACTGCCTTATAGTGTTATAGTTATTGAGTAAAACATTTTGAAAGTGTTTTACTGATGTTTCTTTTTTTCATTTCATTTTGGCTTCCCAATAATGCCATCAGAATTTCCCTCGTGTTGAAATATTGCGATAAAGAGAAAAATCCAACCCATTCATCATATCTGATAGTGTAGGAAATATTCTATGGTAGTGATCCTTCACTAGGAGGGGGATATGTCACCAGTCCTCTGAAATGAAGATGGGTCAGTGCATTGATCTGAGTTCTGACATTTTTAGTGCTGTTTCCCTGTACGTGATTGTAGTCATTGTGCATATTGTTCTTCTGGTTCTGCTAGCTTTGCCCTGCATCAGTTCATATAAGTCTTCTCAAATTTCTCCTATTTACCTTTATCATAATCTAGCCATTCTCCAATTGAGGGACACTTATTTTATTTCCATCTTTTTTTACTACCATAAAAAGCATTGCTATAATTATTTTGGCATGTAGGGGGCCTTTCTCCTTTGTCTTCAGTGTCCTTGTTTAAAATCATAAAAAGCATGGACAGTTTAGTGACTTTTCTTAAAGAGTTCCAAATTGTTTTCTTGAAATGTGGGACTGATTCACAGCTCCATTAGAGATGTACTGCTGTTGTTCAGTCGTCCCTGACTCTTTATGACTCAGTCACACCAATATTGTCCATGAGGGTTTCTTAGGAAGGATACTGCAGTATAGGCAAAACTGGAGGTTTGCCATTTCCTTCTCCACAGGCAAACAGAGGTTAAGTAACTTGCTCAGGGTTACAAAGCTAATAAGCGTCTGAAGCTGGATTTGAACTCAGGTCTTCCTGACTCTAGGCCCAGTGCTCTATCCACTGAGCCATCTTAGCTGCCTCATAGAGATGTATTAGTGTACCAGTTTTCCTACAATTTCTCCAATATTAATTATTTTCATCTTTTAACAACTTTTCCACATTTCAACATATGAGGTAGCACCTCAGAGTTTTTTTTTTTGGCTAGGCAGTGGGGTTAAGTGACTTGCCCAGGGTCACACAGCTAGTAAGTGTTATGTATCTGAGGCTGGATTTGAACTCAGGTCCTCCTGACTCCAGGGTCGGTGGTGCATCCACTGCACCACCTAGCTGCCCCCCTCCGAGTTATTTTACTTTGCATTGCTATTAGTGATTTGGACACTTTTTTTCCATGTGATTGTTTATCAATTATTCATTTCCTTGAGTGGGGAGTGACTTATGTATGTCTTTATATCAATTCCTTGTATATAT
Source organism: Phascolarctos cinereus (assembly GCF_003287225.1). Classification (NCBI taxonomy): domain Eukaryota; kingdom Metazoa; phylum Chordata; class Mammalia; order Diprotodontia; family Phascolarctidae; genus Phascolarctos; species Phascolarctos cinereus. The sequence goes on from NW_027555847.1 coordinate 251,707,002, forward strand.
TTGTGCTAAATTCACTATATGCGTCGTAGAGTTGATGTGAGAAAAGAGCTTTGTATACTATTTCTACTGAGATCATCATTATTAATCTGGTCCAAATCATAATCATTCCATACCTTCTCACCTAATGAAATTCTTGTTCATATCTTTCTGTAAATTATTCATAGAGAATCTACTTAGTGTATTAGAGGTCCCCTGGTTCATTTTATGGTAAAATGTAAAGTACAATATAAACGTGCGTTGTCATTATTGCAGTGGGTCTGCATCTATTCCACATTATTGCTTATGAGCCCCCATTAACGTTTTCACCTGTAGTAGTAAGCTAACTAAAGGATATAAATAGTTCAAAGCAAAGATGTTTAATGAAATAGCATAGTAAGAAAAGTAGAAATAAATCATAATCACCATGAAATTGGGTGAGTTCTCCTCTACAAATCACACATTATCAGTAGGAAGAGTAAAAGCACATGAAGACTATGTATGGCTAAGTTACGTGTAGAGGGAGATACATGTAGGGAATAGATAAGTCAAATATACACGTAAGGAGAATTATGCATAGGGAATACGTATGAAGGGCATGCATGTGGAATCTATATGTAGGGAACATGTGTGGTCAGGGAACATACATGAAGGGGCAATTCATACCTCCATTGCAGCAGGACTTCTAATGTCTTTGTTGATGTCATTATTCTGTTCCAGCTAGGCCTGTTTACTTCTGGTTTTTGCTGAGCATTCCATCTTCATTAGATGCTACTACACTGGATTCATAGTCTCCAACACACTCCAGTGCCCTCTGTATTAACAGACTTTGCCAGATACTCCTAGGCATGACTCAACTGGGCATGTGGCTATGGAACGTTTCTCTTCTGCCAGCTTCTGGCTTCAGCTGAAGTTAATAGTGTGATTTCTTTTTCATAAGAACAGTCTCTGCCCTGCTCTTCTAGTTCAAAACCCTAAGTATTTTTTTTTAAAATAGCTTTTTAGAAGAACAGTAGCCCTTGCCTCAGCTATTGGACTGACATTAGCAATTCCTAAAAACAAGCCACCTTGGCTTTTTTTTTTTTAATTTCTGCTTTATGGAATGGACTTATGTCTAGAGGGCCTTCCATCTCTAGTAGGAGATTCTTTTCCTCAAGCACCAATTTAATTGGGACACATATCAGAATTCTCTGACCTAGCTTATGTCCTTCTTTGAGCTAAACTTCTTGATCCAGGGTCTTGGCACTCTTTGTCAGAGATTTCCTTCAAGTTTATGGTGAATGTTCCCCATTTCTCTTGATTTTAATTTTTGAAATCTAAGCTATACCTCATTATCACCCAAGTAGAAATTGCTCATCCGCTAACTGCCAAGGACCTTGAGGTTCCAGGGTCTCCCAATTTCTCAGTTGTAAGTCCCTTCCATTCTACCCTATAGAGTCCTGGGGTAAGGGCCTAGAGATAAAGCTAGGCCCTGCAAGCCAGGTCATTGTCTTGCCTGTGGGCTTAGCTACATTCTGACCTTTTACACATATATACCTCTAGCAAAGCCTTAAGTATCTTTGCACCCACTCTTATTATTATTAGAAAAGATCATTAGGGCTCCCCCCCCAATTTCACTGTATAGGAAAATGATAGTGTTTGATGAAGGAGTCACAATCCACGAATTGTTTCTTATATTTTTAGTACTTGATACTCATTCATTAAATTGGATCTATGATGTGAGTGTTACCTCCAGTAATGGAAACTGCATTCCATTCATGCCTGACCATCCTGGGTCCTTCTTGCCCATGTCCTCCAGCAAGTTTTGAAAAGGGGTCCAGCCAGGAAGCTAGGAGTCATCTTGACTTTCCTGTGACTTTGAGAAAATACCAGTGGACCACATGGAGGAGGGGAAAAGGTTATCTCATATCCTAGCCACATGGATTGCTCATCTTTAAAAAAAAAATCATACTTTCTTTGGGGTTGAAATCATTTATTCTGCTTTTAAAAATAGTTCCTTGTTTGTTATGTCTTGCAGTCTGCTCTCATGCTGACTATGCATCTCCCTGTTATTACATGAGTCTGGCTCTTTTATTTAAAAAAAAAACTATTTAAAAATTGTAGTGCTCCATGACTTTTAGTTATACAAAAACTCATAGCTTCATCAGCTAGCTGTTGTAGAGAGATGTTACCCTTTCTCCTCTCTATCCCTCCCAATATTTGACTGACTGAGTAGGTCCCTCGAAGGCTATAATCTGTTTGGGAAAATATTCACCTACCCAATTCACTTTAACAAAGCAATTCATTTCAGTAAAAAGTGCTATGCTGGCACGGGCTGTCTAGGTATAGCAGGAGTAGCCCAAGACTGAGTGAAACTGATAACAGAACCAGGGGAGTTATGTCACCACAAAGATATATTAGGAGTCATAAAAGGGCAGCTCAGTGATACAGTGGATAGAGCACTGGGCCTGAAGTTAGGAAGACCTGAGTTCAAACCCAGCCTCAGACACTTAATAGATGTGTGACCCTGGGCAAGTCACTTAATTTCTATTTACCTCTTCTGTAAAAGGGGAATAATAGCAGTAATTACCTCCCATTGTTGTGAGGATTAAGTGAGACAATATTTGTAGAACACTTAGCTCAGTGCCTGCCACAGAGTAGGTACTATATAAATGTTAAATGGATTTATTATTATTATTACTAAATATATTACTATTATTATTATTACTAAAAAGGTGTCTGTAGGATTGAGAGAAAGAGGGATAAGGGTCCAAATATATCAGAAGAACTTACTGAGAATAAGCATCTCTTTTTGTGTCTGATCGTTTTGGGCAGATAATCAGAAGCCCTTTAGTGTAATGTAAAAGTTTTCATGATAAAGCTGCTATTTTGCTTTTATCGTGGCACATATCTTGGCTTTATCTATTGATTCCATGAAAGCACTCACGACCTCTGAGCTATAAAGAATTGGACATCTAGATCAGTAGGTTTTGGCAGTCCTTTGGGACTGCCCCCCTTCTTCCACTTGCCCCACCCCACAACTAGACCAGTTATAATCTCAGTTGGATCAGGTTTCACTGATGGGTCACATGGCTCCTCACTTCTGTCCAAATAAAACTTTCTAAAAGTTGATAAACCTCTGAATCCTCCGAAACAAGAAAGAAGAATTTTTTTTTTTGTCAATTGGGGTTAAGTGACTTGCCCAGAGTCACACAGCTAGTAGGTGTCAAGTGTTTGGTTTGAGGTCAGATTTGAACTCAGGTCCTCCTGACTTCAGGGCTGGTACTCTATCCACTAAGAAAGAAGAATCTTGACAAAGCTGTTTTAGGACATTCCTGAATATGAGAAAAGCCAAATTAGCCTTGGGAAGTCAGGGCAAACTTGAGGCACAATAGCTATCATTGTTCTTAGAGCTGTTTTGCAGGTGAAGGTGGGGAGCTGGAGGGGAGGAGCTGGATTTTGTCCAGGTTTGGATTACAGAGAATTGATTATAGAATGCATTTTAAAAAATATGTGTATACTTTCCCCACCTGTGCAAGGAAAGCTCAGGGAATATAACTCAGCCTTCCATGAGTTAGAGCAGAATAGATTTAGATTTGTTCAAACTGAATGCATTTTAAAAAATTCTCTTAAAAAAACCCAAACAAATAACAAACCCTTTACAATTTAGCCCAAGATTCTTTTGGGGGCAGAGCAAGTATTAGATTACCAAGGACCTGAACAAAAATTACACTGCCCTTTTCCCTGCAAAGGAACCAGAGAACTAAGGGGGAAAAAAAAAGAACTTCTGTTTTTTTCAGTGGGAAATGTGTTCATCTAAGTTGAATTAGTTAAGCTGTTCTAGTATTGGTTTTGGCAGTGCTCTGGGGATAAAATTCCCAGGTTTAGAAGTGCTTGAGGAAAACAAGAAATCTTATTGTTAAACTCTAATTAATCATCAGAGTGGCTGCAGTGCAGTTTTAAGAAAAGTATATTTGCAAGCAGAAAAGGACCCTGAAAACCCAAGAGTGATCTGAAACAGAAGACCGTCATTATAAGTAGCTAAATATAGAGGATGGAAAATGCTGTAGAGGCAAGGGAAATGATGTGAGCAAGGGCACAGAGGTAGAACTAAAAAAAAAAAAGATTTCAGAGAAGATAGAAGAGTTACATACCTTTCCTCCTCACTGTACTTGACTAACCTGCTAGTGGAAGGGTCTCAGGCTTTCCTTACTGAGTCTGGTAATGATGGAATGAACATTAATCAAGGTATGGTCCAGGGTCATATTCTCAGGCTCAATTAGAAGAACAGATCAGGATTTGAAATGAATTAGACATGATAATGTAATATGGGTGTCAGACCCTCATATCTGGCACAATGGATGACAAGCCTAGTTTCTGGGACCTCTCTCTAATAATAATCGTCATGATGGGTTATGCCATCACTCAGGATCTCTCTAGTTAACAGAATCTGGACTCTCAGATCCCATGCAAGCACTTAGGGTAACAAGGACATTAAACATAGAACAAGCTTTTTTTTTTTAAACATTCATGAATGCAGATAGTTTTTTCTGGGTCCTTAGCAAATAAAAAAGCTTTTGTTGAGTTCTATCTCATTCTTCAAGAGGTCCAGCTACTAACCTCTTCAGACTCACCAGAACCATTTCATGAAGTCACTGTACAATCACGGTCCCATTGCAAGTCTAGGTTCTACATTTGTAATGTACCTACAGATTCACCAAATCTTCTCAGCTGCTGGTGAGTTTGCTCATTTCTGGAGAGCTCTAATGATACCCTTAGCATCTCTTAGCACAGTGCCAGCTTTCAGATGCGGCTTGCTAACATCAGTTTATGACTGGCCTCACTTATTACTACATTGTCTTAGTGTGGCACCAATGTAAGTGGTGGTTTCTTTTCCCTCTCCCCTGTGACATCTCCATCCTGCTTGGTTTTGTTAGGCTAGAAGAACCTTCTTAGAGCTTTCTGTATATATATGCTTATGCTCCTTTACCCCAGATGGGGATGTCGTGAGTAATGAGGGCTTCAACCCCTGCTGGCACATGTCTCCTGTAAGAGACATTATTGCTGTTTTGACCCGGCTATCAGGAAGAGTACAAAAAATGCAGAAATTCAGGATCATGGAAGGAACTAGGTATATCTAGATATTTGGACATGTTTGAACTAATTCCCTCACAGGTAAGGGAAAAGTTTTGAAACTTAACTATGAATTTTGAGATTTGCCCACAAGATAGTGTTCTCTCTTTCTTGAGAGACTGGAAATACTGCAGGCTCTGAGTTATGGGTCATGCTGGAAATCTGCTCTAGAGATGCATGCATACCATTCTCCTGCTGGTACCACTACTCTGTTCCTGCTTTGGAAATCCCCACATCTGGCATAACCTGCTTTTGGCAGTCACTTATGCCTTCATTCCTCTCCAGCCTGTACTTGTGATTTTCTGGACTTTCTCTACCAAGCCATAGAAAACTCTTCACACATGAATCTCCTTCTATACTTGAACTTTTCACATCGCAAGTACTTTCTGCCCCTGAGGCTTCTCCTGATTGGCAGATTTCTCCCAGAACCTCCATTTTATTGTATTCTTAGGCTAGTCATGTCCAGCAGAGGTTCCCAAACTTATTTGGCCCACTGCCTCCTTTTAAAAAAAATATTCAGAACATCCTTGGAAATCTACTTTCTTTAACCCTTTAACAGTTTTTTTGAAATTTGTATCATTTCAAAAAGATATAAAACATGTTTTTTGAAAAGACACCTTAAATTTAATAATTTATTATAAATTTGTGGTTTTTTCCTGCATTGAAATTTTGATGACATAATATTGCGTCAACTAACCATATACTATCGTATTGTAAACAAGTCATTACATGTACGTATTCCTGCTGATGCATGCTGGACTTCCAACAATGTGTGCCATGCTTGCTTGCCAACACTTGCTTGTTAAGACCTGTTGGTGGATTTGACCACTGATTGGTTATATTATAACCAATATAACAGTTATAACCATTATGACTTGCATTTTGTGTGTTTATTTAGAAAATAATTTAATCATTATAATTTTAACTCTGTTACACAACTGATGAAGTATGTACAAACGATTTTTCAAAATTCTCTTCTCTTCTTTCCTTATGCTTCTACCACTCCCTTATTTTTATTCAATGCCTCCCCCCCTCCATTACACCTGAGGCTACTGCCCGCCCCTCCCCTCCATAGCCACTTTGAGAACCTATGCCTCTAGGATATACTCCTGGATTCCCTGGGCTTTTTCTGCCATTCCTCTATGCTAGGGACCATCATCTCTGAAATGCATACAACCAAATTAATCCAGGAAACCAAGTCTTTCTGGATGACCTGAAGATGTTAGAGCACTATTGGGTTTTGCACTATATACTATATACTATAAACGTTGGATTGACAAATGGAAGTGGATGCTCCAGCCTGGAGTGAACAAACCTTAGTCTCCTTTGGATACTCCACTTCTGAGCAGGGAAGCTAACTATAAACATAAAGGTTGGTAGAAGTCTTTTGGAGTCAGGGTCATCACTAGTGGATATTCATCTAGCTCTCTATATCTGTATCTCCCTCCTCCTGATCTGATTGAAGGATATGACATTTAAAAGCTTAGAGATATAATTTCTGGGTATTTTATTGATAACATGAGCAGTTGTAATAAAAGGTCAGTGACCCTCTTGAATGTCAAAGACAATTATGGCAGTAGGCTCATGGCTAACATGCCCTTGGAAGAAGGGTATTCCTGAAGGTGGCAACTCTGATTGGTTAATAATTAATGAGAGAATGAATATTACAATGAGGGGCTGGGCCTATTAAAATGAACTTCCCCCCCTACCCCAATCTATTAAAAGAATTTATATCCTCCCCAGAAGCTTGAACTTGTTGGGTGGAATGGCAATATCCAGAATGAGGAGAATGTTAATCCTATTTTCCAACAGCCCTGTTCTTGAGTGATTGGACAAGGAAACAGGACAGGGAAAGAAGCTTGGGTCTCCTCAATTTTAATAATTAGCTATTAATATGAGAGAGAAATAATCATTTCTCTCAAGGGGCTGATCTAATAGGCCTATATCAATAGTGATTTTTAAAAAAAATTTTAGGTTATATTTGTGTTTTAGTATAGTGTCAAAAGTTGGGGAAAGGGGGCAGCTAGGTGGCGCAGTGGATAGAGCACTGGCCCTGAGGTCAGGAGGACCTGAGTTCAAATATGACCTCAGACCACTCAACATTTACTAGCTGTGTGACCCTGGGCAAGTCACTTAACCCCAGTTGCCTAAAACAAACAAAAAAAGTTGGGGAAGAACCCATCGCCCCCAATTAGTTTCAGTAGAGACAGGAGTTAGTCACAGCTGAGTCTTTAATGAGGTATGTTTGCATATGAAGAGGAACTGTTTTTGCCTTTCTTTGTATCACCATTTCCCAGAATGCTAGAATAGAGTGGGTACTTAATGAATGCTTGTTGACTTGACTTGGTAACAAAGTTTTAAAATAAGACATGGTCCACACTCTCAAGGAGCCTACCTGCTGTATTTCTCTTAAGCCCTCAAGTCATCAAACCTTCTAGAAGTCAATAAAATGGTTTCCTTCAGTATTTATTTCTCCTCCCAAAGGTACTCCCTTTCAAAAAAAATAATTTAAGACATTCAGTGTCTCCATTGGGTGTCTGGTTACTGAGAGAAACCATTGACCATCAATTTGTTGAGTATTAGCTAGCCTAATTAATAAGTTGATTATTAATTACCCAGAAACTCTGTTTCTCAGGTTTTTCATTCATCACAGTTGCCAATGCAAAAGTGAAACTGAGGTTACTAAAAACCATGTGAATGCTTTAAGTCCAGAAAGTTAAACATGCAAATATTGAAGATCAACTCTATTATCTAATTTGATCCTCACAATAGCCTGGGATGTAGGTGCTATTATTATCCCTATTTTTTATAGTTGAAGAACTGAGACAAACAGAAGTTAAGTGACTTGCCCAATGTCACACAGTTAATAAATAGCTGAGGCTGGATTTGAACTCAGGTCTTCCTGATTCCAGGTTGAGCATGCCATCTATATGCCTCTGAGACAATTAGATCAGCCACAGCTGTCAATTCATGAAAACAAATGGGTTTGTACACCTGGAGACAGCATTGTCTCAGGCATATCTCCTTCTTGTTGATTTCAAACTCTTCTCAAACATTTATTTCACTTTTAAAAAATGTTGATTTTAAAAATTTATGCTAAATGAAGGACCGTTCTTTCCACAAATTACTTTTGCTTTTTAACTATGAGTTTCAACTGAAGTGAATCCTTCATCTTTTCTACTTATATATTCCTTTGGGTCTGTCAACATAGTGTCTGATGAAGAGTTTTGTGTTATTTTTAAATGTCATGAAGTAGTTCTTCTGTCGACTGACCAAGTGAGAAGTGGAGAATTCTCAGAGAGCAACAAGCACACATTACTTATCTTCATTCCTTGAAAAATAATTGAGTTGAGCCAATCTGACAAGCACTGTGAACTCCCTTAAAGCTTACTGTTTTTCTAATCTAGTACTTTTTAAGAGAGGAAAACTTGCATACTTCCTAAAAAGAGATTTTCTGAAGGCTAATTTCAATGGTGATAGTTTACATTTTAGTTGAAAGTTTATTAAATTTAAAATGTCTTTCTATGAAGACGTCAGAGGATGACTTATGTAACTAATCCTATCTGGGCAGTATATCCATGTAGTTCTATGAAAGGACTACCAGGAAGGAGCCTATATCATGATATGAATCTCATAGGTAGTACAGAGAAGCTGTACTCTGGGCAGACTAATTCAAATAACAATTTTGCATCCCCCAAAAATGTTAATTTCTTTTTTTCCCACATTTACCAATGCAATAAGAATGACTTACTCAGTGGGCCCCAAGCATTAGTAATTTGTAGAAAGACACAGTGGGTTCTACTGCAGAGTCCTGATTAGCAATTTCTGTACCTTGGACAAGTAGAGGTATTGGAATGGGAATGGTAGAGGTACCAGCATACCTCCTTGTAGGGAGGAAGTACAGCAAGGATGCTGCTGAAGCATCCTCTAAACTCCCTTCCCTGAGACAAAACCCCCGTTACCCTATCCTAGTTATGGTCCTGTTCTATTGTTAATTTTTATTTTAAACCATATTCTTAGTCTGATTTTTTTTTGGGGGAAAGAACATCCAGATCATGATTAGACTCTTGCACTATGGAGCATCTCACTGAATTGTAAGCTCTTCAAGGGTCAGGTGCATGGACTATATTAGATAGAGAGCCTGGGAGTGGTTCTGTTATGTTCTGATGATCTTAAAAAAGAATGGAAAGGGAAGGGAAGAGAAATATGCTGCAGGGGGGTGAGGAAGGAAGAGGAAGGCTAGGGAAAATTATCTCACATAATCATAGTGCACAAGTAGACATCTATACATATAAGGAGAAGGGGGTGGAGGAATCAGCTGGCACTTTAACCTCACTCTCATCTGAACTGATCAGTGGAGGGAGGAATGCACACTTCCTCGCCTCTCACCCCCTTTGGGTACAAAAAATACATTTCACTCAACAGGGAAATAAGAGGGAAAGAGGAGAAGGAGGAGGAAGAAATAGAGGGAGGACAGATTGAGGGAGGGATTAGTCCTAAGTAAAACTAACTCTAAGGATGTACAAAAAATATTTATCGTTATTGTTTTTGCAGTGTTAAAGAATTGGAAACTAGATGGGTGGGATGTCCACCAACAGGGGAACAGTTGAACAGGTTATAATATTTAAATGTAACCGAATACTATTGTGTTTTTAAGAAATGATGAAGGGGATTATTTCAGAGAAATCTGGAAATACTCGTATGAATGATGCAGTGAGGTGAGCAGAATGAAGAGAATACTTTTTTTCAGTGACAACAATATCATAAAAACAAACAACTTTGAAAAATTTAGAAACTCTGATACCTGTAGTGATCAACCATGATTCCAGGGTTTTAATGATGAAATATATTACTTATCTCCTGATAGAGAGGTGAGGCCTCAGAGTTCTGACTAAGACTCTTTTTTTGGATGTGGACAATATAGGATTTTTCCCCCCCTTGATCATACATGAATGTAACAGGGTTTTTGTTTTTCGTTCTTTCTAAATTAGGAGAAGAGAATGGGAGGTAGAGAATGCAGACTATTGTTGATTGAAAAAAGGTTAATTAAAAATAAATTGTTAGCAAAGGCATTTACTAAAGATGTACCCTATATAAACCTGGTATATATCTCCCACAAATATATAATGTCCATTAGAAGAGTGGACTCAAATTTAGAATACAATGGTAGTGAGGCACATGTATAGAATACCCTCATGGCAAAAGCAACTCTCAATTCTTCCTCCTCTTGTTTCACAACAAGACAATGATTTTTTCTCTTTTTGTAGAGTCCTAATGCAGTTAGCTCCCTTTTGGGTGCTACATTTCTCAGCTGGGCTCCTACAGTGAATTCCTTTCAACAACTCTTGATTGCCCAAACTAACTCTTAAATGTATAGCTGCCTCACTTCTTTGCTGGGATCCGATTCCTTAAAGCTTCTTCCTTCTTTGAGTGGATGCTTTTCTATATCTGTATCTGAAGTGTGTGTGTCTGTGCTCCATTAATTATGCCTCAAAGTCTCTTGAATTTCTGGACCTTTGAACTATTGGATGGGGCATCTCTCTCTGGGAAAGTCACTGCTAGCCCCATAGCTGATGGGGGAGAGAGGAGAGAACTCTCTTGTTTCCCCTTTTTAGGGGTTTTCTCCACAAAGAGGTCCTGAAACTATACTCTCTGAAACTTCTCATAGCTTAGATAAGAAAAGTTTCCAAATATAGGCCAATTATCTTTGCTTAGCTAATTGTGTTATTTCTTTCTGACTCAATTAGAGATGTGTTCATACTTTGACAAGAGATCACCTGGTCTAGCTACAATTTTACAGTTATTTAGTATCTCCTTGGTATCTTGATATCTTGGTATCTCCTCCCAGCTCTTAGCACAGTGAATTACATAGTAGGTGCTTAGTAAGTGTCTGCTGGATTTTTCCTTTTTGGATTGGACCTGTGATTTCATTGATATAGGGAGCTCCTAATGAGGAAACCATCTCTTTCCATGCAGTTTGGCACTTGCTTTGCAACTTACAGCCTCACAGCGTTATGTGGGACTCTGAAAAGTTAAGTGATTTACCTAGATTCACATAGCCAGTATGTGTCAAAGGTAGCACTCGAATCCTTAACTAAGGTGCTCAACATCATTTGACTTGAGAACTCCTTCCAGCTCTCTCTCCACTATGCTTTGGTGCCTCTCTTGAATGTTATTGAATAATATGGAAAGTATCTCAGGACCTACTCTATTTTCTGGTCTCTGAGGTTACTTTGAAGAAATGGGCAGCTCCTCTAGGATCCTTTAATAGCCTCTTTAGTTGGCTCCTTCCCATGCTGCATTGTCAGAAAAATCTGTGTTATTTCAGTTAAATTCTTCTGTATTTTAACATTATTCTGTATGCCGAAAAGATAGAAAAGTCAGTTACTGTCCTTCATCTCATGCTTTCATGTAAACACCTGCCCAGATTAAGTAAACAGGGAAGCTGTCATTCCCCACGCAAAGTCTTGAAGTTAATAATAATGTTATAAAGTGGATATCCAGGGTGTCATTACAGCACTATTTTTGGGAACTGTTATTTTAAAATAATTCCCTCTTGTTTCAGTATATTCCCTCTTCTATTTACTTTCCAAATGTGGCAAACAAGATTCTTTTACTTTAGACAATAGCACTTAAAATGTGTCTTATTTCATTTTTATAGCTTTGGAAATGACTTTCCTTTTTCTTGAAGTTACAAAGGGAAGTTTTTGGACAATGCTCTTATAACTTAAGCTGAAGCAGAGGTAGGTGACTTCTCTATTTCATCTTGTGGGCACCAGAAAGTGGAATATTATTAGAACAAAAACAAACCCACCAAGTCATAGTAGATATGCAAGGAGAGATATTCGTGATAATCGAGAGAGATAGTCATGATAATTAGCTCGTATTTACATAGTACAGATGTATGTTAAAATTGTGCCTTGTTCTGATCCCTTTGACCTTTCTGATCTTCCTCCCCTTTCTGATAAGTATAGTACAATTATAAGTAGCCAGCATAAAGGAACAAAAGTAAGAAGATCAAAATGCGGAACCTAGAAGTCATCTATAGACCATTCCAAAGATCAAAGGAGAAGATTTTGCAAATTGTATCATAAATAAACCAAAACTCATATCCTGGTAATATGTGCTTAATCAGAGGAAGCTAACTAGGCTTTGCTGTCAGGGTCTTTTGGTCCAATGATATGTAAATCTCAAATCAGTTCTAGACATCTTCAGTAAGACCAGAAAACCAAATGATGCTTATAATTTTGAGATGATGTCGATATATTAACATAAAAGTTTTACTGACAACTTTGAGATGATTTAGATACATTAATAAACTAACCCCAAGGTGGCATGGATAGGAGTTAGTCTGTTTTCCACCATAATCCTATAAAAATGAGACCCTGAACTTTGGCTCCCTCTTACCCCCCTCCCACCACCCTGGACTCTTCCATCTCCACCTTCATCCTGGTCTATGCTGTCAAGTGCTCCCAACTCTAATCCATGGTTACGTGAATGATTTTTGGTGCCTTTTCCCCTCTCCCTCCTCTTCTCTATTGCTGCCTGCATTCCTTCACCATCTTACCCAAATCCCTATGCTGTCTGCTGCTGTACCTCTTTTGGCCACTTGTCTTCGTACTTTTTGTGCCATTTCCCCCTAGACCCTCTGTGCCTTACGAAAGTGTAATTGCAGCCTCACCTCCCATTGCCAGTGTGGTCTTTTCTGGTGAGTACCCAAAGAACCGTGCGTGTCTACCCTGTTTCATATTTTCATAAATTAATTAGTTATTCAAATTGACTCTCTCTATATAAAAACAATATGAAACAAGTAGTGCAAGAATGTTCAAATTTTACAGATGAGAAGCTAAGATGAGATGTCTGGGTATCCATGTAGCTATATGCGCTTCACAAAGAGAAATAACTAGAGATTTCTTCTCTTGTGGTAAATGCTTTTCTTTTGATGAGGAATCGGATGTTGTCACAGAGGACAGTCTAACCACAGGTACACTGGAACAAGGGGTGTTCCTGGGAAAACAGTCACCACAGAGACAGGACGCAGGAGAATGGCAACCTGGGGGTCATGGAAGAGAGTGGAGTTATGCTGTGTAGATTATTTTGAGGCATGAGGATAGTGGCCTCTGTAGCGCCACAGTAAAGAGCTTTGGTTCCCTTATTCTAAAAAGAAACACCCTTCACCTTCCCAAACTAGATGTTAGCACTGGGTCCAAGTTTTGCATGTTCTGATCTAGTTATGGCTCCGCTTTCATGTATAACATAGAGATGTATAGTATTCTATCAAAGTAATTTAAATTGAATATTTTATCATAATGATCCTTAAGTCAAAAAAATACCCCATTTTTATTTAAAGTTTTGAATTCCAAATTCTATCCCTCCCTCCTTCCTCTCTGAGATGGTAAGCAATCAGATATAGATTATAACATGTGCAATTATGTAAAACATTTCCATATTAGTCATTTTTTACAAGAAGACTCAAATAAAAGAGAAAAAAAGAAAGAAAGAAAGTGAAAAATAGCATGCTTCAGTCTGTATTCAATCACTATCAATTCTTTCTCTGGAGGCAGATAATATGCTATTAGCCCTTTGGGAACTCCTTAGACCGTTGTATTTCTGAGAATAGCCAAGTCTTTCACAGCTGATCGTCCTTACAATATTGTTGCTACAAAGTACCGTGTTCTCCTAGTTCTGCTCACTTCACTTTGCATCAATTCACATATGTCTTCACAGGTTTTTCTGAATTCATCCTGCTTATCATTTCTTATAGCATAATAATATTCCATTATAATTATATGCCACAGCTTGTTCAGCCATTCCCCAATTGATGGGCATACCCTCGATTTCCAATTCTTGGCCACCACAAAAAAGCTGCTATAAATATAAATATATAAACAGGTCCTTTTCCCTGTTTTTGGATGTGTTTGGGATATATAGTGGTATACCATAATGATCATCCAAAATGGACTTTATTCTTCAAACCTGGCAAAGAATTCTAATTAGTCACTGTATTTATCTTCATGTTTTCCCTGACTTCATGTGCTCATTTTCTTTACCACTTGTGTAGGGACATAGAAAGTTGTTGATGAGAAATACAGAAGAAAAATAAAAAAATTAAGCCATAAAGGGAACATCATAAAATTTTAACTTAAAAATTTCCTAAGAATGACTTCCTGGGCAAAAGCAAATTATATACATGTAACCTATGTGCTACTCAACTCTGGATTTACAGGAACTACTGGGCTGACTGTATGACACATGGTCTTTATTTGGCTGAAGCCCTACTTTTAGCCCATTAAAGTTATGTGTAATGGGCTAAATATTTAGACCCAAAGCAGAAACATAGTACATGGATAGCTTTACACAGAAAAGTTGCCTATTGTAGAACAAACATTTTGTTGTTGTGTAATCGATTAGTCATGTCTGACTCTTCATGATTCCAAATTTGGGTTTTTCTTGGCAAAGATGCTGGAGTGGTTTGCTATTTCCTTCTCCAGCTCATTTTAAAGATGAGGAAACTGAGGCAAACAGGGTTAAATGAGTTGTCCAGGGTCACAGCTAATAAGTGTCTGAGGCCAGATTTGACTGACCTCCAGGTTGCCTCCTGACTCCAGGACTGGCACTGTATCCACTGTGCCATCTGGCTGTCCTAGAACAAACATATCAGAGTTTATTATAATTATCATAGGCAGCCATCTATTTTGATACTTGTAAGGGTATGAAGTAATACGCTAAATCACTATTGATTAGAGAAATGCAAATTAAAACAACTTTGAGGTACCCCCTCACACCTATCAGATTGACTAACATGACAGAAAAGGAAAACAACAAATGTTGGAGGGGATGTGGAAAAATTAGGATGCTAATGCATTGTTGGTAGAGTTGTGAACTGATTCAGCCATTCTGGAGAGCAATTTGGTACTATAAAACTATAGTTTTATAGACTATGCACTCTTTGACCCAGCATTATCAGTACTAGGTCTGTATCCTTAAAAGATCAAAGAAAAAGGAAAAGCTCCTATATGTACAAAAATATTTATAGCAGCTCTTTTTGTGGTGTCAAAGAATTTGGAATTGAGGGTATGACTATCAATTGGGGAAGGGCTGGATAAGTTGTGGTATATGATTGTGATGGGATACTATTGTGCTATAAGAAATGACAAGCAGGATTGTTTCAGAAAAGCCTGGGAAGACATATATGAACTGATGCAAAGTGAAGTAAGCAGAGCCAGGAGATCATTGTATGGCAATATTGTACGATGAAGAGCTGTGAATGCCTTAGCTATTCTCAGCAATATAATGATCCAAGACAATCCCAAAGGACTTAGGATGAAAAATGCTACTCACCTCTAGAGAAAGAACTGGTGAAGTCTGAATACAGATTGAAACTTATTTTTTCAATTTTCTTTTTCTTTCTTCCTTTCTTTTTTTTTTTTTGGTCTGTGTTCTCTTTTACAACATGGCTAATATGGAAATGTTTTCCATGACTGTACATGTATAATTAAAGTATATATGTTGATATCAAAGTACTTGCCTATTCAAAGAGGGAGGAGAAGAGGGAGGGAGGAAATTTGGAACTCAAGAATTATAAAATATAAATGTTAAAATTAGCTTTATATGTAATTGAGAAAAATAAAATAACATTTTAAAAAATCTATTCCCTCTCAAGGTATCATAATAGTATACATAGTCTCTGTGGGAGATGATATTGAATATGGTGTTTCAACTAACAATAGTAATAGCTAGCATTTATATAGTACTTACAGTGTACCAGGCATTGTGCTAAGTGCTTTACAATTATTATCTCATTTGATCCTCACAACAACCCTGGGAGGTAGCTGCTATTATTATTCCCATTTTACCTGTGAGGATGTAAGGCAGCTAAGTGGCAAAAGTGGATAGAGCACTGGGCTGGGAACCAGGAAGACTCATCTTCCTGAGTTCAAATCCAGTCTCAGACATTTACTAGCTATGTGACCCTGGGCAAGTCACTTAACCTTGTTTGCCTCAGTTTCCTCATCTGTGAAATGGGCTGGACAAGGAAATGGTTAACCACTTCAGTATCTTTGTCAAGAAAACTCCAAATGCGGTCACGGATAATCAGACAAAACTGAAATGTCTTAACAGTGACAACTTACAAGGAAACAGACAAACAGAGGTTAAGTGACTTGCCGAGGGTTTGAGGCCATATTTGAACTCTAGTCATCCTGACTCTAGGCCTGGTGCTCTATCCACTGTGCAAATAGCAAAGAATTCATAAAAGAAAAGGAAAAAAAAAACAATAACAGCTAAGTTTTTCCCTTCAGATGAGAAGTTTAATCTTAGATGAGCTCCCAAGACATACATTTTTTGTTTATATTTTTGAATTCAGCTTCATTCGTGCAGTCTTGAAAGACCGCCAAAAAACTCTAATATGGATGGGATAACAAATCTGATTCTCAGTGAATCACCTCCTGGAAAATATAATAAACTTTTGGTGACTATTGCTTTCCTGTCATAAAACTACTGTTAAGTTTTCTAGGCTGATATCAGTGTATAAAATAAGGAGTTTCTTGAACCTTCAAAAGCAAATCTTGGCACCTATACGAGGCAGTTCATCTAATCCTTAGTGATCTGCTCATACGTCTCCTCGCAATGATCTACAGATCTACAGACAGAGAGGTCAAGGCAGATTGCCCTTTTTGCTCTTCTACATTTGTCCTATCTTAAACACGTCTAGAGGTTTTACAATGGTGGCAAAGTTCATCATAGATTTCTGATCATAGCCACTGAATACTGGCAACATCTGCTCTTGAGGATTCCATGAACCTGGCCAGTAAGAGTACTTCATTTCTTCTCTGGTTTAGTATTTTCTCCCTGGTGAAATACTATGCCATCTGTGTAATTAATTGAAGCACACTCTGCAGAATCAGCACTTGTAGTTTGACACTTTAGACCAGCAACTTCTTTTGCACTAGGGATATAAATGAATGCTTGCCTTTATTTTTGAGGCAAACAATCATTGCTTTCAAGGAGCTTACATTTTTATAGGGAAAGACAACACATAAAGGGGAACTAGATTGATAGGGGTATATGTGCATAGTGACATTGTTAGAGATGTCCAGGAAGTCCTGTGGAAGCCAAGAATCAAGCAAGAGAAGACCAAACCTGACCTCTCCCAAACCCAGGGCAGTTCCAGGAGATGAGTTCAATTTTCCAACAGGGAGCAAGTGGAAATCACAGGATGAGTTGAGTATGGCGCAAGTGAAGATAAGTGGAGACAACATGGCTGGAGACATTTGGGGAGTAACATTCCTCAGGCCTCTAATTTAAAGTCAACACACATCCTGTGTTGGATGCCTGACTTCAGAGTTTGCTGGGATTTTCCATCTTTGAGGGTGTTCATTTCTAAGGTGGCTCTTTAAAATGACTGGGAGCTATTGAGGCGGTTTGTGTGCTTTGCCTTTTGGCCACATTCCAGTAATACATTGGGAACACTAACTCACGTATTGTATTTCTTCCTTAGAGAATCCTTCCTTTTTCTCAGGTGCTAAAGAGTCTCTGAATCTGAATTTCTCTGGATTCACTCTTGATCTGGGGGTGGTGGAGTGGTGGGGATGGTGCATCATGTCAGTGCTTCCCTGATGCACTGTTCTGGCACCAGCTTCTACATTCTCCTAAGCTCCCACATTAGAGACAGCGATCATCCAGGTGTTTAGGGTCTGAGCTCCAGACCAATGCCTACAGAATTGTGTTCAGGCTTTGAATAGGCTATAGTTGATTTGAATCAATGGTAAAACCCTAGACTGGCTTGCTTGGGTGATGCAGGTCAGTTAGACCATGCCCTTTTTTGCTCAAAAGGCAGCAGAATAGATTCCAGCTAGAGTGACAGATGAATAAGTACAGTCCCAGACTCCAGAGGAATTGTACCAACCTTGTATTAGCCTTTATTTGCTTATCATTAAGATTGGTGCCTGTATGAGATTCCAGATGTCTTTGGCTAAGAGGTCAAGCATCAAATTTTGCCAACCTGGCTTCCTCTTTCAAGTTTTCTTATACTTTACTTCTCTCCATACATTCAACTTTTGAGACACTGGTCTATTTGCTCTTCTTTGGACGCAACACTCCACCTTCTGACTGTACCTTTTCATGGGCTATCCCTCATGTTTAGAATTCACTCCTTCCCTCCTCTACTTCCTGGTTTCCATTCAGGACTCATCTTGAATCCCATCTCCTGCAGGAGCTCTTCCCTGGCCACCCTTACTGCTAGTGCCTTATCCTGTAAGACTAATCTTCCCTTTGTACTGGATATATCTGGACAACATACTAAAAAGCAGAAATGTTGCCTTGCTGACAAAGGTCTATATAGTCAAAGCTATGGTTTGTCTTTCTTTCTTTCTTTCTTTCTTTCTTTCTTTCTTTCTTTCTTTCTTTCTTTCTTTCTTTCTTTCTTTCTTTCTTTCTATTTATTTATTTATTTATTTTTTTAGCTAGGCAATGGGGTTAAGTGACTTGCCCACAGTCACACAGCTAGTGAGTGTTATGTGTCTGAGGCCGGATTTGAACTCAGGTCCTCCTGACTCCAGGGCCAGCACTCTATCCACTGTACCACCTAGCTGCCCCAGCTACGGTTTTTCTAATAGCAATGTATGGCTGTGAGGAAAGCTGAGTGATGTAGAATCGATGCTTTCGAATTGGTGTGCTGGAGAAGATTTTTGAAAGTTTTTTGCTTGAACAGCAAGGACATAAATTAGTACTTAAAATAAATATTTAAAGAAATTAATTCAGGCTATTCACTGGAAGGTCAAATACTGAAGCTGAAGCTTAAATACTTTGGACACATAATGAGAAGACAGGACTCATTGGAAAAGACCCTGATGTTGGTAAAGATTGAAGGCAAAAGGAAAAGGGGATGGCAGAAAATGAGATCATTAGTGTCATGGAAACAATAAGCGTGAACTTGGACAGGGTATTGTTGGTGATAGTGGATTGTCATTGGTAGTAGGTTGTGGTGGTGGTTGTTGGTTGTTGGTGGTAGTGATGGGTAGTTATTGGTGGTAAATGGTAGTGATGACAGTGGAAGTAGTGGTGATTATTAGTTATGGTGATGGTAGTGGTGGTTGATGGTGATGATGGTGGTGGTAGTGGTGGAGCAGCAGTAGAAATAGGAATAGTGGCTACACTATCATGAATCTACTAAGTTTTAGTTAAATGTGTCCTGGATAGAGTTAGAAAATGTGGGGTTAAACTCTGACACTTTTTTTTTTTACCACTTTGGCTTTCAGCAAATCATGTGATCATTCTCATTTTCCTTATCTCCAAAATGAGAAGGCTGGTCCAGGTGAGATGAAACTAAGTTCTCAATCTTATAATCCTTTGGAATATTATGGAGAGGTTAACTCAGAATAAGATAATTTCATTGGACTGATCAGTGTTGGGTGAAATATATATTCAGCCCAATATAGGGTGGTATGTGTATTCACAAAGGACTTGGGATTTTACTGCTGTGGGGAACTCCAGTTATGGTAACTCCCTCCATCAAAACAGAATACAATCTAAGTCCTAAAGAGTTGTTTCAGTAACATACATGTGAAACAACTTGCTCGAGGTTATGTAGCTGAGAGGCATAAGAAATGGGATTTGAACCCAGGTCTTCCAGACCTCAAGCCCAGGATTCTAGTTGTTATACTATGTTGCCTCAGTTAAAGTATAAATTTGATCAATGATCAAATTTTTGCTATTCCAGGCATTGCAATAAATTTTTTAAAAAAGTTCTATTAATGGAAATTGTTCCTGTTCAGACAGCATCAATTTGATTCCTTCAATTTAATATGTTATTTGAGATCTGGATGGTGTTTAGCCAGGAAAGTATGAATAAAGGACTTGGTGTCAGGAGTTGTCATCAGTGAGTAATTGGTTGGCTAGATACTTATTTTTCTAACAAAAACCACATAGAACAACCTGGTGAGGTGATTATAGTTCAAGATGCAGTGAAGCTCAGTAAAAGCTTTGTGGATCACTGTGGTGCATGCCACACTTGAAATGCATTTGCTTCACATTCCAGTTGAGATATGTTCATTTCTAAAGCATGCTGTCTGCATCTCCTCTTTCAGAGTGATCTTTTGCAGCCATAATAATGGTTTTGGATTTAAATCCTTTAATAAAACATATGATGGGGAAAAAGAAAAGATTTAGAGCAGAGCTAATTTCCTGCACCAGGGGTGCAGAGGGAAGAGATCAGTTATGAATGACTTCTCTAAAGAAATGCAAATCTTCTGACCATATGGATTTTTGCAAAACTGAGAGGAATATATGCTAGTGAATATATTCATGTATATTTGTGTTCCTTATACTTTGAGAATGAGTGACAAGGAGTACTAAATCATATACATTTACTCTGAATTCCTTTAAAAATAAACATGTCAAATGAATACATTGTTAGTAAAGCTGTGAATTGGTCCAACAATTCAAGACAAAGGTTGGAAATCATATGAGAAAAGCTATTAAACTAATCATACCCTTTGACTTAGGAGTTCATAATTTGGGTAGAAAAAACCCCATTTCTACCAAAATATTTATAATAGCATTTTTATGATAGCAAAAGACTGGAAACTACCTAGTTTATCAGCTTACCAGTTGAACAGTTGAACAAATTGTAGTCTGTAAATATAATGGAATATTGTTAGGCCATAAGAAAAAAATGACTATGAGGAATTCAGAGAAACAAAAACATCTGGATATTTAACCTTTCTGGGCTGAATTATCTTCACCTGTAAAATGAGGAAGTTGGATCAGAATCCTTTTAGCTCTGCAATCCTATTATTGACTTTGGGATAACATTGAGGAAAAATCAGAAGTGTTCTTTGGGGAGGGAACCTACTTCCCAAGGTCACTCTTAGACAAGTCACTAATTTCTAGCTCATATTTATATGGTGCTTTGCATATGTCATTTCACTTGATCTTCCAAACAATCATGTGGCATAGGTGGTACAAGTATTGTTCTTTTCTTTGTACAGATGGAGAAATCTGTATGGACTGATATAGGATGAAATTAACAGAACCAGAAGAACTATATACACAATAACTACAATTATTTGTATGAAAAGAACATTTGAAAAAGCTGATCCCTAAATCGTTAGAATGACTAATCTTGGTATGGAAGAATTGTACTGGGGCCAACAAAACTTTTCTGAATACACTAGATAATGACTGATAGCATCAGCCATTAAAATAGAAATTCCCCTGACTCTAATGTATATATGGACATATTTGCTGTTTAATATTTTCTTAAGTGTAAGTTTCATTCTTCAGTTTCTACCGATTGTTTTTTCTTCTTAGTAGTTTGTTGCAATTTCACTGTTTTGTCTTATACCGTCGTATTACTTAGAAGATCCACCTCTGTTTCCAAAATTGTGGTAATGCTCATCTCAGCTCAGATGAAGCTTTTTTTTTTAATAGCATTATAGTTCCAAGGAAGATCAGGTTTCCCATCCTAAACTTGCATTAACACCACCTGTAGGCTCACTCTCCCTACTTGCACTGACACTGATATATTGGGTCCCCAGGAGGGTGGCTACTATTACTTTCACAGTATTAGAGGCATAATCTTGTAGATGGCTTTGTTCCTAATGCTATTGATTAAGAGCCCTCACTGGTGTTGTTCCCCTTAATAATCAGCCAGGAGACTCAGTTCCTTAGCCAAGGCATTTATTCAAATGATATAGAAAGAACAATACATTTAAAGCACTTCTCTCAAAACCTGGGGCCTGCTCTCCCACAAATAAAAAGCATGTCCTATAGATGGGGAAGAGTTGGCATAAACCCAAGGTACAATGGTGGTGAGGCACACAGGTAGGTAATACTCATGTCTAAGACAATTCACAACCTTGGAACTGCAGGACTTGATGTCTTTCTCTAAAGGGTCTTAAAGTTCATTGTGGGGCACATGAAGAATAGATGAGTCACTGCGTAGTTCAACTGTAGTGACTCCTCACAGGAAATGACATTTCTGTTGGATAGACAGCTCAACTAAGTTTGCTCCTCAAAGGAAGGGTCAGTCTGCCAGCAAGTCATTTGACTGAAGAGCTAAGACCGGCTGCTTCTGGGCTAGAAAGAGTAGATTTTTAAGCTAAGAGTCATGGCTGCTGCTGGGATGTATTGGGAGGCTGCTTTACCACTGGGCAGTTTGCCACCTTATTAGTCAGAGCAGGTCATTCTGCTGTTGGGCCACTGTTGTTGAGTTGGGTCTAGAAGTTTGTCTGGGACTATTGGATTCTTTTCAGAATGTGGCATCTCTGCTAGGTGGGTCAATCTACATAGCTCCTTAGGCTTACTTTTTGATGGATAGCTGAAGTTTTTCTTTTCTTTTCTCTTTTTCTTTCTTTCATTTTTCTTCCTTCCTTTTTTTTTTTTAAAGCCACATTCAGCTACCTGGCTTGGCTGGGTGGTTCTATACTTTCTTCATCCGGAGTATTACAATGGTCATTTCATTTGGAGTGTTACTATGCTTTTTCAGCTTGGGCAGTGACCCTTAAACTAGTATTAGCAGAAGCCTCTCTTCTTTGATTCTCTGAGAGCCTTAGTTCTGAGGTTCATTACTGCCAAGCAGGAGGAGGAGAGGCTGAGGGATTTGGCCCCTCTTTCAGGACCAGTTCCTTCAGCCAAGGACTTTACCTTCACTCATGGTGATTAGTACTGATTCAGTCAATTATACTTCCCAAATTCATTTTGAGGTCCCATACAAATGAGTGACTAGGGACAAGTATATGGATCGAGTCTGTATTTTTATGGTAAATTTGTTATTTTTGCTGGCCTTTTCATATATACTTGAGCTATTCAAGCCTCAAACCCCTTCCACAATGTGGAATATACTTCTTTTGTACCTGACAGGACTTTTATATTTCAATGTCTTTATCTTTTTTTCTCTCCTGATTTCAGCTTTGCTGAAAGTCTCACTGGGGCAACATTTTTACCATCCCATTCATTTGATCACTGCACTAGTATCTGGGGAAACCAAAAAACTGAAACATTATGCATGTATAAAAGAGGTGGAAAATTTTTTGTATAAAAAGGAAAACCTGATGAACCCTCTTTGGGGTTATACTGCAATACTTTTACTACCTACCCCCTCACTGGCTGATCTGGGACTGCAGGTCTCTGCATTGTCTAGATAACTGGTGGAGGACCATCTTTGGTGTGCGAACCCTCCTGAGATGCTTGGGTGTTGCCACCCAATCTCCCACTTATTGATCTGGGACTGGAGCCTCTGTATTATCCAGACAGTGGTTGGAGAAATATCCATTGCTGCTGCCACCCAGTTTGAGTTGTGGCAACATTTTCAGTGGTGAATTGAGGACTGTCATTTTTACTGCATCACTCCACCCCACCCCATTCATTTCCCTGCTAGTTCATCTGAGACCACAGTCCTCTGCAGTGTTCTGATTGTGGGGTAGAGATCCAACTCTTAAGACCTTTACTGCCTACAAAAAAAGTCCTTTATTAAACTTTAGAATGCAGAGTTCAGTGCATGTGACCTGTTTCTTCCCTGTATGTGGCAGTTAACTTATCACAAAATCATATTAGAGGGTAATTTCCACTAAATTTAAGAGAGAAATGAACAGGAATATCAAACCAAGTTTTAAAATTTCAGTTTTTTGTGAACCCCCAAAGTAACCCCAATAAAGGAGTGAGGAACTAAAACCAGAACATATAATAACATACACTTCCTTCCTTTTGGCTTTGAAGCTTTAAAAGGTTACATGGGAACTCTAAACAGTACGACCACAATTTCTGTGTTTTTAAGCAAATTATGCCCATAGTTGAGGCTATGCAACAAAAATGAAGCAAAGACTGGGCTACTTTCCAGGTAATTTGAAAAATGTAGATAACCAAACCACACAATTCATTCCAGATAATGATGTGTGTGTGTGTGTGTGTGTGTGTGTGTGTGTGTGTGTGTGTGTGTGTGTGTGAATTTTGGCTGTTGATCACATTAACTGGGTAGTGATTAAATCTTCATTCCACTTTTGCTTTGTGGATACAGCTTCAGGGCAGTATTTAGAACAAAACAGGCACAACTAATATTCTAGAGGGAAATTTGAGAGAACTGTAATCCAAGGCAACAGAGTCAATTTCATACTTCAGGTGAAACTTCCAAAGATCTGGGCTTTAGTACTCCAAACACTAAGCTTTACATGAAAGCATGGGCATGATTTGAGATCTACATGATCAATAGCTTTTTAAAAATAAGTCCAATCTAAGCTGTAGATACTTATATAATGATGGAATCCTATCAAATTATTTGTGAGGCTGTGTGGAATAAAACAGAATACTAAATCAAGCCCTAATTCATAATAGCATTTGCTGATTCTGAGGCGCTTATACTAAAATGACATCATTATGTCTGGGTCATTGTTGGACACACTGTACATTCACCCTGACATAGTGACAACCACTACCACCACCACTGCTAGAGCAGCCAATTGTTAAATTTTTGGTTAAATTGAACTGCTTCCATTTGAATTGTCTTAAGAAGATTCTGAAGATCACCTGACAAGATAAAGTATTGGACACTGAGGTCCTTTTCTTAAGCTGAACTGCCCAACATTCAAATTCTATTGCAGAGAGTGCAACTCTGATGAGCTAACGATCTTGTTCTAATGCCAAATATAAATTTGCCTAAAAGATTATTTTATGGAGAATTTGCAAAAGGTAAGCACTCACACAGAGGTCAGAATAAGAAATAGAAGGACTCAAGGTCCCTCTGAAGAACTTTGGTATCTATTGTGAGACATGAGAGACACTGGCATAGGACCACTAGCATGGCACACCTGCATCAAAGAAGGCACTGTGCCCTTTGAGCAAAGCAGAATTGCAATAGCTCAAAAGAAATTTGAGACGTGTAAACTTAGAGACAACTCTACCCCAAATGTTCATATGGGGTATTAGTGCCCAACATGTGACAAAACTAATCATAAAATGTTGACTTACGTCATAAAGTATTGACTTAAAAGAGGAAGAGGAAAAAATCTTTTTAGAAAAAGCAATAATGTCTTCCAGGAGTGTTTATCCAATAAAGTGGAAGACTTGGTATTTTCTCTGATCCTCATGACCTCTTAAACTTTTCCAAAAGAGGAATTATGCACAAGAGGTAAAGAAGCTATCTCCAAAGTTTAGGACACAAATAATCCAAATGAGGTAGCAGTTTAATGAACTAATAGAAAAGGTGAACAATTTCTGGCCCCTGACATACTGAGTAAGCTTTCCCTCCATTGTCCATCATGCTATAGTAGCAGGTCTGTGCAAGCTGACCCATGGAGTTTCAGTGGAACTCAATTCTAGCCACTTCTCCTCCTTCCAGTGCTGCACAATTCCAAAAGGCTGAAGTTTGCTCAGGCTGTGATAGCAGTATAACAGAATTCTGTTCTGTGGCAGTTTTTAGTCACAGAACTAAGAAAGAGAGGAAATTGGGGCAGGACATGTGTATGAATTTGTGGCACTCCACTGAATCTGAGGGAAAGAGACCAGCATCCAGCTAGGGCCATTTCTGTGCCCCCAGAAGTCACTTAAAGCAGACACTGAGGCCAGTGAACTATGACTTGCCCAGTATGGGAGGAAGTTCAGGAAGCTCTGAGATCCAGCCCTCAGAGAAACCACACTCAAAAAGGAAAGGAGCAATAAAGTGAGTGATAGGAGACCATAAAAGAAGATAAAGACTGAAATTACCAAAGATATCAGGAGTAAGAAAACTCAATTAAAGACCCTAAACATAAGCAAATAAATCAATAGTGAAGAAACTAATAACAGAAGAGAATATATCCTCCAGATCTGGCAAAAGAGCCCAGAAATCTGTAAATAAATATTGCAAGACAAAGGAAAATTACTTAATACCTGATGAGATAGAGGACCCTGTAGATTCCCAAGAGAGCAAGGAAACACAGTAGGGTATTCCTGAGTGGTTTAAAACAGAAATAGGAGTTGTGAAAGAAGAATTTATGTCCTGCACAGCAGAAATAATTGGCAGATTAGAAAAACTAGAATCCACTGTGTCAAGTCTCACCAAAGAAACAAAAGAGAGAACAACTGATTGGGAACAAGAATACACAGAGTGAAAGATAATCTGGAAGAAGAGAAGCAAAAAGCCATGACACTAAAAGAAAACATTATTTCCATATAAGCAAAACATAGTGATCTGAAAGATCATAGTTGCATAGAGACATCTTAAGGATTATAGTATTCCCAGAAGAACATGACAAGTCAAAAAACCTGAACACCATAATGCAAATTTAGAAAACAAAGTGTCAATCAAAAGTTCACAGATTGCTCTGTAAACTACAAGACACAATGGTTACATTTAATAATTCCGCTGATAAATAACAAATTCTGTAAGTGATCAGGAGAAAGACTGGCAAATATAAAAGAAAGGAAATTAAAATAACACAGACCCTTTTTGTACACACCAGATATTATAGCAGGTAATGGAATAATGTGGTCTGAAAAACAAAGGAGCTGGAGATGCAACCCAAAGTGACCTAGTCTGAAAATCTGAGAATTATTGTTAATGAAAAAAAGATGGACATTCAACAAAAAATTCTCAGAAAGAAAACCAGACCTGAAGTGATTGTTTGCTTCTCAAACACCTCAGACCACAGAAATACAAGAACGATAAACAAATACAGCAACCAAGGGCAACAATAACAACAGAAAGACCATTAAGAGATTTCTTTCTAAATGCACAAGACAAGGGTGAAAGCAGAAGTCAAGTAGAAGTAATGATGGAGAAACAGACCTGAAATATCATGGAATAATACTCACAACATGCCACTGACAGGTGAATCAATTTTTTTTTGGAACCAAGTTACAAAATAAGAGAGTGCACAGAAAGGAGAAGAGGAAGAATATAAATGGGAATATGTCATGTATCCTAATCAAATCAAATGATAGCAATGAAAGGAAAATAGATTCTGTAGTCTTTCCTGGAAAGAAGAGAGCCCAAAGGAGAATGGGCAAAAAGGCAAAGGGAAGAATTAAAAAAGGGGGAAAGAAAAAAAGAGAAATCGTGTTTCGTTGTTGAGAGGAGGGATACCACTGATGAATGCTCCCATGGGAAAGGAAAGATATTCTATAAAGACTGAAGGGGACTTTATAATGGGTATAGTTTGCAGGTATTTGATGCTTAGAGAGACCACTCATCCCACCTAAGGAAAAGGGGAATCAGAGCTCCTGGGGGCAACTAATGCCCAGAAGAGTGCGAAAGCATGGACCCAGAGAAGAGCTTTCACGGCAAATGGGAAAAAAATGACCATGGAGAGGGAAAAAAATCAGTAATGAACTGCAAAATTAGAGATGAAGGAAAATTCCTACTATGGGGCAACATCTTTTCTGTCATTTACAGGAATTGCTATGTCTATATGTGAAGCACAACAGAAGGAAGGGGGCCAGGGGGCAAGCTCTATAAAGTAATAACCTAGAAACTATTTAGAAAAAGGGACCCAGAATAAGTACCTTAAAACCATATATTACAAAAATAGAAAAAGAGAGGATGATCTGAACATGCATATTAAAAATAAGAAAGTGAACAAATAAACCAAAAATAAGCATGAAAGAGAAGATATTTAAAAATTAGGGTAGAAATAAGTTAACTGGAAATTAAAAAAACCTAGAAATGATAAATTAAACTAAAAGCTGATTCTTTGAAAAGACTAATAAAATTGATAAACCTTTAGTCAATCTGATTAAAAAGAAGAGGATGGAAAAAATCAAATCAACAAAATAACAAACAAACAAAATGAAATTTCAGTGAAAAAATGGAAAGGCTAGATGGTGCATGAATGTAATTCCAACTACAGGGAGAGGTTGATCTCTTGAGTTCCTGAGTTCTGAACTTTATTAGGTTGAGCCAATCAGAAGTCTGCACTAATTTTGGAATCAATATGGTGAGCCTATGGGAATGAGGGGTGAAGTGGGGCAGGGACCAGACTGCCTGGTAAATGGAGAATGGGCCCAGGTCATAAATGGAGTAGGTTAAAACTCCTATGCCAATAAATGGTAGAATCTAGTTTGTGAAGATCACCTACATTTCCAGCCTGGGTGAGATGAACAGATCCTGTCCTATTTTTTTCTTAATTAAAAAGAAGCAACACTAGATATATAAATTAAGGAAAACATAAACCTAATTCTAATATCTTTAAATATAAATGGATTAAATAATCTGATAAAACTAAAGAGAGTTGCTAAGATAATAAAACCTCAAAATCTGGTGCTTACAACCAAATATCTAAAGAGCAAAGAGTTAAAATTAGAGGCTAGAACAAAATTTTGCCATGCTTCATGTAAATCCAAAAAAGCAGGAGTTGCATGCTATTAGATAAAGCAAATATTAAAATTCATAATATCAATGAGAAAAAAGGAAAATAATCATTCACCATTAAACAACAGAGCAATATCAATATGAAATTTATATGGACCAAATAACATAGCATTTAAATTCATAAAATAAAAATTAACTTACT
This sequence comes from Phascolarctos cinereus, assembly GCF_003287225.1. Lineage (NCBI taxonomy): Eukaryota > Metazoa > Chordata > Mammalia > Diprotodontia > Phascolarctidae > Phascolarctos > Phascolarctos cinereus. The sequence goes on from NW_027555847.1 coordinate 251,735,573, forward strand.
TGCAAAAAGACAGTTACAAAAAGACAAAGATATATTAATGATAGGAGAATTTAATGTCCCTCTGTCAGAGTTTGAAAATTTTAACAAAAGATAAACAAAAGTAAAAACTTAAAAAACAACTGTGGGAGAATTTAAGGTTAAAATATTTGTAGTGCTTTCTGAATGAGACCATTTAAAATTATACATATTTCTCAGTACTACATGGTACTTTTCTGAAAAAAAAAAGGCCATATATTAGGGCAGAAAGATATTGCAAATAAATATAAAACAGCTGAAATTCTAGATGTAGCCTTTATAGACCATAACAATAATAGTAACTAATTCAGGAGTCACAACTAGCTGCATCCATATAGATGCATAGCTAAATATATGTAAGTACATTTAAATAGGCTGTTATGTAGACATATCTAAGTATATACATAATATTCTGGAGATCCGTAGACCACTTCATGTTATGCATGTCCTTATGTTCATGTTGTCTTCTCCACTATATAATATAATATAAACTCCTTGAGGGCAGGGACTGTCTAACTTTTGTCTTTGTATCCCAGCACATCATCATCATCATCACAATGCTAATATTAAGCATTAAATAGAGCATTAAGATTTTAAAAAGTATTTTATAAATATTATTTCATTTTATCCTCACAACTACCCTGAGAAGTAGGCACTATCATTATACCCATTTTACAGATGAGGAAACTGCAGTAGTCATAGATTTAGTGACTTCCTGGGGCCACACAGTTAGCCAAAGTTGAATTTAACCCTTAATGACTTCATATCCAGTGCTCTATTCACTGCACCATCTAGCTATCTGTAGTATAATTCCTGGCACATATTAGGTGCTTAATCAATACCTGTTGTTGCTGTGGTTGTTGTTTTAACCTTATTCCTCCCTCTTCCCCTCCCCTACTTAGCAAGAAGATTTTCTCTGTCAGATGGTCTTCCTTTTGTCTCCTTGGGGTGGAGGAGAGGGGGCAAAGAGTCCAGTCCCTATGAGCATGCACAGGCTGCTATTGGTATGATTCCCAATGTGGAATAAGTTGGGGAGCCTGCTGAGGGAGATTTGTGATGACGTGTAGTTGAAGTGCTTTGGAGAGACCTTGGGATGTCTAGAGAGAGCCTTTAACTGATTCTGATCTGCCTCTTTGGCTGCAGTTGGGGAGTGCGGATTCTTCCTCTTTTCCCTTCCTGCTTTCTTCTTGTCCTGTCTCCTCTAAAACCTGGCATCTTTGCTATATTTTCTTCCCTTCTTCCTCCCTCCGCATTCTCTGTCAGTTTGATTTGGAACTTACCAGACTTCTGGCATTCACTAAGAAAAACTGGTTCTGGGTTCCGTTCCTTTTCTGATTTTGCTTTACATTACAGTCCTCCCACATAGCTAAACATCTACACAAAAATTGATGTCAAGCATATTCTCGAGAGAGGGCCTACAAGTATTCCCTTCCCTTCCCTGCCTTCCCTTTCCCCCCTCTCTCTTCCTTCTCTTTCCTTTCCCTTTCTTTTTCTTTTCTTTCCTCCTTAAACTTAGTACCTTTGCATCTTTATGTCTTTGTGTTTTTGTTTTTTTAAAAAAGGTTTAGATTGTGAAGAAAGCCCCAGGGGCTTTTTACTGGGAAATTTTCAATTCTGCCAAGAGTCACTTTCTGCTACTGGCAAAATTATTCAATAAAAGGAGTAGCTTTAAGAAGTTACCAAGTGGATACCATTCCAAATACTTCATATTGTGTGTATATGTGTGTGTATAAAATTCAGAGTGAATGTCTATTTCATACAGTTTCAATTGATTCTAGTAAAGGTTTTGTTCTAAGAGTTATAATAACTAGCAATAACTAGGAATATTTTCACCTGGGGCAGAAAGAGTTGGAAAGGTGGCAGTAGGAAATGGCCATGCAGAGGACAGTTGTGCTGGGAGAAAGAATGGTTGTACTTTTGTTGCTAATGGAGTTGAAGGTGGGGGCAAATGGACCTGTGAGAAGGATGCTGTGATTACACCATACAGTGGTGTGGGCTGGCAGAGGATCATGATAAGGCAAATAACAAGGATGGCAGTCACTAATGGGAAAGTTCAAGGGTATTTGGAAGCTCAAATGAGATAATGGATTGTAAACATTTTGCAAACCTTAAACCACTTATATAAATGATAGTAGTATTATTATTGTTGTTGTTTAGTCATTTTCAGTCATGTCTGATTCTTCATGACCCTATTTTGAGTTTTCTTGGCAAAGATACTGAGTGGTTTGCCATTTCCTTCTCCAGCTCATTTTCCAGATGAGGAAACTGAGGCAAACAAGGTTAAGTGACTTGCCCAGGGTTACACAGCTAGTAAAAGTCTGAGGACAAATTTGAACTAAAGAAGATGAGTTTTCTTGACTCTAGGCTCCACACTCCATCCACTGTGCCACCTACCGCCCTTATTGTTATTTTTATTATTAGTCTATAGGCAAGAGGCCTCCAACCTAGTGATAACTTAATTCCCTGAACATTCTACTGCACTCCTGCTGACCTTAAGTAATGTTTATAGAACAATACAAGTTTAGCAAATGGACTCTCCAGAAAAAAAGTGTGTGTACACATATTTAAGTTTAATCGGCATTATTAATACTTTCTTAAGTCTAGACAATCAACAAAATAATTAATCAAGCTCTGATTTAAAGTGATTGATTTCTAGGGTATAAATTAAATAACCAGCTCTCACAAGCTGGTTAGAGCCAGATCCAACATACCCTTGGTGGGTTCCTATCTTGGGAAAAAATGGTCTTTTCTCTACTCTTTCCCCAGACAAAACTTACCCCCAAAATGTCAGTTCCTAGGGCCAAGACCCATCACCATAAGGTAATTAGAGCTCTGTGAGTGGGTTATTCACTTGGACATTAGAGAGAAAAGAAAAAAACAAAATCACCAGCTAGTGAATTCTCTTCCCAGCACAGTGCCTTCAAGTAGAAGGTGCTTAGTAGGTGTGTATTCAAATATGGGTATAGGGACTGGACCTGTGATTTCATTGCAATAGAAAACTCCAAGGTGAGAAAGCTCTCTACAAATGCAGGTTGGCACCTTCTCTGCAATTTATAGCCTTAAATTGCCTGGAGCCTTGAGAGAATTTGAGTGTCTTATTCAGAGATACACAACGTCAGAGGTAGGATTTGACTGTAGGTCTGACTGGGTGAACTATCTTCTCCCTGCTATATTTTTTTGCATAGGAAAACACAAAGATAAATACACATAAGCTGGAATAAAATCTTTTTTTTTTTTAGTGTGCTTATAGAGCACATAGATGTGAAGATAGATATATTTGAGTATAAAAACAGAAAAAATGGATATCCAATGAAAGGGTAAAAATTAGACATATTTTCAGGGAGATTTTTTTTTTCTTGAGCACACATGTACAGATACACAGAATTATTTCTTGGAGAGGTTATGGGCAGGCCATTTCTTGTAAATGCAATTATCTGGGATTATGCTTTCATTCCTGGAACTGTCAGTGAGGTTTTGAAACTTTCTAGGGACTGGAAATTTTTGATCTCTGTGTATTTTAGAGTTTTGGATTTTAGACCAGGAAATCAACCTTAGAAATCCTCCAGTTGACCTCCGTATTTTACAAATGGGAAAACAGAGACCCAGAAAGGATAAGTGACTTGTCTGAGGTTACAAAGATAGTTATTGGTGAAGTTATTGGTGGGCTTCTTTCTCCAAATCCAGCATTCTTCAAAACAAACTTAGAGTTACCAGGCTCAAGTTCGACACAGCATGACAAGGAGAGTCATATTTCTTACTACCAAACTTGAGGTTCTCCTATGGTCACAGTGGACTCAGTTTACTTGAAAGAAAAGTAAACAACGATTAGGTTTGAGAAGAGGCCAAGTGGGAAGGAAATTGGCAAAGGTGTGTGCCTGTGGTTTCTAGTAGCAGCCATCAAATCTGACTTCCGTCCGCAAGGTGGCAGTCAATGCCTTTCTAAGGAACCATTTCTCTCCCTGAAAGACCCCAGTTTGATTTCATCCCTGTGTTGTAGGGACCAATGCTATAGAAATCAGTGCAAACAAATTTAAAGTCTGGGCCAACGCTGCTCATTAGCATCTTCCTCCCACAAAGCTCTTCTTTAATCCATAAGTGGTGCAATGCAAACACAGTACAGAAGTACCAACTTCCTCACTGACAACTTGAAGTCACTTGGCTTCTCTGAAGTCCTGCTGTCCACCAGCAAAGAGACCCTTGAGCCCAAAACCGCAGGACTTATTTTCTCTACACCACAGGTTTGTGGTTTTATTGATGGGAGCCAATCCACAAGCCATCCTGTTGGCGTTTAGCCTTGGAAACTAGCACTTCATGATTTAAGAGCTTAATGGACAAGGAGAAATCTAGAAGGGCTAGGCTAGAAGTATATTTTTGCAGGATGACACTGTGGCTATCACATCCAGAGGATTTTCATGTTTGATTAAAAATAAGATTTGCTTGTCCAAAGGTAAGAAGCAGGATGTAACATTTGCCTCCTTGCTTTTGGTAGGATCATTGATTTAGAGCTGGCAGGGATCATTGTTGTTCAGTCCTTTCTCAGCTGTGTCTGACTCTTTGTGACCCCATTTGGGGTTTTCTTGGCAAAGATACTAAAGTGGTTTGCCATTTCTTTCTCTAGCTCATTTTACAGAGGAGGAAACTGAGGCAAACAGGGTTAAGTGATTTGTCCAGGGTCATATAACTAAGAAGTATCTAAAGCCAGATTTGAACTCAGGTCCTCCTGAATCCAGTCATGGTGCTCTATCCACTGCGCCACCTAACTGCCTGGAAGGGACCACAGAGGCCATCTAATCTAAGGTCCTCATTTTATAGATAAGGATTTGAGACTGAGAGTTCACATAGCTGGGAAGTAGCAGAGGTGAGATTTGAACTCTAAATTTAGCTATCTTTTCATGGTACCACATTGCTTTGCCTTAAAATCCAACTTAGGTAAACTTGGGGGAAAAAGTAAGCTGAGCGAAGATAGCCATCTTGGAATCATAAAAATGATTGTGTTACTGTAGAAGGAAGCAGCCACTTGCTTTCCATTTCTCCTATTGTCAACAGCTCTCAGATCTGTCTTCTCTCACCCACACTGCCTTCATCCTCATTACTCCTTCCCAGGTATTACAATTTCCTAATTATTCTCTTTGCCTCCATTTTCTTCCCTTTTTGACCCATTCTCCACATTGAGCTGCCAAATTACTTGCATGTAAGAGCACAAATTTGATGCTTCTGGGTTCAAAAATCTTTAGTATCTACTTATTGCTTACATTTAAAGTTAAATGTCCACCTATTTCCTGGCATTTTAAGGTCCTCCACAATTTGACACTAACCTACCATCCCAGCCTGAGTTTATACTACTGCTCCTCTCCCGCTGTGTGTTCCAGCCAAACTAGGCTAGTAGCTTTCACCTGAATTCAGCATGCTCTTTTCTGTCTCTGTGCAACGACACAGTTTATCTGTCCCCCCCATGCCTAGAATGTACCCCTTCTTCACCTCTGCCTCTCAGAATCCTCATTTCAAAATCACAGACTTGATCAGAATGGAGGCTAGCTTTTAGGGTAAGAAGGTTCTAGAAAGGAAGCTTTGCTTTCAAAGTACAAAGTCCTAGAATCATCCTAAGTGATATTTTCTGAAATCTTTACTTTTCTTTGGAAACCTTTAGTTTACTTTGGGTTCTTTTTATTCATAAGTCTAATATCATTCTAGAAAGATGTGTTCTAACAGATAGAATTGGCTTGTTTTGAAGGACAACAGGTGGGAGGGGCACCAGTTCTGGAATAATGAAAAGATTCTGTGTAGTAAGAAACCCAACCCCAGGGATTGGTCCGGAACATGACCCGCTCTGCTCTGGCTTCTGAATTCTGACACACAGGATTTTTATTGCACAGATGGTTTACATGGTAATGCTGGTCAATAGACTCCTGCTGCCATAAAAATTTAATGACTGTCTCTTGGCAATAAGTCTCTGAGTGACCCTGAAGGAAAGCCTGAGCTCGTGAAGGATTTCTCCAGATGTGGAGAAATTTGCCCCTGAGTGGTAGCCATAAGGGAAATGGGAGAAAATAAGCAAGGAGTGAGGAGATTGCTGGTGTCCTTAGTTACACAGCTTTGCCTTCAACACTTCAACCATAAGAGAAACCTTTAGTTGTGACAAATCAGTCAATGGTCAATGTTGATGTAATAAGTCTTTATTTGTCTCTTTTCTGTATCTCCATCCCCTACCCCCCAATCTAGTTTTAAAACTTTTCTTGGGCATTATAGGAACTAATTCTGAAGAGTGCTCTTCTCAAAGTCGGGGACCTGGGTTTGTTCCCTCTCCATAGCTCTTTTCTCAGTTACCAAGACTAGCTCCCTTGGGTGACTGGCTGCCTCTTGTGTCTGTGTTTCTCTTCTCTCTGGATAAGGTGTCTCCTAATGGTTCAGAAGATCTTCTCTGAAACTTCATAGCTGATTGGGAAAAGGAGGATAGAGAATTTCTCTTCTTTTCCCCATGCAGGAGTTTCACTCCATGATTCTTCTGAGCCTTCACTTCTTTGAGTTCCTTTGGGCTGAGCTCTTTTTTTTTTTAATATAAATTTATTTATTTTTAGTTTTCAACATTCACTTCCACAAGTTTTTGAGTTCCAAATTTTCACCCCATCTCACCCCTCCCCCCATCCCAAGATGGCATGCATTCTGAATACTCCTTCCCCTAGTCTGTCCTCTCTTCTATCTCTTCCCCCCTCCTTCTCTTATCTCCTTCCCCTTCTATTTTCCTGTAGGGCAGGATAGACTTCTGTACCCCATTTCCTATATTTCTTATTTCCCAGTAGCATGTGAAAACATTTTTTTAAACATATGTTTTTAAAACTTTAGGTTTCAGATTTTCTCTCTTCCTCCTTCCCCACCCACCCTCATTTAAAAAGCAAGCAACTCCATATAGGTTGTATGTGTGCAGTTATGCAAAACATGTCCATAGTGGACATGTTGCAAAAAACTAACTCTATTTCCCTTAATCCTATCTTGCCCTCCCATTTATTCCATTCTTTCTTTTGACCCTGTTCCTCCTCAGAAGTATTTACTTCTGACTACACCCTTTCCCAATCTGCCCTCCTCTCTATCATCCCCCTACTCTCTTGTCCCCTTCTCTCCCTATTTTCCTGTAGGGGTAGACAGATTTCCATACCCAATTGAATGTGTATGTTATTCCCTCCTTAAGCCAAATCCTATGAGAATAAGATTCCCTCATTCCCCCTTACCTTCCCCCATTTCTCCTCCACTGTAAGAGCCTTTTCTTTTGTTTTTTTTTTGTGAGATAATTTACCCCATTCTACCTCTCTCTTTCTTCTTCTCCGAGTATAATCCTCTCTCATCCCTTAATTTTATTCTCCAGATATGACCCCTTAATCTTCAACCCACCCTGTGCCCTCTATCAATCTATCTATATATACATACATATAATTTTTTCCCTCCAACTACCCTACTACAGACAAAGATCTCATGAGTTATAAATATCATCTTTTCATGCAGGAATGTAAACAGTTCAATCTTAATAAGTCTCTTATGATTTCTCTTTCCTGTTTACCTCTTCATGTTCCACTGGAGTCCTGTATTTGAAAGTCAAATTTTCTATTCAGCTCTGGTCTTTCATCAGGAATGCTTGAAAGTCCTCTATTTCACTGAATGACCATTTTTTCCCCTGAAGGATTATACTCAGTTTTGCTGGGTAGGTGATTCTTGGTTGTAATCCTATCTCCTTTGCCCTCCAGAATATTATATTCCATGCCCTGCAGTCCTTTAATGTAGAAGCTGCTAAATCTTGTGTTATCCTGATTGTGTTTCCACAGTACTTGAATTGTTTCCTTCTGGCAGCTTGTAATATTTTCTCCTTGACCTGGGAACTCTGGAATTTGGCTAGAATATTCCTAGGAGTATTCCTTTGGGGATCTCTTTCAGGAGGAGATGTGTGGATTCTTTCAATTTCTATTTTGCCCTCTGGTTCTACTATATCAGTGCAGTTTTCCTTGAAAATTTCTTGAAAGATGATGTCTAGGCTCTTTTTGATCATGGCTTTCAGATAGTCCAATAATTTTTAAATTCTCTCTCCTGGATCTATTTTCCAGGTCAGTTGTTTTTCCAATGAGATATTTCACATTGTTTTCTAATTTTTCATTCTTTTGGATTTGTTTTACAGTGTCTTGATTTCTCATAAAGTCACTAGCTTCCAATTGCTCTATTCTAATTTTTAAGGAAGTATTTTCTTCAGTAAGCTTTTGGACTTCCTTTTCCATTTGGCCAATTTTTCTTTTTAGGGCATTTTTCTCCTCATTGGCTTTTTGGACCTCTTTTGCCATTTGGGTTAGGCTATTTTTTAAGGTGTTATTTTCTTCAGTTTTTTTTGGGTCTCCTTTAGCAAGCTGTTGACTTGTTTTTCATGATTTTCTTGCATCACTCTCATTTCTCTTCCCAGTTTTTCCTCTGTTTCCCTTACTTGCTTCTCAAAATCCCTTTTGAGCTCTTCCAAGGCCTGGGACTGATTCATATTTTTCTTGGAGGCTTTGGATGTAGGAGCTTTGACTTTGTTGTCTTCTTCTGGTTGTATATTTTGATCTTCTTTGTCACCAAAGTAAGATAATATAGTCTGACTCTTTTTGAGCTACTTGCTCATGATCCCGGCCAATTACTTGAATTTTAAACTCTTTGTTAAGGTAAGAGTCTGCTTCCAATGTGGAGAATGTACTGTCCCAAGCTTCAGGGGTTTGTATAGCTGTTTTCAGAGATACTTGTAGGGACCTGTAAATTTTCAGTTCTTCCAAGGTGGTATGATAAGGGGTGAGGTGTTTACTCCTTTCCTGGCCTGTGACCACAAGTATTCCTTTCTGTCCTATAACTGTGAGAAAGGTTTTCTCTCCATAGATACTACAAGCTCCACCATGCCAGCATTCCTCCTCACCCCAGCACCGCCATCCAGAACTGTGACCCAGATCCAAACATGGGCAAAGCAAGAGATTCCTGCCTGAGCACTGACAAAGAGATCCCTGCAATCCCTTTGTGATCAGCCACTAGATTCCCCCTCAGTCTTGGGCCAGAAGCTCAGGAAGCAGCTGCCCCCCCCCCCCCAGGGCCACGCTCTTGGGGAATGGAGCTGAGAACCCCGCCTTCCTCTCTCAGCACCGACAGAAACAGACTTTTCCCACTGACCTTCTAAGTTGTCTTTGGCATTTGTGGATTGAGGAGTCTGGAAACCTCCACAGCTGCCTGCGATTCAGTCCTCTGAGGCCTGCTCCAGGTTTGCTGCGGCCTGTGCACCCACGCTGTGCTGCGCTGCGCTCCCAGGCCGGCACGATACACTTTATGGATCAATCATCCAGGTTGTCTTGGGCTGCAATTTTGTTTCACTCTGTCTTTTTGTGGGTTCTGCTGCTTCAGAATTTGTTTAGAGCCATTTTTTATGAGTATTTGGAGGGGTTTGGGGGAGAGCTCAATCAAGTCACTGCTTTTACTCTGCCATCTTGGCTCCGCCCCTCTGGGCTGAGCTCTTTAAAACCCCCAGAGGCATGGCTATTTTATGTTCTCAGTCAATCATTTTATTCCCTTCTTGACTCAATAGGAGAGGTGTTGTACTTTCATAAAGGAACAAGGTTGTAGATGTATCTTGTTTACATATTACAACTCCATCATATATGACTACATTCTGTGACTGCCTCAGTTAAGGGGCTGAGGAAGAGACTCACATCTCCCCTCCCTTACACTAGAAAAGACAGAACACTTATTATAGATCTGACTGTTGTTAACCCTTATATTAGAATACTATGTCAGGGATTCTTAACCTGAAACTCACTCACTTCCAAAGGACACATTGATGTATTTCAGAGAGACCATGAACTTGGATGGTAAAAAATAACATTTTGTTTTTATTCATCTTTAACTGAAATTTAGCATTGCTTCAAATCATTTAATTATTAAATGTTTAAATATTAATAATTTAATTTATTTAAAAAATATTCTGACGTGTCCATAGGCTTAACCAATCTGAAAAAGGGCAGATACAAAAAAGGCTAAGAATCTGTGTCTTACATAAACAACACTGGTGTTTCTTAAGTCTTTCTCTTTACATTGGCAGTCTCTAAGATCAGAGTGAAAGTTATTTTAGATGCTGCAATTAACTCAACACAGTGACATATTGTTCTCATGCTTGCTTCCTTCCACAAAACCAATTCCCAAATGCTGCCTAGTTGTATACTTAGAGACTTACTTGAATTCTTTTCTGTCTGGAATCTAGAAACCTTTTCTGAAGAACAGGCCACACCTATTTTTTACTCTGGAAATCTTGCAGTGATTTAAATTTAATAACATCCTGACCTGAACCAAGTGGTCAGAAAGTCATCTCAGCCTGTCCAAAGACAATGTGTTTTTTTCCCTTGTAATGTTAATTTTTTTTTAAACACTCATCACAGGCGGGAGATGGATGGGTGCTCAACACCAGTTTTGTTGACTTCAAAATTCTGCTTAGAGTTGGCTCTCATAGAAAATAAAACCCATGACATCATTGAATGCTATTGCTAAGAAAAAGGCACAGATTCTTTAAATTTATGTTGTTAGGTTAAAAAATAAGAGAAAATAAAAATGGAATAATGTTACTGAAAAGCACAGAAATAAAGAAATGAAGAGCTAGACATTCTTACATGTGTCAAGAGTGAACTTCTATGATGGAGAAAACTATTTCTTGGAAAAAATGCCACCAAAATACTTGCAGTGAAAAAACACTTAATTCATACTTTAAAGTTTATTTTTGCCAACCTAAGGCTAAATGGGGGCTAAATTTTCTTTCAAATATGTGGACCTAGGGCCTAATGTTCCCACCTCGGGGAACATTCAAGGGTATGACTGTAGGGTCCTATTGATATCACTACGAGAGAAGAAAGCCAGATGAGACGTAGTTCAGAAGCCAAATCAATTTGGCACCTTATACTAAGTGCCTAATATCTTTAGAGTACTCTGTTGTTTTCCTTCAGGCATGGTCACTAGGACTTTTACTTCTGGAGTGGGCTAAATGGTGAGGACTAGGAGTCAGTCATACCTAGGGGATGGAGGAAAGGAAACAGGGAAGGAGAGAGGGCTGGAAAAAGCTATAGATCCACTCCAAACTTGGGGGCTGATAGAGGTAATAACAAGTTTTTTCTAACATCAATACCTCCAAACCTAGACTCTGCTACACCTGAAACTACTATTAATACTATTCTGAATCACCTTTGAATCTTTCCTTTTTTTCACCTTATACCACTGCCAGAAGTTGTCTACCTTATAAATAATTTTGTTTGTGCCACTTTCTCTGCCCCAGAGACTCTACCACTGACTGCTGAATAAAATCCAAATTCCATAGCCTCGCATTCAAAGGTCTCCACGATCTTCTTCCAACTTACTTTTACAACCTTATTTAGCATGACGATCTGTCATAAACTCTATAGTCTTATTGAATTTTGTATTTGCTATGGTTTATATTTCTCAGAGTTTTAGGGAACTGGCACATCTTTTCCCATAGGTTTTGATAATTTAGGTTATATTTTCTCCCTTAAAAATGATTATGGTCTTTTACTATTGCTTCATTATGGAGTGTATATTAATCTTGTAGTTATGTTTGTATCTTTTATAGATCCCTTGTGTTAGATTTTCATCTGATACACAACCTACAAATGTTTTTCCCCAATCTCTTTCTTTTCTCTTCTTTTTGCTATTGTATAAACTCAGTATATATCAAAACATTGATTTAATTTTTAATAATTCCTTCCAATTATATTTATTAAAATGTTTTTCCTCTCCATAGTTGGTAGAATATATCCTTTATGTTTTCTAAATTAAAAAAAAGCAATTTTAGGCCATTTACATCTAGCTTTACAATCATAACATTTGACTTTTTATCAATAATTTCATTGGAAGCCAATATTTTCTTATTCTCATTATGTTATTAATTCAAACAATAAAACCATTGTAAACAGTTTCACTAGATTCTTATATCAATAACTAACTTTAATTAGATAATGATGATGATGATGATAATTATAATTAAGAATTTTTGTGGGTTTGAATTTTACTTTCTTTCAGTTGGTGAGCTTCCTCCCCTTTTTGCAAACAGTAAGAAGCTATGTCTCTAGAATAATCACTTTACCTCTAACAGCTTTCTTTTTGTTACAGATTAAAGGCATATTATACTTTCATTTTATGTTTTGAGGTACATATTTCATCAGCTCTTGTGGGTAATTTAAATGTAATGTGACATTAGATCATTGTTTGTTAATAATAGTTTGGCATTTACATATATTTACATCTATTCCTTTAATATTGTATTTGTAAGCAATTATTTTTAAAGAAGTCATTATAATAGAGATAGATAACCCACGTCTTTCCATAGTTATATTTAGTATTTAAACATTTTCTTTTCTAAGGTACACATTAATGAAGAAATCTAAAGAAATGGAGTAGCTTATGTAAGAAATTAATAGAAATAAATAACTAATAACTAAATTTAAAAGAAGTAGACTTCCCTCTTTATCAGAGATTAGAACTTAATTTTATTAGCTTGCTGCTGCCATCCCCTTTTGCATTTTCTATTCTCTTCCCACCTTCCTTTGTGTTCTGTTTTTCTCTGAAAAGTCTTCTGAAACATTTAATAATTTAGCCAATATGATATTCTGATGGTTAATACATTGTTAACAACTGGTTTATCTTGATTTTAAAAGTGCAGTTGTTTTAAATACTTACCTTTTCCTTTGAGAAAATCGACTATTGCACTAATTCCCTAAAGTGTTTTTGTTTTCCCCTAGTAGATTTTAAGCTCCCTATAGCACTTTCCTCATAACAACTCTATGAAATAAATATGTATTATTATTCTTACTTTAAAGATGAGGAGACTGAGTCTTTGTGAGATGATTTGATTTGCCCCCAAGGTCACAAGGCTGGCCAAGTGTCAGAGCCTGAATCTCAGATTATGATGAGAACCAGGCAACTGGGCAGAGGGAGGTATTGTTTCACTCTGGTCTTGGCAAATGGTAGGGTTGAATAGTAGGTAAATAGTAGGCTTAATAAATACTTGCTGATTGGTTGATAGATGTAGGGCTTTAGAGAACCTGGAAGTCATCTAATCTATTTAGGGATATGAAGATGAGGAAACGGAGGTGTAAGGAGGTTAGTCGTATGACTTACCCAAGGTCACATAGGTTGCAAGTAGCAGAGTTGGGATCTGTTTCACTATGGTGAAAAGATCTACCCTGCTTGGCATTTCGTATCCCAGGGTCCCAGTATTCTTTCCACTGTGCCCAGTTGCCTCTTCAGATACAAGAAATTCATTGAAACAGCCATGTTAATGAAGGAAGCCTCATATCCATTAGCATTCTCCATGTCAATTGCTAACTTTGGGTCTGTGCCTGTAAGGCAGATATCCTGCTCCCTACCTGTTGTTCTCACATCTTTGTGGGTACAGGTGTTTTGCTAAGCCCCTTTCTCTGATGCCAGCTCCACTGTTCCATATAAATTTGGCAAATAGAGAAGGAATAAGTATCACATGTTCATGTTGATTATGAAAAAGTATTCATTAAGTAGGAAGAAAGCATAATGTTTTCTTTGCATTAAAAAAATGTTTCTTTCAGTGACAAGTTTAGTGAGATTTGAGGCAACATAGAGCAGTGGTATCAAACTACAATAGAAATGGATGCCTATGGGAGGCATACTGACTTAGAAAACCACAAATGAACATTATCTGTGTCATATTGTATTTTTATTTCTTCCATTAAACCTTTCTCACTTACATTTTAATCTAGTTCAGCTGCCCTGGGGAGTTTTTGTGGGATGGTGTGGGCCTCAAATTTGATGCTTCTGATGTTGACTTCTGTTTATGTCCTTAAAGACATAGCCAAAGAAATAATTGTAGAAAGGATGATTTAAAGAAACAGATAGGCCAGGTACCCAGATCCAAATCTGATAACAGACTTAGAGCAAATGTTTGGGCCAGAATTTTCATGTAAATGGCTTCAAAATGAATCTAGGGAGGATGAGTGAATCCACATAGCACAAACATGTCCCAGAATCTCTAGGCTAACACTGTTATCTCCTATTTCATATCTCCCAATGAAATACCTTGGGACTCCTGGCTCCCAATGTTTTCACAAATGGTGCTTTGTTTAGGTCAAATGATCACCCTTCCTACGGTAGCTTTATTACAAGTATTAGGAAGCCATTTTTATTCTACTTTCCTGTGAGTTGCCATTGAGAAAGTTCTGGAGCCATATCTAATTCCATTTTCTCTGCTGATACTTTAGTACATGCTGACTGTACATATCTAGGTCACCTGTCAAAAACATTGTGTGGAAAAGATTGTTAAAAGGAAGCTAAATTGCAGGTAATTGAAAAACTAATTTAGATGGTGCTGTAAAATAGATAATGAAACATTCTTCCCATCAGCAGAGAGGCAGGGGATTATTAGGACATAAAGTCATATAAATATGCATCTTTAGATGTAGTTACTGTTTTGGGTATTTATGCTTAATCATTTTCCCCTTTATCATAGGGGAAGGTTCAATTTCTTTTTTTAAAATTATTTATATTTAACATCTATTTAAAAATTTCTGAGTTTCAAATTTTCTCTCCCTTCAGCCCCTCCCCCACCCACTGAAAAGGCAAGCAATATGATATCAGTTATATATGTGAAGCCATGCAAAATATATTTCCATATTAGGCTATTGTTTAAAAAAAACCTAAAACAAAAAAAGCAAGAAAAATAAAGAAAGTGAAAAAAGTATGCTTCAATCTGTACTCAGAGTTCATCAGTTCTCTCTCTGAAGACAAATAGCATTTTTCATCATGGGTTTTTTGGAATTGTCCAGGATCACTGTATTGCTCAGAGTAGTCAAGTCTTTCACAGTTAGTCATTGTTACAACACTGCTGTTAATATTGAGTACAGTGTTCTGGTTCTGCCTACTTCACTTTGCATCAGTTCATGTAAGTCTTCCCCAAGTTTTTCTGAAACAATCTGATTTGTCATTTCTTGTAGCACAATAGTATTTCATCACAACTATATACTACAATTTGTTCAGCCATTCCCCAATTGATGGGCATTCTCTCAATTTCAAATTCTTAGCCACCACAAAAGAGCTGCTAGAAGCATTTTTGTACAAATAGATCCTTTTCCCTTTTCTTTGATCTCTTTGGGATACAGACTTAGTAGTGGTATTGCTGGGTCAAAGTTATGCACAGTTTTGTAGCCCATTGGGCATAGTTCCAATTTGCTCTTCAGAATGATTGGACCAGTTCACAACCCCACCAGTTGTGTATTAATGTCCCTAATTTTCGACATCTCCCCTAGCACTCGTTGTTTTCCTTTTCTGTCATGTTAGCCAATCTGATAGGTGTAAGATGGTACCTCAGAGTTGTTTTAATTAGCATTTCTCTAAAATCAATAGTAATTTAGAGCATTTTTTCATGTGACTATTGATAGCTTTGATGTCTTCTTCTGAAAACTGTTCATATCCTTTGATCAATTGGGGATTGGCTCTTAATTTAATAAATGTTGGCTTAATTCCCTATATATTTAGGAAATGAGGCCTTTATCAAAGAAACTTGCTGTAAAATGTTTTCCCCTAGTTTCCTGCCTTCCTTTTAATTTTGGCTGCATTGGTTTTGTTTGTGCAAACCCTTTTGATTTCATGTAATCAAAATGATCCATTTTATTTCCCGTGATCCTTTCTATCTTTTGCTTGGTTATGACTTGAGAAGATTCTGTTTCAATGGACATTTGGGAGGAGAGATATTTCCAGAGATGACTGTGATACAAAAACAAAAGACAGCAATAAAACTCATCTTACAACAATAATAAAATAAACATTGTGTAGGAAATTCTCTTTTGAAAAAGTAAGGTTTTAACTAGAACTGTGAATCCATTTCATTAGGAGCCCCTCTAAATTTTTACCTGTCTAATCTCTCTCTCTCTCGCTTTCTCTTTTTCATTTTCAAGATAGAAATAATTAAAACAACAACAACAACAACAAAGTCTGGTCCTGTGACATTATCAGCGTAGGAAGTTCCTGTTGAGGAAATTCCCTCTACCTATGCAGATTGGCAACTGTTTTGTAATTTAAAGAGCTTCCTGGGACATTGTGCACGGTTACATAGCCAGTAAGTACCAGATTAGAACCTAGAATCCTGAATCTGAGAGACTGGTACTCTATCCACTACTCCATGCTGCCTCTCTTATCATTAACATCTTTAACAATAATAATGATTCACATTTCTATAAGGTTTTTAAGTTTTAAAAAGCACTTTCCTCATGATAATGCTTGGAATAGGTAGTGCAAGTTTGATTATCCCCATTTTATAGATTAGGAAATTGAGACTCAGAGAGGTTGAGACTTGCCTATAGTCACACAGTTAACAGGGATAGATCTGGCAGAGTAATTCTGTCACTTCTTTTTGAATACCTAAAATGATTCTTTTTGGGGAATTTGCAGTTGAAAATGCTATCTAGTCATTTGGTATTTTATATGTCAGCTTACATATGAAAAAAAAAAAGACATGTGCTATTATGTCCATTAAGCACTTCCCCTGCTCCTCTTTTTTCTTTCATTTTTATGTGGAAATACATGTTCGCTATTCAGAAGGCCAACACTTACATTTTTTATTTGTCACCTGATTTCCAACTTGTAATCATAGACTTATGTAGTAGGATTGGAAAAAAAGGATCTGAGGGGAAACTTCATACTCTCTCCCTCCCCTACTTTTTTTATTTTATAATTTTTTTTAACCACAAAATATCAGTAAGGTAGTTCTTCCTGTCAAACCTGTAAATGCCTTTTCATTCAAATGCTTCATATGTGGTGGTCCCCAGTCTCTTTGGCTGACATGGCCTGCCTCCTATTTGATATGCCCACTAGGTATGCAGAAAGTTGAGAGGAATTAACGCCAAGCTTAACATAGCTTGAAAAAGAAGTCCCGGGCCTCTTAGACAGCATGGCCCATCTTCCCACTGTGTTAATTCCAAACACCATGACAAAAGAAAGAGCCACAGTCTCTTCTCCTTTCTGAAATCTTATAGGAGGGGTCTGTGGATAGTAGATTAATGTCTAAATCTCTTAGCTAATTAATGTGAAGCACAATCACCCTTATATAACAAGGCTTGACAATAAAAGATGAAGCCAAAGCAAATGTCATAAGTGAATTTCACTCTCCTTCCCCCCTTCACCTCCCCCCTTGTCCCCACCCCCACTCCCACCCCCATTAGAAACCTTTGACAAGGCCTGAGAAGGTTTGTTGTATTCGATGGTGCAGAGCCTGTTAACTTCCGCTTTGCAAGTTATTTGCATTCTGCAAAACGAATTAATCTCACATCAAAATCCATTGGTGGTTTTGTACATTCAGTCTGCTCCCCAGAGATCTTGAAGTGGAAAATAAAGATAGAACAGCTAGATGACAATTCTCAGTGAGTCTTTAGGGGACTTCAGTGATTGCAAATCCATTCTGATTAGTAAAGAGACAGGTATTGGCCAAGCTGCAAACGCAGATGAAAACCAAACCAACAAGTGGCACAGTGGGTAGAGTTCCAGACTTGGGGTCAAGAAGACCCAAGGTTAAATCTGGCCTCAGACACTTAACTAGTTGGGTGACCCTGGGCAATTCACTTAACTTCTATCTGGCTCAGTTTCCTCAAATTGTGAAGTGGGGATAGTAATAAGAGCACCTATTTTGCAATGTGGTCGTAAGATCAAATGAGATAATAGCTAGTATTTATATAGTGCTCACAATGTGCCTAGCACATAGTAGGTACTTAATAAATGTTTATTTCCTTCCTATTTTTCTAGAAGACCTGGCTGGAGGTCTCACGTCTGACACGTGCTGTGACCCTTAATCTCGGAGTTCTAGGCAGGTCTCTAAGACTATAAGCTGTACAGAGGTGATGAACTACCTTGGTAGAAGGAGTTGCCTCACCTAGCAGTTCCAATGATATCACAGGGCCGGTTCCTATCCTATCTCCTCTTTTTTTTTTGTATGTATTTTGTATTTATTTATCTGTGTATGTGTTATTTATAGTTTATTTTTTAAAAAATTCAATTGCCTAAGTAGAACTAAATCTATCCTCAAAAAGCCTTTTTCAATAATGTGTCTTTTATACATATGTTAGATTCATACAAGATTTATGGAGAAACCTTGGTCAATGGTCTTTTGGGAACCCATGTCAAGCAGATACAAAACATAGAGACTATGTGCCCCCTAGAAGTGTTCTTCAGCATCATAGAAGGTTTCCTGTTGCAAAGTCCAAGTGGAAGGTGGATTCCCAAGAGAAGAATAAGTCACCCAAATGCTCCCATTTGTAGATGACATTGTGGGACATGACTGCATTAATTCCCCTGATTCCTATGGGGACTTAGAAAAATAAAGTTAATTTTTTAAATAAAAAAATTAAGTTAATTTTAAAAATACAACACAATTAAGTTATTTTTAAATACAAAAAATTATGTTAATTTTTTAAATACAAAAAATTAAGGTTTTTTAAAAAATTAAGTTTTTAAATAAAAAAAAAATCTCCCCTGTGCCCCCAATGAAAAGGAAAAAAAACCCACCAAAATTCTTGGAACAAAAGTATAGTAAAAGAAAACAAATTCCTGAATTGGCCACGTCCAAAGTGTACATGTCTCATTTCATTGTGAGGAGGTGGGTAAAATGTTTTATCATGAATCCTATGGAATTATGGCTGATCATTGCATTGATCAGCATTTTAAGTCTTTCAAAGTTTTTTTTATTGTTATTATTTTATATCTTTTTCTCCTTTTTCTGCTTAATTCGCTCCGTATCATTTCTTACAAGACTACTTAGGTTTCATGGAAACCATCCATTATGGGTATTTCTTAATGAGGTATGTGGGATTCCAAAGAGATTGGAATAACAATTCACACAGCAAAAAAGATGGATAAAGGATTTCCCAGTTTATGATATAATGTTAGATGAATAGACTGTTCAGTAAGCATATCAGTAGGTACTGATTGTGGCTGGTCCTAGAAATAAATAGGAGGAGGAAAACAGGCTGGATTCTATCTATAAAATTGTGCTTTTGGTGATCCTAAGATATTCCCTAATATGAAAGCTTAACTTCTAAACACAGAATTTTCACAGTGAAGCTGCATGGTGGTGAATCATAGAATGCTATGTTCTCAGAATAATCAGTATTGATTATGATTGAAGATGATCCAAAGGGTAATGGAGAGATTCGTGGTAGGTGTAAGTAGGTTGCAGCATAACACTAATGACTACTTGTATACAAGTAGTGATATAAAATATACCATTAACAATATGTAAGATGGGCATAGGAGGGGGGCTGGTCATATAGTCATGAATGAGGAATAGCAAACGAACAGAGTGTTGCACTGGTATCTGAAAAATCTTATACCATCTGCAATACATTGGGAGATGTTTTATGGAGGTAAGGAACAAGGATTGCACTAGATAAGAAGACATGGATGAGTTACCTACAAGACTGGAGAAGAGAAAATATTGTCTTTTTTTTGGGGGGGGAAGAAAAGTCTGCAAGCTCAGTGAGCTTGCCTTTGATTCTTGGGAATATCCTAGAATGGATCAATAAAAAGATGTTGGTGAACCATTATTAAGAGCCAGCATGGCTTCATCAAGAAGAGGACAGGTTAACCTCATTTCATTCCCTATTAAGCTAGTAGATGAGGAAAATGTGCATAGAGTTTGCATAGATTTTAACAAAGCTTTTGATAAAATATCTCCTAATATTCTTGTGGAGATGTAGAGAAATAGATTAGATGATAACACAATCAAATGGATTCGGAACTACTTGGATGGCTGGACTTCAAGAGATTTTAAAATTAAATTTTTTAAAATTACATTTAAATGAAAAATTAATCCAATTTAATTTATTTTCAGATCTGCATTTTTCTCACTCTCACCTATTTTTGCCACTATTGAAAAGGCAGGAAAAACAAAGCCTGTTAAAAATATGTATAGTCAAGCAAAACAAATTCCCACATTGGCCATGTACCAAAAAAATATGCCTCAGTCTATACTCTGGGTCTCTTTGGAGGTGGGCAGCATGCTTCATCATGACTTCTCTGGAATTATGGTTGGTCGATCAGAGTTTTTACATCCTTGTAAGTTGTTCTTCTCTATGATATTGTTGTTATTATATAAATTGTCCTTCTGGTTCTGATTTCTCTGAAATCATTCCCTTTCTTATTTTTTTTGTATAATAGCATTTCATCATATTTACATATCATAATTTGTTTAACCTTTCCCCAACTGATGGACGCCTTCAGTTTCTAATTTTTCGCTAACACAAAAAGAGCTGCTATAAAAATTTTTGTATATGTTGAGTCCCTCAAAGAGTGGTTGTTAACTGATCAATGTAAACATGGCAAATTTCCATTGGTATAGCCCAGGTATTTGTGCTTGGCCCTGTGCTGCTTAACATTTTTATCAGTGACACATTAGATACTCATCAAATTTGTAGTTGACCCAAAGTTGGGAGAGACTGTTAACACATTGGATAATATTAAAGTCAGGATCTGAAAGGGATATATAGACTGTTCTATTTTATGTAAATTTTATGCAACCTCAACTTTGCAATAAAGAATTCTGAAAGAAATACACATTCCAAAAAAAATACTCATGTTAACTTTACTATACAGTGCTGTCTGTCTGCACCTGCACCTTGGCTTGCCACTCATTGGTTTCTCACTCCTCCCACCACAAAAAAATTCCTAAAAAAACCTAAAGTGAAAACAGAAGAATAGATGTGCTGGGAGACTACCAGTGGCACCTGATGGGGGCTTGGCTTGAGACCTCCAACACCAGAGAGAGGAGACCTTTGCCCCTCTCTGCCTATCTACCCCTCACGTCTAGTGCCTGACCTGAATATCTTTCTTCTGTTCATCCATGCCTTATTCTAAATGTTGCCTCTGCTGTCCTGTCTGTGTTCATGTCTGACCCCTTACGTGTCTCTCCCCACTCTCTACCTCTTATTCCTCTCAGTTCTAGCCAGGCCTCCTTGGGGCTGGCCTAGGCCTGCTTGTTCCTCTTCCTGCTCTTGCTTCTCTGACCTGACCCTTGGCCCCCCAGTGCCCTTGAACCACATGTGGGGAAGCCCCTTCCCTCCACAGCAAAGGACCCCCTTTCTGCTTCCCTCTCTCCCTTTCCCATACCTGTAGGCAAATTCGCATTTCTTAAAAATTGCTTTAAGTAGAAAGGTCCATTTACATAAAATAAGAATGGTCTGCACTAGAGCCAGCTCACGTGGGCTTGTGAGAACTGATCCTTAAATTTTCAGTGTAAGCGTTTACACCTCAGAAATCTCTCACTACAGATCAGTGCTTGATTTATTGTTTTGTTGATTAAGAGTGTTGGAGAAAATGTAAATAAAGCAGATTGACCACAAAAGTATGTGTAGATGCATTCCCTTCCCCGCCTGCAGGGTGCCCTCTCCCTACCCCCAAGCTGGGTTGTTAAAATTTACCAGCACATCCATACATTGGTCTATAAACATTGCTTGGGCTCATTAAGAGTACAGTAGAAGGCTCAGGGAATGAAGTCATCATCGTACCGTAGGTGACTCTAGGTTAATGAAAAAAACCCAATAATGATAATAATCTTACTATATTAATGATTATCAATTATTATCATGTATAAATTATAATACATAATTTATAATCATTATTTTGAATAACAATACTGGCATTTATATACTGTTTTAAGGTCCGCAAAGTACTTTATATATTTTATTTGAATTCCTGACTACTCCTCACATTGGAAGTACCTCCTCACCCCTGTGACCTATCCCCCTCTGATTGGCTGACTCCTCCCAGAACCTCCATTTTAAGGGGGAAATCGAGGGAGGCCAACCAAGTTTTCATTCCTCTCCATGCTGTATTGTTGACTCAGTACCATGCCTTGACCCAGTATAATCTCCCTTCCTCTCTCTGTGTTGTTTATCTCACCCCTCCATTAACATACAAGCTCTTCGAAGGTAGGAGCTATTTTCCTTTCTGCTTTTATTTGTATTCCTAGCAGTTAGCACAGTCTCTGGCACATAGTGAGCTCTTAATAAATTATTCTTTTTGTTGACTCAGCAAGTATTTAGCACATATTCTTCAATGATCAGAAGGTCCCCATACATGTTCCCAGTGGCAGTGTGCATAGGGGTGATAGTCTAATTCTGCAACATCTCACTTCCATCTCCTTCTCTCTGCAAACATAGTGATAACATGTCCCTATTGCCTTTTTCACCTGGACTATGCAAAAAGGCTCTTAATTCAGTTTTGCTCCTCTCCAATCCATCTTTTAAGTGTTAAAAAAAACCCCCTCCTAACTCACAAGCCTGACCGTATCTTTTCCCATTCAACAACCTTGGGTGATTTCTTATTCTTCTAGGACAAGGGTTCTCATAGTGGGCCCAATGAATAGATATCAGGGGTGTCTGTGGGGCCATCTCCAGTTGTTCTGATCTATATCTGGCCACTGGATCCAGATGGCTTTGGAGGAGAAAGTGAGGCTGGTGACCTTGCACAGCCCTCCCTCACATCCAATTCACTTGCAAGTCATGGAATCATCTTCCCGACATCATGGTCCTCTTTGAGAATGAAGGACAAACAACAACAACAAAAATAACCAGGGGTGTCTATGAATTTGTTTTTTAAAATGTTTTGATTGTCATATGTCAATATCATTAGTTTCCTTTGTAATCCTGTGTATTTTGTTTTATGTAGTTAAAAATGTTATTCTGAGAAGGGCTCTATTGACTTCACCAGATTTTCAACGGAGTCTATGACACAAAAATGATTAAGAGACCCTGCTCTAGGCTAAGGACAAACTCCTCATCTTGGTATTTAAAGTCCTCCACATTCTGTCTTCAGCCTATCTTTCTAGTATCATTTCACATAATTCCCATTAATATACTCTATGTTTGAACTGAATTAATCATGAACTTGACATACCATCTCTTGCCACTGTGTCTTTACAAACGCCTGGGATACACATCCTCCAATTAACACCTCTTAGAATTCTTGACTTTCTTCAAGAGCTCACATGCCACCTCTGAAGGGAAACCCTCCCCACCTCCTCTACCTCCTAGTTGCCTGCTTTCTTCTAAAATTATTATGTATATTATATGTATAATTATTATGTATATAATGTATATGTGTACAATCATATACATAATAAGACTATGTAAATAGTCTTCTCTCCAGGAGAATGGAGGAACTTTGAGTCATTTGGACTATTTGTCATCTTGTCTCTGCAACTCCAGTACCTAGCACAGTGCTTTGTAATTTGTTGGTACTTAATAAATGCATGCATTGCATTGCATTATAATGAGACGCTAGAGATGGGGAGTCTAAGAGGTATAATGAGTCCCCCAAGATACTAAAAGAAAGGAAGGAAGATTGAATAGATCCTTTATGAAGCACATGTGGGAAAATGCATAAGGATCTTATTGGATAAAAAGGTTAACCTTCATGGGTAGATGAAATTCTTGCAATGAGGAATTCACAGATCTTTCACAGTATCAAAATATCATGACAAAAATGTGGAGGTTTATTTTTTGCCTCAAATATTCACAAAACTGTCCAATTTGTTCATTTTTCTTTGCCAGTAGAAATGTGACTTTACAGTGATTAAATGTAGTGTGATGATTGGAAAGAATGCTAGTTTAAAGTTAGAGGACTTGGATTCAAATACTTTTTCTATCACTTTACTAGTTCTATGATTTGGGGCAAGTTACTCAATCTCTCAAGGGCCCCCTCTTTATCTGTAAAATGTGGGAGTTAGACTAGATAAGCTCTAAGGATCTTTCGAACTCTAAACTTATTGTCCTATGATCTGGACATCAACTTTAAAAACAGATTATTTCTCATCACTCTAGCTTCCAAATCTTTCCTAGAAAACTTGTTTTAAGTTTAAAAAGTGAAATGGAATTTAGCAAATTATATGACTAATTTACCCAATGTATAGATAGCTGATCTTGATTTTTCTCAAAGAAAACTTTCCCCCCAGAATCAGGTTTTTAAAGTCCCGATTATTCTAACAATTATTGCCTTAGTTCTAGCATGTATGTTGTGATAAGATAATTTTTCTGTCTTGGTTTTATGAATATTCTTTCCTT
The DNA here is from genome assembly GCF_003287225.1 of Phascolarctos cinereus. Taxonomy (NCBI): domain Eukaryota; kingdom Metazoa; phylum Chordata; class Mammalia; order Diprotodontia; family Phascolarctidae; genus Phascolarctos; species Phascolarctos cinereus. Next base: position 251,759,707 of record NW_027555847.1, read on the forward strand.
AAAACAGCAAGTCACATAATTAACTGGAGCTTGCAGAATTTAGATGACATAAAATTTTAGCTCTGGTGATTAATTGGTTAGTGATAAGAGAATTTCTGGTTCAGCTTTATTACTACTGTTTACTTAAGATGAGTATGCCAAGTAACTAAGTATAGCTCCAGTGTCAATGGTTAGTCTGCAATTTTCAGCTTTATCCTTAGTATTTATTGACTAGTTTATAATTTTACCTGATGTAGATCTGTTCTTTTTGTTATCTATTCTTTGATGTGTAAATCTTTACCTTCCCCTTCTGACCTCTATAAAATTCTATTGTATCTATCCTTCCTGATGTAACTAAGACCTATAGAAAGTTGCTGAAACTTATGGTTGGGGCCCACTGCTTTTTGTATTCTGTGGGCCTATGCTGAGAATATAATAAACTGTTTCTTAAAATATCTTTGCATGTTGTTAAGTATGACAGGCTACTAGTAGTACCGACCCACGAATCCTTGGACAATTTTTATGACAAAAATGGCAACCATGAAGGGATAGGAATAGGTCAGCTCAAGATAGATTTTTCAAGCCCAGAAACCCTCCAGTGAACACAAAGTAAAATTTATCTAGGAAGAATTCTAGGCAGGAAAAATCAACTAACTGGTAAAGATGCTCTTCCTTCTAGAAAATTACAGAAATCAAGGCCAGATTTGAACTCAGGAACACGAGTTTTCTTGACTCTAGCCCCAGTGCTGTATCCACTGTGTCACCTAACTGCCACAACAACAATTCATATCATATCATATCATATCATATCATATCATATCATATCATATCATATCATATATCATATCATATCATATCAATAACTGTATCTGTATCTGTACCTGTACCTGTATCTGTATCTATATCTATATCTTTTTATGTTTACTTTAATATCTATCTAGATATCAATATCTATAGATAGATATCTATATAGATATATTCTATGTTATAGATAGATATCTATAGATATAGATATATTCTATGCAATAGAACATATCTATTAAACATACATACATGTATATACACATACACATGAGCATACATATATACATAAATATATTATATATGTAATGTGTATATATATGTGCATGTGCATATATGTGTATATGTATGCAATTATGTATATATGTGTATGCATGCGTGTGTATACACACACATACACACACACATGCACACATATTTGGCAGATAAATGCCACAATGGATAGAGTACTGGGTCTGGAGTCAAGAAGACCTGAAGCCAAATCTGGCCTTAGAAACTTATTAGCTGTATAACTCTGGGCAAGTCACTTAATCCTGTTTGTCTCAGTTTCCTCATCTATAAAATGAATTGGAGAAGGAAATGCAAACCACTCCAGAATCTTTACCAAGAAAACCCCAAATGATGTCATAAAGAGTCAGACGTGACTAAAATGACAATATTCTATAACTGGGTATATCTATTATATAGAATATATCTCATATCTATTATATATGTATGTACACACATACATATATGTATATGTATACATATGTGTGTGTGTGTGTGTGTGTGCGTGTGTGTGTGTATGTGTGTGTGTGTGTGTGTGTATTTCTCCAGATTATATGTGTCTCTTTAAGGACTTCAGGGTGTGACTCAGTTCTACCTTCTGGCTTGAGGATCCTGACTCTCTGAAATCACTCCTCAGGGCTGAGAACAGAATACTTGTCCTTGACAACTATGAATCTCAAGGTGTTAGTTCTGAAACTCCTAGAAATACAAAGTCGTTTGAGAGGGAGGGCTAGTAGTTGAGGGGATCATAAAAGGCTTCATGTAGAAGGTGGTGGTTGAGCTACATCCTGAAGGAAGAGAGAGAATTCTATGAAGTGGCGGTGAAGAGAGACTATATGGCAGGCATGGAGGAGAGCAGGGATGGGAGAGGGAGTCCCCTATGTGAAGGACAGAAGAAGGTCAGGGTTAAGGATTGCAGGGTTCTGGAGGAGGAGGAATGCACGACAAAGGTGGAAAAATAGGTTGGGGCCAGGTTGTGAAGGGCTTTAAAAGCTACACAAGAAGTTCATACGAGATCCAACAGTTATTACTGTTAACATACACATACTGTGACTGCCGCTCAATTTTTTTTAACTGATAAGGTGTGAGATAAGTCTTTCACAGTTGGTTGATTATCTTTATAATATTGCTGTTACTTTGTATGTTGTTCTCCTGGTTCTGCTAATCACTATGCAAATATAATCTCATCAAATATGATCTCATTTGCAAAGTGTTTAGCACAGTGCTATATAAATAGTAAGTGCTATATAAATGCTTATTTCCTTCCTTTCCCTTCCCCTTTGTGGGAAGATAATTCCATTTGTTTCATTTTTGTGGAGTCATTTTGGTCATGTCTGACTGATCCCATTTGGGGTTTTCTTGGCAAAGATAGTGGAGTGGTTTACCATATCCTTCTCCAGCTCATTTTACAAGTCAGGAAACTGAGGCAAACAGAGTTAAGTGATTTGCCCAGGGTCACACAGGTAGTAAGTATCTGAGGCTGTATTTGAATGCAGGAAGATGAATTTTCTTGATTCTCAGCTCAGTGCTCTATCCACTTCACCACCTAGCTGCCTATGTGTTTCACAGATTAGAGTTGGAAGGGACCTTAAAGTTCATCGAATTAAAGTCCCTCATTTGAGGTAAGTATTTGACTCTGTAGTGAAACCACACTCCTACCTGTGTTTGATGTGGGGACAATATTTGTCTTGTGCACCCATCCGATGCATTTTCTAGCAATGGACCAAGCAGGAACTGTAAATCAAATGAAGTAAATATTGGGATAGGATATCAAAATGACCAGCAGGGAGAAACCAAGCAACATTCTTCTCACTCTCTCCAGCCTCCCATACACAAATGGGTACCATCTCCCACTGGCTCACGTGCCAAGGAGGAAGGAAATACAGCCTTGAAAAATTCACACAGGATGTGGAAAGGTTTTTCAGCCTCAAAGGTTTTTGGCCATCAGCCTTGTGCTATGACTAGAAACTTTTTCATGCTCCAGTCTGCCACTTGTCTCTTCTAAGGTTAGAGAATTTCTCCTGATTAAGTGTGTACCCTTGACGTAATCCATATCTCAGCTCCTTCCAGCATCTATCACCACTAAGACTGGGAAGTTCCCTGATCTGCTGCTGGGTTCCACTGCTATGGTTGTCAGCTGTTGGAACCGTTTTCTGTGACTGCTTACCTTTGGGTCTCCTATTTTTGGTAAGGAGTCCACTCTAGCTCACTCTCCCAAAGCCAGCCTACCACCTGCCCTTTCTGGATTCTAGGGTATGCTGACAGGCTTATGAGATTTCTTTTTCTCTATTGGCATTGGCTTGAACTCCCACCAGCTATGGTTTCTTACTCTCCCCCTAGTGTTAGGGATCAGTAAATAGTGCCCCAGTTCTGTTTAATTTAGTAATTTTTATTATTATTATTTCTTTTTTTGGTGAGGCAATTGTGGTTAAGTGACTTGCCTAGGGTCACACAGCTAGTAATTGTCAAGTGTCTGAGGCCAGATTTGAACTCAGGTCCTCCTGACTCCAAGGCCAGAGCTCTATCTACTGTGCCACCTAGCTTTAATTTCTTAAGATCAATTAGCTTTTACAAAGCTACATTTACTTCAGTTAAAGCAAGAACAAACACACAGACATCTCCTCCAGTATCTTTGGGTCATGCTCTTCTCTATACCACCTCAGTCTCAATTCAGTTCAATAAACTTTGTTAAGTGCCTACTACGTGCCAGGCCCTATAAGTACTAAATGCTGGGAATACAAAGAAGAAAAACAGACAGTTCCTATCCTCAGGGAGCTTACAATCTAACGGGGGAAGATGATACAAAACAGGAAGCCAAAAAGCAAGGGAAGGGGAGGGGGCTATATATTATAATATGTACACATTATAATAGTTACTATAGTCCATGGAGTAGAAAATGAGAAAAGCTGCTGATGGACAATGATTACTTGCCTTGAAGTCCTGAGGTCAGGGTGGGGGAGCGGGAAAGTAGGTTCAACTTAGCTCCTTTCTTACACAGCACTGGTCCTACTAAATTCATGGTCAAAGGTGGTATCATTACTGGATGAATCATTGTCTCAGCTATAGAAGATCCTTCCAAAGAGCAGCCCTTGCTCCTTGGAGCACCAATGCTACGTTGGTTCTGAACCGAGACCTTGTAATGTTGGGATGTCAAGTATTCTTCTGACCTTTCTGAACTCCCAAGGTCAAAGGCTCCATTCCCTTTAGCCTTCATAAAATGCTTTCAGCTTTATAAAGAGCTTTATATGTCACTGGATCTTCACTACAACCATCTGAGGTAGGGGCTATTATTATCCCTGTTTTAAAGATGAGGAAACTGAGCCTGAGACATGCCCAGAGTCACAAGCTGGTAATTGTCTGAGGCAGCATTTAAACTAAGGTCTTCCTTGCAAAAACAAAACAAAAAACAACTAAGGTCTTCCTGACCCCAAGTTCAGTACTCTAGCCATCATACCACCTTGCTATATTCAGAGGTCAAAAACTGGGTCCTATTTCTCAGGGCCATGTGGTCATGATGGGGAGAAGGCCCTAAGGCCTCTCCTCTTATAGCATTGTCCTTCACCAGATGTGGTGGGTGATAGAGTCAATGGATCTCCCATGAGGGCAGCTAAAGAGAGAATAGGATTAAGGACCCAGGAAGAGGTAGACAATCTTTTAAAAGGCTTAGACAGTGCCTGACTCAGAGTAGACATTTGCTAAGTGTGTTGTTGATTTCTTCACTTGAATGTCTTTGCAGTCCATCAAAGAGTCCTCTCTTCACTATGTGGTCAGCTCGAACCAGTTATAGTTAGCATGCTCTTAGCCCTGTCTGCTGAGATACCTTGCATGTGCTGAACACCCATTATATTACCATTTTCTGAGGCTTTCTCCTTGTTCCTTCTTCACTCTGTTCCTTTTTCTGCTCCTGCCTCAGTGGAGTTTTTTCATTCATTGATAGCAAAACTTCCTGGAGATATGTGCCTTTGGCTAATGAACACATCTTCAACACTTGTCAAATAACCGCCTCCATGTTGACCCACAAATAGGCTATTCAGGCAAATGTGAGACTTCCTGAATCACTCTTCCTAAGGAAAGGTTCTCAGATCTTAGTGTTAGCTGATTTGTTGTTGTCCAGTTGTTCCAGTCATGTCTGACTCATTGTGACCCATTTTGGGGTTGTCTTGGTAAAGATACTGGAGTGGTTTGCTATTTTCTTCTCCAGCTCATTTTACGTATGAGAAACTGAGGCAAACAGCGTTAAGTGAGTTGGTCAGGGTCACATAGCTAGTGTCTGAGACTGAATTTGAACTCAAGTCTACCTGACTCCAGGCCTTGAGCTCTATCCACTGTGCCACCTAGCTGCCCCTTAGCTGAGTTAGGGTGAGTGAATTCCTTTCCCTGCTATACATCAGGGTGCAGGTAGAGTGCTGTTCACACATAGTCCATGCCTTCCATTGAATCTCTCTGAGGCTGGTGATGAATACTTGTTCACTTTTCTCTTTTTCATTTGTCCCATCATGTTCTCAAGCCAAATAAATGTTCCTACAATAACCACCCAGAAAGTATTAGGAACTCAGGAGGGGCAGACAAATGCATGTGCTTGACACCAAGGCATAGCACTTACTCAGGTAAATTCACCTTGTCCTTCACATTGTTCTGGTTTCTGTGCACTGGAATGGGTGGAAGTACTCAGAAAAATTAAAGCAATGATACTCTCCTGCAATTTCCACTATGAATAAGACATTAAACATTCCGGAACCGGGCTGCTTGGTACCACCAGTCAGCCAGTAAGTCACTAAACATTGATTAAGTACCTACTATGTGCCAGGTGGGCAGGTGGGTGGCATAGTAAATAGAGCACTGGCCCTGGAGTCAGGAAGACCTGAGTTCAAGTTTGGCTTTAGACATTTACTAGCAGTGTCACCCTGCACATATCACTTAATCCTGTTTGCCTCAGTTTCCTCATCTATAAAATGAGCTGGAGAAGGAAATTCAAACTATTCCAGTATCTTTGGCAAGAAAACCCCAAATGGGCTCATGAAGAGTTAGAGATGACTAAAATGACTGAACAACAAATGTGCCAAGCACCTTGCTAAGCACTGGTTATATAATCCCCCTCCCAAAAAAAAAACCCCAACAAAAGACCACACTAGTTCTCAAGGATCTCAGTTTAATGATGGTCTTCCCAAGCAATCATCTATGTACAAATAAACTATCTACAGGATAAATTGGAAATAATCATGAGTGACCACTGCATCAGAAAGGCATGCCCAGGCACCAAACTGGAGAGGTATGCCAGAGAGGCATTGCATGACAGTGAACCAGCTTGTGAAGGTATAGTTTGGGGCGGTAGCATTGGGATCTTCAGGAAGAGGCCGCTGATACATGGAATACACTGCCCTAGATGGAGTGTGGATGGTGAACTCCAGACATACTAGAAGCGATGGGTTGCCAGCCTCGTGGGATTTCTTATACTGTGTCCTTTAAATTCTGACTTTATGTAGTAAGTAAATGTTAACCTATAATCTGAGTGTCTCTTTTTTTTGGATCATGCGAAGTTGGGATCTTCATGGGAAATTTTGTGAAGTGGGAATAATCTGTAAATGTATGTATTGTAAAAGGAAAACACATAATTAAAACTTAAAATTATAAAAAAAAATAAATCAAAGGTCCCCTGCTTTTATAAGCTGTTAAAGAATCTGAGAATCAGTACAGTGTAATAGCTTGCCCTTAATGCTACTACCTCCTGCCTGAGAGTTCAAATCCAGCCTCAGACACTTACTAGCTTTGTGACCCAGGGCAAGTCATTAACCCTGTTTGTCTCGGTTTCCTCAGCTACAAAATGATCTGGAGAAGTAGATGGCAAATCACTCTAGTGCCTTTGCCGAGAAAACCCCAAATGGGGTCATGCAGAATTGGACTCAACAACCACTCCTGTGAGATTACCTCCAATTCGTCCTGTATATATCTAGTGTGGACACGGATGTTTGCATGATGTTTTTCCCATCAGACTGAGTTCCTTGGGAGCATGGAATGTTTTGCTTGTTTTGGGTGCTTAATAAATGCTTGTTGATTTGACTTGACTTGTCCTATGCTACCACTCTGGTAAATGATGAGACGAAATATGAGCACAGGCTCTCTGGCTCTAAACTGCATTCTTTCCCTAGCATCTTATCCCTTTACCTGGTTTATCTGATTTCCTACAGAACAATAAATGCTAGATGAATGAGCTAATTCAATCTTTTAAGTTCAAATTAAAAAAATAAGATTACAGTTTTTAAACCAATAAACTTCATTTTGTTGTTATTCAGTTATTTTTCAGTCATGTCCGACTCTTTGTGACCCCATTTGGGGTTTTCTTGGCAAAGATACTAGAGTGGTTTGCCATTTCCTTCTGCAGCTCATTTTACAGGGGAGGAAACTGAGGCAAACTGGGTGAAGTGACTTGCCTGGGGTCACACAGCTAAGAAGTATCCGAGGCCAGATTTGAACTCAGAAAGAGTTCAAATGACTTCAGGCCCAGCACTATTTCACCTAGCTGAACTAAATCTCATTTGGGGGTTAACAAACTTGAAAGAAGATAATGTTTATAGACTATACCTCCTCCGTGGTGTCTTACTTGTATGGAAATAATCATATCTAAGGTATCAGCTGCAGCATCAGGTAAAGAGGAAGGGGGAGGATTTAGTGAGGTGAACCCAGGGAATGCTGACCACTTGAACTTGACCATTCCATTTACAATATTGCCTTTATTATCCCATCATTGTTTCAATCTTTACCTCTGATAATCTTGTTTTCTCCATCACTGAACTGCAGTGTTAATCAAAACTTAAATTTTCCAGGAGATGAGGGGAAGAGAATACATGAGTTCATAACTTTTGCAATGACTTGAATTATTTGCAGCAGTGTGCTACTAAATGTTTAACAATTGGCTCTCTGGAAAAAAAAGTAGACTATACATAATTTTAAGTTTAATGTCCATTACTAAAGTTTTCTCCATCCCTTTCTTAAGTCTAAACAATCAGCAAAACAATAAATAAAATCCTGTTTTGTAACATTTGCTGATTTCCAAGGTATAAATGATCACGCTGAAAATTTAACAATTTGCTTTCCTGAACCACTTCAAGCTGGCTCCAGCATGCCCTTTAGTTATTTGTCATTTCAGTTCTTCAGAGGTATTAGTGTTCTTTTCAGCCATAAGATCATGGGCTGGGCCTAAATGAAGTCAAACCTGCAGTAGTTTAAGCCTGAAAATGGAATAAAATAAGACACTTGGTAATCCATTTGAGCAGCTAGGTGGCTAAGTGGACAGAGGGCCACGCCTAGAGTCAGGAGGACCTGAGTTCAAATCCAGCCTCAAATACCAGCTGTGTGACCCTGGGCAAGTCACTTAACCCAGCTGACCTCAGTTTCCTCTTGTAAAATGAGCTGGAGAAGGAAGTAGCAAACTACTCCAGTATCTTTGCCAAGAAAACCCCAAATGGGGTCATGAAGAGTCAGATATGATTGAAACAACTCACCACTACCACCAACAAATCCATCTAACCTTTCATCAAAGGAAGTTTACTTAGTCATAGCAGGGCAAGGCAGTTCAGAGCAGGGAAGGGATATTTAATTAAAATAAAGCACCATGCAAAGCTTCCCACTGTTCATGCTGCTGGTCTGGGGTCACAAACTGGAAGGAGGAGCTCCAGCCCCTTATGTCCTTGCTATTTTGTGCCCAGGTAACCAAGAAGCTATCTTGAAGGCCTGAACTGTATTGCCCTGAGCTCATTAATTCTTGAGAACAGTTTCAATGCTTTTCAAGGAAAAACAACTGAAATTTGCATTGGAGTTGGAAGTTTGGATATTGTGGCCACTGTGGCAACACCAGGAGAACATTAGTTTTAAAGAGAGGGACTTTTGCAGTGGCAAGCAGTGGAAATAAGGAAATTTGCTATGTGGGATCCAACCTGACATTCTAGGGCCAGCTCATTACTCACAAGTAGTATTTAGAGGCAGCTAGGTGGACACTTACTAGCTGTGTGACCCTGGGCAAGTCACTTAACCCCAGTTGCTTAAAAAAATGAAAAAAATTTAAAAAAAAGTAGTATTTGTCCAAGATCTACGTAGTGATGATGGACCAATTATAGCCAGCTTTATATGGTGCCTTAAGGTTTTCAAAGTACTTTACAAAAATATTAACTCACTTCATCCTTATAGCAACCCTGGGAGGTATTATTATTATTTTCATTTTACAGATGAGGGAGCTGAGGCACAGAGCGGTTACATGACTTACCCAGGGTCATAGCTCGTAAGTCTCTGAGGCCAGATTTGAACACAGATTTTCTTGACTACAGTTCCAGTGTTCTGCCTCTGTGCCATCTAGCTACCTCTAACTTGATAAACTGTGTATATAGATCTTTGATGGTCTGGGCAACATTTATTTTAAATTAATTATTATTATTATTTTTTGCTTTCAGTTTGGTTAAATAAATTTATGGGTTGCACTACAGTGGATTTTGGTAAGTAGGTTTTGTAAAAGTGACAAGCTTGATCCAATTAACATGGTGCCATTTGCCAGTCAGAGCATTTGGAGAACCTTAATATCAAGTTACTTAGTTGAGAATGACTTTTATTATGAACTAGACAGGAGTGGGGAACCTGCAACCTCGAGGCCACACGTGGCCCTCTAGGTCCTCAAGTGGCCCTTTGAATCCAAACTTGACAGAACAAATCCCCTTAACAGACAAACCCCACTAATAAAAGGATTTGTTCTGTGAAGTTTGGATTCAGTCAAAGGGCTGCACTTGAGGACCTAGAGGGCCATCTGTGGCCTCAAGACCATAGGTTCCCCACTTCTGACAGAAGGTTAGGGATAGAGAGCCGGACTTGGCGTCAGGAAGACCTGAATTTGAATCATACCTTTCATACTTAATAGAAGTGTGACCTTGGAAATAGCCTCTCTGAATTTCACTTTCCTTTTCTGTATGTGAAGTGAGGGGGATCCTTCCCTCCCACACCCCTCTTTAGTTCATGTTGTCACAGAAAGCCCAGAATATAATCTGGGGAACTGACCTGTGAAGATACAGCCTGGTAATTGCTGTATATACTGCAACCACAGCCACTGAAGACACAGAAGAAAAAGCTCTTGTCTCTAAGGACACTCCCTTAAATGGTTCACTCCCTTAAATGGTTCAACTCCCTTAAAAGGTTCAACATCAGAAACTGACCATTTTATCAGTGGAAATGACAACGAAGAAGAATTAACATCTGTTTTGTTTCTGTGCTCTAAGAACCATGGGATCTTTCCATTCGGCTTTCAGCTGAAACCTTCCATATGTTCTTTCTCTCCCATTGGAGCGTGAGCTCTTGGAAGAAGGGACTGATGTATTTTTAAAAATGATATCCTCAATGGTAAGCACAGTGCTTTGCACACAGTGAGTGTTTAATAAATGCTTTCTTCATTCATTTTTTCACTCATTCCTATCTTGTGTTTAGGTATTATACTGGTGTTTAATAACTCTCTCTCCAGAAAAAAATGCATGACATACTTTTAAGTTGAATACGCATTATTAACATTTTCTGGTTTATTTTCTTAAGTCCAGACAATCAACAAAATAATAAATCAAGTCGTGATTTGTAGTGTTTGCCCATTTTTGAGGTATAAATGCAAATTCTGAAAATTTAGCAATTGCCTATCATGTTATAAGCCAGGGGTAGGGAACCCGTGGCCTCCAGGCCCTCAAGTGCAGACCTTTGAATGACTCCAAATTTCACAGAACAAATGCCTTTAATAAAAGGATTTTTGTAAAATTTTGTAAAACTTAGACTCAGTCAAAAGGCTGCACCTGAGGACCTAGAAGGCCACATGTGGCTTCAAGGCCACAGGTTCCCTACCCTTGCATAAGCTGACTCCAGCACACTCCTGGAAAACTACCATGTTATAAATGAGTTTTTAAAACACGGTCCCCAAAACCTGAACATCTTTTTTTTTTTCTTGCTACAAAGGAAAACTTGTGGAGGAACAAGGAATCTCCTGTCAGCCTTTATAATTCAGTCTCTTGTCTTCCTTGTAGAAAGCTGCGAATTTGCCTCATTTTTAAGGGTAGAAAAACCAGGTGGCAGTTACCTGGATGAAGCTTAACACTTCTAAAACCCACTTGTTTAAATGATAGTTAAAGCCTTCAAGTATTGCACAAAGTGCTAAGTAATGTCTCCTCCCATTATGAAATATGCGCCTGACACCTCTGATGGATTGTTCTCTGTATGATTGTGTGTGATGGGGCTGCTGCTGATTAAATCACAGGTTTCCCCTAACAGATTTATTAGCTCTGTGGTGCAGTTCCATGACATGACAGCTGTACAATGGGGCCTCATGAACTTTTCCTGTTCTCATGCCAGGAAACTTATCATTTAACTCTTTAGCACCCCTCCCTCAACCTCTAATGCAACCGAAAAAGAAAGAAAAGACTCTTTTGAAAGAAATTCTAAGATCTGTCAGCTAAAAGCTTTTTATGACGTGCATTCCTGTCTTCCCTCCCCGGCAGCTCGGCCTGTATGTTTGGTGCAAAGGCACCATGGGAGATTCTGAAGGAGAATCTGTATAGTACACGCGTGCTTTGAAGTAAGGAATGATTTGAAATTTATTGAGTACTTCTAAAAAAAGCAAGGAAGTATTTGACTTACTGTGGGTGAAATGGCGCAAGAATGCTTGATAGGCAGGTAGGTTTGATGCCTACATTTTGTGACTAGATAAAATGGCCTCAGCTGTGACTAGACAGAACAAAGCATCATGGGGGTAATGGAAAGAACATTGGACTGTTTAGGAGTTAGGAGACCAGGGGTTGCGTCCCAGCCCAGCTAACAACTTGTTGTATGTGATCATGAACTTGTCACTTCTCCCTCTCATGGTTGCTTCGTCCTTTTTTATATATATATATAGCATTTGGGGGCACCCTCTCAATTCATATATGTGTCCCCCAGACAAGGCTATCTCAAGTTCAGAATATTTTGTGGGCCCATGTCTATTTAAGATCACAGTTTATGAGACCCCAAACCATATGTTTACCTTTGCTAGTGTAACCTGGGCTCAAACCTAGGCATTTGAATAAGACTCTCTTCATTGGTCGAGAGAATGCTAATTTACTCAGTTTTCTGGGCCTGAGTGAGAGGGGTGGAGTTGGTCAGAGCTTGGGAGAAGAGAGTGCTTCTTTTGGCTTTCAGCTTTGAGAGAGGACACTCACAGTTCCAGGTTCAGTTCAGGAAGAGGTCCCTGGAAGAAGAGGAGGTCTTCAGGAAGAAGCCTAATGTAGAGAAGTTTGAGCCCTGAATATGTCCTTGTTCCCATCTTGCAATACTAGAGACTCGGGGAATTTTCCCTTAGATGAGACTGGGGATAATTGAGCTGAGATATCTTGCTCCTTGTGGAAGAGTTTAATTCACTCTGTTGATTGTCTAGTCACTATGATTGGCAGAGGTTTATCATACCTACTTTTTCTAAAATTCTATTCAAGACCTTAATTTCTTTCCTTTTTTTTTTTTGAGTTACCTGGGACTGGAGTGGGAAACCTGTGGCCTTGAGGCCATGTGTGGCCCTCCAGGTCTTCAAGTGTAGCCCTTTGACTGAATCCAAACTTCACGGAACAAATCCCCATAATAAAAGGGTTTGCTCTGTAAAACTTGAACTAAGACAAAAGGCCACACTCGAGGACCTAGAATGCCACATGTGGTTGAGTTTATTCACTATTTAATATATGTGATGGTCTTTGGGCAGCTGTCATTTGTTGGGAGTTAAGCCTTAGGATAGATATAGCTTGTAGTGCTCTTCCCTGACAGATAGTGACTAAGAAAAGTAGTCACTGGTATCCTGTGACTGAGGAGAATGGAGTTCACTAACCTCATGCTTTCAATCTCTTGTTCCCCTCCTGGAAGGAATCAAAGTCTCCTTTGGAGAGGGGTGAGTGAGATTCCAGAGATGTCTATCTCTTCCCCATCTCCTAATTCAGCCACGTTTAGACAAACTCATGTGAACATGCACCTAATCCCACATGGACAGCACACGTACTTTGTTCTAGTCAGCTAGAAGTTTCAATTAATTTAAATAAAAGGTATTTAATAAGGCAAGAAGAGTTTTAAAAACACAGTAAGAAAAATGGTAATAAACATCTCTTCTATAAATTTGGTGAATTTGTTCAGTCATTTTAGTCATGTCCAACTCTTCATGACCCCATTTTAGAGTTTTCTTGGCAAAGATAATGGAGTGGTTTGCCACTTCCTTCTCCAGCTCATTTTACAAATGAGGAAACTGAGGCAAACAGGGTGAAGTGACTTGGCCAGGGTCACACAGCTAGGAAGTGTCTGAGGCCAAATTTGAACTCAGGAAAGTGAATCTTCCTGATTCTAAGCCCAGGACTCTATTAATTGCCCTGATGAATCTCTCCCACAAATACACATACTATCCATGGAAAGTGTGGACACATATAGGAAACATAGACAGAGAACTGCATATTAAGGGAATACAGGTGGCCAGGCAATTTACATGCCTGGGGAATATGCATTGCTAAGATGAACATGACTCTGGATCTCAGGAAATCTCAATTTCGGTATTACCAGGAGTTAGCCATCGAGGCTAGAAGCATATCTTCTCAAAATTTGTGATAACTGATCTCTGCTCAGAAAAGGAATGTATCTCACCGGGTATGCTTTTGCCATAAGTCACCATTGTTACGGGGTAGCAGAGAAGGAAAAAAAGTCCCTTGCCCCACTTGCTGTACTCCAGGCTAGTAGTGTGAGCAAGAGAAAAGGTTCTGAAGGGCTGAGCTGCTTTCACAGTTTATAAACCAAAGAGGCGGAAGTGCCTCTGATAAGAGTCCATCCCCCTTGATTCCCAGTTGCCAAACATCTTCCATTCAACCCCACTCACTGGGAACCAATAAAGAGTGTTTTGCTAGAAAGGATCTAGTGTGTATGTTTCTCATCAAGGGACCTGAAAACATGTCCTGCTTCCTGGGAGGAGCATGACAATGACCCATGCCATATACTGTCATCAAGGAGTTGAGGGAATGCAATAGATTTGTCACAGGTTTTCCTAATTGACTCTCCGTACTCTCTAAAACATCAATTAGTATTACTAGGTGGTGGAAATTAGGGAGTATAGAAAACATACAAACAATAATTATTAATTACTGTGTATAAAGAAAGCACCAGGTGCTGGAAGGGAGATACAAAGTTTAGATAAGATATAATCTTTGCTTTCAAGGAACTTACAGTCCAGTAGGGAGATAAGACACCTGACTTATAACTATAATATGTGAGAAGTATATCAGGCAATTACAAAATGAACTGCTTTGCCCAGCTAGTAAGAGGCACAGCCTGGTTCTTTCCACAACCTCAAGTTAGCTTAGAAATTATCATTTGTAAGAGTACCTTCAGATTCATAGGATTATAGACTTAGAGCTTAAAAGAGCCTTAGAAGTCAGAGTCCGATCCTCTAATTTTACAGATGAGGAAACTGAGGCTTTGAGAAGTTGTGATATACCCAAGGTCACAGTAAGGGTCAGAGGCAGGATTTGAAATGAGGTCTTCCTCTCACTAAGGTTAGTACAGTATCCACTATGCCCTACCACCAGGTCTACAATTTAGAAATTCTCTGAAGGATTTACCGATTTGCCAAAAAAAATACTCAGAGAATTAACTGTCAAACAAGGAAATCATTTGTTTCTAGACAACTTGAAAAAGATTGTTTTACCCTTGAAAAATTGCCCCATCTATTCTTTTAGAAAAAGTTCCATTGATACCCTTTTTATAAACACCCCAATCATTTCCCGATGAATTGTCTTCCTCATCCTCTCCAATAAGACCTTTGCTTATAACAAAATACATCAGTCATGCCAAACCAGGGACAACTTCTAACAGCACATACAACAAAGTGTATTTTTAGTTTACCACCTTCCTACTGATGGGAGGGAGGTTTGCTTCATTATGTGTGCTATGGAAGCAATGTTGGTCAGTACATTTAATCTGAGTGTCTTAGTAGTGTTTCAATATTATTCTTTTAGTCATTATCTAGTTTTTTCTCCTTGTTCTGCTTTCACCATTCATTTCTGTCGAGGTGTATGGATACAACTCAATACAGACAAATTGTTCAAATAGTTGCTTATCTTCAGCCAAAGTCAGAGGAGACCCAGGGCATAGTAGAAGAAGTAGAAGAAATCGATTGTATAGGGTTGAAATTGCTCAACTAGATGACATTTCCCTACGTGTTGAATTCACCCCCCAAACAGGACACTGGACTCTTTGGTTTATTAGAAAGTAGTTTTTGTCATTGTTATTCAGTTATATCTGACTCTTTATGACCCCATTTGGGATTTTTTTTTGGCAGAGATACTGGAGTGTTTTGACAATTTTATTCTCCAGATCATTTTACAGATGAGGAAACTGATCCAAAAGGGTTAAGTGCCTTGCCCAGGGTCACATAGCTGGTAAGTATCTGAGGCTGGATTTGAACTCATGTCTTCCTGATTCCAGATCCACTCTAGTAGAGTGTAAAGAACAGTGGATTTGGACTCAGAAATCCTGAGTTCTAATTCTGCCTCTGCTACTTACTAGGGACATGAACCTAGGTGGTAATTAACAACAACAACTGGCACTTATACAGTGCTTTAAGGAATACAAAGTATCTTACATGCATTATTTCAGCTCTTTCTGGACTTCATTTGTAAAATCAGTGCTTTGGACTCAATGCTTTCTAAGTTGTGTTACAACTCTTGAACCTATGATTCTTTCACAAAGGAGGCATTAATTCCACAGACCTTTGAGGATATGATAACTTAGTGATATGTAGAGACTTCATTTGTAATTCCTATTCATTTTAATTCCCAAATACCCCTTTGAAAATGTGCCTTTAGTATCTATGACAGCAGTGGCTGCTCAATACTGAAAGCCCTATTCAGTAGTCTTTGTGCTCAGATACTCTGGCAGGAAACTGGTATTAGTGTGGATGATGGTTGGTGATTAGTCTTATATAGTGCTTTCTTTCTTAAAAGGATTATGGTTTCCACTTTCTACTATTTTTTTAAAAGAAGGGAATTTTTCTGTCATGCTCAAATTCCTTGAGCTGAGATTTATCAACAGGCTTCTGTGATAGCAAAGTACTTTTCATCAGAGAGAAAGTTGTTTGACAGACAAACATAGTATGTAATTAAAAGATTAACAACATTTCCCCTGAAATTGATTTAGGAGGAGACAACTTTTGTGCTAACTTGTTTATGATTAGATTATTTGTCATAATTTCTGAAGGACCGAAAATCAGCCTATGATGGATTTTGTCAGTCTTAGTATTTATTAAGCTCATGGACCATTTATTCCACAGGGCCAGTGGCACATACCTGAAAAATTTCCAGCATGTCAAATACAAGTCCTTTCCATTTAATGAGTAGATGCAAATGCCTCCCTGCACTCCACCCCACACTTATTTTTCTTTTCTTTCTTTTTTTTAAGGGTAAAAACCAATATTTTAATTTTAAAAGGTCTTCTGTAAGCAGGAACAACCTTAAGAAGCAGGCAAAGAAGGCCAGGCTGTATATTTACAATCATCTGAAGGACATTAGGAAGGTCCTCTTACCCTGGAATATCTCTGAGCCATGGAGAGCTATGCCGTGGTGGAAATGGGATGGAGGTCATGAAGTATGAAGAGGGCTGATGAAAAGAGGGGGAGAAGACTGAGAAAGGGGAAATGCGGGTACTTGAAACTCATTTTCCATCTTTTGCAATCTTGTCAAGAGCTAGCCTCACCTGTAAATTTTCCCATATATAGCCTTCAATGAACTTGGAAGGGGTGAGGTTTCCGTATCCCAATTCTCACTTTCACTGCTAACTTGGGACCCCTGAGGACAACTAGCTACATCTTTTCCTGAGAGTTCTAGTGGTACATCTGAGGATGCAGGCCACCGTGTAGGATTATAAGTGAGGGATAATAAGGTGACTATTCCCTTAGCATCTTCAAAATATTAAGAGACCTAGGGGGGTGGAGCCAAGATGGCGGATTAAAAGCAGTGACTTGCTTGAGCTCTCCCCCAAACCCCTCCAAATACCCATAAAAAATGGCTCTAAACAAATTCTAAAGCAGCAGAACCCACAAAAAGACAGAGTAAAACAAATTTCTAGCCCAAGACAGCCTGGATGGTTGATCGGAAAGGCTTATTGCCCGTGCAGGTAGAGGAGCGCAGTTCGGGCGTGGGTGCACAGGACACAGCGAACCTGGAGCAGGCCTCAGAGGAATGAATCAAAGGCAGCTGTGGCAATTTCCAGACTCCTCAATCCATGAACGCCAAAGACAACTTAGAGGGTCAGTGGGAAAAGTCTGTTTTTTCGGTGATAGAAGAGCTAGGTCAGAGCCAGCTCCAGAGCGCAGAGCACAGAGCACGGGCACCAGGGCGGTGGCTGCTTCCCGAGCTTCTGGCCCACTGACTGAGGGGGAATAAAGTGGCTGATCAGAGGGGGACTGCTGGGATCTTTTTGCCAGTGTTGAGGCAGGAATCTCTTGCTTTGCCCATGCTTGGATCTGGGTCACAGTTCTGGATGGCGGTGCTGGGGTGAGGAGGAATGCTGGCATGGTGGAGCTTGGAGTGGCTGTGGAGAGGAACCCCTCTTCACAGTTACAGGACAGAAAGGAATACTTGTGGTCACACGCCAGGAAAGGAGTAAACACCTCACCCCGTATCATACCACCTTGCAAGAACTTAAAATATACAGGTCCCTACAAGTATCTCTGAAAACAGCCGTACAAACCCCTGAAGCTTAGATCAGTACATTCTCCACATTGTAAGTAGACTCTTACCTTAACAAAGAGTTTAAAACTCAAGTAATTAGCTGGGATCATGAGCAAGCAGCTCAAAAAGAGTCACACTATATTATCTTACTTTGGTGACAAAGAAGATCAAAATATACAACCAGAAGAAGACAACAAAGTCAAAGCTCCTATGTCCAAAGCCTCCAAGAAAAATATGAATCAGTCCCAGGCCTTGGAAGAGCTCAAAAGGGATTTTGAGAAGCAAGTAAGAGAAGTAGAGGAAAAGCTGGGAAGAGAAATGAGAGTGATGCAAGAAAATCATGAAAAACAAGTCAACAGCTTGCTAAAGGAGACCCAAAAAAATACTGAAGAAAATAACACCTTAAAAAATAGCCTAACCCAAATGGCAAAAGAGGTTCAAAAAGCCAAGGAGGAGAAAAATGCCCGAAAAAGCAAAATTGGCCAAATGGAAAAGGAAGTCCAAAAACTTACTGAAGAAAATACTTCCTTAAAAATTAGAATAGAGCAATTGAAAGCTAGTGACTTTATGAGAAATCAAGACACTGTAAAACAAATCCAAAAGAATGAAAAATTAGAAAACAATGTGAAATATCTCATTGGAAAAACAACTGACCTGGAAAATAGATCCAGGAGAGAGAATTTAAAAATTATTGGACTATCTGAAAGCCATGATCAAAAAAAGAGCCTAGACATCATCTTTCAAGAAATTATCAAGGAAAACTGCCCTGATACATTAGAACCAGAGGGCAAAATAGAAATTGAAAGAATCCACCCATCTCCCCCTGAAAGAGATCCCCAAAGGAGAACTCCTGGGAATATTGTAGCCAAAGTCCAGAGTTCCCAGGTCAAGGAGAAAATATTGCAAGCAGCCAGAAAGAAACAATTCAAGTATGGTGGAAATACAATCAGGGTAACACAAGATTTAGCAGCTTCTACATTAAAGGACCGCAGGGCATGGAATATAATATTCTGGAGGGCAAAGGAGATAGGATTACAACCAAGAATCACCTACCCAGCAAAACTGAGTATAATCCTTCAGGGGAAAAAATGGTCATTCAGTGAAATAGAGGACTCTGAAGCATTCTTGATGAAAACACCAGAGCTGAATAGAAAATTTGACTTTCAAATACAAGACTCATGAAGAGGTAAACAGAAAAGAGAAATCATAAGAGACTTATTAAGACTGAACTGTTTACATTCCTGCATGGAAAGATGATATTTGTAACTCATGAGACCTTTCTCAGTATTAAGGTAGCGGGAGGGGAAAAATTATATGTATGTATAGACAGATAGATAGATAGATAGATAGATAGATAGATAGATAGATAGATAGACAGATAGATAGATAGATGGCACAGGGTGAGTTGAAGATGAAGGGGTGATATCTGGAGAATAAAATTAAGGGGTGAGAGAAGATTGTACTAGGAGAAGGAGAAAGGGAGAGGTGGAATTGGGTACATTATCTCGCACAAAAAAGACAAGGAAAAGAGGGGAAACAGGGGAAGGTGAGAGGAAATGAGGGAATCTTATTCTCATAGGATTTGGCTTCAGGAGGGAATAACATACACACTCAATTGGGTATGGAAATCTGTCTTACTCTACAGGAAAATAGGGGAGGAAGGGGACAAGAGAACAAGGGGATGATAGAGAGAAGGGCAGATTGGGAAAGGGGTAATCAGAAGGAAGCACTTCTGAGGAGGGACAGGGTCAAAAGAAAGAATAGAATACACGGGGGGGGCAGGATAGGATTAAGGGAAATAGAGTCAGTTTTTCACAACATATCTACTATGGAAGTGTTGTGCATAACTGCACATGTATGGCTTGCATTGAGTTGCTTGCCTTTTCAATGAGGGTGGCTGGGGTGGGAGGAAGGGAGCAAATTTGGAACTCAAAGTTTTAAAAACATATGTTTAAAAAAATGTTTCCACATGCAACTGGAAAATAAGAAATGCAGGAAATGAGGTATAGAAATCTATCCTGCCCTACAGGAAAATAGAAGGCAAAGGGGATAAGAGAAGGGGGGGGAAGAGATAGAAGGGAGGGCAGACCAGGGGAAGGGGTATTCAGAATGCATGCCATCTTGGGGTGGGGGGAGGGGCAAGATGGGGTGAAAATTTGGAATTCAAAATCTTGTGGAAGTAAATGTTGAAAACTAAAAATAAATAAATTTGTATTAAAAAAAGAAATATATATAAAATGCCAGAAAAAAAATATTAAGATACCTAGAGGAAGACCTGAATCACATTATGTGGATCTTCTGTAGAACATTTTTGGGAGAAGTCCAGACCTGTGGTTTCCTCCATATTGAGAATGATTATGCCTATCCACCGGTGTTCTACACCTTGTAATCTAAAAGTGATGCTTGGGGGTACTGAAAGGTTATTGTCCATAACCCACACAGTCAATATTTTTTTTTCTTTCTTAATGTAAATTTATTTGTAGTTTTCAACATTCATTTCCACAAGTTTTTGAGTTTCAAATTTTCACCCCGTCTCACCCTCCCTCCACCCCAAGATGGCATGCATTCTGAATATCCCTTCTCCTAGTCTGCCCTCTTTTCTTTCTCTCCCCCCTTCTCTTATCCCCTTCCCCTTCTATTTTCCTGTAGGGCAGGATAGACTTCTGTACTCCATTTCCTGTATTTCTTATTTTTTTTTTGCTTTTAGGCAATTGGGGTTAAGTGACTTGCCCAGGGTCACACGGCTAGGAAGTGTCAAGTGTTTGGTCTGAGGCCGGATTTGAACTCAGGTCCTCCTGACTTCAGGGCCGGTGCTCTATCCACTGTGCCACCTAGCTGCCCCCTCCTGTATTTCTTATTTCCGGATAGCATGTGAAAACTTTTTTTTTGAACATATGTTTTTAAAACTTTAGGTTTCAAATTTTCTCTCTTCCTCCCTCCCCACCCACCCTCATTGAAAAGGCAAGCAACTCAATATAGGTTGTACATGTGCAGTTATGCAAAACACTTCCATAGTAGACATGTTGTGAAAAACTAACTCTATTTCCCTTAATCCTATCCTGCCCTCCCATTTATTCTATTCTTTCTTTTGACCCTGTTCCTCCTCAGAGGTATTTACTTCTGATTACCCCCTTTCCCAATCTGCCCTCCTCTCTATCATCCCCCTGCTCTCTTGTCCCCTTCTCCCCCTATTTTCTTGTAGGGTAAGACAAGCTTCCATACCCAATTGAATGTGTATGTTATTCCCTCCTTAAGCCAAATCCTATGAGAATAAGATTTACTCATTCCCTCTCACTTTCTCCTGCTTCCCCTCCACTGTAAGAGACTTTTCTTTTCTGTTTTTTCTTTGTGAGATAATTTACCCCATTCTACCTCTCCCTTTCTTCTTCTCTGAGTATGATCCTCCCTCATCCCTTAATTTTATTCTCCAGATATGACCCCTTAATCTTCAACTCACTCTGCTCTATCTATCTATCTATCTATCTATCTATCTATCTATGTACATACATATAATTTTTTTCCTCCAACTACCCTAATACTGACAAAGGTCTCATGAGTTATAAATATCATCTGTCCATGCAGGAATGTAAACAGTTCAATCTTAATAAGTCTCTTATGATTTCTCTTTCCTGTTTACCTCTTCATGTTCACTGAGTCCTGTATTTGAAAGTCAAATTTTCTATTCAGCTCTGGTCTTTTTCATCAAGAATGCTTGAAAGTCCTCTATTTCACTGAATGACCATTTTTTCCCCTGAAGGATTATACTCAGTTTTGCTGGGTAGGTGATTCTTGGTTGTAATCCTATCTCCTTTGCCCTCCAGAATATTATATTCCATGCCCTGCGGTCCTTTAATGTAGAAGCTGCTAAATCTTGTGTTATCCTGATTGTGTTTCCACAATACTTGAATTGTTTCCTTCTGGCAGCTTGTAATATTTTCTCCTTGACCTGGGAACTCTGGAATTTGGCTATTATATTCCTAGGAGTTTTCCTTTGGGGATCTCTTTCAGGAAGAGATCTGTGGATTCTTTCAATTTCTATTTTGCCCTCTGGTTCTACTATATCAGGGCAGTTTTCCTTGATAATTTCTTGAAAGATGATGTCTAGGCTCTTTTTTTGATCATGGCTTTCAGATAGTCCAATAATTTTTAAATTCTCTCTCCTGGATCTGTTTTGCAGTTGTTTTTCCAATGAGATATTTCACATTGTTTTCTAATTTTTCATTCTTTTGGATTTGTTTTACAGTGTCTTGATTTCTCATAAAGTCACTAGCTTCCAATTGCTCTATTCTAATTTTTAAGGAAGTATTTTCTTCAGTAAGTTTTTGGACTTCCTTTTCCATTTGGCCAATTTTGCTTTTTCAGGCATTTTTCTCCTCCTTGGCTTTTTGAACCTCTTTTGCCATTTGGGTTAGGCTATTTTTTAAGGTGTTATTTTCTTCAGTATTTTTTTGGGTCTCCTTTAGCAAGCTGTTGACTTGTTTTTCATGATTTTCTTGCATCACTCTCATTTCTCTTCCCAGTTTTTCCTCTACTTCTCTTACTTGCTTCTCAAAATCCCTTTTGAGCTCTTCCAAGGCCTGGGACTGATTCATATTTTTCTTGGAGGCTTTGGACATAGGAGCTTTGACTTTGTTGTCTTCTTCTGGTTGTATATTTTGATCTTCTTTGTCACCAAAGTAAAATAATATAGTGTGACTCTTTTTGAGCTGCTTGCTCATGATCCCAGCTAATTACTTGAGTTTTAAACTCTTTGTTAAGGTAAGAGTCTTCCAATGTGGAGAATGTACTGTCAAGCTTCAGGGGTTTGTAGCTGTTTTCAGAGATACTTGTAGGGACCTGTATATTTTCAGTTCTTGCAAGGTGGTATGATACGGGGTGAGGTGTTTACTCCTTTCCTGGCGTGTGACCACAAGTATTCCTTTCTGTCCTGTAACTGTGAAGAGGGGTTCCTCTCCACAGCCACTCCAAGCTCCACCATGCCAGCATTCCTCCTCACCCCAGCACCGCCATCCAGAACTGTGACCCAGATCCAAATACGGGCAAAGCAAGAGATTCCTGCCTTATAGTCAATATTTTTCAAAGGTGGGCCTTGAGTACAGCTCTTTCCTGGCTCTCTATCTATGCCATGAATATGTATTTATCTATGCCATGCTGCCTCTCAGAGGTCATTTGTGGAAAGGCAAAGACAAGAATTACCCAGGATCTGAAAGTGTGGCTAAGTGGTAATCTACCTGGATGGAGGGAGCACACTGATGGTTCTGCATGCACTGTTCATTCACAGAGGTACTGAAGTATGGAAGGATCATTTTTGCGACATGCATTTTGAAAATGTAAGCAGTTTAACATACAATCACCTTTTTTTTCATTCTATTATGTTCATCAACCTCCCCAGCTCCCATGACTTATATGTGTGAATTCTCCAAATCCATTCTTTATCTTCTAACAATCAAATTTCTTATCCCAATACTCTATGGAAACTTCTCATTCTAGCAATCTCTTTCTAGCTAACTTTAATGGCCTCTCAGTCCAAATCATTCTTAACATCCTTGCAACTTATGATGCCACTGAACTCCTCATTCTCTTTAATACTCTCTTTATTTCTCTCAACCGGACCTTTAGTCCTTCCATTCTTCTTTGTTCTACCAATTTATCACCCCTCTTCTAATCTCTGTTTTCTTCAAGGTCTTGACCCTATAGTTGATTAGTTTCAATTGTACAGCTAGGTCCCAACTAATATAAGAAGTGAATCCTATTAAGTGACTGCAAATATTCAAATTTGTATTATTTGAAATTATAATTATGTAAAACATGATAATTGGTTCTAGCTCCATGGAAATATGCAGTGTAAATTTGAATAACATGACCCTTCAACGTGATTCATTGTTTGCACTAATTAGGACTTAGCTGTATACTTTCCTCTCTCCTTGAATTTTGTGTCTTGATGTTCTTCATGCACTGCCAATCTTCAACTCGGAGTCACTCCAACTATCTGTCTTCTCTGCTCTTACTCCTATGCTGCTGAATGAAGTTACAGGAAATTATGCATTTGTGTCGGCTGGCTTCACTACAAATTGATGTTTATCTAATCTCACCTGGGCTCTCATTTCTACACAGCTGCTTAGTTTAATATCGACTAGCACACTCCCTGAAGCAGCTGTTTCAGGTTTCCCTCTTTACTCAAGCTGCCTATGCCTGCCCCACCAGCTGATGGATTTACAGTCTATTTTACTGAGAAAATTAAGGTCATCTGTCCTGAGTTCCTCCAACTTTCCTACTCCATACATCAAAATTCTGTGACATCTTCACCTGTTCTCTCTTGCTTTACTGTATTTTCCAAGGACTTGTGCTCATGGGTCCCATAGAGATCATTCCCTTCTCTCTTCTCTTCTATCTCTATTTTTCTATTGGCTCCTTTCCTGTGGTCAGGTGCCCTCTATACCTAAAATACCTTCCCTGACCCTGCCACTCCCTCATGTTATAATCCTACATTTCTCTTTTCTTTCACTGCCAAACTCCTATAAGGATTCATCTACTCTTGTTCCTCCCTACTTCCTTACCATCCAATCACTTCTTGACTTCTTACAATCAGATTTCTGATCCCAGTACTCTACTGAAATTTCCCGTTTCAGTGATCTTTTAACAGCTAATTCTGATGGTGTTCTCTCAGTCCAAATCATTTTTGACCTCACCTGCAACTTGTGATTCTCTCTCTCTCTCTCTCTCTCTCTCTCTCTCTCCTCTCTCTCTCTCTCTCTCTCTCTCCCTCTCTCCCTCTCTCCTTCTCTCCTTCTCTCCTTCCTCAACCTCGACTTCCAAAAATAGTTTTGTTGTTGTTCAGTCATTTTAAGTCATGTCCAACTCTTAATGATCCCATTTGGGGTTTTCTTGGCAAAGATACTGGAGTGGTTTGCCATTTCCTCCTCTAACTCATTTTACAGATGAGGAAACTGAGGCCAACAGGGTTAAGTGACTTGTTGAGGGTCACACAGCTAGTAAGTGTCTGAGGACAGATTTGAATTTGTGAAGATGAGTCTTCCTGACTCTAGGCTAGGTACTCTATCCACTTCATCGTCTAGATGCCACTGTTCCAAAAACAGCTTCTTCCTTATTATATCCCACATATCTGGGTAATTCTTTCAGTCTTGTTTTTTGTATCATCATGATTTTTTTTTTTTGCTTTTTGGTGAGGCAGTCATGGTTAAGTGACTTGTCCAGGGTCACACAGCTAGTAAGTGTCAGGTGTTTGGTGTGAGGTCAAATTTGAACTCAGGTCCTCCTGACTTCAGTACCAGTGCTCTAGCCACTGTGCCATCTAGCTGCCCCTTCATTATCTTCTTTCCTAAATACACCCCTCCTCATATTTCCATATTCTGTTTAAGGCACCACTATTCTCCCTTTAACCTAGGCTTATAATTTCAGTCATCCATGACTTTCTTTTCTTTCACCCCATACATTTAATTATTTTCAAGTCTTATTTATTTTAGCTTTGTAAGATACTTCATATGCATTCCCTTCTGTCTATTCACAAAGCTATCATCCTAATTCAGTTCCTGGTTACCTTTAGTCCATTTTGATAATCTAGTGTAAGTGATCTCCCAGCTTCCAGTCTCTCCATTATCCAATCCACCATCTACACAGTCAGCAAAATAATTTGCCTAAGGCATTCATTGCTGGAAAGCTTTCGGAGCCTCTAAGATAAAATACTGCTTAACTTGCTGTTTACAATCTAACACCAAATTACCTTTTTGTTTTATTTTACTTTCTTCTGTTTCATGAATTCCATGTTACATTTTATAATAAGAACATTCATATATCACTTTGGAGTTTGTAAAGCACTTTTAAAACATTGTCTCATTTGATCCTCCCAATAGCTCTGGGAGGTAGGTGGTATTACTATCCTCATTTTACAGATGAGTGCACTGAGGCAGACAAAAAGTTAAGTGATTTGCCCAGTGTCACAGAGCTAGTAAGTGTCTCAGGCTGGATTTGAACTCAGGTCTTTTGGACTCCAGTAAAAAAAAAAGACAAAAGTCATCATTAGAACATACAAAGAAAATTACAGTGATTCGAAAACTGAATAAAATGCCACAGAAGGTAGTTGGTTTCTTCTTGCTGGAGGCCTGGAAGCAAAGCCTCAATAACTACTTTTGGGGTACATTATACAAGAGAGTCTTCTTACTGTGTGGGTTGGACTGGATGGTCTATTCTAACGCTGAGATTTGATCACTCTGTGATACTGATTTGGGTGTCATAAGTTTTGTAAAGCCTTTCTTTATGTTCCCAGTTGTTAGTGCCTTCTTCCTCAACAAGATACCTTGTATTCCCTCATCTGTGTATGTATGTTGTATCCTCCTGGTAGAATGCAGTCTTGTTGAGGGCAGGAATAGTTTAACTTTTGTCTCTGTATCCCCAGCATCTAGTACTGTGTCCTACTCACAAGAGAAGCTTAATAAATGTTTATTGTATTGAAATGAACAAAAGAGCCTGTTTGGGTCAAAATGGAAATTAAATCAGTTCATCTTTATAAGATGTCTAGGATCTATGTTCATTTTATCCAGTGACCACTCACTTTAAGCTTAGTTTTTGAGTCAGTGAGTGACATTAGATTGTCTCAAAGTGTGAAAAAAATTTGGAATGTAGACACAAAAAAGAAAGTAAAAGAAAAAAAAAGTCAGATCCACTAATCCTTTGGTCCCACTTATCAGAAGGAGGCTGGTGACTTTGCATAGCTCTGCCTCACTTAAATCCAATTCATTTGCAGGTCAAGACATCACCCTTGCGATGTCATTGGTCCTCTTTGAGAACAAAGGAGGCACAACATCAGAGGGAACTTTTTCCTACCAAAGAAATTTCAATTGAGGTTTTAAATTATGTTCCCTTGGTGCCAAATCTGGTATTAAAATGCCCTGTAGATAACAGAATCACAAGAACTTAGAGCTCTGAGTGACTTTAGAGATTTCTAGTCCAATCCCTTCATATTACATAACAGGAAATCGATGGCCAAAAGACTGAAGTGACTTGGTGGGTGATGGTATAATAGAAAGCGTATTGGATTAGGAGCATAGCCTGAGGAAACTAAAGGATCATCTATAAATTATCAAGCTAGTTTAGAGCCAGAGGTTGGAGCAAGCTGGCATTAGAGTGAAAACATTTGGGGAAGAATTGCCTGGGGTAGGATGGAGAGAAACCTCAGCTTTCACCTTGGCCTAGGACTCTGCCTTCACTAACTCTCTCCTCCAGCACCTTGTAGCCAGGGGAGGGCCATGAGAGCTTCTGGAGGGTCTGGGGGATTTTGGACTTCTGTCTTACCTTCCGTGTTCTAGAAATCAGCTGACAATAGTGTCTGCATTGGAAGCCAAGAACAGATTGGCTGTAGATTCATGGCTTCACAAGGAATCAGGCAAAGAAACTGCACCATGTTTAAAGGGAAATGTTTGAGTACCCCAGGACCTTTCAATACTCCTTTGCCGTATGCAGTCTCAAAGCATGAACCCCTGAACTTTCCGTTGGACTCTGTATGTACTTGTGAGAGAGTGTGGCACAGATTTTGGGGGGGACTATTTTTCATTCCGTACAATACCCCTTTCTAAAAGCTACTAAAGACTGGCTGATTAAGATGATTCTCTACTGATAATCTTGTAGGGAAGGGAAAGGTGAAGAAAAGAAGCATTTATCAAGTACCTACTACATGTCACGCCCTGTACTAAGCACTATACAAATATTATTTCATTCGATTCTCACAACAACCCTGGGAGGTAATTGCCATTATTATCTCCATTTACAATTAAGAAAACTGAGGCAGACTGAGGTTAGGTGACCTGCCCAGGGTCACACAGCTTGTCTGAGGTCAAATTTGAACTCAAGTCTTCCTGTCTCCAGCACTCTATCTACCATTCCACCTAGCTGTGGGGAAGCACACTGCTACAGGCCATAGAGAATCACTCTCAACTCCTCATGGGCACCACCTCTTAAGGGGGACATGTATAGCCTTATTCCAGCACCTGAGATTCATCTGTGAGAGTGATGATTTCGATAAAGATGTGCAGAGATGATCTAGGTATATAGGTACCCTAAATTCATTTTCTGATCTTTTGGGGTAACAAATAAAGACACGGAAAGGCCATGGGCTGAGAGCAAACAGCTGCTTTTTATCTTCCAGGCTTTGGTTGGATTTATCTCCTCACCGGCTTCGGGTGGGCACTTCAAAAGAAATGTAACCTTAGAAGGGGGAGGAGGAGCAAGCACTTCTGCCCACAGGCTAGTAACTGAGCTGGAGGGTTTTAACTCTGTGTGTGCTTTTGGCATAGCCACTGGCTGATGAGCTGCTATTAGGTTATTAGCTTTACATTGCAATTACCTCAGGAACCCTGAAAGACTCTCTTCTAAGGGTTAGAGCTCCATTCACCTGGCCTTTCCTGTGAATTGACTTGGGAAGAAGAGTAATACTAAGATGTGAAACTACCACTGGATTAAAACAAACAACAACAACTTTGTTTTTAGCAAGTATTATAGCTGTCTTCTCCAGCCAGAAAGACAGTTATAGATGTAGGAAGGTCAGTCTCTCCACACTAGATCCAGAGAAAGAAAGGAGATTAAAAGGAATTTAAGATAATTTAGTCTGCTCCCTTCTTAGAAAGACAGAAGAGTCAAGTGAACTTTTCTCTGAAGTTATGGGCAAATACTTTGACTACTCTGGGAGTATAGGCCCATTCTTGCGTGCTCTGTTCAATCTTCTCTCCAACTTTGAACAGGGTTCTATTGGTTACCACCGGACAAACTTGGGCAAGAGGTGGATTATAGTAACAACTATGAGGAAGGTCAAAGGAGTCTGGATTTTAGGGAGGGGGACTAGGCTTTTATTGCAAAAGGGAACCAGAGACTGGAGTCTTGAGGTACAAATTAGACAACTCCTCCATAGAGATAACTGATTTCTAAGTGTACGAGTCCCAGGATCTGCTTGTCAGACCTGGAAATCTAGTGAGGCCATTGTGCCAATGATATTGCAATTCAGCATGGTGTACTGCCAATTTTTAGACTGAAGTTTGTTTTCTCCATAGGAGAAATGGGGGCAGAAAGTTAGAATTTCAATTCCACCCTCTAAAACCGACCTTCACCTTGTCCTCTATGCCTGTCACAGTACCTAAAGGCCTCTTCTTTCATTTTCAGATCTTCTAAAGGCCATGACTCTCACCATCTAAATGGTCAAAAAAGGTCTCTTAAGCAATTAGGCTGATACAGACTCAATTTCATTTTCCTTTCCACTTTATGATGTGTGAGAGAGAGAGAGACAGAGAGAGAGACAGAGAGACAGAGACAGAGATAGAAAGACAGAGACAGACAGACAGAGATAGAGAGATAGAGACAGAGACAGAGAGACAGAGACAGTAACAGAGAGATAGAGACAAAAAAAAGTAGAGAGGTGGAGAGAGAATAAAGAGGTGCAAAGAGGGAGGATCATCTGTTTGTGGGATAAAGAATGAAGTAGAAAGGACATGGGATGCAACTACCTTTGAAGAATTAAAGAGGTAACAGAGGGTATGTGGTGGATGTAAGCAGGCTACAACATAAAAGCACTGAGGAATACTGAGGACCAGGAATAAAAGATGATGTCAAGAAATTGTAAGACAAGGAGAGAAGATGAGCTGGCAAGGATGAGGGATGACAGATACACAGCCAGGGTTCTCCATTGGTATTCTTGGAATGTTAGGTGAGAGGAAGGTTTCCAGTGTGCTGGGTGGATTTCCTGAAGTAAACTTCTGGGAGGATCTGGATGACATATTGCCATGTTATGAGCAGTAGTATATAGGATGGGATGTTCATCATTAGGGAAAACTCCTGAATTGATGAGATCATACATCAATTAGAGTATTTGTATATTACCCTGTCTCTAGAAAAGAATTATTTCCCAGTAATTTCAACCATTTGGGGAATTGAGAGATTTTACCAAAGGGATGGTGTGTTTTCTTGTTGTTGTTGTTGTTAATTTTGATGCATTTGAACTCTCATAAAGGAAGGTTTAAGTAGACAGCTAAGGAAGGAACTGGAGATGAGGCATGACAATTCTTCCAAATCAGGGTATTGTCTAACAACTCCTCATCAGCGCCGTGTCTGATTGGTTTCACGTCCTTGAGGTCACAGGCAGGGAGATGCTGAGGATTGACTGTGAAGACAATTTCCAGAAAAAGGAGGGGAGGAGGAGGGGAAAGATGGTAAAGAGGTACTAGACAGGAGGAGAAAATGTGTCTAGAGCAGAGATAGCTAATAAAAGCTCGTCATCTGCCTGCCTGACCTAAAATTGGAGAGGTCTTTTATTTTTTATTATCACAGATTGTATCATCAATTTATGACTTGTAGTATATTGCCATATTGCTCTTCAGAAAGTCTGTAGCAACCAATAACAGTGTGTCTCTTTCTCTATATCCTTGCCAAAATGAATTCTATACTTTTTTTCCTATTTTTTCATCCTAGTTTTGTTTTTATAAAGTTTTATTGATGTTTTGTTCTTATATTACAAACATTTGTACATTGTTCTCACTCCCTAAGAGATCTGTTGTAACAAAATAAAACCCTTAAACAAAACATCAAAAAAAATAGAGTAACTTCATCTGACCATGAATGTAACATTCCATGTCTGTAGTACTTCCCCTCCACCTCTCTATTTTTAAAATTTGCTTTTTTATAAACAGAAATTGATTTTCTCTTCCTCCCACCCCCACCTCATTAAAAAAAGAGAAAAGAAACAAATTCCTTGGAACAAATATGCATAGTCAAGTAAAACAAATTTCCTTATTGTCTATATACAAATATATATATGTCTTGTTCTGCATTCTAAATCTATTAAATCTCTTTTAGGAGGTTGAGAGTATGTTTTGGCATTAGTCTTATGGAATCATGAATAGTCATTATGTTGATCATAGTTTCTACAACTTTTAAAGTTGTTTGTCTTTATAGTGTTTTTTTTATGATTTTTCCTCCTGGTGCTACTCGTTTCAGTCTTCAACAGTTTATGAAAGTCTTCAAAATCATTCATTTTGAAAATATTGATATTATGGTATAAATTGATCTTCTGCATCTGCTTCACTGTGTATCAGTTCATCTAAGTCTTTCCATGTCTCTTTGAAATCATCTATTTCCTCATTTCTTACAGCACAATAATACAATAATTACATGCATATTCCGTAACTTAAATTTAGCAACTTTTCAATTGATGGGCTTCCCTTTAGTTTCCAATTCTTTGCTACTTCAAGAAAAGCTGCTATAAATATTTTTGTGCATATAAGGCTTTTCCTCTTTCTTTGATCTTTTTTAGGCATAGACCTATAGATACTGAGAGAGAGAGAGAGAAAGAGAGAGAGATACCACATATATACGTGATATAGCTATGTAGATACATATATATATATATATATATATATATATATATATACATATACATACATATATACATGCTATAGCTGGGTCAAAGAGCATGCATTGTTTAGTAAGTCTTAGTATATAATTCCAAGCTGCTTTCCAGAATAGTTGTACCAATACATAGGTCCACAACATTTCTTGTTTTACCATAGCTCCTTTTTTGGTCATCTTTGCCACTCTGATGGATGTGAGGTTGAATCTCAAAATCACTTCAATTTGTATCTCTCTAATTAGTAGTAATTTGGAACAATTTTTCAAAATGCTATTGATAGCCTGGGTTTCTTCTTGAGAACTGCTTGCTTATATCCTTTGACCACTTATCAGTTGGGGAATGGTTCGACCTCTTGTATGTTTGAGTCAGTTCTTTACGTATCTTGGAAATGAGACCTTTATCAGAGAAACTTAACAGCAATGATTTTCCCTATTTGTTTCCTTTTAAATCTTTGCTTTATTGTATTTGTTTGTGCAAAGCATTTTTAATTTTATGTAATAGAAATCATCCATTTTAGTGCTAGAAATGCTGGGTATAGCAATAAAACAAGATAAAGAAATTGAGAGAATAAGCACAGGTTAGAAGAAACAAATCATCACTTTTTGAAGATGGTGTAGTTAAAAGAATATTACAGTCAACTAAAATTAATTAAAAGAGTTCCTAACTTGAGAAAACTTGCAAGATATAAACTAAATACACACAAATATCAGCCTTTCTATGTAATACCAACAAAAGCCAGCAGGAAGAGGTAGAAAGAGAAATTCCATTTAAAAGTACCACAGAATGTATAAAATATTTTGAAGTCTACCTGTCAATATGGGCAGCTAGATGGCACAGTGGATAGAGCGCCATCCTTGGAGTCAGGAAGATCTGAGTTCAAATCCAGCCTCAGATACTTCCTAGCTGTGTGACCCTGGGCAAGTAACTTAACCCTGTTTGCCTCAGTTTCCTCATCTGTAAAATGGGCTGGAGAAAGAAATGGCAAACCACTCCAGTATCTTTGCCAAGAAAACTTCAAATGAGATCGTGAAGGGTTGGATATGACCTCAAATGACTGAACAACAACATCTATCAACTTAATGCACAAGAATCATACAAATAACAACTACAATCTACTGTTTGCAGAAATAAAGTTAGAACTTTTGGAAATATTAATTATTTATGGATAAGATGAGTCAGTATAATAAAAATGACAGTATTAATTAAATTAACTAGCTTATTTAATGCCATCCCAAACTACCGAAGGATTACTTTATAGAACTAGAAAACAGAACAACAAATTCATATGTAGGTAAAAATGTCCTAGAATCTCAAGGGAAAATAATGAAAAGAAGAAATGAAAGGGGCTAAGTATGGCCATATCTGAAATTCTACTATAAAGTAGTAATTCTGAAATAACAAAACTGTCTAAAAAATAGAGACAGTGTTCAGTGGAACAGACTAGCTATACAAAATACAGAAGAAAATATATCTAGTACTCTAGTATTTGATGAACATGAAGACCTTAGCTACTGGGATAAGGATTTACTATTTGACAAAAACTTCTGGGAAAACTGCATAGCAGTATGGAAGAAATTAGATCTAGAACAAACATTTTACGCTAAGATAAGCTCAAATGGATACACGAGTGCTAAATAAAAATGTCGCATCATAAACGAATAAGAGAAACATGGAAAAAAATTACCTCTCAGATCTATAGATAAAACATCATGACCCAACAGGGATAGAAAAGTTCTCAGAATATAAAATGGTTTATTTTGTCTATATAATCTTAAAAAGTTTTCGTACAAACAATCTGACAAAGTCAAGATAAAAAGGAAACAACTAGAAAAAAAATTACTCTATTAGATGTAAGGTGGCATTCTAAAATTATATCGATTTATATTTCTCAGGGTTGTAGGAGCCTAGATTTAAAGTTAGAAGGCACCTTAGAAGTCTAGAACAACCCCCTAATTTTATATATGAGGAAACTGAGGCCCAGAAGGTTTATGTGACTTTGTCTAAAGTGACACAGTCGAATTGTGTCAAAGAAAAAAAAATTCTAAAACTGTACATTGTAGGCCCAAGCCTGCCAGAAATAATTTTTATTATTTATTATCCTAATGCCAGTATTATTCCACTTGGAGAAAGAAATGCCCAAAGTGACAGAGTCCCCTCATGCTCTTAAGACATGTCTCTTTAACACAAGACATTTTTGAAGTAACTTACAAGAATCTTGAACGGGGAAAATTTCAAAAATTTCAAAAAATACAGCTCAGGGTAAGGTAAAAGTTAACATTTTGCAGCAAACAACACAATAATCCCTTAATCTTTTTGGGCATACCCTAGGAGAATCATTTCCCTAAAACCATGCAATCTATCTGTGACTACTACCCTCAAGGATTCTTCCTCTCAGCTGGTCACAGGTGCCAGCCAAGTAATCAAAGAGAACTCTTGCTTCTCTTACAGGCTTTTTATCCTAATCCCTCCAGGGCACTGGGAAAGAGGCCACCATTTTTTAGGTGGATCAATCAAGAGGCCCAAGCCCTAGTACTGGATGGGTCACCACTACAATTACTTTACAGGAGAAGTCCTTCTTGGGCTAACAGGAGAGAGAGATGAGCAAGACATTATTTTAGAACTGACAGAGAAAGATTGTTGAAGGTTTCCCTTTTCGCTTAGTCCAGGGATGGGAACCTTTTGGCATCAAGGCCGCATGTGGCCCTCTAAGCCCTCAAGTGCAGCCCTTTGACTGAATCCACACTTCACAAAACAAATCCCCTTAATAAAAGGCCACACCCAAGGACATGTGGCCTCGAGGCCTTAGGTTCCCCACCCCTGGCTTAGTCCAGAGCTTTAACTAGGTAAATCACAGTGGCTAGCATGGGACTGGGAATGAGAAATACCTGCATCTGAATCAAGCCTCAGACACTTCTTAGCTCAGTTAAATGAGCAAGTCATTTAACTTCAGTTTCTCATCTGTAAAATGGAGAGGAGATAGCGTGGATCTCACAGTGTTGCTGTGAGGGGTGTATGAGAAAACAAATGTAAAGTACTTTTAAACCTTAATGTGATATAAGTTCTATCTATGCAGATGGGGATAATTGTAAATGTTTTCTTAATATTTCTAAAAGAGGGAGTGGAGATAAGTGAGGTTTTAGTCTGCTTTGACTCAGGCCCTCCAACTCAGGACTCCAAATTCAGCACTTTTCCTATTCTACCAATCTCTCCTCCTCATTAATGGTGAATTTGAGCATTGTTTCATGTGGTTACTAAAAGTTCATATTTTATCCTTCAAAAACTGTTCATGCTCTTTGAACATTGCTCGATTAAAGAGTGTGTATTACTCTTAAGGTAATTAGTCAACTCTCTATGGATCCTGGGTATCGGACTTTATCAAATCTATTTACTATATATATTTCCTCTTCCCCCATTGGTTTTGTTTCTTTTAATGTTAGAAGCATTTTTTCTTTATTGTGCAAAAACCCTTTCATCTTTGAAAAATCAAACCTGTCAAGTTTAACTCTAGCAATTTCTCCCCAAATTAACAAAACTTTTTCTCTTCTTTATGGTTTATCTTATTTCCTTTTCTTTCAGTTTTTAATTGCTTTAAACCTACCTAGATATTTAGTCTGTTTGGTGTGAGGTATAACAATAATAATAATAACTGACATTTTATAGCACTTTAATGTTGTCAGAGTGCTTTATATATGTAACCCAAGCTTAACCTACGTTTTAAGTTTGTTACCATGGAAACTTGGTGGGCTAAGAGTTTGCCTGCTTGGTAGACACAAGCCATCTTCCCCCAACTTTACTTTCTTCTTGGGAGTTCACTTAAAGTCATAAATAAAACCAAAGGAAGTTGGGGATGAAGGAGAGAGTACCTATATAATGTATTGGAAGACGCATTAACTCATCAAGTTTACATGGTAATGACTCTGAGGAGCTGGGCAAGACTACATTACGCATACAATCATTTCCTAGCTGGTGCAGTGGATAGAGTACTAGGCCTGAAGTCAGGAATACTTATCTCCCTGAGTTCAAATCTGGCCTCACATACTTACTGGGCAAGTCACTTAACTCTGTTTGCTTCAGTTTCCTCCTCTGTGAAATGATCTGGAGGAGAAAATGGCAAATCAGTCCAGTATCTTTGTCAAGAAAACCCCAAATGGGATCATGAAGAGTTGGACATGACTAAAAAGTGACTGAACAACAACAAAATAATTTCATCTGATCCTCCAAAAAATCTTGTGAGATAGGAAACACAGGTATTATTTTCTCCTTTATAGAAGTGAAGAATGTGAGAGTTAAGGAGGTCAAATGTTAGCTAACCGTCATAAAAAGTTGAAGGTGTCAGAGGTAGTATTTGAATCAGTCTTCCTGAAATCAAGTCCAGTACTCTATTCTCTATGACATGATGCCTCTCATTTTTTGGTCATACAGCTGTCCAGTTTTAACAATAGTTTTAAAAATTGAATACTTATTCCATTCCCCAGTATGTTTAAAGCATATGCTAATAAAAACCAAATGCTTAAATACATTGAGTTTTATTTCTCTCCTTTTTAAAATTCTATTCCATTGATCTCTGTCTCTCTGTCTGCAAGCCATAGTTTGCAATCGGTTCAAAGCATTTAATGGAAAGGCAAAGCAAGAAAAGTAGAAACAAAACATTTCCCCTGTAAACCTGAAGCACACTCTCCACTGTCAGGGGCAAGAGTGAGCATACGTAGGAAACCCACGTAGAGAAAAACAAACTAGGGAGGTCAAATGCAGCCTCCGAAATTTACTACTAGCTGTGTGAACCTGTGCAAATCACCTACCCTCTGTATACCCCAGTTTCTTCATCTGTAAAATGGGGATAATAATAGCTCTTGCCTATCAAGGTTGTAAGGATTAGAGTTAATTGTAAAGTGCTTAGCACAGTGCCTAGCACATAGTAGAAACCATATAAATGTTAGCTATTATTGTATGTGTCCAGGGCATAAGCTGGTGGGGGTATGTGTGGGGAAAACTCACTTCTCTCATACTGCAGGGTTGCTTATATCTGCTGGTGAGCTCACCATACTCCTTCTGCTGGGTCTGCTCCCTAGCGGTCTTCACCGGTTATGTTACTCAAGCATCCTTGTCTAAACTGATACATTTCTCCTAGATGCTTTTCCTCTGCACTTTGCTCTGTCCGCCAGTCTTTGATGCTTCATTGGGTGCTCCTCTGCTTGTTACTCTTCTACCCAATATATAATTTTTGCCAGATGCTACTCTGCTGGCCATATGGTCGCTGCAGCATGCTACATGGAATGGTCCTGCTGTAAGAAATGGACCTCTTGTGGTGATGGTGGGGCTGGAGAGTTTCTTTGTTTCCAGCTTTCACCTTCAGCTGTATGTTGTACCTGACTATGGTGCTATTTCATCATCAAGAGAAAAGTAGGCTCTATGGTGCTCTTTTATATCAAAAGCCAGATAATTTTAAAAACACTTTCAGAAAAGCAGCTATCACAGCCATTGACTAGCTAGCATCCTATAGGAAAAGCCTCAGCTTCTTTCCATCTTGGCTTTGATTGATGAGAGGCCTCTATCTGTGTTGTTTAGAACAAAGAACAGAGACATTTCTAGCTAAGTTGTGAATGTCTTCAGGTTCAAGTCTGCTTCTTTTTTTTTCTTCATTTTTTCCCAAATCTGTTTCTTCTTTGGACTAGACTTCCCTACCATTGGGCTTGGAGTGTTGGTGAGCAGCCTCACTCTAGCTCATGGTGAGCGTTTCATAGATATACTAATTTTAATCTCTAAAGTCTAGACTATACCTGGTAATTATCCTTGTAAAGACTATTCTAATAATTTCCAAACAGCTCTGGGGTTTGGGTGCCACAGTTTTTTTCTATTCCAAATCTTTTGTGTTCTCCCTAATAGATGAATGTGAGGAGGTGGGGGTGAGAGGGAGGCTCAGAAACAAAACTTAGCCCTGGGGGCAAGATAATTGTCTCCCCCTACCTGCCTAGCCACATTCCTGTCTTTTCATATGTAGATATGGCCAGCAAAGCACCCAAGGGCTTTGAGCTCACCCTAACAATCCTATAGACAAGGAAGTTCTTATTAAATGCTATGAGACACGCGGATGACATGGTCAGACCTGTTGTTTAGAAAGAGCATTTAGCAGCTATTTGAAGGATAGATTGAACAGGAAGTAGAAGCAGGGAGATCTGATTTGTCACCTGGACTAAATCTAGGCTTCAGAATTGGCTTTCTTAATTATTTCAGCATCTGGATTTAGTTGCTAGAAAGGGAATAAACATTTATGTAGCTAGCGCCTACCCTGTGCTCTTATAACTATTATCTCATTTGATTTTCACAATAATCCTGGGAGGTAAGTGCTAATATGATCCCCATTTTACCATACAGGAAACTGAGGCAGACAGAGGTCAAGTGATTTGCACAGAGTCACACATCTATTAAGTTTCTGAGGCTGGATTTGAATTCAAGTCTTTCTGATTCCAGGGAATGGAATGGAAGGGGAGAGGAATGGAAGGATTTATTGTGCCAAAAGATCTGGTCCTGCCTTAACTTGCTTTTAGGCTTTTGCTTGTCTTGTTTCCTGCTCAGACCTTCTCCTGGCTCTGGTGTTTGCCTAATCATGGGCACGTAGCAGAATTTCCTTAGGCTGAATATGTTGTCTACCTATACCTCTGAAATCCAAATCAGCCTACATATCAAAGCAGTGTTATAGCTAATAGCTAGTGTTAACATACATTTCGACCTCTGCCTCTCAGGTCCCGTATTTCAAATAAAAGCTAACATTTATATAGCTCCTTAAGGTTTGCGAAACAATTTACATATGTTATTCCATCCTTACAACAACTTTGGGAGGTAGGTGTGATTACTGTCCCCATTTTACAGATGAAACTGAGGCTGAGAAGGGTCAAGGTGACTTGCCTAATATCACACTGCTATTAAGTGTCTGAGGAGGGATTCTGACTCAGGACTTTTAAAGTCTAATTCTATCTGTCATACCAAATGGCCTCTCAAATAAACCAACTGATAAATTTCTGGAATTTTTAGTGGGACTGATCTCTAATACTGTTTTTTCCCTCTAGAAAAAAAATTATTTTTAATTAAAGGCATATATATCTAACAGTCTTTACCCTGGCCTCCCTCTGCAGAGTTCTCTGGTATCCTTAAAGGAGGTTTGGAGGCATATAGGCTCTGCCACTGGCTTAAGCCCTCACTGATTGTGCTCCTCCAATTTTAGAGGGTCCCCATAATCCAAATTCTGTTAGGCCACTTACCAGTCAGATCAGCTTTTGCAAAGGACTATTTACATCAAAGATTGTTGTTGTTTGCCTTTGTTTTTGAAGAGGACCAACGACACCGACAGGTGATGTCTTGACTTGCATGTGAATTGGATTTAAATGGGGCAGAGTTGCACAGAGTTGTCAGCCTCACTCTCTTTTCCAGAGTCAGCAAAGTCCAGGGACAAGACAAAAGTCGAGATGACTGGCAATGGCTTGGGATGCAGTGGATGACCTTGGCTTCTTCCATGTGTGATCAGGTTCAGTGTTCACTTCAGCTGCCTTCATAGCTGTTGAAATAAATTGTTCTCATCCACCCATTCTGATGAAGGAAGTCTTACCAGGTGTGGGTAGGACATCCCCCTAACTCACCCGAAGGATTTGAGGCCCGTTGGTTACATAGAACATAGAACATAGAAACCCAGCCTCCCTTCCCCCACCCCAGGTCAGAATTCCCCCCCCTAAAGCACTTTAGTCTCTGGGGAGCGGAGAGGGATTAGTTCACAGTTTAGTTCAGTCCCTATACATCATAATCCCACCAAGTTCCATGTCCAAAGGCCCCTTGAACTTACAATTCAGAACTGTGAATTCTCAGGGCTTCCCTGCTTGGGGTGGCAGTAATATCTGGCCTGTAATATCTGACTCTAAGGTCA
Source organism: Phascolarctos cinereus (assembly GCF_003287225.1). NCBI lineage: Eukaryota > Metazoa > Chordata > Mammalia > Diprotodontia > Phascolarctidae > Phascolarctos > Phascolarctos cinereus. The sequence goes on from NW_027555847.1 coordinate 251,798,801, forward strand.
CTGTGGCTTGAGCTCCTGGGTTCATGGACTCCACTGTCTGTATCTAGAACTGAAACGTACGAATGAATCAGACCCAAAGCTTCTTTCTTAGGGCCTAAAGGGGAGGGGGAATTTTGCCCCTACTCCTTGTTCAATTCATGGTGCCCGTGCTTGGGGTGAACAGGACCTTTATACTTTAGGTGCTGATGGGAAGAGAAAGCAAGATTGTCCCACTTCTAAAGATGCAACCAGTTCCAGATCTGAAGTCAATGGAAAGAGACCAATCCCACTTGCTTGCTGGGAAACATAGAATGTCTTCTCCTGGCTTATTTTAGATTTTTAAATTTTAGATTGCTAATTTTAAAATGCTTATTCAGTTTATTAATTATTTCTCTTTCTATTTTGTTAATTTATGTTTGGGTTTTGTTTTCTTATCTAATCTGTCACTTCAAGCTGAAAGTGATTGTGTTTGCTGAACGGCGTGGAAACAGTTGCAGAAAGAGTTTTCAGTTGGTGAAAAGTTGGTGCAAGATTGGTGGAAACTAAAAGACAAGTAATAACAAGCACAATTTTTTAAAAGCTTCACATAATGGTTGTACCCCACTTTTTTTGTAAAAAAATTGGCATAAAATCTGTGACAATTATGTATGCTGCACTCAGAAGAGAACTTGGTAGGGATTTGTGAAGGGAGAAAAGGGCTTCTTGTAGAGTCAAGTATCCCCAGTGACAGAGTGGGTATGTAGAGAGGAGAGTACAGTTACCCTTTATCTAGAGGAGGGGGTGTTATACTTTAGTCTTTGCTGTATCTTCTCTTTGTAAAAGCTAATTGATAATAATTAGTTAAGTGATGTTGAGGATATATTAACTGGTTAAATGATGTTGGTGGCACATACTAGATGAGGGAATATCAGCAGCTATTTTAACCTCCCCCCCCCCCCACTGAGTCCCACAAGAACTGCATACATAACCTTCAGGGGTTGACCTTAGAATTCAGAGGGGAGAGATAGTAGCTACTGTTAAGGGAGAAATATCTCCTCTCTGAGTTCGTGTGATAGATAACTGCTACCAAAATATTCCACAATGTAGAAATTATAGAAGCAAAAGCCTAGGTTTTATTATTATGCTCAAGCATTGCTTAAGGCCTTAGGGGGAAAAAATCCCTTAATAATCATTAACTTTTTTTTTCCTTTTAACTCTTTAGGTTTCTAACAATCCTTCTTATAGGCAAAATTATGTCAGTGACAGAGAAATAATTCTTCTACATATTGCAATATTATGTATTTTTCTTCTGTCATAAAAGTTAAAGATAGATCCATACTGCCTTCAATGTCATAAAAGTTAAATAAACTCAGTAAAATAGAGACATAATCTCATACATCCCTTAAGGAAATAAACCTTGTCAAACAAACTCTAGGTAAACTAAGTCAGATTACAGATTAAATGACATTTTGAGGGGTCACAAATAGGTTAATAGAGGAGGAAGACTTACCTGTTGCCAAGGAGTCATGAATACTTGAGATTCTTTCTCTGGCTTCTTAGCTAAGGAATATTTAAGGCTTTAAGTAAATTTTTACATCCCATGGGACAGGTTTTGGTCAGGTGAAGTTAATATTAACAGAAGACAGGCTTTCAGTTAACTAAAAGTTATAGGAGGAATAAAGGGAAATAGAAAATAACAAATTCCTATTAGACTACATTCTGGGGACCCAATCTGCTCTTCTCAGTGTGGATTAGAAGAGTAAACCCAGAGCTTACATTATATAAACTTTCCTGCATTTTTCCCTGGGATTCTGGGGAGGGAAACTTAATGAACCAATGTGTGTTAGAAAAGGTAGTTCTTCTCTTTAGAAGCAGGATCCCCAGGATGAGCTCAGTCCAAAGGCTGGATACAGGATAGGGAGGCATTAAGTGCCACAGCTCCTTTGAGCCCAACAGCAGTGCTTCAAATGCTAGATCAGGAAAAATAAATTTTAGATTACTGGCTTTCTGTACAGGAAAAATGTCTTAGTCTGCATTTTACACTGCTATTAATATACTGAATATTTGATTGTAACTACATGAAAAAAAGATGGTCTTACTATTCTTTGTATCTCAGATATTTCCTTATACATATCATATATTTAATAAATTTTTTGAATAAACATCACCAGTTTTCAAAAAAGTTAATATTAAATCAAATATTTAATTCTTATAAATGAACATATAGTAATGAATTTTCTTTTTCAATATAAGATGAATTTAATTACCATGAAAATGGGAAATCTTCATTCACTAATTTTGTAAGATTATAGCTTGAATTTTCAAAAGAATCATAAAAATATTTGCAGCAACTTGGTTGTCAACATACATAAATAAATCCTTGATGTATTATTTCAAGCATAATGGATTTGTGATCTTATCAATGTGGGTTCTTTCTTCATCTATATCTTCTCATCCTGTGTGATTCTCATCCATGCAACTCTTTCCATAAATTCTCCTCTAAGGACCCACCCAATGCAATAGAGGGATTTGGAGTCTTTTAAAATCTTATAGATAGACACTGGGGTACCATTTGGGTTGTCCATTAGCCCTCACTCTTATTTTTTTTCCTTTTTTTATTATGAACTTGAAAACATCAGCAAACTTGAACATTTCCACATATATGCAATGTACAGGAAAAGAAGATTCTATATGAAACCATGAATTTCTATTAGGTATAGAATGTTTTTTAAAGTATGCACTCAATTGAACACTTTAATACCAACCCAACTCTACTTGTCTTTGTACCCTTCTAAATTTCCTTCTGCTTGTTTTTAAAGTGGCCCTGTGAGAACAGGCTGGGTTCAACCCCTCTCTCACCTGCTCATAGTGCCTGCTGGCTTCAAACCCTGTGACATCAGGCTAGGTTACATTCCCCTTATCACTACTCAAAGTGTTTACATATTCCAGCCCATTCAGTCTGGTTTCTGGATCCCCTCTCAGTATCCTGAAGGCTTCTGATCATCATCTTGTGGACAGAGAAGCCTTCCACTGTTTTCTCTTTGGTCTTCTTAAAAACTGATTTTTCTGGTGCCTTTTTAGGGCATTTTATGGAGTATATGTGGAAGATGTGGGCTTCTTATGAACTTTTTCTTTTCACATTACCATCTTAACCAGTAATCTTTGTTTCTTATGTTGTCATTTAACTCCTTAGGTATGCATGTTTTTTTCCCCCAACTAGATTGAAGCAGATAGATGGTGCAGGATAAGATAGAGCAATGAACTTGAGTTCAAATCTGGTTTCAGACACTGGCTGTGTAACCCTGGTTAGGTCACTTAACCTTGCTTGTATTGTTATTGTGAGGAACAAATAAGATAGTATTTATGAAGTCTTTTGCAAATCTTAAGGAGCTATATAAATGCTAGCTATTATTAGAATGGAAATTCCTTCAGGTCAGGGCCTTTGCCTTAAATTTCTTTGCATCTCCCTCAGTGCCTAGCATAATCCCTCACATATAGGCATATGATAAATGTTTGTTAATGTATTGATATTTTTAAAAGCAAAATCTGGCAACTACCTGTTCATGCTGCCTGCCAAAATGAATATCCATGAAGAAAATATCCTGTTTTTTTTTTCATCTACCTTGGAGCAGAATTGAAATATCAGGGAAGGGAGGGAGAGTGAGAGAAAGGGTGTTATGAAGAATGATTTTCCTGTAACTAATTTATCTCTTACCTAAGATTAATTTGGGTGCCCAAATATCTTCATGTGAGCAAGTTCCATCTGAGTCACAAAATACCAAGAAGAAAACTCCCTCCAATTTTTGAAATAACTGACTCATTGTTGGTTTTTGTATTTTCCTAACTGCCTAACCACGCTGAGAAATCATTCTGCTAGTTATTCATTATAAGAAACATTTACAAAGTGCAAAGAATCTGTGGAACAGATTCAGCTACATCACTCCTCCTAAACCTATTATTCATCCATGAACCTGTTGTTTATTTTCATGTTTTCCAATTCCTTCATCCCTCAGTGGTTCTCTATCACTTCTAAGATCAAATATAAAATTACTGTTTGGCATTCAAATCCCTTCTTAAACTGCCCTTCCCTCCTTTCCAGTACCATATAACTCCTCCTGCCTCCACTTTTGTCTGTGATCCAGTGGTGCTGAACTCATTGCTATTCTTCTTACAGGACACTTCATCTCTTGCCTGACTCCAGGGCATTTTCATTGGCTGTCCTCCATGCTTGGAATGTTCTCCTTCCTCATCTCCACCTCCTTGCTTCCCTGGCTTCCTTCAAGCCCCAGCTAAAATCTTACCTTCTGGAGGAAGTCTTTCCCAATAACTCTTAATTCTGTTCATTATTTCTAATTTATTTTGTATATAGCTTGTTTTGTACCTAGTTTGCCTTTTATCTCTCTAATTAGATTGAGTTAATTGAGAGCAGGAATTGTCTTTTGCATTTCTCTGTATCTCCAGAGCTTAGCATAGTTCCTGTCACTTAGTAAGTTCTTCATAAATGTTTATTGGCTTACTGGTGTCCCAAATCATCACTCTTTCTCTGCTCTTATTTTCTTCCTTTCCCAATCTTGACTCTATAGTTAACCACATCATCTTGTCCTCCATTCTAGAATCTCTTGACCTTTCATCCCATCCCTGCTCATTCTTTGCTTATCCCCATCCTTTGATGACTTTAACCATATACCCTCTCCACAGATACTCATATGCTGTTACATTGGCTGGAGAAAATGGTAGAGCCACATGGATTTGATTCACTGTATTTCATGTCACTAAATATCAGTGCCTTCATTGTCAAAAGGTAATCCTTTTACTCTTCCCTAATTGATCATCTTTGGGCAGCTAGGTGGCACAGTGGATAGAGCACCAGCCCTGGAATCAGGAGAACCTGAGTTCAAATCCAGCCTCAGACTCTTACTTAGCTGTGTGACCTTGAGCAAGTCACTTAACTCTGTTTGCCTCAGTTCCTCATTTGTCAAATGAGCAGCAGAATAAAGTGGCAAAGCACTCCAGTGTCTTTTCCAAGAAGCCTCCAAATGGGGTCACAGAGAGTCCGACATGCCTGAAATGATTCAACATCTATTGATTATTTGTTCTTTCCATATTCTTCATAGTAGTTATTCTCTGCTTTTCTTCTCTTCTCAAGCCTTTCCCATCACTGACTCTCTCTTAGCAGAGGACCCCTCTTCTTACTTTACTGATAAAATAGAAACCATTTCATTGAACAACCTCATCTCACCTACTTTGTCATAATACTCCTTGAAATTATCCACATTATTTAATTTTTCCTCCAATTTCTGATGAAAGGGTAGCCTTCCAACTCACGAAGGCCTTCTACTTCTACTCTTGATCCTGTTTCCTCCTGTCTCCTCTGGCCTCGTGTCTATACAATTATCCCCAATTTTTGACTAATCTTCAGTGTCTCCCTCACTATTGGCACTTTCAATGCTGGCTGCAAATGTGCTTAGGTCTCCTTTATCCTTATCTCTTCCCACACCCCAATGAATGAAAAAACTCTAGTAAACCTCTCAAGCTATCATTATATATATATATACATACTTACATATGTATATATTTCCCTTTCATAACCAAACTCCTACTTGTTGCCTCTATTTTCTCTCCTCCCACTCACTTTTCAACCTCTTTCCATCCACCTTCTTGCCTCAGGACTTAACTGAAGTGCCTGAATGGAAAAACAAGCTTCTTTTTCCTGAATTACCAATGGTTTCTTAATTGTCCAGTCCATAGGTCTTTTCTTAGTCTTTATCCCTCTTGAACTTTCTGCAGCATTTGACAAGGTAGAACACCTTTTTTTCTATTGGGTCTATCTCCTCTCTGGGTTTTTGGGAATGTCTGTAGTGGATTTTCTCCTACTTGTTTGGTGCTGCAGTATGCTTTGCTGGATCGTCATCCATATTATGCATCCAACTAGAGGTTTGCTCCAAGGTTTTGGATTCTCTCTTCTTTCTTCTGTCTGTCTCTGTCTCTTTGTCTGTCTCCCTTACACACACACACACACACACACACCCCAAAGGGAATATTTAAATATGAAAAACCAATAAATCTATGGGGGAGGCACAATACAAAATCGTACTGTTGCCTTGAAGATTCTGTGCTATGTTCAGGGGATGAAACTCCTATTTGTCTGAGAGAATGTCAAGTCACAGTTCTGTAAGTGGGAAGAAGGACTGACTTTTTAGTTATTTGGAAATACACTCCAAGAGAGGACTTTTGGAAAAATCAGGGGGTATGGGTATGGAGAGAGAGAGAGAGAGAGAGAGAGAGAGAGAGAGAGAGAGAGAGAGAGAGAGAGAGAAACAGAGTGAGAGAAAGAATGATTAATCAACTTTTGAAAAGCTAATTTGAGTTCTGGAGTGGCAGAACAGAGAAGAGTTAACCACCCCCCCCCCTCTCGCCATGTCTATTGACTGCCAGTGTCAGTAACCATAAGAGTGGCCTCTTGTTGGTGAGGTGTTTCTCTCTCTGCTCAATTGAGCTGAGATCTTACTTGATTTCTAGTTAAAAAGCTCTTCAGTATATTCCAATCTGTATAACCTCTCTGATTTCTGTTTTTTGCTTTCTTTGGTAAAGACATTTACTATCCGGTGATGATGGTGTTTCATGTGATGAGCATTTTGTGGGAAGGGGCTAAGCTGGCAAGTGTAAACTAAAAGTTACACTCATCCCACTTAAGAGCAATCTGGGAAGTAAGTGGCTTACATTCTGAATCTAGACCTGTACCCCTACCAGGGGTAGGGAACCTGTGACCTTGAGGCTACATGTGGCCTTCTAGGTCCTTGGGTGTGGCCTTTTGACTGAGTCCAAGTTTTACAAAATAAATCCTTTTATTAAGGGGATTTGCTCTGTGAAGTTTGGATTCAGTCAAAGGGCCACACTTAGGCAGCTAGAGGGCCATATGTGGCCTACAGGCCACAGGTTCCCAACCCCTGTGCCTAGACTATAGATATTCAAGGGAAGGAAAGTAGACATAACACTAGCTTGATACCCTTCTTGGAGACAGGAAAGATTTCCCAACGTCAGACGTCTTGTATCCTGACAGCCTCTCCCCAACCCCCAAGTAAGCTGCTGGTATTACAGGTAAAGCTCACCTCCTCCTATTCACAAAGGTGAGCTAGATTCCAGATAATCTCTACCTATGCAACCTGTGAGCCATATCTTTATATAAATGGCAACCACTTACATGTATCATGTACACACATATATAAAACGGGTATAAATGCAATGTTTTAACTTCTTTGCTACTTGGGGCAGAGCCAAGAAAGTGGAGTAAAAGTAGTGACTTGCTTGAGCTTTCCCCCAAACCCGTCCAAATACCTGTAAAAAATGACTCTAAACAAATTCTAGAACAGCAGAACTCACAAAAAGACAGAGAGAAACAAATTTCCAGTCCAAGACAACCTGGATGGTTGATGGGAAAGGTCTGTTGTGCCAGGTTGGGAGAAGAGTTCAGTTCAGTGTGGGCCGCCCAGGCAAAGATGGGGCCCAGTGAACCTGGAGCAGGCCTCAGGAGACTGAATCATGGGCAGCTGTGGTGGTTTCCAGACGTCTGAACCCACAAACACCAAAGACAACTTAGAAAGTCAGTGGGATAGGTCTGTCGGACCTGGGTAAGAGAGGAGCATGGTCTAGTCCTGGCCATAGTGCGGGGTGAAGGTCAAAGTGGTAGCTGCTGCTTCTGGAGTTCTCAGCCCACAGACAGTGGGAGTGTCAAGTGGCTGATCAGAGGGGGATTGCAGGGATCTCTTTGCTGGCACTGAGGCAGGATTCACTTGCTTTGTCTGTGCTTGGATCTGGGTTGCAGTCTTGGGTAGCATTCTGGGGGTGAGGAGGAACACTGGTGAAGCAGAACTTATGGTGAAGGTGGAGAAGGAATCCTCCTCCCAGTTCCAAGGCAGAAAAGTATGCTTGTGGTCTCACAGAGACCAGAGCACAGGCCAGAAAAGGAGGAAACACCTCTCCTTAAATTATGCCACCTTGGAAGAACTGAAAATTTACAGGTTCCTAGAAGTATCTCTGAAAGCAGCTACACAAAACCCCTGAAGCTTGGGACAGTACACCTTCCACATTGGAAGCAGAGCTGTACCTTAACAAAGAGTTAAAAGTCAAGTAATTGGCTGGGAACATAAACAGGCAGTGGAAAAAAACTCAGACTATAGAATCTTACTTTGGTGACAAAGAAGATCAAAACATACAACCAGAAGAAGAAAAAAGGTCAAAGTTCCTACATCCAAAGCCTCCAAGAAAAATATGAATTGGAATTAGGCCATGGAAGAGCTCAAAAAGGATTTTGAAAAGCAAATAAGAGAAGTAGAGGAAAAATTGGAAAGAGAAATGAGAGTAATGCAAGAAAATCATGAAAAAAGAGTCAACAGCTTGCAAAGGAGACCCAAAAAAATACCGAAGAAAATAACAACTTAAAAAATAGCCTAACCCAAATGGCAAAAGAGATCCAAAAAGCAAATGAGGAGAAGAATGTCTTAAAAAGCAGAATTGGCTGACTGCAAAGTACAGAATGTCCTGAAAGTTACTTAGTGCAGTGAACTGTACTAAATGACTTTTGGGACACCTTGTATATACAAAATAAACATGAAGTAATTTCAAGGTACAGGATGTCAGCAGGTAAGAGAGATCAGGAGGTCCAAAAACTCATTGAAGAAAAAAATTCCTCAGAAATTAGAATGGAGCAAATGGAAGCTAATGACTCTTTGAGAAATCAAGAAATTATAAAACTTCTTTGCTACTTTAGAAAGTGTGACAGAAACTTCACACAAGCTCTGGAGTCATTCAATAGAAAGAGGAGCTTTATCAGCCAAGCTGAGAAGAGAGACAATTTTGGAGGGAGAATCCCACTCTGAGAGGGAATCCTTCTTCACTTTTTCCCTTATACCTGTTCCAAAACCCCAAAGTGTGTGTGTGTGTGTGTGTGTGCACACGCGCATGAACATACATGCATTTCTCTCCCTTTCCTGCTACCACCATTGCCAATGGCATCTTGAGATGGAGTAGTTTTCCAACTGGAAAACTATTATTATAATGCTGACAGATAATAGGTCCATAGAATCCAGATGCAGAAACAAGTTGAACTCTTGAGAGAAATAGTCCTAGGGAGCTCATTGGAGCAGCCATCCTACTAGGCATGCTGCATGCAAGGGAGCAGTGTGATGGTACCATGAGAAAAAGGAAGCCATTGTGATCTTGCAGGGCTGGAAGTAGGAGTTACTTTGGTCATATGTGTTCCTCATTGTGTGCTTCTTTACCTGTGTACTCTGTGTGCTTTCCTGTTCTTCACACTGATGATGTAATTGTGGGGGCATATACGTTAGATTTATGGAGGACATTGCTGTTTGTGTTATGCCATTTAAGTAAACTCTTTGTTTTTTGCTAATTGTGTCCTCTGGCTAATTACTGAAGGTATACATATCAGGGGGAGGGGACCTTATAAGTTCAATAACTTTAGGAGGGCAGACCCAGAGAGGACGTTGAATTTGATATAGCTATCCTTTGGGGGATAGAATCTATCAATGGGAGTTGGAAGAGTGCCTCAGAGGGGGTGCTACTTGTACCCTTTCACATACACATACCCATACCACAGTCTAGCTCATACCTATTTCCTGAGCCTTAGTTCCACATTACCAACTACTTACTGGACTTTGCCAACTGGACGTCCTATAGGCATCTCAAAGCAACATGAGCTTGAACAGAACTCATTATCTTTCCCCTCATATTCATCCTTTTTCTTAACTTCCCAATTTCTGGCAAGTGCACTACAGTTCAAGATTTGCAATCTTGCAGCAACCCTAGATACTTTGTTCTCCTTCACCCCTCCCCCCATCATCCTATCAATTGTCAAGTCTTGTTGATTAGGATTCCATGATATCTTTCACATCTGTCCCCTTCTCTCTACTAACAAGGCCACCAGTCTAAGTTGGACCTTCATCACCTCTTACCTATTGCAACAACTTTTTTTTGGCAATTGGGGTTAAGTGACTTGCCTAGGGTCACATAGCCAGTAAACGTCAAGTGTTTGGGCTGAGGAGGATTTTGAACTCAGGTCCTCCGGACTTCAGGGCCGGCGCTGTATCCACTGCGCCACCTAGCTGCCCCTGCAACAACCTCTTAATTGGGCTTCCTGCCTCTGGTCTTTCCCCTCTCAAATTCATTCTCCTGCTAAAGTGATATTCCTAGCACACTGTTTTAGCTATGTCATTCCCCCTTTCAAAAAGCTTTGGGGGTTGCCTACTGCCTCTAGAATAAAACATAAACCCCTCTGTTTGGCCACACAATGTGTCTTCAACCTACCTTCCAGACATCAAACATTACCACCCTTTGCACATTCTACATTTCAGCCAAAATGGACTCCTGTTTCTCACACATTACATTACATTTCTATCTCTGAATTTGCAGAAGCTATGGACCTTCCATTTCCAACTTCATTTCTTAGAATCCCTAAGCTTCCTCCAAAACTCAGTTCAAATACCATCTCCTAGGAAGGTTTTCTTGATCTTTCTTAGCTGCTGGTATCTTGTACCTTGAAATTACTTCATATTTGTTTAGTATATACAAAGTGTCCCAAAAGTCACTTAGTGCAATGAACTGTGCTAAGTGACTTTGGAGACATTTTGTACTTTGTAATCAGAGGGGCAGTGGATAGAGGGCCAACCTCAGAGCTAGGAAAACCTAAGTTCAAGTCTCACTTCTGGCATGTGCTGGCTATGTGACCCTGGATAAGTCACTTAATATCTCAGGCCTCCAGGAAGCTGTTTAAGACTGTAATTTGTAGGAAAGAATTTGGCCTGCACTGGTAGAAGTAGGTGTCTCACCAGGGAGTTCCTTATACTGGTAAAATTGTAGGTCAAGTCCCTATCCCTATCCCTGCGTGTATGCGTGTTTTCCCCGACAGAATGTAAATTCCTTGACATCAGTGACACACTTATTTTCTTTGTATCTCCAGCAGCTAGACCTATGCCTAGAGCAAAGGAGATGCTGAATAAATGTTTATTTAATTCGTTGACTGATTGACTGAAGTAAGGAGAATATGCCTGTATTAGGGTGATTGCCATCCTTCTTCAAATCCAGCCGGCCTGGAGGCTCATGGCTTAGCCAGCAGTCCTTCTTGACTGTGTCCAGACAGATGAAGACAGGAAGGATTACTTTTGTTTATGCCCCTTAGCTGTGTCATTAACACATTGCCAAAGTGATAATTATTTTTTGACATTTGACAGTTTGAAGAGAAAACCTTTGGCAGCTCAGAAGTATTGGGGCTAGGTTGGCAGCACATTCATTTAAAAATAAGTTTTATTCATGCTTTTTGTTTTATGTCAGTTACCAAAGAACAAAATAAAGAACAATAATTGTGAATGCACCACTCCCTGAAATTAGACCCTTATTTGTGACACAGAAAAATGGTAAGGCTAAGAACAAGTGATCCAATAACCGTATCTGAAAATATAAGCAACATATTGGTCTTATAGCCCACTGCCAAGAGGAGGGATACATTATTTTCTGAGATCAGCAATGGTTATTGCTGATAATCAGGGTTCAGTTTCCTTTTCCCATTCTTTTCATGTACCAGCACATTCATTTTGAAAGTAACCAGCCTTTCAGGTAGGTGCAGGATACCTAGCTCTCAAAATAATACTATTAATGATGCTTTCAGAGACTGATATTTTCAATGGAAGGAAATTTCTGGGGTAATGGGAGCCTTGAGATGTTTCAGGTGAAGTCTAACAGTGCTTATTTTAGTCTTGATTTTTATACATGGAGGATGTCATACCTGCTTCCTTTTTGGTAGGTAAAATTAATTTTAACCTGTGTGTACAGTCTCAAGCTTATAAATTGACAGAGTAGGCGAGTGCCCAAGTGGCATTATTTTAGGGGTGCTGGGGTGAACTTTATCTCCTCAAATATCTCCCTCACTGAGTGTGAGCACAATGTAACACATAACAAACAGCTTAGAAAATGAACCAGAATAGATGAAGATGGGCTAGTTATGTGGTGGGAATGAGGGGCAGCCGTCAGAATACCTGAGCACTCCACTCATAATTTGTCTTCAAAGTGAAGATGGCCACCGGACTGTTGAGTGTCTCAACTGTAGTGAACCTATGTGAACACTTGGATAAAAGTCATTCAGTATGGGCAAGCTTGGAGGGACTGCAGTCTGTATTACTGAAGGGAATGTTCTCATACAGGAGATCATAGTTCCATTTGAGTATTTCAACTAATTAACAAGCTCATTTAAAAAAAATTTAAAAAAAGTTTTAATTGATATTTTCTGTTTCTTACATCACCCATTATACCATAATATCCCAAGGGTCTCCTTCCCAGACATCTATCTCATATGACTAATAATATTTTTTAGAGAGAGGAAAAAAAGTCAATACAACTGATCGATATATTGAAAATGTCTAAAAATAAATGCAATGTGTAACACCTATGAACCCCTCACCCCCACAAAGGGGTATATTAGAGGTGTCTTTTCCTATCTCTTCATTTGAGTCCCACTTGATCTTTATAATTTTGTTATATTTACTTTTGATTTTTTGGTATCTTCTTATTCTTTCTATTTACATTGTTGTAGTTATTGTGTATCATTGTTTTCTCGGCTTTGCTTACTTCACTCTGCATCAGTTCATAGAGGTTTTCCCGTACTTCTTTGTATTCATCACGCACATAATTGCTGAGAGCATAGTATTCCATTACATCCTTGTACCACAATTTGTTTCACCCTTCCTCAAATTGATGGGCATCTACTTTGTTGCCAATTTTCTTTATATATTCTCCCATGTTGTCATGAAGCCCTGCAAAAGAAGCATTCATCTGCAGGCAGAACGTCACCAGGTTCTGTCCATAATGCCCCATGTCTGCCTTTTCACTATTGTGTCTATCAGATTTCTGCATTTACCCCTCTCTCCTTCTGCATATTTTAAAAGGAGTCTCTTATTGGTCTCTGTGCTGTCTTTCTCTCGATGCTGCTCTCCTTGCTTGCCACATTTATTTACTCCTCTTGCGTTTCTACTGTTTGGGGTGTTAGAGAGGCAAGCACTCTCATAAGTTCTGGATTTCTTTCTAAAAACATTTCAATCTCTTTTTTTATTGTTGAATTGTTTATCTTTTGTCCTGCATAGTTAAGCTCAGATTTGTAGAACAGGTCATGCTGGACTGTACCCTGAGCTCCGTTGTTCTTCAGAACACATTATTCCACTTCATTTTTTTTCCCACTACTGCAGGAGTGGGGAACCTGTGGCCTCCAGGCCACATGTGGCCCTCTAGATCCTCAAGTGCGGCCCTTTAACTGAATCCAAACTTCATAGAACAAATCCTTTTAAAAGGATTTGTTTTGTAAAACTTGGACTCAGTCAAAAGGCAGCACCCAAGGAATTAGAAGGTCGCATGTGGCTTCGAGGCTGAAGTTGCAGGTTCCCCACCCCTGCAGTAGATATGGAATGGTTTTGCACTATAAGAACTGATGCATAGTGAAGTAAGCAAAGCCCAGAAAATAATTGTCCATCATGTCTGCGAATTTGCATTCACAATTATTGTTCTTTATTTTGTTCTTTGCCATTACAGATGTCAGTTTTTCTATCTTGCCCATTATTTTTGCTTTGTGGGACATAAATTCTGTTTTCATAATCCTCATTTCTCTTTTAGATCACTAAGGAACAGTGTGTTATGATTCCATGTTCTCCTCAAATTCACTTTTCAAAAAAATTTTGCAGTATTTATTCATAGATATCTGAGCTCATTTACTAGATCGGAGGGCAATATTTTCTTCCATTGTTACTGTTTTCCTAGTTGATTTGTCTGTTTATGTTCCCGGTCTTTGAGTTTTCTTCTTCATGAAATCTTTAATACTTTCATCCTGCCCCTGCCCCTTTTTCTTAGGAGCTGGATCTCAAAGCATTTCAGCCTCCTCCCAAATTGGACAATTCATGGTTCACCAACCTATGTCTCTGGCCAAATTTACTTTCGAGTTGTCAGGTGAAGGATTAACCTATTAAGGAGGATTCTGGCAAGAATCCTGCCAGCAATGACTGAAAGAGAGAGATCCTCCTGTGATTGTCACAGGACAGTTTATTTCCTTTGCCTTTATAGAGATTCACAATGGAGGCATCCTTGAACTCCTGGGGGATGACCTCCTCTTGCTATATAGCCTGAAAAATTTCGGTCAGCTTTTGAATGAGCAATGGACACCCCCAGTCTGGAAATTTCAGCTAGAATAGAGTCAGCACCAGGTGCTTTGCCACATGAAAGGAGCCCAACAGCCTTCCAAACCTCTTCTGCAGTTGGAATTTCAGCCAGGGAGGGATTGACTTCAACCTGAGATAAACGGTCAGTGTCTTTGGCACTGATTCATGATAGTCTACTGAGAACACTATGGAAGTGTTCAGCCCGTCTCTCTAGGATCACATCCTTATCACTGATCAGTGTGGCTCCATCAGCACTGAGTAGTTGAGAGGCACCAGAGGTCTTTGGCCCATAAATAGCCCTAAGGGCATCTTCAAAGTGCTCTGGAGTGTTACTATCAGCTAAAACTGAATTTTGTCTACCTTCTTACTGAGCCAAGCATCCTGCATCTCTCTGAGCTTTACTTTTACTTCACTTTTGATGGAATTAAATGCCGCCTTCTTAGAGATGAATGAACTATCCTGCTGGTAAACCCTGTGGAGTTCTCCTTTTTCATTTAGCAGCATCTGAATTTCCCCATCATTTTTTGTCAAACCAGTCTTGATGTCTACAAGTGTTCTGACCAAAATGAGCAAATGCAGTGCTATACACCAAACCTCTCAAAGCTGCCCACTCCTTCTCTGTTACACTGTTGCCGACTGTGTATTGGCTCAATTTTCCCTCCAAGTTACCAACAAACTTTTTCCTTCTCAGAGAAGTGCTCTAATCTGTTGGCATTAATTCTTCTGGCAGTCATTTTGTTTTGGGCCTTTTGCTTTTGTTGAATGCGAATATTTAGCTTGGAGAGGATAAATCTATGATCAGTCTAGCACTCTGAGATTGCACATTGCCTTCATTACTCTCACATCCCATCTGTCTCTTCTCCTTATAATCACATAATCTATTTTTTTTAGGCAGTTGGGGTTAAGTGACTTGCCCAGGGTCACACAGAGAGTTAGTGTTAAGTGTTTGGTCTGAGGCTGGATTTGAACTCAGGTCCTCCTGACTTCAGGGTCGGTGCTCTATCCACTGCGCCACCTAGCTGCCCCTACACATAGTCTATTAAATGCCAGTGTTTGCTGCGGGTGCATTCATGAAGTTTTATTGCATTTAGTTAAACAGAAGACAATGTTGGTGATGAGGTCATAAGAAGCACAAGTCTTCAGTAGTAAGTGACCATTGACGTTGCTGTTTCCAACACCATGCCTGCCTAGGACTCCTTGCCATGGGTGATAGTCTGAGACTACTCTAGCATTAAAGTCTCCCAGAATTAAAAGCTTGTCCTCTTTTGGCACACTGGTGATAAGGGTCTCCAGGTCTTCATAAACATTTTTCTTTCACTTCATTAGGGTTCGTCATGATGGGAGCATAGGCACTGATGATGGCAGTGTG
Source organism: Phascolarctos cinereus (assembly GCF_003287225.1). Lineage (NCBI taxonomy): Eukaryota > Metazoa > Chordata > Mammalia > Diprotodontia > Phascolarctidae > Phascolarctos > Phascolarctos cinereus. Next base: position 251,814,335 of record NW_027555847.1, read on the forward strand.
GCACTTTCCTGCAAGTGGCAATCACATTATCATGAGCCTATTCACTCCTTCTGGTAGGCATACAAGCTTGTTGACTAGATAAGTTTTGATTGTGAAACCTACACCAGCTTCACAGAACTCCCCTTCAATGTGGCCAGAAAAATGTGTATTCAGTTCTCACTTCGGTAAGCTGGCCTTCATTTGCCGACCATATTTCACCCAGGGCTGCTATTTGAATGCAATACCTGCTGAGGTCTCTTGCAACAAGAGCTTTTTCTTTTTCAGGTTTACTGGATTTTGTATCGTCTATAAGTGTATACACATTCCATGTAGTGATGGTGAGTGGAATCATCTTTGTAGAAGTTTTTGTACATTTTTTTTTTCGACCGCAGTGTAGGATCCCTGTCTGCCACAGTAATCACATCAGGGTTGGGTAAGCAGACAATTTTTAGGGCCCCTTTTCTAGCCCCTTTCTCATACCAGGAGGTAAGCAGTGAGATCCTTAAAAGGCTGCCCAGGCATCTAGGGGCTGTGGAATTCCACTGCTGCTTCCAGTGAGAAGATGACCCCATGGCCTGGGCTGCGTGTGTGCAGACTGTGAATATAGCTCCCTGCTTCTTCATCATTTGCCTGTCACCCCAGGACTTCGAGATAAGTAAAATGGTAAAATGGTATGGGTGAAGTCTTTTGATTCATGTGTGAATTGGATTTAAGTGAGGCAGACTTGCATGAAGTCCAGCTGGCCTCACTCTGTCTTCCAGAGTGATCATAGTTCACTGGCAGGACAGAGTCAAGATCGATGGTGATGGCTCAAGATACAGTGGACGACCTTGGACTCTTCGACTTCTAATCAAGCTCTAAGTGCTCCACAGTGCCTGCTTCAGCTGTCTTCATGGCTGTTGGAATAATTGTTCTCATCTGCCCATTCCACCACGGGGAGTCTTCTCATGCTTGGGGTAACTCACCTATGTTTCCTTCAATTTAGTTTAGCCTGTCTGTAGAAATGGTTTACCAGAGTGTGGCCGCTGTGCATGCTATGGCTTCGTGGAGACACTGGTGAGCGTTAGGTGGATCAAGTGGACACCAAAGGTGGAGAACAGCCCTAAAAAGTGCTTGGTATCCCTCACATCAGAGGTATAAGTCTTCCCTGAACACACTTGAACTGATGGTAGCCTGGTTAGGGACTTATCACTCATTTAGTATTTTCCTACATGTAGAATTGGCTAGTAAAGGTCACTGGCACAGATATTGGAGTCTCCTCTACTTTCAAGAGTTTCTGGCCCTTGTTTACTATGAAGGAGTGTACTCAAAATTCTTATAACATCTGCAAAAATACCATCAAAAAAGAATAAATTCACTGCACTTGGGGTATACAGATGAAGTTTACCCCTGCCCACCAAAAATAACCAAAAACAAAGAAACAAAATTTTTTTTAGTGCTCTGCAAAGTATAATAACTAAGTTTTTTTTTTTAAACAAAATATGGGACAGAATGTGAGAAATCTCCAGGTATGGGCTCTGTATTAGTTGTGTAAGTATTGAAGCTTTATCTAAAACAAAACAGATTTGCTGGCACTCAGACCTTCAAGAAATCAGATATTTATGCTATGGTTATGAAACACGTGGCATAGTGGAAACCTGGGAAAATTTCAATTAAAAAAAAGCAACAGAGATTCATAGTTAAATCAGATCCAGATGGGGATGACTGATCCTACAGGAACAGAATTGCCAATAGGAACAGTATCTCCCTGACCTCCCTATCAGGAGTCAGTCAACAAGCATTTATTAGGCACTTACTGTCTGCCAGGTACTGTGCTGAACAGTAGAAATATAAAGAGAGGCAAAAACATAATCCTCTCTCTCAAAGAACTCACATTCTAAAAAAGGAAACAAACACAAATAATTATGCACATATAAAATATAGGCAGAGTAGTTGGAAGATAAGACAAGTGGCACAGTGATTAGAGGTCCTGGCCTGGAGTCAGGAAAACTAATTTCCTGAGTTCAAATCTGGCCTCAGACACTTACTAGCTGCATGACCCTGGGCACAGGTAGCCCTGTTTGCCTCAGTTTCCTCATTTGTGAAATGAGCTAGAGAAGGAAATGGCAAACCATTCCAACAGCTTTGCTAAAAAAACCCCCTCAAAATGGGGTCACAAAGAGTCAGACACGACTCAAACTACTGAACAGCCATGACAACAACAAGAGTTGGGAGATTTCTTGAAGGAAATGTGGAAAGCCAGTAGACAGAGATGAGGAGACAGAGAATTTCAGGCATAGGAAACTGTCAGTGAAAAGGCATGAAACCAGAAGATGGAGTGTCATGGTAAGAAATCTGGTATTATTGGATCATAGAATAGGATAGGGCATGGGAGAGTGAAATGTGTAAGAAGACTGAAAAGAAAGGAAGGAGCCAAGTTAGGAAGAGTTTTACATCCCTAGTAAAGGATTTTGTATTTAATTCTGGAGTCTCCTGGTGGCAAATTAGTAGAGAGAGCACTGGTCCTGGAAACAGGAACACCCGAGTTCAAATCTTGCCTCAGACATTTACTAGTGCTGTGACCCTGGGCACAAAGTCAGTTAAAGCCTTAGGTTCCTTAGCTGTAAAATGGGGATAATAGCACTCCTCTCACAGGGTGGTTGTGAAGATCAAATGAGACAATATTTGCAAATTTGTAATATTTCTTAGCATAGTGCCTGATATATAAAAGAAGCTTAATAAATGTTGCCTTCCTTCCTTCCTTTTTCTCATCTGTACGATTGCCAAAGGCCAGAAGTTGAATTAGTCTGTAACATGGATAGTCAACAGAGCACAGTTAGTATCAGTCAATAGAGAATTTCCTGCAGGGAGATATTCTAGGGCCCGAATAGAGCCCTTAGGGTAAACCATTATCTGATAGGAGGGGCCTCTTGAAAAGTATGGAAAGGTCATCCTATATAGCTTCTCAGACCTAAAGGAACCCCTAGGTATCATCAAATTTTCTCAGGGAAGACCAGGAAAGCTGTACCCACCATGCATCTTTGTACCATTGCTGACAACAGTTTTTGGCTAGGCAATAGAGTTAAGTAACTTGCCCAGGGTCACAGAGCTAGTAAGTGTTATGTGTCTGGATTTGAATTCAGGTCCTCCTAAATCCAGGCTGCTGTATCCACTGTGCCACCTAGCTGCCCAACTGTATCTTTTGTATCTCAGTAAAGCAACCACGATTGATTGATTGATTTCATATGAGACAACAAATGTTTCATTGCAATAGATTTTGCTTAAAACAGTTGTTGTGGTCAGGCAGGATCAGTAATATGGCCTCGTGCCATGTTGGTTCCATAGGAACTGTTGGTATCTGGCTACAAAAGAACTATGGCCTTTATGGGACAAACCCCATTTACGTACCAGGAAGGATGACCTTTGGAACCTGGAGACATGGCCCCATGGAGACATGAGAAGAAAGGCTGGAAGAGATGAGGTATTATAAGGATATCTGTCCCCTGGTAATAGAGAAACGAGGGAAGGAAATAGTCCAATTTCTCTAGAAATTAAAGATGGAGAAGGGAAGGGGACTATACCCCAGGTGTATGCAGACTGGGAAGATCTATCCATAACTATTCACGAAGTTAGTGCTTTAGATATTTGGGAAACATCAGGATTAAATGATGGGTTGTACAGACAGACAGTATGTAGTAGATGGGCAGTTGGATAGTGGGGCACTCTGGAATTCCCTCCTCCAAAGGTGCCTGGTTAGGAGAACTGAGTGACCCAAGTTACTCAGTTTGGGTAAGGCTAATGGCAATTCCCCATCTACTCGGGGAATGGAAAGAAGTCCACCCAATTATCATTACTTTAACCAAACTCCAGGGGCTCCCAAATACCTCCCAGGTCACCAAACTAATTTGTAAGGTAGAGAGGTCACTAATACAGGCAACAGAGGCAGTACAATATGCCACCAAGGAATTCAGTCACTTACAGACCAAATATTGATATCAGTCAAAGAGAGGCTTCTCCACTGGCATTTCAGTCATGGGATGATGGCAAAAGTCGAGTTAACGTGGAAGAGAACAGAGTCAAGTGCCTCAAAGAAGTAACTTTGTTGTAGTTACCAAAGTTAATGGACCCCATCAGAGGTGCCCAACCCTATTCTAGTGAGTAGAGGGGTGAATGCTGCTAACCTATGGGCACTGCAAAGCATTTTTTTAGTACTTTACAGCATACCCACAGATCGGCACAAAAATATCTTCAAGTAAAATTTACCCACTTCTTAAGGGAAGACAAAATTCTATTTTGGAAACTTCCATGTACAAATGAAAACAATGAAGCCACTTAGAAAATGAGCAACTTTGCAAAGAAATGTTCAGACACACTAAAATGTTGTGAAAATGAGATTGAAAAAAATAATTGAAGAAATATGTTGCAGAACAACTTAATATAAACTAAGAAAGGATAAGAAAAACTTGTTGAAAACTAAACTGCACATTTCTGACCTCTCTTTTCTGGACACTTTTCCCCCATAAGCAATGGCCACATGACACCAGGACCATTGCCCATGATGACTGTCCTCTCCCTTTTCAACAGTTCCCTAATGAGGGTCTTGATTTTGAGGAGATTGGAAGAAGGACTCAATATTATACAACTCAACCCAACCCTTCCCCACACCTGGACCAGTTACCATTAGTCCTCTTTAGAAGCATCATCAATGCCTTGCTAAATCCATGGGTCAGTTTTCTTTCCTGGTGGTTTGAAGAGACTGTTTTGCTCCATGCTAACCTTGCAAAGTAGTGGTGACAACAAAAGGAGTGAAAGTTATTTCATTGGGGAAGTGGTGATGTTATCACATAACCAAGGCAGGAGGTGAATTCAGATAGGAGTTTGGGGTAAGGATAGTTTGATTGCTTTTAAGCCTCCCGGGTCCAAGTGATGGTAGGAGGGCCCCCAAGCAAAGTATTCAAGGGGAGACTTTGGGAACACTGAGTCTGGGTGAAGGGCCATCAGAAAGGTAGGCAGGAAACAAGCATTTATTGAATGTCTTCTATGTGCTAGGCAGTGTGCTAAGTGCTTTACAAATATTTTCTCATTTTATCCTCACAACAACCCTGGGAAGTACGTGATATTACTATCTTCATTTTACAGTTGAGGAAATTGAGGAAGATAGATTAAATGCTTTGTCCAGTGTTATACAAGTAGTAAGCGATTGAGGTTGAATTTGAATTCAAGTCTTTCTGGCCTCAGGCAGAACTATTTGATAGTTGTGAGTAGTATTAACAAGGAACATGGGAAGATTACCAGGGTACACATGAAATGATCAACTAGTCCCCCTAGAACAGCCGCAGGAAAGAGACATTTGGTTGGTTAAAGACAGATGTCTTGACCACATGAACCCATGGCTAATATTCTTGGCAGTTACCATTGTCCTATTGACATATTCACCCAATTCCAGGCTAAAAAATGCCTATCAAAGAGGAGGGAGAACTGCATTAACTGCTAGGCATGAGTGTAACACTGCCAAGAATCAAGAATGGCTTTTTTGTGAATGAGGCTACTGATCAGCAGCAATACCCATGTGACTTGTCAGGTTTGGGAAGGACTTTACAAGTGGGGTGATGCAAAAACACTCTTGGCTCAGGGACTTCAGGCTGACACCTGGTTTAATAGGATTGGAGGAGGGAGTTAACCAGGCATGGAATTCTACTCATTTGGGTCTAATATTTCCATCCTGAACACAGCACCAATGACTGGATCCTCCTAACCATTTGTGGCAGTCAGTGACCCTGGCTGCTCAGGCTATGGGGGGTCAGGGTTCAAGGTATGGATGGTGCTAGGCTAGGAGTTGAATCAGACTATAGCATGGTGAAACAAACATGGTACACCTAGCAATAGCTAATAAGGAATTTCTCCCATGGAGATGCCCTGAGGTGGAAACCTGGGACTACAATCATCTGGTAGGGCGTACAGAAGGGCTACCTTTTCTCCTCACTTTCTCAGACCTGACAGAACTCTGAGCTCCATGCAGGTTATTTTCCTCTGAAGTCACTGACTATATCTTCACAGGGTGATGGGAAGATCACAGGAAGCTGTGTTCACCATGTACCATTACATCAAAGTTTGAAAACAATATCTTTTGTAACCCAGGACCATAACTAATCACTTGTTTACATACCCAGATTCTGGTGCTATGATCATGGCCTGAAACAATCACCAAGATAGAAATGATAGCTACAATGCTTTGGGGGAAACCTGCTAGACTGTATATCTCCCGTGGAGCAAGGCACATTCTCTGGTCCCTTTCTGTGTAACATGTGCTCCGGTCCAATGGTAAAGGATATACATGACACAGCACCCAAAGGTGGTCCCTTTGTAAGGTTGTTTTGAAGATTATATACTAGAGAATCAGGTGGAACCTCCTAGCTTGGAATGCTCTAAGAGCTGTAGAAAACTTCATCCTTTTTAAAAAGAGCATCACTTTGGTCCTCAATGAAGTCTTCCTTGGATTTTCAGGACAGGGGAGAGGGGGCTTCTCTCCTTTTACTTCCTGAATGACAATTGCACCAATGAGCACATGGGATTGAGAACACGTGTTTGTGTGGGTTAGCCTTAGCCTATTCTGCTTTATGGTTTTTTCTGCCCTGTGCATAGGTTTTGAACAGCAATCCTGAGAAATGCACATTTTCAGGTTTGGTGGCTTCCATGTGAGTTTGAATTTCTAGGCTCCTGGCACTGATACTGGCTGCCCATAGGAGGCGCTCCTTGCAACTTACCACTTCTTAGAGGAGTGAATGACTACCAAACAGGATCATACTGAATCTGAAAGGATTGGAGAGCTATGCCTAGCTGACCAGGAGATCTGGACTAGTAAGTTACTTGTATAGTACAGATTTAAAGTGAATATGAAATATTGGTTCAGTGGTTCCACCAAATATCTTTAAGTCCTGGAAGAGTATAATAAGTATAATATATCATTTTTTCATGTTTTGAGAATTTATTAATGTGACTTTATATGTCTTGTATTCTGAGTATTTCTAACATGGGGGAGGAAATGAATACTTGTATCTATATGTGATATCTACTTTGTGCAAATACCCTTTCAAGCAGGTACCCTCTCGATTCGTTTTAGGGAGCTTGCAGGTATGAAGCATACCTAAGCTTTGCTTTGGAGATTTTCCCTGGATTTCTGTTTTGGGATGGGAATATAATAAGCCACTGACTATAAGAAAAGTCTGCTTTTCCTTTTTGGGGGCTCTTTAAATGAATCTGGGCACTGGGAGAGCCCAAAGCTAGAGCCTCTTTCCTGGGAGGATGCTTCCTTGGCCACGTGTCATAATTGCAAAAGGATGCTGTTGGAAATTCCTTCAATAACATTGGCATTTCACCTTCAGAAAAAATTTACTGCATTTAGGATATTTGCATAATATTTCACCCCATCCCTTCCAACCCCACCCAAAAGCAAAAAACAACAGCAACAACAAAACAAAACAAAAAACCCCAACAACTTTTCTGCTCTGGAAAATGTAATCACAAGTTTTCTCTGTACAAAATATGTGACAGAATGTGAGGAGGTCCCAGGTTCATGTACCATATTACTGTCTTATGAGCTTTGGTGCCTTATCTAAAACAAAACAGATTTGCTGGCACATCAGCCTTTTCAAGAAACCAGATATTTAAGCTACAGTTATGAAATATGTGACACAATGGAAACATGTAGGAAAATTTTAGGGAAAAAAAGTAGAAGCAGCAAAGATCCATCATTAAATCAGATCCAGATGGGATTGAGTGGTCCTACAGGAAAGAATGGACAGCAAGAACAGCCGCTCCCCCATCTCCTGAAAGATGCTGCGTGCACAACTGTAGTACTGAATTGAAAAAGAGCATTGCAATGTTTCCTTTGGTTTTCCAGGCAGGTATTATCTTTTTGGAATTAGGGAATTTGTTTCTCTTTCAGAAAAATATTCAATATATCAGTGAATAAAATAGAAATTATAAACAAGATTCTAGATTCACATGTTACAAGCAAAATGCTAACTGGCTCTGTTTTTCCCCAGTGTCTGAGGTTGCATGATATCTACATGATGCATCATGAACTGTGAACCCATCATTTTGAGGTTGAGGGTGCCAGAATTCTGTTTCTATATCTCTGTCTCTGTTAGTGTCTGTCTCTCATCCTGCCCACCAAATTAATAATTTCCCTTACTTTTCAATGAATAGATATATTTTATTTATCACTTTTTAAATCATTAGCTTCCCAATCTTTATAGGACCCTGTAACAAAGTATATTTAAACACAATAAAACTGACAGTTTCTGATAAAGGATGTCTCATTCCACACCTATTATCTACCACATATCTGTTGAAAAGAGTGAGCTCTGTTTAACTTCATTCCTATGGAGTTGAGATGGGTCGTTAGACTGGTAAGAACTCTGAAGTCTTTATTTGTTGTTTTCTTTTGACATTGTTTTACATTGTTCCTGTCCTTTTAGTCTCTTCCTAAGTCTCTCTGAATGTTTTAATTCATTTGAATTCTCTCTGAATTTGTAATTAATCGTTTCTTAAGGCACAGTGCTATCCCATTACATTCATATGCCATAATTTGTTTGGTTATTCTTTTCCCCAAATATCTTCTCTTGAAACATAATTCAGCTACATACAGACAACTAAAATGGTTTGACCAGTCCTGCCATCTTCCCTCTAGCCTATGCTGCTACAGTTGCTAATTCATCTGTAGGGGCTGGTCTTGCTGACAGCTGTGGTAAACCGGATGGGTTACATCTTCCAAAGGGAGCTAATGGTTTTATAAATGCAAAACTTGTATTTAGAAACTAAGTACTTAAGCATAAGCACCCTCCAATTGTTTCCACACAGCTGGAATCACTGAATCAAATGGTGGTAATCCCCAAAGCCATTTTCTTGCTTTTAAACGTGGTTTGGATGCTCCCAAGAGGACCAGTATTCATAGAAATATGTTTACATAAACAAAATCGAAACCCTTTGTTGTTAGTAATTTGGACTTATGGATATGTCATTACTCTTTTAGTTATCTCCTTATTAAGCACCAGAGAGTGAACCAGATGCTGAGGGAATCTCTCCCAGATTCTAAAAATTTCAATATCACATTCATTTTTCTTTAATATTGACCCTACATCTGACAAACAGGTGGTATTGGGAATACATTTAAAAATGAACTACCTTTCCTAAATTAAGTCACTTAAAGAAATGCTATGCTAAACTCTTACACAAGTTATCTACTCTTTTGGAATTTGTGAGAGTGTTCGCATGCATGCACATGCACTCACAAGTGTGTGTTAGTTAAACTTTTGGTCAAGGAAAGTCTATCATGTTTTGAAAGGATTATATTGGATTTAGAAATATCCCCCAACATCTATGAGATCACTAGAAGAAAGAGCAGGATGGAGCTTGGAACTAGCAAATACTAATGTGAAGGAGTTTAATTTTGAAAGTAACTAGTGTTTAAAGCGCAGAATGAAATATTTTGGATGTTTTGATGGGCTGTTCATATTTATTATGGGTTATTTCTATTTTTTAATGGGGGAGGAAGAAAGATGGATAATAAAAGCATGTAAAAATAAATAAAATGCTTCCCTCACCCCAATCTTAAAGGAACATAACCAGTAAGTTAAAAGAGGATTGTTTGAAGCTATAAAATCTGGCTAACAAGTAGAATCTAGCTGAAGGGTGGCCTATGTCATGGGGGTGGGGGAGTGGGTGATCAGACAGAGAAGTCGAGATTAGTTAAATTTAACCCCAAAACAAGATAATGAAATTGACTTGGGAAGCCCAGTGTCATGGTGTTTAATGAGTAATATATTACATATCACTTGGAAAAGATAGGAATGAGAAGCAGCATGGTGCATTAGGAAAGGGGCTGACCTTGGAGTTGGGGAAGGCTTGGGTTCAAGACCTGCCTCTGTCAGACTAGCTGTGTGACCATAACCAAATCAATCAGTAAGCATTTATTAAGTGAATAAATATGCCAGGCACCGTGTTAGAACTAGAGATAGAAAGGTGAAACGGTTTCTGGCCTCAAAGGGAGACAACATGTACACAAAATAAATACCAGGTAGTTTCTAGGGGGAGGCCCTGGCAGTTAGGGGGAATCAGGAAACTGAGCTGAACTTAGAAGGAAACTAGGGATTTTGAAAGTTACAAGTGAGGAGAGAGTGTAATCCAGACATGGAAGACAGCTTGTACAAAGGCTCCTGAGAGAAGGTGGAATGTTGTGGGGGAGGAACAGGGAGTTTATTGAATAAGGGGGTGACATGTCAAGACTTATGCTTTAGGAAAATCACTTTGGCAACAGAGTGTAGGATAGATTGGAGCTACAAGAGAGTTGAAGCAAGGAAATTAACCAGAAGGTCTTGCATTAGTCTGGGCGTGATGTGATGATGTCCTGTACCAGGGTGGTAGCTGTATGAGTGGAGAGAAAGGGACATACAGGAGAGATATTGCAGTATTAGAAACAAATCTTGGCAATAAACTAGATAAATAGAGTGAGTACAAGGGACGAGTTAAGATGACACTCAGCTTGTGAGCCTTGATTACTTTGTTGTAAGTATTGTATGGGTGTGATTTGTCCTTCGCTCTAGAAGAGGACCATGACATCAGGGAAATGATGCCATGACTTGCAAATGAATTGGATTTAAGTGAGGGAGGACTGTGTAAAGCCACCAGCCTCACTTTCTCCTCTGGAGCCATCTGGGTCCAGTGGTTAGATATAGATCAGGATGACTGGACATGGGCCCGATGCAGGGGTAGACCTTGGCCTTTTCAAGCTAAGGTCTTTCAGAGTTCTCACTTTGACTGAGGCAATGACCATTCAGTGATTAGGGCTGTTTAAGAAGTGAGTCAAAGGATAGTCCCTTTAACAAAAAACAAAAAAACAAACAAACAAACCAAAAAAACCACAATCAAATTGGGAGAGGAAGACTGTCAGGGTTTCTGGCCAAAAGGGAAACAATTACTATTTACATTCACTCTGAGCCATAAGGGTCCAAAAAATAACCATTAAGTGGTGTTTGGGCAGGGACCTACAGGAAAGTTAGAAAAAGAGGAGGGTGTAGCACTGGGGAGGAGATAACTGTATTCTATTCTAGACATGGGCAGTGGTGCACTAGACAGAGTGCTGGGCCTGGAGTCAGGAAGACTTTTCTTGAGTTCAAATCTGGCCTCAAACACTTACTAGCTGTGTGACCCTAGATAAGTCACTTAACCTTGTTTGCCTCAGTTTCCTCATGTGGAAAATGAACTGGAGAAGGAAATGGCAAACCACTCCAGTATCTTTGCCAAGAAAACTCCAAATAGGGTCATGAAGAGTTATACATGATTTAACAATAAAAATTTTAGATATGCTAAGTTTGAGATATCTAAGGGATATTCAGTCTGAGATGTTTAAAAGGCAGTTCTCTCTCTCTCTCTCATATCTATCAGTTTATCATCTGTATCTGTCACTTCTGTCTCTGTCTATATCAATATATTTTTTTCCTTTTCCGGCTTCTATGGTCCAAACAAATTGACCTTCTCTCATGATAACATAACACTTAATCCCAGGACTGTTCCCCTGGTTGTTTACCATGCTTAGAATACATTCTTCCCTTACCTCTACCTCATAGAATTCCTTATTGCCATCAAGACTCAGCTCAGGTATCATCTCCTATATGAAGCCTACCTCCTAGCTGTTAGTGTATCTCTCCCTAATTACCTTGTATTTATTCATATATCTATATAGTATGAAGTTTATGTTGTAATATATATTTGATATATATGAGATGTATAATGTATAGTCTATGCCACATAATATAATTTATTATATAATATATTATACAATTATATATCAAATATATAATATAGTTTATATATAGTTTCAGCTATAAAACATCATATATGTGCATGTGTATTAAACATATCCATATATACACATGTTATATCTGATCATAGAGCACCTAACTATAAAAATATTCATGCTACATATACAATGTTGATAATGAATATGTTGGATATGATCATATATGTATATATGATTCATTATATCTGATATATCAATTATATTATATATTATAAAATAATATTCATAATGTGTTGCCTCCCCTGAAAGAATAAAAGTTCTTTGAGAAATGCTTCTCCCCAACTTGAAATTACTTACTTTGCATTTTCTTTGTATTTTTTTTTGTCTTGAATTATGTGTGTATGTGTTGTGTTTCTTTCCCCTCCCCAGTCCCCCAGAGTAAAAGCTTTACCATTACTTGAACTTAAGGCTTTCTGATTGCCTTCACCTTGTAACTGCTACCTATGTAATATTGTAACTCAGAGTGTAGGGTAAGGGTCCTTTCATTATTCTTGTAGCCTTAGTTGAACATTTTTATAATTTTTAAATGGACATCAAGGGGAAAATACACTTGACATGACCATGGGGAAGCCATTTGTCTTCTCTGGCCCTCAGTTTACTCATCTATAAAATGGGAGAGTGGTTGGATTAGCTGGTCTCTAAATCCTATGCTCTTATGAGCCCAGAAGCTTCTCTCTAGTGCATTAAGTTAATGCTTGCCCTTAATTGAATACAACTGTTGTTGTAGTTCCTGATTTTTGCTGCCATTTCTCCAACCATTTGCTGTTTTTTATTACTGGCAGTAATGCTAAAAATGTTGCCCACCCTCAAATGTTATTACACAGCTTTTGAAATCCCTTCATCTTGATCCAGTGACTCTCTCCATGAAAAGAAACAATGCAGGGAAGGAAAAAAAATTGAGTAGAAACACACATTTATTTTTCTTGACTAGTTTGGAAACAAAATGTCTGTATGTCATGGGGAACATTGTGTTGCCTGAAAAGAAAAGGGTTAAAATAAAGGGGTTAGGGAAGTTTCCAGAGTAGTCCGTCTCCATGTGAAAAAGCTCCCACTGTGTCCTGCAAAGTGAGGATATTTCTTCACATTTTAGGCTGCTATTTCAAAAATCTCCCCGTTATCCAAGTGATGTTAGTGATCTAAAGGTAAACCTTCATCGAGGAAGGAGCTAGAGAAACGTGGCAAGAAAGGCCTCCTTCCAGAGGACCGTTCTCCAGCCTCCAGAAAACACCCCCATAGATCTGACCCTTGAGGGAATAACCTCTTCTATGACTTCAAAATGTCCTGTCCTATGATCCAATCCAGCCCTCAGACTCTTCCTTAGTAGACAGACTATGTTCTTTGTTTTTCCCCAGGCTCCCCCTCATTGCTTTATCCTGCCCCACCCTTCAATGTTCAGGAGAGGATGTTCCAGCTGGAGCAAAGAGGAAATTTGATCTAGGAACTCCTGCCAGCATTTTGCCTCCTTGTCTCTGTGACCCTTCTTTTTTTCTCTGCTGGCAACAAAGACAGAGACTTGGGAGCATAACTGTGTTGTTTCATCATTTATCTAGTTGATGTTAGTTCTCTTGGCTGCGGGGGCTTGGGAGGACTTCCTTTGTTGAAAAGGGGTCTCAGACCACATTATAGACATGATAGAATGCTGGAAGGAAAAGGCTGCTTTTGGTTCCACATGCTGCTTTCCAGCAATGGTGGGCACAGATACAAAAGATGGCATTAGTTCATGGGGCAGGCTGGATTGGAATCTGATGGTGACTTTGCCCAGGCTCTGAGTTTTTATCTGACAAGCATGAGTCTGACCAGAGCATGTGCCTTAATGCTCCAGGCTATTTCCAATTTCAGGCCTTCTCTGACTTGTCAACAGATGGTTGACAGGTGCCAAAACCTCTCTAGCTACGGGTTGATGGAAGAGGGGTAAGGAGGAGGCTGGTCAGTTCTCAGTTTGCTTTGAACCCTGGCTCCCTCCTTCATCCTTGGCTGTCAGTCCAGCAGGCCAGAATACACTTAGAACTAGAGAAATTGTTCTTTATATCCCAGGAATTTGTTGTACTATTAGTTGATTGGATATTGTGGGGAAATGGTGCTGATATATACAGCCCTCTCCCCCACCTCCAACCAATAGTGGATATATACAGCCTAGAATAAGTATGATTTACTGGTTGATGGGTAGTTTTACATTGCTCAAGCAGAATGAATGGATTGGAGACAAGAGGAAGGAAACAAGCATTTATTAAGTATTGTCATGCTCAAAATAAAGTGAAGTGAGGCACAAAGTTCTGAGCATGACTAGTTTCTTAGTAAAGTGTGAATTTACCGTTAAATAGGATATCAGCTTCCTCAGTAAAGCTAAGACCCCAATGAGGGGGACAATTTTCTTTTGAAGTTTTGGGGAATATAGTACAAAGAACAAGACTTCATAGGAGGGGAACAACTTATGATTGGCTAAAAGAAGTTAACTTTGTGAATGGTAAAATCTTATGATTGGTTACAGAGCTAAGGTAGGGGGGATAATATGATTGGTTGGAAATTGGGAATACGTGGTTAGCAACACCCTTTCCCTTCCCCGTGACTAAGAAATGTTTGTTGTTTGAGTCCATCTGCAAGGTTAGAGAAAGTGGACCAGACTTCTTTGGATAGCAAACCAGACATCCTTGAAAGATAGCATGGCAGTGTAAAGGTACCAGACTAGACTCCCCACATCCTTCAAGGTCACATAATTCCTTGAGGCAAGAATAGAACAGTGAATCGTGGGAGAGCTGGATTTCTAAATTTAACTCATTACAGGCCAGATGAATTTCTGAACCAAGTTCAGAGACAAATAACCACGACTTAGGCCAGGACAAAATAAATTAATTGTAAATGAGATCAATTAAAAAAAAAGACAGAAGTAATCTGATTATATCAGTACCTACTTCAAGGTAGGCACTGTGCTAAGTGCTTTACAAATCTGATCTCATTTGATCCTCATAACAATCATGGGAAGTAGATGCTAATATTGTTCTCATTTTAGAACTGAGGCAAATTTAAGTGACTTGCCCAGGGTTACAGAGTCAATAAATGTCTGAGGCCACATTTGAACTCAGCTCTACCTGACTGCAGGCCCAGCGCTCTCTCTGTCGGACTACCTAGCTGACTCTGTTAACCTTTACCTGTTGAGATAGGTCCTTCTCTCTCTGACTCCAAAGATTTGGAATTTAAAATCTCTATTCCCATAACTTTTCTTCAGTGAACAAAGACTCATTTTTTTCCCTCTCATCTTTTCCTCGCCATTGGAAAGCAAAAAAGAAAAACAAAACCCTAGTAACAAATATATGTAAGTCAAGTAAAACAAATTTCCTGCATTAAGCATGTCAAAAAAATGTATATCAAGGGGCAGCTAGGTGGCAAAGTGGGTAGAGCACCATCCCTGGAATCAGGAGGACCTGAGTTCAAATCCTGCCTCAGACACTTGTCACTTACTAGCTGTGTGACCCTGGGCAAGTCACTTAACCCCATTGCCTAGCCCCTCCCCCCCAAATAAATGTATGTTATCTTGTACTTTGTACCTATTACTTCTCTCTCAAGAGTTGGGTAGCATGTTTCATTATTGGTCTTCTGGAACCATGATTGGTCATTGTATTGATCAGAGTTCTTAAGTCTTTCAGAGATAGTTATCTTTATAATGTTCTTGTTACTGAAACATTTTTTTCTTTGCTCTGCTCTCTTCACCCTACACCACTTCATATAAGCCTTCCTGGGTTTCTCTGAAATGTCCCCTTTCATCATTTCTTATGACACAATCCGTAAATGTGCCTTTAACTAAATGGGGTTCATATTCCCAGTTCTGTGTCAGTCATCTGTTTTAAGCCAGGTCTCTACAACCAAAATAATCTTGAAATAGGGCCAAAAATCAGGGTTTCCTTTCCCTGATTTGCCCATATTGAGTATCTAAACCACCCAGATTTTCAGATTATCAGGTGCTGATAATAGTTTAGCCCCAGGTTTTGTGATTTGGTATACAACTCACAGAGCCCTGTGAGTCATCAAATTTATGAACCTGGTTTCCTAGGAATTGTACACAGGAATGAGAAATAACGTGCCTGAGTACAGACTTTACAATCACTTGGTAATAACAGCAAATTTACTATGGACAGTAGCGAAAGCTACTCTGATAATGTGGAAATGCTACCACACATTCCTACTGGGCATACAGAGAGAATCTGCTTTGGGGATAGCTTGGCCAAAAAAAAAGTTCTCTTTCACAACTGTTTTCTAAAATAGTTTTTCACCTAGTTCCTGGTCAGGGATATGATAAACAGAGCAGGAAATGTCTGTCTTACTTTTCTGTGCATTCAGTACATACTCTAGCTAACACTGTGTCTTTACTTGAGGTGATTGTGTCTAAAAACATAGTCAAGACTCAACATACCATTTTATGGACCAAGTAATTTATGCCCTGTCTCCACTTGCCTTTGACACATGCCATCAAACTTTCAGCACATTTCAGTCTTCTCCAGTAAGAAAAAAAAGAGAAAACAAAACAAAATGTGTAGGGCAGGATTCACGCCAAAATATTTTAAGCATTTTCAAGGAGAATAGGCCTTTTGCCTCTCCCGCTTATAATGTGGGAGAAAAGTCTTAGAGTTCACACTCATAAAAAAATCTGGGAGCAAGGAGTTCTGGGAGAAAACCCTGAGGAAGAGAGGACAGGATCTGTGGGGTGTTGGTGGACATTAGGTATGTGGACCTGAGGATGAACATGAGAACCTGTGTGCTACTCAATGAGCCAAACTGGAGCTGAAGGTACTGTACTGGTCTGGTGATGTCTTATAGAATGCCACAGAAATGTAGGAATATTGCTGGAAAATGGGAAACAACTCAGGCTCATGCACACTGTAATGGGGGGTAGAGGGTGGGTAGTAAGTAATTCAAGATCCCAGAAGGAAGCAGATGAGCAGAGAGACACCAGCATTTGTCTTCAGTGAGGTCATAAGTTGTATTCATGGCATTGGGCCTTTACTGATTTATTTTTTAAGGTTTTTTTGGAGGGTGAGGGGAATGGGATGGGGCTCTATGACTGATGCTATGAGTGGGCTATAACCACTCCCCTGCTACCTAGCCTAGAAAAATCACTCCTTATTTGTTCTCTATATGCCTTTTACTAAACCTGTGTTTATTAAACAATTAATTAATTAAACAATAAAAATTATTTCAAAAAAGTTTTAGATCATGTTAGTGTGACACTTGCAAAAGAATTACTATCCCTAGAATGAGTCAAATTCATTTGTCTACAGGGCCTGAGCCCTAGGAGGAGGTAACCCCAAGGCACAGAGGCTGGCTTATTAGTATTGTTATTATTTATTTTTTTGGTGAGGCAATTATGGTTAAGTGACTTGCCCAGAGTCACACAGCTAGTGAGTGTTATGATTTGAACTCAGGTCCTCCTGACTCCAGAGCCAGTGCTCTATCCGCTGCACCACCCACCTGCCCCTGGCTGGCTTATTATTGAGAAGCTTCAGAGACATCCTCAGTTCTAGGTTTGGGTGAACTCAGAGGTGTGAGTTCTCAGCAACAGGTCGCAAAAGCAAAACAGTATCCCACTGTGGATTAAGAATAGACAAAACACAGGAGGCAGCAGAGTGTCATGTATAGTGGACTAGCTTTGGAGTCAGAAGACCTGGGTTCAAGTCCTGCTTTTGACACATTGGATCTGTGACCCTGGGAAAATCACTGAACTTGACTTAATACACTTAACTCTGTAAGACTGTATTGGTAAAGAGAGCTACTATACTTCCTTATACCAATGAAATCACACAGCCAGTCCTGTCCTGGGTAGGAATTCAGAGACCTTGCTCTGTTCTTGATATTTTGATTCGCCCTGGACATTTGATTTTACCAGCTGCTTATACTTCTCAAGGTCTTGACATAAAGCTCTCTAGTTTTGTCTTTCACTGCCTAATTTGGTCTCCAGTTCTGCTAAAAATAAGCCAGCCACACATTAAAGAAATGAAAACGTGTGTGTGTGTGTGTGGTGTGTGTGTGTGTGTGTGTGTGTGTGTTAATGCTTGTGGGTAATTGACTGGGAAAGGCCCCTCCCAAGTGCCTGAGCCCTCCTCGATTTGGGAGAACTCACAAAAGCTCTCTTAGTGGAACTGGCTTAGTTCTTGTAGCTTCGACGCCCTTGTGTAAAATGGAAAAGACAGCTGCTTTGTGTTTTCAGGACAAATTCAGCTGAAACTTATTGGAAATACAATCTGAGTTGAACAGCAGTTCCAATGGCTAGCTTCATCTGATTGCATTTCCAGCTAGTCAGGATGGCTGTCAAGCCCTTTGTCCTGCTATTCCCCTCAGACCAAATTGGGAGACTCATGAATAAACCATGAACTTTCGCTGGCCCAACTCACAAGGGTGTTTTCAGTGTCTTTCTATCTCTTGGAATTCCTGACGGTATGGAACTCATAAGAATATGAAAAAGCCAAGAAACTTATTTTTGAAGCCTCTTTAGAAGTTCCTCAGGGGATTTTCAGATTTCAGATGAAAAATCCTTTCAATTATGTTATGAATATGTTAAGGTGTTTCCTCGGGGAATTCTCTCATCTCATAGTTGGCTGCATTGCAGTGACAATACACACGAAGAAAAAAAAATATACCTCAAGTGTTTTGGAAGCCAGATAATAGTCTTCTGCCTTCTTCTAGGGTTTGGTTTGTTTTAGAGTGGAAACCAAGCCTGCCTCTCACGTTCAAACTGAACCCAGGCTATAGCAAGTGTGGAAAAATTCTGAACATCTCTGCTTCAGCAGAAGTAGGAGGCACTGAAATGCTCCATGAAAACCCTTGCGAGTGAGCTGTGTGGAGGGAATCCAGGAGTGATACCTGAAAAAAAAAAAAGACAGTAGGGTCTCTGAATTTGTGTTCAAAATCTGGACTATGATGTATCAAAATAGAGCTTGCTATGAAGGGTAGAGTGCTGTGGGGGGGACAGTTGATCTTAATGTCAGGAAGATTTGGGCTCAAATTCCCCCACCTGTACTCACTAGCTTGTGAGCATGGGCGAGTAACTTTGTTGAGACTCAGTTTTCCCATCTGCAAAATGGTAATGATACCTCTACTATCTAGCTCATAGTATTGTTATGAAGCTCAGACGAGATCATATATATGAAGTATTTGCAAATTTTAAAGTTTTGTGTAAATATAAGCTACAATTGTTTTAAAACACTTATAACGGGCAGCTAGGTGGCACAGTGGATAGAGCACCGGCCCTGGAGTCAGGAGGATCTGAGTTCAAATCCAGCCTTCAACCAAACACTTGACACTTACTAGCTGTGTGACCCTGGGCAAGTCACTTAACCCCAATTGCCTAAAAGGAAAAACTAAAATAAAAAAATAAAAACACTTATAAAATAGCTAAGTTGCTGTTTTTAATTTAAATTTTTTATATCATAAAAGGTTTTGTTTTGCTTTATTTATAAAAGGAATATTAGATATGGTACAGAAACCAGGAAGATGTGGGTTCAAATCATATCTTTGACATTTCTCGAGTAAAAAGTCCACATAGGTAGACTGAGGCATGTTCTCTCTGAGCAAGGTAATAGTTCATTAATAGGGTACCAAACCTATTAATAAAGGGGTCTGTGGCTTGCCCCAATTTAAGCCAGAGACAGGCCTCAGATACTTACTAGCTGTGTCCCTGGACAAGTCACTTAGCCCTGTTTGCTTCAGTTTCTTCGTATGGAAAATGAGCTGGAGAAGGAAATGACAAACCACTGCAGTATCTGCAAATGACTGAACAACAATAAAAACCCAGAGATGAAGACTTAACTCATTTTTATAAAGTTAGTGAAAAGAATTGAACGGGGAACATGACATCATGGAGTTGATGAAAACATGATTGGATACATAGCTGAGGCAAGGGGAACAGTATGATTGATTGGAAGTTGGGAATTGAGGGGGGCGAGCAACACCTCCTTGTTGCCCCCTTTGGCTAAGAAGTGTTAATTGCTTGAATCCACCTGCAAAGTTAAAAGACAACGGCCCAGACTCCTTTGAATAACAACCACACATCCTTGAAGGATAGCTTGGTGGTGTAAAGATGCTGGATCAGACTCACTGGTGTCCACCCTCTTCCCGCAAGGATAGCAGAATTCCTTGAGGCAAGAACAGAATAGCAATTCATAACTGAACTGGATTTCTAAACTTGACCCATTACAGGCCAGCTGAACTTCTAAATTCAGAGACAAAGAACCACGACAGGCAGTTACAGAACAAAAACAATTATAAATAGGATCCATAAAAAATGATATAGAATCAATTTAATCTTCTCAGACACATACTGACTGCGTGACCCTGGGCAAGGTTCCTCTTTAGCATTAACCCTATTACACTATTACATTAACACTATTACCCTATAATCCTATCATAGTATTACATTAACACTATTACCCTATAACCCTATCACACTGTTACATTAACGTTATTACACTATAACCCTATTACACTATAACATTAACCCTATTACACTATAACCCTATTACACTATAACATTAACACTATTACACTATAACCCTATTACACTGTTACATTAACACTACTACACTATAACCCTATTACACTGTTACATTAACACTATTACACTATAACCCTATTACACTATAACATTAACACTATTACACTATAACCCTATTACACTATCACATTAACAGTATTACACTATAACCCTATTACACTGTAACATTAACACTATTATACTGTAACCCTATTACACCATTACATGAACACTTTTCTCATAGGCACACAATGCCCTCATGCTACTGCTCTGATTACTCGAAGTGCTCCATTGCTTTATCCTTAGCCCTTAGCACAGTGCTTGGCACATGGTAAACATTTTTAATAAATTAATCAATGAATTCCTCATATCCAGGCCTCACCTAGCCTGAAGTATTTCACACTCCTAAACAAGCCCTTTATATATATTCTTTTCCCCAATTCAAACTATGATTCTTTTATTGCAGTGGATTTCAGCTTAGTGTTAGGAAAATAATCTGATTAAATTAATCATGGAGCTAGGTGGTACAGTGGATAGCACATTGGACAACCTCAAGTCAGGAAGACAAGAGCTGAGTTCAAATTCTGCCTCAGATATTAGCTGTGTAACCCTGGGCAAGTCAGTTAACTTTTGTCTGCCTCAGTTTCCTTATTTGTAAAGTGGGGATAATAATAGCACCTCATATCTGGCTTCAGATACTTACTATCTGTGTGACCTTAGGCAAGTCACTTAACCCTGTTTGCCTCAGTTCTTCCTCTGTAAAATGAGCTGAAGAAGGAAAGGGCAAACCACTCCAGTATCTTGGCCAAGAAAACCCCAAATGGGGTTAAGAAGAGTAAGACAGGCCTGAAAAACAACTGAACACAAAACACACACACATCTTACAGGGTTGTCTTGAGGATCAAATGAGATAATAATTGTAAAGTGCAATCATTTAACCTCTGCCTCAGTTTCCTCACTTGCAACATGGGGATAGTAATAAGGAAGAGTGATTCGATTTCTTCATTTTGGCCCCAGGGGGGATCTGATAGTAATGAGTGGACACTACTAATAGGTAGATTTAAGCTCTGTATAATGAGAAATTTCCCAACAATTGGAGTTGGCAAGGACTGCCTTAGGAATGAATGAATGAATGCATGAAGCAAGCACTTATTAAGCACCTACTATATACTATATACACTGTGCTAAGTGCTTTATAGATCTTATCTCATTTGATCCTCAGTACTGTGGGACCAGGCACTATTGTCATCCCTACTTTACAGTTGAGGAAACTGAAGCAGACAGAGATTAAGCAAATTGTCAAGCCAGTAAGTGCTGCCCAGTAGCAAGCGTCTGAGGCAGGATTTAAACTCTGAGTCTTGCTGACCCCAGCAAGGGGTCTCTGTACCAGTTATCTGCCTTCAGCGATAGAGGGCTTTCCGACACTGGAGGTAGTTTTGTTGGGATAGTGCAGAGAGGACTCCCTTTCAGATACTGGTTGAACTAGGTGACATCTTTGGCCCTTTCTAACTTTGAGATTCTGTGATTCTTTGTGATTTTGTGATGATTCCTCTTATCCTACCCAGAGGTACTTGCACTTTTAAAAATTGATTGCAATGGTAGATCTTTAATGTGTGCTGAATTTATTTTTCAAATTATATTTTATTTTCAAACAAATATCATCCTTTTCTCTCTCCCACTTCCTCTTTAACCCCTTCTCCCTCCCCCATTGAGAAAGCAAGAAAAACAAAACCCCTGTTACTGTCAAGTATAGGCAAGTAAAACAAAATTTCTCATTGGCTGTATCTAAAAAAATTGTCTCAATCTATGCTTTTAATCTGTTTCCTCTCTCTCAAAAGTTGGCCTCATATTTTATCCTGAGTCCTCAAGAATTGTGGTTGGTCAGTGTATTGATTGGAGTTCCCAAGTTTCCTTTTTCCTTTCCTTTTTAAAAAATATTTTGTTTTAATTAGCCAAGATCTGCCTTCTCATCCTCCCACCCCATTGAGAAATGGAAAACCAAACACATGAAAACCAAAACTCATTACGAACATGTATAATCAATCAAAACATATTGTGTCCTAAAAATATTTGTCTCATTTTGCATTCTAAGTCTGTTATCTCTCTACCAGAAGAAAGTATCTTTATATAGTGTGTTTCATCATTAGTTCTCAGGAATCCAGCTTTGTCATTACACTGATAAGAGTTCAGCATAGTAATATTCTATCACATTTATCTGCCAAAACTTGTCCATCCACTCAATCAATCAATAACATTTATTAGGCGCCTGCTATGTGCCTGGCACTGTGCCATGCAAGGGCATACAAAAACAGGATCTACCAATTTATGGGCACCCCCCTCAGATATCTATCCTTTGCCACCTTAAAAAGAACTACAAATATTTTTCTACAGTTATCCCTTCTTCATCTTGGAAGGGATTAATGTATTGCAGGTCAGCATCATGGTTTCAATACTGCAGACTGCCATAAAAAATTAAAAAAGAGTTTTGGGGAGTTTTGCAGAAGCTGCAGACAACACAAATCCTATGACCAAATACTTAACCCAAATTTTACAATAAGGTACTGTAAACACCCCATAAAAGAAAAAGAAAAATATTCAGACTTCTTTGGTACAAAGGGAGGCCCAAAATTTTTATTTGGATTTTCCAGATCCTGGGGGCACCTTGTCCCTAATTTCTGCAATGTGGAAGGGATAACTGTATATCCTTAGAATTTGTTTTGCTTAGGACCAATTTCTCCCTTAATCTACCCTCACTTTAATTTCCTGTCCCTCCTCCTCATCTTTCTTCCTATTTCATTACTGAGTGAAATATATTTCTGTACCCAACTGTGTGTGCATCTTCTCTCTTTTGACCAGTTCAGATAAGACTGAAGTTCAAGTGCCAGCCACTCATCACCCCCATTCTTGTTTGTATTAGATGTCTACTTGTGCAAACTCATAGTGTGAAATAATTTCCTCTAACTTTCCTTTCCCTTTCACCTCAACATATTCCTTTCCCCTTTTCTTTCCATTCTTTTCCCAGTATTATGAAGACATAACAGAACCAGTCCCAGCCTTGTCTGATTGTTCTCCCTCTATGAACCCTGATGATTCTTTATCATTGTTCATCCACGTTTACCTTTTTATGTTGCTCTTCACTCCTGTGTTTGAACTTCAAAGTTTCTCTGTAGCTCTGATTTGATCAGAAATGCTCAAAGTCTTCTATTTCATTAAAAATCCATTTTCCCTTATGTAGCATACTTAGTTTTACTGGGTAAGTTATTCTTGACCAAAAACTTGTATTGCCTTCTGGAATGTGGGAATTGTAGGAAATGAGTGAACTGCACTGACTCCATCTTGTGACTCAATTCTGGATCCAGCTCAGTTCTTTTTCTATTCAATTATGGATCTACTCCAATTTCTATCTTGTGAAAAAAACTTTATTCAATTATGGCAATCAAGAGAAAACCTTATTGCATTGTTTGAACCTAGCCCTGTGTATGGGGGAAGCTGAACCACCTCTACCTGTTGCTTAGAGACCCTTAACTAAGGAACTAGATTATGCTGACCAGAAACCAGTCAGATCCAAAGATTGATGCAAGGAGTTTTCTCACAGCTGTACATTTCAAGCAACCTATATGTCTTATCTGAAAACTGGCCCCAAACTGTCAGTCAGTTACTGTTTCCATGTTTCTTTGAACATAGACACTTAGTGAGGAGTGGGACACTTTCTTCTGATTCCAGGGAACTGTATGTGTTTGCTCCCCCCTCTGAAGTTGAAAAGTGCTTACTGATTCTTTCAATTAGAAATCAGATCACCCAATCTTGTATCCTGGTTTGTATCCTATTGATTCTTTTCTTTAAAAAGTCTGCCTCCACCTGTATTCAGGCTCCAGTGCCAAGCTGAGGAGGCCTGGTCCTTATTTGTTATGCAATTGGCATGCATTGCATAATAAATTGATATGCTCAGAAGTTAGAACCTTTGTTTCCTCAGTTATTCAAGATTTTACCCATCAAAGGAATGTCATATTCTAAGTTATCCTCTTCTTTGCAGTGGTAGCTGCTAAATCATGTGTAGTTTCCTTGCTAATATTTTATTTAATATTTTTTGCATAGCTATTCATTAGAAATACTAGTCAATTAATTTCTTTTTCCACTTTCTCTACTTTCTCTTTTCCTGATTTGGTCATCAGGACACCATTTGATTTGTTGAAGGAATTGGTAGCATCCAATTTTTGAAAACAATTTGTGTAATGTAGGAGTTAATTTTCAGTTCTTTGAATGTTTTATAGAATTCACTTGTAAATCCTTCTGGTCTTACTTTAAAATTTCTTTTATGGCCTTCTTAAATTTAGTTTTTGGAGGTTGATTTATTTAAATTCTCAATTTTTTAAAATATAAATTTATTTATTTTTAGTTTTCAACATTCACTTCCACAAGTTTTTGAGTTCCAAATTTTCACCCCATCTCCCCCTTCCCCCCACCCCAAGATGGCATGCATTCTGAATACTCCTTCCCCTAGTCTGTCCTCTCTTCTATCTCTCCCCACTTCTCTTATCCCCTTCCCCTTCTATTTTCCTGTAGGGCAAGATAGACTTCTGTACCCCATTTCCTGTATTTCTTATTTCCCAGTAGCATGTGAAAACATTTTTTTTAAACATATGTTTTTAAAACTTTAGGTTTCAAATTTTCTCTCTTCCTCCCTCTCCTCCCACCCTCATTTAAAAGGCAAGCAACTCAATATAGGTTGTACATGTGCAGTTATGCAAAACACATCCATAGTAGACATGTTGTGAAAAACTAACTCTATTTCCCTTAATCCTATCCTGCCCTCCCATTTATTCTATTCTTTCTTTTGACCCTGTCCCTCCTCAGAAGTATTTACTTCTGATTACCCCTTTCCCAATCTGCCCTCCTCTCTATCATCCCCCTGCTCTCTTGTCCCCTTCTCCCCTATTTTCCTGTAGGGTAAGACAGATTTCCATACCCAATTGAATGTGTATGTTATTCCCTCCTTAAGCCAAATCCTATGAGAATAAGATTCACTCATTCCCTCTCACCTTCCCCCGTTTCCCCTCCACTGTAGGAGACTTTTCTTTTCTGTTTTTTTTTGTGAGATAATTTACCCCATTCTACCTCTCCCTTTCTTCTTCTCCAAGTATAATCCTCTCTCATCCCTTAATTTTATTCTCCAGATATGACCCCTTAATCTTCAACTCACCCTGTGCCCTCTATCTATCTATCTACATATACATACATATAATTTTTTTCCTCCAACTACCCTAATACTGACAAAGGTCTCATGAGTTATAAATATATCTTTCCATGCAGGAATGTAAACAGTTCAATCTTAATAAGTCTCTTATGATTTCTCTTTCCTGTTTACCTCTTCATGTTCCACTTGAGTCCTGTATTTGAAAGTCAAATTTTCTATTCAGCTCTGGTCTTTTCATCAGGAATGCTTGAAAGTCCTCTATTTCACTGAATGACCATTTTTTCCCCTGAAGGATTATACTCAGTTTTGCTGGGTAGGTGATTCTTGGTTGTAATCCTATCTCCTTTGCCCTCTGGAATATTATATTCCATGCCCTGCAGTCCTTTAATGTAGAAGCTGCTAAATCTTGTGTTATCCTGATTGTGTTTCCACAGTACTTGAACTGTTTCCTTCTGGCAGCTTGTAATATTTTCTCCTTGACCTGGGAACTCTGGAATTTGGCTATTATATTCCTAGGAGTTTTCCTTTGGGGATCTCTTTCAGGAGGAGATCTGTAGATTCTTTCAATTTCTATTTTGCCCTCTGGTTCTACTATATCAGGGCAGTTTTCCTTGATAATTTCTTGAAAGATGATGTCTAGGCTCTTTTTTTGATCATGGCTTTCAGATAGTCCAATAATTCTTAAATTCTCTCTCCTGGATCTATTTTCCAGGTCAGTTGTTTTTCCAATGTAATATTTCACATTGTTTTCTAATTTTTCATTCTTTTGGATTTGTTCTATTGTGTCATGATTTCTCATAAAGTTACTAGCTTCCAATTGCTGTATTCTAATTTTTAAGGAAGTATTTTCTTCAGTAATCTTTTGGACTTCCTTTTCCATTTGGCCAATTTTTCTTTTTAGGGCATTCTTCTCCTCATTGGCTTTTTGGACCTCTTTTGCCATTTGGGTTAGGCTATTTTTTAAGGTGTTATTTTCTTCAGTATTTTTTTGGGTCTCCTTTAGCAAGCTGTTGACTTGTTTGTTGTGATTTTCTTGCATCACTCTCAGTTTTTCCTCTGTTTCCCTTACTTGCTTCTCAAGATCTTTTTTGAGCCCTTCCAAGGCCTGGGACTGATTCATATTTTTCTTGGAGGCTTTGGACATAGGAGCTTTGACTTTGTTGTCTTCTTCTGGTTGTATATTTTGATCTTTGTCACCAAAGTAAGATAATATAGTGTTACTCTTTTTGCGCTGTTTGCTCATGATCCTGGCCAGTTACTTGAATTTTAAACTCTTTGTTAAGGTACAAATCTGCTTCCAATGTGGAGAATGTACTGTCCCAAGCTTCAGGGGTTTGTACAGCTGTTTTCATAGATACTTGTAGATACCTGTAAATTTTAAGTTCTTGCAAGGTGGTATGATAAGGGTCGAGGTGTTTATTCCTTTCCTGGCCTGTGACTGCAAGTACTCCTTTCTGTCCTGTAACTGTGAGGAGGGTTTTCTCTTCACAGCCACTACAAGCTCCACCATGCCAGTGCTCCTCCTCCTCACCCCAGCACTGCAGCCCAGAACTGTGACCCAGATCCAAGCACAGGCAAAGCAAGAGATTCCTGCCTCAGCACTGGCAAAGAGATCCCTGCAATGCCTCTCTGATTAGCCACTGGATTCCCCCTCTGTCTGTGGGCTGGAAGCTTGGGAAGCACCCCCCCACCCACCCCAGCCCAGGACCACGCTCTTGGGGAATGGAGCTGAGACCCCACATTCCTTTGTCAGCACCGACAGAAACAGACTTTTCCCACTGACCTTCTAAGCTGTCTTTGGCATTGGTGGATTGAGGAGTCTGGAAACCTCCACAGCTGCCCAAGATTCAGTCCTCTGAGGCCTGCTCCAGGTTCTCTGTGGCCTGTGCGCCCATGCCAGGCTGCACTGCGCTCCCAGTGCGGTGCGATACACCTTTCTGATCAATCATCCAGGTTGTCTTGGGCTGGAAATTTGTTTCACTCTGTCTTTTTGTGGGTTCTGCTGCTTCAGAATTTGTTTAGAGCCATTTTTTATGAGTATTTGGAGGGGTTTGGAGGAGAGCTCAAGCAAGTCACTGCTTTCACTCTGCCATCTTGGCTCCGCCTCAATTTTTTCTTTTAGCATAGGTGTTTTATACTGTTGCAAATACTTAATGTACTTGATTTAAGTTACCAGTTCTATTGGCATTTAATCGGACAACATATTTTGTAACATTGTCTTTTATTCTTTGCTTGTTATGAGTTTTCTTTTTTGAAAAATAATCTTCCTTCTTTTTTTGGATAAATTATGATTGTTATATTTTATTTTTTAAAAGAGCTGTTAGTTTTACTAATCAATTTAGTGTTTTGGTTTGTTTCCAATTTCATTTATTTCTTCTTTAATTTTTGAAATTTGTATTTTTGTGTTTATTGGAGGTTTTGAATAATTGCCTTTGTAGTTTTTCAGTTGTATTCATCAAGCAGTTAATTCTGTCTTCTGTTGATGAATGTTTTGAGAAACGAACATTTCCTTTCATTTAAAAAAATTAAATTTTTTAAAATTCTGAATGGAATACTCCAAAGTAAACAATTCCATATCTGTAGCAGAAGACAAAAAGTGGACCGTATGTGGAGCTATATTTTTGATATCACTATAAGAAAAAGTGATATCACTATAATAAATTCAGCATATTGATTTTTAAACTGTCCTTCTTATTTGTGCTTCTTTCTGAATTTCCTTTTGTTGTCTTCTGTGCAATTGTAAAACCTTTTTTTTTTTTAGTGAGACAATTGGGGTTAAGAGACTTGCCCAGAGTCACACAGAGTTGTTAAGTTGTGGTCCACACTCCCTGTGACCCCACTTGGGGTTTTCTCAGCAAGGATACTACAGTGGTTTGCCATTTCCTTCTCCAGCTCATTTTACAGATGAGGAAACTGAGGCAGACAGGGTTAAGTGACTTGCTCAGAGTCACACAGCTAGTAAGTGTATGAGGCTGGATTTGAATTCAGGAAGATGACTCCTGACTCCAGGCCCAGCAATCTATCCACTATACAGCTTAGCTGCCCATCTTTGACCTACCAATTATTTATTAATTATTTACTTTCAATTTATATTTGAATTATTTCTTCCTGTCCTTTTTTACGGAATGTGATTTTTATTGCACTGTGGTCAGAAAAGGATATGTTTAAAGCATTTCTGCTTTTTGGCATTTGTTAATGAGGTTTTTATACCTTGGAATATGTTCAATATGTGTGTGTGTGTGTGTGTGTATGTGTGTGTATGTGCATGCGCGCAATCAAGTCAACAAGCATTTATTAAGTGCCTACTATATGCCAGGCACTATCCTAAGTGCTGAGGATCAAGGACAAGCAACAAAACAAAATAACCAAGAGTCCCTGCCCTTAAGGAACTCAGAGTCTAATGTGAGAGACAAAATGCCAACAGCTCTGTACAAACAGGATTAACTGGAAATAATCAACAGAGGGAAGGCAGTAGCATCAAAGGGGATCAGGAAAGGTTTCTTAAAGAAGGTGGGGGCAGCACTTATCTAGGACTTTAAGAAAGCCAGGAAATGGAGATGAGGAGGGTTATATAGGTGCCAAATAGAGTAAAAAAAATATGTATATTACCTTCAAGCTAAGGCAATGTGAAAAGTCACAGAGGCATCTGACTCTCTAGTCTAATACACACTTCAGCAAAGATCTAAAACTGGCACCAGATTGAAAAGTTGATCAAGAAATACAAAGTAAAACAATAATAATTTCTTTCATTTACCCTAGGACTGCATGAAAAGACAACCAGAAACTTTTGGGCACTGGGAGAAGACTCATGCCAGAAAAGCCAGAATGAACTCATGTAAAAAGGCTAGAAGTCTGCCGGCACTGATTAGGGATAGTCCAGGAGCAACTAAAAACTACAGTCCTGTATTCCAAAGGGTTAGGGATAGGCAGGAAGCATAGGATGATCTGATTGGAAAGTTTGGGGTTGGAGATTTGGAATCCCATAGCACTCTGACCATAGATGTAGTGCTATGACCTTGAATATGCCAGGGAAATTAGAACACCATCTCGGATTTACAATGAGTCAGGAAGCCTGATGACCATAGTTTTCTGACTTAGGACAATCTGGGGCGGGGGTGGTAGACGTCAGTGGCAGAAACCTGCTGAGTACAGACAAATCAGGGAAGATGAAAGCCAGTGTCAGAAACCTAGGAAACCAATCTGCCTTCAACAGTGTAGAGAAGGCAGGGCCTTGGCCTTGCACAAAGTCCTATATCAGGAAACATAAACATGGTTCAAGAGATTACCAACAGGTAAACAGAAGAAGAGAATAACACAGTAACAAAAAGAGTATGGAAAGCCTCAAGAAAAAAATGGCTTGACCTTGTGATAAATGTTACTCTTTATTCTTGACTAGAATAGCACCTGGAAGAAATAAAACAAAAGCCATAAGTTGAAATTAAAGTTCTGGAGGAAAAAAATGGAAGGAGACTAAATAGTTTAAAACAGAAGGTGGACGACCTTACTTGCCAACTAACACATTCTCTAGGTACTAGGATGGAGCAAACAGAACTCAATTATTCTATTAAAAAAAAGAAATATTAGAACAAAACCACAAGACTGAAAAAAAATAGAAGAAAGTTTAAGGTATCAAAACTATCAAAAATACCTGACTTCAAAAACTGATCTGAGAGAGTCATTTAAGAATCATTAAATATCCCCCAAAGCCTATAAAACCAAACAAAAAGCCCTGGAAATATAACAAAACAGAAACAGAAACTGCCGATATCTTTAGAATCAGAAGGCAAAATGAAAATAGGAAGAATATGCCGGTCACCTCCTGAAAGAAACTCTAAGAAGATAACTTACAGGAGTATCATAGCCAAAATGAAGAACTTCCAGATCAAATAAAATAAGTACTAGATACAACCTGAAGGAAAGAGTTCTAGCATCAAAGAAACAAAGTTAAGATCACAACACTTGATAATAAATACTATAAAGCAGAGACTATCTTGTAGTATAATATTCAAAAGTCAAAAGATGAAGTCTTAGAGCCAAGGATAACTTGTCCTGCAAGACAGATATAATCCTGCAGGAGGAAAATGGAGTTTTAATGGAATAGCACCCTTTCAAGCATTACTGAAGAAAGGCCCAAGCTGAGTAGAAACTTGGGCATAAAAACACAGATGTAGAGAAACCTAGAAAGGCATTTACATTTGGGCCACTGAAGGGGGCTAAGTGATGATGAAGTATCACTTTACAGGAAGAAGAGACACATGTTCCTTTATAGGTTCCCAAAGTGGTTGATACCACTGTCAGGGGGTGCTGGAATGACGGGTGGAATTGGGGGAATTGGATAAAAATAAGGGGGCTGTGGAAGCATAAGAAAAGAAGAGAAGAAAACTTTGAAAAACCATTTGTATGAGTTCCGTCTGTCATGTAACAGAGTTAAATTCGTGGTGATTACATTATTTTCCAAATAAACATACAAAATACAAGTTATAACCCATCAGTGGTCAAGTCTGTGGACAAGTCTTAACAAGTTAATGTTGGCAGGCCTGCTTGTAGCATATTGTCAGGAAGTCCAGCTTGCGTTGGCAGGAATATGTGCATGTAATGACTTGTTTACAATATGGTAGTATACCGTTAGGTGACACAATGTTGCATCATCAAAATTTCAGTGTAGGAAAAACTCTACAAATTTACAGTAAATCATGAAATTTAAGATATATCATTTAAAAATATATTTTATATTTTTTTGAAATGACACCCAAAAAAACTGTTAAAGGGTTAAAGAAAGTAGATTTCCAGAGGGCCACTGAGTAATTTTGTTTTGAAAGGGGACTGTAGACCAATAAGTTTGGGACCTTCTGCTTTAGAACTATATTGTCTACAAGGGTCAGAGAGGGAGTTCATAAAGACTGAGGGCCTAGAAGTGGGTTTGTTCCCTTATCTGTAAATAATAATCTGCAAATAATAATTACACCTACTTCCCAGGGTTATTGCGAAGATAAAATGAGATAATATTTGTAAACCACCTTTCAAACCTTAAAGTGCTATGTAAATGCTAGTTTTTATTAAGTAAGTCTTTCTAGAGGCCAGAATCTAGAAATTATTGATTGAAGAGACCACTCCCTTCCTGGAAAGGGGCAGGGCATTAATTTGTACAGGATACAACTTCTAGAAAATGGGGCACCCAAACATTATAATCCAGTCACAGTGATGAAGCTGTTGTTTCATGGGCCTGTTTCAGCATTCAACAAAGCCAGTTGCTTGAGAATGGTACAGAAAGGTGGCAAACCCCCAAAATGTGATGGTGGAAGTGGGGTCAGTCCCAATTGTCTTTCTCAGGGAAGAAAAGGAGGCAGTCTACTTGTGCAGTGGGGAGAAGGATAGCTGTGTCAGGAGATCTAGGGGAAGGCCTTAGCGTGTTAGGTAGTATCCTTGTCAAGGATGTTAGGGAGAACACAGACGTGGTTTACATGGGATGAGGAGGCATTGTTAGGTTTAAACCTGGACTATTACAAATTAAAGTACTTTTTAAGTTTGCGTATAAAATACAGGTCTGGCCTTTTCTCAGTCCTCATTCTCCTCGATCTCTCTGCAGTCTTTGACGCTATTAATTGCCTATTCTGGAAATGACATTAAAGAAGCGGCATTACCATGTGCTTTACTGCTGGTCCCTAAGGACTGTGAGACTTTTCCAGCTGACTCTCAGCTAAAACCTTCCATATATGTTGTCTCCCCCAACAGAAAATCTTATTTTTTTACTTGTATACACAGTGCTTTGCACATACTGAGTGCTGAATAAATGCTTTTTTCATCCATCCATCCAATAAAACAAAAATAACCACTTCATGTTGTTGGTCAGCCATTCAGTTGTTGTTATTCATCCTTTGTTCTTGAAGAGGACCAATGACATCACTTGAAGAGGACATCAATGACAGGGTGATGTCTTGACTTGAGCATGAATTGAATTTGAGGTGAAGTCATTGCCTCACTCTCTCCTTCAGAGTCATTTTGTTGTGTCTGCCTCTTTATAATCCCATATGGAGTTTTCTTGGCAAAGATACTCGAGGTGTTTGCTATTTCTCCAGTGGATTAAGGAAAATAGAGGTTTGTGACTTGCCCAGGGTCACACAGAATCTGATACCAGATTAAAATTCAGGTCTTTCTGACTCCAGGCTCAAAACTCCTTTCACTGAGCCACCTAGCTACTAACCATTTTCTTAGCAAACCAAATTTTATATAATACATTTTTATGCTCCTAAACTAATGTCATAGAGTCATGGAACCATATATTGCTAGAACTGAAAACGAGATACCTTCTACTCCAATTCTCTAATTTAATAGATGAGGAACCTGAAACCAGAGAGGTTAGAGTGACTTGTCCAAAGTTTGTTTGATGGAGGTACAGCCATTTATTGTCAAGAAGTCTGATAAGTATAATTTTTTTCACTTGAAAAGAAGGAATGAAGGAAGAGGACACTGGGACACAGAGGAATGATACTGGGAACTTGTGAGCCACAGATAGGAAGTGGGGGTGTTCTGATGTGTGTCAATACCAGTGGCCAGCAGATTTAAAGAGAAAGGTGCTGCTACCTTAAACTGAATAGAAGCACAGTCAGTTGAAACTTTGTCTGGTTCATTGGCCTGTTTAAGGAGTGACTTGCCTGGAGAGAATTTGCTGCCTCACAGGAACCTAGTGGTTTTATCCCTTCCTCACTTCTCCCCCTCCTGTGACTCACTGCTGCCGGGAAAAACGGCATCCTTCACCTTTAAGTTTTGTTTATTTATAGTCAGTGCTTTCACAGTGTTTTGTCTTTAGGCAAATGTAAGCATTTAAAAAATTTTTTTGAGTGGGTATTTACTATAAAGTATTGGATCCTGCAATGATAGGAAAAAGGGAATTTCTGAACAAATAGTCTTAGACCAGGGATGGGGAACCTATGGCCTTAAGGCTACATGTGGCCTTCCAGGTTCTTGGGTGCGGCCTTTTGATGGAGTCCAAGTTTTACATTACAATTCTTTTATTAAGGGGATTTGTTCTTCGAAGTTTGGATTCAATCAAAGGGCCTCCTTGAGGACCTAGAGGGCCACAAGTGGCCTCAAGGCCATAGGTTCCCCACCCCTGTTCTAAACTTAGCTGTGAGCCTCTATTAAGAACATTCTCTCTCTCTCTCTTCTCTCTCTCTCTCTCTCTCTCTCTCTCTCTCTCTCTCTCTCTCTCTCTCTCCAGAGGCAAAAGAAAAAAGTATTGCAACTTCTACCAATATTTCAATAAAATCAGCATCTTTTTCCTCTTATTACATCAACATTTCTGAAAATTTTATGTCTCTAGGAAGGAAATGCTGAGAAGATGGATAGTAGAATTGGTATAAGAAGGGCATTGAATTTAAGAAATTCAGGATCAGAAATCACATGAAAGAGCTTATATCAAATTCAGAGAATAATTACTCAACTCACCTAGACATTTATTGAGCACCAACTATGTGCAAAATACTTAGCTAGGCATTGTGCTCTTCACTGAGGGGGACACAAAGGTAATAATCTTTTTCCTCAGGGAATTAAAAATCTATTGCACAGAACAATAGGAAAACAAACCTAAGAAAGAGAGGATACAAGAGTTTACTAAGTCCTTATTATGTGCCAGGCACTGTATATACTGGGAATACAAATACAAACAGAAAGAACAATTCCTTCCCTCAAGGAGCTTACCTTCTAATAGAGGAAGATAACACATGAAACTAAGCTGATAAGATGGATGGCTTATCCACAGCGATATGTAAAGATATGTAAAGAAAGTCTGGAAAGATAGGAGAGCAGCTTGGAGAGGGTATAATTCCAAAATATTTTATATGTTTGGGAAGAACATTGGACTTGGAGTCAGGAAACATGAGTTTTGAGCCTGACTTTTCCTGACTGTCACCGATTAGCCCCGAGAGCTTGGTTAAACTGTGTAGGTAGATTTTCTGAGGTTAATTTTTCACATTTGTAGTATGAAAGAGTTGGAGAAGAAATTACTAACAACTTAGTGCTTTAAGATTTACAAAATGCGGACCTCAAAATTATCCTGTAAGTCACTAAGGTCTTTCTCATGCTTTTGTGCCATGTTTCAAAGATTGGAAAAGGAAAATAAATTAAGTAGCCTTGAATTACTTGGCCTTTATCCTTGATTTCCTCTTCCTCCCTCCTTCCTCACCCCATTAAAATCCATAGACCATCTGGTGAAGTAATGATGTTTTGAGGTGAGCT
Source organism: Phascolarctos cinereus (assembly GCF_003287225.1). NCBI lineage: Eukaryota > Metazoa > Chordata > Mammalia > Diprotodontia > Phascolarctidae > Phascolarctos > Phascolarctos cinereus. The sequence continues at coordinate 251,849,099 of NW_027555847.1, forward strand.
TAACATATAAAATATTTGAGAGAGGAAATCAATAGAGTCACTACAGGCAAATTGAAAATAAATGTTCAAAAATTTGGTAGCTATTGGCTCCATTGACAACCTAGGAGTTTCTGAAATACAGGAGAAAACTGGATGCAGGCCTTGAAATCATACTGTTACAGGTACAAGGAAAGTTTCCATATAATACCAAGGTGTCCTTTGCATGCCTCTTCTAAGCCAGACCTGCAGAACTTGGCAGTAGGTAGGGGTCAAAATTAAAATTTAGGATAAACTTCTTTGGGCTGCAGATAGATTTTTAGTAGCTCACTTGCCAAGTAAAGGTATAATTGTGATTAAACTATTTTGCAAATAAATCATACTAAAAAAGGGAAATTTCAATTAATATCAGTTAATTACACTTAATACCTAAGATTTTTATCATGAAATCACATTAATGTTAAAAAATTACTTTGCTAAGCAGTACAAGTTTTACTATGTTTTTCCTGTTTTCTTAACTGTTTACATTTAGTTAATAGGACATAATATGCTTCTTGTCAGCAATCAGTTTATTGTACTCTGGAATCATGCTAGAAATCAATTTCTTTAGAAATCTGAAAACTAACCTTAGTAGCCGCCTTATTTTCTGGGTTAACTTTCTTGAAAAACTGTTGTTCCCCACTGAGATTTTTCTACAATTTGGGCACTTTAATTTGTTTTTCATTGGTGTCCAGTTTACTTAAGTCAGGGTGCTTTGATTTAAAATGGTGACAAAGACTGTATTCCTTCGGAAGGGCTATTACTTCTCAGCAAACAAGTCTGTCATGTAAGTAGACAAATATCTATTTGTCCATTCCAGATTAAAACCTCTTTGATCTTCTGTTTCTTTTTATCACCCATTTTATAAAGTCACCCTAAAAACTTTAATGTTAGAACCAAAAAATCTCCACAGCAACTTGTCACATACAAAGAAATACTGAACTGGGTGTCTGACCTTGGAGAGAATGCTAGACACTCATGTAACTTGAAGGGTGGCCATGCAGTGACGAAGGGTAAGAAGCCCTTGCATTGTTCCCACTCATCACATAGTGGGCATCAACTGTATGGACATGTGGCCGCACTCACTTTGTCCCTGTTCAAGGCCAGTAATGACCGAAAACACAGTGAAAAGATACAACTCTCATTCTTCTCAAAGTAGAGACAGACTGATGATGGGTGGTTGATATGAGTCATGTGACAAACAGGAAACCCACCTGCCAAGTTACATGATGGGCACAATAGTGACTGGTGGAAGGCAGGTTAAGCAAGGCACGCACAAAGCACTCATTATATCTTTACTTTCTTTTATATCTTCTACATTTTTTGTGGGCTGCTCAAAATCCTCTGGCAGCCATGGGCCATATTTTGTGCAGGCTTGCTCTAAGCCAAGCCCTGGTCTATGGAGCTACAGAGAGGTAGGGCATGGTTAAAGACACTGGAGTGTTTAGATTCAGGGGAGGAATAAGCAGTCCTATCTGTAGTTTGGTATGACAGCGTGTGATAAAGGCATAGTTTAGGAGCATTGTGCCTTGTATTGAATGCCCATATGACATACTTCTGCATGCTTGGAGATTATCACATAATGCAAATATGACACAGAGAGGAGGCTAAATGATGCTTCTAACAAATTTCTCTTTTTGGCTCATGCCTCAAACAGGGTTTCCCATAGGAACATCAGAATTTGGCTTTTATCTTTAGAAAAGTTAAAAGTTCCATCAGCTCCTATGTAAGCACTCAGGCTAACAAATCCCTAAATGTAGGAAGGGTTCATTTAACCTGACAAAATGATTATCATTGCAAGTCTATATAGCACTTTCAGGTTTGCAAAGTGCCTTCACAGCAACCCTGTAAAGTAAAAATTTTTAAGATACATTTTTCAGATAACATTTTCATATTTTAATTATATTTTAAACATTCTATTTTAAATATATTTATTTCACATTTTAAATAATAATTTTCAAATATTTCCCATTTGAAAATTGGAGAAATTGGAGCTCTCAGATTTTAGGTGACTTGGTCACAGAGCTAGTAGGTATTTAAATCAGGATCTGAACTCAATCCAGCACTGTATCTTGCCTCTCAAAAAAGGCAATACGCACTTGAGCCCATAAATAGTCTAGATTACTCTCCTTTGCTTGTGAATGAACCCCGCCTCCTTGGAGGACTTCTGGAGTAATCTAGACTTTACAGTATTACTCTACAAACAGAAGGTACTTGGGAGCTACTAGAGAATTATACTTTCCTCCCACCAGCTCCCTTCACTCTGACACCTAAACAATTCTTGCAGATTTAGATCACTAACCTGGTTTTTAATTTTTCCTTATCTTTTATCATTCAGTCATTTTTCAGTCATGTTCAACTCTGTGACTTCATTTTGGGATTTTCTTGGCAAAGATACTGGAGTGGTTTGCCATTTCCTTCTCCAGCTCATTTTACTCATTTCCTCAGATGAGGAAACTGAGGTAAACAGGGTTAAGTGACTTGTCTAGAGTCATACAGCTAGGAAGTGTCTGAGGCTGGATTTGAACTCAGGAAAATGAGTCTTCCTGACTCCAGAACTATACCCACTGCACCATCTAGCTGCTCTTCTTTCTTATCTAAGAATTTGGGTCCATAGAGAGTTAACCCCACCTTCCCTAAACCTTTACAATTCATAGAACTCACAGTGTCTATAATGTTCTGCCACTTCTATTGCACTGCTAGCTAGCAACATGCATTCCTACAGCTTGAATCTTGGCTATTCCTCCACTACCCTTTTTGAAGCCAAGGATGAGGCCTCAGGGTTCCCTGGAGGGGCCTCCCAAATGCACCAGCTTCTCCCACAGTATCTGATCATCTAACTCCTCCTTTCTATGCACTCTGTAGTTTCCTTTCTGTTCCCAGTCCTCCTTTTTAAAGGCCAAGTACAGGAGTGCAGCCCAGGTGTATGAACTGGTCATAAATCAATCATCCTTAATGTAGCATTAATGAGGAAGGGGAGTACCCTAGGACCAGTAAGTCTTGTCAAATAGCTAAACTTGTCAGGGGAATTTAATACCCCATTAAGGAGAAATAAGAGGGATTCATAGGGAACTTACCAGTTTCTTCCTGGGCACCACTTCTACAATAATTGATATTTATATAAGCAATTTACCTGCATTATCTTGTTTGATTCTCACAACCTTATGAAATAGGCACTTAAGGTATTATTATCCCCATCTTACAGATGAAGAGAGATTAAGTGACCTGCCATACAGCTAGTAAGTGCTAGAAATAGGATTCTTAGAATCATAGAATTATAACTAGAACTAAAGCCTACAGAAGTTAAATGATTTGCCCAAAGCCACATGGGTAGTGGGAGAGTCAGGATTTGAACCCAAGTCCTTTGTTTCTAAATCCATTACTCTTTCTGACATACCACCCTGCTTCCCTTTAAACCAAAGTCTCTTCTAAGTCCAAAAACAGAATTCTTTTCATTGTATCATTCTGCCTTTAATTAATTCCTCTCCTTAAAAAAGCAAAAAAATACCTTGCTTTCAAAAAATAGAAAAAATTATTTTCTAGTTTTGGGCAAAAATATATACAAGAATTTTATAAATGTGATTATGAGCCCATTAACATTTCATACACAGCAGGAATAAGCTGTTAGATAAAAAAAATCTGTAAAGGGAAGAAAAAGAAATGCTTTGGAAGAGTAAAAATAAGTTGATTCTTTTCTTCCTTCCTTTTCTGATTTTTTTTTAAACTCCTTTGTTTTACTTTACAGCCTGGAAAAAACCAAAGAGGAGTCTGGGAGATATTTAAGTCCTCTTCTAATATATGCAGACTGTGGCAATTAGAAGGAAAGGAGAAACAGGGAACAGTGTCTGGGAAAGGAACAAACACGAAATCATTTCAGAAATAAACTCTAAACTTTTAACTGACTTGAAAGTCTAGCCTTATTTGGCCGTTCCCACTCAGATGCTCATCAGTGGGAGGAAGGTCGGTAGACTTGCAATCACAAGTGGATGAAATTTTTTTTTCAAGAGGAAACCAGAAAACAAAGGAGACTGCAAATAAACAAACATAATGTGACCATCTAAATAAGTACAGTATGTTTTTCATTAAAGGTCCCTCTTTTAATAATGCATATGCAGTTGAATGAAGTGACTCATTATAAACACATTAGATCTTCCATGAATTTTTAACAAAGTTCTAAAAGGCAAGCATATTTTATTTTTTGGTGTTAAAATGATGCTACTTTTGAGTAAGTGCAGGGAATTATTTTTACAAGATTTCATTTTGTTTTATGAGGAACATTGACTTCAGAGGAGAAAGCAGATGACCAAAAAGGGAATGCATAATGTCTGGCCTATTTTCTCTCTCTACTGATGTCCATAAACTTTAAAGATGTCCCTGGTAATTCAGTAATGAGGATTTTGCAAACAAAGCCAACCTTTGGTGTTGCTGGACAGGCAGAGATAGAAGGGACAGGTGAAATAAAGCTCATCTAAGGATCTTAATTTAGCTAATTGTTTTCACCTCTACCCTTATCAAACCTTTTATCAGGGTTATAAATGAATTGAAAAGTTAGCTGGTTTGAGTTAGGCAGAGTACAATGCATACCAGTTGTAAGTCCTAGCTTTGAGTCTTAGCTTTGCAGTTTAGCAGCTGTGTGATCATTAGCAGTTATGCAAATAAGTAAACTCAAAGTAATTTCAAGAGTTAGAGAATTCTGGCATCTTGAGAGGAAGGAAAGGCCTTCCTTCCTAGGAAGTGACCGAGAGAGTGATTTGTTCATGAGGCCCCTTGGGCACCCCCCCATGGACAAATCACCCACTAATAACGAACAACCAAAATTATTGCTGAAAATGCAAAGTAAACACATAATTCCATAGCCTTATACCCATAAACCTCAATTATACTCTCCCATCAATGCAAATAACGTCTGTGTGGAGGGGGGACACACCTAAAATGTGTAGCAAACCACACGTATAAGGAACTTATGTGGTCAACGTAACACAGCTTCGGAACCATAGGCTTGAATGTACTCTTTCTTTCTTTCTCAGAACTATCCATAAAAATTCTCTGATGAGCAGAAATTCTTTGGAATAGATACTCGAATTACTATGCTGAGCTAATCTGTGATATGCTTGACTAACACAACAATTCACCAAGTACTTACCAAGTGCTTACTATGTACCAGTCACTATGTTAAGCACTAGTGATGAAAAGCAAAAACGACTCTTGCCCTTTAGCATCTCTAGGAAGTCTAGGATTCTAAGCTGGGGGGGAGTGGAGGAACAATATGCAATGTACAAATAAGATATATTCTGGGTAAATTGAAGGCACTATCATTGATTGATGAATATCAGGAAAGGCTGCTTGCCAAAGGTACAGTTTTAGCTACAACTTAAAGGAAGATAGAGAAGTTAGGAGGCAGAGATGAGGAGGAAAAGCATTTTGGTCATCAGGGAGAGCCAGTGAAAAGAGGTGGGAAAGAATCTTGTTGTAGGTGGCTAGGAATAAAATGTAAGAAGTATAAGAAGATTGGAGTAGAAAGTGGACAGGTTGAGAAAGGCTTCAAAAGTCAAAGAGAAGACTTTATATTTGATCCTAGAAGTCATAGAGAGCCACTGTAATTTACTGAGCATGAGTGACATGGTCAGACCTGAACTTTAGAAGGTCACTTTGGCAGCTGAAGATGGACTGGAGTAGGTACTCAGGCAGGGAGAAGAACCAGAAGGCTATTGCAATAGTCTAGGCATGAGGTGTTGAGGGTGGTGGTTATGTTAGAGGGAAAAAGGGGTGCATATGCCAGAGATGTTACAGAGGTAGAATCAAAAGAATTTGGCAACAGATTGCATGGTGATGATTACAGGGAGGAAGAGTCAAGGATGACATCTGTCTCGGGAGCCTAATGACTAGGAGGACAGCAGTACCCTTGACAGGAAAGTTTGGAAGAGGGTTGGGTTTAGGGGGAAATACACTGGCCAGCTTGGATGTATTGAGTTTAAGATATCTATGGGACATCCAGTCAAGATGTCCAATAGGCAGCTGGAGATGTGAGGTTGGAGATCAGGAGAGAGGTTAGGAATAGATAAATAGATATGAGAAACATCTGCATCGAGATATTTGAAAGCATTGGAATTGATGAGGTCACTAAATGAAATAGTACAGGCAGAAAAGAGAAGAGAGTGGGGGAAATACCCACAGTCAGTAGGGGTGACCTGGATGAAGACACAGCAAAGGAAACTGAAAAGGAGTGGTCAAACTGGTAGGAGGAGAATAGGGGAGAGCAGTGTCATGAAAACCTAGAGAGAAGAGAGTATCAAGGAAAAAAAAGAATGATTGACAATGTCAATGACTGCAGAGAGGTTAAGAAGAATGAGAACTGAGAAAAGGCCATTAGTGTTAGCAATTAAGAGATGATTAGTAACTTTGGGAAGAGCAATTTTTGTTGAATGATGAGATGGGTAGCCAGGAGGCAGGAAATTTAGAAGAGAGTCAAAGGAAAGGAAATGGAGTGCACTGTTTGTAAACAGACTTCTTAAGTCTAGCTACAAAAGGGTGGAGAGATATATCATGATAACGAGTGGTGATAGCTGATTCAAGTGAGAATTTTTTAAGAATGAGGGAGATGTGAGCTTGTTTGCAGGCAGCAGGGAAGCAATTAGTAGACAAGGAGAGATTAGAGATTAGTAAGAGATTGGGGATGATAGGAGGCAATCTGCTTGAGAAGATGGAATGGAATGAGATCACTTGTGCAGGCTGAGAGGTTTGCCTTAGTAAGGACAAGGGGCACTTTTTCATGTGAGAAAGGGATAAAGGAGCAGATGTGGGAAGGCATCTGAGAGATGTGAGTTGAGGAGGAGGGAAGAAGAGGGAGCTCTGCATGAATGATTTCAATTTTTTTCAGTTAACTATGAGGCAAGATTCTCAACTGAAAGGATGAGGAGTGAGAACTGTGGAATGTTTGAGAAGGGATAAAAAAGTTTGGAAAAGCTGCTGCGGTGAGTGGGATAGTAAATCAATTAGGGAGATGTAAAAGGATGATCTTGCTGCAGAGAGGGCTCAGTTGAGATTATGTAATATAAATTTGTAGTTTTCCCAATCAGCAAGGTTTTATGATTTCCTCCAACTCCATTCAGCATAATGTGAATAGGAGTGAAGGTAATCAATCAATGGTGGAAGTAATCCAGGGTTGGAGCTTGGCAGTTTTCCTATCTGAGATAGGTTAAAGAGGAAAGGGTCTCAAGTATAAAAAGTACTATAGAGTTAAACTGCTTCACAAAAGAATCAAGATGGGGAAGCGAAGATAGTGTAGTAGCCAGTACAGGGGTAATCATCAAGGGGGATAACATCTCAGTTGGGTTAAATGATTTACTGGGGAGCTTCTCTGATTATCTGATTTCAAGCTGTTCCTCTGCTCAGCTGGACTTTCTTTTTAACAGTAACTGTAGTTTTTATTATTTCTGGCTTCAGGCTTAGCTAGTGTCTTCAGTTGGAATAGTGTTATGCTCTTTTAGGAAAAGGCTGAAACCTTCATTCTAAAGTTGGCAAAAACTTCTCCAACTCTGCTGCTTTGCAAAATTCTTCTCCCTTGTCTTTCAGAAGTGATGGGTAGCAATATGGAGCATCAGCATTTGCCATCTTTTCTTCTCTTTTCAGAAGCAAATCATAAGAAAGAGCAAAATGTCTTTCCTCCTCACTCATAAGTCTCTTCTTCCTTTTCCTCCTCCTCCTTCTCTTCTTCCTCCTCCTTCTCCTCTTCCTCCTCCTTCTCCTCCTCTTCCCCTTCTCCATCAATCACACTAGACACTCTAATTGGTCAACCAATCTACCTGGTAACAAGTGATAGTGCAGAGAGAATGTTAATATCTCTTTTTAGCACAGTTCTGACATTGGTACTTTTATTTGTCTCCTCTTGTCTTAACCTTTCTTGATTCACCTGCTAAATTATCTCTAGGAATGACCCCACTTTAGCTTATGGTTAGTAACCAAATTTTCACCTTCTGTCTATAATCAGGTAAATTTCAGTTGGCCTACAATCTTAAAACAGTTCTAATATTTGAATTTCCTCAGTTATTATCCTAAAAAAGTTTTCCAATACTCAAAAATGTTTAAAAATGAATGTTAAAAATTGTCTTTACATGTAATTGGAAAAAATAAAATATTATCTAAAAACAAAAAAGTAAACCAATTCTTCATGTGCATGTCACTGAAGTAGAGACTGTTTTTCATTGACTCCAAAATTCTACAGCTTGTCACGTGCTAAGGAATAACTACTGTTTTGAAATAGAGTCCCAAGACAGACTTACCTCAGTAACCTCCTCTTTCAGAACCTAGATTCAGATTTATGCCCCAGAGAAGTGAACTGGCAAAGCAGATTTAGTCCAACAACTGCTTTTTCTCAGAAGCTGCAGCAGACACATCCCAGATGGGTGAATTGTCACTGGTCTCCCTTCACATTTTCAAGGCACTGTGCTCACACATAGATTAAGAATTACACAGTTCCTAAGCTTAACGAGGTTAAAATCTAATTGGGGAAGCAAGTACACAAATGAGGTTGTTTTCTTAATTTTTTTCATTCATTCAGCTAACAAGTAATAATTGTTGTTCAGTCATTCAGTCACATCTAACGATAGATGAACGTGCAAAAAACTGGGGGATATGAAGAATAATGCCAGTTGATATAAATGTTATTTCATTGGAGCCTCAAACTTACCATGTAAACAGAAGAGAAAAATACTATCTTCGTTTGGGCCAGACCTAAGTAAGGCCAGTCTGGTGGTTCAGTCTCAGGATCTGAATGAAAGCAGACAGTCATAGACAATGTAACATTTCACAAAAACAAGTTTACTTAACAGTAACATGGAAAGGATATTTGGCACTGCTTTAGGTGGGACCATCTCATTTGTCTCTGCCTTTGCCATGGTGGTGTACCAGTCTCGTAGCGTATATTAAGTTTGAGGAGATGGACATTTACATTCAAATGACCAGGAAGCTATATCAAAAGTTGAGGCTATGGTCCCCTGGACCGATGAAGTCTTAAGGATGGCTTCATCACCTTTTGGGACCAAACAAACTAGCCTTGCCATTGTAGAGTGGATGGTATTCCTACCATGATCCTCATGTTGGTGACGAAGAAATTGAGACTCAGAGCTCTATCTTAAGTGAGTTGTCAAAAGTTGCCCAACAAACCAGTGTGCAGAGCTAAGATCTAAACCAACCTAAGTGCTCCAACTCCAAATCCAGGACAGGTACTCTTTCTATTATACTGCAGAAGATCTGTTCCCTGCTTTCAGAGAACTTACATTCTAGCTAACTTCTAGTTTAAGTAGTATAACCTGGGACTGGGTCTATTTTATTAACTAGGTCATACAAATATAAGTATGTAATAAAACTTTTGGTGATGAGGATGTTAATGATATTTCCGATGACTCTCCTTTTTCCCCTGCCACTCATTTTAGGACCTGTATCTTTCAAATTCTTTCAATGTTCTTCATGCGTCTTTCATGACCACTCATTTTTGGTCCACTAACATAGGAATCAGAAATCACTTCTTCTGTATACACTGTGGAGAAAAATAAATCAAAGGCCACACACAAAAAACAAGTGAGTTTGGGATTATTTCCATAGCAAGAGAAATATAAACCATTCACATCTCCTACTTTCTAAATTAGAAACACAGAACATACAGCTTTTTTCAGTAAGTACAACAAATATGGAACTGAAGCCTAGTTGTTATTATTTGTTTAACTGCTCCAACTTTGAGATTAACAGAGCATTCCACCAATGAAATTACTCTCTGGAATGAGTAAATGGTGGCCGGAACCATAACATCCCAAAGCATAAAATCAAGGTCAAAAGCAGAAGCTCCAGACTCAGTTCTTGCAAGTGTCTACTGTTTAATCTCTCTGCCTCTTCCCATTTTGTCTCTTGTGATAATAATACTTCCACTCCAGCATCTCCAAGATAGGCTTTCTCTGCTTCTAGGTCCTTAACTACTCATTCTTGCACAATTATTTTTGCAATTTGCCTTTCACCCTCTTCTTCCAGTTTTTCCCTTTTCCAATGAAAGACTTTTATCTTTATACTTACATATTTATAATGTCTCTGTCTTCAATTACTTCTTCAAACTTCTCCAATGGCAGTCTCCTTAAGCATAGAAATGTTCACTTTTTTTTTTGTTGTAGATATTCTCCTGTAGAAAAGTATTTAAATTATTTTTGTAAATTGTGCTCTATTAGTAGTGTGTGTGTGATAGAAGGCACTGAGCTAGTGAGTAGGGGGCTGCTCCTCCCTCTTTCTGGCCCTCACCTTCACACAGGGGGTACTACTCTTCCCTAGCTCCTCTCCTTAGGAACAAATTTTTCTCTAGTAAATGCTCTGCTTCTTGGAGAATGGTTTTTCTTCTAAATGTGCCATAGGAAGAACAATGGGAAGAGGAAATACTGGAGGTGATAGGCTCAGAAATGCTAGCTGCAGCTTAGCTCACAATTCTACCCCCTCACTTCCTACACCCCCAAACTGCCGACTCATTTGTGTCTGGGTTTGATCTGGACTCGTCTTATCTTTTCTTCTCTTGGGCAGCTATAAAAATATGAATCAATACCACTTTTTTTGTTCAACTGGAGACCCTAGTTGAGAAGGTCCCAGCAATGAATAAAAATAAGCCTCTCTCTCTGTCTCTCTCTGTCTCTGTCTCTCTCATCATAGCTTAAAAAATCTTTTCTCTTTTCTGTGTGGTTTATCACTTAGGGCTTTTCTGTCAGGCCCATTTAGGTAAGCAAATAAGTCAGCAATGAAAAAGTTAATCATTTTATCTTTGAGAAAAAATAAAACATAAAAGCAAAACAAAGGCTAAAGCAACATGGACTGGGAAACAGAGCTCATTTCTCTCCCTAGAGGGAACAAGAACGGGAACAGAACGCAGGACTGGAAAGTTTGACTATCATTTCTGCTCTCAGCAGTAAGACATATAGCCATTCTGTATCAGTTTTGCATGACTTCTGCATAGCTTGGCTACGGTCTTTATCTTAGTGTTTTGTCATCTGCTCCCCGGCCTGCGGTGGCAGCTGGGGTGCAGCTGTGCAGTGGGACCCTCCACCTGTTTGTGCCCAGTCCGCACTGAAGGTGGTGAGGCAGTGGCTTTGCTTCTGCATGTCCCACCCACAGGAGTGATAGATCCCCGACTTCTTAGGGGATCCTATTGTGTTTGCCCCCCAGATCCATTCTCTCTGGTCTCAAGACCTTTCCTCTTTCCCCTAACATGGGAGAGAGGCTATCCTTTCAATCACAGTATCATGGCTCTCCAGGATTCAAGGAGATAAACATTAAGGAATTCCATTCTTCTAGCAGATGTAGATCTCCTCCAATGTCTGGTTACAGAGTCATATTTTAAATGCACTAGGGCATCTCTCTAATAGAATTCTGTAATGAATTTTTTCATGTGGCAAAGACTCTTTTGCTCTAAATAACTACCCTAACACTTAATTGCTTTATAAGTCTGGATTATTGCCTGTTGGCTTTCCTAAATGTGAGACACTCATATACTCTCATTTCTAGTTGAACCTAATCACCACTGCTTTCATTTGCATTTCCTTGTTCATCTTCTCTGCGCTCATGACCTGTATTCTTTTCTCCATTCAAATGCAGTTTTTCTTGCTGGGGTTCTGCTACCATTTACTGATTTCTGGTAGAGTGTATACATTTACAGGCAACGATTTTGTTTTGATCTTTCTATTCCTAGCACCTAATACAGTGCTTTCCATATATTAGATATCAGATTCAAGAAGCCAGATTTGATGAAAAATGCAAACAACTTAAATTATGTCTGAAACACACACACACACACACACACACACACACACACACACACACACACACCATAGATGTAAAGAATGATTAGTGTTTGTAGAAAGGACCAAGGCATCAACCTTTCTGAAAGGGACTCAGTTTCTTCTGTAGCAGCCACTCAGCGCACAAGCTATGTATCCTAGAGCATTCTCATCAGGAACAGGTCAGAGACAAGAGTTAGGCTTCCCTGGCCCCAGTAGCTCTATGATGTTTTGATCACACACATATACATACACACGTGTGTATACATGTATGTGAATGTATATATATATAATATATGTGTGTATAGATATATATGATATATACATATACACACATATCTACGTATAGTGCCTTGAAATACCTTGAGCTTCAAGATTTTCCTAATTTTAGCTCTGTAGACTAGTATATGATCCTTGGGATAGAACGGAAAGACTCCTGGACCTGTATTTGGGAGAGAGTTGGGTTTGAATCCCTCCTTGACACTTTCTACCAGGTAGACTGTGTGTGTGTGTGTGTGTGTGTGTGTGTGTGTGTGTGTGTGCAGGGTGGTGGTGGGAATTGATAAAGAAATCTCAGATCAATGCATTACTTTCTAGTTCATTTGGTAAAATTATAGAATAAAAAGGGCAGGTAACAGGGAGATGGAGGTATTAATACTTTAATTGAAGTACAAAGAAGTATCTTTACTTTGTTACTCGTTTGTAACTAGCAAACAAATTCTTCAGTCAAGGGATAGAATAGAGGAATTACAGGATGACTAGGAAAAAATAGAAATAAAATGAAAGGATGGCTAGCCGAGCCTAGGCCTTTGAAAAGCAAGGCCTCTCTAAGGCAGGGTTGCTTAGTTCTGTTGTATCATGGACTCCTTGGGCAGTCTGGTAAATCTGCCTTTACCATGGGCTCCTTCTTAGAATAACATTTTTAAGTGCATAAAATAAAATATATAAGATTATGATGGAAACCAATTATTATGAAAAGCAGTTATCAAAGTTAAAAAAAAGTTCATGGATCCCAGCTTAAGAAGCCTTGTTTTACCCTGAATGCAGATCTAAGCATACTATTTTCACTTTGTGTGTGTGTGTGTGTTTTGCAATGTGGCCAATAAAGAAATATGTTTTACATGACTTCACATGTATAATTGATATCATATTGTTTGCCTTCTCAAGGGGGTAAGGGAAGGAGCAAGCAGAAAGGAGAGAATTTGGAACTCAAAATTAAAAAAAACCAAACAAAAACTTTAGAAAATTTAATTGGGAAATATTTGATAAAATAAATAAAAATATGTTTTTAAAAAACAACCCTTATTTTAAGGAGTGAATCAAGGCAAGAGATAGCTCTGATGAGCATGATCTCTGCTAAGTGAAAAGACCGCCAGCTGTGATAGAAGAACCCAGTCCCTGAGACAAAAAACATGGTCACTTCATCTGAAGCAGAAGGGGATGGTATTTTTCTCTCCTCTCCACTCTTTACTGGTAGTAGTGTTGTGCAGCAGCTGCTGTATACAGTAAGAAGCAGGCCCAGTAAATCAAGGCACAAGACTGGAGGAGCTTTGAAAATCAAGAGAAAATTGGCAGTTGAGCTTTGGGAAAGGAACAGGCCTAGAGATTTCAGCAGAGAAACTTGTCCAGAAGATAAGCTATGATATAACAAGGAAAGAAAAAAAAACCCAAAATCATTCGGGTCTTTCTGGAGGTGTAAATTATCTGGATTGTGTGTGTTAACTGTATGAATGCCTTTCTCCTAGTCTACTCTATGTGTGTCCCAACTTACCACACTAATGCTGTGTATCATGTGGTAGAGTCTAGGTGTATGAGGCAAATGTTTTGTAGCTTCTGTTCTTATGCTATAAATACTTTGGCTTTGAGCTAAATTATGTCATCTGACTATTAAAGGCAAATGTACCAGTAGGGACTTAGGAACTGCAGTTTTAATAGTGGGGTGGGGAACCTGCAGCCTTAAGGCCACATGTGGCCTTCTAGGGCCTTGGGTGTGGTCTTTTGACTGAGTCCAAATTTTACAGAACACATTCTTTTATTAAGGAGATTTGTTCTTTAAGTTTGGATTCAGTCAAAGGGCTGCCCTTGAGGACCTAGAGGGCCACATGTGGCCTCGAGGCTACAGGTTCCCCACCCTGGTAGACCCACAGACTTGTGTTGAGCCTGGAGCATATGGACCCCCTCCCCCAAAAATCCCCCCAAAAACCAAAAACTAAGAATATAGGTTAAGGGTGGAGATAGTTCCGGATGGCAACAGACAAAATGGGAATAATAATGCCTGTACTGCCAACTTCCCAGGGTCATTGTGAGAATCCAATGAGATAATATGGGAAAAGTATTAGAGAAGTATGAAGTTTTTATTCCTTACATTTTCCAGGGAAAACTCCAAAACAAATGATCTTCAGAATAACTAGTAAACCTTATCAGCTGGTCTGTTTAGCTTCCAGCTTGCAGTTTCAGCAGGAGCGTAACTCTGGTCCATGTTTAGGCCTCTTTGATGTATTTGGCTCCTTAACTGTCCTTCCCCAAGTCCCACTCAAAAGAACATATGACAAAAGTGTCAAAGAAAGAGCAAAACGTATGTATCCTTCCCTCAACAACTTTTCTTCTAAACAGCAATAAATGATGACCAAGAAAATGGCTTTTCACACTTCTTTGCTTCTTTCTGTCCAAAGGAGAAAAAAAAGAAATTTCTGCTGGATATTCCCAGTGCACTTGTGCAGGGGTGGGGAACCTGCAGCCTCAAGGCCACATGTGGCCCTCTAGGTCCTCAAGTGCGGCCCTTTGACTAAATCCAAATTTCACAGAAAAAAATCCCCTTAAGAAAAGGATTTGTTCTGCAAAATTTGGACTCAGTCAAAAGGCTGCACCCAAGGACCTAGAAGGCCACATGTGACCTCGAGGCCTCAGCTTCCCCACTTCTGGAGAGGGTTTCTAATTACACCTGACACCTTCACAGACAGCAGGGGGATCAATGCTTTAGATTTGGAGTTTGGAAAGGAGCTCAGTATGCTACTTTTACATAATTTTGAGAGGGGTTGGGGAAGCAGGGGTTAGGTTGGCAGCAGGGGAAAGGAGAGGGAAAAGAATTAGAAAGGGGAAGCTGACCACAGTCTGCTACAGTTTTTACATATACACTGCAGCTGTTCTCTACGCGGCATTCCAGAAGAAGAAAATAACCCCCAAAACAAAACAAAACAAAAAGAAAAACAGAAAGATGCCAGAGTGCTTGAAAGGCTCTTTGCCCTTGGAAAACAAAAGTCCTGCCATTCTAGAACTGAATTGTCGAAGTATTTAAAACTTTCAGTTGAATGGACACTCAAGGATCCTTGCAATGTGGAGATAAGGGGTTCTCAAGTCCAAGTTGGCACATTTATCTCCAGGCACCATTTTGCAGCATTGTAAAAGCCTGGCAGTTTCTAACCTTTCCAAACTGGTGGGAAAGCAATGAAAATGACCATTGTCCCTTCTCGCCTTTCTTGACAGAACTATTAAAGACCAGGGCCAAGGGCTCCTGCAAAGCCAAGAAAGTTACAGCATTACAGTTGGTGGAACCACCTGATTACAGTGATATGATTTCCTCTTCCACCCCAAAAATGCTCCATATTTTGAAGGACGGAGTCCTATAGAGGTGAAGAGAAGGTAAATTTAGAGTCTTAGAAAGCGTGGGGAGTGGCAGGTAATTTGAGGTTATCGTTTCTTTCCCACATACACCTTTTCTACACTTCTCACATTTCTGCAATAATCAGGAGTTAATTATTCCTACTCTTCCCCAACCCCAGCCCCTAGCTCTAAAGGCTCTGGCTAGAAATCAAGTCCAGTATGAAACACCTGCTTTCTGCTGCTGAAGGAGGGGGTGGTGGTCCTGGTTCACAATGCACCACATGCCAGTTGGCTGTGTAGAGAGAAAAGAGGCTCATTAAAGAAAAGCCCCTGACATTATTAAGAAGTGAATAAAGTACAGCCTGTTGCAAACACACTCACTCACGCACACATACACTATTCTAAGACACTATTTCTTCACCTTCCCCAGGCTCTAAAATTCTGCACTGATGTTAATGAGCCCTGTCACAGGCCAGCTCCCAGTTTGATATGGGGAGTGCTCATGCAGGCTCTTAAGCTCAGTCCCCAAGTTCTGTGTCAGTTTGTACCCCTATTCCTTGGATTCCTCATAGCCCCTTCCTTGAGGCACTCTTTCCCCAGAAAGAGATCCCAAGATTCTCAGAATTAGACCAAAGAAATACAGCATTTCCCATTAGCACAGTTCTAAAATTCTAGAGTCACTTTGTGCAGGCAGACACTTAAGAACGAATATATTGAGAAAGACTGAACTCAGAATCAGGAAGATCTGGGTTCAAAACATTTTTCAGATATTTACCTCAGTAGTGTGGAAGAGAAGGTAGGGGAAGGGGAAAGTGGGAAGGGAAGACACGAAAAAGAAGGGGAAAATGGGAAGAGAAGGGAAAGGAAAAGAAGAAAAAGAATAGGGAAGGGTGGAGAAGGGTAGCACTTAACCTCTATCTGACTCAGTTCCCTCATCCATAAAATGATACAGTTGAATTTTGAAATAATCAGATTGAGTCTGTCTTTTTAAAATTGGTTCTATTTACAGTTAGCTGATTTTATCCGGTAACTGCCCAAGTCATGATTTTTTGTCTCTGAATTTAACTCAGAAACTTAGCTGGCCTATAATGAGTTTTAGAGATCCAGTTCTCCAGCTAATCACTGTTTTGTTCTTGTGTCAAGGGAATTTGTTACCCTTAAAGGATGCAGGTGGACACCTGTGAGTCTGGTCTAATATCTTTGTACCCCCAAGCTATCCTTCAAGGATGTCTGGTTTGATATCCAAAGAAGTCTGGTTTGTTATCTCTGTCCTTGCAGATGCAGCTGGACTAAAACCAATGAACATTTCTTAGTCACAGGAGAGAAGGAGAGGGTTGTTGCCAGTCCTCATTCCTAATTTCCATCCAATCATATTTTCTTCCATCTATGGTGCTAGGCTTCCTATTTTCTGTACTCCCCAAAACTATAAAAAGTGTTGTTAACCTTACAACTGGTCTTAGCTTTGTTGGGGAAGCTGAGGTCTTATTTATTGGTAAATTTGTGCTTTACTAATAAACTTTGTGCTTCAGTCTACCTGGCATATTTTTTTTTTTTGTTGTTCAGTTGTTTCAGTCATGTTTGATTCTTTGTGTCTCCATTTGGGGTTTTCTTGGCAGAGATACTAGAGTGGTTTGCCATTTCCTTCCCCAGCTCATTTTACCAATGAGGAAACTGAGCCAAACAGAGTTAAGTGATTTGCCCAGGGTCACACAGCGAGTAAGTATCTGAGGCCAGATTTGAACTCATGAAGATGAGTCTTCCTGACTTCAGGCCTGGAACTTTATCCACTCTACCAGTGAGATGCCCATCTGGTACATAGTAGGTGCTATATAAATGTTCCCTTCCCTTTCCCTTCTCTCTAATTGGAATCACTCCGAGGTCAACCTTATCACTCCAAGGGATCATAGATTTATAATTCAGAGGGATCTCAGAAATCATCCAGCTTAGCACTTATTCATTTTTTTATATGAGATATACTGCCACTTTTGCATGTGAGTTTGGTTGCTGAAAAGGGGTGGGAAATGAACTTTTGGGTAAGAAAATGAGCTGTTGGGTTAAGAAAAAAATTTAAATCCACTTGGGAAGGTTGTAAAGTACTCTGTCTTTCATGAATGAATTGTGAAAAAAGGGCAGGAAAAGAACTTTTGTGTGAGGAAAACTGATGAAATCCATGTGTAAAGAAACACAGTTTTCAGATAAAAATTGGAGAGACACAAACCATTATGAGGACTAAACAGAGAACTGGGAGGACCTCTTTGGGGACAGAAAATAAGGGCAGAAAAATGACCAAGGCTACAGGGCATTGTTGTCTCTTGGCTCATTTGCATGTAATTGTAAATTTGCATTACATTTGCATGTAATTTTAGAGTTGGAGAGGTAAAAAAGCCACAAAATAGTAAATCACTGTTTGGAGACTATGGGATGACTAAATAATGACTGTTTTAGAATCAACAGAAAGGTGGGTTTTATGAATTTTACTTCATAAGGGAGAAAGGAATCACTAAGCATCTGGAGACTGATTTGACCTTTAAGAATGTTGACGGAGTCAGCAGAAGAGCAGAGGGAACTGGGTGGAGGCGGCATAAGGAGGTAGTTAAGAAGGCAACAGTCAGTGTGATAGGAATGCGTCAGCTTTTGGGCTGGGAATTATTGATTGGCTGAAGAAAGGTGTAAATTCATGGGAAGAAAGATAAATTCTGCCTATTGTTCCAGTGTCATCTACAGATTGAGAGAAATGAAAGCTCTCAGATTTGCTGGTTGTTTGCTATTTCTATTGCTGTTTTGATAAAGAGAAAAAAAGGAAAAAGACGAATTCTGCATCTGCTTTACTTTTAGAAGTTGACTGGACAAAGCAGGGTAAAGTTGAATGAAGAGCTGGCTGGATATGTTTGGATTGCCCAGAGAGCCAACCTAAGGAATTTGCTATGAGCTCTATTTTACTTAAAAAAACAAAGCAAAAAAATACTGAGAGCTGAATGGATATGGGGCAGCAAGATGGCTCAGTGGATAGAGTACCAGCCCTGGATTCAGGGAGACCTGAGTTCAAATCTGGCCTCAGACACTTGACACTTATTAGCTGTGTGACCCTGGGCAAGTCACTTCACCCCATTGCCTTGCCAAGAGAGAGAGCTGAATCGATAAACCAGTGTACCATTAAATAGAGTTGACTGATCTTGTCAATAGTATACCAAGAAATCCAATCTGATGAACCTGCAATTCTCTGGCTTAGAGGGTGTTAGAAATAGGCTTGACACCAAAAAGTTAGTATCAAGAAAATTTATAATAAAGAAAGTCCAGAGGATTTAGACATTTCTGGCCAGCAGCTGGCTCCACCCCTCTTCAGGAGGGGTTGGCCCTGAGTGCAAGGGAAAGTGTGCTTTTATGCAGTTGAATTCAGGCAAGAAACCTCCCAGGCCAGGACTGGTCCAACCCTTCCCAGGTTACACCTTTCCTTACATGTTTCCCCTTGATATGCTCAAGTATGTTCCCTTGGTCATACATCCCATGACTCGTTAATGAGGCTCTAATTTTATGTGGGGTGTGTCAGATAATAGTAATGAAGTTCATTAAGCAGGCACACTAACATTTTTCAGGTGTCCTCAGGTTGACCCTAACTGGTCTGAGGTGGCTCAACCCCTATCTTGATTTTGGGGTCTTCTTGGAACAATCCACTTACTTCCTATTGGTCAAGCCTAGCCCACCTACAGTGCACCACCTCCTGGGACCTTTGTTCTTTAAATCTCTGCATTATTCTACCTGTGGAAACTTAAGCCCTTCTAACTCTAACAGAGGGAACTGCTTTTTACTATAATAGCATGATACTATTTCAGTACCCTTTAAAAGGTGATTGTGAGTTAGAAGAGTGTCACTGTTTCATTGGATTTAGAGCAAAAGAGGTTCCCCAGCAGGAGAGTGGTGAGGCCCATTAAGGAAAGAAGTGAAGAGACAGAAGTGGTATAAATTGTTCATGAAGGAACGAAAGAGATTGAGGACTGCTATTCAGAGTTGTGAGTTGCCCCACACAACTGAGGTATCCTCATTAATGTATCTTTCTGCTAGGAGAATGTTCTGACATTCTGAAAGTAGGAATTTACCTTCATAACTAAATGGAAAGTAACTCTCTTCTCTCTGGTAAATAATTCCTATTTCTATTTCAGAGTAGGGGATCCTTAGGGGATTGCAGCATGACCCCAAGGAGACTGTGACTTGACCTCAGTAGTTGTGAGATCAACTAAAAGGAGGGTAAAGAGATGAATCATATCTCACCCTTCCCATAGCCAATCATGGTGACTGTCTCCAACACAACCACTCCTATCTTTCACCCATCATAGTCCAATGTTCCCTAACTTCGAGCCCTCTCTAACTCTTCTAACAACTTTAGTCCCTAGCTAACTCTTCTAACTTTACCTCTTCTAAGCTGGGTTTCAGACCTTAAGGAAAGTTATAACCTAATCCTGATGCATCCATAGCAGCAGCTTTGCATATGCCGTTGAGAAAAATCACTCTCCACTCCTACCCTAGCATATCCTTGGGAAAATAAAATTTTCTGATTGCTGCACGTGGTAAAAATTGAGGTCACTAATCTAGACAACAAAAGAGGAAAATAGGCAGCATGTACCCAACCATGATTCCTTCATCATTTTGAATGAACACATTGCAAGATATTGACAGAAAAACACACTGAAGGGGGGCGGAGCCAATATGGCAGAGTGAAAGCAGTGACTTGCTTGAGCTCTCCTCCAAACCCCTCCAAATACTTATAAAAAATGGCTCTAAACATATTCTGAAGCAGCAGAACCCACAAAAAGACAGAGTGAAACAAATTTCCAGCCCAAGACAACCTGGATGACTGATCAGAAAGGTGTATTGCACCAGGTTGGGAGCTCAGTGCAGTGCGGTGTGGGCGCGCAGGCCACAGAGAACCTGGAGCAGGCCTCAGAGGACTGAATCTCGGGCAGCTGTGGAGGTTTCCAGACTCCTCAATCCATGAGTGCCAAAGACAACTTACAAGGTTGGTGGGAAAAATCTGTTTCTGCAGTGCTGAGACAGGAAGGCGGGGTCTCAGCTCCATTCCCCAAGAGCCTGGCCTTGGGGGGGGCAGCTGCTTCCTGAGTTTCCGGCCCATAGACTGAGGGGGAATCCAGTGGCTGATCAGAGAGGGATTGCAGGGATCTCTTTGCCAGTGCTGAGGAAGGAATCTCTTGCTTTGCCCTTGTTTGTATCTGGGTCACAGTTCTGGGCTGCCTGCGGTGCTGGGGTGAGGAGGAGCACTGGCATGGTGGAGCTTGTAGTGGCTGTGGAGAGGAACCCCTCCTCACAGTTACAAGACAGAAAGGAGTACTTGCAGTCACAGGCCAGGAAAGGAGTAAACACCTCGCCCCTTATCACACCACCTTGGAAGAACTGAAAATTTACAGGTCCCTACAAGTATCTCTGAAAACAGCTGTACAAACCCCTGAAGCTTGGGACAGTACATTCTCCACATTGGAAGCAGATTTGTACCTTAACAAAGAGTTTAAAACTCAAGTATTTGGCTGGGATCACGAGCAAGCAGCGCAAAAAGAGTCATACTATGTTATCTTACTTTGGTGAAAAAGAAGATCAAAATATACAACCAGAAGAAGACAACAAAGTCAAAGCTCCTATGTCCAAAGCCTCCAAGAAAAATATGAATCAGTCCCAGGACTTGGAAGAGCTCAAAAGGGATTGTGAGAAGCAAGTAAGGGAAACAGAGGAAAAACTGAGAGTGATGAGAGAAAATCACAAAAAACAAGTCAACAGCTTGCTAAAGGAGACCCAAAAAAATACTGAAGAAAATAACACCTTAAAAAATAGCCTAACCCAAATGGCAAAAGAGGTCCAAAAAGCCAATGAGCAGAAGAATGTCCTAAAAAGCAAAATTGGCCAAATGGAAAAGGAAGTCCAAAAGATTACTGAAGAAAATACTTCCTTAAAAATTAGAATAGAGCAATTGGAAGCTAGTGACTTTATGAGAAATCAGACACATAGAACAAATCCAAAAGAATGAAAAATTAGAAAACAATGTGAAATATCTCATTGGAAAAACAACTGACCTGGAAAATAGATCCAGGAGAGAGAATTTAAAAATTATTGGACTATCTGAAAGCCATGATCAAAAAAAGAGCCTAGACATCATCTTTCAAGAAATTATCAAGGAAAACTGCCCTGATATATTAGAACCAGAGGGCAAAATAGAAATTGAAAGAATTCACAGATCTCCTCCTGAAAGAAATCCCCAAAGGAAAACTCCTAGGAATATATAGCCAAATTCCAGAGTTCCCAGGTCAAGGAGAAAATATTACAAGCTGCCAGAAGGAAACATTCAAGTACTGTGGAAACACAATCAGGATAACACAAGATTTAGCAGCTTCTACATTAAAGGACCACTGGGCATGGAATATAATATTCTGGAGGGCAAAGGAGATAGGATTACAACCAAGAATCACCTACCCAGCAAAACTGAGTATAATCCTTCAGGGGAAAAAATGGTCATTCAGTGAAATAGAGGACTTTCAAGCATTCCTGATGAAAAGACCAGAGCTGAATAGAAAATTTGACTTTCAAATACAGGACTCAAGTGGAACATGAAGAGGTAAACAGGAAAGAAAATCATAAGAGACTTATTAAGATTGAACTGTTTATATTCCTGCATGGAAAGATGATATTTATAACTCATGAGACCTTTGTCAGTATTAGGGTAGTTGGAGGGAAAAAATTATATGTATGTATATATAGATAGATTGATAGAGGGCACAGGGTGAGTTGAAGATTAAGGGGTCATATCTGGAGAATAAAATTAAGGGATGAGAGAGGATTATACTTGGAGAAGAAGAAAGGGAGAGGTAGAATGGGGTAAATTATCTCACAAAATAAAACAGAAGAAAAGTCTCTACAGTGGAGGGGAAACGGGGGAAGGTGAGAGGGAATGAGTGAATCTTATTCTCATAGGATTTGGCTTAAGGAGAGAATACCATACACATTCAATTGGGTATGGAAATCTGACAAGAGAGCAGGGGGATGATAGAGAGGAGGGCAGATTGGGAAAGGGAGTAATCAGAAGGAAATACTTCTGAGGAGGGACAGGGTCAAAAGAAAGAATAGAATAAATGGGAGGGCAGGATAGGATTAAGGGAAATAGAGTTAGTTTTTCACAACATGTCTACTATAGATGTGTTTTGCATAACGGCGCATGTAGAACCTATATTGAGTTGCTTGCCTTTTCAATGAGGGTGGGTGGGGAGGGAGGAAGAGAGAAAATCTGAAACCTAAAGTTTTAAAAACATATGTTTAAAAAAATGTTTTCACATGCTACTGGGAAATAAGAAATACAGGAAATGGGGTAGAGAAGTCTATCCTGCCCTACAGGAAAATAGGAGAGGAAGGGGATAAGAGAAGTGAGGACAGACTAGGGGAAGGGATATTCAGAATGCATGCCATCTTGGGGTGGGGGTAGGGGGAAGATGGGGTGAAAATTTGGAACTCAAAAACTTGTGGAAGTAAATGTTGAAAACTAAAAATAAATAAATTTATATTAAAAAAAAGAAAAACAGACTGAATAATAAATAGGCACATCATGAAGAATGCTAGAGACAGATCGTCAGGGTTGTTCAAGACAACTTTTAAATCATACCATTGTCCCAAGAATACTAATCCATTGTCTGGTATGTCAGTTTCAGACATGGTGTGTGTGTGTGTGTGTGTTGTGTGTGTGTGTGTGTGTGTGTAGCTCTGCTAAAAGATTTTCAGTGGTACCCTATATCCATCCAAGTTCAGGTTCCTCTGTCCACCATTCGAGGTTCTTCTACAATGTAGAACCACTTACTTTTTTAGCCTTATTTCATGTTAGTCACATATATATAATCTATGCTTCAGCTAAAGAGGACTCCTCTTTATCCCCCCAAATAGCTACTATACTATCTCTATGCCTTTGTAGTTCTTAATGCCTGAAATTTTTTGCATCTTTACCCAGCCCATAAAGTACAATTCAAATATTATCTTCTACATGAAGGCTTCCCTGATCTCCTCTGTTACAAATGACCTTCTCTCTTAGCACTTACACAGCACTTCGTTCTGTACCTTGCTATATCCTTACCATATGTTGTTTTCTACGATCATTATATGTGCTTAAAAAAAATCTCCGTAGTCCAAACTCCTTTGGAGTAGAAGCTGTGTTTCATCTGAACTTTGTATCTCCCCTAGTACACTGTTCTGCAAGGATAGAGACTTAGCAAATGTTGGTTGGATTGAGCGATGTATGTGTGGAATAGCAAGTGAAGTGGTGTTCTCACCGAGGGAGATGAAGAGCTAAGAAGAAGCACGAACATATGGAGATTTTATACTTTAGAAGTTGACACTATCATTGGTCTCATTGGCAAATGAATGCCTCAATCCCCCTACAAGTTAAAGCTTGCGTTCCCATGCGTTGTAGCAATTATGATTGGTGGACTGCTTGACTGGCCTTTCCCCCCTTCCCTCTATGCCACCGATATTCTTTTAGTTTTTAGTGGCTCCCTGCCAACCCTTCCTGTTGAGCTTGTTTTTGCCAGAGCCCTCTCAAAGCGCGTGTTCACTAGCGGGCTGAGATCACTGTTGGGTTTTTGTAAATGGGATCTCCTATGGGTAGCTATATGGTTTTTTTTCTTCTCTATAGAGGAGGGAGCTTGTCATTAGAGAACCAAGAAGATGAGTGAGTAGTACCTTGAGCTGTTTTCCTTTTACTTTGGCCTCCGTTTACTTTAGAGGCTCAGAGGGAGCCTGAGCAGGCTGACAGTGCCTGCAATTCACTTGTACTGATGAAGGCAACTTGACAGCTGCATAAATCACTGTTAGATACCACTAATAGGTTGCTGCATGAGACTGTACCAGACCACCCAAGCACAGCTCTGGGGGCAGCCATCTCTGGGCATACGCACAAATACAGTAATGCAAATTACTTAACCCTTTGTTACTCCCCAACACTAGAGCAAATACAATTTATTTATAATATTCTTTTTCTGTCTTTCATCTCCTTAGCATAGCCACACACTAGTTCAATGGCCCTCCTACCCTCCCCCTTTATCTTCTCACACTTTTGGCCCATACCCCCTTCATCCTTTCATTTTTGTTTTATTTCAGCTGCAGCTTAATGTGCCAAGAAGTGGATATAAGCAAAGAAGGTGTTGGAATATTTTCTTCTCTTTCCCTGCCCCTTCTTCCCTATGTTCTTTATTCTTCTCTATTTCTATCCTTTTTGAATACCTGGGAATGAATCAGGTGCATTGGGAGTTATGTATGATGGTAAGTTAGCTTGGTAACTAGTGGAGAGCAGAGCAGAATCAGAGAAGGAGGAGGGCTTCTTCTTCTTCTTCTTCTTCTTCTTCTTCTTCTTCTTCTTCTTCTTCTTCTTCTTTTTTTCTTCTCCTCCCCCTCCTCTCTTTCTTTCTCTCCTTACCTGCCTTTCTGTCTGGCTCTCTCTCTTTCTCCCTTCCCTTTTGTCCCTTCCTCTCTCCCTCTCTCCCCACCTCCTTTTCTTTGTGTCTCTGATTTTCCCCCTCCTTTTTCTCTCCCTCTCCTTCTTCTTTTACTGTCCATCTTTTCTCTCTCTCTGTTTCTCTGTCTCTGTATTTCTCTGTCTTTCCCTCCTTTTCTCTGTCTTGTTCTTGTTTGTCTTTGAATCTGTCTCTGTGTCTGTCTCTCTGTCTCTGTTTGTCTATCTCCTTTTTCCTACTTTCAAATATTCCTCAGGATCCATGGAAGAATCATAGAGTCCACTCATTTCTCAATTTAGATAAGATTATAGCTTTAGACTGCTTTAATTTTCCCTCGCCATCTTCTTGATATAAGAACAAAACTTTCATAGTTCTTTTATCAACTGTTTTTATTTCCCTTCTTTCTAGTACTTCCTTCCTTCCTTTCTTTCTTTCTTTCTTTTTTTTTTATTTCTCCACTCTCCACCAATTACTCTGCAGGAGGTCTTGGCCTGTTTTTGTGTCATCAATTCTTGTCAGTCTGGTGAAGTCTATGAACCCCTTCTTAGAAAAATGTTTTCAATAATTGAAGAGAATGCTACATTTTAGTTAGAGGGAAATAATTATTTAATGTTTTTCCACTATCTGGTATTATGGAACAAATAGGTAAAGTGTATGCAGACAATACAGAATTCAAACAGAAGGATTCCTTATAGATAGTAAATTCTTCCAGATATTCTTGTTTTGTGGATAATATTTTAACTTTATGCTGACTTCACAGCTCTGGAACATCGAGGGCTCCATATGAGATCCATACAAGATCTATAATCACAAAAAAGAATTTGTTCAAACTAGACACCCTGGAAAAACCAAATGGGTGAAGAATGCCTATTGTGTAGTTTATGATATACAATTGGCTGGACAACCAAAAGAACTGGTTCATCATCGCATATGTCTTGGACAGACACTGTTCATTGACAGTAAACTGGCCCCTGAATTCAATATGAAGCAGAATTGGCTGGATTGCCTTTAAAAAATTATACAGTCTTTTTAATGATTGCAATTTTCCCCCTGAAACAAAGGCCCATTAAAAAACCCAACACAATATTTTTCCAGTGATGTTGTGTGGTTATGAGTCATGAAATATCATCGTCTCTAAAGAATTAAAGTTACAGGTCACCAAAAGGGCATGGAAAAGGAGATCTGAAGTACAAATGTCTACTTTCCACTACTTCTAGTCATTCTTCTTCCATTTTCAAGGAGTATACAGTCTGACTCATTGTCTTCCTCTACATCACACCCTTATATTTGGGGGCCTCAACATGTGTTTGAACACTCTGGTTTCTCAGTTCATCAATGTCCTCAACTCCTATGATCTACTCCAATTCTTTTCTCCAACTCATCTACATACAAGACTTCCACCTATGAGAGAGTAAATCTAAGAGCCCTGGGAAGAGCAATACCTCCTTCCCCTCCCCACCTCCCCAAACAGATCATGTATACAGCTTTCCCACCTATAGCCATTGTCCAATGGAGTAGTGACTTGATAATTTCCTCTCAAGGTGTTCTAGGCCCTACTTCCTAAGCATTCATAACTCCTGGCAGCCCAGAAAACAAACTTCTCACCACCACAATTCTTGGCATGGTCAGATTCTTCAATGGATGTGACTTTTTTAATCAAAATGAAACTAAAGAAGAGACACCACCATCTGCTTTGCTGCTGTACCCTAAAGGCCACTCAGCCTTTCCATCTGATTTGCACCTGAAACCTTGTATCCCCAGTACTTAAGCACTGTGCTTTGTATATAGGAGGTATTTAATAAATGTTTTTCATTCAGTCATCTGTTACAGAGGCAGCTCAGTATACTGGGTAGACTGCTATATTGGAGTAAGGAATAACTGGGTTTGAATCCCACCTGTAACACTCACTGGCTGGGTGACATGGAGGAAGTTGCTTAATCGCTCTGGGCCTGAGTTTCCTCATTTATAAATTGCATAATTCTTGTAATATTTGTAAATCATGATCTCTAAGGTTGCTTATAGCTCTAAATCTGTGATTCTATTTACTTTTATATATTTTGGTTGTTTATGTGTGTATATGTTGTTCCTTGTATCTCCCTGCCTCTACCCCTCCTGCCCCCCAGTACCCCTTTAGTAGAATGCAACCTCCTTAAAGGCAAGGGCTTGGCAAAGAACTAGAAATTTCAGGGATGCTCATTGACTGGGGAATGGCTGTACCAGTTGCAGTCTATGGTTCTGATGGAATATTGCTGGACTATGAGAAATGATGAGCTCAATCGTTTTAGAAAGTCATGGAAAGACTTGCATGAAATGCTGAAGAGCGAGGTGAGCAGAACCAAGAGAACATTGTACACAGTAACAACAATATTGTTTTAAGAACGACTTAGAGCAAATAAGTTATTTTTGACTATTATAAATACACAAATTAGAACTAAAGGATATATGAAGAAAGAAGCTATCTGCATCCATAGAAAGAACTGATAAACAGACGTAAGTATAGAATAATTTTCATATATGTACTTATTTGTGTCCATCTCTACGGTGAGGCAGGGGTGGGGGAGGGAAGAAAAAAAGAAATTGACATGATAACTTTATTATATATTTAAAAAGAATAGCAAGTTGTACATAGTAGATTTGCAGTTTCATGTGCAATTATCTTTTTTATTATACTATGTTATGGAAATACTTGTTTTATTCCATAAATTAAAAATAAAACAATTTTTTAAAAAGGCAGGGGCTGTTTTAATTTCTTTCTTTGTATCCCCATTACCTGGTACAGTGTCTATCACATAGTAGACTCATAATAAATATTTGCTTATTAATAACATAAGTGGAAATAAATTGAATGGTAGGTATAAAAAACTACCAACCAAGAATTGCTCAGGAAAAGTAGTGTAAAGGGGACAGATGACTGGAAAAAAAAAGATGGGCTGGTGATGTTGCAAATAGGAAGGAGTAACCTAATGGATTGCCCACACACTTCATTATTATCTAGGCAATATCAAGAGAATAAAAAGAAGGGAGATTATCTTGGGTAAATTTCTATTAAGACTTGGAAAAGCATTTCATGCAAGTGTTGTAATCTCCATCATTAGCGGGACTATCTATATTAAGGTGATCCCAGACCCATCGAAGTAGCATTGTACTTATGGCCCTCCTTGTACAACTAGCTGTGATCTCAGGAACATATGGATTCAAGGTGACAGGTCTGTTCTGTTCTTTGGAATAGAGAAATTTATAAGATCAATTTCTCCCCTCTTGTCGGCCCTTCTGCCTCTGTCTTTCTTTCTCTGTCTTTGCTTCTGTTCCTGCCTCTCCCTGTCTTTCTTAAACTAACATTGTCTTTCCTATGGAGTAGAATAGGGCAGTTGTAAGATATGTAAATAAGACTAGAACCCAGAATTTGAGACCCACAACCCAGTATCCTTTGCAATACATGTCTGAAGCTCTCAGACAGCTAGCAGAAATAAGGAAGGGTCATCTAAATGGAATTCAGCAGAACAAATCTGAAAATCTAAATGGAATCCATTTCAGAATTTCAGTCATTCCCTATGGTTCCCTAATTTTATTTTCATTAAAAAATTTCTTTTAAAATTATCAAACATCCCTCTCATCTTCCCCTCATTGGGGGGAAAAGAAATAGAATACTTTTAAAAGCTAATAATCATAGTCAAGCAAAACAAATTCCTATGTTGGCCATGCCTCTAAATTCCTCTCACTCTGCAGGTTAGTCCATCTCCTCACTGTCGTAAGGTGGGCAGCATCCTTCATTATTGGTCCTCTGAAATCATGGTTTATCATTGTGTTGAGGAGATTCTGAATCTTTCACAGTTTGTCCTCTTTACAATATGGCTATTATAGTATACATTGTTCTCCTGGTTCTGCTGACTTTGCTTTGTATTAATTTCTATGTCTTCCTACATTTGAGACCATCTTTTTTCCCCATTTCTTATAGCGTAATAGTACCCTATTTCATTTGTATACTGTAATTTATTTTGCCATTCTCCATTTGATGGGCATCCCTTAATTTCCAGTTCTTTACCACTACAAAAAGAGCTGCTATAAATATTTTTTGTACTTGTAGGACTTTTTTTTTTCTTTCTTTGACCTCTTTGGGACTAATAGTGGTATTGCTGGGTCAAAAGGCATGCACAGTTTAGTATCTTTTGGGCATAGTTGCAAATTGCTTTCTAGAATGGCTGGACCAATTCACTGGTACAGTGTCTGTCACATAGTAGACTCATAATAAATATTTGCTTATTAATAATATAAGTGGAAAAAAATTGAATGGTGGGTATACAAAGCTACCAACCAAGAATTGCTCAGGAAAAGTAGTGTAAAGGGGACAGATGACTGGAAACTCTACTAAGAGTGTATCAATATGCCTATTTTCCCATAGCCCTGTGATATTTATCATTTTCCTTTTTTGGTTAACTTTGAAAACCTGATGGGTATGAAGTAGAACCTCAGAGTTCCTTTAATTTGTATTTCTCTAATGATTTGTGATTTAGAGCATTTTCATTTGGCAATAGGTAGCTTGGATTTCTTCCCTTGAGAAATGTTTGTTCATATCCTTTGACTTTATCAGTTGGAAAGTGGCTTTTATTCTTATAAATTTGACTCAGTTCTTCATCTCTATTGGAAATGAAACTTTTATCAGGGAAACTTGCTGCAAAGTTTTCCCCCCAGTTAAGTATTTCCCTTTTAATCTTAGCTGCGTTGGATTTGTTTTTGCAAACCTTTTACATTTTATATAATCAAAATGGTCCATTTTATATTTTATGACCTCCTGTCTCTTGTTTGGTCATAAATCTTGTTTGGTTGTAAACTCTTCTCCAGTCCACAAATCTGAGAGGTATTTTCTTCCTTGTTCCTTTACTTTGGAGATGATGTGACCTTTTATATCTAGGTCTTTATAATTTTCAATGTCTCTTTATCAACTGGATCCTTCTTAGTTGCCTTCAAACATGCCCAGATCATTCCTTTCTTAACTCCCCCCCCAAAACCTTTACCTGACCTTGCCGTCTTCTTATGCCAGTATTCTGTAACTCTTCTGCCTCTTACAGCCAAAATCCTTGAAAAAGCTGCCCACATTCATTGCCTCCACTTTACCACCTTTCATTCAGTTTTCAGTCCCTTGTAATCTGGCTTGCGCCTTACACTTGACTAAAATTGCCCTTTCAGAGTCCCCAGGGATTGTTTCTCAATAAACAGAGTAGTCTTTTTTCAATTGTCAGCCGTACTTACCTCTTTGTGTTGTATAAGACAGTTAATTACTCCTTCCTTTGGATAGTGTCTTTTCACTAGAGCAGCTAGGTGGCACAGTGGATAGAGTGCTGTGCCTGCAGTCAGGAAGACTTGAGTTCAATTCTGGCCTCTAGCTGGGTGACCCAGGACAAGTCATTTAACCCTGTTTGCCTAAATTCCTTCATCTATGAAATGAGCTGGAGAAGGAATTGGCAAACCACTTCAGTATCTTTGCCAAGAAAATCCCAAATGGGGTCATGAAGAGTTGGACACAAATGAAAATAACTGAAATACATCAGCAATAATAACATTGCTTCGTTGTGGTTCTTTCCAGGAGGTCTGATCCTTCTCACTTTCTTTTGCATGTTCATCAAACATGTCCTACTCACTGTGAATGGGTAAACTCGGGGTTTTGTCCTGCACCGTCTCCTCTTTTTCCTCTACATTCTCTCTCTCCCTCTCATTAGCTACCATGACTCCCAAATCTGTATAGCCAGGCCTTATCTCTCTCCTGAATGCCTCTCAACTGCTTACTGGACATCTACGTATGGATTTCAGATGTCCAAAACAGAATTCATGTCTTTCCCTTTAAATACACCCCTCTTCCTAACTTCCCTATTTCTGTCTAGGGCACCACTTTTCTTTAGTCATTCTATTTTAAACTAGGAATCATCCTAGACTCTTCACTTTCACTCATCCACTTATCCAACCAGTTGCCAAGTCTGACCAATTTTACATCCTCAACTCTTATATCTGTCTACATCTCTCTACTCACCACCACCACTTTCCCGGACTATTGCAATAATCCTCTTTAACTAGATTCCCTGTCAGTTTGCAGGCTGTACTAGTAAATGTTTAATAAACAGCTCTCTAGAAAAAAGAAATGTACCCAAAAAATACTTTAAAGTTTCATCTGCATTTTAAACATTTTCTCTATCACTTTCTTAAGTCTAGACAATCAAGAAAATGATAAATCAAGCCCAGATTTGTAGAGCTTGCCCATTTTGGGGTATAAATACTCAAACTGAAAATTTAACAATTGGTTCTGGAGTCTGTTAGGGATAGATTCGACACACTCTCCGATCTCCCTCTCCAATCCATCCACTTAATGGACAAATCGACATTGTGAAAGCACAGGTCTGACCATGTCACTCTTTTCCTAGGGAAACTTCAGGGGGCCTCCATTTCTTCTTCCACACTCCTCTGTTTAGCATTTAAAGCCCTTTACAACTGGCACCAGCTTATCTTTTTCATTTGGTTACACATGTCCTTTAGCCAAACTACCCTGCTTTTTCTTCTTAACATATTCCATTCCTTAAACAGTCTGTTCCCAATGCCTGAAATCCTCATTTTGCCTTACTGAAATCCTTATCTCAATTTTCAGTTCCAGAGGCAGGCCTTTCCTGATTCTTCTAATTTTATTCCCTCTCCTCCATCTTCCCAAATCACTATTCAGATATTCTGTATATATCCAATATTTACTTATATGTGTACTGGTTGTTTCCCTCAATAGAATGTAAGCTCTTTGAGGATGGGAACTGTTATATTTTTTATCTCCAGCACATAATAGGCACTTAATATATGCTTATTTGTTGATTAATAACCAAACGAATTTCTCTTTATTAATAGTGAATTAATGGAAAAGGTGATCACAAAAGACAAGTCATTTGATTACATAAGATTGAAAAGCTTTTACATAAAAATTAATGCAACTAAGATAAAAAGGGAAGTGGTCAATTGGGAAAAAAATCTTTGTACTAAGTAACACAAGCTGTGCATAAGGTCAAAAGCAATTCCTCAATATATATAAAAAGATAGGAAGGAAGGGAACAAGCAATTATTAAGCATCTATGTGCCAGGAACTATCCTAAGGGCTTTACAAATATTATCTCATTTGATTCTCACAACAGCCCTCTGGGAGTGGTGTAATATTATCCCCATATTGCAGTTGAGAAAACTGGGGTAGACAGAGATTAAGGGACTTGCCCAGGGTCACACAGCTAATAAGCAGTGTCTGAGCCCGAGGCTGGATTTGAATTCAGACCTTTGTGGCTCCAGGCCGGGCATCCTATCTACTTCACCACCTAATTGGCATATTCATGTACCACAAAGGAACACTAAAGAATTATTGGTAGAACTCTGAATTGGTCCAACCATTTTGGAAAGCAATTGGGAGCTATATAAAGAAAGTGATAAATGGTCTGAGGATAAGAACAGGCAGCTTTTAGATAAAGAAATCAAAATAATTTACAGTCATATAAAACAGCATATACAATGGCTACAACAATTTAAATAGAACTAAAAATCATTGGAACTGAATGCTTTGAAATTCTGATGTCTAATCCTGACCCCAAAAGAAGAGATAAGAATAGGTACTCTTTCCTTTCTTTGTAGAGGTGAGGGATTGTGAATGTGAAACATTCCCTATAACGTCAAAATTTTAAAACGTGTTTGTTAGTTTTGCTGAATTTTTTTCTCTTTTAATTTTTATTGTAAGAGATGGCCCTCTGAGTCAGATATAGGCTGGGGCATATTGGGAAATATAGACATAAAGCAATAGATCTATCAGTAGATTTTTATTTTAAAAATATTGGATTTGTGAGAAAATAGGCATTACTTGTAGATTAGTTAAAAATCTGAATTCTAGGATAATATACCAATGTGGTATATTGTGTAGAGTGTTGGAGTCTTGGAAATAAAGAAGTCAGGTAGACTTGAGGATGAAGAGGCTCTTGGGGATGTCAGTGAAACCATTTGGCTGGCAACGTTGGGAGAATCCATTACTAGCAACTATAGGAGATGCCATGCTGACTGGAAGGGGGTCTGGGGAAGATCACCCTCTGGGACTTTTTGTTGAAGGAAGATTAAGGAGCTGTGATGGAATGGTAGAGGCCAAGTGGGAGCAGAGGACAATGTGAGTACAAGTAAGTATACTTCAATGAATGTAATTAAACTTTATTAATCAATCAAAAGTGTAAACTAGCTGTAAGGAATGAAAAGCTTTGAGAATGGATGAAATTAGATAACAGGAAATATTATGGTAGTTGAAAGAATTAGATGTACCTCTAGGAATGTCAAAGAAGGGTTTGGAATAGGAAAGCCATCAAACTTTGCGAGTGCCTGAACTAGCAGTGTCAAATTGCAAGATCCTTATGTCTTTAACCAGAGGTCAGCAAAGGTGGGAGAGAGAGAGAGTCCAGAGAGACTCCCCCCATTGGAGGGACTGGGCTAGTAACAAACAAGGCATGTAGCTATCTGGTTGCTCAGAGAAGACAAATTAGATATGATGAGGTCAGGTAGTTTCAGGAAATTTGACTTCTTCAAGGTAAAGAGAAGTGCAGCTCCAGTACTTTAGGGTCCTGAAGGGTTAGGGCCCAGACAGCTGTATCCACTTTAGGGAGAACTTATTAAGCTAAGGACTGGGAAAAAAGGCCTTCCATCCAACTGGGAGCTGTGAGTTAGCTCTTTGCCATGTGTGCTCTCTGGATTCTACATGTATATGTGAGAGATTGTGCCTCAGACTTTGTGGGGGATGTTTTGGTACCAAATGCCTTTCCTATACTATCTCAGTAAACGCTTCTTGAAAAAAGTTGATTTACTCTGGCTGCCTAATTTACATTGGGGAACACACCATCGGAGGCTCAGGGACACCATACTAGAAGCTACCTCCAAGCCCTCAGTATTACCACTAGAACCCGGAAGGGAAAAAGTTGTTAGCTGCCCTCTGGGGACCTACATGCTGAAGTAAGTAGAAGTTGGGAAGCAGGACTACAGGGAATGCTGCACAGGCAAACCATCAGGCTGTGAATGAGACACACAAACCCCAAGCTATGCTTCCTTCCTTTTTTGCCACAGTCAAAAAAGTGAGGTGAGTCACTTCCTATTTCCTGCTTGATTACATTCACTTCCTGCTTAAATTCTCCTTTCTAGGCTATTTGAGGGGCCGGCAGGTTTGGAAGTGTTGTTCTTTAATATTTAATTTCTAAGTGGTTTAAATTAGGATAAAACTTGAGTAAACAAACTTGGGCTGTTCACTCAGTTTCCCAAATGTAATTTATGAGGGGTGGTGGAGAAAGGGAGGGAGAGACAGACAGACAGACAAAGACAGAGAGAAAGAGAGAGACAGAGACAGAGAGAGGGAGAGGGAAAGAGAGAGGGAGAGATGGAGAGGGAGAGATAGAGAGACAGAGAGGGAGAGAGAAAGAGGGAGGAAGATGGAGAGAGAGGGAGAGGAGAGACAGAGAGGGAGAGACAGACAGAAAGAAAGGGAGAGGGAATGGGAAAGGGAGAGAGAGAGGGAGAAAAATGGAGAGAGGGAGAAACAGAGAGAGAGAGAGAGGGAAAGAGAGAGAGGGAGAGGGAAAGAGATGGAGAGAAGGAGAGACAGAGAGAGGCAGAGATAGAGAGAAAGGGAGAGGGAATGGGAAAGGGAGAAAGATGGAGAGAGGGAGAAACAGAGAGAGAGGGAGAAAAAGAGAGAGGGAGAGAGATGGAGAGAGAGACAAAGAAAGGGAGAGAAAGAGAGAAAGGGAGAGGGAGTGGAAAAGGGAGAGGGAGAGACAGAGAGAGAGGGAAGAGAAAGAGAGAGAGAGGGAGAGGGAGAGAGGGAGAGACAGAGAGAGGGACAGAGAGAGAAAGCAAGAGGGAGAAGGAAAGGGAGATGGAGAGAAGACATTTTTGTTCAACTGGGTTGTGAGCAGAGCCGCAGAGTTAACAACAGTGCCAGGTCTTATATCCCATAAATTTGGCAGAGTACACACAAGTCTTAGAAAAGAACCAAGACCCTTAGAGACCACTGGCTGAGAAAAGCAATGCTTTCCCTTGTTTCCCTCAGGAAAACTGAAAAGAAAAGTTTGGCTCCAGTGAGGAGAATGAAATGAAGATTCCAAGAATATATGATGTTCTAGCTGGAGAGCTTTGACTGCATGGCAATTAACAAAGCAACGTGGTCAGTGCCTGAAACTATCAGTCCTGGAGGCCAGAAAGCCTTGAACTCCCTCACAGCTTCCCACCAGTGGTAAGAGTAGGATCTTACTGAGATATCAATTAAACCAAGCATGTGCAACCAATCTTTGGCTGAAGCAAGGTAAAGGGAGAAACTGAGCTTACTATTATTTCTAACTTAACCTAGTAGATTTTCCAGTGCCTCCAGTTTGCCTCTTTCTGTAGTTAAGACATCAAAACACAGTCATCAGGTGCTACTAATCCTTTCAGGGATATAGAATCAAGCCTGCCTATACCTATAGAATCCCATATAGGATTATACCTCAAGATTATTGTGGTGCCCAGAGTGGTAGGCCACTGGTTTACCTAAACTCCTTTGTTTCAGAAGACCTCTTATCTTACTCTTATATGCCCTTCCAGGAACTTAGGAGAAAAGATTATTATTCCTTCTTTGCAATATCCATCTTTGGATATACAATGGTCTGGCAGTCTTGCCAGATCTTCTTCATTTGAATTCTTTGAACTGTATGTTTTCAAGTGAAGGACAAATGACCATTTGTTGAGGACTCTAGAAGAGATTCATGTTTTGGGCAGAGATTGGGCTAGATGACTTTTGAGGTCCTGCTATCATCTAAGATTCTATGACTGTGGTTCAAGACCTGGAGGCTGATCACTCATCCTCATGCCAAGAGTAAAGACAGAGAAGAGGTGCCAAAGAGTATGCCACTAGAGGTACCTAGAAGTGAATAAAAACCACTGGGCAACTACAAAAGAGTTGTTCGTTTTTTAAGTGGAGAAAAAACGTAAGTGGAGAAAAAATACAGTATTTTTGGTGGTCATTTCAAATATGACTTTGGATTTTGTCCATTGCCTTCCATTTTCTCAAGAATCATAATTTTATGTGTTTTTTTAAAAGTGATAAAAAAAAGCCTAAACAAAATTGCGTTTGTTTAGCTCACCTAAAATGTAACTACTATTATTCTCCTATGGAACATCCCTCCTCAGTGTCCGGCAGTAGTCAGGCAGCATATTATTTGAATTGATTTCAAGACCAGGTTTTTATCTGCTAAATCACATTGTCTTTTGATGCATACATGTGTTTCCTGGCTCATCATAGGTGCTTTATAAGTGCTTGGTAATTTATTGGTAAATGAGAACTGTAATTTCCTAATAGAGTCAGAATTTTGCCCTTCTAAATATCCTATTTCCCAATGCCCTGCATGAGCAACCATTAGAATACAGTATGTTGATTATGTTTTGACCATAATCAGGGAAGCAAAGAGTAAACAAACTCCA
Organism: Phascolarctos cinereus; assembly: GCF_003287225.1. Taxonomy (NCBI): domain Eukaryota; kingdom Metazoa; phylum Chordata; class Mammalia; order Diprotodontia; family Phascolarctidae; genus Phascolarctos; species Phascolarctos cinereus. The sequence goes on from NW_027555847.1 coordinate 251,885,490, forward strand.
AAGAAGAGAAAAGACATCGCTTATCTCTGATATTTTTTTCCGGTCTAGCAAGAAAATCAGCTGTTATTTAATCATTTGGAGATCCTAATTATAAGACAATAAATGTCAGGCGAATTATTCAATATGACAGGGGTGGCTCTTTAATAACTGATTTTATTCTATCCTTTACCATTTGTTTGTCCTCCTCCTTCTTTGGTCCATTGAGAAAGCACTTAAAAATTAACATTAGCAGAAGGTGGATCCAGACCCTTGTTTTCTTTTAATTCTTTTTGATTTATGCTCCATTGTCATTAAAGCTCCTCTAATCTCCTAGATCTTTGGAGCCAATTCCCTGCTGACAGGGCATAAAGGCATCAAATACTCCCCCTGCCTGAGATAAGTAATCTAGTTACATAAACTCTCTTGATTCTTTTTGGAACACTAGGACTTTTCTCTTAAAGAGGAAGAACTAATGAAAAAAGGCATGTGTTAAACATTGTGCTAAGTAGCCAGAAATGCAAAAAACAAGATGGCAAGATAGCTCCTCCTCTCAAGCAGCTTACGTTTTTTATAGGGGAAGACAATATAGATCACCTACAGTTGGAATGAGGCCAGGAAATGGCATGGTGGCCTGATTCTGGGCAAGATAACATGGAAGCTCATTTTGCAGGTCTTAAGATCCTAGGGAGTTGAACATACAAAAGATAATCAAACCTTTCATAATCCTGTCCTTGAAAAGTGGATGATCAAAATGTTCTTATTGACTTAGCCGGAATCCAATTGATTCTAATTGATTCTAAAAAGCATTTATTTATTAGACATCTAGTATGCGCAAGGCACTGTGCTCAATGATTTAATAATTCAATTCAATAAACATTCATTAAGTGCCTATCATGTGCTAGGCACTGTGCTAAGGCTGGGGATTTAAAAGGAGGCAAAAGATAGTCCCTGCCCCCCGAGGAGCTTACAATCCAATGGGGGAGACAACAGGCAAAAAAATACAGGTGTGTACAGGATAAATAGGAAATAATAAAAAGAGGGAAAGCATTAGAATTAGGTGGGCTTGGAGAAGGCTCAACACGGAGGCTACAAAGATAAAAATTAAACCTACTCTACTCAGAAAGAGCTTTCACTTAGTGGGAAATAAAGCATGAAATAAGTACCTCATATCCTCTGATGCAAAGATTTTTGTTTTTATCTAGCATTTATTAAGCCCTTACTATGTAGCTAGGCACTTTGTTAAATGTTGGGGAATACAAAGAAAGGCAAAAATACAGATCTGTCCCCAAAGAGCTGAAATTCTTTTTAAAAAAAATAATATTTTTCCCAATCACATGTAAAAACATTTTTTAACATTTTTTAAAAAAAATTTTGGGTTCCAAATTCTCTCCCTCCCTCCCTCCCTTTCCTTCTCAGACAGTAAGCAATTTGATCTAGGTTATACATGTGCAATCGTGAAAAAACATATTTCTATATTAATCGTGTTCTGAAAGAAAATGCAGACCAAAAAACCCCCAGAAAAAATAAAGTAAAAAATATTATGCTTTTATCTGCATTCAGACTCCATCAGTTCTTTTTCTGGAGGTGGATAGCATTTTTCATCATGAGTCCTTTGGAATTGCGTTGGATCATTGTATTGCTGAGAGTAGCTAAGTCATTCACAGTTGGTCATTGTTACAATATTGCTGTTACTGTGTGCACTATTCTCCTGGTTCTACCCACTTCATTTTGCATCAATTCATGTAAGTCTTTCCAGGTTTTTCTGAAATCATCCTGCTCATCATTTCTTAGAGCACAATAGCATTCCATTATAATCATATACCACAACCTGTTCAGCCATTCCCCAATTGATGGGTATCCCTTCAATTTTCAATTCTTTGCCACCACAAAAAGAACTGTTATACACATTTTATATAAATAGGTCCTTTTTTCCTTTTCCTTTTTTTTTTTTAAATCTCTTTGGGATTCAGACCTAGTAGTGGTATTGCTAGATCAAAAGGTATAGGGGCAGCTAGGTGGAACAGAGGGAAAGCTAGGTGGCACAGTGGATCAAGCACTGGACCTCAAGTCAGGAGGACCTGAGTTCAAATCAGACCTCAGATACATAACACTCACTAGCTGTGTGACGCTGGGCAAGTCACAGCCCCAATTGCCTCACCAAAAAAAAAAAAAGTATACACAGTTTTATAGTCCTTTGGGCATAGTTCCAAATTACTCTTCCAAATTACTACATAGTTCCAAATTACTACAAAAGCCGGATCCGTTCACAACTCCACCAACAGTGCAGTAGTGCCCCAGTTTTCCCACATCTCCTTCAACTTTTGTGATTTTCCTTTTCTGTCACATTAGCCGATATGATAGGTGTGAAGTGCTATCTCAGAGATGTTTTCATTTGTATTTTTCTAATCAATAGTAATTTAGAGCATTTTTCATATGACTATAGATAGCTTTGATTTATTTGCCTGAAAACTGCCTATTATATCCTTTGACCATTTATTAACTGAGGAATGATTTGTATTCTTATAAATTTGACTCAGTTCCCTATATGTTTGAGGGCTGAATTTTTTGTCAGAGACACTTGCAGTAAAACTTTTCCCCCAGCTTTCTGCTTTCCTTCCAATCTTGACTGCACTGGTTTTGTTTGAAGGAGCTTAAATTCTAAGTGGAGAGAACTAGGTTTAAATGACTAGGTAGATACTAGAAATATATAGAGTATTTGGAAGAGATTAAGAAAAGAAGCCATTAGTGAGGGGTGGGAATGTCCTTCTAGAGTAGGTGGGGTATGAACTGAGCCTCAAAGGAAGTCAGGGAAACTGAGTAAGAGACAGTGATATGCTTGTCAATGTTTAACAACCAGTTCTACGAAAAAAAATGTTGCAGGACTCACTTAAGTTTAACGTTTAACATCATGAACATTTTCTCTGTTACTTTCTGAAGTCTAGACCATCAGCAAAACAATAAATCAAGCCCTGATTTGTTAGCATTTGCTGATTTCTGATATGCAAATGCTTCTTCTGAAATTTAACAATCCACTTCATGAGCAAGTTTGAACTAACTTCAGCACATTCTGGGAGATGTGATAGGATAGAGCATTCTGGGCAGAGATGGGAGATAGACTGTAGTGTTTTAGGAGCCCCTAGTAGGCCTGTGTTATTAGAGTGTAAAGTGTGTGGAGAATAATGTGCATGAAGAATGGACAAGTAGGAAGGGACCAGATTTTAAAAATTTTAAATGCCAAACAAAGGTGTTTATAGTTGATCGTGGAGGTAATAGGGAACCACCGGAATTCACTGATCTCTGTGACATTGATCTACATTTTAGAAAAAGCAGTGTTGCAGTGGAATTGAGAATGGATTGGAGTAGAGAGAGACTCAAAGAAGAGAGAGTGGTTAGAAGGTTTGTTTAATGTTCTGCATTGATGAAATCTCATTAAATTTCGTCATTGCTATCCAGGGCATGTCTAACACACTTCAGGATCCAAATAGAATTACAGGCTGCTAAAGCCTTCAGGCCCCCTTCAGGGATTGTAGAGATAATCTAATCTGACCTCCTTGGAAAACTGAGGCAGAGAAATTCAATTATTTCTTCAAGATCCCACAACTCTTAAGTGACCTTGCCTTGAACTTTTGACCCTAAGGTCCAGTGCTCGGTACACCATACCATGTTTCCTCTGAAGTTCCAGTTAAGATAACCTCAAAACCAGATTCACTTCATTCTTATTCGATTTGGCATTGGGTTGCCCTTGTTTTCAGTAATGCTTTCAGTGTGATGCATCCTGTAGCATTTTTGCATGCCTCTGAGAGCCTCATGATTTCCTTTTCTTTACATGAGACTCACCTCACCATGTAGAGCTGCTTAGGAGAACTCCCAGGTGGCAGAAAAAACATTGTTATCATTAGATTATTCTGAAGGAGGGAATGTCTGACTCACTCACTCTGAAGCTGATATGTTAGTTGCTTCTCTGTCCTCACTGACCTCAGCATCTGGGGAATGAGCAAGTATATTGTAGCCCTTGGAGGGAAACGTTGCCAAACCCAAGCAGAAACCCAGAGGGGTTTGAAGTAATTATGGACTAGGCAGAACTGTATATCAATAACCCTTGAGTCATAGCATGTCAGGAAAACTTTGTTAAGTCCTGGAAGAGGCCTGATTAGGTCTCCTGTGCCTAGGAAGAAGGGAGATTGTTTATTTTTGTTGCAAAGGAATGGAGCTCCTTTCCTAGCATGGTTTTCTGTTTATCTAGGCTAAGTGTGAATTGGTACTAGAGTACAGTGGCCTTCTTCCAGGCATTCCTTCATTGGGGTGGGGAAGCGGGAGTGAACTGAGCCAGCCTAATCAGATTGGCAGTTACTGGCTGAATCTAGAACCCACTTTAGTCATTGCTCCATAACCCTTTGTTGGTTTATGCTGTGCTGGAGCTCTGGAGCAGCAAAACACATGATTTTGGAACTTTAAAGATATCCATCGATATCACATACTCACCACAAGGAAAACATGGTGAGAGTGAAAATCTGGGCATCCCAATATCATTTATTGATTATGTTTGTTGGTTGTTCAGTTTCAGTATTGTCTGACTCTTCATGACCCCATCTGGGGTTTTCTTGATAAAGATACTAGATTGGTTTGCCATTTTCTCCTCCAGCTCATTTTACAAACGAGGCAACTGAGGCAAACAGGGGTAAATGACTTGCCCAGGGTCACACAGCTAGTAAATGTCTGAGGCCAGATTTGAAGTCAAGAAGATGAGTCTTCCTGACTCCAGGCCCGGCACTCTGCCCACTTCACCACCTCACTGACCATTGATTGTATAGCACCCTTTTATCTAAGGCATTCCAGTGCAGCTGGAATGGATGTATGCAGGATAGAATCAAGGCCTTAGGGTGTTCCGATCCAAGGAGGGAAAGCTGGAATCTCTTGGGAGGCTGGAAATATGCAAGTGTGATTATCGAAGACCTGAGAGCATGCTGCCACAGCGATAAACAAGAGAAACCAAAGTCACAGAGGCATGGGGAGACAAGGGGGCCACCATTAGCCCTTGCTACTGCATCCATGCCCAAGCAGCTTCAACTATGGGGGGCAACCAGCAGGAGGATATTGAGATTCTCCATGGAGGGACCAAGGAACAGAGAGGAGTGGACAGCAGTTGCTTGGTTTCCATGGCTGCTCTCACTTTTACTGCAGCTGCTGCTTCTGCTCTTGCCTCTCCACCTAGACTGGAGGGTGAGATTCTGGAAAAGGACTCTAGCTGAAGGATGAAGAGTGACCTGCCTCTATGGCATAAAAGCCAGAGCTGTCCCTGTTTGAAGAGAACTACAACTGGTGAAACTACTTCTCTCTCTTACTTCATTCTAGTCTTCTTGCTGAACCTATAGCTTACCATTTCTTCTTTCTTTCTCACCAGGGACTGTGCTAAGTGCTTTATAAATATCTTACTTGATCTTCACAATGCCCTTAGAAGGTAAGGTGCTATTATCATCCCCATTTTACAGGGGAAGGAAACTGAGGTTAAAAGACTTGCCTGAGGTCACTAAGGCTGGATTTGAACACAAGTCTTGGCTCCAGGTTCAGCACCTTATTCATTGCATCACTTCACTGCCTACAGAAATTGGTTTCTCTAAGATAATGTTCACTGTGTATATGTGTATCATTGGTTAAAAAAAGCAAAAATAAAAATAAATAAATAAATAAAAGCAGCTAAGTAGAACTACGTCTGCTCTAGTACATAAAACATAAAAATAGAAGGGAATTTTCTTTCTAATCAGAGGTTTTTTTTCCCCCCACCAGTTGGGGGCTCAAGTTGAACAGAAGACACATACTTATTGATTTATTGATTATTGATGTAATTGGTGTATGTGGATTTGTTGATGATTGATGTTTACCAATATTTGTTGGTGATTTATTGACACTGGAGATGATTTATTGATGTTATTATAGTTCCCTCAAGGCAAGAGAAAGATTAATGAATCTAGACTAAAAAGAAACCTGAGCCAGCAATGGGGGGAAAAAAAGCCAGCACATGGGAAAAGATCTGATAAACAGCAAGCTAGTCCCTTTTCTCTGAAGCAGTGGTTTCAGGCAATTCCCTCTCATCCTTCTTCTGAAGCAGATTAAGGGAAGGGTGACCCATTTACTCATCTGTATTTCATTTACAGTGATAAAATGCCTAATCAATCATTCTCACTCATAGGCCTTTGCCTAAGGCCTTAGACTAACTGTGAAAAGTCTTTGAAAGCCATTTGAGGAAACTAAATCATTTCAGGTAGGAGGTCTGAGCGCCGACTTAACTGGAATTGGAAAATTCCAGTGGTGGCAAGCAGGAGGGAACGTTCCAATTTCACCCTTACAGAGTAAAGGTAGGAGTGAGCTGTAAGCAGAGAAGGGAGATGTGGAAGAGGGTCATTTGTTCTACAGGCATTGATCAGAGGAGATGACATAGGCTAAAAGAACTCTCAAGAAAAGGTCAGAATTTTCCCTTCTGGTACATATCTATTCACAGAGACTGTAATGTAAGCTGTTGTTTTCTTACCCAAATGTTTCCAGTAAGCTGAATTTTGCTTCAACCACAAGGCCAGAGGTTTTATACACACACACACACACACACACACACACACATACACACACACACACGTATATGTGTGTATATATGTATACATAGGTTATATATGTATACATATGTATGTATGTATGGGTATCGGTATATGTGTATATATGTGTATTATGTATATACACACACATATATGAATATAAATTTAAACAGAGGCCTCAGTCTTTGTCTAAAAGTTAGAAATATTCCTAAGGACTCAAAGTGATTGTGATAGAACTAATTCATAACTTTTTATCTAAAATAAACTCCCTAAAGTTGGGTGGACATAGAGATGGGCCTGGAGTCATGAAGACTCATCTTCCTGAGTTCAAATCTGGCCTCAGACACTTACTAGCTGTGTAAGTCACAGTTACTTTGTTCGCCTCAGTTTCCTCATTTGTAAAATGAGCCACAGAAAGACCCCTTCAGTGTCTTTGCCAAGAAAACCCCAAGTGGAGCCATGAAGAGTTGGAGACAACTGAAAAAATGACTGAACAACAACAGCAAAGTCAGAGAGGAGGGAATCACGGGAAGCCTAGGGGCCATTATGTTGCCTTTAGGTTTAATTGTTATGATGATGTCACAGAGATTCAAAATCCCCCTTCTCTCCTGGCAAGGGTGGAATGGAAGATTTTGCTAAGAGAAAGTCCCACGAGAGGGGCTCAGCTCACATGTGAGTGGGAGCCAGAGAAAGGGAGCAGTTGGGCTCTTCTTCATCCAAACAATTTTATACCCACCAGTATTGCTACATTTAGTCCAGCCCTCTGGGCCAAGTAGAATGGCCACGTGACAGCCTTTCAAATAGTAACACTTTCAAATACAAAACCCCCCTGAAACATCTTCTGTAGGCTCAATTTGTCTGGTTCTTTGAACTGATTTCTATATGAGACGGTTTTCAGTTCTCTCATTATCCTGGCTGATCCCTTCTTTACTTCTAGCTCCTTTTCATGGAAACCTTTAGCCATACCTCCCCCATTGAAGCAAGGGCAGGTAATGGAAGATGAATACAAAAGCATGCTATGTTACCATAAGGATAAAGTCAGCAGTACTAGGTGACTCAGTGAATAGAGGGCTGGGCCTGGAGTCAGGAAGACCTGAGTTCAAATGTGACCTCAGAAGCTTACTAGACATATGATCTGGGCAAATCACTTAATTCTATTTGCCTCAGTTTCCTTTTCTGTAAAATGAGCTGGAGAAGGAAATGGCAAACTGCTTCAGTATCTTTGCCAAGAAAGCCCCAAATGAGGTCATGAAGAGTCTGGCATGACTCAATAACAAATAACAGAACATTTCTGGCAGCTAGGTGGATAAGTGGATAGAACACTGGACCTGGAGTCAGGAAGATCTGACTTTAAATCTGGCCTCAGATACTTACTAGCTGTGTGACCCTGGGCAAGCCACTTAACCCTGTTTGCCTCAGTTTCCTTATCTGTAAAACGAGCTAAAGAAGGAAATAACAAACCATTCTAGTATGTGTGTCAAATAAAATCCCAAATGGGGTCAGGAAGAGTCAGACACAGCTGAAACAACTGAATAACAATAACAACACCAAAGTTCGGAATTATCTAAAGCTGGTGAGAACATCACATGACAGCAAAAAAAAAAAATTTTTTTCAAGCTACAGAAATAGGGGTTAGACTTGTGATTTCAGTAAATTTAGGGAACTCTTACGTAGAAAGACTTCCTCTAATAATTGGCACCTTCTCTGCAGCTTAGAGTCTTAGAAATTTCCCTAGAGCACTGAGAAGTTAAATAACTTATCCAGTGTGGTTTAGCCAGCATGTGTTTGAAGCAAGAAATAAAGCCAGATCATCCTGGCTTTGAGGCTACCCCTTTGTACACTATAACATGTTACCTTTCTTTTGAAGCTACATTGGAGAAAAAAAGGAGGATGAAAGAAGGCATATAGGGGCAGCTAGGTAGCTAATAATAACAGCTAACATTTATAAAGTACTTATTATATACCAGGCATTGTGCTAAGCACTTTACAGTTATTATGTCATTTAATCTTTACAACAACCTTGAGAGATAGGTACTATTATTATCCCCATTTTACAGATGAGGAAACTGAGGCAGACAGAAGTTACGTTCTCTGAAGCTATATTTGAACTCAGGTCCTGCTAACTCTAGATCTGGCTCTCTACCCATTGTGATACCTAACTGCTCTCATAGACATGGCACCAGCCTTTGGTTCAAGACCTATGGTTTTTTCAACAAAACCTGGAACTCTCAACAATATTAGATGTTAGTTGTCAATGAATAAGAAATTTCAGATGTCGTAATGGGCATTCTAAATCTTTCTATTAAAAAAAATAAGCTGGGTCAGCTAGGGAGTGTGGTGGATAGAGCACCAGACCTGGAGTCAGGAAGATTTGACTTTAAATTTGGCCTCAGATACTTACTAGCTGTGTGACCTTGGGCAAGTCACTTAACTCCATTGCTTAGCAAAAAAAATTTTAAAAAAATAATAAAAAAAAGAAGGCATATAGCTCTAGGACAGAAGGGGTAGAGTAATGATACAGATCATAGATCAAGAACTTCAAGCAATCGGTTTTTAATTTGTTGTGGCTTTTTGTTGTTGTTATTTCTTCTTCATTTTCAAAGAGGGCTAATGACATCATAGGGCAATATCTTGAATTTGTGTGAGAATTGTTATATAAAGTCATCAGCTTTGCTCTCTCTTCTAGAATCATTGAAGTCCAGTGACAGGACAAAAGTCAAGACTGCTGGCAATGGCCCCAGGTTGCAGTGGATTACCTTGGAGTCTTTGGTGCCTGACCCAGGTCTAGGTGCTCCACAGAGCCTGCTTCAGCTGCCTTCATGGTCATTGGAACAAGTTGCTATCATCTGCCCATTATGTGGGGGGGAAGTCTTCACATGCTTGGGGTAAACACCCCTCTAACTCACCGATGGGTCGGAGGCCCCTTGATTACCCTCGAACTGGGTTAGCCCATCTGCTGAGATGGTTTTACTGGGGTGTGGCTGCTGTGCATGCTATAGCTTCTAGGAACCACAGGTGACAGTTGGGTGAAGATAGACACCAAAGGTGTAGGAGCAGCCCTGACACCAGCAAACCCTCACACCAGTGGTACCAGTCCTTTCTCAACACCCCACACACCCCATGGGTTCTTACAGATTTTCTAGCTTAATGTGCTTTTTTTTTTTGGCAATTGGGGTTAAGTGACTTGCCTACAGTCACACAGCTAGTTAAGTGTGAAGTGTTTGGTCTGATGTCAGATTTGAACTCAGGTCCTCCTGACTTCAGGGCTGGTACTCTATCCACTGCACCACCTAGCTGACCCAACTTATTTTTTTTAATAGAAAGATTTGGAATGCCCATTATGACATCTGAAATTTGGTATTCATTGACAACTAACATCTAATATTGTTGAGAGTTCCAGGTTTTGTTGAAAAAAACCATAGGTCTTGAACCAAAGGCTGGTGCCATGTCTATGGGAGCAGTTAGGTGTCACAATGAATAGAGAGCCAGATCTAGAGTTAGGAGGACCTGAGTTCAAATACAGCTTCAGAGAACTTAACTTCTGTCTGCCTCAGTTTCCTCATCTGTAAAATGGGGATAATAATAGTACCTATCTCTCAAGGTTGTTGTAAAGCTCAAATGACATAATAATTGTAAAGTGCTTAGCACAATGCCTGGTATATAATAAGTACTTTATAAATGTTAGCTGTTATTATTAGCTATTATGTAGAGTTAATGCTGTAAGTTGATGAATGAAGGGGACTGGAGCAATGATTGGGTGAAACATTATACTCTTCAGATTTGTACCATTTTCTTTTCCATATATTCATCAGCATTTAGAGGAGGAGCTACTATAGTTTGTAAAGAGGGTTGACTCTCATTTTCAGTTTTTAGGAATTATTTCTGTTTTCTTGCCAAGGAGAACTAGATTTAGATTGGAAAAGCATAGAATGATAATAGCTAATAGAAAGGTGATGGCCCAGATAAGTAAGGAGATAATGATACTTTCTGCTAACTACTTTTAACAAGTTCAAGTCACCAATCTCAGATGAACTATATTCCAAGATACAGAAAAAATGGTAGATGTATTGATCTGCCAATGATCTCTGGATGGTAGAGAAGGGGAGGTATTATGGGATTGGAGAAAAGGTAATGTGTTGAATTTATAGTTAACTTGACTTCCATTTCCTGAACAATATGATGGTCTCAAAGAGACAGCATGTTTTCATCAAGGTCATTGGTCATGTGACTTTTTGGTTAAGATGGCAGCATGAAGAGTTGAAGAGGGGCCTAGATCTCCCATATATAATCCAGCAATGATATAAAATGAGCATGCGATCAAATAGTGAGGAAGAAATCCAAAGATAAATATCCATAAGCTCCTCTATTCATTCTGGAAATGTACAAGAAGACAACCTGAGGCCATGGGCACCAGAAGAGAGTCCTACAAAGGAAACTACAAGGTGGAAGCTTTTATCAATATTTCAACCAGGGATACCCCAGGAGAGATGGAAACTTGTAGCAGCTATAGGAAATAATGAGCAGGCAGACTTCAGAAAAACCTGGGAAGACTTGTATGGATTGATACTGAGTGAAGTGAGCAGAACCAGGAGAACATTGTACACAGTAACAGCCACATTGGGAGACGACTGACTTTGATAAACTTAACCCTTCCCAGCAATGCAAGGATCTAAGACATCTCCAAAAATCTCATGGTGGAAAATGCTATCCACATCCAGAGAAAGAACTATGGAGTTTGAATGCAGATCAAAACATGTTATTTGTTTTTTTTTTTCTTCTGTTTTGTTTTGTTTCCTCTTTCTTGAATTCCTCCTATTGGTTCTAATTCTTCTTTACAACATGACTAATGTGAAAATATGTTTAGTAGGAATGTATGTGTAGAGCCTATATCAGATTGCACACAGTCTTGGGGATGGAGGGGAGGGAAGAAGGAGAGGGAGAGGGAGAAAAATTTAAAATTCAAAAGCATATGGAAGTGATTGTTGAAAACTAAAAATAAATTAATTAAAAAAAAAACAAGGTTAAAAAAAAAGAAACTTGTAGCAGCTTCTCAAACTTGAATGCCCTGGAGTCTGGAAGACCATAGCTGGATGGCCAGAGGTGTCCCAGGGATTCTAGAAGAACATAGAGGTCTGGCCATGGACACTGAAGCCTATATGTGTTCTGAATACAGGCATTGTAGGGGAGGTCCAATATTATCGATTAGGAATAGCAGGCAGATCACGGGGAGGGAGAGCTGTAGGGGTTTGTCATCTTAGGGCTATGTGGAAAGGGGTTGCTGCTGTGACCCCTTTACCTACAATGATGAGTTAGCTATTTTTTTTTTATTTCCTTAGTTTTGGATGGTGCTTGGGGTCAGTCAGGACAGCTGCCCTGGATCTGGTACCTCTCTACCATGTTGCATAGGTTACCTGCAGCCCCTTCCCCCTCTCCTTACACAACAAACCCCAGAGTATTATTCTTAGAAACAGAAAGGACAATAGGATGTAACAATCTTATTTTAAGTATAGCCAAATATTGAAGAATAAACACAAGCAGGTTGGGATTAACTTCATCTAGGCAAATTCATTGTGAACAGGCATGATGGGATTGCTCCAAAATTAATAAACCAGGAAGGGAATATTTCTCGGCAAGTCCTGGCTTAGGGTCTAGGAGACACTGTTATATTCTTCCAGGAATAGAAACATTGATGTTTGATAATTTTGGATTGAAGTGAGGTGTTAAAAGTCTCCTCAAGCTGTTTCCAGAGAGGTAGGAGGTGATCTGGCCAGTTTGTCCTGCCAGGCAGAACATAAGGGCCATTTTGGCATAGGCTATGGGGAATTACTGTTGGATTTTCCAACTAGAAATGTATTAGGAAAGGCTATGTCGGGATCAAGTCAAAGTGTTCACTGATGTCAACTACCATTGAGGGTTAGAGTAGAATCATATGGCAGAGGTCAAGAGGTCAGGAAAATGTTTGTAGTGGTGGTGTAGGGGAGAAGTGTCAGCCTGGACTTAATGAGGTAGCACTTTGTTGAGGAAGAAAGAAAGAGATCTTTTGAAAACTTTCATGCAATGTTTGTACCCAAGCATTTTGTTATCAATCAACAAGCATTGATTAAGCACTTACCATCCTAGTTGTTCTAGGCACTGGGGACATGAAAACAAGAAAATGAAACAACATCTTCTCTCAAGGAGCTTACATTTTATCAGGGGAAAAATAAATGCCTATATAATCACATATAGACTAAATCTAAGGGGAATAAATGCAAATAAATGCAAAGTAGTCAATAGTTAAATATTAGGTAGTTAGGGAGGGAGGACATTGGCACTTGGGGAGATTAGGAAAGTCTTGGTGTAGAATGTGGTATACGGTTGTTTTGAAGGAAGAGAAGGAATTTTCTGAGGCAGAGGTAAGGAAGAAGTGTATTCTGGGTGTGGGATATGACCCATCTGAAGGCAGGTAGGAGATGAGTGCTGTGTGGAGGAGACTAGTTTGGTTGGAATGCAAAATGGAGGAAGATGAGTAATGTGCAATGAATTTGGAAAGATAAATTGGGGCTGGGTAATGAAGAGCTTTAATTACTGGGACAGGAATTGATGTTTTATCCTAGAGGCAATGAGGAAACAATTGGAGTTTATTGAGTAGGGGAGTGGTAGGGTCAGATTTACAATTTAGGGAAATCACTTTGGCTCTTGTGTGTAGAGACTTGAGGCAATGATCAGGCAGGATGCTGTGGTTCAGGTGTGTCTGACTCTGTCACTCAGTGGACCATAGCATACCACTGTGATCTTTGGAGTTTTCTTGGCAAAGATACTGGAGTGGTTTGCCATTTCCTTCTCTAGTGGATTAAGGCCAAAAGAAGTTAAGTGATTTGTCCAAGGACACACAGCTAGGAAATGTTTGGGGCCAGATTTGAACTCAGGTCTTTCTGACTCCAGGCCTGCTGCTCTATTCACTGAGCCACCTAGCTGTTTCTAAGATGCTGTTACAATAGTGTACATAAGAAGTGATGAGGGCATGAATTAAGACGGCCCTGTGAGTGAAGAGAAGGGGTCCGACATGAGATGTAGAGGAAGAAGCATCAACATTTGATAACTGATTGGATACATGGTGTGGGAGAGAGAAGAAGGAATTGAGCATAATTCTGAGATTATGAACCTGGGAGACTGGAAGAATGATGTTGCCTTGGACAGAAATAGGGAAATTTACAAAAAGGATGGATTTTGGGGCAAAGATCAATTCTGTTTTGGACAGGTTGAGTTTGAGATATCTCTAGGATATCCAGTTATGGTGATTTGTCAAAACCTGTGTCTTACTCCTTTCCCTCACCTCTTTCTGAAGTGTATCAATATTGTTACGGTTCTGGACATCTAGGTCCTCACACTGATCTTTGCTGGGGTGGAGAGGGAATAAAGTGGCCGGAAGAAGGAAGAGAAGGTTTCTGGCTGTTTGTGATTTTACCCTTATATGTGTGAGTTCATCTTTCTGCGGAAATCCTGCTGGGACTAATTGACATTTGTCTCTTGCCCCTTCCCAGATAATTTGCTGAATTTCCTCTATCCATGGACTGAATTATTCTTCTGTTTTTGTAATGACTGGATTTTCTCACAATTCTCCATGGTTTTTTACATGCCAGGAGAATCTGGCAAGGCAAGATTTCAGTGATTCATAGGCGATTTCTTCCAAATCAGCTGAGGAGTCAGGCATATGTGGTTCTTTTTCCTTTAGCCAGAAGTGCCATATCTGGGTTTGTGAGCACCAGAAACAGGGCAAGATTAGTCCTAGTCACGTCTTCTTTAATTTTAACTTCTTCAGTTTCAGGAAAACTTGTCCTGACTAGGTTTTTCCTTTCTATTTTATGCTAGACTAGGAATTTTCTTGGTCTCTTTAAATCACACAATAAATTGCATTTTAAAATGATTAGAATGATGTCTTACTATAGTGTAAAGAACACTGGACCGTCAAGTAAGGTCATTGATGTTCACTCACTTCTGTAGTGTCCAACTTTTTGTGACCCCATTTGGGGTTTTCTTGGCAAAGATAGTGGAGCACTTTGCCATTTCCTTCTCCAGCTCGCTTTACAGTTGGAGAACTGAGGAAAATGGAGTTAAGTGACTTGCCCAATGTCACACAGTTAGTAAGTGTCCAAGGCTGGATTTGAACTCAGGAACATGAGTCTCTCTGATTCCAAGCCTAGTGGTCTATCCATTGTGCCACCTAGCTACTTTAAGTAAGGTCAACAAGCATTTATCAAGGGCCTGCTACGTGCTGGGCACTGAGAATACAAAGAAAAGCAAAAAACAGTTGTCTGCTCTCAATGAGCTCGAAGCAAATGGGGGAAATAATGTGTAAACAACTATAAAAAATAAGATATTTACAGGATCAACTGGAGATAATCTCTGAGGAAAAGTAGTAAGACTAAGAAGGACTAGAAAAGACTGAGTAGAAGGTAGGATGTTAGCTGAGACTTGAAAGAAGTCAGAAAAGTTAGAAGATGAAGAGGGAGAGAGTTCCCAACATGAGGGAAGGTCAGTGAAAAAACCCAGACTGTGAGGAGAACAGAATTCAATCTGACCTTTATCACCACACAGATATGGGACAGTCGACAAATAATTTCATCTCCTGTTGCTTTAGTTTCATCATCTGCAAAATGAGAAGTTTGGTTTGAATGAACTCTAAAGTCTTTTAGAGTTTTCACATTTTATCAGACACTTACTAGGCAAACCACTTCAGTATCTTTGCCAAGAAAACCCCAAATGGGTTCACAAAGAGTCAGACCGAACAACAAAACAAAACAAAATCTTAAAAATTCTCCCTATTAAAAACAAACTTTCATATTTCTATGAGCGCTTCAAGGTTTACAATGTGTTTTTCTCATCACAACACTGTGTGGTGGATTTTGAAAGTATTCACCCATTTTGTGGATGAAGATATAGAGGTTCAGAAAGGTTGAGTGATGTACCTGAGTTCATACAGGGGTTAGAGTCTAGATCCAGATCTAGTCTCTCCTAGCTCCAAATCCACTGCCCTTTCCCTATACAATGTTGCCTTTGTTTCTGAGAGCCTTTACTGAATTCTAAAAACCTCAAGAGGGATGAATATGTAAGGGACTTAAGAGAGTTAGTTTTTTCACTGATTTAATAACAGAAAAACTGGTTGTTAATCTAATGGTAAAAATGTGGCCACACGAGGTGATCCCTTTATGAGGTTTGAATAAATCCCTTGAAAGAATCAGAAAGGAAGCTCTGCCCATAGCCTGAAAAATGATAAGACCAGGCTTCCAGGTGACCTTTAAAAAATTAGTTTCAGGGAGTCCAGGAGAGACTCAGAGAAGAACCCAGCTCCTGGTGTGATGAGTTGAAGGTGAATCAAGAATGGCAAGCCATATGAATCTGAAAGAACGGAAGCAGCTTCTAGAAAGAAAGAGGTAAGGAATCACTAGACTATTTGGGCCAATCTGGCACAAGGTGTTTTGGGATGGAAGCTGTGTTGTTGATGTCCTCTTTCTTCTCCTCCCCCCTCCCCCAACTAAAAAACTTGAGGTAATTGTAGAATTCCTTATGGAGTAGTTGAAAATATTTTGTATTTGGAGTCAAAGTTTTAGATTCAGATCCCAGTTCTTCAGTGTGTGTGTGTGTGTGTGTGTGTGTGTGTGTGTGTGTGTGTGACTTGGGTGAGTAAGTTCAGTTCTTGAGTTCTTCATTGTATTTTCTCAACAGTTATGTCCTGTAGTCTACTCACCTTCACCTCATGTTTCTCCCATTGCCTCACTCATTTCTGATTTTACAGACTAGAGTGTTCTATGACTATCAAATATAGAACATCCTACTTAACCATTCTACTCCATCCCCAACACCAATTTTAAAAAGATCCATGCTTTCACACCTATCAGATTGGCTAACATGACAAAACAGGAAAATGATAAATGTTGGAGAAGATGTGGGAAAATTGGAACACTAACACATTGTTGGTGGAGTTGTGAAATGATCCATCTATTTTGGAGAGCAATTTGAACTATGCCCAAAGGGCTATAAAAATGTGCATGCTCTTAGACTTAGCAATAGCACTTCTAGGACTGTATCCCAAAGAGATTGTAACAATGGGAAAAGGACTCACCTGTACAAAAATATTCATAGCAACTCTTTCTGTGGTGGCAAAGAACTGGAAATTGAGTGGACGCCAGTCAATGGGGAATGGCTGAACAAGTTGTGGTGTATGAATGTAATGGAATACTACTGTGCTATAATAAATGAGCAGGTGGACTTCAGAAAAACCTGGAAAGACTCGTATGGACTGATGCTGAGTAAAGTGAGCAGAACCAGGAGAACATTGTACATAATAACAGCCACATTGTGCAATGACTAACTTTGATAGACTTAGCCCTTCTCAGCAATGCAAGGATCTAAGACATCTCCAAAAGTCTCATGATGGAAAATGCTATCCACATCTAAAGAAAGAACTGTGGAATCTGAATGCAGATGGAAGCATACTATTTGCTATTTTTTTTCTTCTGCTGTATTTCGTTTCCTCTTTCTGGTGGTTCCTTCTAATTGGTTCTAATTCTTCTTTACAACATCTCTAATGTGAGGATATGTTTAATAGGAGTGTTTATGTGGAGCCTATATCAGATCGCATGCCATCTTGGGGAGGGAGGGGGAGAAAATTTAAAACTTGAAAGCTTATGGAAGTGAATGTTGAAAACTAAAAAGAAATTAATTAATTTTTTAAAAAAGATCCATGCGTTACCAGTATAGGTACTTCCTTTACTGATACCATCTTGCCATAGCAGATGTTCTTAGGAATTACTATGACCCAAAGAATTCATTACTTGGTAGTCAAAGCTCTAGTTCACCTATTATTTGCCAATTTATTTACTTTTATTATTAGTTTGGACCAGTGCAAATATCACCTATTTTCTTCTTTCCACCTACTATGTTGTAAGCTCTTGGGGGGGAAGGGAGGGAAGGAAACAGGCATTTAATAAACACCTACTATGTGCCAGGCACTGTGCTAATTGCTTTACACGTATTATTTGATTTGATCTTCACAACCCTGGAAGGTAAATGCCATTATTATTGCTATTTTAGAATCCAGGAAACTGAGGTAGACAGAGGTTAATTGACTTGCCCAGGGTCATACAGCAAGTGTCTGAGGTCAAATATGAACTCAATTCTTCCGCATTCCAGAACCAGTGCTCTATCCACTGTAATATCTAGATGTCTGTAGGTGTAGGGCCTTTGTCTGATTCATCAGAATATCTATCTTAGCTCCTAATACAATGTCTTGACTATAGGAGAGGATCAATAAATATTTGGCAAATTGAAATAAATCAAAGCTATATTTTTGTTGTTCAGTCGTTTCAGTCATGTCTGACTCTTCATGACCCCATTTGGAGTTTTCTTGGCAAAAAGACTGGAGTGGTTTTCTGTTACTATATTTACTATGGACTATATAATCCACAAAAGTGCAGAATAGGTGACAAGGATATACTTTGTTTGGGATCATCGTTGTCAACCAGAGAAAAGCTTAAGGGTATGTTGTTAGCAACAGGTTATTTTCTCTAGAGTATGATGTTTCTATGAAACTAATGTTTATAGGTCATGTCGGAGAAAAACAAGGAGAAAAAAAATTGGAAATCCAGAGAGACATAAACAGAGACAGAGAACAGTGATAATCATCCACGAACTCTAGAAATGGGTGAGTCCCAACTCCATCTTGTATCCAATCAACTTATTTAAACATTCTAAAAGGATGTTCTTCTGAGAGGTTCTTGTCAATGCCTGTGAAACCTTTGGACAGGCAAAACTGAAGCAAAGAGGCAGGGTTGTTTGTGTGTAATTGGCATGGACTCATTCAGAATTCCTTAGCTGGAATTGCAGAAACGTTCAAGTCACTTCAAGGTTGCATCACTGAATTATTGGCTCAAATGTAGACCCCAGCATATATATGTGGTACCTGGTGGCACAATTAACTCACAGAATTCCTCAGGGAATGGCTAGTACAGATTTAACATTCTTTGTGGACCTACAACCCATAGTTCACAAGTCCCAATTGATGTATTGACCTTCAATAGGAGTCTAGATAATGCAATTAGGTATTTAATGAAATAGAGTGAGAATACACTACTAGGTCCATTTTCAAAAGAGGATTAGGGAAAAAGGTAAAGAACTTATATTTTCTAAAAATATTTATAACAGCTCTCTTTGTGGTGGCAAAGAACTGGAAATTGCAGGGATGCCCAACAATTAGGGAATGGCTGAACAAGTTGTGGCACGTGATTGTGATGGGATACTACTGTGCTATAAGGAATGATGAGCTCAATGGTCTTAGAAAAGCATGGAAAGTCTTGATGAAATAATGAAGAGCAAAATGAGCAAAACTGAGAGAACACTATACAGTAACAGCAATATCATTTAAAAAAATATAAATTTATTTTTAGTTTTCGATATTTACTTCCACAAGATTTTGACTTCCAAATTTTCTCCCTATGTCATCCCTTCCCCCACCCCAAGATGGCATGCATTCTGAATATCCCTTCCCCTAGTCTGCCCTCTCTTCTATCTTTCCCCCCTTCTCTTATCCCCTTCCTCTTCTATGTTCTTGTAGGGCAGGATAGACTTTTGTACCCCATTTCCTGTATTTCTTATTTCCCAGTTGCATGTGAAAATTTTCTCCCTTCCTCCCTCCCCACCCACCCTCATTGAAAAGGCAAGCAGCTCAATATAGGTTATACATGTGCAGTTATGCAAAACACTTCCATAGTAGACATGTTGTGAAAAACTAACTCTATTTCCCTTAATCCTATCCTGCCCTCCCATTTATTCTATTCTTTCTTTTGACCCTGTCCCTTTTTTCAGAAGTATTTCCTTCTGATTACCCCCTTTCCCAATCTGCCCTCCTCTCTATCATCCCCCTGCTCTCTTGTCAGATTTCCATACCCAATTGAATGTGTATGTTATTTCCTCCATAAGCTGAATCCTATGAGAATAAGATTCATTCATTCCCTTTCACCTTCCCCCATTTCCCCTCCACTGTAAGAGCCTTTTCTTTTCTGTTTTTTTTTGTGTGAGATAATTTACCACATTCTACCTCTCCCTTTCTTCTTCTCTGAGTACAATCCTCCCTCATCCCTTAATTTTGTTCTCCAGATATGACCCCTTCAACTCACCCTGTGCCCTCTCTGTCTGTCTATCTATCTATACATACATATAATTTTTCCCCTCCTGCTACCCTAATACTGACAAAGGTCTCATGAGTTATAAATATCATCTTTCCATGCAGAAATGTAAACAGTTCAACCTTAATAAGTCTGTTACGATTTCTCTTTCCTGTTTACCTCTTCATGTTCCACTTGAGTCTTGTATTTGAAAGTCAAATTTTCTATTCAGCTCTGGTCTTTTCATCAAGAATGCTTGAAAGTTCTCTATTTCACTGAAGGACCATTTCTTCCCCCTGAAGGATTATACTCAGTTTTTCTGGGTAGGTGATTCTTGGTTGTAATCCTATTTCCTTTGCCCTCCAGAATATTATATTCCATGCCCTGCAGTCCTTCCAATGCAGAACCTGTTAAATCTTGTGTTATCCTGATTGTGTTTCCATAATACTTGAATTGTTTCTTTTTGGCAGCTTGTAATATTTTCTCCTTGACCTGGGAATTCTGGAATTTGGCTACAATATTCCTAGGAGTTTTCTTTGGGGATCTCTTTCAGGAGGAGATTGGTAGATTCTTTCAATTTCTATTTTGCCCTCTGGTTCTAAAATATCAGGGCAGTTTTCTTTGATAATTTCTTGAAAGATGATGTCTAGGCTCTCTTTTTGATCATGGCTTTCAGATAGTCCAATAATTTTAAAATTCTCTCTCCTGGATCTATTTTCCAGGTCAATTGTTTTTCCAATGAGATATTTCATGTTGTTTTCTAATTTTTCTTTCTTTCGGATTTGCTTTGCAGTGTCTTGATTTCTCATAAAGTCACTAGCTTCCAATTGCTCTATTCTAATTTTTAAGGAAGCGTTTTCTTCAGTAATCCTTGCAGTTCCTTTTCCATTTGGCCAATTTTTCTTTTTCGGGCATTTTTCTCCTCCTTGGCTTTTTGAACCTCTTTTGCCATTTGGGTTAGGCTATTTTTTAAGGTGTTATTTTTCTTCAGTATTTTTTTGGTCTCCTTTAGCAAGCTGTTGACTTGTTTTTCATGATTTTCTTTCATCACTCTCATGTCTCTTCACAGTTTTTCCTCTACTTCTCTTACCTGCTTCTCAAAATCCCTTTTGAGCTCTTCCAAGGCCTGGGACTGATTCATATTTTTCTTGGAGGCTTTGGATGTAGGAGCTTTAACTTTGTTGTCTTCTTCTGGTTGTATATTTTGATCTTCTTTGTCACCAAAGTAAGATAATATAGTCTGACTCTTTTTTCGCTGCTTGCTCATGGTCCCAGCCAATTATTTGAGTCTTAAACTTTTTGTTAAGGTAAGAGCCTGCTTCCAATGTGGAGAATGTACAATCCCAAGCTTTGGGGGTTTGTACAGCTGTTTTCATAGATACTTGTAGATACCTGTAAATTTTCAGTTCTTCCAAGCTGGTATGATAAGGGGTGAGATGTTTACTCTTTTCCTGGCCTGTGCTGTGGTCTATTAGTGACCACAAGCATTCCTTTCTGTCCTGGAACTGTGAAGAGGGTTTACTCTGCACAGCCACTACAAGCTCCATCACACCAGCCTTTCCCTAGGACCACCACCCAGAACTGTGACCCAGATCCAAGCATGGGCAAAACAAGAGATTCCTGCCTTAGCACCAGCAGAGAGATCCCTGAAGCCCCCCTCTGATCAGCTCCTGGATTCCCCCTCAGTCTGTGGGCCAGAACCTCAGGAGGCAGCTGTGGTCTCAGGGAACTGGAGCTGTGCCCTTGTGCTCCTCTCTCAGCACCGTAGAAACAGACTTTTCCCATTGACCTTCTAACTTGTCTTTGGCATTCCTGGGTTGAGAAGTCTGGAAGCCGCCACAACTGCCTATGAGTCAGTCCTCTGAGGCTTGTTTCAGGTTTGCTGCGGCCTGCGTACCAACACCAAACTGCACCCTTCTTCCAGCCCAATGCGATATACCTTTCTGACCAACCATCCAGGTTGGTTTGGGCTGGAAATTTGTTTCACTCTGTCTTTTTGTGGGTTCTGCTGCTTTAGAATTTGTTTCGAGCCATTTTTTATGGGATTTGGAGGGGTTTGGGGGAGAGTTCAAGGAAGTCACTGCTTTTACTCTGCCATCTTGGCTCTGCCTCCTACATTTCCATCAATATTGTTTTAAGAATGACTTTGAGTGGATAAGTTATTTTGACTATTATACATACTCAAATTAACTATAAAGGAACGTGAAGAAAGATGCTATCTGCTTCCAGAGAAAAAACTGATGAATCGAAGTATGTATAGAATAATTTTACATACATATACTTACTTGTGTCTAATGGTGGCCATCTGTAGGGTAAGGAGAGAGGGAAGAAAAAAAGGGAAAAAAGGAAATTTACATGATAACTTTGTTGTATATTTAAAAGGAATAAAAAGTTGTACATAGTAGATTTGCAGTTTCATGTGCAATTATCTTTTTATTGTACTATTATAATATGTTATGGAAATACTTGTTTTATTCCACAAATTAAATAAAATAAATTATAAAATAAACAAATAAAATTAAAATAGAGTAAGAAGAGTGCTATTAAAACATTTCCCCATAAATCTGGAGCTCACTTTTTCACAAATGCATGCAATATCATTGGAGAGAGTAGGCACACATAGAGCACATGCAAGGAAGGATGCACATATAGGGAGCCTTGTGGTCAGGACACATGTATGGAGGGTCGTGACTGGTGCTGCAAGGCTCCTGGATTGTCCTTATCTTGCTTCCCTGAATACTGTTCCATTGGATGTTTTCTACAGGAAGTTTATTTAGTCTTTTCTGGATGCTTCTCAGATGAACACTGGCCTGTTGGACAGTAGTTGTCTGGACACATTCTTCATTAGATTCTCCTTGTCTCCAGCTTCTGGATCAGCTGAAATCCTTAGCTATGTCTTTGTTCCAAGGAGAGTAGGCTGCTACCATATTGTTTTAGCTTAAAGGTATTGATTTTTTTCTTGCTTTAGCTCTTTATGAAAAAGCTAGTTATCTCGCTCCTAGAATCAGTGAAAATAAATAAATAAATAAATAAATAAATAAATAAAATAAAACAAAAATAAAACCAGCTCTGCTGAGGTTCTCCTGGCTCATCTCTCAGAATCTTGGCTATGAAGCCTCATATCTTTCCAGCAAGAGATTCTCAGCCCCAGATGCATAAGAGGCAGGGCTCTTTCAGTTTGCTTAAGTTGAGTCTTTGAGTTTTCCTTTCTGGTTGCTAGGCTTCAGGTCTCTATGGGCAGCTATGAGTCTCTAGCTCATGGTAAGTATTTCATAATACCTTCTCATTTTCATTTCTGAGTGGTAGACTCTGAGCCAAGTAACCCCATTTAGGGTTTTCTTGGTAATTTTGTGACCCCATTTTGGGGTTTTTCTTGGTAATTTGCCCAATATCAGCCAAATAGCTCTGGAGATTCTGATTCTCCAGTTTTTCAAGTTTAAGCTTCATCTCTTCTTCTCATATAGAGGAGTGGGCAGGGAAGAGGTGTAGGGACAAGCTAAGCCCAGGGGGCAAGGTCTCTTTATGCTTAGCTGTATTCCTGGGCTTTTCATGAGCACATACAGCCAGCCCCAAGGCTTTGAGGCAATTCGTGGTACCTCCTTCCATCTAGTTTCATAGAATCATAGTACCATAGGTTTAGAGCTGGAAGGGACCTTGGAAACATCTGGTCTATGCTCTTCATTTTATACATGAGAAATTGAGGCCAAGGAGGTCCTAAGATCACACAGGTGTCTGTTCTGGGAGCTATTCTCTACAAAATGCAATTTGAGAAGTTAAACTTAAAAATCACATATGGTTTGGGTTCTGGGTACTTTAGAGATCATATTACTCCCTCAAATATTTTCCTGGCAGATACTCAATTGGATTTTTTTTTTCTGATATTTTTTAGACTTGAATCTTAGTGGACTGATGATGATTGAATCTAGGATTCCCCTAGTCTCCTGGCCTGGTGTCCTACCAGTTGCAAGAGTTTGGGGACTTAAAGGAGATTTTTATAAGAGAACTAGACCTTCCAGTAAATATTTAAAGCAATAGACCTTTATTACTAGATGTTTTAATTCACCTAAGACAAGGCTTAAAAAGACACATGGGAGTGGGGATAGAAGAGTGGAGAGGGAAGGTGGAGTGTGTGTGTGTGTGTGTGTCAGGAGAAACAAGAGAAGGATAAAAGCAGGGTGGCAATCTCAGGACCAGATAAGACCATGGATTTAAGGGTAAGGGCAGGACATACAATCTTGCTGCTGCTCTTCAGTTGTTTTAGTCATGTCTGACTCTTTGTGGTTCCATTTTGGGGTTTTCTTGGCAAAGATATTGGAGTGGTTTGCCATTTCCTTCTCCAACTCATTTTACAGAGGAGGAAACTGAGGCAAACAAGGTTAAGTGACTTGCCCAGGGTCATACAGCTAGTAAGTATCTGAGGTCAGATTTGAACTCATGAAGATGAGTCTTCCGAATTCCAAGTCCAGTACTCTATCCACTACGTACGTATGATTGGTTTTCTGTGGCAGGTGTCAAATTAAGCGAAGAACTAGGAAATGGTATTGTATGAGCAGGGCACATGGAAGGTCCTAGTATGAAAGTTTTAAGAAAAGGGAAGGGATTAGTTAGAGTGGAAGGGGTTAGAGGAGTTGTTGTTAGGGGGGAAAAAAGAGTTTATTTGAAACATAATAAAATATGAGAATAATAATGTAAAAATTATAAAATAAATAAAATAAAACACGATAAAAGAGAAACTAAGGCCAAATAATCTGGGGAGGGTTTTTTTTTTTTGGCCTTCATAAAATTCAGCTTACAGAAAGGGCTTGTGAGGCAAGATTGTATATCTTTGGGGACTCCTCATTCTCATATCTAGTGTCCATGTAAGAGTGCTTAAAGCAGTTAACATGTACTGTTAATCAGAATATTAGAATTTAAGTAAGAGATCATTTGGGCTAAGTGGGTAGAGTGCTGCTGGGCCTGGAGTCAGGAAGACTTGAGCTCAAATCCGGCCTCAGACATTTATTAGTTGTATGAGCCTGGGCAAGTCACTTAACCTTGTTTACCTCACTGTCCTCATCTGTAAAATGAGCTGGAGAAGGAATTGGCGAACCACTGCAATATCTCTGCCAAGAAAACCCCAAATGGGGTCATGGAGAGTCAGACACAGCTGAAAAAGACCTCAGCAACAAGGCATCATTTAGACTGGAGGTTTTTTTAACCTTTTTTGAGTCATAGACCCTTTAATAATCTAGTAAAGCCTATGAGCTTTTCTCAGAATGTTTTTAAAAGTACAAAATAAAATATTTAGAATTACAAACCAATTATGTTGAAATAATTATCATTTAAAAAAAACCCAAAGCTCCTCAAGCTTATGGATCTCAGGTTGAAAATCTCTGATTTAAATCATCTCCTTCCTCTTACAGATGAAGAGAGAGCTGAAGTCCTGAACCCAGGCATACTGTCAGTTTGCTCTTTTTTCCATTACACTATTGCTGATTCACACTTGGGGCTATGCCTGTGTAACACCTGGGTATGCTGTTTTATAACATTTCCTATAAAATCACACTCAGATCCCTGGCATCACCCCAAGCCTTTCATAGGTCTGAGAAGTCCTTGAGTCTTAACTCTCTGAATTCTTTAAATGTTCAATTATTTATTAAGCATCTGTGGTGTGCAGGGCTCAGTACTAGTTTTTAGGGTAGATACAAAATTTTGGTAAAACAGCATCTCCGCCTTTATAAAGCTTATAGTGGCAAAAGCTTATAAAGCTTATAGTGGCAGAGGATACATACATAGGATGTTAGAATACACACTATTAAATGTTAAGTGCACTGCTGTCATTCAGTCATTTCAGCTCTTTCAGTCATATTTGAGTCTTTTTGATCCCATTTAGGGTTTTCTTGGCAAAGATACTAGAGGGGTTTGCCATTTCCTTCCCCAGCTCATTTTACAGAAGAGGAAACAGAGGCAATCAGGGTTAAGTGATTTGACCAGGGCCATATGGCTAATAAGTATCTAAGGCTGGATTTGATCTCAGGTCTTCCTGATTCCAGGCCTAGTGTTCTATCTACTATATCACCTAACTGTTCTAGAGAAGTAAAAAAATGGTATGTGTGGTCTGAAGCTATTATTAATGAGGTAATGTAGGGACCATGGATTTAGAGCTGTAAGATAATCTAGTTCTCATTTTATGGATGAAGAAACGGAAGTTTAAAGACAAAAATGACTTTTCTATGGTCACAGTATTCATGGTCACACAGATAGTATCAGAGTCTGGATTCAAACTTGGCTACAAAACTCCGAATTCCAAACTCTTTCCACTACCTCAAACTTCCCCTCTTCAGGGAAGGCTTCATGGGTGGGGTGGGTGAGGGGTTGTGTCATTTAAGATTATTGGCTCCTCAGACAGATGGCAACTGGTTGATAACTTACTAAGTCTTAGAGAGTTATATAAGGCTCAGAGAATTTAAACAACTTGCCTATGGTCATTCAACTAAGAATCAGTGGATGCAGGCTGTGAACCCATGGCTTCCTATTTCTAAGTCTAGCTCTTTGTCTACTATGTTATGGGGCTTCTCCACTGTGACATTTGAAAAGTTTGAGAGACATAATTTCCGGGTAACTAATCATTTTATTCCAGTATTTTAATAAAAGGTGGTCTGTGGCACACTCTCAGATGCCAAAGACAATCATGGTGGGTAGGCTCAAGGCTTACATGCCCTTGGAAGAGGGGTGTTCCCAAGGGTGGCAATCAATTCTGATAGGTTAACAAGTAATGAGAGAATGAATATTACAATGAGGGGCTGAACCTATTCTAATAAACTTTGATTATGTCATTTACTTGAGTTACCCTCAGTCTTAGGCAATCCATTTAAAGAATTTATCTACCACCCCATCCTGAGCAAAAGGGAGTTTCACTTTAGATTAGAAATCTGATCTAATCAGGTGGAGTAGCAATACCCAGAATGAAGAGAATGTTAATCCTACGTTCTATCACCCTTGTCTTTGAAAGGTTGGACAAGGAAATAGGTCAGGAAAAAGAAGCTTGGGTCTCCCCAGTTTTAATAATGAGCTATTGATATGAGAGAGAAACAATCATTTCTCTCACACCTTTAAAATGTGGGTAGGAATTCACTGGGCAATAACGGAAAAGGAAGATAGATGGTTTAGGAATAGGGATTTGCCTATGGCAGAATCCACAATCCCCATACCCTCTGTTTGGTCCTGACCACTTATCAAATGAGACATTTACTATTTATGTTAGCTTTATGTTGATATCTCAATTTAAGTTTTAAGAGTGAGTTCATCTTATTTTTTCCATTAATGTCTGCACAGGTACAATTAACTATGGCTGGATTGTGCATACCACTCAGTCTGTGGAATGGCCTTTGCCGCTGGAAATCTGCAAGTGGAAAATCAGGGTCTGGCTCTGACTTCTTAGGGTGGCCCACTTGGGACTGTGTTCCATACAAATCTCAGGAAGCAGCACAGAGGAAGCCAGATGAGCATAAAAACGCAGAAAGCCAGGTGGAATCATCATCATACTTAAGAAAGCTGTACCAAGGGCATCAACTTCTTCGTGATCAGCCGGGTGGATTGTTTTTCCCTGAAGAGAATGAAAAACGACAGTCCAAGACCACTTCCTTCCCACTTGTGGTTCAGCCTTTGCTTCTTAGCTGGCCTTCTTTGTCGCAGGGGAAATTTACTTAGAATCATCTCCTTACCATGAACCCAGCAGCCCCCATCCCCAGAGGGAAAGACATTTCCTGAGTAATTGTGGAAGGCTAGAGGAGGAGAGCCAGGAGAATTTTATATTTTTAGACAGATTCCCTTCCCCTTGTAAAAAGTCTTGAGTTTTTTCTTCCCACCTGTGATTTTAACGTCAGGCACATGGGGACTATTTTGTCCCAGGATGATCATTAAAAAAAACGGGATCAGACATCTCACAGATTCATAACAATCACATTATTAATAGCTCACGTTTGTGAAGTGCTGGAAGAAACCTCAGAGACCTTTAATGCAATCCCTTATTTTACAGATGAGGAAAGTGATCCATGGGAGGTAAAGTGACTTACCCAAGGTCCTACAGGAAGTAACTGTCAGAAACAGATTTGAACTGAAGTCCCTGGACTTGCAGAATCAATGATTATTACACTATAGGTTGTAGTATGTTATCATCAATGATTTATGTAAAGGAAGAGATATAGAAATCATAGGATTTAAGGATCATAGAATTATAGCTAGAAGGAACCTGAGAAAACATCTAATCTAGTCTCCTTATTTTATAAGCTGAGTCCTAGAAAGGTAATTTGCCCATTTTCACATAGGTAAAAAATGGCAGAACCAGGATTTAAACATGTCTTCTGAATCCAAATCCATCACTCTTTGATCATCCAGATGGCTCTGGAGGAGAAAGTGAGGCTGGTGGCTTTGCATGGACCTCCCTCGCTTATCCTATTGAATTGCAAGTCAGGTCATCATCTTCCTCTTCAAGAATGAAGGACAAACCACAACCATCATATCACTGGGAACATGGATGACTGAAAAGGAAGGTAGACTGGCCATGCATTGAGAACAAGGCATGACAATTGGACCATCCACTATGTGTATCCATTCTAATAGAACTTGAATTTGAATGGAATAACAGGAGGGTCTCCAGGTTATGGGGTGATTCCTGTATGCAGGATTTATAGAAAGACATGGACAAGAATTGCACACAATAAGAAGTTGGGAATGAGTTTCCATATACATTTGTGAAGGAAGCATCCACAGCCATGAAATTGTACGTTCATCGAATTATTAAAATGTAACTGCGGCAATCACAATTTCTCACTTGATAACAAAGGGCCTTTCTATATGTGAGATGACTAACCCGGGTTAAGGGTCCATGATGCTGAAGAAGTTTCCTCTTGTAAAACTGGTCGACTCACGTGACAGCTCTAAGGTTACCTTCCATCTATTCTGTGTTCATCTTATATGTACTGATTTCCATGTTATCCTTTTAATTGGAATGAAAGCTTCTTGAATGTTGGGACTGTTTTTGTCATTCTTTAGATCTTCAGCACTTAGCAAGATGCCTGGTACATAGTAGGTGCATAATAATAAATGCTTGCTGAATGACTGCTTAATCACATGATCTTCCCACTCCCAACTCAATGCCTAGTCAATGCATTATTCACTTTACTTAGAACATTTTTTAATGACTAAAACTGTTCAAATAACTCAATTGTCTGGTTAACATTGAACTTTAAATAATTTTTCCCCTTTATCTTTCTGAACAGAGGTGTTTAACTTTCTTAGAACTTCCAAACTACTCTCAAGGGCTGCTTCTTTTGAAACAATCACCAATACGTTACTTTTTCTTCTATTTTAGAATTAATTTGAGAATTTATTGGGTATTTCCATTTTCATTTAGATTGTTGTCAGGATCAAATTAGATACCATGTGTAAAATGCTTTGTGAACTTTAAGCTTTTCCCTTTCTTTCTGTCTCTCTTCCCTCCTTTCTCTCTCTCCATCTCTCTCTTCCTCCCTCATTCCTTCTCTTCCCTCTCTGTCTCTGTTTCTGTCTGCCTCTGTCTCTATCTCTTTGTCTCCCTCTTCTGCTTCCCCCCTCACTCTGTCTCCCTCCCTCCCTCTTTGTCTCTATATGTCTGTTTGTCTTTCTCTGGCAGTTGTTATATTTTGGATTCTGAAGGTAAAATGCAGGATGGATTTCATTTTGATATGCTTTAAGAAAGTTCAACTTTTTGTGATGAAAATTCCCCTGGTTTACTCATCTTAAATAATTTATCACTAAGTATGATTTAGATTTGGAAGCTGACTTTAAATGTGTTGAACTCTTTTCCTTCTCTTGTGAAATCCAGATACCTCACAAAGGAGAAGAACATGACTCATATCCCCTTGAGGAAATGATTTTGGTTGCTCTAACTTACCTTAGAGATGTTTTCCAGGGTCATATCCTGAACTGTGGCCTCTGGGAATAGAACTGTCATAAACTGTAATACTGGGATTAGCACATTGAATCTATCACTCCATGATGTCATGGTTAAAGGCACTTCCGACAATGGGAAGAGGGCTAAGGTTGGGGAGTGAGGACCATGAGAATTTCCTGTATTGAGGATAGTAAGGACATTTGGAATACATATAGCCAACAGGTGTCAGAACATCTGCTGATATCCAATACAGCTTTCTTGAATAGCACTTTGCAAGCTTAATTAAGTCAAGGAATGTTGTCTACAACTGATCTCACTATATTCTTGTAATTGGAAAATGAGCCAGAGAAGAGAGATGTTCCGTTGATTCTTTTTGGTACAATTCTGTAATTTTGCTGCCCAGAAACATCTTCTCTTGAGATGTCCTGATAGAACTAAGAATTTAGAAAGCATCCAAATAATTAATGGCTTTTTGTGAGGGGTGGGGAATCAATTTATATGTTATATGGTGAAAAGCAGCCTGGTATCAAATGGCCAAGAGTACTGTCTTTGAGTCATAATAACCTGGACTCTAGTCCTGAATCTGGTTATGTGACCCTGGGCAAATATCATTACATCTCCGTGCTCCCAGGCAACTAGACTCTAAGAGACAAAAAGTTGCTATTAGCTTTAGTGAATGGAGTTTCCTCACTGTGGAGTTCTTTATACTATGGAATCACAGGTCTTGTCTCTCCTCCTGTGCCTTACCCCTATTTCCTATTCTCTCTATGTAGTGGAAATCAAATGTATCTTTGAAAGTATCTCAGAGAATTAGGTCTGAATTATATAAACTGATGCAAAGTGAAATAAGCTGAAACAGGAAAACTATATATATGTATATATACACATATGCATGTGTATATGGACATATATATATATATATATATATATATATATATATATATATACACATATATAAAACATACATACTTAATGACTACCCAATATAAATGGAAAAGACAGTAACAATAGAAACTGAAAACTGAGATTAGAATGACCAAGCTTGGCCTCTAAGGAGAGATGTGAGAAGATGCCAACCCCTACTTCTTTGGATATGGGGCACTGCATGTAATGCCAACCTTTTCCATGTGTTATATTGGTTGATATTGCTGAACTTATTTTTCTCTTCTTTGCTATTTTTTCTTATCAGGGAGAGGTTTCTGGGGTGTGTTTGTGTGAAGTAGGAATGGAGGGAAAAACACATTGGGAAATGTAGGTGATAATAAAAACAAAAGATATCAAGAAAAATATATCTTTTCAAAAAGAGTAAGTCTGATGACTGAGACTCTTGGTCCTACAAGTGATAGAAAAACGGTTCTGTTTGGCACAGGTAAAAGACCCTGTAAATAACACACTGTTTCCAAAGAGTAAAGATGTTTATATGAGGCAGGGAATTCAGGTAATTTGCAAAAAAAAAAAATTTACACACAAAAAGCTGTCAGGTAACAAAGATGAACTGTTTTTCTTTTGTCTTCTGTTGGCAAGGCTAACCATTGATTTGTTCAAATGCAAATCTTTGTTTTTATTCTAACATTAATGAATGAGTATATGGCGCAGTGGTTAGTGTGTCAGGCCTGGAGTATGGAAGACCTGTCTTCCTGAGTTCAAATCTGTCCTCAGATACTTGCTAGTTGTGTGAGTTTGTTCATCTGGAAAATGAACTGGTGAAGGAAATGGCAAATCACTTTAATATTTCTGCCGAGAAAGCCCCGGATGGGGTGTCACAAAGAGTTGGACATGACTAGAATGACTGAACAACAACATAAATGAAATTTACAAATCTTTTTCATTTCACAGCATGGATCTGGATATGCTTTTATGAGCTAACAACTCATATTAAAGCAGAAAGTTCTCTATGATGCCTCTACTTTCTCCATTATTATTCTCGGAATTCTAACTGGACAATGTGGCTTCTGACCTTTGAGTTGACTGAAACTGCTCTTTCCAAAGTTACCAGTAATCTCTTCATTGACAATCCAATGTCATTCTCTTAATCCTCATCCTTCTTGACCTTTGCAA
The DNA here is from genome assembly GCF_003287225.1 of Phascolarctos cinereus. Taxonomy (NCBI): domain Eukaryota; kingdom Metazoa; phylum Chordata; class Mammalia; order Diprotodontia; family Phascolarctidae; genus Phascolarctos; species Phascolarctos cinereus. The sequence continues at coordinate 251,917,166 of NW_027555847.1, forward strand.
CATTTGACACTATCGATCATCTCCTTTCCTCTCTGGTTTTTGTGACACTTCTCTCTGTTGATTCTTTTCAATTCTGTCTCACTTCTTCTCAGTCTTCTTTCCAGGTTCTTCGTGCATGGCATGCCCACTAACCATGGGTGTCCCCTAAGGCTCTGTCTTGATCCCTCTTCTCTTTTCTCTCTATAATTATTTTTGTGATCTAATCAGCTCCCACAGGTTCAGTTATAACCTCTTTGAAGATAATTTCCAGATCTATACATCCAGCCCTAGTCTCTCTCCTGAGCTACAGTCTTACACAGAAGTGTAGAAAACGTGGCACATGGGCCATAGGGGATTCACAACACTTCTGAGTGTGGCCTGAGTCAGATCAAAATGTAATTCTATCTGATTTTAATGCATTGATGCATTAATTAATATATATATATATATATATATATATATATGTACATATGCGTATATATATATTCTCTAGGGCTGGGAAGAGGGAAGAAAAAAGAAAAAAAGACATTTACACTATAATTTTGTTGTATATTTGGAGGAAAGGAATAACAAGTTGCGCATAGTAGATTTGCAGTTTTGTATACAATCATCTTTTTTTATTGTACAATGTTATGGAAATGCTTGTTATAGTCCATAATTAAAAATAAATGTTGTTGTCAGGATCAAATTAGATACAAATTAGAATAAAATTATATATGTATGTATGTATATATATGTATGTGTATATATGTGTATATATTCATGTGTGATTATACATATGTATATATTATACACACACACATATATATATATATACATATGTGGTTTTCTAAGTCAATATTACTACACCACAGTTCAGTGTTTGAATTTGACACTACTGGTCTTGTATTACCAACCTTTCTTTTGTACATCTTAAACTAGGTGTCCTGGAGCCATCTCAAGCTCAAAGTATCCAAAATAGAACTTATTATCTTTCCCCCTGAAACCTTCCCCTCTTCTGAACTTTTCTATCACTCAGACCCCCAACCTTGGTGTCAGACTCAGCTCCTCTCTCAGCCCATATATCCTGTTGTCAGAGCTGGTAATTTCTACCTCCACAACACCTCTCCTAAACTCCCCTTTCTCTCCTCTGACACTGCCTCTGCTCTGGGGTGGACGCTCATTACTTCATACCAGGACAGCTACAACAGCCTGTTGATGGGTCTCCTGGCCTCAAGTTCCTTACCAAAGTGATCTTCCCAAAGTTCAGGTCTGACTGTGTCATCCCCTTAAGTCAGTAAGGATCATGCCTCCTTAGCACCTTCAGGATAAAATCTAAACTCTTCTCCTTGGCACTGAAAATTCTTCATAACCTGGCCTCTTCCTGCCTTTTCTGTCTTATACTTTAATTCCTTCCATTTACTCTATGGTTCAGTGTCATTGATTTAATTGCTGTAAACTACATAGTACTCTCCATCTTCCCTCTCTCTTCCTTTGCACTGGCTGTCCATCATTCTTGAATATTTTCTCTTTGCCTTGACTGCTTAGTTTCCCCTGATTCCTTCAAGAAAGCTCAAATTCCAACTTCTGCAGGAGGCCTTTTCTGGTCCCAGCAGCTATTACCCCTTCAGGTTACTTTCCATCTGTATTGATCTTAAATCATACCTAATTATTTATACATGCCCTATCATTAGAATATGAACTTCTGGAGGGCAGGGGCCATGTTTTTCCTTTCTTTGTAACCCCAGCATTTTGCATATAGTAAGTGCTTATTGAAAGACTGATTTGTTTATTAACACACATTTTTTAACAAAGTAAAAATCATAGCTATCTAAAGGATATAATTCTTGAACTAATGATTAGATAAGTGAAATTTGAAATCTACTTTATATTCATTGCTTCAAATAGCTTTGTACTCACAGGTAGGTCTTGTTGGTTACATTCCATTAGAATTTACCTTCTGTCCCAAGCAAAAAATGGATAAATTTACAGGTAATACTGCCTAGAGAGATAGACTTCTTTTGTTAGTAGGTACTTTTGCAAGTAGGGGTCAACTATACTCCTTCCCCTTCCTTTTCCCTAATCACAAATTTTTGTTTTTGTTCAGTTGTGTCTGACTGCGACTGCATTTGGGATTTTATTGGTGAAGATGCTGGAGTGGTTTTCTCTTTTCTTCACCAGCTCATTTTTACCGATGACAAAAGTGAGGCAAACAGGATTTAAGTGGCTTGCCCAGGGTCACACAATTAGTAAGTGTCAGAGGCTGAATTTGAACTCAGGTCTTTCTGACAACAGGCCTAGTACTGTATCTACTGTGCTATTTATTTCCCCCCTTTCACAAATTCTCACAGCAAAAGAGACAGAAATGAAGCTACCTCTAAATGTTATTTGTAAACTGGGTGGCATGAAACTGCCTGAGGGCAATGACTTTTAAAGTTATCCAAAAGAATAGAGAAAAAAATTATTTGTATCACATTAGCTATTTTTCAGTTAACCAACAATATTTATGTAATGCTCATTTTGTGTCTGGCATTGGACTTTAGGGAACTTTGGGTAGCAAAAAGAAACATTAAGGGGCATCTAGGTGGTGCAGTGGACAGAACACTGGCCCTGGAGGGGGGAGGACCTGAGTTCAAATCCTGCCTCAGATACTTGATACTTACTGGCTGTGTGACCCTGGGCAAGTCACTTAATACCCAATTGCCTCAGCAAAAAACAAAACAAAACAAAAAACATTAAGATATAGTCTCTTCTCTCAATGAGCTTACAGTCAGGATGGATAAAGTAAATATGCAAGAAATGTGAGAATAATGTAAATATGTTCATTGTGGAATCATGGAAATGCAGTTTAGAGCAATGGGAGAAAATTATGGCCCTTGGACAATGGGGTTAAAAAGTAAGGAAAGAAAGGAGGTCATTCCAGGAGGTCATTCCAGGTTAGCATAACAGAAAAAAAACTTGGAAGCAGGAATGAGCACAGCAGGTATGGTAAGAGCTGCCTGACTGGAGTAAAAGGTGTATGTTAGAGAACAGTGAGAAATGAGATTTGTTAAATAGAGACAGTGAGAGTAAGTTTGAAATAGTCTGAAAGGCAGACAGAAGAGTTTGTATTTGATTCCATGGACAATGGGAGCTGCTGTCAGTTCCTCAACAGCATAACAGGACAGTGGGGTTTTAGACAGATAAATCTGGGAAAGACAATTGCGTCTAGCAGGAATGGGGGATTACCAAAATATAACCTGAGGGTTCTATTGGTATCCGCAAAATGTTGAGAGCTAGAGGAAATGTCAAGAACACTCCAGAGGTTTATGGGATGGAAGGCATAAGAGTTGTCCAGGATGATAAGACACAGATGGATTGTAAAGTGTACTATTAGTGGGAGTACCCATGCTAAGGAGATCACAGATTCACTGAAGCTAACTAGGTAACACTGTGTTATGGATCATAAAGGGGAAAAATTGGAGGTGGGGAAATGAGGCAAGGAGGTTGAATGGGTTTCATTGGGAGGTAGTAAATTCCTCTTCACTGGAGGTCTTCAAGCTGCATGACCACTTCTCAGCTACCAATCAATCAGCAAGCATTTACTAAGTACATACAATATGTCAGGAATGGTTCTAGCTGCTGTGGATACAAATATATAAAATGGAACAGTCCCTGCCCTCAAAGAACGTACGTTCTTCTTGGAGGATTCAGCATGTCTAAAACTAAGTAAATACAGGGTATGCACAAATTAAATTGTTGTTGTTTGTCCTTCATTTTCAGAGGACGAATTACATCACAGGGTCTTGCTCGTGAATGGTGAACTGGATTGAAGTGAAGCAGAATTGCACAAAGTCATCAGCCTTACTCTCTCTTCCAGAGTCATCAACATCTAGTGGCAAGAGAAAAATCAGGATGACTGGAAATGGCCTGGAATGCAATGGATGCCCTTGGAGTCTTCAGCCTCTGACCAAGTTTTAAGTGCTTCACAGAGCTAGTTTCATCCACCTATGTGGCCATTGGAACAGATTGTTCTCATCCACCCATTCTGTTGGGAGAAGTCTTCATATGCTTGGGGTAGACATCCCCTATTTCACAGACAGGTTAGAGGCCTCTCAATTACCCTCAGCCTGGTTTGAGATGGTTTTACTGCAGTATGGACACTGAGAATGCTACAGTCTTTGCAATTCTCACCTGTGGCCCCAAGAACAAAATAAATACACAGTGATGGAGCAGGTGTCTCTAACAACTAGGGAAATCAAGAAAGAACTCTTGAAGGAGGTAGCACTTCAGTTAAGCTTTGAAAAAAGGACAAATATTTTAAATATTTAATTTTTAAATAAATAAATATTTAACAATTTAATTAGGATATTTTAATATTTTATTAATTTAGTGATTTTTTCTAATATTTTAGGGGGTGCATGGGGTGTTTAGGAAGGGCTAGCACCTCTGGTGTGAAGGCTTGCTGAGCCTTTTTCAGGGCTGCTTATCCACCTTTGTGTCCACCCTCACCCAATTTTTACCTGTGGCTCCAAGAAGCCGTAGCATGTGTATTGCCACACCTCAGTCTAATTGTCTTGGCAGATTGGCTAAATCAGGTTGACAGTAACTGACAGGCCTCAACCTGTTGGTAAGTTGAAAGATTGTGTACCCCAGTCTTCCCCTGGCGGAATGGGCAGATGAAAACAATTTGTTCCAATGGTTATGAAGATGGTTGAAGTAGGAGCTATGGAGTGCTTAGAACTTGGTCAGGCATGAAAGATACCAAAGTTATCCACTGCATCCTGGGCTGTCGCTAGTGGTCTTGACTTTTGTCCTGCCACTGGACTTTGACGACTCAGGAAGAAAGAGTGAGGCCGATAACTTTGTGCAACTCTGCCTCACTTAAATCCAATTCACACACAAGTCAAGCCATCCCCCCCCACCCATTGGTCCTCTTTGAAAATGAAGGATCAAGAATAATATTTTTCTGATAAGCAGTTTCTTATCTCTATATCAAAACCTTTAATCTTCTGGGCGTAAATAAAAGTAAAATTTAATGATTATGTGATTTCTTAACAATGTAACAAATAATAATGCAAGGACAAGAGTGACAATGCTTTAGCTATGAGAAAGATCACAGCCAGAGTCACCTCTAACTATTCCTATTTTTAATATCTCCTCACTTCTAATTACAGTCAGACCACTCAGTTCACCCAAAACACTAATAAAAATCTCTTCTCAACAATTCTCTCTCTGTTGCTTTACAATGTAAGTTGAACATTCTCTCAGAAAAGAAGCCTTTTCTTCATCTTTGTTTCTATCTTCACAGTTTTTCTCAACCATTACTCTTAACAATTTTTCCAGAATAAGAATGAAAATGTCAAGCCTTCAAGATTCTATTCTCTTAAAGAGAAAGTAGCTATATTCATAGTGTCTGTGGGAGAGACTATTGAGGCTGGTATTGAAGGCTCTATACCAGTAAGGAGTAAATTGAACTGATGACCCAATAGAATCTAAGCAGTTATGGGCAAAGACCGTTTTTCACTGTGTCTTTACTTTCCTGGTGTTTTGTACATAGTATATACTTAAACTGGATTGTCTGAAATTGGATCTCAACTCTGATTAGGATTTGCATTTTGACTTTTGGTAGGACCACTTTAGCTCTGCATTTCATGGGTTAGTGGGGGAGTTGGAAAAGAAATACCAGTGGGTCTTAATACTGTTAGTCACAGTATCTCCCTCCTAGAGGGAGGAAAGTGCTTGGGAAACCTTATCTTGAAAAATATGAATTATTATACTTATTACTAATACATCATTAGTCTGCTCCACACCAGAGATTTTAGAACTTACGGGGAGAATTCCTGCATGTGTAATGTGAATTGGCTTCACGGGTGCCTGTTAAGCATCATGGAATCTGTTGTTTCCTGTGCAACCTTGTGCAAGTCACTGAATGTCTCTGGTCCTCAGTTTCCTGATTTTTAAAACAAATGGGTTAGAATAGATGATCTCTAAGGTCCCTTCTTTCTTCAAAGCATGTGAATTTTGGACACTTGCTCTAAATTTAATGGGAACTTGAAAAAAAAAACCGAACCCAAACCATGAGATTATTTTCCTCTGAAGTATAATAAGGTTTAGCAATGATCAATTAATCAAAAGCATTTATCAAGCTCTTAATACCTGCCAGGCACTGAAGATCCAATGGCAAAAATATTACAGTCTTTACCCTGAAGGAGGGAGACCTCCTCTGCTGGGTCTAGGAAGCTTGGTCCAGAAACTCCTTCATGAAACCATTGTGTTACTGCACTGCTGTCACTGTGCATTTCTTCAGCTCCCAGCTTATCCCAGAACTCCTCCTTTATTTGCCGCTGCATCTGATGCTACCAGATTTCCTGATGCCCATGGTTCCCTGGAGGGTGCACTGAACTGTGGAGCTGCACAAGCTTCCTGCTAGGCCAAGAGCATTAGAATCTGAGCGCTCTCAACAAGTTCTTTCTCACTTAAGAGGCAGCTAAGAGGTGCAGTGGATAGAGCACTGAGCCTGGAGTCTGAATGATCTGAATTCAAATCCAGCCTCAGATACTTCCTAGCTGTGTGACCCTGGACATGTCACTTAACCTTTGTTCACTTCAATTTCCTCAGCCATAAAATAGGGATAATAACAATACCTACCTGATAGGGTTATTGTGAGGACTGAAAAAGATAGTATTTATAAAGTGCTTAGCACAGTTCCTGGAACATAGTAGGTGCTATATGAGTGCTTATTCCCTTTCCTTTCCCCATCATGGTTCTCTCTCTCTATTTGCCCTCCCTTTTGAAGGCATAGTCCAAGAGTATAGCTCAATCATTAACTCCATCAGCAATGATGAACTAGGCTATACAATTATCCCTTCCACATTGTGTTTCAATATCTTGTGGGCTGGCATAAGAAATTAAATGGGAACTTTTTGGGAGTTTTGTGGAAGCCACAGATGACACATGAAGATCAGCAGATAACACAGAAAAAGTTTAGAAACTCATAAATGCATGAAATATATGTATAATATTGTACAATATCAACATACTTTATCCTTTAATACCATAAAAATTTAGACTTCTCTGGTATGAAGGGAGGGCCAGAAAATTTCACATGGATTTTCTAGATCGCAGGGGTGCCCTGGCTCTCGCCCCTGTCATGTGGAAGGGATAAGGGTCTGTGTGTGTGTGTGTGTGTGTGTGTGTACTTGCAAACTTCATCATCAACATGGAGTTAACCCATAGATCTAGAACCTCTCTTAATTCTAGTACTTTTTGTCTCTTAATTATTTCCTATTTACCTGATGTATAGCTTATTTGCACATATTTTTTTTGTTGTCTCCCCCATTAGATTGTGAGTTCCTTGAGGACAGAGACTGTCTTTGGCCCCTTTTTGTATCACTGTTGCTTAGCATAGTGCCTGGCACTTAATAAATGTTTATTGATTAATTGACTGACTGAAGGAAGAAATAACCCCAAAGATGTTGGGTATAGTAAGATTTTAACTATGTGGGAGCAGGAAAATAATGCTGAAGTGGTTGGAACAAAGTTCAAAGAAAGATTGTAAAGTAGGGGAGGGAAAGAGTCCAGAGACATTTAGTCCCAAGTCAATTTTTAAAATTATTTTAATTCAGCCCCAAGTCCATCAATTAACTAATTAATTAATTAATGATCAATTTCCAATGTGATACCTGGGCTATGTTGCATCTAGAATTTGGAGATAAAAGCTATCTCAAGGAGAGGGGCACTGCTTTATTAGTTTGATGAGACCCTTGCCATTTGAGCAGGCTCCTATGGGACCTAAGATGAAACTTTGGGCAAGAAAGGCTAAGGGAAGCCTCTGAATGTATTATGTCAGATTTCCCCTCAGGTATCCTTGTTTGCTATTTCTTTAGGTGATAATCAGTAAAAGAATAATAATACTATGGCAATTAAAAGAATTCTAGGGACTAATTCATCTGAGGCCCTTTTTAGCCTAGTTCAACAGAATCTTACATCTTTAAGGAGATAAGATGGAGGGAAGGCTCTATGAGGCCCTTGGGCATACTCGCTACAGTTGAAGGCTTGAAACCTCCTTTGAAATAATTTAGCCCATTTTAGGAATGGGAAAAACTGAGGTCCAGAGAGTAAAAGTGATTTCCCCAAGGCCAAATAGCTAATAATTGGCAAGATCAGGATTAGAGCCCAAGACTTCCAACTCCCAGTCCAGTCTTCTTTTTACCATTCTTTTACTTTATTCAAAATTTCATAATCCCCTATCTCCATAATAATCTCCAGTTCATAAATCTCCTATCACATTTTAGGTTTTCCTATATTATCAAACTTCTACAATTTTATTTTATTTTATTTTATTTTATTTTATTTTATTCATTCATTCATTCATTCATTCACTTATTTACTTTTGGTTTTTAGGCAATTGGGGTTAAGTGACTTGCCCAAGGACACACAGCTAGTAAGTGTCAAGTGTTGGGTCTGAGGTCGGATTTGAACTCAGGTCCTCCTGACTTCAGGGCCGGCGCTCTATCCACTGCGCCACCTAGCTGCCCCAAACTTCTACAATTTTAAAAGAATAATATTTCATCATTTCATACATGTTTTCAGAATGTGAACCATGATTCATTATGTTTTCATAGGACTGACACAAAAGTACTTTGAGACCATACCCCAAATTTTAGATACTGGGTTCCTAAAGAACTTCACATTGTAAAGACTCTTTTGCATACTAGATATTTGAAAGAGAGCTCATTAATGTTTGCATTCTTTTACAAATTTCTTTGATTATACCTGCTTTTTAGGAATGTGAGGAATTTTTTTCTCTTATATTATCCAATATCCCTTTTCACATTTATGGAATACTTTATGGTTTAGGTGGTGCTTCCATGTTCATTAACTTATAGTAAACTTGTGAGTTAGGTGCGTTCATGTCATGATTCCTCTTTTTCAAACGGAGAAATGGAAGTTTAAAGAACTAAAGTGACTTGTCCAAGGCTACCCGATTAATAAATGGTGAACCAAAATTTTAACTCAGATCTTCTAACCTTTACTCAAGTGCATTTTCCACTGCTCTGGAGACATTATGGTGTAGCGGTAGATTAGCAGTCAGAAGACCTGAGCCTCAGATTCCTTTCTTGTAAAGTAGAGCATAATCATATCTGCACTACTTTTGTTGTTATTGAATTGAGTCATTTGTGACCCCATTTGGGGTTTTCTTGGCCAAGATACTGTAGTGGTTTGTCATTTCCTTCTGCAGCTCATTTTACAGATGGGGAAACTGAGGCAAACAGGGTGAAGTGACTTGCCCAGGGTCATACAACTAGTAAGTGTTTGAGGCTGGATTTGAACTCAGGATGATTGAGTCTTCCTGACTCTAGTCCCAGTGCTCTATGCACTGTACCACCTAGCTGCCCATGCACTATTTACCTCACAATTATTGTGAGGAAAGTACTTTGGAAACTGTAAAGTGACATAAACATGAGCCATTTATCACACCGAGCTGCCTGTCCAATTATAATAAACTTATTCTAGGTAGACAGAAAAACACGAACATTGCATATTACATACTTAATAACTGTATTATTTTGAGCCATTGCAAAAGAAGAAAAATCAAAATAATAGATCCTACTTGAATCACCAAAAGTCATGGATTTGCCCTAGAGTTTTACCCATTATGTCTAGTTGTCCCCATTTATATAGGAAGAAACTATTTTAAGATGGGGTTCTTAGTCTTAACTAGCACCTTCTTACCATTGGTAGGAGAAGCTCAAATTGTTTAGCATTTGGTCTCTTTCTCTCATCTTTTCCCAGTGTGCCTTTTTGTAGTGTTATTTACTCAAGCTTTCCCTCCAAATTTGGACAGATGCAAATTGTACCAACACATCAGGCATGTAAACCCAGCCTTCTGCTTAGCACTAACCCCATGTTTATGCTCTCCATTAAAGACCTCACTTTGGAGAAAATATATAGGGAGTGAAATGGTCTCTGACAGCTGTGAATTGCAGAAAAAAGAGCTCTATTGTTTGAAGACCTGACTTTCATATAGGCTAAATACTGAAGTCTGAAGTATGGCCAATGTTAATTGGCTGTAAACTTAACAAGGACTGGTTTTCCTCATTTCCCTCCCCTTTGCTTCCTCCCCGCCCCCCCCCCCCATTGGCCTTTCCCCGCCTCATCTGCTGCAAACTGGAAGTCTTGGTAGTATCCACTACTACTGTATTTATTTATTTTTTTTTTTTGGCTTTGCAAACTCTTTTCCCCTAGTAGTTCTGGAAAAGTTCTTTTTCTAAAAGTTTTTTTTCCTCTTTTCTTTTTCTTTTAGGATAAAAAACAGCCTTAGGGGGAAGAGGTTCAAGAATTCTGATATCTCTAGAATGGATGAGATGAGAATTAATTGGCTTATTTATCAGCTACCCAAGATGCTTCTTTATAAACTGTAAACTATTTAACTCTTCTAACTCATCTTTTCTAAGGCTAGAAAGGCCAAGATTTATTGCTTTTATCCCTCAACACTTCTACTAAATCTTGCCTCAGTGCCTGAACTTGTTATGGAGGTGATCATAATCCCTCAGAAGCTAAGCCCACAGAATGTGAGTGCTTACCTGATTCTACCAAGATGGGTAGGCTTCAACATGGGCCTGGCAAATGGCCTGTCTGTTGGGCATGCAAAGAACAGTCCAGTTAACCATAGCCATAATGACTGAGCATTTGAATATATGTATGTTAATATGGCAATAAGAACTACATATCTGTAGAGGAGAATCCAATAAAAACCAATGTATTTGTACAGTGTTATGTTGTACTTAATACTGTACAGGCACCTCTGCTTTTATTTTTATTGAGGCCTTCTACTCAGAAGTGTGCTACTTCTATCATAAGTAATCAAAATGCTCAGAGACTCTTTAACTTTGTAAGAGGCTTCACTGTATATGGAAGCTATCCTGTAGCATAAGAGAAGGGAAACTCATGCAGATACAGGTTCCATATGTGTGCTGGGTATAGTAAATTGCAAAATCAACCATAAACTGGGTCAGCTGTCTTTTTTATCTTCTCAAGGAATTGTGATGCTCAAATACCCTGATGTGTTTTGCATACATGCACACACACACACACACACACATATAATTTTATTATATATATATTATATATACACACATTTACAAATATACACATACAAATATATACAATTAATACATACATACATATGCATGTGTATCTATATCTATATATCTATTTATCTATGTTGGTGGTGGTGGTGGTGGTGGGATGTCCTCTAGTACACAGAGGCCACACCAGTTTCTGCACTGCCATAGTGGAATATGCTTTGTGCTTTGATAGTTGAGCTACATAGAACAAGCTTGGGTGGGGTAGGAGGAAGAAGATGAAATAGAGAAGAAAGGCAGCCATTTCTTATCCTAAAAGAATGGGCCAGGCCTAGTTATCTTTTTCATTAATTGTCTGCACAGCTACCAAATTGATACTACTAAAACACATATCTGATTATGTCATTCTTCTATTCAATAAATTCTAACATTTCCTATTGACTATAAGATATTCATCTCATCCTTTTATAACTTACGTTTTCTATAAGTTTTATCAAGTATGTCATTGTTAGTATGGTAGTACATACATAATTTATAAATAAGTAAACATACATATGCAGCAGGGGTGTAGGGTCAACACTTATACATAACCTACATATGGGAAATCACCCCTCTCTCCATTTGCCAATAGCTCATTTTCCTCAATCATTCTTATCCAAGGCTCTAAGGTAATCAAGAGATATATTTTGGTATTTCCTTACTAATTAATGAAATTGTAACATCTCTGGCTAGTTAATAAATTAGCTTTGAGCTCCCAACCCAATTTATTGAATATGACTTCTTTAAAAAATTGGAAAAACTAAGTGTTTACTCATATTTCTCTACATATATGTATGCATATCTATCTTCTATCTATCTCCATCCATCTATCTGTCTGTTTATCTATCTGTCTGTTTATCTATCTATCTATCTATCTATCTATCTATCTATCTATCTATCTATCTATCTATGTATCTATCTATGTATCTATCTTTCTATCTATCTTCCTCTAATTTCCTAGGCTTAAAAAACCCCAACAAAGTTACTGGTTAAACTATTTATTAACAGGGTAACAATCAACAAAAGAAAGACACAAATAATTATATACAATATATCAGCGTGAGAAAAATCTCAATCAACCACCTTGTAGATGCTGTTCTAAAGCCAGCACACTCTTAGTTCCCTTTTGATGTTGGGACAAAAGAAGGCACTGAAAGTCATTGAAGATTTGACAAAAGAGGTTTACTCTGTCCTAACACAGCAAGAATACACACACAAAAAAGATACAGTACTATTTAATCTCTCTGGATGCAGCCCCATTGTCTCCATCTGGAAACTATATTTGGTTGGGATGTTATCAGAGTATGGCTACTTGAGTGGTTTCAGGCACCCTCGAAGTCAGGGAGACCCAGCTACACTCAATTGAGAACTTTGATGCTCTCAGACCAGGAAGCTTCATCAGAGAAGATGGGGCCAAGTAGGATGAGTGGAGGGTAGAAAGCAGGATTAGGCAAGACTGGGAAGTCAGGGAAGTTGCATCAGGAAAATGCTGCTAACTTCTCAATTCTGAAAACACAGTCCTACATTTAATTCTCTCAGAATAACAATTAAAGTCTCTTCTCAAGAATTCTCTTCATTTTTTCTCAAGACAAGGGTGAAACCAAGTTCTCTAAAGAAAAAAGTTCTTTTTGTTTGTTTTCTCTGTTCTCTCTTTAGTAATCTCAGTTAACAATCCCAGTGGAACAATTAATAAATTTTGTCTCCTCACAGACTCCTCATATAATAGAATGATGGTTTAAATTGGCACTAATGAAGATTCCATTATCTCTTAATGATATAATACAGCCTGACGGGGTATGCAAGTCAAAACATCACCCTCCTGATGTCATTAGTCCTCTTTGAGAATGAAGGATGAGTAACAATTTCTGAGTAGCAGTAACTGCCTCTCTGGGGGACCCAATAGGCCAGTTCTAGTTGGTGAATGCTGCTACTATTTCCTCCCTCCTCCTCCTTCTGCTATTCCTCCTCCTCCTCCTCCTCCTCTTCCTTCGTACTTGTGGGGAGTCATACCCTTACATGTGGGTGCTCTGTCCAAAGGAACATAAATTTTGATTGCAAGGTATCTTGGGGTTTGGGGACTAGATTTTTTTTCTTCCCTACCTATTTATTCTATCATTAAAAAAACCAAACTGGGACAATTAACTCTTTTGTCTCATGTAATTTTCATTTATGATTTCTTGAAATATAGCTCTGGAAAACCAGCTTTGATAAAGCCCATTGGGATTCAAATGGAGCTAGTTGACTATGCCTTTAAACCCAAATCACTCTGGTTCTCATTGATTGGCCAATACTAGGCCCCAGCCCAAGCCTCACTTGTTCATTATTTTGATTTTGATAGCTCAGAGTGAGTACAAACAGCAACTGTTTCTGTTCTGGCCAGAAACTCTGAGGGTCTTCCTTTCCCTGATTGATTCTTTTGTGAAGGCAAAGTAGGCCATCTTTTACCTCAATTCTTTAGCCATTAACTACTGAATGGATGTTGCCTCAGACAAACTGAGACCTAGGAAAGACCTCAGCTTAAAAAGGCCAGGTTCTCCCACTGCATCCAGGGCCATCTCCAGGTATCCTGACCTATATCTCGCCACTGGACTCCAATAACTGGAGGAGAGAATGAAGCTAATGACTTTATACAGCTCTGTCTCACTTAAATCCAGTTCACTTGCAAGTCAAGATATCACGCTGCTGATGCCATTGGGCCAAGGAACGACAACAAACAGTTTGAGGGAGAGGCTATAGAAATTGATGCTGCATACATAGTGGGAGTACACATTAATTTTTTTTAATTGATAGGAATGCTCAATCAAAAAAGTTTGGAATTCACTGAGCTAGGTAAAAAATTCATTGATAAGTTAAAGTAAAAGTTGTCTGAAGACATCAGTGTGGATACTCAGGGAACTCACTGACAACCAAAATTTTAAAATGTTATTTACTAAAGATGGAAGCAAGGATAGGTAACAGAGGATAAACATAAGAATATGTTACTATCCTATAGAAATAGCGTCAGGATTACTAATATTTGATGAACTGATGTTGGCAAAGAAAGTTAAGGACCACAAAAAGGGTTTTTTAAAGGCTTGGTGGGGGAAGGGGAAAAGCATCAAAGAAAGACTACTGTTTGGGGTGAATGGGATAATAATAATTGACGACAGAGAAAAGGAAGAGCTACTTAGTTCTCATGTTGCTTTTGCTTTCTCCACCAGGAAAAACAATCAAACAAAAAAGGCTACAATCAGGCATCTTTAACACAGCACTCTCCTAGTTTACGTTCAATATTGGAACGAAATGAAACACTTGTAAGTCACTAAACAGTTAACAACTTTTTATTTACTTTTACTTTGCTCTAACACTGCAAGGATACACAACAAGGATATGATGACATTTAGATTCTCTGGCTATTCTGCCTGCTCCCCCCTTCCTCCCATAGGAACATGTATCTGGTCATCAGGGTGGGGTATGGTACAAATATATAAATAGTTGTGCAAAACAAATCCCCCCATTTAGCCATGTCAAAAAAAAAAAAGAAAGGAAGGAAGGAAGAAAAGAAAATATACTTTAATCTGCACTTTGAGTCTAACAGCTCTCTATCTGGAGGTGGATAGTATGATTCATCAAGAGTCCTTTGGAATTCTGATTAAATTGTTGGGTTGATCAGAGTTCCCAAAGTCTTTCAAAGTTATTTATCTTTCAAAGTAATTATATAAATTGTTTTCCTGGTTCTACTTACTTCACTTTGCATCAGTTCATGCAAGTCTTTCTAGATTTTTCTGAAACCATCTCCATCATAATTTCTTAGAGCACCTTAGTATTCCATCACATTCATGTACCATATGTACCATGTACCATCATGTACCATCACATTATGTACCATAACTTGTTCAGTCACTCCCCAATTAGTAGGCAGTCCTTCAGTTTCCAATTCTTTGCCACCACCATAAGAGCTGCTATAATTTTTTTTTGGTACTTATGGGAACTTTTCCTCTTGCTTTGATCTCTTTAGGATTTAGACCTAGTAGCAGTATTGATGAGTCAAAGAGAATGCACAATTTAGTAGCTTTTTGGATATAGTTCCAAATTGTTTTCCAGAATCAATCCACAGCTTCACCAACAGTGTATTAGTGTATTTGTTTTCCCACAGCCTCTCTAGCATTTGTCATTTTACTTTTTTGTCAATTTAGCCAATCTGATGGGTATGAGATGGTACCTCAGAGTTGTTTTAATTCATATTTTCTAATTATTAGTGATTTAGAGCATTTTTCCATATGGCTATCGATAACTTAGAATTCATCTGAAAACTGTCTATTCATATCCTTTGACAATTCATCTATTGAGGAATGGTTTTTATTCTTATAAATTTGACTTGGTTACACACACACACACACACACACACACACACACACACACACACACAGAGGAATGAGACCTTTATCAGAGAAATTTGCTGCAAAGGTTTTCCCCCAGTTTCTGGATTCTCTTCAATTTTAGCTGCATTGATTTTGTTTGAGTAAAAACTTTTAATTTTATAAAATCAGAATTTTCAATTTTATCTACTGTGAATCTTTCTATCTCATATTTGTTCATGAACTCTTCCCTTATCCATTGTTCTGACAAATGTAACACAGGACCCTCTGGCCCCCTATTGCCTGAAGGCTAGATAGATTAGATCTTGCTCCTCTCCCAGGATTGTCTGGATGGGAGGGAGTGTCTAGGCTCCTTCTAAATGGTTCCAGTCCCCAGTGGTATTCCCTGAATTATAAAGGGTTGTCCCTGTTCCATTAGCAACTGTCAGATTAGCTTTTACATAGAAATATTTACTCAAAGATAGAATTACAAATATAAACTCATACCCCCTAACATGCAGAAAGCTTAATCCCCTTCCCTCTTACACCTAGTTTCTGGGAGAGACTGACGTTCATAACTTAGTTCATTTCCTAAAGAGCATAGTTCCAGTTCCAAGTCCTAACCCCACCCTCAGGCTCAAGTCTCAGGGATGTTGTTTTTTCAGGTTTTCTATGCTGGGCTGGCTGGCTGTACCATCCTACCTGTAATCCTGGTTTAAAGGTCAACATGGTTTGAACTCCAGGTCCCATGGGGATCCCCTCTGGCACCTGAAATTGAGGAAAGCAAACAACACAGAACAGAAACAAATATACCTTGGGTCCATTTCTAAGGGCTGGAGTAAAAGAGACAGGCAAGTG
This sequence comes from Phascolarctos cinereus, assembly GCF_003287225.1. Taxonomy (NCBI): domain Eukaryota; kingdom Metazoa; phylum Chordata; class Mammalia; order Diprotodontia; family Phascolarctidae; genus Phascolarctos; species Phascolarctos cinereus. Next base: position 251,933,427 of record NW_027555847.1, read on the forward strand.
TAGTCCTTCACCTCCTACCAGTTTAGTTCAAGGCATCTTCACTGTGGGTAAACTGGGATCTTCACCATCCAGATGCAGCAGATAACAGTTGAAGGTAGCCAATCAAAGGAGGCTACTTTCATCTATATGGTAGGGAATGTGGTGGGCTCCATGTTAAGCATGGAGGGAGCATGAGCAAAAGACCCGTCAAGGGGGCCTCCATGTTAGGGGAACTGGGAATGCCCAAAAAAGCCTGTGTGGCACAGGTAATTTTTTCTGTGTTCCTCTAATTTGCTTATGATTTCACCCTTTATATCTAAATCATTTACATTTATATTTAGCTTGTTAACTCCTGATCTCTTTGTGGCAAAATTCTATATAGTGGGATTGGGAAATGAAACAGCAGGTTACATCACAGTGTCTGTTGATATAGACAGGCACCTTGAGGGAAAGTTGAGGAAAAAGTCAACCTTTTTGGGGACTTCCATTAACTTGAATTTTCCTTGCTAAGTTGCCTGAGGAGCTGATGATTCCTTTTTTCTTAGAAGAGTGCTAGAAATGCCATGTTTCCCCTAGCCTCTCAAATCTAAACACTCAGAATCTCTCACCCTAGTTCTAGCTTCTTCCGTTTCTACAAATTCCTTAAGGCATGAGCACATCTGTCATCAGATGGCTTTGATTATTTCAAGGAAGTGTTCAGGTCTAACTCACCCTTGATTCTGACTGATTCAATTGAAAAAAACAAAAAACAAACAAACGAAAAACCTCCTTACCTAACTAAATGGGTGGGATATTCAATGGCGGTCCATCCTTACAGTACTTTTCCTGGATTGGATATAGTGTTTATTTCTGTTTCACACAAGTCAGGGGAAAATGAATTTTATTGCCTCAAAAACTCTCAGAAGTTTCTGATATCTTCTTTTCAACCATCTTTTGGAAGCTAAGAAGAGGAAGGTTGGGAAGAGACAGGACGTTGGGCAGTTTGGATGAAGGGGTGGACTTTGGGAAGACTGATAGTAAGTATGCTGCCCATAGGGTAACAGTAGTGACCAGAAATGTTCGGGTTGATGGGCAGTTTCCCCTGTCCCCTTACCCACCTCAAAAAGTGGGATTGGATTTGTAAGAGTTTCTTTCTCAAAACTAATAACCATAATAGTGAATGTTAATATAGTGCTTTAAGGTTTGCAAAGATATATATCTATATATCTATATATATATCTATATTTATCTATCTATCTATCTATATATCTTTGAAGTTGAGTATTAATATTTCTATTTTACAGATGAAGAAATTGAGTTTGAGAGGTTATGTAGCTTGTTGGAGACACAACTGCTAAGTGCCCAAGTTAGGATTTGAAATGAAGTTTTCTTGACTCCAAGGTCTATAACACTATTCACTACCTACTACCTAGCTACTTACTACATGCCTTCCTACTGGTGTTGATGACATGGAGAGGAGAAACTTGACTCCTGCTGAAAACCTGACTTAGTGCTGGGTTAGGATGGAAAACCAGAAATTCTTCTTGGATTGCAGGTCTCAAGTTTTCCTTCCAACAGTTGAGCAATGATGGGAGGACTGAAAACTAGAAAGTTACCTGTGATTAGATTTCAAAACTTTTCCTTTTACTGATTGGTGGAAGGATGGAAAAGTTGGCAAGTCCTGTGAGGGTAGGTAGGAAGGGGACTTGAGGTCAGGGAGGTTTGTGTATGTGTGGGTTCCTCCATAAAATTTCCTTATGGCTGTAGGATGTAAAGGGAATACTGAACAAGTGATTTCCAAGTGTTAAGAGAACAGGGTTTGAGGAGTGTGGCAACAAGTGTTGACATTAATAAGAGGAGGAGCTAATCAACCATCACAAGGCGACCATGTTTGTGGGCAGGATCAATGATTTCACAGGGTAGTTGGGTCTTGGGGCAGGAACGAGGGTTCACAGGGAGGGAGGGGCTTGAGATTGATTAATGGTTGATGAGATGGTTGATGTTGGTGGGGTGGTTGGCTCAGTATTTTGGTAAGTAGTATAGCTCCTTACTCACCTCACTGAAGATCCTCTTGAAGATTTCTGCCTTTCAGCAGCTAGACCTCATTTGAAAGACTGAAAACAACCTTTTCTACATCTTTTTGTTGTCTGATGCTCTATCTTCCCTTCCTTTCACCCTTGAACACTCAATCTAACTGAGTCCTGAGGGGAAACAAACAAAAATCTATTTGATTCCATGATTCCAAGGTACCTTGCATTCTTGCTAAAGGCACAGCAAATCATAGTATCAGTTACAATCATTACCACTTTAATGTTACTTCAGTCAAATCATGGCTGATTAAAAACAGCCCTGTTAATAAACCACAGGCTTTATTTCTCTTCAAATGCCTATAACCGCTTTCCACAATGTCTATTAAAAAGCTAAAACCAAAGAAAAACATTGATTCTGTCTCCAAGTACCACTCACTCCCAAGAGAGGAAGAAAGTGAGTGAGAGAGAGAGAAACGGTTCTTATTTTCCACCTTTTCCTCATTTATTGGAGTTGAGTAGCTTTAATAACTTAAAGAAGGAATAAATAAAAAACAGACAAGCATTATCTGTGGTTTTGTCCATTAGATCAGCTGAAAACAGTCCTCCTCTGCCTGGAAATGTATGCATTTGCCAGCAATTCTCTGTGTCTGACTCATATCCTTATTACCTCTTCCCCTTTCTTTCCCCTTAAGGGACTGATTTTCCCCCTCATCTAAGGCAAAAAGAATTTCTTTGGATTAAGAAGACTGATGAATGCATTTTTAATATTGAAGCTCAGGTTCCTGGGCTCCAGAAAACAGACTTTATTCATTGTTTTCTTTGTCTGTCTCATCTTCTTATCTTAGTTTATTCCCTCAGTTTGTTGTTCAGAAATGTGTGGATGACAATCTACCACCAGACCAATATGCATTTAGCAACCTTCACTCAGTTACTGAAAAGAAAGTGTAAGATGCAAAATCTTAATCTGTCAGCTGGCTTTGCTGGACTACATATATTTGTTACAAAGGAGAGATTCTGCTGGGAGTGGAGCTGACTGTGGAAGGTTAGTGGGTAATGAGAGAGGCAGCTACATGGTTCAGTGGCTAGAGTGCTGGGCCTGGATTCAGGAGGACTTGAATTCAAAGCTTGCCTCAGATGCTTCCTTGCTATGTGACTCTGGGCAAATCACATAATCTCTATCTGCTTCAGTTTCCTCAACTGTAAAGTGGGGCTAATAATAGCACCTCCTTTCCAGGATTGCTATAAGGATCAAGTGAAGTAAGACTTGTAAAGCACTTAGCACAGTGCCTTGCAAATAGTAAGTGCTATATAAATGTTAGCTATTATAATTATTATTATTGATGTACAAAAAAATCAGTAAAAACATTTTAAATGCAGAGAAGAAAACAAAAAGCTCAGAAGGATGTACAAAGAAATCTGTTATCACTTTGTTTGGTATATGTAATGGGGATGAAGTGTCCATTAGTCAATAAGATTTCAATCTTTTGAACATGTGCAGATCTGTCCTTCCTAGTGAGTGTTAAGAAGCATGAGCAGCTCCTCTGTGTTTGGTTGGCATCCATGGAGCATTGGTGAACTTGATTTAAGACACATATAATTGGAGCAGCTAGGTGGCTCAGTGTGTAGAGGTCAGGCCCTGGAGTCAGGAGGACCTGAGCTCAAAGCTGGCCTCAGACACATAACACTCATTAGCCATGTGACCCTGGGCAAGTCATTCAAGTGCAATTGCCTTGTTACACCTCCCCCTCCCCCCCGGAAAAACAAAAACAAAAACAAAAACCCAACATGTGTACCTGAGGAGCGGGCACTGTCTTCTCACTGACTGAGGAGTGAGAAGGACTGATGGATTAATCAGGAGCCAGAACTGAGTGTGGATCTGAAAGCTTCATGCAGCCCATCTTTAATTCTCTTTCCAGATGGCTTTCAAGTGTAGAGAGCTGCTGTGATCTACTAGGTAGGAAAAGGAAGCTGGATATTTCTTCTCTCCCCTTGCCATCTCCATTTTCCTTCTCCCCATGTCCCACCCTCACAAAAGTGTGTTTGTTTCTAAGCTCTGGATGCCTCTTTTCTTTTGTGTTTTTTTCCCTCAGTCTTAGGAGAATGAGTATTCTGACATGACAGTGCCCACCATCAAGTTCCCACTAGTGACCAGAACTACTAGCAGCATCTGCTTGGCCAAGGACAGAGGAAGTCCCTGTAGACTGAGGTTCCAGTATCCTTTCCCCACCTGGCATCTTGGAGCAATCTTCTTTCACAGTTAGGGAAGAAAGCAAGAGATCCTCGTTTGGAATCTTTTTTTTTTTTTTTTGGTGAGGCAATCAGGGTTAAGTGACTTGCCCAGGGTCACACAGCTAGTAAGTGTCAACTGTCTGAGGCTGGATTTGAACTCAGGTCCTCCTGACTCTAAGGCCAGAGCTCTATCCACTGCACCACCTAACTGCCCCTTTGGGATCTTTTGATGGATAGTTTTGGTGTTGCCTCTCCCAAATCACCAGGCTTCTGGTAGTGAAGCCAATCAGAAAGCTTTTCATGATCTAGTAGTAATGACCCTGGGTCATAATAGACAGAGTTCTGAAATCCTATGTGTTGTATTAGAAAGAGGGAATGTAGTGCTCTGTATAACCTACCAGGATTGGCAGATCCAAGTGTAAGCTAGGGGAGTTATACGGAGCCTATTATGTTCCAGGCATTGTGCTAAGTAAGCTCTTTCACAAATATTATCTCATTTGATCCTCATAGCACCCCTGGGAGGTAGTATTGTTATTACTTCCATCTTACAGTTGAGAAAACTGAGGCAAACAGAGGAGAAGTCCATGGTCACATAGTAGGTGTCTGAGGCCAGTTTTTAATTTAGGTCTTCCTCATTCCAGGCCAGAGCCCTATCTGCTCTATCTACCATGATATATAGCTGCCCTTGCAGCTATATAACACACACACACACACACACACACTCACAAATATATATGTGTATACACACAAATACACATATATTCCAAATACGTGCATGCATGTATATATACTTAAAAACAAACTGTAGATACATAACACATTCTTAGCCTTTTATTGCAAACCTCGTTCTTTTTTGTATATTGGAATGTTTGTTTGTTGATGATTGTTAGGTTCACAATAAAAAGAAAAACTTAAATTAAAAGAATCCTTCAGAAAGCAAAATAAAAGAAGCTCTCCTCTCTTTCATGTGGATTTCACATGCTCTTTGGGTGAAGACTGAATGAAAGGCCTAATTATCAGTGCCCGAGAAAATGTATTTTAAGTCAAAACCCCAGGGGAAAGGCATGAGAGTTTAACCCAGAGAAAATGCAACTATTTGTACCCTCCTACACCATGTTCTTGTCTTTGTTTCTAACAATCTGTTCAATTGAATTCCATCCAGCCAAGATAAATGCTAGATACTATTAGTATTGTAGGTATATTTATCAATGGATCAAAAGCATTTGTTAAGCGCTTACAATTATTGGTTTCAAATCCCAATTTAGACACTTACTAGATATGTCCCTGGTAAATTACATAATCTCAGTTTCCTCATCTGTAAAAAGAGTCCCTGCCTTCAAGAGACTTACATTCTAATGGGGGGAGGAGGCAACATGTAAACAACTACAAAAAAGATATATGCAAAGTAAGTAGAAGGTAATCTCAAAAGGAAGTTGCTAGTAGCTGAGGACACCAGAAAAGACTTGTAGAAAGTGGTATTTAAGCTAGGTGATACAGTGCATAGAACATTGGACTTGAAATCAGGAAGACTCATCTTCATGAGTTCAAATCTGGCTTCATATGTCAGCTGTGTGACTCTGGGCAAGTCACTTAAATCTGTCTGCCTCAGTTTCCTCATCTGTAAAATGAGCTGAAGGAAATGGCAAACCACTCCAGTATCTTTGCCAGGAAAACCCCAAATGGGGTCATGGAGAGTTGGACATGACTGAATAACTGAACAGCAACAACAGAAGGCAACCAGGGAGACCAGAGGGTGGAGGAGAGATGGGAGAGAATTTTAGTTATGAGGAGAGAGCCCATACAAGGGCACTGAGGGAAGAGAGGGACCACTGTGTGAGACAGCTGCAAGATGGCCAGTGTAGCGGATTGTCAAGTTCTTGGAAGGGAACAAAGTGTAAGAAGACTGGACAAGTAGGACGGGGCCAGGTTAGGAAGAGCTTTCAGTACCAAACAGAAGACTTTATATTTAACCCTGGAGGCTATAAGGAGCCGCTGGCATTTGTTGATTAGGGAGGCCATTTGGTCAATTTAGGAAAATTCCCTTTAGCAGTTGAGTGAAATATTGGATTGGAGGGGGAGAGATTTGTGGCAGCAAGGTCAATTAGAAACATAATTTCCATTTTAAAGATGAGGAAACTGAGTTTCAGAAAGCTGAAGTGACTTGGAAGAACCAATAAGTGCCAAAGGCTGGATTTGAACTCAGGTTTTTCCTAATCCCAAACTCCTTTCATTGTACCACACTGCCTAATCAGAAAATGTTCTCCTTCTGTCCAATTGATTGTTTTATGTGAACCAAATAAAATTTTACTAAACTTCTATTTTTGCTCATTGCATCTTTCAATGAGGAAGGTAGAGAAAGATATTCTTTGCTAGTATTCTGACTCTGAGATCAAGTCTTTCTTGAGATCTGAGTGTACAACTGGGTCACCCCTCCAGATGTGCCTATATCCCATTAAACTTTTTTTGTCCTTATTGCCAAGTCAAAAAGCCTTTCCTGGCTTTCCATATCGAGGAAATAGTGAAAATTCCTGTCTGCTACCACGTGTTCTAAGCTTGTGATATTTTCTATACCTTTGCATTTCTAATTTTATCAACTGCTCCAGGGTAACTGTTTTCAGATGATAACCATTGATTATATGGCACACATGTAATTACATGGCACACATCCCAAAGTGTATCATTCCTATGCCATTCACCATTTCCTTGGGAAATGCTATCAGTACACTTTACCATCCACCATGGATTGCCATCCAGGCTAACTAATCATTGTAATGAACAATAAAGAAGACTGTCCTCCTAATAACTGATCATGGGCTTGCCTCCAACTGAATGTTATTACTCTCTTCATCCATTATAGCTTCATCCTCTCTTACTTTGCCTTTTCCTACCATTGGCCTCCTGCGGCTGTGTCAAGTGTTGGCTTCGCAGGACCATTAAAACTCAACTCCAACCTAGATCCCTTCAATAACTAGTAAGGCAAACTCTCCTTATTCCAGCATCCCCACATCTTATCCCCCAGATCACCACATGATTGCTACAGGCGCCTCTTAACAAGTAACTCCTGCGCTCCAGGGCAGTCAGTGATAAGTAAAATACTGACACAGTTTTCAAGTTTTGGTGGGGAGGAAAGAGTGAGTAGGTATGGATGGATTACAATCTGAATTGCAGATCTCATTACATTATGTTTCCCCTCAAATCCACTCTTCATCTCAAACATCCTTAATTCCCTCCAAGGTACCACTATTCTTTTAATTTCTTTGGTTCTCAATCTCTCCCCCCTTTGCCCTAGATTATTCAATCAACTGAAATGACTCTCTTCAAAGTTACCAATGATATGTTAACTGCCAAAATCTGAGGGCCTTTTCTTAATCCTTTTCCTACTTGACTTCTCCACCACATTTGATACTATTGACCACTCTCTCTTCCTGGATACTTAACTCTCTGGGTTGCTGAAAAAGATATGTTTGTCTCATATAAACTCTCAAATCTGCACATATTTAAAACATGGAAATAAACTTTTTTTAACCTGTTAAAAAAATCTCCTAAATATTTCAGTAGATTTTGAATATATTTGTTAAAAATATTAAAATGCAACACTTTCTAATTAGTTTACAAGAACAAGTGATATCAGGGAAATGAGGCTTTTCTTACCTGAATTTCAACAACAGACATACTTTTGCACAATTGGTGGATGGGATTGAAAAATAAACATCATGAATTAGTAAATATAAATTCTATAAAATAATGCACTTTTCCCATTTGGATCTATGTATCATTGTGAAATATCTTTTTCAGTTATGATGGTCATTACAACTATAAAAATAAATGAAACTTGTAGCCAGATCTTCACATTGCTATGCTACAAAGTGTTAAACCAACATTTTTCAAAAGCAATGAAGCATGCTTAGTCACATTACTCCCCCCAGAATATTTAGTAATAATTTTATTTTAGTGAGAGCAAAAAGGTTACTTGCATTATATTTTTGACATTATTTCATCTTTGTCTCTTCCCTTTTAGTGTTTATTTTGGAGTGAGTTTTATAATATACATAATTATTAGCATGGTAATAGGTATATATAATTTATAAATAAGTATACATATACATATACATACTATATATACATAAACATATATATATATATATATATATATATATACATATATATATATATATATATATATAACCGGGGATACATGCTCAAAAATGTTTCATCGATAGGGATATAGAATTAAAAAAGGTTGAAGATCATTGCTTTAGATGATCAATGAGCTCTCCTGAAACAGCATTAGTAATCTGCTATAATGACATGTATAGTATAAGGATGTCCATGCTTGTGCATGGAATGAATAACTCACCTATAATATACAACAGAACTTCTCCTAAAGTCTGACTCCTTAATCTCATCATGGTGTGGATGTGGCCTGGGTTCTTAAATGCCAGGCTAACGATTAATGTCAGGCTACATAAGCCTCTGGCAAACCTAACCAGGTTGGAGAAGGCTAGTAATTGATATGTGTCTATTTAGCAGAGCCCAATCTATTTTGGAAGGCACTCATTACCCGATCTGAATAATTGGAGTGAAGATGTCTCTAAATTCACATTTTTTTGTGTGTGTTTTGACTGCAGGGGGTGGTCCCCCACCTGCCCTGGCAAGCAGGCCAGGTTGAGCGAAGCAGACAATTTTTGGAGTATCTTTTCTGGACCCTTCCTCATGCCAGGAGGTGAGCAGTGCAGTCCTTAAAAAGGCTGTTCAGACACCCATGGGGCTGCTGAAACCCACTGCTACTTCCAGTGAGTCCAGTGAGAAGATGATCTGTGGCCTGGGCTGCCTGTGTGCAGGGTTGTGACTACGGCTCCCAGTGTCTCTACACCTGCTGCTTCATCACTTGCCTGCGGCCACAGGACTTTGAGGTAGGTAAAAATGGTATGAGTGATATCTTTTGACTCACGCATAAATTGGATTGAAGTGAAGCAGAGTTAGAAGTTGTCGGCCTCACTCTCTCTTCCAGATTCATCAAAGTAGAGTTGCAAGACAAAAGTCAAGATGACTGGTGATGGCTGGGATGAAGTGGTTGACCTTGGTGTCTTCAACATCTAATCAAGCTCTAAGCACTCCACAGTGCCTGCTTCAGCTGCCTTCATTGCTGTTGAAACAAATCGTTCTCATTCGCCATTCTGCTGGGAGAAGTCTTCACATGCTTGGAGTAAATACTCCTCTAACTGGATTTGAAAACCTCAGTTACCCTCATCCTGTTAAAATAGGTGAAAGCCCATCTGCTAAAGTGGTTTGTCAGTGTCTGGCTGCTGTGCATGCTATAGAATCTTGGAGCCACAGGTGAGAGTTGGGTAAATCAGGTGGATACCACAGATGGAAAGCAGTCCTGAAGAGGGCTCAGCAGCCCTCCCACCAGAGGTGCTAGTCCTCCCTAAACACTCTACCTGTTTTCAGAGTTATGTAATGCCCCCTGAACTGTGGAAGGAAGAAGGAAAGGGAGGGTTGGAGTCATTACCTTTCTAAAGGTCAACTGAATGACTCTTCCTGCTCAGTGATCTTTAAGGGGATTGCTTTGTCATTACCAAAAAGCCTGAGTGACACATGGCTATCTGGAAGTAGCCAAGGAGTTTGTCATCATTTAAGAGTCCAGACTCTGAGCCTGTATATATGTCATAGGTAGGCAGATTAGCTCTGAGCATGCTCTGATATATGGAAATATTTTGTTTCTGCATTATTTTTCTTTTCAAATATATCCCTCTCTTCTCTCCTCACAAAAAAAGCCATTCCTTATGACAAAGAATAAAAAACAAGAGGAGGGGGAAAAAACAGTTTAGCAAAACCAACCAAATATGAGTGTTTATGCACTGTTCCACACCCAAAGTCACTTAACTCTGCAAAGAAAAGAGAGAGTGAAATCATCTCATTTCTTCTTTGGGACCAGGCATGGCCATTATAACTTACACAGCATTAAATTTAAGGTCTGTTTTTTTCTTTCCATTTACTTAGTTCAGGGGTGGGGAACCTAGGCCACAGGTCCTCTAGGTCCTCAAGTGAGGCTCTTTGACTGAATCCAAACTTGTGAAGTCACCCCTGACTTAGTTGTAGTCATTATGTACTTCTGCTTACTTCACTTTGCATCAGTTTCTGTGAATCTTGCTGTGTTTTTCTATAGTCTTCATTTAAATTATTTTTCATAGCAGTAATAGTCCCTTATGTTCACGAACCACAATTTGTTGTGCCACTTTTCAGTTGATAGACTTCTATTTTGTTTTCAATTCTTTGCTATGACAAAAAAAAAAATCCTGCTCTAAATTTTTGGTGTGCATGGGACTTTCTTTCTACCAATCTTTTTAGCAGGAGACAGTCTTTCTTCTGGTCTCATCTTGTATCAACTTACACAAGAGATTTAGTCTTATGACTCTGTAGGTCAGGAAGGATCCTAGGTTCTTCTTGTTCAGTTGTTTTCAGCGTGCCTCTGTGTGACTCTCTGTGACTCCTTTTTGGTGTTTTCTTGGCAAAGATACTGGAGTGGTTTGCCATTTCCTTCTCCAGCTCATTTTACAGATGAGGAAAATGAAGCAAAGTTAAGTGACTTGATCAAGGTCACACAATGAGTAAGATTCTAAGGCTGGATTTGAGTTCAGATCTTCCTAATTCTAGGTTGAGTGCCCTATCCATTGTGCCACCTATCTGGCTGGGTTCTTGTGGGCAATGCTAACAGATTGTTTCCTCTGGTTGTTTGTTCATCTAGTCAGAGTACCTCAACTACATACCTGCTGTGTCTACTGAATTATATGTTTCCCTAAAGCATTTACTTCCCTGAGCATTTACTTCAAGCTCAAGCTGAATTGTGATGAATTCAGAAAAGTTCTGTCATAACTATGCCTGAGAGAGTTTCTCCATGTTGAACTTCTGCCCTTCTGGGTACTGGCCAAATATCCTAATGGAAATCATGAAATACCCCAAGGAAAGCGTACACTGAAAATATCAAATCCTATCATAAGAGACTTGACCCAATTTTGTACAGCCAAGAAGTTCAAAGAGTCTGGATGCATTTCCAAATTTTATCAGAATTTCCAAGCCATTGGAAATTATTCATTGTGTTACCACTTTTCCACTCCCTAGAAGTTCTTACACAGGAGATTACAAATATGGAGAATTTGTCTCTTAAAAAGGCTGCAAATAAAATATTCCTTGATGAATAAACACATGACCTTCATTTGCCTCGCTCTGCAAAAGAGCTTGCAAATAAGCCAGGCTAAATCTCCCATGGACTGTGTCTAACAGGCTGCCTGACTCAATTCTCAGACGAGGAGAACATATGCTCGGCTTCCTCCCCCACTCCCATCCTCCCCCCCTTTTTTAATCAAATGCATTACACCATGTGAGCAGCACCACTACTCTGGAGTGCTTGGTTTCTCCAGATGCTTTTGGTGGCCCCATTTACTAGGAAATGGAGCAGGGTTTCTCAAAAAAGGGTGTATTTCCCAGGTCTCTCTCTTTTTCAATAGTAATCCCAGACTTCTCCCTTAAAGGGGCAAGGTACCACAGAATGCCTCAAGGGAAGTATTTTCTCTTTCTCCATTTAGAGGGAAGAATCCTTTCAAAGGGGAATTAAAAAAAAAAAAGGTAATGTCTCCCATGTCCAGAACTCAGCTTTGTGGTGACCTCACTTATCTAAAATGAGAACCAGGAAATAAATTAAAAAGAGTAGATAAAATGATGTTACTAAGTCCATTCACCTCACCAAAATGATGTAGTCATCTTATGGGCCCCTTACACATAAGGCTGTAGAAAATCGCATTTAAATTGCATTTGTATAAGCAAAATGAAATGCAGAGCTGATGTAACTGTTTGGAAAATTTAGGTTTATTTTTAAAAAGGTTTCTCTGCATTGGTTAAATATTTAGATAATTGAAGCAAATTTTATCTTTCTGTGATACCAGTATAATGCATATAATTAACTAACAAATATTTATTGAGCATCTATTAGGGGTGGGGAACCTATGGCCTCGAGGCCACATGTGGTCCCTCATCAGTCAAAGGGTCACACTTGAGGACCTGGAGGGCCACATGTGGCCTTGAGGCTGCAAGTCCCCCACCGCTGACCTAGGTCTTCAGAGAGTGATTTATATTTTTGTAGTGCTTTCTTCACAACAATCAAGCAAGTATTATCATCACCATTTTATAGAAAGAGAAATTGAAGCTTAGAGACAGAGGTTTGTTTTCTGAAATACATACATGCATATATATATATATGTATATGCATATATGTATGTATGTATTTCACATATATGTGAATATATATATTCAAGACACAAATATAATCTGCATTATTAACATTTTCCCCATCACCTTTTTAAAGTGTAGACAATCAAAAAAATAAAGCAAGCCCTGATTTGTAGCATTTTCAGATTCCCAGGGTATAAATGTTCACATTATAAAAATAACAGTTGTCCCTCATGAGCCAGTTAGAACTGGCTTCAGCACATCCCTGAAGTGAATATAGATTTCCTCATTCCAAATCCAGCACTCTTTTCACTGTACCATACCACAATGGATACAAAGAGGTTTAAAGATATAATTGTCATCAAAGAGCTTATAAGCTGGTTTAAGAGACAAGGGACGTACATTGAAAAAGTAACTACCAATAAAGAAGAGTAAATGATAGGTATCAAAAAAGGAAATTGGTAGAAACTGGTCTAAGATTTCATAGTAGGGAGAGACCTCTGTCTTTGCATAGAGAGAAAATTTTGCATAGAGAGTCATTCTATATTGGACTTTTGAAAGATGGCTAGGTAATTGTTTTAATTTTCCATTTAATTTTTCATGTTTAGACAAAAATTTTGTTGAATTGTCATATAAATCCTGTTTCCCCAATTAGAGTGCAAGCTTGCTGAGTGCAGAGACTTTTCCATATTCCCCTCTAATAACATAGTAATACAGTAACCAGTAGAATGTGCTCCAAAAATATCAGAGTTATAGGGTCATAGATTTGGTGTTGGAAACGATATTTCTTTTAATGGAGGTAAAGTTGCTCTTCTTAGCTTCATTATTCTGGACCCTTTCTCCTCATCACTTGTGCTTGCCTCTTAGGTACTCAGTATCTTCTTGCTCTTCCTTCTCTTCTTTCTATCCATAACTACTCTCAAATTCTTCTTACACTCTAATTTGTGAATGACTGATTAAATGGTTACCTCTCCTACAGGGCTTGATTCATTAAACTAAAGGATAAAGAAGTGTTGGCAGCATTTGCAGCATTGGCCATTGGGCGCAGGAGGACTTTGAGGATGTCAAATTCTTTTTGGCATCTCTTTGACATCAGCAACCGTGTAGAAATCAGAGTTGATTACAAGACAGATTTCTACTGTCCAAGTTAATTCAGAAAAATTGCTTTGCAGAAGAGATGGACCAATATTAAACTTCTAGATTATGCTCCCATCTTGGATAAGATTGTTTAAAGAACAAGGCCAGGCTTTAGGCAAAATTGTGAAGCTAGTGAAATTTGTCTTCTGTGCTTTTACTGGCCACTTTTTTCACCACTTCGTACAATACCCTTTTGTTGTTGTTCAGTTGTGTCTCGTTCTTCATGACCCTACTTGGGCTGTTCTTGGCAAAGATACTGGAGTGGTTTGCCATTTCCTTCTCCAGCTCATTTTACAGATGAGGAAATGGAGGAAACAGGATGAAGTGACTTGCCAGGGTCACACAGCTAGTAAGTGTCTGAGGTTAGACCGGAACTCAAGTCTTCTTGACTTGGGGCCTGGTACTCTCTCCACTGTGCCACCTAGCTGCCCACAATATCCTTTATTTCCCTGCAATTCTTTAACATGCTCTTTCTTAGCCAAACCAGTTGCGTATTCTGCCTATGCATAAGGCCGTTATTGGCTCAACTGCTCCAAACTGCATTCAACTTTGCAATGTCTTTCTTTGGCTGATATCTATGGAAAGTGATGTTTGTTAAGGATAGTTGAATTTGCTGATTATAAAAAAAGAGTGTTGGGTGAATGATTTGAACTTGGATAGCAACCATCTTTCATAGCTTTTAAAACCTTAGTTGAGAAAAATGGCTATATATGAAAACAAGATTTTAGCATGTTCTAAGCAGGAGATGTTTTACTCTGCTTATATTCAAAGATAATAATGTTTAACAGGTATAATTTAACAGATATAATCAGAGTCTTTTTTCCCCTCCATTTTAACTATGTCCGCATGTGTTCTTGATATAAAGTTGGCTTTCACCATGAACATTGTTATGCTGGAAAACAATACTATGAGTGATTCAGCCAGCCCTGCTATTACTTGCCCAATTCTATACACTATCAAAGGAAGGTGGCAGAGTTTGTAGGTATTCTAGTGGAAACTCTTCTCTCATCATATCAAAGTAAAGAGTCTTTCTAAAATGCAAAAAACTTACCAATGACAGGAAGAGGGAATGTTAAAGAAGCTACCATTAGGTAATTCTTACAGAAAAAAGCAAGCAATTGACACCAGTTCATCAGTGTGAGGCTCCTTGCACTTCAGACCCTAAGCTCCACTCCTCTCCTCTTTTCTCGCACAGGCTCTGTGCTAGCTCAGAGTGATTTGGTGACACTCATGGCTTCTAGCATTTTAGACTTTCAGAATTAATTTAGTATCCTAGGGTAAATTGAGGGTCAAGAATCATAGCAGTCCTGAGGAACAAGAAGGAGGAAAGAGGGTAGGCATGTATATAAACCAAGGAAACAAGAAAGTGGGGGAGGGAGGAGGTAAGAAGTTGTTATGCTGGCTAGCACTTTTTTTTTCAATTTTCTCCAAACCATATGAAACTTTTATAAAAAATTGACCATGTGTCAGGGCACAGAGATACTGTAAACAAATGCAAGAAGTCAGAAATAGTAAAATCAAACTTTACAGACCATAATGCAATAAAAATAGCAATCAGTTCAGTGAGCTCAAACAAAAGACACAGACCAAAATGGAGACTTAATGAAATCCTGAATGATGAATGGGTCAAAGAATAAATCATAGGAACAATCAATAATTATATGAAAGAAAATTATAATGAACAGGTGACATACCAAAATTTTGGGATGCAATTAATTCAGTTTTCAGAGGAAACATTATATTCTCTTTTTAAAATTAATTTTTTTTTTTTACTTTTAGGCAGGTGGGGTTAAGTGACTTGCCCAGGGTCACACAGCTAGTAAGCATCAAGTGTTTGGTCTGAGGCCGTATTTGAACTCAGGTCCTTCTGACTCCAGGGCCTGTGTTCTATCCACTGGGCCAACTAGCTGCCCCTGGAAACATTATATTCCTAAAAACAAAAATTAGTAATATAGAAAAGGAGAGGATTGGTGAACTGAATATGTATTTAAAAATTAGAAATCCAACAAATAAACAAATATGAAACAAATACAAAGGAGGAAATAAAAAAATAAAAAAAACCAAAACCCAAACCAGGAGGAATGAACTGGAAATTAAAAAAAACCAACCATAGACTTGATAAATAAAACTAAAATTTAGTTCTTTGAAAAGACCGATAAAATTGATAAACCTTTAAGGTGGTAAGATTTTAAAAAGGACAGAAAATAGAAGTAACAAATAGCTAACAAACATGATAAAATAAAAATAAAACCAGTAAATTTATTAGAATCTTTATCAGAAAATTTATCAGCACAGAATAACTGTGCCCAGGTATATGCTAACAAAACTAAAGCAAATAAATAAATAAAGGAATAACTTCAAAATTGTAAAAAACTCATATAAACAGAAGACAAAATAGAAATATTAAATAATCCAATCTCAGAAAAGGAAATAGAATTAGTTGTGAAGGAACCACAAAAGAGGAGGATAAAGGGGGAAAGAGGAAACTTGTCCACAGGAAAATTCTATTAAACTTTTAGAGAACAATTAATAACAATACCATACAAATTATTCTAAAAAATTGAGAAAGAAAGCACCCAACTAGACTCCTTTTATGAGACATAGTTCTAATACTTAAAGCAAGCAAGGATAAAGCACAGCAAGAGAGCTATGGATCAATATCACTAATGAACATCAATTCAAAAATTTTAAATTATATTTTGTCAGACTACAGAGATTTATCCAAGAAGCCATTCACTATTTTTATTATCATTCAGTTGTGTCTGACTCTTTGTGACCACATTTGAGATTTTCTTGGCAAAGATACTGGATTGGTTTGCTATTTCCTTCTCCAGTTCATTTCACAGATGAACAGACTGAGGCAAATAGGGTTAAGTAACTTGCCTAGGGTCACGTAGCTAATAAGTGTCTGAGGCCAGATTTGAACTCAGGGTTTCTAAGCTTGACACTCTATCCACTGTGTCACTTAGCTGCTCATTCATTATAACTAAGTTGGATTTATAACTTGAATGAAAGAATAGTTCAGCATTAGGAGAACAATCAACATACTAATTGTATTAATAACAAGGATATCCAAAATCACACGATTATGTCAATAGATATGGGAAAAACCTTTGGCAAAGTATGCTTATTTGTGCTAAAAACCTTACAAAATGTAGGCATTTTAAAAAATGTCTTAGAAAGTATCTATCTAAAACCAAAATCAATCATTATATACAATGGGGAGGCACTTGAAGTTTTTGCAATAAATATAGGAGTAAAGCAAGGATGTCCACTCTCTCCATTATTATTTGATATAGTTCTGGAAATGCTGGCAAGAGAAGACAAGAGAAAGAAATTAAAAGCATGAAGATAGATAAAGTGGAGATAAAGCTATCCTCACTTGCTGATAAAATGGTGGTTTGCTCAGGAAATTCTAGAAAATCAACAAACATAGCAACCTAGATAATTATTAGCTTAAGCAAAATTACAGGCTATAAAATAAGCCTTCAAGAATAAATAACGTTGGGGCAGCTAGATGGTGTAGTGGAAAAAGCTCTGGCCTTGGAGTCACGAGGATCTGAGTTCAAAGCTGGCCTCAGACACTTGACACTTCCTAGCTATGTGACCCTGGGCAAGTCACTTAATCCCAATTGCCTCACCAAAAAACAAACAAACAAACAAAAAAAACACCCCCAAATAACATTTCTATATAATAATAACGAAATCCAGGAGGCAATACTAGAGAGAGAAATCCCATTCACAGTAACTACAAAATATTTGGGGATCATTCTATATCAAAGAACACGAGACTTTTTATAGATTCAATTATTGGTAACTGTAATTGGTCAAAAGAGTTTTTAAACAATTTCTTTTGTTTCTTCATTTGTTATGACTTCTTTTTCACTTTTTATATTGATATTTTGATTTCTTTTTATCATGTAAAATTTTGTCTATTTTATAAATATTTTCTTAAAAAAGCTCCCGGCTTTATTAATCAATTCAATTTTTTAAAATTTTGATTTGTTTATATCTGCTTTGAATTTTGGAAACTTTATTTTTGTATTTAGTTGGACTTTTTGGATTTCTCTCTAATTTTTAATTTGCAAGCCATATTTATTTATCTCTTTATTTTCTCTTTTGTGGATCAAAGTGTTTAGAAGTATCAATTTTCCCTTAAGAATTGCTTTGTTTGCACCTCAGAAGTTTTGGTACATTGTCTCATTTTTGTCACTTTGTTTGATGAAATCATCTATTGTTTCTGTGATTTTAAAATTTGATATGTTCTTTTTGAATATATTGTTTAGTCTCCATTTAAATTTGAATCTTTTCTTCAAATGCTTTTGATTGAGCATGTATATGTCTATGTATGTATGTCTAGATATTTTTTAGTGAATTGTAGTCATTAAAGGATGTTTTTAAATGCTTTTCTTCATTTATGAATTTTTCATGACCTAGCACTTGGCCAATTTTTATAAAAGTATCATGCACAGGTGAGAAAAACATATACTTCTTTCAATTCTCATTCAGTAATTACCAGAGATCTATTATTTTTAATAAATTGTCTTCAGGTACTTAACTTCTTTCTTGTTTATCTTAGATTTATTTAGGTCAGTAAGGACCACAGTGAGCTGCTCACTTGTAGTTTTGCTGCCTCTTCCTCTCTTTAATTCCATTAGTTTTTTCCTTCAAGGATTTAGATGCCATTTAGTGTATATATATATTAAGTATTGATATTATTTCATTATTACTTGTTTTAAATCAAAATGTAGTTTCATTATTAATGTCTTTAACCATGTCTACTTTTATTGTTATGTTGCCTGAGATCATGAATGACATCTCTGCTTTTTAAAAAAAATTGTCTTAAGGTTTAATAAATTCTGCTCAGCCCTTCATTTTAACTTTGTGTTTTTCTTGTAAACAACACATTGTTAGATTTTGATGTCTAACCTATTTTGTGGATGTGTTTATCCCATTCACTGTTACTGTTAGGATTATTGCGCTTTCCTTCCACCATATCCCTTATACTTTTTTCCTCACTTTGCGCATCACCCCACCCTTTACAAAGAAAAAGGTGTTGAAAGAGAAGGAATGTGATCAACATTCCCAATCTATAATTTAAGTGGCCTGATCTCATTCTTCGTTCCTTTATAGGAAGATCAATGCTGATGTTGGCTTTTTTGTTGACTCTGTCTTTTCCTTGGGCAGCTAACAACTGGGAGTTGTTTCTTCCTCTGCTGTGGCCTTGAAAGACTTTAATTTGATGTGAGCAACTGTCATGGCTTCGTTCCTACTCTGAGGTCCCCTAACATGCACCCCTGGTCATTGAGCAGACTCGCCTACTGTAGCTCTGGGTGCTCCAAGGCAAGTACTGCCTGTTCTTGTCTCTCTTCAAAATGATCTGTCAGGACATGACACTGTCCCCTGCTGCTGTTTCTACTAGCTAGGGCTTTGAGTCAGTCAATAAACATTTATTAAATTCCTACTATGTGTCAAGTACTATGCTAAACTCTGAGAAGACAGATATGAAAAAGAAAGATGGTTCTTGCCCTCAAGAATCTTATAATCTAATGGAAGAAGAAATATACAACAGGAAGCTGGAAGGGGAGAAGGGAAGGTAAACAGCGTTTAGCGGTGGGGAGGATGATAGCGAAGTTCAGAGGAGTGCAGCCATGTGGAAAATGAGGAGATGGCTGGCTTGAACACTCTCCTTCAATGGAGGTTCCGAGGGGAGCTCTCTACCCTAGGTTCAGAGGAAGGGGCCCCAAGGGCAGAGGGTCCTGATGAGGTGTGACTTCCAGGGCTGAAGTGCTCATGCAGGGTAGAGAGCTTCCTGGGGAGTGATGGAGACATCCAGAGGATTGCAGCTAGGTGGGAATGGAGAGATCCTGTTGGCTTCAGGCATCATTTACAGGAATTCCTGCTGGTTCCACACTCCCAAGTATGTCCTCACTTAGAAGTTCCTGTAGGTTTCACTTCCCATTTCCTGGATGTAGGGCTAGCTTCTGATCCCCCTGCTGTGCTCCTACACAGATATCTCATTGGTCTCAGGTCTTGTTTATTGGAACCCATGCTGCTTTCTGCCTCCTTAGATCTGAGACTTCTCTGAGTGAATTTAAGTTTTTTTATCTTTGTATTATATTTTTAAAAAATTATTATTTATTTTTAAGAATAACCTTAAAAAATGTTGAGTTCCAAATCCTCTCCCTCCCTCCCTCCCTCTCCTGACCCATCTATTGAGAAGGCAAGAAATGTGGTATCAATTATACATGTGAAATGATGCAAAACATATTTCCATATTAGCTATGCTGTAAAAAAAAAAAACACCGAGAAAAATAAAGTGAAAACAATATGCTTCAGTTTGCATTCAGACTCCATTGGTTCTTTCTCTGGAAGTAGATAGCATTTTTCATCCTAAGACCTTTGGAATTATCTTGGATCACTGTGTTGATCAGAATTGTAAGCTTGTTTTCCACTATTCTAGCTAGTGCCCTTTTAGATCTAACAAACCTTAGAACAAAGTTGCAAAACTTCAGGCGAGGGCCAAACCTGAAGTTCTTTGTTTTTGTCCTGTTTCCCAGGTAACCAGACTGCTGTAGCCATACCCTGGGCAGCTAGATGACCCAGTGGATAGAGCCCAGGACCTGGAGTCAGGAAGACTCATCTTACTGAGTTCAAATCCAGCCTTAGACACTTAATAGCTGTGTGACCCTGGGTCAACCACCTTACCCTGTTTGCCTCTGTTTCCTCATTTGTAAAATGAACTGGAGAAGGAAAAAGTAAACTACTCTAGTATCTCTGCAAAGAAAGCCCTAAATGAGGGCATGAAGTCAGACACACCTGAAACAACTAAACTACAACAACAGAAACAGCAATAGTCCTACCCTAAGAGAAAAACTGAAAGAGAATAGAGTATGGATTCCTTATTATATTTTATTCTGTTTATCCCTTTATTTCCCAAAAGTTGTGACTATATAAGGACAGATATTAGTTAAATGTAAAATCTTTTTAATATGATTCAGTTCAATTCTCTCTACACTGAGGAACAGGTTTATGGAGCACAGAAGGGGAGTGGTAATCTTCATCACTTTTTATCACTTGTCGTACCTCCGAGGGGACAGTCAACAGAATACCTTTAGCGTGTGGACATACCAACAGTCACATGTATCCCATGTGCATCAATGAGGAGAAGGGGATGAGAACAAAGAGCCAACATTAGAGAATATCGAAATAATACCTTCTCTTAGACATTCTGGTTCTAGCCAACTTTTCCATTCTTATTTCACGTTACTCCCCCTCATGTACTTTCTGTTCTTGCCAAACTGAGCTACTAAATGTTCCCCATACACAATTTCTCTTTTCCTGCCTCTGTACACAATTCTACTAATAAGTTATACAGAACATTGATCTGTTGGACGTCTCCTGCAGAGAAAATAAGTTGGAGAGTCAAGGACATCTCTAGTATTTAGGAAATTGCAGAGATACATGGTACTTTGGGATATTTCAAGGGCAGATCGAGGGAGTTCAAACAAACAACTTACAATGGATGAAAAACATACATAAAGTTCTTTCCTGATCTTCTCAGATGGTATTGCCTCCCTCACCCCAATTACCATGCATTTACTATGTATATCTTTTGAATTTACTTGTATGTGTATTTGTTGTTTTCTCCAATAGACTGTAAGCTACTTGAGGGCAGGAATTATTTCATTTCTGTCTTTCTATCCTCAGACTCTAGCACAGTGCCTGATACTTAGTAGGCACATAATCAATACTTGTTTTTCTCTCTCTTCTGACTTCTTATAACATTTATTGTCTATTCTACTCATTAAACAGTCATCACGCACTGCCTGGTATTTTAAATGATCTTTACTCACTTAAGTTACCTGTTTTCAATAGAATTTGACTAAAAAATATGATTCATACACCACTTTGTGCATTTATTGCCTCTCTAATTAGATTGTAAATTCCTTGAATGTCAAAGCCCCTCTGATAAGAGGCAGGAAACTCAGTTGTTCATAGTCAGCAGCCCTGGCCAGGGGCCCAGTTGGGGCAGGAGTGGTCCCCTCCAGGTAAATGGGATATCCAGTGGTAGATAAGGAAATGAAGAAATACCAAAACTAAGGGAACAGGGAGGAGGGAGGCAAAACCACAAGCCAGTTCAAAACAAGATGAAATATCCAGAGAGGCAGCCAAAGTCCAGATGAGATAGGAAAAAGAATAGGGCAGAAAAACAGAAGCTGGGAATTAGAAGACAGTCAAAAGTGTATAATGTTGGGTTGGTCAGGTCCAGGAAGACAGGTCGCTGAGCAATCCAGAGCCTCTTTCTTTACTTCTATTTGATGGAGAGCTAAGGTGCATTTACATACCTAGCTTTTCACCTTAATAGAGAACCCCTTGCCTGAATCAGGGAATCAGGCATTGGGGCAAATACCATGACTTAATACTTCTGTCCATTCTTAAAATGCCCTGCCCAGGAGAGGTACTAAACAAATTTTGATGGACTGATTAGTTGTAGGATAAGCCATTTATGACTTGGGGCAAGTAGGTGGTACAGTGGATAGAGTCCTTAATCAAGAGTTGGGAAGACTCATCTTTCTGAGTTCAAATCTGGCCTCAGACACTTCATAGGTGTGTGACCCTGGGCAAGTCACTTCACCCTGTTTGCTTTACTTTCCTCATCCGCAGAATGAACTGGAGAAGGAAATGGCAAACCACTCCAGTATCTTTGCCAAGAAAAACCCAAGTGGGGTCACAAAGTGTTCAACACAACTGAAAAGACTGAACAACAAGAAGAAACCATTTATGATTCAATTCTATTTTCCTTCTTTCTCCATCATATCTGTCTTCCAGATCACTCTCATTCACGTTATTTCTGAGGTTTCTCTTTTATGCCTAGCTGTTTAAATAAATAGTTCAAGACCAAGGAAGATGGCTGAAGAACAAAAAAGACACAAGTGGGCAGTAGAACCTTTGTTGCCCCAAATGAAAAACTGTAGGAAAATAGCCCCTGATAGGAGTCTCTTGTCTCATGTCAGGAGGCAGAGATGTAGGGGGAAGATGGCTAATGCTCCTATATTTCTGTGCTCGTCAGACTTCACTTTGTGAGTTTATGTGCTGGAAATTGAACCAATGTAAAAACAGCAGGTCAACTCTTCCATATATTGTGCCAACATTGACTTCAGATCCTGTGCACCTGGGGGAGGGGGAGTGTTTTTCCCTTTCTGCCAGGTTTTAGAATGTGCTGAACTGTCAGCTACATGTGTTCATACTTGTTTGAATGCAGCTCAGAAACAGTAACCTGCAGTCTAATTAAGAGAAGAATGATTAGACTGGGCTGGCTGCTGAGCAGCTCTAGGTTCTGGCCCAAATGAGACTCAGAATGGAGATTTAAGCCTGGGGCATGACCTCTCTTCAGAGATTTTCAGAGGACTAAAGTGTGTATTCTATATAATAAATGGTCTATCTCTGCATGCTGGGCCAAGGAGGATTTTTTTTTGGAAGGTGTGATATATGAATAAATGATGAAAAAACCCCAAATTAAAACAAAAATGCACAAAGTAATTAATGCATTTTACTACAATAAAATTTGGGCATAGAGATTGACCAGATGGTCTCTTGAGGTCTTTTCCAACTCTGAGATTATATCATACTCTAATAAACACTACAGAAACAGATGGGGCTGGTAGCATCCTTAGTGTCAATCTGGTATCCAAGCCTCAGGGGAAAAAAAGTGATAGCATTTACTTCTTGTCAGTATCACAGTTCAGAGGATTAAAATAAGGTAATATTCAGATACATTCCATCTGTCAGCTAGGTGACTGACAGCTCCCTGAAATATATCAGTGTCATCAAATCAATACCTCAGTTTTACCCTAAAGAATAACAGTGTGAGGTATTATGTGTAAAAGAAACTACCTCCACCCACCACGTAATGACAAAAGACACAAAAATGAAAACTCTTCAGATGATGGGGCAGAAAATTTTAAATAAATCAGTGTATTTTCTAGAAAAAAACCCCCAGAATTTTACTTTCAATTTTCAGTAACTAAGAGGGACACCTCAGAAACTATAAATTGGGTAAAGTGGATTTTCCCTATGTCTTTAATAGAAAGTGTGATAAAATATCATATCTTTGAACTTCTATTGGCAGATATATTTTGGCTGAGATGTATTCTCTAGATGTGTAGGTCTTGGGGTTGCGGATACGGGGTTGCAAAAAAATTTGGCAACAGTAAAAGGTTTCTGAACACATAATGACCAAAAATTGATTTGAAATCAAATGTGTAATGAATCTGAGGGGTTTCTGGCAGTGCTTGCCCATGTTGCATTACATGACTTCATTGCACTCTTGGTTCTGAACACAAAGCATGCGCACTTTGCACTGTGCGTGCCCTCAGGCCGCTCAACGCCAACAAGCAAGAAAAGGTGTTGTGAGTGGAAAAAGTTCAAGAAGCCCTGCTCTAGTTCTAGATGACAACATTTAATGGACAAAGATACAAAAATCATGCTTTCCTGTGCATATTTTCACTGCATTATCCTTGATTTGCTAAAAGATAGAAACCAGCGTCTTACCTTCTTCAAGACTATTATTCTGCCCTTCATCCTCTTTTCCTATCACCCTTTCTTGTAGAACTCTATTTATTTTCCTTATCTGCCTTATCTTATTGTCTCTGTAGCTTACTCTAGTATATAGAGCAGGACCCAGAGTCCAGAAGAACTGAGTTCAAATGTAAACTTAGGCATTTACTAGCTGTGTGATCCTGGGCAAGTCACTTAACCTCTATTTGCCTTGGTTTCCTCAACTGAAAAATTGGGATAAAAATAACACCTATTTCCCAGGGTTATTGTGAGGAGCAAATAAACTAATATTTGTAAAGCACTGAGCACAATACCTGGCATATAGTATGTACTTAACAAATGCTTGTTTCCTTCTCTCTCCTTTTCTAATCAGAATGAATCACTAGCACTAGTGCCTCTAATGTCTCTTAATTGCATGTGCTTAGAGAGTTAAAAGGTAGTCACCTGAATTAACCCCCTGAAATCTGGAAGTCACATTTTTTCCCTAAGCCACTATTTGCCCCTATTCATTTTTCTTAAGACTGTGAAATTTTTACTAATTTCAGTCATTCAAGGATATGCGGTTTCATTAATGTAGCTCTTCTTCCCATTAACACAGATGGGCTGCCAGAAATTCTCTCTGGGTTTACTTCTACCTACACTGACTCTATCTTCTATATATGCTTAGCTATTGGCGTGTTATCTCGTCCATGAAACTATGGGGTCCTTGAAGGCAAGGACTGTGTTTTTGCCTTTCTTTATATTTGTTCTTTTAAAAATATTTATTTATGTATTTAGGCGAGGCAATTGGGGTTAAGTGACTCGCTTAGGGTCACACAGCTTGTGTCAAGTGTCTGGTCTCAGGTCATATTTGAACTCAGGTCCTCCTGACTCCAGGGCTGGTGCTCTATCCACTGTGCCACTAGCTGTCCCTATATTTGTTCTTAATACAGTCTTAGGAAGGAGCAGAAACCCCAAAACACAGTTCAAGAAAGCATGGAGCTTCCAAAAAGTAAATAAAGTGAGGCAGCTTTATTGAAGGGCAGTACTCAGAAAATAAAGGGGCTGTCAGGGAAGACGTACACATGGCAGTCCACTGGGGTCCTGGATGGAGTTAGGTGCTCTGCTAGGGCCCTGGGAGGAATGTGGTATTCTCTGCCAAACAAGCAAAGTCTGGTGGTGGATTTTGATGGAGGAGGTTGGATTGAGGGAGTGGTGCTAATTCAAACTAGTAGAGGATGAGAAAACTCCTGGAGACTTGTTGGCTTGTTGGCTGGATTTTGGGCCATTTTTGTTGTTTAGTTGCTTCAGTCTTATCCAACTCTTCATGACCCCATTTGGAGTTTTCTTAGCAAAGATACTGGAGGGGTTTGCCATTTCCTTCTCCAGCTCATTTTATAGATGAAGAAACGGAGGGAAACAGGATTAAGTGACTTGCCCAGGGCCCCACAGCTAGTAAATATCTGAGGTTGGATTTGAACTTGAGAAGATGAGTCTTCCTGACTCCTGGCCTGGCACTCTTGAGCCTCCTTGGGGCTTTGCCTCTTCTTACATCCCCAGTGTTTAACAGTGGATAGCACCATAGTAGATGCTTAATAAATGTTTGCTGATTGATTGATTCTTCATTTAGAGAGACAGGAGTGCTACTACAGTTATCATGATTTTGTTTGTTGTTGTTGTTTGTCCTTTGTTCTTGAAGAGGATCAATGACATCACGAGGGTGATGTCTTGACTTGCAAGTGGATTGGCTTTAAGTGAGGCAGAGCCGCACAAAGTCATTGACCTCACTCTGTCTTCTAGAGTCATCAGAATCCAGTGGCAAGACTTAGGTCAGGATGACTGGTTGTGGTCCTGGATGTAGTCGTGATATCTCCATTGCTTAGAACACACAGCCTGGCACAGCCTAAGTGCTTAAAGACTGACTGGCCCCTCTGTCACTTGTAGATACTTTTCTAGAGTTGTTGTAACTGGACATTTTATTATCCTTCAGTAAACCTGGTTATGAACCTCTTAGTGTTAGCTAGGCTAGTCCTCACATAGCGACTATGTGGTCCACTCTGGAGTATATCCTCCAAGCATCTTTAGTTTGGTATCCCCAATTTGTGTTCTGCAAGCATAGATTTGGAGACCTCAGACAAAGCATGAGAGTAGCACTTCAGTGGAGGATTATATGGTTCCTAACAACATAATGAGTTAAAAAGGAAGCAAACTATCTTTTCTCTTCCCAATCCTTCACTTCTTTGCATGCTCCAAAAAAAAAAAAGACAATTTTTGGTGATATAGTGAGTGTTTGGAGGGAGAAGCCAATTCCTGGTCATAACTTCTTTAAGGAGAATATATAAATGGGTTTTCTTGGCATTGACAGTGCCTCTGTCTCTGCCAGACTCTTTTTCCTCCTGAATAACCACAGGGACTGCCTCCTATCCCTATGGATGTGTGGCATTTAAGTTAGAATCCTGGCTCTAGAACCTGGTAGATCTTGAGTGAGTCACTTTCCTCCATATACCCCAGTTTCCCCATCTGTAAAATGAAGGAGTCAGGACAGGTCCACTTTTATCTCTGTCATCTATGGACCCATGACATCATGGGGTCATGTTTTGACTTGCACCTGAACTGGATTTCAGTAAGGCAGAATTGCACACAGTCAATAGCCTCACTCTCTCTTCTAGAGTCATGGAAGTCCAGTGGCAGGACAAAGCTGATGTCAACTCTGTGGTGGTGGTGGGAAATCTTTGGAAGGTTTGTGGAGATGATGAATGCAGGGAGGAGCAACTTTCCCCATAGAAGAGAAATGCCAACCAATAACCTATTTCCTGTCTAAGCTAGTCATCTCTTCATTAAAAAAAATCTTTAATAGCCGTGAGAACTCAGAAGAACTTTTAAGCAGTTGTGTCAATAAAATTCTAAACATTACCAAAAGTTAAAAACAAACAGGAATACGAACTAAGGAATACATTCAATGTGATCTGGTCACATCATAGTTAAGTATTTTTGATGTTTCATTTAAAAAAACATGTTTTCTTTCACTTCAGAAGGGAGCTCTTCAGGTTGTTTGTGCATTTCAGGCTTTGTAAAGGGAGGTGAAGATGGAGTCCATCTGGAGAAGCCAAATGAGATTGTGTTGGAGAGTCTGAACTCTATTCTCTTTTGCCTAGGGGATCAAAATCCATGGACTCATTCCATTCACTACTAACTTCTGTTGATTGAAAAAAATAATTTTGGAAGGAAACTGCTTCTGGATTTGAAGGGAAGTATAGAATCTTTGAAGATGAAGAAAGACTCAAGCAGTGAAGAGGATGATGGAAAAAAAGCTCCACTGAGATAATATTAAATATTCCTATTTGGTGGCATGCAAACGTAAGAAGGCCATAGCAATGAAGCTATAGTTATTAATTAACTGTAGCATTAAAAAGCTATAGAGAAGTATTGTTTTTGTTCTTGTATAGGTGCTGGGCGGAGCAGTGGACAAAATGCTGGATTCGGAGCTAGGTAGACCCGAATTCAAACCCTGCTTCAGACAATCATCAGTTGTGTGACCCTGTGTAAGTCACTTAACTCTTGGAGTCTCAGTTTCCTCAAATGTGTAAAATAGGGATAACAATAGGATCTACTTTCCTAGGTTATTATGAAGATTGAGTGAGAAAAACCATGCAAAGTGTTTTGTAAACCTTAAAGCTTGAGATAAATATTAACAAGAAAAAAGTAAGAAGGTATAGTGGTAAGAACTCTGGACTTGGAGTCAATAGAGGCTTGAGTTCAAATCTTACCTGATACTTCGTGACCATGTGACCTTACCTCTGTAAGTCTTAGTTTTCTTATATATAACATGAGGATAATAATACCTATAGTATCTACTTCATAGCATTGCTGTGGGGATCAAATGAGATAATGAATGTAGAGAGTTTTATAAACCTTAAAGTTATATGATTACTAGCTGTTATTACTAGCATTAATCTGGCAGCCACTGTTAACTAGACCAAATAGCCAATGAAGAAATTTGCCCTGGCCAGTTGAAAATTGCCATGATGATGAATACACACCAGATGCAGTCAGACATTTTTAGGAGTTAGGCAGAGTCCACTATATCTGTGTCAACAGCACAAACTCTGAATTCATTTTTTATAAATTTCCATACCTTTTGCTAAGCTGTCTTAGAAAGGGCCATTTTGCCTCATAATAAGTACTTTGAAATCTACCTCTTTTACTTTCAGTTCACCTGTGGAAATGAGTCAGTATTCTCCCTCTGCCTCCAAATATTAAAAAAAGAAAAGAAAAATGGGGGAGTCATCTATTGGAAATCTAGATTAGTGGAGTTCAATTCTAATAGAAATGGGGGGGGTAGTAGTGGGGAAAGAGGGTGAGAGTGGCGTGAAACAGTATTTAGTATCCCTGCCAGCCACGTATTGACTTAGAAAACCACATATTAACACTGTCTGCGTTTTATTGCATTTTGATTTATTTTGTTAAACATTTCCCAACTACCTTTTAATTTGGCCCTTTTGCTAGGCTTAACAAGTTTGATATCTCTGACTTAGAAGGGGCTCAGTAATAATGATAGCTTGCATTTATATAGCGTGGTAGGGTTTACAAAACACTTCCCAAATTTTATTTTATTCTCACAACAACCCCAGGAGGTAGATACTATTATTATTCCTATTGTGCAAATGTGAAAACAGAGGCACAGAGATAATTAAGTGTTGTGCAGGGCCACACAGTTTGTAAGTGCCTGTGGCCAATTTGAACTTAGATCTTCTTGACTCCAAGCCCAAAGCTCTGGCCGTTGACCAACCAGATTGTAGCTTCTTCAGGTTGTTGTCTTTCTCCTCCCTGTGGCCATTTTTTTGTCCATCTCATTGGTCACAGACTAGTGGAAGGAAGGGAAGATAAAGTTTATGTTAGTCACATTTCCTACTAGAGAGCCCAAGGACAGTTGTGATGGTGGAAGAGGTAGAAACTAGGAGACTCAACTGGAATTTGTGCACCTTTCTAATGTGCTTCACCTTGGAGAAATCAATCCATGTCTAGGTGGTTTCTTGCCTCTCTTGTAAACCTAAAAGTTCACAGGTATCTTGGGATACAAACCATGGGTGTCTCCCGTTGCCAAGTGACATGCATCACTGCTTTGGGGAACAGACCTGTTTTTCAGAGAAAGAATGAAACATGGGGGTACCATTTTGGAACATATGAGTATGACACAAATTATGAGCTGGAATGTGTCAGGTTTAAATGAGTTATGATCTGGCAAAGACCTGCAAACGATAGTTAAATACTTAATAAAGGTTAGGCATGCAGCTGCGAAGACTCCTGGATCTTTGCCACCTTTTATTACAGTGGCACCTGGCAACAGAGTTGTAGTTATGGGTCTGTCAGCATTTCCATTAGAAACCCCATCTTTTTAGAACTTTCTAACTCACCCCTTTTAAATCACATCAAGCTGCAACTTGCCATGAAGTTTTGTCAAGAATGAAGTCCTTGTTTAGAACAGAAAAGTGACTTATAAACTTGATTCTGTCATTTGTTTCAGAAGTACCAGAAAAAATTAAAGCAAAATGGTTGGGTCGTTTTTGTGGTTATCTGTCTTCCTAGAGTAGCTTATAGTAATATTTTTATTCTATTAAACAAGAAAGATCAGCCTGATCTACTAAAGGTGAGGTCCACCTTTAGATAGGACCTCATTTAGTGGTGGGGGGGGGTGGTGATGGATGTGGGATTTCATTCTAGGAAACTACTGATGAGGGAACACCTTCCACCAATTCAGGTTAGCACCTGCTTGGCAACTTTCTGGTCTTAGAGAATTGCCTGGGCCACTGGGAATCGAAGTTATTTTTCCCAGGGTCGCTTAACCAGGACACTGAGAAATGTGGGGTTGTGTAGTTATTGTTGTTCAGTTGTATCTGACTCTTTATGACCCCCTTCGGGGTTTCTTTTTCTTTTTCTTTTTTTGGCAGAGATACTGGAGTGGTTTGCCATTTCCTTCTCTAGCTCATTTTACAGATGAGGAAACTGAGGCAAGCAGAGTGAAGTGACTTGTCTAGGATCACACAGCTAGTCTGAGGCCAGATTTCAATTCATGAAGACGATTCTTCTTGATTCCAAGCCCAGTGCTTTATCCACTGCACCACCTAAAAAGAAATGTGGGGGAATCAGTTAATTTTTGAAAGAAGCAGACAGTGGGTCCTACTGTTGTTTTCAGATACAGATTCAACTCTCTCCCTTTTAAACTTTGAGTCCCACTATTTATCATGAGTTATTTGGATGGTGTGGGTCCAGTAAGAGGAGGGATGTTTGTCCAGAAGTTCTGGGGCAGACCAAACTCTAATTTACAGTTCTGAGAAAGTGGGACTCATTAGGTTTTCTGTGCTCCTGACTGTCATTCCTTGTCATGTCCTGAACTCCTTCTTTCTGGCTGCTTGCAGATTTTCTTTTTTCTTTTTTTTTTTTTAAGAGTAAAAGCTCTGGATTTTGGCAGCAGCATTCTGGGGATTTTTCCTCTGATGTTTCTTAGAGCAGATGATAAGTGTATTCTTTCTGTCCTCACTTTGGTTCTAATAGATTCGGACAGTTTTTATTTATGATTTCTCAAAATGATAGCGTTCATACTTTTAAAGGGCATGTTTATTATGTTTTTCACAGAGTCTGATAATTCTTAAATTATTTCTCAATTTATTTTCCAGGTCAATTTTTAAAATCAAATATCTCCCGTTTTCTCCTATTTTCTACCTTTTGATTTTATTCTATTATTGCTTGCCATTTAATTGAGTTGTTGATTTTTGTTTGGTTTATTCTAGTTTTTTGAAGTCTATTACTGTGTAAGTTTAACATTTTCTGTTCTGAGTTATTTCTTCCCTTTCCAATTGTTTCCTCCAGAGCTTTTACTTCATTAAAAAAAATCTCTCTCTTTTTTTCTAGATATTCATGTAGTCCTTGTGGAAAAATCTCTTTTTTTTCTTTGAGTCTCTATTTGCAGCTATGGTTTTACTCTCTCTTCCTAAGTTGGGATTTTGGGAACTTCTGGATCTACAACAATTCTTTATAGTGATTAGTGTTTTGGGTTTCTTCATCTGCCCAGAATTTGTCCTGAACTGGGACTATGTGGGCTGGGTTCTATCTTGTGCTGTACTTTTGGTTGGGATGGTCAGCTGAACCTCGTCCTAACTCTGGTGACCTGTATTCTTTTACTGATCTCCTCCTGGGGCTAGGAGCCTCAGATCTTTGAAGTCCAGTATATTGGATCTTCAGGGGTCACTGCATCAGTTCAGGACAGAATTCTAGAGTTCTCAGAGTCCTGGGGTTCCCCATTCAGAATGCTACCATGATGTGTGTTGGTCATTGTCTTTCCTAGTGGCTTCCAAGGTCCCTGCTAGAAGGAAGCCTTTCACTCTTGTCGCCTCCATACACAGATCCTTGCAGTCAACATGTGTCTCTGGCCCATTTCTAGTCAGACTGAGAGGCTGATGGCTTGCTTACGTGGGTCAGTGCTGTTTTTTCTGATACCCCTTTCCTATTGCTTGCAGGCTTCTGGCCTACTTTTTTTTTTTGTCAATTCTGGAGTGGAAAACATCACTTACTTACTTTCTTTTGTTATTTTATTTTGTGCTATGTAGAGGATTTTGTTGGAGCAGGTACACAGGAGTTGAACTGACTGTCTCCATTTGGGTAGATCTCTAGGTGAAGTAGTAGATAGAGCGCTAGGCTTAGAGTCAGGAGGACCTGAGTTCCAATTTGACCTCACTTACTAGCTGTGTGACTCCAGGTAAGTCACTTACCCCTGTTTGCCTCAGTTTTATCATCTGTAAAATGAACTGGAGAAGGAAATAGCAAACCGCTCCAGAACCTTTGCCAAGAAAACCCCAAATGGGGTCATGAAGAATCAGACATGACTGAAATGACCGAACAACCACGCCTTGGCCAGAAGTCTCCAGCTCTTCAAAACTGACAAAACTAGATGATGTGCTCTTGCCCAAATACTCTATATCTTGCATCATACAATTCTCTCTGCCTGGTATCCCTGCCTCCCTCTCATCTCCTCCTTCAGAAATACTACTCATTCTATAAGGCCCGGCTCAGATATCACCTCCTACATGAAGAGGTGCCAGATCATCCAGCTAGAGGCGTTTTCCTTCTTCCTCTGACTCCTCTTAGCATTTGCGTGTGCCTCTTTTTGGCACCTTAATCCTTTATCACACAAAGAAGACTTTACAGAAAAAAAGGTGGGGGAACTAGCCATGAAAACAGGAAGCTAAAGAGAAAATTCAATTAAATTTGCTGCTTATTTTCCCATGGTCACCTCCATTAGTGAGCACTTGTTTTAGAATTATGACTGATGCCATAGCTGAGACAGATGTCAAGGAAAATTTATATTCAGAAAGAGTAGATAAAGGAAATAAGTATGATGTTAAAAAATGACTTGAAGAGATAGACCAGTGTTGTAGATAGAATAGAAGGTATTCCAGGGGAAGAAAACAGTTTCCATGATATCCCATGATAAAACAGATGGAGCTATTAAGCAAGCTATATGGAATTTTTCATGTTATTTGGGATGGACAGATTTATTTTTTTTTAAAAAAGTATTCTATCTAAGAGCCATTCCATAATAGATAACTAGTCATGAAAAGGAAAGTAAGAAATCTGATGAATGCCATTGTAAACCAAGAATCCAGAGAACTGAAGATGAACCATGCCTCTCACCTACTCCC
Source organism: Phascolarctos cinereus (assembly GCF_003287225.1). Taxonomy (NCBI): domain Eukaryota; kingdom Metazoa; phylum Chordata; class Mammalia; order Diprotodontia; family Phascolarctidae; genus Phascolarctos; species Phascolarctos cinereus. The sequence goes on from NW_027555847.1 coordinate 251,966,242, forward strand.
AGAGAGGAGATGGATTTCAAATACAGAGACACGTGCTTTTTTGGACATGGTTGAAGAATTTGTTTTTCTGCACTACATGTGTTTGCTGCAAGGGTTTTTTAAAAAAAATTATTTGAATGCAGGGAGAGGATAGTAGAAGGGAGAGGTGAATAAAAGCTTATAAAACAAGTACAAATTTTAAAAATGAAATGATCACTTCACATTTAAGAATAATTTATTCTTTTATGGACATGGCTAAAATTTTGGAATGATTATGTGAGAGCTCTATTGGAACAGAGGTACTCTCAAAGTATTCCAAAGTGATATAATTGAAAGAGTACTAAGCTTGGAGTCAGAAAACATGGTTTTGAATCCTGACCTTGTCACCTACAACTTGTGTGCTTTTCATAGTGCCACAGTTTCCTCATTATGGCGGTTGTAGAGTTGAAAGGAGCCTTAGAGATCATCAAATTCAAACCCCTCACTTTACAGAAGAGGAAACCAAGACCCAGGGATATTGTGACTGGAGTTATCCAAGCCTAGACAAGTTGCAATTAGCAAATCCAGGATTCAAATTATTCCTCTGAATCCAAATCCTTCATTCCACTATACCATTCTGCCTGTTTGGACTAAAGTTCCTTCTAATGCTAAAGCCCTAGAATTTTAAGGTGCTATTCTAACTAAACTTTGATGAGAGCAAGAGTTTTCAGCAAGATTATTCCACTGTTCCTCTGTCTGGTTAGCAATTCGTGTTGTTGCATCAAGCCTTGAGATCTATGGCCCAAGAATTCTCATAAGTACTATAGTGTTTGGACCTGAAAGGGATTTTGGTCATAATGTCATCCAACTCCCTCATTTCCTTACCTGCCTCCAAAAATACATCCAAACCAGAAATATGATTGCTTGGGGAGCTGTGTTATAAACAAAGGAGATTTAAAAAAAATAACTTCATTGACATAATATTTGTTTCAAACAGAGCTTTCTACTTCAAACAGAAGCTCCATTCCAGTAGAACCTGAAATGTTGCTCAATTTCTCTAGCCTCAGGGTTGGTCAATTTTGCTCTTCTGTGGTTTTTCACCCAGAGACTTAGTGGTCCCCGTGGGTTAGTATAGCAGCAGTGCCAGGACATGCTGTGTACTGGGGTGGAGTGGAAGTGATTGTCCTTCAGAACATTCTTTTTCAATGACAAATAGACCAAATGTTTCCATTCTTTTTTCTTAAAAAAAATCTGAAATTTTCCCTATGTGCAAAGTATAATCTGTGTGTCCCAAATAAATGATTTTCTCATGTTTTCTGCACATGACAACTGACTTTACTGGTAATTCATCCCATGGCTGGGATTCCCTCTTGGGAAGAAGATTGCTAACAGAAAGGCAGATCAAGTGAAGTCTGCAACATGTTCTCTTACAAGTGAGATTATGAATAATTGTGCATAATTGCTGCAGTAAGAGAGCAATAGCTAATTGCTAGTGTAGTCATAATCCAAACAACAAATGAAACTTGAAATGCTTACTGATACTTGACTGTTCAAGATAATGGAGACAACCTGAAGTTTTGGGTGATGGCAAAAAGAGATATTAGGAACAAACCCTGAGATGTCAAAGGAATGAGAGAGGTATATACTTACAGGCGTTAACTTTGTAGGAGGGGGTAGGGAGTAGAACGGTAGGGGGGAGAAGAGATGACAGAATGAGGAGTCTTGTAACAATCCTTATGGCTTGACTTCCCTGAAACACAGACAGTCCAAGCCTTGCCAAAAGGGCTGTTAAATGTGTTTGAGCCAGTACTCCTACAGTGCCTTAAAAATAGCAACAAATGCACCAAAGTAAATGAAGAGAAACTTAAAGGTCAACAAGCATTCATTAAACACTTACTATGTGCCAAGCACTGTGCAAAGTTCTGGGAACACAAATAAAAGGAAAAGAAAAAAAAGGAGGCAGATACTTGTGGGGATCATGGTCGAGAAAGTCTAAAAGGTCACCCCACAGAAGAATAAAGACATGGATGTCTAAGACATTTTCCTTTAAATGGAGATTTGGGGAGGAACCACTCAATCAGACAAAGTGATTGCAGGGATAGAGTGCACTTCCAGTGTGAAACTTCTAGGGGAGAAATGAACTTCCAGGGTAAGGAAAGCAGAGAAAGCCTGAAGATTCAGGAATGCAACCTGAAAAAGAATGAAGGGAGGAAAAAACCCTCCTCTTTGACAAGGAAAATTGGTGTGTGGACAAGGAGACACCAAAGTGATCAATAAATATGGAAGGTGGGGGAGCATTATATTGCTAAACAGTGGACACCAGAAGGGAAAAAAGCTGCAGAAGTAAAAAGGCATCCACTGCAAGAATGTTCAGAATGACTAGTAACCACAGGAAGATAAAATAAAGAAGTTTTCATATTGAAAGAGGTGAAATTAAGATCAGTGATGGAAATACAAACACAGGCAAAAAACCGACGTCATGATTTAGAAAATTCCATTGAGATTCTTAATCGAACAGTAGAAGCTCTGTAATGATTTATTGGTTCTTAGGGGACAAAAACAGCAGGAGTGGAAAAACAGTGAAGTAAAAAAAATCAAAGAACAGAAATGTAACAAATGTAAGTAATAGAGTTAGAGGTTAGAACTCAGAAAGACAACCTTAGAGTTATCGGTTTCTCAGAAAAATTTGGAGGGAAAAATGATCTTGACTGCAATATTTCAGGAAATCATTCAAGAAAACTTCCTAGGCAAAAAACCAAAAAACCAAAAACCAAAACAAAACAAAAAAACAGAATACAGAGTGGAGATAGACAGACTATACAACTCCAATAAAGAAGAAATCCAAATTCAATTCACTAAGAATAGTTGTCATCAAATTCTAGAGTTGCAATACTCAGGAAGAAGTAAACCACACACAAAAAACTATCAGTCCAGTTTGCATAAGATTTTTTTTTCTTTTGGAAGAAAAATTGAATATGATATATTTAAAAGCAAGGGAAATTGGAACACATTCCTGAATTGACTATGCTGGAAAACTACCACTTTTTTTTTCATGTTAACAAGTATTTTTTTTTTCTCCCTTTAACTCCACCTTTCACTGATGAAACAAACAAACACAAAACTCTTGAAACAAATATAAAAATACAGTCAAATAAAATAAATTCCCACTTTGGCTATATTCTAAAAGTATTTATTTCATTGCACACCTTAAATCCATCTCTTCTCTATCAAAAGGTGGGTTGAATTCTTTGCCATTAGTCCTTTGGAATCATGGTTGATTATTGCATTGATTAGAGTCCTTAATTCTTTCAAAATTTTTTATATAATGTCTTATAGAGGAAAAAGAAAGATAAAAGGGAAAATATTTATGAATTTCTATGGTAACTTTTTTTTGTAGTGACAAAGAACTAGATCGTAAGAAGGTGCTTCACCAACTGGGGAGTAGTTAAATTTTGGCCTGTGAAAGTAATGGTGCTATAAGAGTTAACAAAAGAGAGAGATTCAGAGAAACCTGGGAAAACTTGTATAAACTGAAGCTGACTGATGTTAGCAGAACCATAAGCATGTCTTTTTTTTTTTTTACCAGAAATGATGCTTTTAAAATGCATTGGAGGTCTTCTAGACATTCCTTGGGAGGAAACTAGATTTGACTCAGTCCTTCGATGTGCTACTGACCTGAAAGCAGAATCATAACAGGACAAGGGTGAAGTAATGAATGAATGTGAAAAATAAATAAATTTACATTTTGTAGGGAGTGATCAAGGATATTTTCTTCTAGAGGCACTAGTTGATGGGAGGGACAATGAGGATGCAATGTCTAGGAAATGATTGTTGAAGCCTCATGGAACAAGATTAAAAGAAAAGGAAGGACTTGAAGAATGGGGAGAAAGGTAAAGAAAGGAAGGACTGTTGGACCTTGATTGTAGGATCCAGCAGAGGAAGTTATACCGTGTTGGATTTATATTAGGAATAAAGTGTTGTTTAACATTTGGAAGAATTAATAACAAACCATATTAATAATGAAAACAAAGGAGAAGAAGTTAAAATATTTATGTTAGATGAAAATAGGAAAGTTTACTTAGCCCAAGAAAATCTGCCTGAATTAAATGAGTTCATAAATATAAATAAATACTTAGACTTGGTACAATGAAAAAAAGTAAAATGTATATTTTGTATATGTAGCTTAATCCCCAAAGATGATATGAAGGTTTACACGAATATCCAGGAAGCAACAGATCCCAAGATTGCAGTGTTTAAAATGTAAAGGTAAGGTAACTTTTGCATTTCAGGCAGAAGGGTTATTCCCCCTTCCCCCCAGCCACCGCCAGCTTTATCACATAGAAAGGGGGGAAAATTCCTTATTTCTAAACCCAAAGGATCAGGATTAAATTCCTTCTTTGATGCTTACTAGCTATATGACTTTGAACAAGTTGCTTTAACATCCTGTGTTTCAGTTTTCTCATTTGTAAAATGAGGAAATTGAACCAGATGAATTCAGAGGTTTCTTCCAAGTCTCAATCTGAACTTATGATCATAAAATATAATATCAATTTACTAATGTCATCAAAATTTCTACAAATTAATAAAGAAATGTGCATTTTGGTTGTTTAGTTTGTTGTGTCCAATTCTTTGTGACTCTATTTGGGGTTTTCTTGGCAAAGATATTGGAGCAGTTTTGCCATTTCTTTCTCCAGATCATTTTACAGATGAGGAAACAAAGGCAAACTGGGTTGAGTTACTTGTTCAGGGTCACCCAGGTAATAAGTATCTGAAGCCAGATTTGAACTCAGGAAGACAAATCTTCCTGACTTCAAACCTGGCACTTCATCCACTGTGCCATATGCATAGTTGTTGTTATTGCTGTTGTTTGTCCTTTTTTGAAGAATGTCACGGTGATGATTTGACTTGTGCACGAATTGGATTAAGTGAGGCAGAGTTGCATGAGCCTCACTTTCTTCTAGAGTTGTAGAAGTCCAGTGGCAAGACAAAAATCAAGATGATTTGTGATTGCCCCAGCTGCAGTAATTGATGTTGGTGTCTTCCATGTCTTACCAAGCTCTAGGTATCCAGCAGTGCCTACTTCAGCCACCTTCATGGCCATTGAAACAAATTCTTCTCATCTGTCGATTCTGCTGGGGAAAGTCTTCACGTGCTTGGGGATAGATACTCCCCCCCCAACTCACCAATGGGTTTGAGACCCCTTGATTACCCTCAACCTGATTTAGCCCATCTGCTGAAACAGTTTACCTGTGTGTGGATGTTGTGCTTGCCACAGCTTTTTTGAGCCACAAGTGATAATTAGGTGAAGGGTAGACACCAAAGGGGGATGAGCAGCCCAGAAAAAAGCTCAGCAAGCCCTCAAACCAGAGGAGATTTTCCTCCATGAATATCCCATACATCTCACATAAATAGTAGGACAGAAAGAAAAAATGGATATAAGGGGAAATATGATTTAAAATGACAAGAAAATTATTAACTATCTTGAACATTATCTACCAGGCATACACAGGATTTCTATGGATAGGCTCATAGGAGCATGGATTTAGAGCTAAAAGGGACATCTGAGGTTTTCTAGTCCAAATTCCTCATTTTTACATATGAAGAAAATGAGAACTAGAGGAGTTTAGTGACTTGCCCAGATTCACACAGCTGGTAAGCAGCAGCAAAGCTGGGATTCAACTTCAGGTCTTTTATAACTAGAAATAATTTTTATAAAAATAACAGAAGACCTCCTCCTAAATTTTCTTATTAACAAGATACACACACACACACATACACACATGTATATATATATATATATATAATATATATATATATACACATACACACACAATGCATACACACAGATATATATGCATACACATACACATATGTATATATTATGTATGACATATTTGTTATATTTTACTCCATTATTTAATCTTTACATGTGCACATGTATATATGAATGTGTGTAATCATATGCATATATATACATATATACACACACATATACATATACACACATATATATACATATACACACATATACATACATATATATATGCATGTGTATGTGTGTATATATATATATATATATATATATATATATATATATATACACACACACATACACATATACGTATGGGACCACCTTCAGTCATCTTGATCACTATCTGGCCACTGGACCCAGATAGCTCTGGTGACTTTGCACAGCCCTCCCTCACTTAAATCCAATTCACTTGCATGTCATGACAACACCTCCCTAACACTGTGGTCCTCTTTGAGAATGGAGGACAAACCACAACCCACACATACATAAAAACAAACATATGTGTGTATACACACACATATATGAAGAATAAAATAAAATAAGTGTGTATATATATTTATTCACAAACATATATGAAGAATAAAACAAAATATAACAAAAATATATCCTTTTAACAAAAAATTAAAAAATCTCAGCAAAACTAACCAATGCACCAGCCTAGTCCAATATTATAATGCAATAGTCCATACTCATAATCCTCTACCTCTGCAAAGAAGGAAAGTTGCATTCTCATACAGCATCACTTCTCTGAGGCCAAAATTGGTCATTTCAATTTAATTGCATTTAGTTTCTATTTTGGTGCTATCACTGTTCTTTTTATTTACATTGTTGCAAGCATTATGCATATAGTTTCCTTGTTCTGGTTACTTTACTTCAATTCTTATCAGTCTTTCCATAATGCTCTATATTATTCTCATTTATTGTTTCTTAACAGCCCTGTAATATTCCATGTACGTCAATGGGCATCTGCTTTGTTTCCAGTCCTTTGGTACTGCAAAAAGTGCTGCTACAAATATTTTGGTTCGAGCTTATTGTAGAATACTACCTAATGTATTAGTTTAAACCCAATTTCTGCCAAACTGTTTTCTAGTTTTTGTACCAGTTCTTTGAAATAGGGTGTTTTTCCCCCCAAGTATTTTATGTTCTGGGTGTTACCAAACTCTGGGTTATTGAGTTAAATTATTTCTAATTATTTGTTATCTATTTATGTTATACTGGTCTACTTTTCTATTTTTAATCAGTATCAATTAGTTGGGGTGATTATTGCTTTATGATATAATATGCAGTCTGGAAATGCTATGGAATGGGTGGCTGGGAGACTTAATCAGCTACAATATAAAAGAAGCATATACTTTTAATTAAACATATACTTTTAATTAAATAAGGAAAATTTAAAACCCATAAACTTTTGCACAGACAAAAGCAATGGATCAGAAATTAAAAGAAAAGATTTAAACTAGAAAAAAATCCAAGACTGAATATCTCTAATTAAAAAATGACATTTAAAACCTACATATAATTGACATGTAATTATCAAAGTAAAAGCAATTCTTCAACAAATAATGATCAAAGACTATGAACAAGCAGTTCTTTACCCCTTTCCTTTGTTCAATATTTTTATTTTTCAAGGAACATTAAAAAAATCAGTTTTTCCCCTACTCACCCATCTTACTTTCTCCACATTGAACAAAAAATACCCTCTTTTTCAAAAAAAGAAAAAAACAAATCTCTCAATGTGTAGCTGCATAGCCTGACAAAACCAATCCCAGCATTAGCCACATGTGAAAATGTATGCCTCATTTTGCATTTTAAGTTCATCACCACCACCTTGTCAAGATATGAGAGGCATGTTTCACCTTTCTTATTTTGTATTCATGGCTTATCATTATATTCGTCAGAGTGCTAAAGTCCCTCAAAGACATTTTTCTATATAATGCATTGTACACATTGGAACGAACAGTTTTTGAGAAGGGGGAACAGAAAAGCGAATGAGTTCAGTTTTGGATAAATTGAGTTTGAGAAGCCTAATGGTCAGGCGTTCAATTTGAAATACCCAGTAAGCAAAGCGGAACAGAAACTCAGGAGTGAAATGAGCGAAGGATTTATAGGTCTCAAAGTGATTTTCAAAGACAAAATTGCATTCATGGGAGTTGATGATATCACTAAAAGTGAGGATATAAAGAGAGAAGAGGAACCAGGACAGATCTTTAGAATTTACCTATGATTAGCAGGGCAAGAGAACTTCTCACCCCTTATTCTATGTACTCTATTATCCAATGACACTGGTGGCCTTGCTGTTCCTTATTCAAGATAATCCACTTCCTGATTCTGTGCATTTTCCTGGCTATCCCCTGTGCCTGAAATACTCTCCCTGATTTCCACCTCTTAAATTCTCTGGCTTTCTTCAAGTTTCAGCTAAAATCCTACTTTCTGCAAAAAACACTTCCGGATCCCCCTTAAGGCTAGTAGTGCCTTCCCTCTGAGATCATCTCCAATTCATTCTTTATATATCTTTTTTGCCCGTAGTTATTTTCATATGTTCTCCCCCCATTAGATTGTGAGTTCCTTGAGACTAGGCACTTTTTTTTTGGTCTTTCTTTGTATTCTCAGTGCTTAGCACAGCACCAGGTAGATACTAGGTGCTTAATAAATGCTTGAAGGACATGGATGATGATGCAGCATAGGAGACTGTAAAAGGAGTGGTTCTACACTTTGGAGAAGAACCAGAAGGGAACAGTATCAGGATCCTGGAAGTAGCCAGAGAGGAAGTGGTCAAATGTATCAAAAGCATCAGAGAAGTTAAGAATGAGGACTGAGAGAAGGACTGTTGGTTTTCACAATTAAAAGGTCATTGTTAACTTTAGAAAGAATGGTAGATCAGAAACCGGATTGTAAGAGGTTAAGAAGTGAGCCTGCTCTTCTCAAATATTTATGTTCTCTTGGATGGTACAAGTAAATAGGTAGAATGCAGGGCTCATGGCCGTTTGCGTAAGACTCTCCTCATTGGTGGAGAATGATAACTTGATGTTCCGTTCTACACAGATAAAATATTAATGGGACAGTTTCAAGAATGGGAGACAGATAAACAACTGGGGGGATCATAAATCATCTTGGGGAGAGTGGGAAGTGTAGGCAAAGAAGATATGTATCTTTTTCTAGGGACCTGACTGCTGAAAGAGAGCTATCGAATAGCTTCTTATTTTTAATGTACTTTTGTTGGTTTCTGGACATCAGTTAGAATATGCATGGCCAAGATGGCAGGGGAGGTCTGACGCTAAGCTCTGCCCACCCACCTCTTCCCCACTATTCTTCTCCATATGCAGATGTGACCCTGGCAACCATCCTTTCCTCTTCATGCTGATGTTGGGTAAGGGCTGGAAGAAGGTAGAGGGTGGCGGAGGGCCAGGACCTTCTGCCAAGGCCTGAAGGTAATGGGAGTGTAAGCCTAAGCTTATCTGCTAAGCAGATGTGTACTGTGGGTGGGGCTTTTGGGAATGAGTGCTTATGGCAGATAGCACTGATGAAGAAGGTAGGATGCCCAACTCCCCTTCCCTTGGTAATCAGGCTCTGGGATGGGCTTCAAGTGCTCTCCAATAGTGTCCCTTAGACCAATTTTACACTCACCACTTGGGAGGATAGGGAAGGTTTTAACTATGGTCTCAAGCCTGCTGCTTGGTGGCAAGGTCACACCCCTGGCCCTTTTTAAAGAATGAGTTACCAGAGGGACAGTTAGGTGGCACAGTGGATAGAGCCCCCACCCTGGATTCAGGAGAACCTGAGTTCAAATCCGGCCTCAGACACATGACACTTAACTATCTGCGCGACCCTAGGCAAGTCACTTATCCCCATTGTCTAACCCCCCGCCCCCAAAAAAAAGAATGAATTACCAGCATTTTGTACCTTCACACTCCATTCCTAGCTTGGTTTGAGTGGGAGGTGCTGTGGGTGTACAAAGTACTCCTTTAAGACTCAGCCACAGCAATGTGCAGGGAGAGGAGATGCTGGATTCATACTTTCTCTAGACCCTGGTGGAAGGGCAACTGGGGCCTCCATCATTCTTTAGAGGAGATAGTGTGTTTGGGGTTATACCTACGTATGCTATCCTCCTTTCAGGATCATCAGCTGTCTGAGTGACTAATTTGACCCCCCCCATCCCTGCTCCCACCACCTCCCCAGGGAAAAGCCCCACTTACTCTGTGCTAGCAGAAAAAAATACTAATAATTAAAGAAATGAAAATTCTAAAAATGCATCAAACCACTTTTATCCTTCAAAATGGCAAAGATGGTGAAAGGTGATAAAATTCAGTGTTGACAAGGATGGAGGGAAAATAGTTCATGGCTTGCAAACCTGTGAATTGATTCAATAGCTTTACATATCTATATTTACATATAGATTTATATATCTATATTTATATATAGATTTATATATCTATATTTATAGATATGTAACTTTTATTACAAAATTACTGCATATTTATATCTATCTATCTATCTATCTATCTGTCTGTCTGTCTGTCTGTCTGTCTGTCTATCTATCTATCTATCTATCTATCTATCTATCTATCTATCTACCTATATCTGAGCCAGCAATCCTTCTTTTAGATTTATAACACAAAGAGGTCAGTAACAGGAAGAAAGGATACATCTATACAAAAATGTTCATAAGATCAAATGTGTAATAGCAAAAAAACCAGAAACAAATTATATGGCTAATATCAGGGACTAGCCAAATAACTTGTGGTGCATAAATGTGATAGAATATTATTATGACCTTAGAAATGATAAATACAAAGACTAAAAAGAAATGTGGGAAATTTTGTATGAACTATTGTGCAATGACAGCAGCAGAACTAAAAAAAAATGGCTACATTAAGGAAGACTCATCTTACTGCATTCAAATCTGGCCTCAGATACTTCCTAGCTGTGTGACTCTGGGCAGTTTATTTAACCTCTTTGCCTCAGTTTCTGTAAATGAGTCTGTAAAGTGAGCCAGAGAAGCAAATGGCAAACCATTTCAGTATCTCCAGAGAGCTGGACATGACTGAAAATGACTGAACAACAATAACAAAAACAAAATTCAACTACGTAAGAGTAAATAACATCAGATAACAGTGAAACTAATATGCACGTGATCTTCATTTGTTTTATCCATTGGAAAATTGCATAGACAGCCTTTCTCAATTACTTTTTAAATGTTTTGCTTAACTATTTCCTAGGTTTGTGGTAGTCCAGAAAATCTTTCTGTTTTTCCATCCACAGGCTTTTTGATGACAGGCTATCTCCATTCTAGATACGTGAATATCTCTTGCTTGACATAACCTTTCCTTTCTTGCCTGTTCTGTGCCTGGCATTTTCCATGTCCAAAACTTGCATGCCCCATACAACCTTTCTTATTTGGAGAATACTGATTGTGTCTTTTTAAGCATTAGGTAGATGCTAAATTTTTGTAACCTATATTTTGCAGTTTGTGCTGCTTTAAATAATCTCCACTGATTAATAAATCTAGGCTCCTTAAAGATTGTTGTTGTTCTGTTGTTTCAGCCATGTCTGACCTTTAGTGACCCCGTTTGAGGTTTTCTTGATAAAAATACTGAGTGGTTTTGCCATTTCCTTCTCCAGCTCTTTTGACAGATGAGGAAACTGAGGCAAACAGGATGACGTGATTTGCCCAGGGTCACACAGCTAGTAAGTATCTGAAGACAGATTTGAATTCAGAAATATGTCTTCTTGAGTCTTGGTCAAGCACTCTACCTACTGCACCACCCAGTTGTAGGGTAACTGAAAAAAATCCTCAGTGTGACTCATGTAGAAGACAGGACATAAGGGAAAATCTTTTCCTCATCCTGCTTCTACTTCATTTTGATCTCCCCTGCTAGGCCCCTGTATTTTGAAAGCCTTTGTTTCATATAACCTGGAGATTATGAGGATTTGTTGTGGCAATATCTATTAAAATGTTGTTCTTAAGTTTTAATGGATTGATTTTATATCTGTGTAATTACTGATAATATTTTAGTCTGTGATAATTGTACTATAGTTTACTGGTTGAGTTCTCTAGGATATTTTAAAATCTGTGCTTAATAGTATGGAGATTTGTCACCTGCTAGTTTATGAAAGATAACAAGCTTCTGATGTATAATTAATTCTAGCTGCTAGGTAATGTCTTATTAAGTATTCAATAGGTTGTTACTGCTCAATTATCACATCTGACTCTTTGTGACCTCATAGACCATATAATGGCCAAGGGGTTTTCTTGGACAAGATACTAGAGTGGTTTGCCATTTTCCTTTCCTAGTGGATTAAGGCAAATAGAGATTAAATAACTTGCCCGGGGTCATACAGCTAGTAAGTGTCTGAGGCCAAATTTGAACTCAGATCTTCCATACTGCCGGTCTACTACTCTATCCATTGAGCTACCTAGCTGCCTTTCTTCAATAGGTACTAAATTTTTATAGCCTGGGTTGATGTATTGGACAATTTCTACTATCTCCTTGCACAATCTACATTGATTACTAGATTTGGGTATCTTATGAGTGACCCTTATGCAATTTCTGGTGAAAGTAACCCAGTCCTGAATGGCCATCATAAACCCCATCCATTTCTACAAACAAATTTGCATAACAGCCATTTGTTCAGTGATTCTTTGTTGATGCATTGTCAGCTGGGTTCATGTGAATGTTGCCAGTGGACCTTGTGATTCCAATGTTGTATCTTAGACATTTCCTATACTCTATTTGGATCCGATTTGTCATTGCTATCGTCATCATCATCATGACGATGCCATCTAGCTCAATTTTTAGTGACATAAATTTCATATTTTTCCATTGTGGATAATAGTGACAATTGATAAGTTAATATAACTTAAGTTTTATAGAGGAAAAGTAGCAACAGCCTTATTCCCCATGGATTCTATTTAGAAGGAAGATTTTCAAGTGTTTTGGGAACAGCTGATAGGTGGTGGGCTGAAATCAAACTCTCCAGTATGAGTCTAAAAATAGAAAAAAAAACCTTGTGTACTTTGCATTCTATAAACACTTTATAGAAAGTTTAATAATACTACAGAGTATAGTCATGACTAGTCCTACATTTTATTTTTTTTGTTCAAGGGAAACTTTATAAATTGCAAAAGCCTGAAGTTTCAGCTAAGATTCCAGGCCCCTAATCCTTTGTATCTGCATGAGTTCAGCAGGATATGACTATAGCTAAATGTTCTCCAATTGAGGTCACACTTTTACCCCTTTCTTCCAACATTTTGACCAATGTACAGTGTTCCAAAGTGGGTGAAATTGCCAGTACAAAGGCAGAGGTTCAAGTGTTTATACTGAGACGCTGATGTGTAAGCCAAAAAAGAAGTAGATCAAGGGGTGAGGTACAGCTGGGGTCAGTGGGCAGATTAGGGCAGAACTCCACATGTGACTTTCTATTCTCTGCTTCTACAGATAAATGTTTTCCCCTAGCCTGCACAAATTGTGTCAGCAGACAGTCATACTGCTGTCTTCTAACTCATGATCGGGAGCATCATTTCTTCGAAGTCATCCTGCAGAAGTCAGCTAATTTTGCTTTAGTGGATAAGGAAGGTTCCAGGGTTCCTCCCTCTATGCCCCAGAAATTTGTGTTCCCCGGCACCGAGAGATGAAACAGGCCCTTTGAGTTTACAAAGGGAATTCGACTCTGAAGCTAAAAGGAATTTTATGTCCTCTTCTTCCTATTCCTTTTGTGTTTGAGTTTAAATAATGGTCCATTTTTATGGAGAACCTATGAAGCTATAACCAATAGGTAAAATTTTCTCTCTGCTTATTGATGTGAAAAGAAATGTAAAGAGATTAGGATGGCTAGGAAGGTGAGGGATTGGTATTGGTAGATAAAGTGTGATCTGCCAGAATTTCTACTTAGCAATGAGAAATTATGTAGGCATACTGATTTAAAAAAAACCAAGGTTGCAAGGTTGAAAATTGTATAAAACCTGCAGACCTTTAAAAACCAAAAATACAGGTGGGTGGGGAAACCTTTACTTGACAGTAACCATAGCAGTACAATCAAAGAGATATTTTGCATTCCATCCCCTGGGATAGCTAAAGCTTACTTTATCCAAAAAACACTAATTAGGATGGGAATAGGATTACTTACCAGTTTCTTTTTGAGTTCATTTCTCTTGAAAGTCTCATTAGGGAGCATAGGTATCAGAAACATTAATCCTTTCACTTTTTGCATGGACTTTGCAGAGATATAAAAATTGTTCAGTTGCTGTTTTGATGCATAAATCTCACTCCTACTGCCTCACCCCAACCTGCCATCAAGGCCAAAATGTATGGTTCAGTCCTGTTTTCATTCAAAATTGGCATGCTTAAAGTCATAGCAGAAAAGCTTAAACTTTGTTCTGAGAAATAAGATGTTGAAATAACTCTGAATATTTCCAAAGATAGCAGTGACCACATGTAGCTGATTTGTCTGCTGGACTTGAATCTGCAAGCTCAAGATACACCTTAATTCAGAAAGAAGAGTAGAAGAGGCTGATATGCTTTTCAATTTTTCGTTGTGAGCTTGTATTCATGCCTGCCTATTACCGTAAAAGAAAATTTTAGGGGCAGGTAAGTGGTGCAGTGGGTAGAGCACCGGCCCTGAAGTCAGGAGAAACTGAGTTCAAATCTGGCCTCAGACCAAACACTTGACATTAGCTGTGTGATCCTGGACAAGTCACTTAACCCCAATGGTCAAAAAGAAAAAAATTTTATGGCAGAGCAACCTTAATGAAAGCTGTGCATTAGATTGGTAAAACCAAGAGGTAAGAGGGAAAGAAACCCTCCATCTTCTCTGTTCACACTTTATCTGTTGCTACAAGTTAAGGGTAGAATTAGCTTCAATAAAATCTCTCCTTTCTCAGACCACATCCGGCACTCTGTGTGCTTCCTGGACACTTAATTTATTCTACTTCATATTAGAGTTATTTTTGTGTGTGTCGCATTAACCTTAGTAGATTTCAAACTTTGTTATCTTGTTTCTTCGGGAGCACATTGCAAAATACTGCTGGCCATGGGGTACTAATAAACGTTTAACAACTGGCTCTCCTGTTAAAATGTACCCATGATGAACTTTTAGGTTTAATTTGCATTATTAATATTTTCTCCACTAGGACTGTGAGAAGGCTTGATAGCCCTAACTGGGATAGTCTTCCTGTACCGTAACAGTTCCATGGCTACTATGCACTCAGTGTGATCTGCCACCAGTATTAGGGTACAGACAAAGGTGCTGATCTCCACCTATACTAGGGTTTGCAGCCATGCCCCCAGACCAGTCCTTCTGTAAAGTCTCCTCAAGACCTAAATAGGATTTCTTGGCTGGATCCTTGGGACTCTGGTAACCTGGCTTCTTGACTTGCCTATAGAACTGTTCCCCTCCTTTAGCCAATCTGCTGATGAATCCAGGGTGGGGTGTCCCATCCTCAACTGGCCTAGGCCAGGGGTGAGGAACCTGAGGCCTCCAGGGCAAATGTGGCCTTCTAAGTCCTGGCTGTGACCTTTTCACAAAGTCCAACTTTTGCATAACAAATCCTTTTATTAAGGAGATTTTTCTGTGAAGTTTGGATTCAATCAAGGGGCCACACTTGAGGACCTAGAGGGCCATATGTGGCCTTGAGGCTGCAGGTTCCCCACCCCTGGCCTAGGCATTAGAACACATTGAGTCTAGATGCAGTTGTTCCATATGTAAAGGTCATATCAGAATTTGGGATGAGGCAGGACATTAGACACCATGGCTTCTTCCTTTCATTTCTCCTGGTATCTTCAAACTAGGATGCTCAGTGGCTCTTCACAAATCTTTTTATCAGCCCCATGATTCAATAACCATATCCATAGCTACTATCTCATCAGAGGATTCCCTTTCCTTTGGTTATCTCCATCCCCAGGGTGCCCTTTTCTATTCTTACTGGGCAAGCTTTAGAGCCTGCAATTTCTTCTTCATGAAACTTAGTCTGATAGACAAGCAAAACAGTTACCATTCAATCCTGCACCAGCCCTGGCTGTCTAGTACCAGGGCCATCTCAGTTCTCTAGGCTATCAGCTTTCCTAGAAAGCACGATCTGTTTTCAAAGCTGCTCAATGTTAGGGATGCAGTGGCCCTCATGGAAGTGAGGTTCCTATTACATAGGAGAAACTCTGAGTCTCTCCCCACAATTGTTCTTATCCAACTCAGATTCCAGATTCTACCAGCCTTGTGGTACTCGGGAAATTTAATTATTCAGTTGAAGTTACTGAAATGCCTTTACTCTTTGACTAAGAGGTTCCATTGCTACGAATGGACCCTCAGTAGGCCATTGACAGAAAGAAAGACTCTCTATATGCCAAATATTCATACCATCACTTTTTGTGATAGCAAAGAATTGGAAACCAAGCAGATACCTATCAACTGGGGAATGGCTAAAGAAATTGTGGCACTGGTATTATTTTTCTATAAGGAATGATGAACATAGTGAACCATAAAGCCTTAAATGAACTGATTGAAAGTGAAGTAAGCAGAGCTAGGAAAAATCCATTATTTTCAAAAGTAAGCATAGCACTACATATCTTGGTGTTATGTGTCATGGACTTTCTTCTCCTTTTCTTTCATGAATGATTGCAACAATGTCATTAGAAAGAATTTGTTGTTTAGTCATTTGGCATCATCCTACATTCTCTCCTCCTTTACTCTAAAATCTGATGATAAATTATCTCCACAAGGCTGACCTCTTTTCATAAGATATTCATCCCCTTCCCTCCTATCTTTTAAAATAACGCAACCGCCTCTGGGTGGCATGATGGATAGAGAGCTCATCTTCTTGAGTTCAAATCTGGCTTCAGACACCAGTTGTGTGATTCTGGGCAAATCACTTCACCCTGTTTGCCTCAGTTTTCTCTTCTGTAAAATGAGTTGGAGAGGGAAATGGCAAACCACTCCGGTATCCAGTATCTTTGCCAAGAAAACCCCAAATGGGGTCCCAAACGATTGGACACGATTGAAAATCCCCCTCTTGCTTACATCTCGCATGAGCAACTGTTTCCTCTTTTGTGTACTACAAACATGCCCAAGTCTTTCTATCGTTAGAAAACCTTCACTAGATCCTACTTATTGACTATTTCTGTCCTCTTAGTCAAACTACCTGCCTCTTCCCCACCCAGACAAAAAAGAAACACTATCTACCTTTGTAGATAGTTTCTCCTCTCACATACTTACCAATCATTTGCAATCTGGCATCTTACTTTATCACTCAACTGAAACTATTCTCTCCAAAATTGCCAGTGATCTCTTAATTAGCAGATCTGATGGCCTTGTCTTGATCCTGAGACTTCTGGACCTCTGCAGAATTTGACAGCATTGCCATTCTCTCCTCCTGGATTCTCTCTCATGTGTAGTTTTTGTGACTTTGCTCTCTTTTGGTTCTTCTATTCCTCTGATGGTTCCTTTTTTATCTCCCTCTCCAAATCACCATTCGTATAAAGATTTCTAATTGGAATGATATACGCCAGGGCTCTGGATGGAGTCTCATTCTGTTTTCCTTCTGTATTCTCTTATTTAATGATCTTATTGGCTACCATGAGTTTAGTTATCATCTCTGTTCAGCTGGCTCCCAGACCTATATATTGTGTCTGAGTTTCTCTCTTGAGTTTTAGTTCTGCTTTGATACTTCAACCTGGATGTCCCTTAGGAATCTTTAACTCAACATGTCTAAAATAGAACTCATTATTTCTCTCCTTCCACCAAACCATCTCCATTTGCCACTAGTACTGTCAAGAGCCCTACTATTCTTCTAGTCACTCATGAAACCTTTGCATCATCCTTGACTTCTCACTTTCACTGCCTCTCTCCCCCATATCTAATCTGCTGTCAACTCATGTCCTTTCTATTTCCATACCATCTCATATCAGTCTTCTTCCTTCCATTTACATAGTCATCATCCTATTTCTAGACCTTATCAAGTCTCATTAAAACTATTGCAGTAGCCTTCTAATTAGCATTTGTCCCTCTTCTCAGCTCATTCTAATCTGTATTCTGCATAATTGCCAAAGTGATTTTCCATAAGTGTGACCTTGTCACTCCCCTACTCAATAAACTCTGGTGGCTCCTTATTAGCTTGAGAAATAAATATAAGCTCTGCTTAGCCATTAAAGCCCTTTACAACTTGGGTCCCACCTAACTTTCCAGCCCTATTACAGATTATTCATATATTTTGCAATCCAATCAAGCTATTCTTCTTGTTCTTCCTCACATTTGACATTTGGACTAGCCATCTCCCACACCTGGGATACACTTCATCTTCAACTCTGCATTTTAGAATTCCCCATTTCCTACAAGATTCAGGTGAAATCCTACCTTTTACATGTCATCCAGTGTGTGAACCATTTCTCCCAGCTTCATGTCACCTGGAAATTTGATTTGTCCAAGTCACTTTTTTTCTAAGTCATTGTTTAAAAAAAAAATTAAACTTCATAGGACCAAGGACAGATCCTGGGGCGACTCCACTAAAATCCTCCTTCCAAGTGTTCTATGCTCTACATCAGAAAGATCTCAACAGTCTAGGAGATTAGATTGGACCAAATATTAGGAACAAAGTCAAAGTTTTTGTCAAATAGTAGTTCTTCCTCCAGTAGTTAGTATCTGGCATCAAGAAGACTAACCTTTGTGAGTTCAAATCTGGCTTCAGACACTTATTAGCTGTGTGATGCTGGGCAAGTTACTTCATCCTATTGGCCTTATTTTCCTCATCTGTAAAAATGAACTGGAGAAGGAATGGCAAACTACTTCAGTATCTTTGCCAAGAAAACCTTAAAATGGGGTCACAAGAGTTGCACATGTATGAAAAATTGAGAAACTGGACAGCAGTCTGGCAGAAATTAGGTTTAATACATACATCATGAGTTCTAAGCAGATATATGACCTAGATATAAAAGGTCATATAAACAAACTAGAAGGTCAAGGACATATGAAATAGTGTCAAGCATCATATAAACAAATTAGAGGTTCTGCCTCCTTCCTGTGTGTAGTTGAGGAAATTATTTTTGAAAAACTTTTTTGTTGTTCCCCCCACACCCAGAAACTCGTAAAAAAAAATTCTGGGATCTATGGATAAGGGAAAAGTTCATGAACAAACAGGTGTTAGGGAGGATCATATGAGGTAGAACAGACAATTCTGATTATATAAAACAAAAGTTTTTGCACAAACAAATCTAATGTAAGAAAAATTTAAGGGAAACAAATAACTGGTAAAAAAAAATCTTTGGAACAAGTTTGTCTGATAAAGGCCTCATACCTAAAATATATAAGGAACTGGTTAAAATTTATGTATTTTTTTAGCCTCTCCCCAATGGGTAAATGGGCAAAGAATATAAATAGGTGATTTTCAAAGGAAAAAATCGAAGTTATTGAGAACATAAAAAAATGCTCTAAATCACTAAAAACTAGATAAACGCAAATAAGTAAATGATTTTCTACCTCATACCCATTAGACTGGCAAGATGACAAAAGAAGAAAATGACATATGTTGGAGGGACTGTGAGAAAACGAGCACACACTAGTTGGTGGATCCATGAATTGATCCAGACATTCTGGAAAGCAATTTGAAACAACATCCAGAAAGTTACCAAACGGTGCATACCCTTTGACTCAGCTTTACCACCATAGGGCCTAAAAGAAATCAAAGAAAGAGGAAAAGTATCTATAGGTGCAAAAATATTTATAGCAGCTTTTTTTGTGGTAGCCAAAACTTAGAAACTAAGGAGGTATCCTTCCATTGTGAACTGGAGATATAAATTCTGGTATATGAATGTAATGGAAAATGATTGTTCCATAAGAAATGATAAGTTCAGAGAAAATTAGGAATACGCTTATTGTTTGGTGCAAAGCAAGAGGAGCAGAAGTAGGACAACTTATACAATGATAGCATTATTTTGAAAAACAATTTTGAAAGATTTTAGGTTTCTGATCAGACAATTATAAATGATGAGTGTAAAAGAATGAAGATGAGACATATCATTCACCTCCTGATGGGTGATGAACTTAACATGCAAAAAAAGACATACATTTTCAGACATGGCTAAGGTGGGGCTTTTTTTTTGTGTGTGACTATGCACCTATATATTCAGGGATTTATTTTTCAGTTTTTAAAAAAATGCTTAGTTGGGGAGGGTATTTGTTAATGGGTACTGCTGACAATCATTATCATCAACACGAAGAGATTTAGAAAAAATGGCTTATAATATGCTCAGATCATAGACTCACTCTATACAAAAAACAGCGCATTGAGCAACAGTTTTGTCAACCTTACATAGATTTTAGTAACTTAACTAGAATGGGCAGAATGAAATTTTGCATAAGACAGAAGGGGAAGGTAATGATTTGCATATCAAAGAAAAGCTAGAAGAAGTGGAAGATCTGTATTAGGTAAACTAGTCAACTAGTAGTAAACTAGTCAGCAAATAACAGGGATATTGCTGGAGTCTGCAAACTAACCATTAATACCGGAGCTGTAGTTAGTTACATGACCTGCTCGTCTTAAGTAAATGGCAGTAAGAAAGTTAAACCAAAAATTATCTCATTATATTTGGAAGAAAGGAACAAGCATTTACTAGGCATTTAGCCTTTAGCCTGCACTAAGCATTTGTAAATATCTTATTTAATCTTCCTTCATAGCTCTGTGAGGTAGGCGCTAGTATGACCCTCATTTTTATAGTTGAAGCAGCTGAAGCAGATAGAGGTTAGTGACTTGCCCAAGGTCACACAAATAGTATGTGTTTGGACTCAGGTCTTTCTTCAGGTTCAGTCTTTGACTTACTGTATCACCTAGCTGACTAATTTTAAAATGCTTGTTAATTATTAAAAAAAAGAACCAACATCAAAACTATTTTAAAATGAAAGTCTCCAGGTTTGTAGAAGAGAAAAGGGATTACTTGGTGGTGAGAGGAAGAGGGTAGTCTTTACAATAATAAAAGTATTAATGTAATATTAGCTGATTTTTAAAATATAAGTTGTTGGATTGAAAATAGGTTTGTTTTGTTTTTGGAGGGCAAGGCTTTTTCATTTTCATTTTTGTCTTTGGTTCTCCAGTACCTAGCCTATTCATAGGCACTTAATAAATTGGCTCTTGATTGATTTTGTATTAATTGTTTTATGTATAAAAAAGTAGAATGGGAGGAGAATTTCAGTAATATGTAAGCTTCTTCTTAGGGGAGAAATGCTTTTCAGTTTTTGTCTTTGTATCATCAGCCTTGCACAATGCCAGTCAAGTTGTTCATTGAACTGAATCAATTTGAATTGTCTCATTTTATCCTCTTGTAAGAGTTTTGTATGGGAGCAGTTTGATTGTTGAAAGGGCAGACAATGACTACTGTATAAAAGAAAAGAATTAATACCATTATGAAGGATGGAAGTAGTGGTGTCAAATTTCAGTCAGCATATTGACCTAGAAAACAACAAATTACCATTATCTATGTTGCATTATATTTTTAATTTATTTTGTTAACTATTTCCCAATTACATTTTAATCTGCTTTGGGCTGCACTCAGGAATTTTGCAAGCTGCTGAGTAAAATATTATCCCTTTTGTATACAAATAATTTTGTGGCTGGAAGGGGCATAAAAGACAACTTTTGTTCATGGAAAACTATCAAAATCCATGTAGGAAAAAATACTGTTTTTTCCCCCTGTACAAACATGAGAATAGACATGAGGATGAGACAGAGAATTAAGAGAACCTGTCTGAAGGCAGTGAAATAACTGAGGCTGCAGGACATTAAGACCTCTTAATTTCATTTACAGGTGACTATTTTCAGAATTCAAGAAGTAAAAATTCACAAAGTGATAAATAACTGGAGAAAATAGGAGTATTAAATAAGGAATATTGGTTTCATAAGTGACAGAAAGTTGGATTTCTTGAGTTTTATTTCATAAGGGAAAGATGAGTAACAGGAGGGTCTGGTTTGAGCCATTGGTGGCAGTGAAGAACACAATAAGACCAGATAGCCGGCACAGTTCAGAAAAGATGGCAGGCAAGGGGTTACACAGTTGCCAGCAGGACAAGGCAGCTGAGGGTAGGAAAAAGCATTGCTCTGTGGATTCACTGAAGAAAAGTTTGAGATCCTCCTGATTAAAAGACCACTCGACTTCACTGTTGGTCAGCTAGTTGACACAGTGGATAAAACTTCAGGTCTGAAGTCGGGAAGATTTGAGTTCAAATCTAGCCTCAGACCTTTACTGCTGTGTGACCCTGGGCAAGTCACTTCACCCTTTTACCTCAGTTTCCCATCTGTAAAATGAGCTGGAGAAGGAAATAACAAACCACTGTAATATCTTTGTCAAGAAAACCTCAAATGGGGTCACAGAGAGTTGGAAATGACTGAAAAATGACAACAACAATAGTCAACCCAGGTGGTCATGCTCTGTGCTAGGGCTACATTCTCAATAATTCTATGAAGTAGCTAGTACATTGATATTTTTACAGATAAGTGTTGAAGTTAAAGGCTAATCAACTTGTTCAAGGTCACATAGCTACCGTCAAGGGGTAAAATTCAAATGCAGGACTACACATTTGCTAACCTGCGGGAACAAGGCAGAGGGGTGTGTGTGTGTGTGTGTGTGTGTGTGTGTGTGTGTGTGTGTTTTGGGAGTGAGGAGTGGAGAATAGAATAAATTTGCTAGTAAAAAAAATAAGAAGGTCTGAACTCTGATTGACTCTGCAATTTCTATCACCTTGCTTCAATTCATTATTGGAGTATTTGTTAGATGTCTTTACTACTTTCCCGTGTAGATGCTGCTGTTTCTAATTAGAGATATAGCTTTGACCCCTTGACTGTTGATAACAATTTTGCCCCTAGATATATCTTATTGGCTAACTGGAATAGGCAGGTTAATAGCATCTGAACTGGGGTATATTATTAGAAGTGAGTTTGAGAAGTAAACCCCCTATGAAGCTAATCTTTGGAATGTTGACTCTTTCTGGGGTCAGTAATTGGGTGCTTGGAATTCGCTATATAGCAACAGGCCTAAGCCTGTTTCAGTTCCCTTTAAAATGCTGTCCTAGGGTCAGTAAAATAATTGCTTCATTTGAAAAGGAGGAGGAGTGTCAAGAGGGAAGATAGTGGGAGAAGAAATAACCTACATGACTTACCCAGAGTGCCAAAGTTTAAAATATTCTGGTCTAATTAAAATAATGTGTATTACCCAAGAAAGACACTCAAATATTTCCACATTGCTTCTTGTCAATTTGACTTTTCTCCCTAACCACAAGTAGCCATAGGCAGAGAAGCCTCAAGGTATAGATTTTAGTCACTAATTCAGCACTCTGGAGGCCATAACAATTTTTTTTTCACTTGGGCATTAACTTTCTTTTTTCTTTGTTTTAACATCTTCCATTATCTGGGAGAGATTATCCGAATGCTGGTCCAACACAAACACTTTTGTTTGTTTCCGTAACAAAAGTGAGATACATCAAGGCCTGATGGATAGAATGCTAGAGTTGGAGTCAGGAAGTCCTGGGATCATTTTCACCTCTGATGCTTATTAGCTATGTGACCACAGTAAATCACCCAATTTCTCAGTGCCTCAGGCAACTCTAAGGCTTTATAAATTACAACTGAACGTTCATCTGCATCTTTGGAGAGAATTCCCACATTAGGGGTTTCCTACACAAAAGAAATCACTTGTCCAATTTTCCTTCCCCCCAAACAAAACAAGTAAAATTAAGAAACAAACTATAGTTTCTGTCTTAGGGAGTTGCAGTAAGGCTCAAATGAGATAATGAATCATGTGAATGATAGGGACTGGACTTACCGTTTTATTGGTATAGTGACAGGGGGTGCTAGTAAATACTTAACAGCTGGTGGGAAGGCGTAGGAATGTATGGGACACACTTTAAATGTAATCTGCTCTATTCAAACTTTCCTGAGTTTAGACAATCAAGAAAACAATAAATCAAGTCCTGATGTTTGCAGAGGTGTCAATGTTCCCACTGAAAATTTAACCACCAGCTCTCCCTAGCTGGTTGAGCTGACTTTTGTACATCCCTGTGTAGGGAACTCCCAGGTAAGGAGACACTTTCTATAAATGCAGGTTGTCACTTTCTTTGTAATTCATAGTCTTAGAATGTTGCCTAGAACATTGAGAGGTTAAGTGACTTGCCCAATTGGAGGTGGGGAACCTTCGACTTCAAGGTCACATATGACCCTGTAAGTCCTCAAAGCCCGACCTTGACTGTATCCGAACTTCACAGAACAAATCCCCTTAATAAAAGGATTTGTTCTGTAAAACTTAGACTCAGTCAGACAGCCGCATCCAAGCACCTAGAAGGCCACATGTGGCTGCTGGTTCCCCACCCCCGTTAAGTACTACATGTTAGAGGCAAAGCTTCCTGGCTGCTTTTCTATCCATTATACCAGGCTCCCTCTCTATGTTATTTATTCCTATTTATTTTATGGGTAGGTAGGTGGTCCATTGGATAGAGCACTGAGCTTGGAATCAGGAAGACTTGTCTTCATGAGTTCAAATCTGGCCTTAGACACTTACTAGCTGTGTGACCCTGAGCAAGTCACTTAACCCTGTTTACCTTAGCTCCACATCTGTAAAATGGGCTGGAGAAAGAATTGGTAAACAGCTTCAGTATCCTTGCCAAGAAAATGCCAAATGAGGTCACAAAAAATTAGACATGCCTGAAATGACTCACCAAAAATTTATGTAAAGGGCTATACAAATATCAGCTGTTGTCATTATTATTACTCAAAATTCTAATTTATTCATCAGAGCCCTTTGTTGTTATTATTAGGGCCAACTGAGCATTCTATCTTCCTAACAATCAATAAACATTTGTTAATTGTCTACTATGTTCCAGACACTGTCCTAGGTACTAGGGGTACAAATATCTAGAATTAAACAATCTCTATTCTCAAGGAACTCACATTTAAGAATGTACTTCACTGGATGACAATCTTGCCTTGTAAGCTTTCTGGGAAATGTGGGAAATTGAATCACTGAAAGGGCTTGGTTAAAACCCAGACTTTAAATAGCTCCTCCAACAATCTGAGGTAGTTCTCAGCCAGTTCCCTGAGACCCATTTATCTGGTTCTTATAGAATGGATAAGGCAAGAAGTGGTGGGCTGGCAGTCTTGCTTCTGCAAAGCACTTCCCTATCTCCTTTGAGACAGATAGATAAAATAAAAATTAGTATAGTATATTATATTATTATATATAGACTAAAATGAAAATAATTATATTATAAAAATATATTATAAACATATTATATTATAAAAATAACATAGACTGAAGGGAATAAATCTAGATCCATTAGTCAGCTGAGAAATAATTGGAAAAATATTTAGGGCTCAGTTCCTTAGAGTTCCCAGAACCTGAATCAGTGCTAACTTCAGATCCCACAATCCGGAAATGTACTCAATTCTGACTCCAAGTGCTGAGCTTAGGTACCATTCAGCCTGGTTACCTCTTAGCTTCCAAATGGCAATTTTTTAATCTATGAGGCTTTGGAATCTAGGCCCTTAATTAGCCTAAAGAAGGCCCCTTTGCCTGTGCAATCCATAACCACTGACATGAACTCCAGTATTTTTGCTAACAGTTCCCAGATTTTTGTCGAGGAGGCCAGAAGCCAGAATCATTTTTGTGGGGGTTGGGCCTTTGTCTTCAAAGTTGTTTTCCCATCAAAATCTAAGCAGACCAGTGTCTCAGAGCAGCAGGGTGCAAGGCAAGGCCCAGACTTAGTCAGACTTCAACCTGCCTTTCCAGGGAAACCTCAGTTTAGGATAAGATATAAAATAGTATTTCTTTTCAGTAAAGGAGTCTTAGTAACATTTGCCTGGAGGCCTAAACAATGGAATCATATTTTAAAAATAAAACCAATAGCTACATGAATGTGAATTTCTACTGTCATTGTCTTAAGAGAGAGTTTATATGGAAATATTGCAAATGCATTGCAAATTGGATTGTCTTAATACAATTATAGGTAGAATTTGTTTATATTTAGGATTCTCCCCTAACAGTAAGGCTCATATGTAGCGGATAGTTGCTAGGTTTTTTTCTGCTTCCTCAGGCCACAGCAGAAAAGTATTAGAAGGAAGAGATCAAAGCTGAGAGTCTGGAATTTTAAAAATGAGATTCAGATGTTTCAATAAATCTGATAGGGAGAAGCGAAAGAGACTCTTCCATCTGGGGCTGTGAAACATGCCTGGAATTTGGTCTATGACCTCACCTGGCCATTCTATTTCATTAAATCCCCTGCTTAAGGGGGATTTAATGAAGCAGGTCCAAGGGTCAGAAAGGATTTTTCATCCCATTTACAATATGCAATATTGCTTGGATGCCTTAGGGGTTGCTAAGCATTTTTGCCTCCTGCTCAAGTATCACAGATCAGACACATCCAGGAGGCAGGAAACTGAGTATACTGGATCACTGGTCTGATCTCATCTGACAAATCCTTGTTGTGATTATTTTCAGAAAACAGAGGGAACCAATACAATAGGAAGGCATAAGATATAGATTCAGAGAGTGTTGGAGCCAGAAGGGACCTTAGAGTCCAACCCTGTCATTTTACAGATGAGTAAGTTGAGACCCAACTATGTCAATTGACTTGTCCAAGGTCACACAGTTAGTGATAGAACCAGGACTATTATACAGATTTAAAAAAATGTTCCTTCCTCTCCTGCCCCCATTCTCAGTGTTCTTTTTCTCATTTCAGCTGAAGGGGAAATTTGGACTGTTTTCCTTCTGGCCTAGATGTACTTCTTCCATGTCTAGATTATCTACCAGCAGGGAATTAAAAAAAATGCACTTACTGAAGAAAACCAATACTGTATCACAGAATGAGCTATCAACGTTATTATTTAAAGCAAACTTACTACTAAAGCAAAGTGACTGGGACATCTTAGTAGAGTAACTCTGAGCCCTCAGGCCTGAGGTGGGGGTGGGATGATGGGCTATAGCTATATGTAATCTAAGATTTTCCCAGAGAATGAGAGGTTTGGAGGATAAAGGGGGAACCAGATGGGCTGTGTCCTTTCCCCTCAACCACCCAACCACCATGCACTTTGAAGAGACACAAATTCAACAGATGTTATCAACTCTGATTTGGATGAACCAAAGTCATGTATTTTTATAACAGCACAATGCACATGGCCAGATACCCAGTTTTGTTCACTAGTCTTTGGATCTCCAGTAATATATGTTGAAGAGGCAGAAACCGCGAACCTGATTTCAAGAGGACTCATAGTGGTTCATTATTCCCAGTTAGAATGGTCTGTTGATGGTGGTCATCAGGGGGACAGTATGGAGAGAAAGGGAGGGAATAAGCAATTATTAAGTGCAAACCAGGCTTTGTACTAAGCATTCTTTACAAATAACTCATTTGATCTTCACAACAATCCTAGGAGGTAGATGCTATTATTATCCTTATTTTATAGTTGAGGAAACTGAATAGACAAGTGTTTAAGTGACTTGCCTGGGGCCATGTAGCTAAGTAAGTATCTGTGGCAAGAGTTTAATCTTTGAGTCTTTCTGACTCCAAGCTCAGCATTGTATCCACCATACCACCCTGCTGTCATAGCTTGCATTTATACAGGGCATTAAAGTTTGCAAAACATGTTGCATATGTTAGCTCATTTGATCAGAGCATTGGTATTGCTGGCAATACTTCATCAGAGGATTGGAGGGCAGGAGAAAAATTAGTGAATTATAAGTGATTGTGTGTGTGTGTGTGTGTGTGTGTGTGTGTGTGTGTGTGTGTGTGTGTGTGTGCATTCAGCTGTGGATTCCTGAGCCCTTTGTAGGGTGTTAGATAAAAATCCTCCACCGTCTGTGTATGATCTGTGCAAATCTAGGTCCGTGGAGCACTGTGCTCATCTCTAAAGTGAATCTCAATTTGGGGAACATAGGAAGAACAAAACTTGCTGCAGGGGTGGGGAATCTGCAGCCTCAAGGCCTCATGTGGCCCTCTAGGTCCTCAAGGGCTGCCCTTTGACTGAATCCAAACTTCACAGAACAAATTCCCTTAATAAAAGGATTTGTTCTGTAAAACTTGGACTCAGTCAAATGGCCACATCCAAATACCCAGAAGGCTACATGTGGCCTTGAGACTGCAGGTTCCCTACCCCTGGATAATGTATGCTAGAGAAAAATGAGTTTCAGTGTGTTCATGATGCAATAATGGTTTCAAATGCTTTGCTTGAGTTTCTGAACACAGGAGCAGTGTGGTACTGTGGAAAGAACTGGCTTCAGAGGTAGAAGATCTGAGTTCAAGTTCCACCTCTGCCACCTGTCCCTTGTATTCTCTGTGCCTGTCTTCTGCTGTGTGAAAAGAAAGCCTCCATGGTCACTTCCAGCTCTAAATCAGCGCCTTGATATTGTACTTCATCTAGAGGTATCTGCTTTGCTGCAAAACTCTCAGTGGTTTTTCTGCATCTCAACTCCAGAAGAAGAATCAACTTGTGGATTTAGCATGGGAACCTGTCCAAAAGTATTATGGGCAGCACTTTGCCAGGAAGGAAGAGCTAAAACTGAGATGCTATACTAAAGGTTTTCTTGTTCTCCTCCTCCCTGTCCTCCTCCTCCTCCTCCTCTTCTCCTCTCTCCTCCTCCTCCTCCTCCTCCTCCTTTACTTGCATACAACTTTAAGGTTTGCACAGTACTTTATGAATGTACCCTCATTTGAACCTCCCAACAATTCAGGGAGTTGGGTATTATTCATGCTACCATTTTACTGAGCTAGTCCTAGATGTTTGCCAAACTTCATATTAGCCTTACATTTAACTCATAACAAAGACTGTCTAAGCCAGAGTTGTAACCAGGGTAGGACAATAAAGATTTTGTCTTGGGTACCCAAATTTAGGTAAGGCTAAAATACTTTCAGTCCTTCAGCAGTACAGAAACAACAGAAGTGCTAAACCTTGTCATAGATAACAATTGGTCAGTCAAGAGACTTTGTTTGAGATCAACCTACTTGCTCAGAATTACAACCAGTAGGTGTTTGAGGTGTGATTTGAACCCAGGTTCTCCCAGTTCCAAATCTAGCTCCACAAGGTATTTACTATCTACACTACCTCCAATCATCATGATGCATGTGATATATGAGAAGAGGTTACAGAACTAAAGGTCTGCAGAGCAAATTTAGAAATACTATTGTTTTTTGATAGTTTCCAAAGTTAATTTGATGAGCTACACAGAATTCCATTTTGGTAGGGAGCATTACCTTCCATGACCTCACTGCATAAGAGCTATTGCTCACAACATCATTAGTTTAAAGCCAAATCTTCATTTTTCTGGGCTACAGTTAGTGGATTTTCTAGAACAATTTGAAGAAGATTTGACTGTAAACTCATTTTTTTTGTCTGCATTTTGACTATTTTGATATATGTACATAGTAAGAAGGGATGGTGGTGGTGGTGGTGGTGTTAGCATATTGAATAAGATGATGAACTTGAAGTCAGGAAGAAGAGGGTTTGGTATGACCTCAGGCACTTACTAGCTACGTGATCTTGGGCAAATCTCTCAATTCTTCTGAACATTTCTTCAGCTGTCATATAGGGATAATAGTAGCACCTACCTCATGATGTTGTTATGATGAAAAAAATGAGATAATGTATGTCATGTGCTTTGAAAACCTTAAAATACTATATAAGTACGTTCTTTAGTTACTACTACTACTACTACCACTACCACTACTACTACTACCACTGCTACTACTGCTGTTGCTACTACTACTACTACTGCTACTATTTCATCAAAGGGAAAGAAAAGATGGGAAACAACTTATTAGACTTGGTTCTGTTAGTGATTAGAGTAGACGCAGCACTTTCCATTTTTCACTCTAGATATGCAAACTGTTAAAAGGAGAAGAGACAGGAGGTTCCTTCCCATCACCTTTTTAAGCTAGGGCAATGCTGGACTGGGCTCTAATAGGGTTGAATGGGGATCTGGGAGGAATGATGGAGGAGGTATTAGGATGAAGTTAGAATGTGGTGGTATGTGCTTGGGATGTAGTGATTAGAGAGAAGTAAGCCATCTTGTAGTTTCCTATTTTAATTCTTCTTAGCAGGGTAGAGACCATTTCCTTTTTGTTTTGTATCCCCCAGAGCTTAGCACAATGCCATGTGCCTTGGAGACAATCAATAAAAATTTACTGACTGACTGATTTATTACTATCTGTAACATGGTGTTAAGCTTTGTTGTTGTTTCCACACTGATGAGGGACTGAGAAGTGCTTTCAGTGCATGCATAAATTTGGGAACCAAGGGCAAAATCATAATGTTATGTAAGTTATAGCTCTGAGGACTTTAATTATCTAGTTACCACTGATTCACCAAGAGGTAACTCTATTTGGGATCATATCACACTCTAATTTTATTATGCCAAACTACAGAGCATCTTAGAAATTATGGAGCAGAGAAACGGGAAAGAATAAATTCTGAAAGTTGATAATAAACCCATGGAATTCCTATATTCTTTTTCCTTGAGGTTCTTGGCCCCACTTATCATTCTGCAATACATTTCCTTTCTGAACCTCATTAATTCTCTTAAAATAAGCAGCTTCTGAAGAAGGAAGAAAATCCTCAGCAGGTGGTTTTTTCCCCCTGCAGGAAGGGTAAAAAATCCTAGCTGAGGAAAGAAACAATAGACCGTCATATTAGCCAAAGCAGGAGAGCTCTGGGGACAGACAAGTTTTGTTAATACCGCCCAGAGACTTACTTTAGTGCCAAAAAGAATGTATTTCTCTGGGTGTGCTTGCCTTCATGCCATGAAACTATTTCAGGTTGGGCAGCTGTTTTCATTAGTTTTATAATTAGGAAGCATTCCTTATCCTCACTTTAGTTCAGGTGTAACACCAAGAGAAGGTTTTTTCCTTCTGATACATCATATAACTGTTGGTAGCAATCTTCTCAAAACTTTTCCCACATTGACTGCTTCACTCCCTGGTTGAGAAGGAAAATGGAAATTTCCCTTTTCAAGTCTCTTTGATGCAATTCAATTCAATTCAACAAACATTTATTAAGCACTTCCGTTCTAGGCACTGTATTAGACATTGAAAATATTCAATTATTCAAAAGGACATCTTATAGATTTGTATGTCCCATTCAGTGATTAAGTTTGTAACTTATTCAAGGCTGCTCATCCTATACAACTCTTGTCCGTGTCTTCCCATAAAGTTTATAGATGGTCTAACATGTCTGGAGTATGTCTACTTCTGAGAAAAGCAATTGCTGAGTTGTCTGTTTTAACTTCATTTGTCTAGGGTAAAGGTATGCTCAGAGTTCTAACAAAAGCAGTTACTGAAGTTAAGTCTAATTCAGGGTTCTCAGAGAACATTTGCTCATTTGGATGGGACAAGCTGTAAAATATGGGAACAAATAGAGAATATAGTATTTACCTTGGTGATTTGTGTATGAAGAATTAAACAATTTTTAAATTGATAACTGAGGAAATATGGACATCAGAACTATTTTATGATTATGAGACAAATGCAATTTACCCGATCATAGACAGAAGATGAGACTTTGGTTACTAATCATAAGCTAATACAAAATTTGCTCACGGAGATGACCCAGGGCTTAAACACAGAAAAACATAAGAAAGAGAGGTAAAAGGACAGATTAAAGAACTTTGTTAAAGAAACACTATAAATTTTTCTACTTCTGTCCCTCTCTCTACTGTCACTTGTTGCAAAACAGATTGAGAAGTCAATGAAAGCTAGGAGTGCTCTGTACTGTCCCTACTGCTTAAAGGAAGAAGGAATAGAAAGAATATATTATCTTCTCTATTATGACATTGATCTGAAGAAAATGAGTGGAAAGAATATACTCCACTCTATCATGATTTTCTGCTGAAAAGAAGATAGAAAATACATCTCTTCATTGTGACCTGTCATAGAAAAGGAGGAGGAGGAGGAGGGGGAGGAGGAGGAGGTAGAGGAGGAGGAGGAAAAGAAGAATCTCACAAAAAAAGCAATGTTGGGAGCTTTTTTGGGACAACTTTAGGATTGAAATTGTTGCCTTTTCTTAAAAGAACATAAAATTGCCTCAGCTGAAGGACTTAACTAAGCCTGGATACTACAGCTGCTGTTGAGGAGCAAGTCTGGCTAAGCAGAAGAACAGCTTGGAAGGAGAGAATCAGGGAAGTCACCCAGCAGATTAAGTAAATGACACTATTATGGCCCAGACAGATGTTAGTCAATCATAGCATGGATCAAATAAACTTAGTAATGAAAACATCAATTCAATACAGAAGCTACATTTGTCAAGGACCTTTTAATAAGTAATTTCCATGAAGAAAGAGGACACAAAGTTCCAACGTTGCGAGTTGCTCCAAGTAGTTGGGTTTGGCTTACAAATGAACATTTTAGCAAGATTTCTATGAGTGTGTGCCCACTCTTCCCCTTAGATAATGACTGCAAGAGAGGGAAGAGTGTGCCTTAGGTTAATATATAGATTGTGAGATATTTTTAAATCCTATATTTGCCTCATATGAGTATCTGTAATGTTACTATTGTTGCTTTCCTCTTATTGTTAAATAAGTAGTTATGTTTAAGATCTAATGTGTCATTATTGTGGATGTCTGGGTTTGTGTAAATAGAAGTATACTGATGAAGGCTTTAAAGATATAGTAGTAAACAGGGAGAATATATCCTCTTACACCTCACCCCTGGGACCTTGAGAGAGTTTGACTGTAGCTAAGTAGTGGTGTTTTTTTTCTGGGAACTAGCTGATGTGAAGGCAGGTTAAGGTGAGTGAGCCAGACCAGACAGTAACTGGGGGTTCCATGTTAAGGATGCCACATCTTGGTGCTATATTTAGTAACTTCTACCTTACCCTGCCTTTCATCATTGTATCACCATCTTTGCCAGAGCAGAAAGGACTGAGAGTCATTTTATATTTTTCTTTGTTTCATCATTGCCATGGCCAAAAAATTCATCACCAAATAGTCGACCTATTTAGCTAGACTAGTCCTTGGAAAATAAAGGTCTGCTCCTGGGATTCTACTCAAAGCTTTTCCAGTATGGTAGATCCTACCAAAACTTGCACTCTGCTAACATAGACTGCAAGAACTCATTTTCATTCCACCATGAAGTGTTAGATTAAGACTGTGGAGAAAGCAATATAAATGCAAGACAAAAATTAAAATTATCCCTTCCCTCAAAGAGCTTACTTTCTATAGGGTGGCGGTAGAGGAGGAGAAGGTATAACATGTGCTCAGATACATAGATGGAAAGCATATGGAAAGTAAATACAAAATGTATTTGTCAGCATATTAAGGAGACAGAACTAAGCCAGTTAAAAGAGAATTAGGGGTGATGTCCCTAAAGGAAGCATTTAAAAACATATAATTCCAAATGTTGGTTTTGTGTTGCGGCTTGACAATACCATCATATGTCATCAAATCATGCCACTCTTACCATTTCTCACCCCATATCACAAAGGAACCAATCCCACTACCTCTTATAGCTTTTCTTGTAAGAATGGACTTCTGCTCTAAGAGTCTACCTCCATTTACATAATTCCGGTAGGTTCCTATAAAATGGGAAATGTCTTTAAATAAGACTATACAATCTCACTGTTGAGGATTTCACCACCACCTTTGTATATTCCAGCACCTCCATGCCTTTTATTTTTCGTTAATTTTCTGTTTTTTTTTAATTTATGGAACAAAACAAGCATTTCCATAACATAGTATAACAAAAAAAAAGATGATTGCACATGAAACTGCAAATTTATTATGTACAATATGCTATTACTTTTAAATATATAATCAAGTTATCATGTAAGTTTCTTTTTTTCTCCCCCTCCCACCCTAGAGATGGCTACTATTAGACACAAATAGGTATGTGTGTGTGTGTGTGTGTGTGTGTGTGTATATGTGTGTGTGTATGTGTGTGTGTGTATACATATATATATATATATATTATACATTGTTCTATTTATCAGTTCTTTCTCTGGATGCAGTAGTATCTTTCTTCACATGTCATTTGTAGTTAATTTGAGTATTTATAATAGTCAAAATGACTTATTTCCTCAAAGTTGTTCTTAAAACAATATTGTTGTTACTATATACAATGTTCTCTTGGTTCTGCTCATTTCACTCTTCATTATTTCATGCAAGTCTTTCCATGTTTTTCTAAGATCATTGAGCTCATCCTTTCTTATACCACAGTAGTATTCCGTCATAATCATATACCACAATTTGTTTGGCCGTTCCCTAATTGATGGGTATTCCTGAAGTTTCCAATTCTTTGCTACCACAAAGAAAGCTGCTATAAACACTTTAGAACGTATAGATTCTTTTCCCTTTTCCCCTTTTCCCTAATCATCTTTGGAAATAGACCTAGCAGTGTTATTGCTGGGTCAAAGGGTATATGTAGTTTAATAATTCTTTGGGCATAATTCCAAATTGCTCTGCAAAATGGTTGGATCAGTTCACAATTCCACCAACAATGAATTGGTGTTTCAATTTTTCCATATCCCCTCCAACATTTTTCATTTTCCCTTTCAATCATTTTATCCAATCTGGTAGGTATAAAAGGGTATCTCAAGGTTGTTTTAAGTTGCATTTCTCTAATCAACAATGATTTAGAATGTTTTTCATATGATTATTAATTGTTTTGATTTTTTCATTGGAAGGCTGCCTGTTTATATCCTTTGACCATTTATCAATTGGGGAATGAATCATATTCTTATAGATTTGACAAAGTCCTTCATATATTTTTGATGTGAGACCTTTATCTGAGAAAGTCCATATTTCCCCCCCTCCCCAATTTTCTACTTTCCTTCTGATCTTGGCTACATTTGTTTTATTTGTACAAAAATCTTTTTAATTTAATGTAATTGAAATTCTGCATTTTACACTGAACTTTGTTTTCTATTTCTTGTTTATTCATAAATTCACATCATAAATCTGATAAGTAACATGTTCCACATCCTTCTAATTTTCTTATAATATCTCTCTTTATATCTAGGTCATGTATCCTTGCTGACCTTATCTTGGTAAATGGTATAAGATATTGGTCTATGCCCAATTTCTGCCATATTGCTTTCCAGTTTCCCCAATAATTTTTGCCAAATAATAAATTTTTATTCCAACATCTTAAGTTTTTCTACTTGTCAAATACAAGGCTATTATATTTATTTGCTGCAATAAATTGTATATCTACTCTGTTCCATTGACCTATCTTTCAATTTCTTAGTTAGTACCTGATACTTTACATAATTACTGCCTTATAATATAGTTTAAGATCTGCTAAACCTCTTTCCTTTACATTTTTTCATTATTTCCTTTGATATTCTTGTTTTTTTGTTCTTCTAAATGAATTTAGTTATCATTTTTTTTAATTCAGTAGAATGATTTTTTGGTAACTTAATTCAGATGATGTTGAATATATAAATTAGTTTGGGTAAAATTGTCATTTTTATTATATTGGCTCTGCCTACCCATGAACAATTAGTATTTTCCCAATTATTTAAATCTGATTATATTTGTATAAAAAGGTTTTTATAAATTGGTCCATATAGTTTCTGGGTTTGTTTTGGCAGATGTACTCTCAGGTGTCTTATGCTCTTTAGAGTTATTTTAAACGGGGTATCTCTTGCTATCGCTTCTTGCAGGGTTTTGTTTGTGATATGTGTAGGAATGCTGATGATTTATATGGATTTACTTTATATCCTGCTACTTGGCTAAAATTTTTAATTATTTTATCTAACTTTTTAGTTGAGTCATTGGGATTTTCCAAGTATATCATCACATTGTTTGCAAAAAGTGATAGTTTTATTACCTCATTCCCTCTTCTGATTCCTTGTATTTCTTTTTCTTCTTTTGTTGCTATTGCTAGGATTTCAATACAATATTGAATAATATTAGTGACAGAGGGTATTCCTGTTTCACAACTGATCTTACTAGGAAGGTTTCTAGTTTAGCCCCGTTACAAATAATGCTTGCTGATGGTTTTAGATAAATCCTTTTTTATCAATTTAAGGAAAAACTCATTAATATCAATACTCTCAATTTTTTTTAGGAAAAATTCATTTATATCAACACCTTCAAGTTTTTTTTTAATAGAAATGAGTGTTTTACTTTATCAAAAGCTTTTTCTGCATCTAGTAATATAATCATATGATTAAATTTTTCACTGATATAATCAATTGTTAACAGTTTTCCTTATGTTAAACCATCCCTGCATTCCTGGTATAAATCCCACTTGATCATAAAATACAATCTTTGTAATATATTGTTGTAATCTTTTAGTTAATATTTTATTTAGGATTTTTGTATCAATATTCATTATTGAAATTAGTCTATAATTTTCTTTTTCTGTTTTTACTCTTTCTGGTTTAGGTATCAGTCTCATATTTGTTTCATAAAAGGACTTTGGTAGGACCCTTGTCTATTATTCCAAATAATTTATTTAATATTAGAATTCATTGATCTTTAAATGTTTGGTAGAATTCACTTGTAAATTTATCTGGTCCTGGTGCTTTTTTCTTAGGACATTCATTTATGGCCTGTTGAATTTCTTTTTCTAAAATTTCTTTTTCTAAGATCTAAAAAAATTAGGTATTCTATTTCCTCTTCTGCTAATCCAGGTAATTTGTATTTTTGTAAATATTCTTCCATTTCACTTAAATTGTTAATTCGTTGGCATATGATTGGGCAAAATAAATCCTTGTAATTGCTTTAATTTCATATTCATTAGTAGTATATTCATCCTTTTCATTTTTGATACTAGTGATTTGGCTTTCTTCTCTCTCTTTTTAAAATCAAAGTAACCAATTATTTATCTATTTTATTGTTTTTTCATAAAACCAACTCTTAATTTTATTTATTAACTCTTTTTTATACTCAAATTTACTAATCTCACCTATAATTTTTAGGATTTCTAATTTAGTGTTTAATTGGGGATTTTTAGTTTGTTCTTTTTCTGTTTTTAATAGCATACCCAATTTATTGGTCTGCTCTTTCTCTATTTTAATGATGTAAGCACTTAGAGATATAGATTTTCCTCTGATCACTGCTTTTGCTGTATCACACAGGTTTTGATATGTTGTCTCATTATTGTCATTCTCATTAATGAAATTATAGATTGTTTCTATGTTTTGTTCTTTAACCCACCCATTCTTTACGATTAAGTTATTTAATCTCTAATTAGTTTTTAATTTATGTTTCTGTGGTCCCTTATTAAATATAATTTTTGTTGTATTGTAATCTGTAAAGGATATTTTTAGTATTTGTCCTTTTCTGCTTTTAACTACAAAAGTTTTATGTACTAATATATGATTAATCTTTGTAAAGGTACCATGAACAGCTGAGAAAAAGATGTATTCCTTTCTATTTCCATTCAATTCTCTCCAGATATCTATTATATTTAGCTTATCTAAAATTGTATTTACTTCCTTGACTTCTTTCTTATTTATTTTTTGGTTAGATTTATCTAGTTCTGAGAAGGGAAGATTAAAGTCCTTTACTATTATTGTACCACTACCCATCTCCACCTGTAATTCATTTAACTTTTCATTTAAAAACTTAGATGCTGTATAGTATTTACTGCATATAGATTCAGAATTGATGTTGCTTCATTGTCTATGGCACCTTTTATCAAGACATAGTTTCCCTGCTTATCTCTTTTAATTAAATCTATTTTAGCCATAACTTTGTCTGAAGTCATAATTTCTACCTTTGCCTCCATTATCTGAAGCATAATAAATTCTACTATAACCCTCCATTTAAACTCTGTGTGTATCTCTCATTCTTAAATGTGCTTCTTGTAAACAACATATTATTGGATTCTGATTTTTAATCCATTCTCTATTTTGTGAGTGAGTTATCCCATTCACATTCAAAGTTATAAGTATTATTTGTGAATTTCCCTTTCTTATTTTTACTCACTATTTTCCTTCTCAACCTGTCTTTTTACCCTGTCCCTGCTATCTTATCTTCTCCCCCCACTCTCCTAATCTTAATCTCTAAACCCTTGTAAAAGTCCCTCCCCTCCCCTGTCCCCCAGTTTTCTCCCCTCTTTACAAGTTCAGGAGAACTCCTTCAGATTCACATGTTGTTTCCTCTTCAAAAACCCAGATGAAAGTAATGTTCCAACATTACTGCCCTCCACCCCCATGTGCTTCCTCTGTGTTAGCTCTTCCTTTCACATAATGTTTTTATGAGATAATTTCTCCTTTTTACCTTTTCCTACGCAATTTTGTTTTTTAGAATCATCCCATCCTACTCAGTTCAGCCACAACCTTTATTTAAAAATATCTTATTAATGCTGACAGTTTTAAGAATATTGATAACATTTTCATATACAATAAGTAAACACTTTGATCTTAACTAGTGCCTTATAATTGGTCTTTAATGTTTTCCTTGTATCTCTTCTGGATCTTTTGTATCAAATTTTCCATTGCATTCTGGTCTTTTTGTTACAAATATCTGAAAGTCTTTCAGTTCATCAAATGTCCTTTTTTTTTTCATTTAGCATTATACTCAACTTTACTAGGTAAGTTATTCTTGGATGCAACCCCAGCTCTTTTGCTCTTCAAAATATAATGTTCTAAGACCTATGGTCTTTTAGTGTAGAAGCTGCTGGGTCTTGTGAAATCCTGAGTGTATTTCTGCAGTATTTAAATTGTTTTTTTCTTGTGGCTTGCAATATTTTCTCCCTAACCTGGGAGTTTGGAAACTTGTCTATGACATTCCTGTAAGTTTTCC
Source organism: Phascolarctos cinereus (assembly GCF_003287225.1). Taxonomy (NCBI): domain Eukaryota; kingdom Metazoa; phylum Chordata; class Mammalia; order Diprotodontia; family Phascolarctidae; genus Phascolarctos; species Phascolarctos cinereus. The sequence continues at coordinate 252,004,708 of NW_027555847.1, forward strand.
TTTTGGAATCTCTTTCAGACGATGAATGGTAGATTTTTTCTATTTCTACTTTACCATCTTGTTCTAGAACTTCAGGGCAATTTCCTCAATAATTTCCTGTAATTTTGTATCCAGACTTGGTAACCTGAAAATTCTTATATTGTCTTTCTTCAATTTGTTCTTCAAATCAATTGTTTTTTCCAACGAGATGTTTCAGATTCTTTTCTATTTTTTTCTAGTTTTGTTATTTCCTGGCATCTTATGACATCATTTGATTCCACTTGCTCAATTCTAGTTTTCAAGAGGTTATTTTCTTTCTCAAGATTTAGTACCTTTTTTCCCCAACTGGTTAACTTTCTTTTCATAATTTTCTTGGATTGCTTTTTTTTCTCCCTAATTTCTCCTCGATCTCTCTTATTTGATTTTTGAATTTCCTTTTATGTTCTTCGAAGAGCTCTGTTTGGGCTTGTGACCATTTGACATTACTCTTTGGGGTAATAGTAGCTTTTTTCACCTCACTATCTTCCTCTGAATATGAACCCAGATCTTCATAGCTATCTACAGTTGAATTAGTTTTCCCTTCCTTACTAATTTTTATTTTTAATTTGTTTTATTTTATTTTTAGCAGTTTATTATTATCAAGTTTTAATCCCAATTTGTGGGTAATGTTGTCCTAGGCCTCAGGTCCTCCTTACTGCTGTTTTCTGAGTTCTGTCCAGGGCCTCAACCTCAAGGACTCCTCTCCTCTCCTAAGCCACAGCTAGGTCCTCTAGCCACGCTGTCCCTAAAATGTTCTTGCTCCCTGTGGTACTGCACCCACTGGACCATGCTGGCTCCTCTTTGCCCACAGCCACAGCTGGGGATCACGTCTGGTCAGCACTGCTGGGCCTGGCTTCCAGAAACAGCAGGGGTCCTTTAATCTTCCCCCACTCAGCCCTCTGCTGTTCCTTAGATAAAAGTTTGTGAGGTAAAAGTTTGTCAGGTGAAAGGTCCTGAGGCTGTGAAATATAAGTTTATGAGGTGAAATTTCTTGAGGCTGTGAGTGAGGTGCAAGTTGAGGTGAAATTTCTTGAGGCCTCCTCTGCTTCCTGGCAGAGCAGCATCAGGGCCTGCTGTTTGTTGATTCAGTGGAGTGGCCTGGAGGTGTGTCTACACATTACTCAGGCCAAAGCTCAGCCCCTGGAGGTCTTCTCAAGTCATTTTAGGAGGACAACTGCTTTACCCTTTTATTTTGCTGCTCTACATTCATTTCATGGTGATCTTCTCTCTGTTTGTGGAGGAAATCTGGAGAGCCTGGACATTTCTGATCTACTCTGCCATCTTCCCAAAATGCAATCCCCCTCCATGCCTTTTCAACCTAATTCTCATTAATTCTAATTCTCTGCAAATACTCCATCTGGGATCCCTCCAACATGGTGGAGGCCTTCCCCTGATTCCTTCAGTATCTTGGGGGAGGGGGACAAATGGAGAATTCATACTGGCCATCTGTCGTCTCTCTCACAAGTAACTCATCTGCTTCCCTTTCCTGTTGTATGTGCCCTCAAGGATATCTTTGTACTGGTTCTTCTGTACAAGTAATTATTGATGCTGTGCCTTAGATCATTTATGTCTACCATGCCTCTTTCCACTGCCCTTTGGGTTACTTACAATTTTTGATTCTTCTGAGGTCATCGCATTTCACTGTTTGGAAGTATATCACATTATGGGGAGAAAATGGAACTAGTCAAAGAACTAAGCATGAAATAAAAATCAAAATGTAACAAAAACCATGTAGGAGTATATACTGATGAGATGCATGCCTCCAGATCCCTTGGAACATAGGCATGTGTAGGATGAATGTAGGCATGTGTAGGATACAGCTAACATCTTTCTGAATCTGTTGTGTCAGTGGGTTTCCTTTTCAAATAAATCCTCCAGTCTTGACTCCTCTGTTTCTGGGTTGGTTTGACCAAAAGTATATTGCATTTCTGTGGGACTGTTGCATAATGCACCTTATGAACCAGAAGGCAACAGTGCAGATTCAGATTCTGAAAACTTGATCAACCAAGATTTGCAAGAAAGCAAGTTGCCCCAGGATGACAACAGGCCTCTAGATAAGTATGATCAACCTTGGAAGTAGAACAAAGTCATGATTCTAGCCTTAGCAGCTCAGTTTAATGGTAATGAGATAAAGTGGTCTTCCTCTTTGCCTTCCAGAGACAGGTGTCCACAGGTCCAAGTCCTGGAGGCTTCAAGCTTATCAAACATGGAAGCCCAGAGTTCTGTGGGATAGTTAAAGAAATGTGACACTGGAAAAGTAAATATGGTATCATGGAGCTATCAGCAGAACAGATGCTGAAAAACTCCTTTGGTTGTGTAAACCTTGTAACAAATAGACAAGCAAGCATGGCTTTTCTGCCACTGAAGGGCAACTGGGGCTTCATGCCCATGAAACTGACAAAATCCCGAGAGAAATATTTCCTGGGTCAGAAGAGCAGTCCATCTGACAGCATCCCTGAAGTCATCCACTACTCCACAACCGAAAAACTGACCATCAAAGGAGCAGAACACTTGCCCCATTCTTCCCTATGGCTGTCTGAATCCTCTGAGAGAAGTGACCTGCTCTCCTCTTCCCACGGATGGGAGGCCACAGAGAAGCCAAGAGGCAAAGACTCCTCCCTGTGCATTGACCAGAGCTCTGGACTGGGAGAGGAAACAAACTTAACTGCTTTTCACCGTAGATTGACTAGCTGTGTTCAGATCATTAGAATGGTACTTTGACTCTGCTGCATGTCTTTAGAACTGGGGATGGAGGAACCATATTTAAATGTGATAGCAGATAATCCAGCCCCACCCCCCACATCTCCTTTTATTTTCTGTGAATTAAAATATTTTCAAATCCAAAGATATGCCTTCCAAGGGTAAATAGAGCAAAGCAGCTTATAACAAAGTGAGCTCCAAGGATTTAAATTTCTTTTTTCCCCTGCTGTCATGAACTCATATGGTTACTCAGCTGCCAGATTAATTTTAAAGAGCAGATCTAACCATGTTACCCTCTTATTTAATAAACTCCAGTGGTTTCCTATCATCTCCAGGATCAAATATAAAATCCTTTGTTTGGCATTCAAAGCTCTTTGTAACCTAAATCTCTCCCTCCTGACTTTCTAGTCTTCTTACACCTTAAAATTACTCTGCAATTCAATGACATTGGCTTCTGTGTGTTCCTCATATAAAATATATAAAATTTCTGACTGGGAATTTTCACTGGTTGTCTGCCATCTCTGGAATTCTCTCCCTCTTTGCTTCTGCCTCCTCCCCAACTTGGTTTTCTTCAAGCCTGAACTAAGATATTACCTTCTACAAGAAAATTTTCTGATTCCCCCTTAATGTTCATGCCTTCCCTCTAAGATGATCTCCAATTTAATTTACATATGGCTTATTTATACACAGTTGTTTATATGTTGTCTCTCCTGGCAGATTGTGAGCTCATTTATAAAAAAGAGTTTTAAAAAAAAATCTTTCTTGGTATCCCCACTGCTTAGCATAGTATCTGGTACATAGTAGGACTTAATAAATTCCTAAAATCCTTTTTTCCTTCCTATGTTGCATCCCTAAGGAGAATATATATATATATATATATATATATATATATATATATATATATTCCTTGAGGACACTGACAGTTTCATTTTGTTTTTATATCCTCAGAGCTTCACTTTTATTGATGTTTAATAAATGCTTGCTGAATGATGTATCAACAAATATAATTGTGTGAATACTAAAATAATAAAATATGAATGTAAATACAAACCACTCATTTCCTTATATTTTATTAATTTAATTTAATTTAATTATTTAAATTTGTTCTTGGTTTTCCAAAATCAAAAAAGGGAAAAGGCAGTTACTTTGGTGAAAAAAAATCCTGTGCATTTTTATTATCACAGTTATTACCTGAGCACGACATGAAGATAGCGTGAACTCTTAGTAGTACAAACTTGATCCAGTATCCAATTCTCAAATTTCTAGCAGTTTGACACATACAATGAAAGTGACTTTTCACTCACGAGAGCCCTTTTAGTTCCTAAGCTATAGCTAGAAAAGAAGCTGGAAAAGTCTATGGGAAGCTGGTTGTGGTGGCTGTGTATCTGTAATCCCTGCTACTGAGGAGATAGAGGCTGATGGACCTCACCTGAGCTCAGGAGTTCTGAGTCTCAGTAGGGCTAAAGTGGATTGGGTATCCATACTAATCCAACACCAGTTTGGTGAACCCCCAGGAGTGTGTGTGTGTGTGTGTGTGTGAGAGAGAGAGAGAGAGAAGAGAGAGAGAGAGAGAGAGAGAGAGAGGGAGAGAGAGAGAGAGGGAGAGAGAGAGAGAGAGAGAGAGAGAGAGAGAGAGAGAGAGAGAGAGAGAGAGAGAGAGAGAGAGAGAGAGAGAGCCACCAGGATGCCTAAGGAGGGGTAAACTGTGTGCCCCAGGTTGGAAACAGAGTCAAAGCTCCTGTGTTTTTCAGTGGTAGGATTAGCCTGTGAGTGGCCATGTTGCAGCAAGATAGGGAGACTAGGTTTCAAAACAAAGAAAGGAACAAACAAACAAACAAAAAAAAGAGTCTATGGCAAAATTAATTATAAAAAAAAAGTACTTTGAATCTTCTGTTCCTCCTATCTGAGTGCTTTAACAACAACAACAACAACAAAAAATGGTAGAGGGAGCTTGGACAAACACTCAACGTGTTTGTCATTGAGAGAAAACTAGTTCCATATGTCCACACACACACCTCATTTTCTGTCTGGCCTTCAGACAAGCAGCCTTGTCCTGTGATGTCAAGGAAGTAGGGAAAGAGAAATAGGAATCTGCTTTTGCTTAAGCCTACTTAAAAGAGAAAATACAATTAGATGACCTATTCAAAAGCTGTTTAAGTTCATTCCAAGTGGCTAACTTCAGAGTTTATAAAATGGAGCCAGTGTTTTCTACTTTGGGTATTTTTCAAAAAATCAACTTCAGTATTCCAAAGAGTTTGTGATCTCATCATTGTGTGTATACTCCCTTTATCATTACAGATTCATTCCCTCTCATCATGTTGCTCTTGTCCATATTTTTGCATAAATTCTCCAAAGAAGATTTAATCATATTGGAACATTGATTTTGAACCGGATGGGACCTTCAAGGTCATCTAATCCAACTGTCTTTTTTAATAGATGAGGAAACTGAGGCCCAGGTTGTAGAGGCAATAAGTTACAAGTCCCAGATTTGAATCCAGGTTTTCTGACTCCAAATCCAGTACTTTTTCTTGTTGTTGTTGTTTTTGTTTTTTGCTAGGCAACGGGGTTAAGTGACTTGCCCAGGGTCACACAGCTAGTAAGTGTCAAGTGGCTGAGGTCAGATTTGAACTCAGGTCCTCCTGCCTCTAGGGCCCATGCTGTATCCACTGCACCACCTAGCTGCCCCAAATCCAGTACTTTTTCCATTGTGTATCACTACGCCTCCATATAATATGCTAGTGATAGAATCATGTAATTAAAGAATCTTAGAGTTGAAAAGGACTTTTTTAGCAAATCCACGTAGAACAGGGGTTCTTAACCTGTGGTCTATAAATATCTTAAGAGTCTGTGGATAGATTTAGTGGAGTCCATGAAATTAAAGAAGAAAAAAAATTACATCTTTATTTTCACTAGCCTCTAACTGATATTTAGAATTTCCTTCAAATATTAAAAAACATTCTGAGGAGTCTGTAAGTTTTGACAAACTAACAAAAGATCCATGATACAAAAGAGGTTAAGAACTTCTTAAGTAGAAGGATCCCCTCTATTGCTTACTGGACTCATTCGTTGTTTATTTGAAGACCTCCACTAAAAAGAGGAATATTTTCCTGTTATTTCCTAACGCAATCCATTTTACTTTTTGCCAGCTCTAGTTTTCAGAAAATTTCCTTCCATTAATCCTAATTTTATACCTTGTGACTTCCAGCCAAATTGGCCCCCCAGCTATTCCTTGAACTTGACTTACCATTTCCTGTCTCCATGATTTTCATGGGCTGTTCCCCATCCCTCCACTCTGCTTCTTAGAATCTCTATCTCCCTTCAAGGGTCAGCTCAGCCTCTGTCTCCTATACATAGAAAGAAGGAAGAAAACTGATATTTATTAAGTGCCTACTATGTACTAGACAGTGTGCTGAGCACTTCACAACCTGAAGTAGCCAGAAGTTAAGTCACTTCCTCAGGGTCACAGTGTCTGAGGCTATATTTGAAGTTAGGCTTCAAATCTGACTCTAGGTCCAGTGTTCTGTCCACTGTACTTAGCTGCTTCTAGGCATAAAGACTTTTCCCAACAGCACTTCCCTTTTTCTCCCTCCTGCATCCTCATTTTTTAGTGAAAATTTCCTGAAATTATTTCCTATTTCCTTATCTGAACTTGCTGTATTCCCCTAGGAAAATTGAACCTCTTTGAGTACAGGGACTATTTAATTTCTGTCTTTGTATCCCAAGTTCTTAGCATAATGATTTACTTAAAATTATCAATCAATTAATGTTATGGAATTGAATTTCATCCATTGTTCTTAATTTTGCCTTTGGGAGTCAAACAAAGAAAGCTAATCCCTCTTCCAGAAGATAGCTCTCTAAATAATTGAAGAAAGATATTTGCTAAGAATTCTCTTCTCCAGACTTACACCTTCCTTTAAAAAAATTTTAAAGAAATCTGTTTTTTCTGCCTTGAACCCTCCACTTCATTGGAAAAAGAAACAAATCCCTTGTGAAAAAAATATGCATAGCCAAGCAAAACAAATTCCCTTATTGGTTGTATTAAAACACACACACACACACACACACACACACACACACACACACACACATCTCAATCACTCTGTACCCTGAATCTATCACTTCTCTGTTACAAAGTAGGCAATAAATTTCCTCATCAATCCTCTGGTTTGTGTTGATCGGTTCTTGTAGCTTTCAAAGTTGTTTGTCTTTATAATGTTATTGTTATGGTATAAGTTGCACTATTATTTCTGCTCATTTCATTTTTTACCAGTTTATACAAGTCTTCAAAATTATTTGTTTTTTAAAGAAATAATATTGATGTTAGAGTGTAAATTATTCTTCTCATTCTCCTTTGGCAGAATCATAGGTCCACCTCCTTTTTGCTATATTTCATGTAAAGTAGTAAAAAGTTTGGGCTATCTATTTATTATCTCTCACCCTCATTTATATCATTGGCCCGCTTTCTTTTCCAGTCTCAGATAGTTTTGATGATTTCTTTTGTATTACTACTTATGTGCCAATCCCACCATGAATCTTTAGATTTTCCTTTGGACAATCTGAAGTTGGGATTCTTCTGAGGCTGTAGTGCTCCAATATTCATAGCCATCTAGCATCATGAAGAGAACCTTGGTGTGAAAAGAGATGGATTTTTATAGCAATGGGTAGCTTGAAGGTCACTGAAAGTGTTATGCAATTTCAAAAATGTAGCACAATTCCATTTATTATTTTTCAGTCTGAGGCTCAGTTCATTGTCCAATATATAGGTAATGACACTAAGTAATTCTTTAATTTTTTAAAGCTTTCTGGGAGGTAAGTGCCATAGTTATTCAAAAAGTACTAAATGATTCCAGTAAAATGAATGAAAACTTAGCACCAAATATGGCTAATAAGTATGGTATTCCTTTATTTAAAAAATTTATGACTCACATTCTAAAAAAAATATTGAGAATGTTATGCTCTAGTGAAGACTATGGTTCTTGTGTTTTATTGTTGAATATTTTCATGAGTTCACTATGTATTGATTATTTTTGTCTATTTCACTGTCATCAAGATGAAAAAAAAATGTCTTACAATTAATTTTAAGCTACCATGCATCTTTCAATTGTCCTTTAGACATCCTCAATTCTTTTGAATCTTCACAGAAAAATCCTGCAATTCTTCTAAAGTTGTAGTGTTCTAGGATTTATAGCCATATGGCATCATCAGGAGAATATTGGTGTGAAGATTGGCCTGTGTAGCAATGAGGTCACAGATTTAGAACTTTAAGAAACCTTAGAGATTGTGGGCAGGTATGTAACCCTGGCCCAGTCTAGAAGAGAGATCATTTTTTTCAGAGGAGGAAGTGAAACTCATATGAGGAGACTTGTCCAAGAACACACAAGTAATGAGTGACAGAGGCAAAAGGATAGAGGTCATCTACCTTCAAAGGCAGTACCTTTTCTTCTGTACCACAGTTCCTCTTCATGTATTACAGGTAAGGAAATTGAGGCTGGCCCAGCTGACCAGGGTGAAACAAATAGTGTTAGAGGTGGAGTTTAACCCCTTACATTTCTGATTCAATGTCAGGACTCTATCCAAATACTGGTTTTCTAACTTGGTGGGGCTACCTTCCAATTGCATGTCACAATCGAGGAAATGTTTGTTCTTCTGCTGTTTCCTTTCTTCTCCCACCAAATTAAGGCTGCCAAACACTTAATTGAACTTCTGGGTATCACACTGTTCATTATTGCAACCTTGGTGTTAGGGAGGAGGAAAAGTAGATGCTAAACTACCATGCAAAAGAGTGCATATAACCTCAGGACTGGAGGAGATCTTAGAACAATCTACTCCAACTTTCTTATTTTATAAATGAAAGACCTGGCTCACTCCTTTCTTCCTTTCCATGTTTATTTATTTTTTAAAAATTTTACAGCTGTGTTTTTTTTAATTATTAAATTACCGTTTTGTAAAGTCAGACCAGTGCAGTGACTTATTGGAGGAACATGGAATTAGTGCCTATATCACTGACAGTTTCCCTCAATCATATCTTGATCTATATAATATGAAGAAAAGGACAAGGCAGTGCACTAACCACAACACAAATCTCAACAGGGCTTGGTTTCAGTACAACAACCCAGTTCCCTTCTGCCCTTTTCACTGCACAATTTTAAATGACATGTCTGTGGGCTAGCGTCCCCATCTAAGTGGATAAGATAGGGACTCTGTGGTTTCCATTTCTAACATCATAAATGCCCCCTTCTCCCACTCCAACTGATCTATTTAGGATCAAACTGACTTTGGGAGAGGGCAAAAAATAACCATGATCAGAAACAAGTTGGGGTAAGGAGGAAGTGACACGGCAGAGGAAAAATATGTGGATTCAACTCCATAAAAAAGCTATTGGCGAGGGAAAGAAGTTCTCACGGAACTTTAGTTCAACAGACCAGAGGGATAAGCTAAGGAAGGCTCTCCAGACACACATTTCAAGAATTCTAGGCATAATGCTCTCAATGCTGTCCAATGCTGCTGCGTCTCCTGCCCTGGAGAAATCGCTGGGTATAGACTAGATTCTCCTATTGGAGCCATGTTGGCTATGGTTATCCCCACATTCAATCAGAGCGTGCTCTCTAGTGTGTTGTAGTTATCTTTAAAACTCTTGAGCTTTAGGAAGTGCTTGGCTCTTTTCCTCTTCTGGCTGCAGGGCAGTTAGGTGACCAGGGTAGTGGCTGGGGAGGAAGATTCAGGAGACCGTGGTAGATCCTTAGCCGCCAACTGGTGCTGCCGCTGGGAGCTCCCACTTCAGGCTCCCGCTATGGGCAGCCAGTTCACTCAGTGCTTCCTGGCAGTGTAGATATTCAGTCTGGCCAAAGATGATAGTTACATATGGAGTTGTCTCATAGCCATCTAGCAGGGTATCAGTGAGAGCTTTGCGGACACCCTTAAAGGGAGTACTTGTGTTTCAAAGCTCCAGCAAATAGGAGTGGAAGTTCTTGACCATCAGGGAATGAGGACGCCAGCCTTCTGAACGGAATGGAATCTCAGAGGCGCGAACGGCATCCAATGCTTTCACCTGTATGGGTAGTCGTAGCGATGTTGACTTTCTAGTGTCTCTAGCTGCAAAAGTCTGGCATCATCCTCTTCGAGAAACTGGGGTTTGTACTTTACATCCTGGACCATCCTTGGATAGCAGGATGTCAATCTCTTCCTTCAGATCTTTGGGAGCATTGTGTCCCACAGGGATGTGAGGGACTCTTTGAGACTTCATAGCAAAGCAAATGATCTGCCTCTTCACGCAAATGAACAGCAGCACAAATATCAAGCTCCCGTAGGCCATCAATCACCAGTATGACATAAACCATGGATAACCAGTTACTGCTGGACGCCATGGCCTCCTTCCAGCTTTGTTAGCTCAGGCTCCATAGTAGCGATGGCCTTAGGGCTCCTTGGTGCTTCCTGGCCATTTCCTTATGGGGGAAACCAAAGACCAGCTTTGTTGGAAAACATGGTGGCCAGGGGGACCATGGGGAACTTGGACCCCATGTTCATTTATTTAGAGAGAAAATTAGGAAAAAATTTTTAACAGCCTAACATTGTCCAAAGGACAGCTAGGTAGTGTTACAGATAATGCTGGGCCTGGAGTCAGGAAGATCTGACTTCACATCTGGCCTCCCACACTTACTAGCTGTGTGACCTTGGGAAGACACTTAACCTTATTTGCCTCAGTTTCCTCATCTGTAAAATGAGCTGGAGAAGGAAATGGTAAATCATTCCAGTATCTTTGCCAAGAAAATCCCAAATGGGGTCAGGAACAGTTGGACAAGACTGAAAAACAGCTGAACGACAAAACATATTCCAAGACTAACTTCTCAACCTAGAGAGTATCCAAACAACCAATAAAGTCAACAGTTGTACCACAAATAACATGTTCTAGTCTCACTGTTGTAACTAGTTTGCTCAGCAACACCACAGATAAAACCTTAGAGGCAGATGAATCATCGATAATAATGCCTTGATTTTTTTTTTAGTGTGTTGTGCCTGATTAAAGGAATTACTATTAAAGATACTATTAAATATGTCATTGTATTAAAGATACAAAGCAATTAAATGGTACAAGTCTTCTGATCCAAATCCATATCAGTTTTATTTCATAGCTGGAGAGAGGATAAAGCAATTTATTCTAAGTGTTATATTAAGTGATATATTCTAACAGTGACAGCATATGGACTGATGGAGTCTTAGGAGAAATATAGGACTCAATTCTTAGAACCCTTCCTAGCGACTGAGGATTGTTTCAGTGACCTACTGGATAATTTTTTTTCTTTTTTAAAAAATATATCATTTTTTCCCCCATTACATGTAAAAACAATTTTAACCTTGGTTTTTACAATTTTGAGTTCCAAATTTTCTTCCACCTTCCCTCACTTCCCCCATCACTGAGAAGGCAAGCAATTAGATATAGGTTATATGTGTGTAGTCATGCAAAACATATTTCCATATTAGTCATGTTATGAAAGAAAGCACAGAGGGAAAAAAAAACCTAAGAAAAATAAAGTAAAATAATAGTATGCTTCAGTCTGTTTAACAACTCTGGGGGAAAGGGAGGAATATGCACAACATTTCAATATGCATTTAAGTTTAACATGCATTGTTAACATTTCCTCCATTACTTTCTTAAGTCCAGATAATCAACAAAGTAATAAATGAAGCTCTGATTTATAGCCTTTGCTGATTTCTGAGATGTAAAGGCTCACACTGAGAATTTAACAATCAGTGACTGTGAGCCAGTCAGAGCTGGCTCCAACACACCTCACCTATATTAGTGCTTATTGTTGTTGTTAATCATTTTAGTAGTGTCTGACTCTCTGAGACTCTGTTTGGGGTTTTCTTTGCAAGGATGCTGGTGTGTTTTTCCATTTCCTTCTCCAGCTCATTTTCCAGATGAGGAAACTGAGGCAAACAGGGTGAAGTGACTTGCCCAGGGTCACACAGCTGGTTCTTGAAACCATATTTGAATTCAGGTCTTTCTGACTTCAGAAAGGGGTCAGAACTTAGGTCTTTCTGATTCCAGGTCAAGTACTATAGCTACTGTACCACCTAGCTGTCTAGCTGCAAAGATACTGGAACGGTTTGCCTTTCCATCTCTAGCTCATTTTACAGAGGAGGAAACTGAAGCAAACAGGGTGAAATGACTTGCCCAGGGTTACACAATTAATAAATGTCTGAGACCAGATTTGAACTCAGGAAGAGGAGTCTTTTTGACTTCAAGCCTAGCATTCTATCCATTGTGCCACCTGACTGCCCTTATATTAGTGTAGTTTCCTTTTAACTGGTCTTCCTGTTAAACCTCTACCTCTCTAATCCATGCTACACATGCCTTCCAAATCCTTAACTCTCCCCCACCAATCAATCTAGTCTTTCAATTTCACTGGTATAAGGAATTCCTGGTGTGGAAATTCCTTCTATCAATGTATATCTCCAGCTCATCTATAGTCTATAGTCGTAGTGAGATGACTGTGGAGCTGAGGGTGCTGAGTGCCCATGGTCACACAGCCAGTATGCATGAAAGGCAGAAATTGAATGCAGGTCTTTCTTCCTCTAGAGCCAATCCTCTATCCACTGTGCCATGCCTGAGTAATCTTCCAAAAATGCTGCTTTTATCATGTCACACCCTTCTTGAAAAAGATTTAATAGCTTCCTATTATCTATAAGATAAAATTCAAATCCCATCTTCTTTTACCCAAGATCTTCCACAATCTGGCTCCAAATTACCTTTCTATTATTATTATTAAACTCTCCTATTACTCTGTAACATCAGTCCTCTATTCTAACCAGACTAGTCAATTCATTGTCCCCAAAACACAACTCAAACTTTTTTTTTAATATTCCCTTCATTCTTTGTGGTTTTCCTTTCACTTGGAATATTATCACAATCTCCATTCTGACTATTTAAATCCAATTAATCCTTAAAACCCAGCTGAAGTCTTATTTGCCCAGTTAAGCCTCTCCTAGCAATTGCAGACTACAATAATGTCTTCTGTCTCTGAATTTATATTGTGTTTTTTTTATCTTCATCATTTACTTTGAATTATCTATATCTCTCTGCAATAGCATTAGGATGGCACAACATAGAAGATTGATATCAAGGTTCTGTAATACAGGACATGGTGATTGAAACCAATGTAAGCAATAGGTAGGGAGCAATGATGTGGAATGTGCTGCTGGACTTATAATCTTTAGGAGCAAATCAATTTCAAGCTTTGGTTCCTCTTGGGACCAACCCAAGATCAGTGTGACTTTGGCAGGTGCCATGGGTACTACTGGCTTTTCAGTAAGTAGAATAATATTTGCTTCCAGGATACTTATTCACATCAAAGCCTTGCTAGCTTCTGTTTTAGTAGTAAAAGGAATTGAAAAAGTTTCACTGAAGACCTTTGTTTCCAGGTCTGGCTTTCCAGGGACATATTCCTTTTTTCACTTAGCTTAGTACTAGCAATCTGTACTTCCTTTGAACATTAAAAAATGCCTATCAATCACCACATCTTTAATTGCTATTCCTAGAGGAAAGGAGCATACATTTAGTATATGGAAAGAGAGCTGAGCAATCAATTTGTTAAATACACACACACACACACACACACACACACACACACACACACACGTATTTATTTATAAGTTTCCTTTGCAAGTTTGCTTTGACCTTGACTTTCAGTCTTTTCGCAATTGACCATTTCTAGTAGAAAATATAAGGTGGGTCAAGACACTACTACAACCAGAGTAATATGGCCAGTAGGAGTTCTAGGCATCAATCTGAGGATCAAACCAATTCCTTGAATAAATATATATCACAACACAGGTCTAGAAAGACAGTACTCCTATCTTTTCATTACTGAATGCTATTATTAGTGTTGATTTTTTCAAGGTTAGAACAAATTTAAGGGGCAGCTAGGTGGCACAGTGGATAGAGCACCGGCCCTGAAGTCAGGAGGACCTGAATTCAAATCCGGCCTCAGACCAAACACTTGACACTTACTAGCTGTGTGACCCTGGGCAAGTCACTTAACCCCAATTGCTTAAAAGCAAAAAAAAAAAAAAAGAACAAATTTAAAAGATCTCAAAACTTTATACTGAATTGTTTTCAGTAAGTTAAAAATGTAAAGTTCACTGCAGGGATTGAGATCTTTTCAGAGTAGTGATGTGAACAGAGTGTAATCAATACATTGGATAGCTTTGCTTAATTATTTTTGCAAGGGGGAAATATTGCTTATTGGGAAAAGATCGGCAGCTCAAAACAAAATGTTAATTCAAAAGAGACAACGTACAAATATAAAATGGTAGATCTGACCAGAACCTACGATTACTATATCATAATAATAGGATAGATTTTCTGTTGAGCAAAAGGAAGTTGGTGTGGGAATTTGGGAGAATGGTGTGACATATGGAGAAAATAAGTACTCTCTGGCAGAGAATGCTACATGTGAACTCTCTAGAAAATATTGATTTGGGTAAATAAGATGCTTTGTAGATACCACACACTCATGAAAGGGAAGGAAGGAGGGAAAAAAAGAAAGGAAGGAAAGAATGAAGGAAGGAATAAGGAGAGGAAGGAATGGAAGGAGGAAAGAAAAAAAGGAAGGAAAAAAGGAAGAAGGAATCTGAAATGGAGAAGGAAATGTGGAATCATATTACTAGTTTCATTCCATAGGCTTTACTTCTATTCTTAGTATCTACTTACAGATGCTCCCAACAACAATAATAATAGGCAAGAAAAAGTGCTACCAGTAGTACTTGAACCTTAGACAAATCTTAGAAAGGTGATAATCATGATGTAATGATTTCTATCAGTCCAGAAACATTTTAACGTTTAAAATATCCGATATTTGGGTTGGCCTGTGTAAAAGTCCTACTTCATGCCTCATCATAGCATAGAGATGACCCTGGTTTCCAGGATGTGGAGTTGGAAACAGCATAGAGTTCATCTGGTCAGGGGGTTCTTAACTTTTCTGTATGTGTCATGGACACCTTTGGCAGTCTGGTGAAGCCTATAGTTCCCTCCTCAGAATAATGTTTTTAAATGTATAAAATAAAAAATATAGGATTACAAAGAAAACCAATTATATTGAAATGGAAACTTTTAAAAATCATCAGAATCTTTTAAAACCAGCAGTTAAGAAATGCTAATGATTCTAGTCCCACCTCTTTACAGTGAAGCTCATTAGAGGAAATTGACTAGTTTAAAATCACTCAGAAGACATTGAGCAGGGCAAAATTTGAACTTGTGTCTTTCTCATTAAAGATCTTGTATTCTTTCTGTTGTTCCCTCTTCTTTTTGGAATTTCTGCAGACCCAATATTTGGTATTTCTCAACCAGCTATGTATCCCAGGATCCTCTTGGCCACAGAGGGATCTAGCCAGGTCTGCACAATGATCCTCTCCTTAGAACAAGTGACCTATTATTCCTCTCAAACCTTTTCTGAAGACTTCTTCCTAATATGATGGGGGTCATGGCGGTAGTGGCAGGGTCTTTCATTCTGCTTCCTGACACCTAAGAACACATCAAAGCATACATATCCATTCTTACACTATCAGAATACTACTTTCCAACACTTGCTTCAGGGACAGAAATTCTTAACTTTTTTCAGGTCATGGACTCCTTTTAGCAGAATGGTGAATGCTATAAGACACTTTTCAGAATATTTTTCAATACATAAAACAACACACATAGTATTACAGAAGAAACCAATTATACTGAAATAAAGATGTAATCCCCCTCTCCTGCACCCCTACCCCACACATCCAAGTTTATGAAACTTTTGGAATTTACCCAAGGGATACATAGATACATAGATCCCAGGTTAAGATATTCTGCTTAGGGATCTCTTCCTCCTAAGGTTCTCCAAGGGTTAACTTAGAGTGGGGTGGAGAACCTGCAGTCTCAAGGCTACATGTGGCCCTCTAGATCCTCAAGTGAGACCCTTTGATTGAATCCAAACTCCACAGAACAAATCCTTAAGGGGATTTGTTCAGCGAAGTTTGGATTCGGGATTGGCTCAAGACATGTCTCCAGGTGACTCTTCTCCCCCCAGTATCCACAAACCTCTTTTACATACACAAATCAAGAGCTCTCTCTGTCTCTTTTTGTCTCTGTCTCTCTCTGTCTCTCTCTCCCCACCCTCCCCAAACCCCTAGACAGAAGGGTTTCTTATATCCATCTCACCACTATACTTCTCAGATACTGGAGATAAGCCATGGAATATACAGCTACACTCATTGCCAATGGATCATATCAGGCTGTTTATTTAGGGAAAGAATACATGTAAAAACGCATGCTACGTTGCCATACAGTCATTCCCAGGTCCCAGAATTCCTAGACTTCAGAATACGTGGTTTTAATGTCAGAGATGGCATGGAGCTTTTATCAATTGAGAAATTCATAGACATTGTCCAGAATGAATGGCTTTTGACTGAATTAACCCAAATGGTAAATACTAGCTAATGCGAACTTTTCTATAGCAAGTACCATGAGTCAACAGGAATATTTCAGGTCATAGCCCCAAGAAATGGCCCAATAGGGATCATGCATAGGAAGGTTGATAAATATTAGGTTGGACTAATCATGACAGGTAAATCTTTACAACTCCTGAGTTAGGTAAAGATAGTATAAGATGGGTGTGTTTCATGTAAGATGTATATATTCACATGAGTTGTCAAAACATGGATCTCATGGAGAGCTATTTCTAGAATATTGCCCACCCCTCTCCAAAGTAAGCCTGGAGAGGAACAGGAGAAAGGGCCACAAGGCTGGCCATGTTGTTCTCTGGAAAGACTTGTATGGACTGATGCTGAGTGAAGTGAGCAGAACCAGGAGAACACTATACACATTAACAGCCACATTGTGCAATGACTAACTTTGATAGACTTAGCCCTTCTCAGCAACACAATGATCTAAGACATCTCCAAAACTCTCATGATAGAAAATGCTATCCATATCCAGAGAAAGAACTATGGAGTTTGAATGCAGATTGAAGCATACTATTTGCTATTTTTTTCTTCTGATTTGTTTTGCTTCCTCTTTCTGGTGGTTCCTACCGTTGGTTCTAATTCTTCCTTACAACATGACTAATGTGAAAATATGTTTAATAGGAATGTATACGTGTAGGCTATATCAGATTGTGTGCCATCTTGGGGAAGGAGTAGGGGAGGGAGGGGGAGAAAAATTTAAAACTCAAAAGCTTATGGAAGTGACTGTTGATAAATCAAAATAAATGAATAAAAAAAGAATGCCCACTGTCACCAATATTATTCAATATTGTATTGGAAATCTAGCAATAGTAATAAGAGAAGAAAAAGAAATAGAAGGAATCAGAAGAGGAAATGAGGTAATAAAACTGTATCTCTTTGCAGACAATATGATGATATACTTTGAAAATCCCAAAGACTCAACTAAAAAGTTAGTTGAAATAGTAATTTTAGCAAAGCAGCAGGATATAAAGTTAATCCACATAAATCATCAGCATTCCCATGTATACATGTCACAAACAAAATCCTACAAGAAGCGATAGTAAGAGATGCCCCATAAAATACCTTGAAGTACACCTGCCAAAACAAACCCAGGAACAATATGAGCAAAATGATAAAAAGCCTTTTCTACAAATGAAATCAGATTTAACTAATTAGAAAAATAGTAATTGCCCATGGGTAAGCAGGGCCAACATAATAAAAACAGCAATTTTACCTAAACTAATTTATATATTCAACATCATTTGAATTAAATTACCAAAAATTAGTTTATTGAATTAGAAAAAAATATTAACAAAATTCATTTGGAAGAACATAAAGTCAAGAATATCGAAGTAACTAATGAAAAAAATGTGAAGGAAGGAGGTTTAGCAGTATCAGATCTTGAACTACATTAGAACGCAGTAATTATCAACTCTCTCTGGCACTGGCTAAGGAAAGTAGATCAGCAAAACAGAGTAGACATATAATTTACAGCTGCAAATGAATTAGTAACCTTGTATTTGACAAGTGTACAGACTTAAGATTTTGTAATAAGAATTTATTATTTGGTAAAAATTGTTGGCAAAACTGGAAAGCAGTTTGGCAGAAATTGGGCATAGACCAGTATCTCAAACCTTTTACCAAGATAAGGTCAAAATGGATTCTTGACTTAGTTCTAAAAAGAAACACTGCAAGAAAATTTGAAGAACATGGAACATATTACCTATCACACTCATGGATAGTCAAACAATTTATGAAGAAACAAGATAGAGAGCAAAGTTAGGTATAAAATGGAGGCTTTTGATTACATTAAATTAAAAGGCTCTTATATAAATAAACCAAATGTAGCCAAGATCAAAAGGAAAGCAGAAAACTGGGAAAAAACAATTTATAGACAGTTTATCAGATAAAGGTTGAACTTTTGTCTAATCTATAAGAATATGACTAAGAATACACATCATTGCTCAATTGATAAATGGTCAAAGGATATGAACAGGTAGTTTTCCAATGAAGAAATCAAAACAATTCAAAGCCATATAGTTTCCTAGGCTTCAGTTAAAGTCTGATGACCACGAGTCAATACATCATTAGACATTTCTTTTTGACAATCAGGGTCAATGACACCCTGTGCCACAAGGCCAGAGCATGGGCTCAGCTGGTTGAAAGGTCTAGTTTAGGGGGAGGGCCATTCTCTGTACTGAAAGTATTGCTTTCTTCTTGGTGGGGGACAGGGGATATCAAGGTCCACAAATCCCATTGTAACATTGATGGAGAGTAATAAATTTTGAATTACCGTCTAACTATTGAGATAGGCCTCTCACCTTGCACCCTTTTATGCTTGACCCCATGCATTCTAGCAATAGAATGGGCAAAGTCATAAAATAAGCAACTGCTGAGTTCATATATTGATTGTTAGAGTGTTTACACTAACCTCTGGAGGTCAGAAATACACACAAAGTTCATCATAATTAAAATTTCCGTTTACAGTACAGGCAAGTTCTCCTATATAGCAAAATCATTGAATGAAGTAATTAATAGCTATAGTTCCATTTTAGTGCCAGCACTAATAATTTTTTTTCCTAAGCACTGCTAAGCCACTCCCATTGTATAATTCCATTACATTTCAGCTTTCACCAGTTCTAGTGACTGGCATTGTTTCTAAGAACTCTGTGTTCTACACTCTCATCTTGGCATCCTTAGAGGTGGCAACATATAGTCCCTGCCACAAATAGTTTGCTTAAATATTTTTCTTGATCTGACATGGTGCCATAGGGCAGGCTGTATGGTTATGCGAGTGGGGAGTTCTTTTACTAAATGGTAAACCAACGATAGATAGCATTGGTTCCAGAAGAGAAGATAATGACAAACTATGAGTAGACATGTTCAGTTGTTTCAGTCATGTCAGACTCTTCATGACCCTATCTGGGGTTTTTCTTGGCGAAGATACTGGAGTAGTTTGCCATTTCTTTCTCCAGCTCATTTTATAGATGAAGAAACTGAGGGAAATGGATTAAGTGACTTACACAGGGTCACAGATAGTGTCTGAGGTCAGATTTGAACTCAGGTCTTCCTGACTCCAGGTTTGACACTTGAACCACCATGCCACCTAGCTGCACAGCATAAACAGGCATCTCTATCTATTAAAAGATGTTATCAGGCTGATATACACTAAGTAAAGCTGATCTCCTCTTGAAATGGTGTCACATTGTTGTTATGATAAACACAACCGTTGACAAGCAGTTCACAGTGGCAGCAACCATCTTTGCTTGATTATCATCTTTCCTCATTGAGGGGCCATGTCACTGGGCCCAGAGATAAGTAAGTGACAATTTAACAAGAATAAGTGAACTCCAATGGTTCTGTTTTGGTTTCACCAACCTGTCTTGCTCTAACCTGCAATTACCAATTATGCAATCAAGAGACAGATGACAAGCAAACATTCTTCCATTATCCCCTGTCCAAACTAATGTGTCTGTTGGCTATAGGAGAGGGGCAGGCCCTGGGCTTAGAATAGCCAAGAAAAACTTGTTGGTGTGGTCTTCAGTTATTTTTTTCCATAAGAATTGCCTTGTGATGGTTTCTTTCAATTCTCTTCTGGTCATTATTGAATTCTCTTGTTCCGTTCTGGGGAATTTTTTTTTTTGGTAGTTTATTACCTCTTATTCTATCATCTCAGGATTACTAGAAGGTCATTTTTTGAGGAAAGAATGATCACAGAAAGCTTCAATGAGGAGATAAGATTTTTGCTGAGCTATGCAGTATAGTTCAGGAATGATAATAATAATTATTTAAAAAAACAGAGAGGAAGGAAGGACTTGCTTGGAAAAGTGAAACAACGTCATTTCTGGAATGAGACAAAAAACAATTTCAATCAGGACTCACTGAAGATTTTTTTTGGAGGGAGATAGGCAACAATGTATGACTTTACCTTTATGTAATAAAGACTAACCTAGCAGAATTGGATAGGTATATTAGAGACTCAGAGGCACGATGGTAAATATTTAACAACTGGATCTCTGGGGGGGAAGATTCTCATGATACATTTTTAAGTTTAATTTGCATTATTAACATTTTCTCCATCATTTTCTTAAGTCTAGACAATCAGCAAAACACTAAATCTAGCCCTAACTTGAAGCTATAGAGTGAGCAGGTATAACTTCTCACTCTGAAAATTTGACAATTGGCTTTCTTGACCTTGTATTACCATTGCTAGAGTCAGGAAGATCTGTAAAGAGGCTATTATATAATCAAGGTATTTGGGAGTATGTAGCAAAAGAAATAGAAAGGAAGGGATGGATGTGAGAGGTGCCACAGAGGTATAACTGAACATACTTCCTAAATGACTAAATATGAAAAATGAGAGTTGAGATTAGAAAGAGAGAAACAGAGAGTGACAGATGAGGAAACTGAGGAAAACAAAGTTAAGCGACTTGCCCAAGGTCACACAACTAGTAAATGTCTGAGGTCAAATTTGAACTCAGGTCTTCCTGACTCCAGGCCTACTACTCTATCCAGCTACCTAGCTGCCCCCAAATTATCTAATACTTACTTATTTGCTTATATGGTGACACCACCCCTCTCACTCCCCAAGCAGAATGCCCTTGAGAGCAGACTCTGTTTTTCAACTTTGTCACTAGCATTAGCTGATCACAGTGCCTTGGACAAAGTAGATATTTAATCTTAAAAGTTTATTGAAATGCATTCAATTGAGAAGCAGCATAGTATGGTGGGAGGACTTTGGAATCTAGAGTCAAGCGAACAGAGTGATCTTTCACTCACAACCTATGAGATTGTGGGCTAGCTATTTCACCTCTATGGGCCTCAGTTTCCTCACCTGTAAAATGAAGAATATTTGACTAGATGACTTCTAAATTCCTTTCTAGCTCTAAATCTATAATCCTACAATCTTGTGGTTTTTACGGGTACTTAAATAAAGTCCCACATAATTGAAATCATTTCCTTCAATTCAGTCAAGAAATAAGTGCTTTGCCAATTGAACCTAGAACCTCACTTATGTAACTTTCTTTCCAGAGGTCATGACAACTAGCAGAAATAAAAGTGCTGAGGTCAATCTTGAAACGATGCCCAAAGATTAAAAGACTATAGTGGGGCTTTAGAGTTAGAAGAGATTTGAGAAATCATAGGGTCATTTAATCCATCCAACCTCTTCATTTACAGATGAGTAACCAGAGGTCCAGGAAGATTAAGTTTATTTGCCCAAGGTTCCACAGAAGCATAGTAAGGATTCAAATCCAAATCCTTTCCATTTTACTACATTGGGTCCTCTCTCCTTAGTGCAGTTTTCATGATATGGCCTTCCCCTAAAGGTAAATAAGTCCCTTCTTAGCTCAGCACCATTCCCAGGGACTTTTTTTTAAATTTTATTTTTCTTTATTTTATTAATTTATTTTGATTTATCAATAATCACTTCCATATGCTTTTGAGTTTAAAATTTTTTCTCCCCCTTCCTCCCCACCACCCTCCCCAAGACGATGCACAGTCTGATATAGGCTATACATTTACATTGCTATTAAACATATTTTCACATTAGTGATGTTGTAAGTAAAAATTAAAACCAATAGGAAGAACCATCAGAAAGAGGAAACAAAACTCAACAAAAGGGAAAAAAATAGTTCTTTCTTTGGACGTGGATAGCATTTTGCATCATGAATCCTCTGGAGATGTCTTAGATCCTTGTATTGCTGGGAAGGGTTAAGTTTATCAATATTAGTCATCATACAACATGGCTGTTATTATGTACAATGTTCTCCTGGTTCTGCTCGTTTCACTCAGCATCAGTTCATATAAGTCTTTCCAGGTTTTTCTGAAGTCAGCCTGTTCATTATTTCTTATAGCACAATAGTATTCCATTACATTCATATACCACAACTTGCTCAGCCATTCCCCAATTGATGGGCATACTCTCAATTTCCAATTCTTTGCCACCACAAAAAGAGCTACTATGAATATTTTTGTACATGTGGGTCCTTTTCCCATTTGCATGATCTCTTCAGGATACAGCCCTAGAAGTGCTATTTCTGGGTCATTCCCAGGGACTTTTGACACAGCAGCTCCCTCCCACATATGGGTGGCTCTTCCTGTATACTGTGGATTGGCATCTCCAATGATCTCCTGCGTCAATTGGCTCCCTTGTCTAGCATGATTCCAAATTTCCCTTCTCTCATCTTTAGTTCTTTTCTAAAGCCTCTGGGGGCTTCTCTGACATGACTCTTCTTGAACCCTAGAATGGTAACTGTGGAGTTAAATAGCTGTTTCTAGAAACACCTTTTCCTTCCCTCATATCATAAATGAGCTCAGGTCTCCCCAGTCCTAAAGTAAGTCTGTCCTTGAGTCTTCTAGCCCATATTGGTACAATCTCATTTTTCTCCCATCATTTCCTAACAAACTACTTAGAAATGTTGTCTACTTTTTTTTTTTAACTACTCACTCTCTCCTTAGCTCCTTGTAATTGAGCTTGAGGCATAGTGGATAGAGTTCCTGGTCTGCATTCAGGACGACTCTTTTTCCTGAGTTCAAATACAGCCTCAGACACTTACTGTGACCCTGGGCAAGTCACTTCACCCTGTTTGCCTCAGTTTCCTCCTCTGCAAAATGAGCTGGAAAAGGAAATGGCAAACCATTCAGATATCTTTGCCAAGAGAGTTGGATATGACTGAAAAATGACTGAACAAAGATAATTTGACGGAGGGAGAACACTAAGAACCAGGGAGATGAGGGAAAGACTATAGGAAGGACATGATGCCTGAGCTGAACCTTGAAGGAGGCAATACTATTATAACTTCACAGAGTTGTTCCCCAAAAGCACTGCACTATGCAAAATCACACAATGAAAACCACAGGGCTTATGGGGCAAATGGGGCTAGGAATACAATGTTCAAAAACTTTATTAGTGACAAGTTAAAAAAAAAAAGGAGGAACCTAATTAAAAAAACCCAACAGTTTGTTTTACACGTTAAAGGCTTACCAAATACATCAATACTACAATAAGAGCAGCAGCATCTATTCAGGCTGCAGTTTGGTTCTCACCAGCCCGGGGCTGTGTTGTACAAGTTGGGCAGGCCACAGCTCTGGGCCTTGGCCATGGCTGAGGGTGTGGTCCTGTTCTCCTCTTGCCCACAGCTCTTCCTGCGCCATAAAATAGACAATAAATGTGGCACTTTACTTGAACAGACCTGAAATTTGCTTGTGGAAGTGGGTGAAAGGGTTGTAGCCTGCAAATAATTGCAAAGTGGTACAGCTTCCTGTCTTCTTGTTCTTTCTTGAGGAGAAAATGTTGCTGTTTCTCCTGGAAGCAATGGCATATCAACCAACTTGAAATTCGCACCATCAGTTGACTTAGAGCAAAATGGAGGAAAATGAGATTATAGCAGAATTGACTGTGTTCTAAATGATTCTAATGGTAGAGGGGTGGAAGGAGAGCATCTCAGGTGTTGGGGACATGCCCAGGAAAAGGCACAGAGGCATGAGGTTGAATGTCCATATTCCAGGGAGGCAAGTAGACCAGTTTGACTTAGTAAATTATTTCTTGCTCTAAATCTGAAACAGAGGAAAAAGAAAAGGATAAAGGATATAAAGATATTGCTAGGGGAGATCATGGGCTGCCATAGGAGAGACTAAGCTTTTTGGACTATGGTGGATCCTTAATAAATTTTGGTTAAAATTAGTCATGGATGTTTTTGAAATTTTTATTAATTTTTTTTGTTTTTATAAAGTCTCTTCCTTCCTCTTCTATTAAATAATAGAAGATTTTGCAAAGAAGAGAGGGGGGTGCATTTTTTCATCTCCTCTTCAGTGACAATTATAATTATACCATTACAACTGCACAGCTTTTAGAGGTTTTTGCTGTTGTCTTTTTCCTTGACATCACTGTAATTGCATATTGTTTTCTTCATTTCTGCCATACTTTCATTAGTTCATATGTCTCTCTATGATTTTATGTATTCTTCATAGTAATTGTAATTAGTAATTCTTGTGGCACAATAATATCCCATTGCATTCCTTCACTATAGCTTTTTTAGCCATTTTCCTTTTGATGAACATCTACTTCATTTCCAATTTTTTGGAATTTTTTTCCACATGAAAAGGGTCTGCTATGAATATTTTAGTATATGTGGGACCTTTATTTCTGTCTTTGACTTCTTTGGGATTTAAATTAGTCATTATTTTTTTTAAAAAGGAAGAACTTCTATAAGTTATGTATAATTAAAAGAGATATGTAATTATTTTGCCTTTATCTAAATAAAAAAAAATTATACTTAGAAACCTCTTGAGATGATTTTTGCATGAATGCTAGATTGGCTCAAGGAATCATCATCATTATTAAATTGGCCTAGGCATGATGTCATAAGTTAGTGTCCTTGTAAAGCTGAAGCCTTTGGAATGTGGGAACAGACCCTGATTAATATAAGAAGAGTCACTCACCCAGAAGTCAGCTTGTCAATTCACTTTGATTTGAGTTAGGGCAAGAATTCCAGTGACTTCTTTTTCTATCTGAATGGACTTTCTCTAGTTGGCAACCTGTCTGAATTGGTTATGATCCCCTCAGGGTGCAGCTCTGTCTCTGCATGTTTTCCTGTATGTTGCCAGGGGCTTACATATTAAAAAGCTATTACACTGTTGGGAAAGTTGAGAAAAGGAGTCATGCTGCATTGCAACCTGACTACAAGATATTTTTGGTAAATGACTAGTATGCCCACCTCCAACATTTTTTCACTATAGACATTGTAAGAGATAGAGCTAATAGAGACTATAGAGACTTAAGAGACAATCTACTCCAATTTTCTCATTTTACAGATGAGGAAACTGAGGCCCAGAGAGATTTAGTGACTTGCCCAAAGTCATAGTGGTAGCAGAACCAGGTCTTTAGATTCAAATCTAGCGCTCTTTCCACTATACCACTACTGGCAGGATCAAAATGATAGGGATCAAATTAAACAAAAACCCAATAGATCTGTTCATAATTCCTTCATTTGGATGGTATTTTTCACTTGCCCAGCTAGTCCCCTTCCAATTTAGCTTTCCTTTGTCTAAGACTTAATTAGGAATTCTAAAACGATGGATACTGCCAACCTCTCCTAAGTTCGGGCTATCAGCAGCCTCTGATGACTGTGTGCTTGGAGCAGAGTGTAGTAGCCAAGCTCTGGGAAAGCTTCTAGACAAGGAGAGAATTTTAGGCCCATCCTCTGCCATAATCTGATGCTATTTTACTCTCACATCATGGCATGACCACACATGTCTGTGAAGCCAGATACTGGAAGAGTTGATCTTGGCCAAGGGGGATCGGGAACTATGTGCAGAATCAGGCAAAGAGTACAATGACGAGGGGATTTTGGAAAACAAAACAGGACTGCTTTGCTATATTCCCCACCCCCATTCCTCTTATGTGATGTTGAAACCCAAATAGTTGGCATTGAGTTCATGGCTGACGGTTCATCAACAGGACTCTAGCAGCAGAGCAGAGAAAGTATGCTTTGGTTGGAGGAAGGTTGCCTTTGAGAGGACAAATGTATGAGCAAGGTGGATAATGGAGACCTCCTCTGTTGTTTAGGCCAAGATGAATAGGCTTAAGAGTTCAGTACTAAGGCAATAGGGGATGGTGGAATGAGAACTGGCCTAGGAGTCAGAAGACCTGCATTTTGGTCCTGATTCCGACACTTACTAGCTATGTGACTGTGAGCAAGTCACCTAACTTATCTGGGCACTCTCAGTTTCCTTATCTGTAAAATGAAGACATTAAGTACTATCCCATTGGGGCAGCTTGGTGGTACAGCAGATAGAGCACTGGGCCTAGAATCAGGAAGACTTTTCTTCCCAAGTTCAAATACAGCCTGAGATACTTACTAGCTGTGTGACCCTGGGCAAGTCACTTCACCCTGTTTGCCTCAGTTTCCTCATCTGTAAAATGAGCTTGAGAAGGAAATGGCAAACCATTCCAGTATCTTTGCTGTGAAAACTCCAACCCGGGTCACGAAGAGTCAGACATGATTTTAAAAATGTCTAAACAACAAGACCTATCCCAGGGCAGCTTGGTGGCTCAGTAGAAAAAACACCAGGCATGGAGTCAGGATGACCTGATTTCAAATCCAGCTTTAGACACTGATAAGCTGTATGACTGTGCACAAGTCTCTGAACTCTGCCTCAGGTTCCTCATCCATAAAATGAGCTGGAGAAGGAAATAGCAAACTGCTCTGTTATCTTTGCCAAGAAAACCCCAAAAGGGGTCATGGAGAGTTGGACACAACTTAAAACAACTGAACAACAAAATCTATCCCATCTCCCTCAAAGGCTCCTTGTAAGGAGCACAGGATTGAAGATTCATAGTTGAGAGGAACCTAAGAGATTATTTACCTGCAATGGCTTCATATTGTAAGAGGAAGGCTTAATAAATATGGCCAAAGTCACCCAGATACAAAACCCAAGCCTTAGCCTGAATTTGGTGCTTTTTCCTCTACACAAGCTAATGAGATAATGACTTTGAAAGTACTTTGAAAATTATGAAGCATTATCCAGAGGTGTGGAACCTGCAGCCTTGAGGCCACATGTGACCCTCTACGTCCTCCAGTGTGGCCCTTTGACTGAATCCAAATTCCCCTTAAAAAAAGAATTAGATCTGTAAAGTTTGGATTCAGTCAAAGGGGCACACTTGAGGACCTAGAAGGCCACATGTGGCCTCGAGGCTGCAGGTTCCACACCACTGAACTAATGAAAGTTACTTTCATACTATTTTTTTTCCATCAAAGCTATCTTCTTGAGACCATACTTACTACTTCTCTCTCTAGAGTCTGCGAATGAGCCAGGTGAGTTATCTTAGAACCACGTGTCAATTCTGCCAAGTCAGAAGCCTCAGTCAAACTGTTTGGTTCACATAGAACCTGTTATAAGCCAGCCAAAGCTGTCTGGAAACAAGGCAGATCTATCCCCTGCCCCCTCAAGGCCAATGAGTGGTAGCCAAAGTATATATTTCTCTAGGGAGATAGAGTAAAAACTTCTTTAGAAGCTACAATGATTTTCTTTATAATATGTAATGATGAATAGTGTAGTGGACTTGAAGTAAGAAAGACCTGAATATGAATCCTGCCCCAGACGGATACTAGCTCTATGACCCTAGAACAGTCACTTAACCTTTTTTACTGGTTTCCTCACCTTCAAATGTGTATAATAATAGTATCTATCTCAAAGGGTTGAGTATCAAATGAGGTGGTATATGATAAGTATGCAAAATAAATAAATTTGAGTTATTATTATTGGCATTTAGTTTCACAGTGGATAGAGTACTGGAGTCGGGATAGATCTGAGTTCAAATCCAGCCTCAGACACTTAACTTGCTGTGTAACCCTTGGCAAGTCATTTACTTTTGTTTGCCTCGTTTCCTCATCTGTAAAATGGGGATAATAATAGTACCTACCTCCCAAGGTTGTTGGTGGACTCAAATAAAATAGCAACAATTATAAAGCACTTAGCACGATGCCTGGTATATTAGTAACTGATATATAAATGTTAGCTATTATTTTTATTAATCTTTTTTTCATCTTTTAAAATTAAGTTGGAAAGCCATTTATTTCCTTCCCTTATATCTTCATTCTTCCTTACAAAAACTCTGAATAATACATATAAAGAATCAAGCAAAACAATTTCCCATATTGGTTATGCAAAAAAACCCAAACAAACGTGTTTCTCATTCTGCACATTTGGTCAATTGCCTTTCTATCAGAAGGTGGGGAGCATTTTTCATCATCAGTCCTCCGGAATTATGGTTAATTAGTGCATTGGTCAGAGTGTTAAAGGCTTTAAAAATAGTCCAATTTGATAAAATTATTATAGTATGACTGGTTCTTCCCATGCATCCATTTATATAAGTCTTCCTGGATTTCTCTAAAACTGTCCCCTTCATCATTTCTTCTAACACAACAATACCATTACCTTTCAATATCCTAATGTGTTCAGTCATTCCTTAATTGATGGGCACCCTTTGGTTTCCAGTTTTTTGTTTCCACAAAAAAAAGAACTGCTTTAAATATTTTTGTATGTATAGGTCCTTCCCTCTTTCCACGTTTGAGGCATAGTCCTAATAAGTGAATTTTTAGGTCAAAGAGTATGCACAGTTTAATGACTTTGGGGAACGGTTCCAGATCACTTTCTAGAATATCTGGACTAACTGATGGCACCACCAGCAGTTACTTAGATTGTGCAGACCTCACAGGGACTTGGTTGTTCAGAAATCAGTTGTATTAATGTGCCTCTTTTATCCTCTAACAAATATCATTCTTTTTTTTTTGTCAACTTAGTCTGATGTATGTGATGTGGAATCTCAGTGTTGCTTTAATTTGCATTTCTCTATCAGTGATTTGGAGTGTTTCCTTTATAGCTATGGATACTTTGGAATTCTTCCCTTGTGCATTTCCCATTTGTTTCCTTCAGCAATTTTTCAGTTGGGGAATGGCTCTTATTTTTATAAACTTGAATGAGTTTCTTATGTATGTTGGAAATGGGATCCTTATCACAGAAACTTTCCAGAAAGATTTATCATCTTTTTCAGTGGAATTCAGATAACCATGGTCCCGGGACAAAAGGAAGGGAGTAGAAGGGGATGGAACAAGCATTTATTAAGTACCTTTTATGCTTAAGACACAGTTCTAAGTTCTTTAACAGATATTATCTCATTTCTTCACAGCAACCCTGGGGTAGGTGTTATTATTATCTCCCTTTTACAATTGGTGAACTGAGACAGATAGAGGTTAAGTGACTTGCTAAGGGTCACACAGCTAAGTAAATATTTGAGGCTGGATTTGAACTCAGGTCTTCTTGATTTCTGGCCCAGAGCTCTATCCGCTGCACCACCAAAAAACAAAACAAAACATGGACTTCAGGTGAAGACCTGTTAGAAAGAGATGATTTTTCTAAAGTAATATGTTCTTTGGAGAAATAAGAAAATAGACTATATAGTTTCTAATGCAGCATTGTACTTGGAAGACAAAGCCAGTGAGTTTCTCAGATTGTGCAGGCCTTACAAAGAGTTAGTTGTTCAGTAATGCCTGCAGTATGTTTCCCTTCCAGGAGAAGCCTAAACCATAATGCCTCTATGGATCTGGATTTTATTGAAATGTTCGGGTTTTGCTCTGATAGCAACTCCAAATATATTTTCCTCCTTAAAGAGGCAGGGGGTAGGAACTTATTGCCTATTGAATGCTTTTCATGCTTTCTGTATCTGTCAGCCCTTGTTGTATCTTCTACATTTCTGTGGAGTGAAATGCCAGCTGCCTTGTACTCAATATGCAATTGGTACTTCAGTGCTCCTGCAGGAACTGGGGGAAACCATGAGTATATCAGGAGACTTTCCTGGAGCAACTCCAGGTGGGGACCACAAGCCAAAGAGGAAAAAATTAGCCCTCTAAGCATCATAGCCTAAACTGGATTTAGTTTGTTTGAGTCCAGAGCTTCTGGGACCCTTGGCTATCAGCTCCATCCTGGACATCCACTTTCACTCGATCTCTAAGTTTATACCTCCGTCTTCCTAGGAACTATGCTATGGAGAATCTCCTTGCCATTTTTACTTTGCGCTATGCGTTCTCTATACAATGGTGTCAAAATCAAATGGAAATAGATCCCTTCAGGCCACATATTGACTTAGAAAACCACAAATTAACATTATCTATGTTGTATTATATTTTCATGGGACAGCTAGCAGTAGATAGAGTACTGAGCTTAAAGTCAGGAAGACTCATCTTCCTGAGTTCAAATCTGGCCTCAGACACTTCCTAGCTGTGTGACCCTGGTCAAGTCACTTTACCCTATTTGCCTCAGTTACCTCAACTATAAAACGAGCTGGAGAAGGAAATGACAAACCACTCTGGTATTTTTGCCGAGAAAACCCCAAATGGAGTCACAAAGAATCAAACACAACTGAAAAATCACTGAACAACAAGATTGTGTTTGTATTTGTTTTGTTAAACATTTCCCAGTTTAATCTCATCTACTGTTGACTGCTAGTAGAACTCTGCCCTACAACAATAACCAGTACTGGTAGTCAGGACAGTCTCCCTGTTTTTATGCCTCATTTAATATGAATAATTAGAGGGTCATAAACAAAGGTGCAACTTGCTGCATCTCTCAAGGAGTCTTATGTGATTCATGATAAATACTTTGTTGGAGAAGAGCTTTTTTTTAAAGTGGCATTTAACTTTACTATCAAAACTAGCCACGTGAAACCTGACAGGTTTCCTAACATTTCTGAGTCTCATTTTATTCATCTTTACAGGGAAGATAATAAGACCTTCCTAGCCTGTCTTATATGGTTGTATTATCATATTAGATAATAGAAATAAAATTGCTTTGTAAGTTGTTGGAATGTGTGTGTAATGTATAATTATCTTGAAGGAGAACCAAATATGCTCAATTTGCAACAACAACAAAAAAACTTTGGTTAGACCTAGAGAGCTAGAGAGATGTCCAAAGGCTACCAAGTGAAGTTCCTTGGGTCACAGCAAGGGAGGTGATCCTCCGTGACTGAAGAGCTACAATAATATAGACAGCCAATTATGTAAGGTGACATAAGCAAATATTTTGCCTAGAGGCAGATGACTAGACCAGATGAATGTCCTTCTGAGGACATTTCCAGCTGTGGCTTCTTCAAGTTTTCTTTGTGGTGAAAACAAATTTCCTGTATTTTGCCTGCTTTAAGACAGATAAGGTGAATTTTTTCTTTTAAATAGCATTTTAGTTTTCCAATTACATGTTAAGACAATTTTTAACATTCATTTTTTTAAATATAAATTTATT
Organism: Phascolarctos cinereus; assembly: GCF_003287225.1. NCBI lineage: Eukaryota > Metazoa > Chordata > Mammalia > Diprotodontia > Phascolarctidae > Phascolarctos > Phascolarctos cinereus. The sequence continues at coordinate 252,035,698 of NW_027555847.1, forward strand.
TATTTTTAGCTTTCAACATTCACTCCCACAAGTTTTTGAATTCCAAATTTATGCCCCATCTCCCCCCTCCCCCCACCCCAAGATGGCATGCATTCTGAATATCCCTTCCCCTAATCTGTCCTCTCTTCTATCTCTCTCCCCTTCTCTTATTCCCTTCCCCTTTTTATTTTCCTGTAGGGCAGGATAGACTTCTGTACCCTATTTCCTATATATCTTATTTCCCAGTAGCATGTGAAAACATTTTTTCTTAAACATATGTTTTTAAAACTTTAGGTTTCAAATTTTCTCTCTTCTTCCCTCCCCACCCACCCTCATTGAAAAGGCAAGCAACTCAATATAGGTTATATATAACATTCATTTTTTAAAATAAAATTTTAAATTACAAATTTTCTCCCTCTCTTTGTCCTCCCCCACCCCCCCAATACAGTAAAAAAATCATTTGTATATGTATATGTATACATATTTCCATATTAGCCATGTTGTGAAAGAAGAAACAAAAGAAAAAAAAATGAAAAAAATAAAGTGAAAATAATATGCTTCCATCTGCATTCAGATGCCATTAGTTCTTTCTCTGGATGTGGATGGCATTTTCCATCATGAATCTTTTGGAGATGTCTTGGATCATTGTATTGCTGAGAAGAGCTCAGTAATTGATCATCAAACAATGTTGCTGTTACCGGGTACGATGTTCTCCTGGTTCTGCTCACTTCACTCAGCATCTGTGGTGAAATTTTTAAAAGACTAGATCAGAGAAGCAGAGAACTGAAGTTGTTTAAAACAAAAAAAACCAAAAAAAACAACCAACCAACCAGTAACCTAGATGAGACTGCATGAAGTTGTGAGTAGGGCACTGTACTTGGGGTCAGAAAAATCGAGGTTCATAATAGTGTCTTAGACACTTAATAGTTGTATGACCTTGGGCAAGACACTTGATTTCTCTGGGCCTCAGTTTCCTCATCTGTAAAATGAAGATGTTGGACATGATGGCTTCCAAAGTCCTTTCCAACCCTAAATCTATAATTCTATGACATCAAATACATACTTTCCCCCTTAGTAAAATCTTTGATGGGCCAAAGACAAGTCCTAATACCCTTCTCTACAAATGTGGACATACACCCAACTAAGGGCTTTTGTATTGCTGTTTAGTTATTTTAGTCTTGTCCAACTCTCCATAACCCCATGACAAACATACTGGAGTGGTTTTGCCATTTCCTTCTCCACCTTATTTTGCAAAGGAGGAAACTGAGGCAAACAGGATTAAGTGACTTTCTCAGGGTCACATAGTATCTGAGGTCAGATTTGAACTGAGGAAATTGAGTCTTCCTGATGTCAGGCCTGGTGCTTTATCCACCAGGCTTAGCTAATAGAAAAATTGTGGGGATACTCCAAAATCTAGACATTACATTCTGGGACCCAGGGGACATATCCCAATTTTCTAGCTGACATCATTGAGGTCTTCCAGTGTCACATGCATAGAACCCTAAAATAGAGCTGGAGGGGACCTTAGAAACATCTCATCCAGCTCCTCACTTTGGAGAGGAAGACTTCGAGGACCAGGGAGGGAAAGCAATTAGCCCTAAGTCACAATGGAGAATCAGTGGTCTATCCTGGAAGAGCAGCTGGGTTTTCTAACTCCCAGTCCAACACACCATGCCATTTAGCTTTTTTGTTGTTCAGTAAAACCCAGGCCAAAAAGATGGCTACCATATTTCACAAGTCTCAATTTCTGGGTTATAACATACACTTTTTTTTTTTGCTAGGCAATGGGATTAAGTGACTTGCCCAGGGTCACAAAGCTAATTAAGTGTTATGTGTCTAATGTGGGATTTGAACTCAGGTCCTCCTGACTCCAAGGCCGATGCTCTATCCACTGTGCCACCTAGCTGCCCCCACACTCTTTTTTTAATCTAAAAACTTCCCAGTCTTTTATCCCTATTCACCTTTGACATCTTTAACTGGGTTTTCCCCTAATCCCTGCCCTGCTTCATCTTTAATAATAGCTCATCATTTATACATGGCTTTAAGGTTTGCCAACCACTTTACATAATTATATCTTGTTGAATCATCATGGCAACCCTGTGAAGTCGGTGCTATTGTTATCTCCATATTATGGATGAGGAAATAGAAGCTCAAGTGAAGTGGGATTTGAAGCCAGGTTTTTCTGACCCCAGGTCTAGCATTCTATTCACTGCCCCACACAGCTTCCTATTAGGAACATTTGTTGACAAAGCCATTTGCTTCCGAAAATCCTTAACCGATGGTAAGCCGTTAGGCTCTTGCAGGACTGACTATTCAGTCTGCACAGAGGAAGGGAAGTGCTCCCAAGACTTAACAGGTGGTAATCCGGCTGAGCAGAAGCCCAGAGATACCCCAAGGCACACTTTTCCAGGGCCTTGTGAAATGGGTTGCCTTTGTACAGGGAGGGTTTAGCTTTCCCACCAGAGATTCTGGTTGCTTGGAATGGCAAGGGTCTAAACTTAATTGACTTTTCTGAGGCTAGAGACTTTTTCCTTCCTAGGCTACACCCTGTATTGTGGGTCTGTAGGAAGCAATTCCTCCTTGCACAAATATAAGGCCAGGGAGCTCAGTGGGAACATCTACAAATACTCCAGGGTTAGTGGCATCCTCATTAAACTCTGATTAGCAGGTGGACTTGATCCAGACCAAATCAGAGATGAATGAGATTTGTTTCTTTCCCTCTCCCTCCCTCCCTCCCTCTCCTTTTTTTTTTTTTGGTCTGCTGCAAGTTTATCAGATGTAGGCAATTAAGAACTCACACACCTCTGTCCTTATTTTTTTGAAGTAGGGAACTCATACTAGTCAAGCCATAAAGACATTCTTGTCCTAAGAACAATATTCTCCACTAATCTCACTTCTGGCAATTTACTTTTTTCTTTCCAAGCAGATTTAGAAACCAAAAAAACAAAACAAAACAAACCCTTGGAACAGTATGGGAGGAGGAATACTCTATGGTATCTAATCCCATCTCCAAAGTGGGAGTTTTCTTGTTCTATTCAGCCTTTCTTTTAATGAGCACTGGATAAATAAACTTTTACTGCATCACTTTGGCTGATTCAGGGGACCGTGAGGATCCAATTATGCAGAGGGGGTGGGTGCCGCGATCTGTTTCTCAAACTTCACACAGAGGGCAGCCCTGGCTCCCCCTTGTAATTATGGCTTCACTACAAATTTGTAAACCTTAGAGGTGAGATTTGTTTTGTTAAGATTTTTTTTTTCAAAGCAATGATTACCTTACTTGAATTTTTGTCAGCCTGTAATTGGGTTACCCAAATCCAGTCTGAGAAGAAAATTTTGGGCAGTTCCAAGGTGTCCAATCTGACGGTGGGCGTTTCTTGGAACCAGGCCTATGGCAAGCTTCAGAATCCGTGAAACATTTTTAGCCCAGGGGCCAAGAAGTCTGACAGGCACACACTGAAAGGCTATGTTCCCTTCACCTCAAAGGAAAGAGGATGCAAGTAAGATGGCAAGAAGAATAAAAGGGATTGCTGAGAGAGAAAGAAGCCGTAGGGGGTGGCCTAACAGGAGGGGGTGAAGACAACTACAGCTAGAGGAAAGGAAAATAAACTAAAGATAATCAGGATTATTGAAAACTTTAAAAATAATTGTCTCCTTACCTTTATTTCTTTAGCCCCTCATGTGTATGTTCAGTGTTAGTGCCCAGTGCCTGAGGTCTACTGGGAACATTTATCATAATGTAAATAGAACTCATGTTTAATCCAGCAGTTTAAAGTTCTCTGCAGTGTGTGTGTGTGTGTGTGTGTGTGTGTGTGTGTGTGTGTGTGTGTGTGTGTGTGTATGTGTGTGAGAGAGAGAGAGAGAGAGAGAGAGACAGAGGACAGAGAGAGAGACAGAGAGACAGAGAGACAGAGAGAGAGAGACAGAGAGAGACAGAGAAAGACACAGAGGGAGACAGAGACAGAGACAGAGAGAGACAGAGAGAGAGATTTAGGGTGGGGGTTGGGGGGAGAAGGAGGACTGGAAGTGAGAGTATGTAAAGTCACTGGGAAATATTAGAAAGTTACAACTTTCACAGCAAGCCCTGGCGTTCAACAACTTTTCCAGGCAAAGCAGTTTTGGAAACAAGGATCTCACACCAGACATATGCACACGTGCATATACATATAAAATCGTTTGAAATTGTATTGTCCTTCTGAGTTGCCTATGACAGTGGCCTACTAAATAGGATCCCTGAGGGGAGTTGTCAGTGGCCTCATCCCAAGAAGACAATGGTTTGATCTCAGGGTATATATGCATAACCAATAAGAAGGTGGGAAGGTGGGTTGAATCTCTTCTTATCCTTATAGCCAATTTTAGGGGTTTGTCTCCATTGCAACCTTTCCTATCCTTATCCCTTAATACCCTCCCACTTCAATGCATCCCTCCACTGTCCAAGCTCCAATCCTCCTCACGTCTACTCTAGACAACACCCCTTGGGGTAGCATTGATCTAATTACTACTTGGCCATTTACTTAGCAGCAGCACAGTTACCACTGGGGAAAACTCTGCCTTCCTTAAGAAACCCTAACTGCTATTCATCAGATCACCTTGTCAAAGCAATAGGCTAGAGGGTAGCATCTGGCTTCAGAGAATGACAGGTGAGGAAGAGTTCTATCTCTTCCCTTTCATTTAGAATGGGATAGAATGGGTATCACAGTATGAGAAAGCATGGGTGGGTTACAATATTCATTGTAGATCTTATTACATTATCTTTCCCTCCAAATCCATCCCTCTTTCAAATTTCCCTATTTCTGTTAAGGACATCACCAGGCTTCTAGTTACCCAGGTTTCCAGATTTTCATCTTTGCTCATTCTTCTTTATCCAAAATATCCAATTAGTTGCCAAATCTTGTCATTTTATCTCAGCAATGACTCTCTCCTATCTGTTCTCTCTCTCAACTCATATGGGCCCTTATCCAGGCCTATGTTAGTTCTTGCCCAGACTTTTGCAATAACTTTCTAATTGATCATTCTGCCTCAAGTCTCTCCCTACTCCAATCCCATCCTCTACATCCAGTTGCCAAAGTGATTCTCCTAAAGCACATGTCATTCATTCCTTTATTCTATCAACTTCAGTGGTGACTCTAGGATGAATTATTGTTCAGCTTTTGTTCAGTTATTTCAGCTGTGTCAGACTCTTTCATGATCCCATTTGGGGTTTTCTTGGCAAGATACTGGAGTGGTTTGCCATTCTTCATCACCTTATTTTATGGATGAGGAAACTGAGGCAAACAAGGTTAAGTGACTTGTCCAAGGTCACAGAGCTAGTAAGTATGTGAGGTCTTCCTGACTCCAGGCCTAGCACTCTATCTACTGTACTACCTAGCTTTATCTTATCCTTTAAAATGTTTTTTCTTTTTTTTTTGGAAAGTTTTGTAAGCTACCCAATGATTAGCATTATAGTACATGTATGTAATCATAAATGGGCAGCTAGGTGGCACAATGTATAGAATGCTAGGGCCTGAAGTTAGGAAGGCTCATCTTCCTGAGATCAAATCTGACCTCAGACATTTACTAGCTGTGTGACCGTGGGCAAGTCACTTTACCCTGTTTGTCTTAGTTTCCTCATCTGTAAAATGAGCTGGAGAAAGAAATGGTAAACCATTCCAGTGACTTTGCCAAGAAAACCTCAAAATGGGGTCACAAAGAGTTGGACATGACTGAAAACGACTGAATAACAAAAATTGTAAACAAGTAAATATACTTAATATTATACTTAATATAAATATTGAGGGGTTCATGCTAGAAAATCTTTTACTGAGTAGAAACACAATAAAAATAGATACACAATATTAGCCTATGAGGATGGAGTTATTTTTCTTCTAGGCTTTATATTACTTGCATAATTGAGCTATATTAATTGATGATAACTTATGTTCAATTAACCAATCAGCAAGCATTTATAAAGTACCTATAATAATGGGGGTAGAATGGTATACGGGCACTGATTCTTAAAGTATGCACAGACTGATTTCATCCTTCTTGATTTCAGCCCAAAGGACCATGTGAAAGCTTAGGTTAAACCTGCTTTTGGCCATGTTGACCCAGGACTTTGGACTACATCATGATGAGTTATCTAACTGGCTGCTTAAGTTGGAAGAACTGACTGATTATTTAGGAGCTGCTGAATTCAGTGAGCACACAAAGGATGCAACCTCTTTCTGCTCTCTCTCTCTCTCATGAATACTCTTGCTCTCTTCTCTCTTTCTTTGTCTTTCCGTCTCTGTCTGTACACACTCCTCCCTCCTTTCTACTTTTCTTTTCTCTCCTCTTTTTTCTCTCCTCTCTGCTCTCTTTCCTCTCCCTGTTCCTCTCTTGGCTTTGGGCAGTGATACTTTGATCTGCCTTTCCAAGAGCTAGGTAGAAAAGGGCAGCTGCTCTGTCTCCTCCTTGACTGTGTTGTCTCTGAGCACAGGGTTGTCTCTGTCTTTTGTCTGTGTTCTTGATCTTAGGTGAGCAAGTATTCTAGGGTGAAAGTGTCCAGGTAACCTAATAAATTCAGAGGACCTCCAGATTTCACCAGGCAGTTAGAACTGGATGGTGGCTGTAGCAGTAGCCACCAAAGAAGTTGTGACTGACAGCAACTAGCTGCACTGAGGGCAAATAGATGTAGAGTAAAAATAACCTGAAGAAAGGCTGCTTCACAGAGACATCCTGGCTATGGACTCCACAAAGACACAGTCTTTCAGAATACAGAAAAGATTTACTCGCAAGGGAAACATCATGGAGACTTTCCTAAGGGAAAAAAAAATCACTTCTAGTGCAGGATTTGTGACTTGCCATATGTGTTCTGTGTAACCGCACAGCCATTATTCTTTAAGACTAAAGACATTGTACATATTTGTGGGAGAGTGTGTTCCAGATTTTTTTGGTGGGGAAATGTTTTATATCAATTGTTATTACTATACTTCCTTAGTAAATAACATCTAAAAGCCGAGTAAGTCTGTCTCGTTAATCGTTAATGGGGAACTCACCAATGTGGGCCTGTAGCATTAAAAGCATAGTACCTCATGATAGTTGTTAGTACCCTAGAGTAATAATACTATCTTCCCATCTGGAGACCGAATCTGAAAATTATGGCTTGTGCACTCTCATGTTCTAGCTATGGGTTCCCTATCCTGTCTCCCTACAGCAACAATTCATTCTGAATCCCCAATATACATTCTATAAGTGGTAGCAGAGACTAATTCCACTCAGCCTTATGACAGAGTGTATATGGTGCAGAGAGATATGGCAAGAGGAAAAAGAACTTCATTGTATGAAGGAAAGGGAACTAGAAACCCACCTGGGCTCAGTCTTTTCCCCTAGAAATGAGCCTCCATAATCTCAGTACCAGGAGACTGAGGACATCACGTCTTGGCTGTCGAGCCAGAATCTATGAAACAGTAGAAGGAAGACATGTCAAAGAGTGAAGAGGGAAAGCAGAGAGAAAAGACTATGGAATATCTGGGAAGGGCTGAAAAACCAGAAGACCAAGTTAAAAAGCCTAAGTAAAAGCTTAGCTCAGAATCAGGTAAACCAATAGAAAAACCTCTGAAAAACAGAAGAAGAATAAAAATTGAAAGAGAGACCAGAATACAATGAACAATTATAGTGTGAAGGAAAAATTAACCATATATTTTTTTCTCTAGTGAAAAAGAGAATGCTGTGTATGACCCAGAGATCATTGAAAAACATAGAAAAAACTGCAGATTATTGCAAATGAGAAATGAAATTACTAAAAGAAAACATTAGAAATAAAATTAGTCCAGAGACCAGAGCTCTCAATACATAATTAAAAAAAAAAAAGAAAATAATAGGATGGAATGAAGATATTATGTATCTTCAGAGAAACAGAGGACAAACAAGTATAGTATGGTCTTACATAGATGCATATGAATGTATATGTCTATATATGAGTATGATTCTAGATATCTAAGAATATATATGTGTATGTAAGTATATATATGCATGTGTATATGTATGTACATATTTATGTGTATATATATGTGCATGTGCATATACATATGTTTGTGTGTGTGTATATATATATATGTCTGTGCTTAATTGTAGCCTTCTTTGGGGAGGGAGAAGGGGAAAAAAAGAACGAAGTAAAACATGCACAGCAGAGAATGAAAGAAAACTTACAAGGAAGCAAAGAAAAGATGGACAGCTCAGAACACAATCTGTAGTATTTATTATACAGGTTTTCTTGAAATGCAAATTTATTGCTGTGTATTTTGAATCCTCTCTTATGTTCTGCTGAGCACACAGCTATCCATTTTTTTCTTTTCTTACTTTGTATTTAAGTTTTATTATTTAAGTTTATAATGTTTCTTTTTCTTCTCTCATTGTGTATTTAAATTTTAGTATTTAAGTTTAAAATAAATCAGTTTAAAAAATAAAAATAAATAATAGGATGGAAAAAGATACTATGGAGAAGCAGGGGATCTGAAAGACAGCCTAACAGATTTGGAAAACAAAAATACAGAAATAGAAGAAAATTTAGCAGAAGAGGAAAAAAAAAGGACAACAACTTTAAAAGAATACATGATTTCTAGACAATCAGAAGTGACTAGCCTTAAAGGCAGAATGTGCAGAAATAATTTAAGACTCATAGGTCTCCCAGAAGAATATAATACATTTTAAAAAGACCATATGACAGGAAATAAGAAAAATACATTTCCCACTATTTTTTAATTTAGATGTCAAAATACTGATCAATCAAAGAATAAATAGCTGCTAAATAAAAACTACATGATTTAAACTCTAAGTATCTAGTGGTTGCATTTTACATTTTCTTTGACCCATTCATTATTTGGGACTTAGTTATTAAGTTTCCATTTGGGTCTATGTCTTTTGTTTGTGGTGCCTGAATCAATGACTGTTTTTATTGCATAATGGTTTTTATTATTGTTGCTGTTCAATTGTGTCCAGTGCTTCATGGTTCAATTTGGGGTTTTCTTGGCAAAGATACTGGAATCTTTTGACATTTTTTGTTCATTTTTCCAATGAGGAACTTGGACAAACAGGGTTAAGTGACTTGTCCAAGGTCATATAGCTGGTAAGTGTCTTTGACTTGATTTTAACTCAGTAAGATGAGCTTCCTGATTCCAGGCCCACTGCTCTATCCACTACACCACCTGGCTGCCCTGTTATGGTCTTAAAGGATATATTTAGTATATCTGCCTTTTTTTTACATTTGTTAACTATATTTCTGTGCCTTAATACATGGTAAGTTTTTGTAAAAGTTCAATATAGTGCTGAGAAATATGTATATTCTTTTGCAGTCCATTTAGAAGATGCCATAAATCTTTTAACTCTAGCTTCTATAATAATTTTGTTCAGTTCCATATTTCCCTTTTTTATCTTTCTGTTAGACTTATCCAAAACTGAAAGAGTGATGTTGAAGTTCTTATGATTTTTGTGTTGTTGCCAGTGTTTTTTTAAAGCTGAGTTAATGTTTCCCTTGTAAATTTGGACGCTAAGATATTTGGAGAATATAAATTTATTATTGGTATTGATTTATTATCTATTGTTTCTCTTAGTATAATGTGGTATCCTTGTTTGTCTCTCTTTATTGTTTTGAATGTGTTTTGCTTGTCAGATAGCATATTTGTAACTCTTGCTTTTTTGGATTCACTTGACGCATAGTAAATTTTATTTCTTTCAGTTTAATTTTAGGTATTTATGTTTTTAAAATGTGTTTCTTATAAGTAACAGATTGTAGAGCTTTGTCTTTTTATTTTAATCTGTCACTCTTTTTCATTTTATTGGATTGTTTAATCCATTCACATTTAAATTAATGAGAATTGTGTTTATATTTTTCTCCATTTGTTGCTAATACTTGTTTTCCCTCCTCTAGTTATGATTCCCCCCTCTTCTATAAACACAGTACTATATCATCTCCTCTGTTTATTTGTTCAGCTTAATCTTTTTGAAAGTAACCTCTCTTCTCTTTACCCCTGATCTCTCTTTCCTTGCTTTTCCTTTTTCTTCTTTTCTTCTTTCTTTCTTCTTTCTCTTTCTTTTTCTTTCTCTTTCTATTTATTGCCCCTTTCCCTTTGGAGTTTTGCCTATTAATTTCTTTTTCTTTCCTGCTTTTAACATGCTGTTTAAATCTTTCTTTTTCTTTCTTTCTTTCTTTCTTTTTCTTTCTTTCTTTCTTTCTTTCTTTCTTTCTTTCCCTTTTTCCTCTTATATACATTCCCTCTTCCTTTCCTCCCCTTTAACTAGTTCTGTTCACTAGTTTTTAAAACTTCTTCCTTCCTTTCTTCCTTCTTTTCTTTCTTTCTTCCTTCCTTCTTTTCTTTCTTTCTTTCTTTCTTTCTTTCTTTCTTTCTTTCTTTCTTTCTTTCTTTCTTTCTTTCTTTCTTTCTTTCTTCTTTCTTTTTCTTTCTTTCTTTCCTTTTTTCCAATTTCCAGAAAGGATTTTCTCACTCTCTTCATCATCCATCCCCTCTTTCTGTCTATTCTAGATATTCACTCTCTGGTTCATGACCTCTTTAATAATGTAATCCTTCTCTATTCTCTGTATTCTTCATGGAATCAAAACTTCTTCGGTATTCTTTCTGGGCTCTCCCCTCTAGGCAGTTTTTACCACTGCATTCTAGAATTTGCCCCATGGATTCTTCTTTTTCATTCTGTCTCACTGTCTGAAAAATTGCAATTTTTACATGTAACAGAGAGGACACTGCCCCATAGTAAGACTCACCCCTCCATGTCCCTAATTATGCAGCCGACTACTGTCTACACTCAGCCCCTGGTTACTTTCTTTCTCCATTTGTCTCAAAATATCCTCACTGGATCAATGCCTTCCCCTTTCCCCAGGAAATTGCTCCCTAGAAGTTCCAACTCCATCCCTTCTCAAGGTAAGATGAGTGGTCTTTTCAAGAATCAAAATCTCCCAGACCACACTTAGCACAAGCTCTCTATTTCTCACTTTCACAGAATATCTCTCTCTTTCACCTACAGGGGCAATAATCAATGGAATCCTCTCTCAACCACCAAAACAGAATTAGAGTCAATAAACACTTATTAAGTACCTATTATGCGTCACTGTTGTGCTAAGGACCGGGATACAAAGAAAAGCATAAGACAATCCCTGCTGTCAAGGAGTTTGCAATTTAACATATAGACCACATATAGAAAGAAACTGAAATCAAGGGGAGGAGGAAGATGTTATCTAGACTGGCCTGAGGAGGTAGGAATTTCAGAGGTGATTTCATCTTGCAGAAGGATGAGTTCTTGGCTATCACAAAATCATGAAAGCAGCTGGGTAGGAAATGATGAGAATTCCCAGAGAGTCCTCCTATATGGTGGAAGATCAGGGAAAAGGTCTTCAATATTTTCTACTCTCTTCAATCAGACAAAAGGAAGGGCCCCATGAGTTGAAGGTGTGCTGAGGAATGAGTTTTAGAGTTGATTTCATCTTGCAGAATGATGAGTTTCTGTAGATCAAGTCCAAGAAAGCAAGGGCTCCCTTCCCCTCCTCCTCCTTAAGATCCTTCCCCCTATTCCTCACCAACTCCCCTGCAGTCTCCTACTGAAAGACACAGGGATCGCTTTCCCCTCATTGCTAGCATTCGGCACATAATCTTTTTATTCCCTTGTTCCCCTCCTGCCTTTCATGCATTTTCCCATTTTGTTGCATAGTCCCACAAGAACCATTGGCTAACCTATAGTCAGGATGTTGCAAGGGTCTGTCCAATAATGCCCCACACCTGCCTCTTCACTATTACCTCCAACGGTCTTCCACCTTCCTCCCCATCTGCTCTTGTGCATTTAGAGAAAACTTTCTTAGTGATCTGTCTGCTGTCACTCTCCTGTTTTTGTTTCCCTTGGAGGATGCATTTGTTCACCCCTCTAGGGTGTTTAAAAAATAAATAATCTCTCCAGGTCTGATTTTTGTTCCAAGAATGCTTCAAATACCTTCTTATTATTGAATATTCATCTTTTTTTCATTTATGGTTGAGCTCAGATTTGTAGGGTAGGTCACCCTGAGCTATATCTTGAGCTCTATTACTCTTTGGAACATGTTATTCTATTCCCTCTTGCATTTTCTGGTGGGTGCAGAATAGTCTGGTGTTATTCAAATTTAATTTATATTTAACTTGTTTCTGGATTGAATTGTTCAATGTAACCACAACATATCTTGGAATTTACAACCTACCAATTCTTTCAATTTGTATTTCTTTTCTGTGTGTAGAAGTTTTGGATGGTTTTCTTTTATTATTTCTTGCATTATGGTGTTCAGGTTTTTTGATTTGTTGTATTCTTCTGGGAGACCTATAATCCTTAGGTTGTCTCTATATATCCTATTGTTGAGATCAATATTTTTTGCTTGGATAGAGAGCCTATTTTCTTTTAATGTTATTATCTTTTTGCTTTTCTTCTTCTAGATTTTCCTTTAATTCTGTGTGTTTGCTTTCCCAATCCATTTCTCTCACTTTTATTTCTATGATGAGACTTGTAATCACAGACTCAAGTTTTTCTATTCTGCTAATTATTTTTGCTGTTCAGGCTATAATTTCTGTTCTCATAATTCTCATTTCTCTTTTAAGCCACTCAGAAACAGTGTTATGTTGGTTTTAATTTTTACTTACAACTTCACTAACGTGAAAATATGTATCATGGGTATGTAAATGTAAAGCCTATATCAGATTGTGCACAGTCTTGGGGAGGGTGGGGGGGAGGAAGGGGGTGAAAAATTTTCAACTCAAAAGCATATGGAAGTGATTGTAGATAAATCAAAACAAATTAATAAAATTTTTTAAAAAAGGAAAAAAAAGTGTCATGGTTCTATGCCCTCTTTGAATTCTGCAGGGTCCTCTGTCTCATTATGTTGCATCTTTTTTTTTTCTTTTCTGTTTTTATTCATAGATGCTTGAACTCATTTACTAGATCTGGAGGCCACATTTCCCCTGTTGATTAGTTTGCTTATATTCAGGGACTTTGAATTTTTTTTCCTGAGATTTTAGGTAATTTACAGTCTTTTTTCCCCCTTATTTTCCACTATTGCTCTCTTTCTGACTCCCTTCCCCGCCATAGTGGCATTCTTGAGGGCTGGATCTCAAAGTGTCCTAGCCTCTCATGCAAGACAATTCACAGTTCACCAACCAAAGTCTATTCCCCAAGCTATTTTGGATGGGTGGGGGGACAGAGCTGGTCCCTACTAGATGCTGGACTCTTTCCCTCAGGCTTAAGGGAGTGCCACATTGTCTACCCCACCCTTCATATTATCTCTTTCTGTTCCTCAATTCTCCAGCTTAGCAGTTCTGAGTGCTGTCACACTTATCCCACTGCAGCTGAGCGTGATTTCTGTCATTTGGAATTTGGGTCTCTAAGGCTCTAGGAGGAGAAGGTTGTGGGGTTAAGGTCTATTTCAAGCTCAGACACTTGTCCTGCCCCTTTCCCTCTGTTCCTTCACTCTCCTGCAGACAGCTTTTGCAGCACAGGGTACTGGAATTGATTGCCTCAGGAGCTAGTGGGCTGTCCTTCATTGGAGGTACATTGGAGAAGGAAATGGCAAACCACTCCAGTATACTTGTCAAGAAAACCCCATGGACAGTATGGTCCATGGCAGACCTGCACAACCTGCTTGCTGCACGCCAAAGGATTTGGCCAAGACGATATTTTCCTCTACATTTTTTTTCTGGGCCACTCAAAATCTTTTGGTTGTGCAGGCCCACCATGGATATACTGTCCATGACATTTTCTTGGCAAGTACACTGGAGTGGTTTGCCATTTTCTTCTCCAATGGATTAAGACAAATAGAGGTTAAGTGACTTGTCTATGGTCACATAGCTACTAAGTATCTGAGTCTGGGTTTGAATTAATTTCTGATTTCAGGATCAGTGTTCTATCCACTGAGCCATCTAGCTCAGTTAACAATGCCTTTATTTTCACTTCTGTACCACCTTGGGAGCCATTTTTTGGGACATCTAGCTAGCTCAGTGGATAGAGCACTGTGTGACCCAGGGCAAGTCACTTAACTTCTCTGTGCCTCAGTATCTTCATCTGTAAAATAGGTATAATAGTAGCACCTTCCTTAGGGGTGTTGTGAGGATCAAATGTAAAGTGCTTTGCAAACTTTAAAGTGCTAAGCTATTATTATTATTCTAGTCACTCCTTCATGTCCTAGAATCTGCTTCCAATTACAGGAAAATGAGGAAAAGGGAGAAAGCCAATTTTGTCCCCTTGTGATTACATGGCTTTTGGGCAAGTTGTTCTGATTGCTTACTTTCACTATCTATGCTATCTAAATTGTTATTTTAAAGTTTGTTGGCCATCAGCCATATTGTTCTTTGTCAATCTATGGAGCAAATGTGGGGGAGGAGGGAACCAAAATCCGTTAAGGAGCAGGAGACATTTCCTTTAGCACAAGCTAGAGGTCAAGACTGGAGCCAGAAAGCATCTGTTATTTTCATAACCTTCCAAAGTGATCTGAGTTCCAAACGTACTCCAAATACAAGAAAAGGGACCCCTGTCAAGTGTGGGCCAGAAAGTCTCACAGTGAAGAAAGCAAGCACAATTTTTGCTCAACGGTACATTGAGGAAACCAGCTTCCCACAAGGATACCTAGCTTAATGGAAGTAGAGGAATGGGGAGAGCGCAAATGAGCGTGCATGCTCCACTATACCACTCACTTTCTCTCATCTTGTATTAAAATTCATTTAAGTGCCTCTTCTTACATATAATAATTTCCAACAAATATCCTTCCAAGACCTGAGTACTAAAAAATGATATAAAATTATTTTTGTTTGAGGGAAATTATAATGAGGAATATGTAGTGTGTATCAGATAAAGGTCTTATAATCTAAAATATATTTAAAATGATCAAATCTATAAGAATATGAGTCATTCCTCAATTGATAAATGGTCAAAGGAAATGAACAGGCAGTTTTCCAATGAAGAAATCAAAACAATTTATAGTCATATGAAAAATGTTCTAAATCATTATTGATTAGAGAAATGCAGATTAAAACAACCTTGAGATATCATTTTATACCTACCTGATTGGCTAAAATGATAGAATGGGAAAATGACAAATGTTGGAGAGGATGTGAAAAAATTGGGATACTAATTCATTGTTGGTAGAATTGTAAAATGATCCAACCATTTCAGGAGCAATCTGGAATTATACCCAAAGAGATATTAAACTATCTATACCCTTTGACCCAGAAAGACCACTGCTTAGTCTATTTCCAAAAATGACTAAGGAAAAAAGAAAAGAACTTACCTGTTCTAAAATGTTTATAGCAGTTCTCTTTGTGGTGGTCAAGAACTGGAAATTGCAGGGATGCCCATCAATTAGGGAATGGCTGAATGAGTTGTGGTATATGATTGTGATGGAATACTACTGTGCTATAAGAAACGATGAGCTCAATGATTTTAGAAAAACATGGATAGACTTGCATGAAATTATGAAGAGTGAAATGAGCAGAACAAAGGGAGCATTGTATATAGTAACAGCAATATTGTTTTAAGAAAGACTTTGAGCGAATAAGTTATTTTGACTACTATAAACAGCCAAATTAACTATAAAGGACATATGAAGAAAGATGCTGTCTACATCCACAGAAAGAATTAATAAACAAAAGAATGTATAGAATAATTTTACACATATATATACACATATATACATGCACACACATATGTGTGTGTGTGTGTGTGTGTGTGTATACCTATTTGTGTGTAATGGTAGCCATCTGTAGAGTGGGGTGGGGGAGGGAAGAAAAAACAAGAAATTTACATGATAATTTTTTTTGTGTATTTGAAAGGAATAGCAAGTCATACATGGTAGATTTGCAGTTTCATGTACAGGTATCTTTTTCACTGTATTATGTCATGGAAATGCTTGTTTTATTCCATAAATTAAAAATAAAATTTAAAAATATATAAATACAAATGTTTAATTGAATGGATTTTTTCAAGTTTTATTTTCTCTTCACATGTTATCCTTTGAAATAATAATGATAACAATAATAATGAAAATATCTAACATTTATATAGCATTTTAAGCTTTGCAAAGCACTTTACATGTATCATTTAATTTAATCCTCACAAACAACCCTCTAAGGTGGGTATTACTATTAACTTCATCTTACAGATAAGGGAACTGAGTCTGAAAGAGGTTAAGTGACTTGCTTGGGGCCACCCAGACATTAAGTATCTCAGGCAGCATAAGAACTCAGGTCTTCTTGATTCCAAGGTCTAGCACTTTGGCCACTGTACCACCCAGCTGCCCCTCCAATATTCTTGGAGCCCCTACCAATATTTGCTTCATTGTAGGATTGAAGGAGTCAACATCTCCCCATTCACTCCTATGAGCACTGTCTGAGAGCATAGGACTCCAGGCATACCTTATCTTATTGCTTTACAAATTTAAGGTCTGTGGCAACCCAGCGTCAAGCAAGTCGATTGACACCATTTTTCCAACAATATGTGCTCACATTGTGTCTCTGTGTCACATTTTGGTAATTCCCTCAATATTTCAATTTTTTTCATTAAATATGTCTCTTATGGTGATCTGTGATCAGTGATTTTTAATGTTACTATTGTAGTTGCTTTGGGGTGCCACGAACCATGCCCATGTCAGATGGTGAACTTCAATAAATATTGTGTGTGTTCTAACTGTTTCTACTGACCTGCTATTCCCTCACCTCTCTCCCTATTCCCTGAGATGCAACAATATTGAAATCATGCCAATCAACAACTCTATAGTGGCCTCTAAGTGTTAAAGCGAAAGGAAGAATCAGTCTATTTGGCAAACTTCACTGTTGTCTTATTTTAAGAAATTGCCACAGCCACCCCAACCTTCAGCAACTACCACCCTGATCAGTCAGCAGCTATCAACATGGAGGTAAACCCTCCACCACCAACAACAAAAAAATTATGACTCACTGAAGGCTCAGACGATGGTTAGCATTTTTTTTAAGCAATCAAGTAAGTATACATATTTTTTTTTTTTGGCTAGGCAATGGGGTTAAGTGATTTGCCCGGGGTCACACAGCTAGTAAGTGTTATGTATCTGAGGCAGGATTGGAACTCAGGTCTTCCTGAATCCAAGGTCTGTGCTCTATCCACTGTGCCACCTAGCTGCCCTAATGAAGTATTTTTAATTAAGGTATGTACATTTTTTTTAGACATAATCCTATCGCACACTTAATAGACTATAGTATAATGTAAACATAACTTTTATATGCACTGGGAAACAAAAAAAAAATCATGTGACTTGCTTTATTTCAATATTTGCTTTATAGTGTTAATCTGGAACCAAATCTGTAATATCTCTGAGGTACGGTTGTATGTGTTTGTAAGGCTAGATACACTTGTAAATTAAGAAGCAGAGGCCTTGGTAACAGGTAATTATTCTAATATAGTAATCATTCTAATAATATGCTAATTATTCACTAACATGGTACACAGTAGAAAGGGAGGGCATTCGAACTAGGAACCAGGAGACCTGAATTCCAGCCCACACTTGGCTATTGAGTGATTGTGTGACCTTGGGCATATCACTTCACATTTGCTGAGGGGGAGAAGGGGGGGATCCCAGTTTCCTTCTCTGTAAGATAAAGGAGTTATCTAGATTGAGGTTTCTTACTCTGTGGCCCTTGAACTCTTTGAAAACATTTTTAATTGTTATTTTAACGTAATTGCTTTCTTTAATAATCATTTGCGTTTTATGCATTCAAAAACATTATTGTGAGGAGTCCATAGGCTTCACCAGACTGGAAAAGTGATACATAACACAAAATGGTTAAGAACACTTAGATTGAGTGATTTCCAAAGTTGCTTTCAGTTTTCAAATGCAGTGTTTCTACAGGAGAAGGAAGAAACAAGCATTTATTAAGTACATGCTATGTGCCAGACAGTTTGCTAAGTGCTATACAAATATTAGCTCATTTGAGTCTCAGAACAACCTTGGGAGGTAAGGGCTATTGTGGGCCCCATTTTACAGTTTGAGGAGAAGTTAGTGGCTTGCTCATGTCTATGTAGCCAGCAAGTGAGGCCGGATTTGAAATCTAGACTCGGCATCCAGATGTCACCTAGTCCAAACATGAAGGATTGACAGCTAAGAAAATTAAAGCAAAATCCTGGTCCATCACTTTATGTTACTTCACAGTTTCTGGTCCTCCTCAAATTCCCCAGCTTTTCATTTATATTTACAAATAGTTCTTCCACATCTCCCTGTTTATATTTTGGTTCCAGACCAAATGCAGAAGTGTTAGTAACATCCTCCCCTCACCCCACCTCTTCCTTCTCCCACCCCCACATGTTTGCCTAGCCCAACCAAACACACAAATGCCACTCCAAATAACCACTAAATCTACTGAGATTTGTTCTTCCTGTCAACCAACGTGTAAAGAAAAAAAAACATGTCCTGGGGCAGGGGAGGTAGTAGTCCAGGAAGGCTCAGCTCACTCAGTTCCCTACAATCCCTCCTCACATACATAATCTCCAGATAAATATTTGGTTTGCTAAGGGTTAGGTCTTAGATAACTTACAAATCACATTTTTAAAAAGGGTGTTTTAAAGCATGATCCTTTATTTATCCCCATAGAGAATGGGTGCTGAGAAAGAGCATCTGACATCATTAGGGATGCTGGGAGCTCTGCCTATGAGTAGAGCTCAATGATTCCCATGTTGGGAGAATCAGGAGGTTCCAGGACCTACATTTTTTTGAATTCCCTCTTCAACTTACTCCCATCTACTTTTCCTCTTCATGATGATACTTTCAGAATAACGTACAGAAATTGTTTTGCATGTTATTTCACAGGTTTTGGTCTTTTGGGAAGGGGAAAGTAAGCCTCCCTTCATAATACTTCCGGCATTTTGGGTGAGTCTTCAAAAGATTAATATATAAAAAAAAATCAGACAACCCTACCATGAGCACCAAGATGGCATTAGAGCATTGAGGTCAGGAAGACCTGAGTTCAAATTCAGCCTCACTTACAGTGTGACTCTGAGCAAGTCACTTAACCTCTATTAAACTGATAGTAAAACTAATACCTGGTACCTAGTAGGTGCTTAATAAATGCTTGTCTTCTTCCTTCCTATTTCCTCTGGCAAGTCACTTCATTTCACAGGGCCTCTACTTTGAGGTTATTTAAACCTTTCTAAGGGGCAGCTAGGTGGTACAGTGGATAAGCTCTAGCCTTGGAGTCAGGAGGACTGGTGTTCAAATATGGCCTCAGACACGACACTTACCAGCTGTGTGACCCTGGGCAAGTCACCTAACCCTGATGGCTTCACCAAAAAGGCAAAAAACAAAAAACCCTTTCTAACTCTAAAATCTTTGATCCTGTATGTCTTCACTTAATTCATATAATTCAACAAGTTGATAAATTCAGGAAAAGGAGCTTTTGGAGGATTACCTCTGGACTTAAACTGCAAACATGCTTAGTTCCCCTGGTAGATAGGAATAGGGACTAGGCCTATGATTTCATTGGTATAAGAACTCCCAGGTGAGGAAACTCCCTTTACCAGTGTAGGTCAGTACCTTCTCTGTAACTTAAAATCTTAGAGACTTGCGTGGAATACTGAGAAGTAAAATGATTTGCTTAAGATCACAAAGAAAGTGTGTCAGAGCCAGAACTAGAACCCAGGTCTTCCTGGTTTCAAGGCCAGCTTGATAACCACTAGGCAGTACTGCCTTTCCTCCAACAGAACGCAATGAAATTTGCTTATAGCATCCATACCACTCCCACAGTAAAATGGGAGGGTAGAGGACAGGAAACCTTTTGACTCAAGGAAGAGCTTGAAAAAAGAAGAGCTATATTACATTTGGTGAATAGGCCCTTCCAGACTGACACTGGAGACCACCCACCTTCCCAATGCGAAGTCCATTGGCCAGCCCAGTATTCTTTGTTAGGAGGAAGGAAGAGTAAACTTCACAACTGTTTTGCCAGGAGAAAAATAACCCTTTCTGTTGCATAAGGCCCTTCTGGTAGGATATGGTTTTGCCAAGTTCAGATTTTATCAAGTACAATCTTAACAAGTTAAAAACGACCATATGAAAGCTGTTTTCCATGTTTCCCCCTAATTTCTTACTCCTGACCACATCAGTCTGACCATTCCAATTAACACGATTTTCAATGAGGGAGGGCATCAAAATAAAGATCACATATTTACACAAGTAATCGGTTTCTTACTCATGCCTGAATCCAACTTTCCCTGTTCAGAGAGAACATGTAAAGCAAGAACTTGGTCTGCTGCTTCATTTCGTCTACTTCTAGGTCCTTTTCTTAACTTTTAGGGTCCACTCCCTCAGTCATTCAGTGATTTTCAGGTCATAGGATTATAGATTTAGAACTGGAAGAGATGTTAGAGCTCATATGAACAGCTAGGTGGCACAGTGGATAGAGTGCCAGGCCTGGAGCCAAAAAAGACCTGAGTTCAAATTTGACCTCAGGTCATACTAGCTGTGTGACCCTGGGCAGGTCACTTAATGCTGTTTGCCTCAGTTTCCTCATCTAGAAAATGAGTTGGAGAAGAAAATGGCAAGCCACTCCAGTATCTTTGCCAAGAAAACCCCAAATAGGGTCACGAAGAGTAGGACAAGACTAATCTACTAAACAACAGTCCAACCCTCTTATTCTAAGACCAGAGAAGTAAATTAGTTTGCCCAAAGACACAGACTAGTAAGTGCCCCGATTCATACACTAGTAAGTCTTAGAGTTAGGTCTGCCAAACAATAGTCTCTTGTAGCACTTAAAAACAAACAACTTGACCTTTAATTTCAGTGGTGAAGGGAGTTCCAGGTGAAGTTCTAATGCAAATTGTCCCTTCCTCTACAGCTTACAGTCTTAAAGAGTTGGTAAGAATCACTGAGAAGTGAAATAAAACTTGCTGTCTCCTAATGAATAAATAAAGATCCTTTATTGAATGTATACTAAGTGCCACAAATTGTGCTAAGGTTGGAGTAGGGGTGGTGGTGTGTGGACCTACAAACCAATCTGTCCTTGCCCTCAAGGAGCATATATCCTAATGTAGAACACAATGCAAGTAGTGGAGTGGTAGTTAGGAAGACAATTATGGTCTAGAAAGTTGCAAGTCTTAAAGATGGCCAGTGGATACTAGGTCTGTATCCCAAAGAGATCATAAAAAAGGGAAAAAAGACCTACATGTACAAAAACATTTATAGCAACTCTTTTTGTGGTGATAAAGAATTGGAAACTGAGAGGATGCCCATCGATTGGGGAACGGCTGCACAAGTTGTGGTATATGAATGTAATGGAATACTATCAGGCTGTATGAAATGATAATCAGGCAGATTTCATAAAATGCTAGAAAGACTTACATGAACTGATGCCAAGTGAAGTGAGCAGAACCAGAACATTGCACACAGTAACAGTAACATTGTGTTGACCAACCTTGATAGACTTACCTCTTCTCAGCAATACGTGATTTAAGACAGCTCCAAAAGACTCATGATGGAAAATGCTATCTACATCCAGAGAAAGAACTGATGAAGTCTGAATGCAGATCAAAGCATACTATTTTTACTTTATTTTTTCATTTTTTCCTTTTGTTCTGTTTCTTCTTTCACAATATGACTAATATGGAAGTATGTTTTACATGACTGCACATATGCAACCTTTCTCAAATTGCTTACTGGCTTAGAGAGGTAGAGGGGAAGGAGGGTGGAACAAAGTTTGAAACTCAAAATTCTATAAAAAATGAATGTTAAAAATTGTTTTTACATGTAACTGGAAAAAATAAAATACTATTAAAAAAAAAGATGGTCAGTGTAACATTATGATTCTAGTGCTTTCCCTCTGTTGATTATTTCCAGTTTCTCCTGTATATAGCTTGTTCATACACGGCTGTTTCTCTGCTGTCTCCTCTCTTAGATGTGAGCTCCTGAAGAGCAAAGACTGTCTTTTCCCTTTCTTAGCACCCTCAGGGTTTTAGCACAATGCCTGGCTCTTAGAAGCTTGATAGATATTTATTGACTGGCTGATAATACATGAACACACCCTTTTCAAGAGACAAAGTGAGTAGGGATTTGATTACAGTTTCCAGAAGAAGAGGTAGAAACTGCTTCACCTTATTCTTCCTTTGACTCTTCTCTGTTCAGATTCATTTATGAAAGTAAATTTATTAACTGGACGTCACACCTGATTATAAGGAAGATGTTTTTCCTACTGTATTGCTCTAGACTGGCATCTGACGTCATTCCTCTCTGAAGGCTATTTGACCCTGTGACCATGCAATCAAGCCCTCTATGATCCCCTCACTTGACCTTCAAGACCGTGTTATTTCATAGAATAGTCTAGCAACTTCTTTTTCTTTTCATTCATAGCCCCTACTTACCGCAAATCCTAATTCCTGTTTTTAGAGACTCCCTGGATGGAAGTTCACCGGCAAACCTAATATAATAGACACCCCAGAGGCTATGGAACAGTGGGTACCCTATCCTGGCCCAGCTGCCTACTCCACCCTCCTCCTTGTGAGTCTTTGATGGCTTATATTCATTCAGATGGCTTCACTCCTTCCCTGGGTGTGAAACTCCATATTTCACAACAGAAGAAAAAAATATCCTTGGGACATATAACAGCAAGTATTTCCAGCACCATAACATATTTTGCAAATAAGGCCTATTTTATCCTTCAGCATTAAGCATCTGCCAGAAAAAAAGGATGAAAAACTGATAGGTAGGCTAACTCAGGGCTCTTGACCATTTAAAACAAACTTCGTTAAGTTTGTTAAGAGGTTTTTTTTTATCATTAGTAGAAAATTTTAAAAATAAAGGATAAGAGGAAGAATTAAAAACAAAAAAGGCAGTCACTTTGAAACTCTTCTAAGAGAATGGATTATTTTAATTCATTTTCTTTTGGGGCTCTCTCCTTGGTTTTTCTATTCCCCTTCCCTTGATTTCTGATCGTCCTCAAGCACTGCAAATGGGATCAACTACAAAAACGTTATGAAGTGTATGCTTTTGAATTTTAGGAAAGCCAAGGCAATCTCAATCTTGTAATGTGCAGCTAGAGTGTAGTAATTATTTTTTCTCAATGATAGTCAACATCTGTAGAACACCTTAAGTTTACTAAGTGCTTTATGAGTGTAGGGCTCCACTGGGCATTCCCCTATACCCCAGGCCAGCTCAGTCAGCATTCCTGTCAAGCCCATGGAAGTTGTGGGCAGGCTTGCTTCCAGATATGCATGACAGAGGAGCCTCCCATCTGCTTCCCTTCCTCCCTCCCCTACTTCAGAGTAGGCACAGATATCCTCTGCCTGCTTCCTTCAGGCCGTGCTGACTAAAGGGTTTATTCTGTGCGCTAAGTTAAAGTTTTTTAGGTTGACTGATGGACCAGAACTTCTTGGATAGACTAAAAGGGAAATCTATGCTCCTTGGTCTCTTCCCTGTTGGCCTCAAAGATGTAAGGACGACTCTGAGCTTCAGAGGGTCAGGTGGGGGATTTACTTCTCCCAACTCACAGTTGTGAGCTTGTGGCCTCCTAGGCAAGCCTATATGGTCTTCCTCCTGTTTATATTTATCTTTCCTTCAGTATAGGGCCTTAGGAGATTCTGAAAGGGAGTTGGTGTCTTTCTCTCCCCAGACCCCCTAAACAGCAGCCACTGGAACAGATGGGCAGCAAAAGAAGCAGAAGCCGACTAGCTGAAAGGGACTGCGAAAGAGATACCTGCAAAGAGCAAGCCATCTCCCTCTAAATGCTCAGTGTAAGTGAGCTTATCCTTAGTAATCAAAAAGGGAAATCCACTGTTGTTTACAAAAGGCATCTGTAGTAATTGATAGAGTCAACTTGCAAAAAGTCAAGTCATCATCTTCAATTGTTTCTTCTATTTGCAGCATTTATTCATTTTTTAGGCAATTGGGGTTAAGTGACTTGCCTAGGGTCACACAGCTAGTAAGTGTCAAGTATTTGGTCTGAGGTCAAATTTGAACTCAGGTCCTCCTGACTTCAGGGCTGGTGTTCTATCCACTGTGCCACCTAGCTGCCCATGTTTCTCCTGTTTACACAAAGGAAGCTACCATCCCTGTAAGTTCTCTGCATCCTGTAAAAGGAAATATAATCTAAAAGCTGCTGCTGAGGTCTGATCTTCCAGATTTTAGGATTCTGTTTCCATCTATGGTTCAAATTCACTATTTGACTAGAACTTTCAGCCCTTCTTTGTAACTAAGGTAACCTGGAATATTTAATAATGTGCTGGACTTGGAGTAAGGAATACTTGCATTAAGGAATATCGATACTCAGCTGTGTGTCCTAGGGCAAGGAAGGAAGGAAGGAAGGAAAGAAAACAAGCATTTATTAAGTTCTAATTATGTTCCAGGCAATGGGGATACAAATATATGCAAAAAAGAAAAATAGCCCCTGTATTCAAGGAATTTACATTATAATGGAGGAAGACAATACACAAAATAGAACTGAGAAACTGTGGTTAGTGGATGAGGAAGAAGGTTCTCAGTGCAAGGGCACAATTTTGAATTCTAGAAAGTCAGGAACAAGGTCGGAAGGGACAGAAAAGCAGGCAGGCCTAGACCCCTTCACATGATGGGGCCTCCAGTAGGAAATCACTACTGGGAGAGGGGTGGAGCAGCCCTTGCAGAGGGATGAACAGGCCACAGGGGTGTGGGATGACTCAGGGCAAAAAGGCTCTCCATAAATGTATATTTCCATATACTTATGGAATTGTTGTTAGGATCAAATGAAGTGATAGGCTTGTAAAATAAGGGCTTATAAACTTTAAACTGTAATATAAATGTTGGTTAATATTGTGTTTCTTGGGGGGTTCTGTTGTATCAACAATGCATAATAGAATCATTATTCTTGCGAGGCTATGGGGAGGAGGAAGATAAAGGAATTTTGTCATGATTTTAAAAAAATTATAGTGAAAATGAATTTTCCATCAAGAAAACAGAGTAATAATGTGCTATAGATGAAAGAGAATGAGGGTTGGTTGGCAGTGGAATACAGACGCATCATCAGAGAACAGTTCATACGGTACTTGAAGATTAGTACCCTTCTGGCACTATCATCATCATCATTATCACAACTTACATTTACATATTACTTTAGAGTTTGCAAGCACTTTACATATATTACTTAATTTGAGTCTCACAACAAGCCTATGAAGCAGGTACTATGAACCAATAAGCATTTGTTAAGCACGTACTATGTACCAGGCGTTGTGCTAGGTACTGAAGATGCAAAGAAAGAAATGAAGTAGTCTCTACCTTCAGGGAGCGTTAAGTTCTATCAGAGAGACAAAATGCATACATAGAAGTAGACTATATACACATGTGTATATATATATGTAATATACACATACATATACGGTATATATATATGCACATATGTACAGTATGTATACACATACACACACATATGTGTGTGTGTGTGTGTGTGTGTGTGTGTGTGTATGTAATACGTAAGATAATATGAGGGAACTAGGCAGCCAAATGGATAGAGTGCTGGTCCTGGCATCAGAAAGACTCATCTTTGTGAGTTCAAATCTGGCCTTAGACACTTCCTAGATGTGTGACCCTGGGCGAGTCACCTTACTCTGCTTGTCTCAGTTTCCTCATTTGTAAAATGAGCTGGAGAAGGAAATGGCAAAACACTCCAATGTCTTTGCCAAGAAAACCTCAAATGGGGTCACAAAGAATCAAACACAATTAAAACAACTGAACAACAACTATGATTATTATTATCTTTATTAGAAAACAAGGCTCTAAGAGATTACTAAATGACTTGTCTGTGGTTACACAGCTGTTATGTGTCAGAGGCATGATATAAACTCAGGTCTTCATAACTTCAGGTCCAGTTCTCTGTTCATCCTGTTATAACTCTCCAGGGAAGATTAAAAATACAATAGCCAATATTGGGAGCCAAAGTATTTCTAAGAGTAGAAATCAAGTATCAGTTTCATTGTTCAAATTACCAAGCTATTTAATCATCTCCAAGACAAGATAATGAATGTAAAGTCTAAATAGAAACAGGAAAAGCTTGTGTAACATTGGTTTGAAGGCTTAGTGAGTGTATAAACAGATACATGTTTGAGCAGCCAACTGTCACATAGGCCATGTTAAAAAAAAATAAAGTGATTCAAATTCCTGTCTTCTTCACTTTCAGCATAACTTGTCCAGGGTCACACAGCTACTAAGTGTCTGAGTTGGATTTGAACTCAGGAAGATGAATTTTCCTGACTTCAGGCCTAGCACTCTATCCACTGCACCACCCAGAGGCACTACTTTCCACTATATTGTACTATAAAGGAATTACTGTCCATCATTCTTGGTTTTTTTCTAATCTCCCTAAGTTCAAATCTGGCCTCAGACACTTACTGTTGGACCTTGGGCAAGTCTGGGTGGTGTTGAAATTTGGCCCTGGGATAGGTTTTTTGAAAGCAAGCAATGGCCTCTTAGCTTGTTATAGATGATCCTAATGCAATGAGGGTCCGTGATAGTATCAGAAGCTCCATCATCTGCACTGTGCCCCTGATTATCCTATCATGCTCCTTTTCGTTGTCATAGATTGACATCAGGAAATCTATTTTAAACTTCAAAGAATTAGTATCACCCACCACATGGACTAGATCATTAGGTTGTAGAATGTGGTCCTTCCAAAGGAGGAAGGAAAAGCCTAGGATTTCTTGTTTTCTTTATCTTCTGTATTTGTTTACTACTTTTTTTGGGGGGGGGGATTACATAATTCATTGCCTATTTTGCAGTGCTGCCTATTTCAGGATTCTTGAATCTCTAAGGTCAGGGTTGTTCAGTAATGACCCTCAGGCCATATAAATGGTGGAAGGTCTTTTAGAAGAATTTTAGCACCTTGTCACCAAGGGGTGGGATGTTGTAGGTACAATATCCATCCTAGAAAGGCTAGACTAATTATTCCTTAAAAAGCAATGAAACCATCCTTGGGACATAATTTGTTCAGGGGACTAGAGCACAACCATTAAAGTAGTTTCCTAGTCACTTATATACAAATTCACTGCATGGGAGGAGTCAGCTAGCTTTTCCTGTTACACACACACACACACACACACACACACACACACATATCTGACTAGTGTACTACCATGACAAAAGAGACAGAGAAGCTACACCCAACTGAATCAGTGTTCTAACCTGATGGATATTATCCACACCATTAAATAAATATTCCTTGTTGAAAGTTAGATGGTCTATGAGTGTCTTATTTCATTGCCATCTTGAATATGGACTATTGGACTGAATCATGCGTGGCCTACCACATCTCTAAATAACGAAATGTTGGCTTATGCTGCCCCCACCCAGAGTTACCTTGGGAAATCTCACAATGCAGTGTAATGTTGCTGTTGTTACTCATCCTTCATTTTTGAAGAGGACCAATGACATCACAGAGAGATGTCTTGACTTGCACATGAATTGGATTTGAGTGAGGCAGAGTTGTACAAAGTCAGCAGCCTCACCCTCTTTCCAGAATCACAGAAGTCCAATGGCAGGGCAAAAGCCAAGATGACTGGCAATGACCTGGGATGCAGTGTCTTCCTTGGCGTCTTCAATGTCTGACCAAGTTCTAAAAGCTCCATGGTGCCTGCTTCAGTTGCCTTCATGGCCACTGGAACAAATTGTTGTCAATTGCTCATTGCCAGGAGGATGTGTTCACCTGCTTAGGATAGACACCCACCTCAGATGTGAGGGCTGTCAGTTACCCTCAACCTGGTTTAGCATATCTGCTGAGCTGTTTTTACCATGATGTGGCCATTGCACACGCCAGAGGTAAGAGTTGGGTGACAGGTGGACACCAAAGGTGAATGATCAGCCCTGAAAAGGGCTTGGCAACCAGAGTTGCTAGTTCTCCTTGAACACCTCATATATCCCAAGCATAATATAGCAAAGGGCTAGGTCTCCACATGTCAGTAAAATGTCCCCAGTTCCTGTATAAGCGGTCAAGGTAAGAATGTACATTTGCCACAGGGCAGCTGTAATTCCAGCCTTTATGTGCTTAAAACACATTAAAGACTCAGGTATCCTATAATCAATCTACACAATTTATTCCCTTTCTTTTGAGTACCACCTCAAGGTCTTCTAATCTCCCAAACTCATAGCACCATCCTTTGGTTTGGACTCTCCCTGAATGAATTTTGGATTACTTTAGCCTACCCTTGTCCTACTCTGACCCTTTCTACCTTTTCCACTGTGACTAATGGAATTCCCATTCCATAGTGAATAAACTCTCCATCATCTTGGACCACTCTCTCTCACAATCCTTTTTTATCAATTAGCTCTCACTGAGAACTGACTCCCTTTTGGTGATACTGCACTCCCAATTTTCCTCTCCAGCACAAGCTGTACCTTCTTCCACACTCCCTGAACACATCAGTATTAAAAGAGGAGTCAGAATATGTTTTGTTGCCCACAACCATTTCTGGGAGTCTCTCTTTACCTCCTTTCTCTTTACCTGTCCTTAATCCAGAAATTCTTTCCTCTTTTGAAGCCCAATCAAAATTTTCAACCCCATCTGAATTATGGTAATTTTTTAGTACACCAACCTCTAAGTCATTCTCCCTTTTTTCTCAAGGAGTTCCATCCCTGGCTCACCATCTTCTTTCCTTCCCCAACTCCTTCCCTTATACCAGAGGACTTTAATATCCACTTAGATGCTCCCCTCAGTTTCCCAATTCCCCAACTTTTAAAAATCTCATGACCTGATCCTTCATTCTAACTTAGCCATACATAGGGTTTGTTATACATTACATCTTGTCATTACCCCTAAATGTTCTACTTCTCACTTTAGAAACACTGGAATTTCCCCTATTGAACATAACTCTCCTTCTCTTTAACTTCTCCTAAACCTGTTTCTAGCTTTCATGGAGATCTCCAAATCTTCCACCGCTCAGTACTTTCTTTGATCATTACCCTTGCCCTGACTTCACTTTTCTCTCTTTCCAACCTTAACTTGACAGTCGTTCCAGCTCTACATTGTCCTATGCTCTTGAATCCCTCACTCCCTTGTTCTATTGTCAATCTTTTCTTGCCACACTTCACCCTTGGATTGCTCCCACTATTTACCTTCTTTATTTCAACTGGAGAGCATTTGAACACAGCTGGAGGACGCCTCATAACCATGTTGACTGGGTACTTCACAAATCCATGTTATCCAGCCTAAACTGAGTCTTCATTGCAATGAGTCCAGAATAGCCTTCTCTCTGTTCCTACATGACACTGCATCTTTCTCCATTTGCATTGTCCTTTGCATTGGCTATCCCATGTGTCTGGAATGCACATGTGATAGGAGTCTCTTCACAGAGGACTCTCTCCTTACTTAAGCCTTATAGAATTTTTCTACCTTTAAGATACATCTCAAGCCTCCGTTTCTTGCATGAAGTCTTTCTGGATCCCCCCCAATTGCTAGTGTCACCCTTCCAAAACAACTTTGTACTTAACTACTTGGCATGCATTTGTATGCATATACTTTACATTTATCATTTATATTATATATATAATCATATAGATAGACACACATATACATACATGTGTATATACATGTATATATATTATATATGTATATATATTCTTCTCTCCCTTATTAGCATTTTAACTCTTTGTGAGTATGGATTGTTTGTTCCTTTGTACTTGTAGCCACAGCAAGTGGCACAATATCTGGCAAAAAGTGGGTGAAATAAATATTTGTTGATTGATTGATTCATTGCTAGAGGAGCAATCTCCCTACATTTAGGTGAACCTCACTTTCACCCCAGAGATTTCTAAAGGCTTCTAACCTTAGGGCTTAGAATTCTTCTAGAAGGGAGATGTACTTGGGATTGCTAGACAGACACCCCCATTTCCAATGGATTTGCACTGTCCAAATATACACTAAGAGTGAAGGGTGGGGCAGCAAGATGGCACAGTGGATAGAGCACTGGCCCTGGAGTCAGGAGGACCTGAGTTCAGATCTGACCTCAGATACACAGCACTAGCTGTGTGACCCTGGGCAAGTCATTTAACCCCATTGCCTAGCCAAAAAGAAAGAAAAAAGATTGAAGGGCAAAGTCAGGTCTTTTGCTTGCCCATATCATAGCTTGGGCTCTCTTGTTACTCTTCAAGCTTCAGGGGCCACGTGATCTTCTTTTATCTAAAAGCCTAATACTGACCTGGAATCTTTTCACTCAAGAAGACTGTTTCAGAACTCTTGAACATGGCCCTACTAGAGAAAGCAATTCCAAAGACAATGGTAGCAAGAAATTCCCCCTACCTCTTTTCAGGAGAGTTTGCTGCTACAATTCAACCTTTCTCTAAAAAACTGGGGTTGGTTTCAGAACTCCCACAGTACAGACTACATGGTTTTCTTCTCCAAAGTTTTCAACCTTATGGTTCTGAATATCGGTGCCTTTTCTACTGCTTTTCCAGGCACTCAGAGCCCAGGGGCACAGGGTCCAGCAGTGTTTGATTTGCTACTACTACCCTGGCTACTGCCATTTCTAGGACTGAGAGAATAGAATGGTGTAGGCGAAAGGTAGTTTGAGGAAGATTTTATATGGAAAGACAGATTGAACAAAGTGTCTCTCAGTTTTAAAGTAGTTAAGCACTGCTTAAACTTAGTGCTCTCATGATTCCAACCCAGACCCTCTATGGGCAACCCATGGTTGATCAGTCTTTTGAGAGGAGCTTATGCCAATGTGGAAGCACCTCCTTTGGGTGCATTCTCCCTGTATTTGGAGAAAACAAAAAGGCAGAAAGGCACAAGCCTGGGATTTAAAAAAAAAACAACAACTCCCTTTTATGGTCTTAGCACAAAGAGGTGGCTCTATTCCAGCTAACCATTCTTCCCCAGTCCAGTCCGAGCCAATCAATTCACCATCTCCAATAGACGTTCTCATCTTCAAGGAAATGTTAGTCTGCATGCCCCATTCAAGGTTACCAATGGATACATCTGCACCTTCCAAAGGAAAAACAATCAAGGTCCCAACAAAGGACTTGAATTTCTAAGCTCAGAGGAACTCCCCTATGAACCTTCTAAATTTCTTTTGTTTGGCAAAGAGTATGAATTCTCAGAACTCAATAGATAGCTTGATGTCTCGTAGTAGCAGCTAGCAGGCTAAAAAGTCTTTACTTACTGGGATTTGAAATGGAAAATTCTATATTCTGAGTGGCAGGAATTAATGAATGAAGGAAGCAATCCTACCTTGCCTGGGGCACTGTATTTTGTCATTTTTTTCTAATTGGGTATTGGTGAGGGCAGGGATGCTTTTGCTTTGTAACCTTCCTTAATCTATAAATGCTCAGGTATTCAGCCCCCTACCCGATCCCCTCTTCCATATTCCTTTCCCCTGGGGGTTCTCCCTAGTTTGAGTTGCTGCCAAATTCCCACCCAGCTCCTAATTAAATGTACTAGCTAAATTGTATGCCTGATAGAGAAAGAGCTGGCTCACCCACTGAGGGACTCAGCTCACTTGACACTTGTACTCCCAGTTTTTTGTCCAAATCTCTTTACTGATTAACCTCCTTTTTTTTTCTTTTAAGAAAATGATTGTAGCTCATTAAGAACAAAACAAAACAAAATAATGGGAATTGGCTCAGGAACCAAAAGAATATTTCATTCATTTGCAAGTCCCACTCTTGATTTTAAATAATAGGAGCCAGAAGTACCTAAGACTGCTTGAGTACAAGGTAACTAATCCTCATAGGAGTTATGCATTTATTCGCTATCCAATGACTATCATAAAATCAGCAGCACAAGACAAAATGATGCTCAGGCTTATTTAAACTGCTGTTTATTTCTGACTAAAGAAAGAAAGCTTCATACTGTGCAAACACAGTGGATATTATTGAGCCACTTATATACTTATGGGGCATTTAAAAGGCCCAGGGGGCAGCCGGGTGACACAGTGGATAGAGTACCAGGCCTGGAGTCAGGAAGACTCATCTTCAAGGTTTTGAATCTGGCTTCAGATATTCACTGGCTGTGTAATCCTGGGCAAGTCACCCTGTTTGCCTCACTTTTTTTGTCTATAAAAATGAGCTGGAAAAGGAAATGGCAAAGCACTCCAGTATCTCTGCTAAGAAAACCCCAAAATGGGGTCATGAAGAGTCAGATATGACTGAAACAACTCAACAAAAACAAAAGGCCCAACAGTACAAGAGCTCCCACTCCTCTACTACTACCCACATTTCAATTTTCAAAGCTCTCAAAATGAGAATTTCCCCACTTTTATTTTTGCTAGGAATTATGTGAGAAATGTAACTAAACTATTCACATCTTTTGACTCAGGGATTTGACCACTGGGCATATACCCCAAAGAAGTCAAAGAAAGAGAGCAAAGTACATTATAAACCAAAATATTTATAGTAGCATGTTTTATGGTAGCATAAACCTGGAAGCAAAGTATGTGTCCATGGATTGGAGAAGCTGAAAAATTTGTGATATTTTATTGTAATGAAATCTTAAGAAACTGTGAGAAGGAAGCAAGTAAACATTTAATAAGCATCTATTGTGTACCAGACGCTGTACTAAACATTTTGTAAGTATCATCTCATTTGCTCCTCACAACACCCCTGTGAGATAGATGCTATTCTTATCCCCATTTTTACAGTTGAGGAAACTGAGGCATACAGAAGTTAAATGACTTGCTAGGGTCACACAGCCAGTAAGCATATGAGGCTGGATTTGACCTCAGGCCTTCCTGACTCCAAGTCCAACAATCTCTTCACTACACCATCTATCTGCCTCAACAAATATGAGGAATTCAAAGAAATGTGGGAAGCCTGGTAAGAACTGATACAAATGAAAAGGGCTATGGTAAGGTAAATGAAATCTTCACTAAAAGTCAGCTGCACTGAGAATAAAGGTAAAAACCAATATTAGTCCTGAAGGGCAGATGATGAAGCATTCTTCTTTCTTCTCTGTAGGAAGATAGGGGACTTACAGGTGCAAAACGCTGTATAAACTGCCAGATGTGGTCACACTGTTGGTCAGTTTTGCCTGTTTTTCTTTATTAGAAGACAGAAATCAGAAGGAGTAGGATATGTAGGTGAAATTTCTATGATGTAAGAATAGAAAAGAGCAATGCGATTTTTGAAAAATTAGCATTAATCCTTTAGCAAAAGAATTGTGAGACACTATTAGGTTAGTAAGAGAATTGCTCAATTTGGGGTCAGAAGACTGAAATTTAAATCAAAGCTCTGGCACTGGATGACTATGACAATTTAAGATTTAACCTCTCTAGATCTCTTCTCCCCTTTTTGAAATCTCAGAAGCTCTTGACATCATCCCCTATTCCTCCTCCTTTACTCCAGTATCTGATGAAGAAACAGGTAACTCTTCTCCTCATCAAGGCCAAATCTTACACATACTTGATCTCTGGATCTAGGGTCAACTAGAACAAGTTGAATTCCTCTTCCAAGTCATAGCCCTTCAAATCCTTGAAGAAAGCTATCACATCTCTGCTAAATCCTCTCCAGACTAAAATTCCCAAGTTCCTTCAGCCAAGCCTCAAATAGCAAGGTTTTGAGATCTTTCACTGCCCTGATTTATTCTCCTCTGGACACTCTCCGACTTATAAACAGCATGCTGAAATGAACACGTTGGCAATGAAGAGAATTGGCAATTTAAGTGTGATTTGACCAGGACAGACTACAGCAGGTCCACCACCTCCTTATTTCTGGATAGTATGATTCTCAATGCAGTCCAACATCATATGAGCTTTCTTGCCTGCCAAATCACAGTGTTGACTCCTATTGAGTTTTTAGTCCATTAAAACATGCCTTTTTCAGACAAAATTCTATACAACCAGCCCTTCCCTATCTTGTACTTCTGTTGCTTTTTTTTTAAGCCACCTACAGCATAGTTGGCAGAGCACTAGCTTTGTAAGCCATGAAGACTTGCATTTGAAACCCATCTCAGATACTTAAAAAAATTCTTCACTTAAACACTCAAAGAAAATAATCTTTTCTATACTCACAGTAAAACAGAAAAAGTTGATGGTGTCGGAATCTGCAAAGCTGTTATTTACAGCTTGCTTTTTAGAAAAAGGTATATATCACTTTCAAAGCTGTCCTGCTTCTCAGATCCTTTCCCACTGGGTAGCCCTGAGAACTTAGCCTCTTTCACTTTCAGTTCCCTCATCAATAAATTAAATTATTACCATTAGTAATTACCTCATAGCATCAAGGTGAGAGGCAAATTAAATATGGAAAGCATTTTGCAAACCTGAAAGCACTATGTAAATGTAATTTACTCCTGTTAAACGTCATCTTTTTCAAATAGGCCCAGTGTTCTAGCCTGTCAAAATCTTTGTGAATCCTGATTCTGTCCTGTTAGCTATCCCTCCCACAGTGGCGCCATTTGCAGATTTGAGAAGCATGCATGTAGGTCTTTTTATTCAAGTCATTGATAAGATTGGGCTGAGGGCCAAGCACGGATCTCCAGGGCACTACACTAGAGACTTTCTTTCAAGCTGACTCTTGTCTTGATGTGACCACTCAGCCAATTCTGAATTCATCTAATTGTACTATCATCCAGACTTCACCCCTTCATTACCACTTAACCTGAGAGATGTTGTCAAACTAAAATATAAATAATATACAAGGTATCCTAAAAGTCTTAGTACAGTTTCAAGCTACTAGAGCTTGAAACTGTTCTAAGATTTTTGGATTCTCTTCAACCAAATAACAAGACAGTTCCTGTGGGTCATCACTTCCTTCTGTTCTATTTGTTCCTACTTTATACCTTTGATTTTAAGCTACTAAAGGTTAAAACTACTCTGAGACTTTTGGAACCCCTTGTATATCTGCAGTATTTTGGAACACTGTATATTTGTAGCATTTCCTGATCCATCAGTTTACTGACACTGTCAAAAAGTGAAATAAGGCTAGCCTGGCATTTCCTGTCCTTGATACCTTGACAATAATCACCGCTCTTTTTTTTCTAGATGTTTACTAAGCATCCCATCATTGATGTGCTGTAGAATTATATGAGAAATCAAAGTCAAGCTTGCTCATCTGTAGTTTTCTTCCTTGTTTTGAAAATATTAACTCTTACTCTCCTCTGGTAACTCTCCCATTATCTACAATCTTTCTTTTAAAAAACCTTTTTTTGATAGCTTTTGTTTTTATGCTAACTTTATTCACACACACATACACATATATCTATATCCACATGGCAGGGACTGTCTTTTGCTTCTTTTTGAATCCCATTGCTTAGCATAGTGAACATGGTAAGTGCTTAATAAATGTTTATTGAATGAATAAACGGATGAATTTGTATCCTTCCTGCCCTTCTAACCAAAGAGCCATCCCTTATAACAAAGACAGAGTGTGGGGAAAGCTTATTAAAACTAATCAATGTATCTACTGAGTCTGACAGTATATGCAATCTTCCACATTAATAGCCCCCCAAATTTCCAATGAAGAGAGAGAGGTGTGTTTTCTCATCACTTCTTTGGTGCCATGTTTGACCATTATAATTAGATAGAATTCAGTTTATTTTTGTTTTTGTTGCTCCATCCACTTATACTAGTGTAGTCACTGTATATATTGCTTTCCTGGTCCTGCTTATTTCGATTTGTATCAGTTCACATAAGTCATCTAATACTTCTCTGTATTCTTCATTTACATTATTTCTTATAGCACAGTAATATTCTATTACCTGCATATACCACAATTTGCCTAGTCATTCTTTAATTGATGGGCATCTACTTTGTGTCTAGTTCTTTGCCACACACACACACACACACACACACACACACAAATGCTATGATAGATATTTTGGTATTTATGGGACCTTTCTTTCTTTCATTTCCCTCCTTGGTATCAAGGCAGTGGGATCTCTGGTTGAAAACTATGAATATTTCAGTCACTTTTTAAAAAGCACAATTTCAAAGTGCTCTCCAAAATGGTGCGCAAACTCATAACTCCCTCAACAGAGAATCATTGTGCCTGTCTTTCTACAATTCCTCAGCACTGAACACTGAATATTCCCATCTTTTGTGATTTTTGCCAATTTGCTGGTTGTGAGGTGAAACCTCAGGTTTGTTTTTCTTTGCATTTCTCTTATTATTAGTGATTTGAAATAAGTTCTGATGCAGAGCTGCCATAGCCACCATTAAGAAGGCCAAATCTTCCAGTCTTTCAAAGTTCCTGAAGTCATTCTCTCCTGGTAGTGGTGGTGGTGGTGGTGGTAGTGATGGGGTATGTGTATGTGTATGTATATGTGTATGTGTAGGAGAGAGTCTCTTTTCCCAACCCCAAGAAATTTCTTCTCAGAGGTTCAGTTGGAGCTTTTTACCAGTAAGCTGGCTTGCTAATTGGAATGCCAGATCTCGCTACTGAACTGGTTTACTCTTTTATCCAAGGCCCAGAGAGAGTCACTGATTCTCTCAACCAACCTCAAGACATTTGCTGTGTGTCATCACTTGCTTTCATTCTATTTGTAATTAGTTTATACCTTTGATTGACTGATTGATTCAAAAGAGGTTTCTAGGAATTATTCATACATAGTTCAGCTCCTTTGAATGATTCTGTAATTCAATGAAGTATTCTCACCTGATAAAGGTAGCAGAGCAGAGAGCATCTTATTAGTTACATTGATAGGGGTTAAAGGGTATGGGAAACCATTCTTATACTACATTTTCCCATATACTGCATTGTGGGGGTTAGAGACACAGTGCTCCTGCGATCTGGAAAATCCATTTAAAATTATTTGGTCCTCCCTTCTTACCAGAGAAGAAGTCCGAATTAAAACATAAAAAATGTTGATACTATATAATACTATACATATTTTTTATGCATTTTTGAGTTTCTAAACTTTTTCTGTGACACATGTTGGACTTGTTGTCTGCAGCTTCCACAAAACTCACCCCCAAATTCACATTTAATTTCTTATGCCAACCCACAACATGTCGAAACTGTGATAGGGAAAGTCACAATGTGGAAGGGACAACTTTGTTATCCAAAATTTTACAAAAGGATGGGCTGACTTGACATTTGCATGCCAGCACTGATACTGTATACTAGTATCACCTAAATACTTCATCTTCTCTGATTCAGGTATGGGCAGAACTTCCAGAGCTTTTTACTCATACAAAACACACACACACTCACACACACACACATGCACACTTGACATCCAGCTAGAATGATAAATCAGACAGGCAGAAATCTTTCCAAACTAAAATAAGAAGAACTAAAAAAGTCAAAAGGAGACCAGGTTTGTGAATCAGACAAGGTCAGAGCAAGCTATGCTGAAGAAGTAAAGTTGCTGCCAACTGCAGTCACTTGTTTCAAGTGATGACTGACTCCAATAAGCTAATTCTTTCATCATCAAAGGAAACTCATGTAATACCATCATTAGCAGAAGACTTATGAGCAGCGGGGTGTGGAGTATAGCAGGGGGGAGGCAGGAAGAAGAGGACAAGTATTAGGATTACACTATCTGAATCATGTGTTTTCAAAGACCCAGGATCTGAAAAAACCAAATGAATGAAACATGGATTCTATAAAAAATTTGTTAGCCTGAATTTTGAAGAAATGTAGATTTGTCACGTTATAAAATTTATTCATTCAAGGAACATTTATGAAGTACCTATAATTTTTGAAACCATGCTGATCCATGAAAGCAGATAAAAAAAAATAAAACTGTTGACTAGATGGTCCCATTGAATAGGATAAATCTATGACAGTTATTCCCTCATATTGACTGGATGTACATTTAGAGCTGAAACAAGTGGAAGAGATATTAGAAGTCATCCTCCAGTTCATTCATCTACAGATGAGGAAACAGGCCTAGAGAGTGTCTTGCCCATGGTCACATGGTGGTAAATGGCACAGCTGGGATATTTGCTCATAGAACCATAGATTTAGAGCTTGAAGGAACCTTAGGGGACATCCATTCTAATCTCCTCATTTTACAGATGAGATAACTGAGGCATGAGGAGGTTAAGCAGCTTGCCAAGGTCATATGAGTATGTGGGAGAGGAAGTAGTGCTGGAAATTAATGATCATTTAACCAACTGCAATTTTATATTGATTATAGGGCTATATTCAACCACATCCTGTTAGAAATTACTTTAAAAAAAAGAATCTTGCCCAAAAGCTACTGTTCCGTAGTATAGGGTATATAGTTTCCTCATCGATAGTATGAGAAAGTTGGATAAAATGATCTTCAAGCTTGCTTTCTGTACTATATTCTACTGTCTAGTAAATACTCTGGACATTGTGAAAAGAGAACTTGAGTGATTTTTAGACCGTTATAGTGAAACAAATTTCAGCAAGCTATCCTTAGTAATCATTTTATCACCTCTACGAAAATTTGTTGAGCCTCATTGTGTGTACAAGGCACTGTCCCAAGCACAAAGGGAAATATAATTCATGTCCATGACCTTCTAGTCTGTTGGGGGCATGGAGTTATGCACATACATATTGGAATGAAGATTTAGTGGTAGGGAGGCCTAAGAGGCCGACTCAGTCCAACCTCTTCATTTGCAAAATGAGGAGACTGAAGCCCAGAGACTTTAAGTAATTTGTCCCTCAGGCTAGTGACAGAGGATGGATCTGAAATCTGCTCCTCTGACCCCAAATTCAATGCTCTTTCCATAGTACCATGCTACCTCTATTGTAGAATATAGAGTGTAGCTGTGCCACAGAGTTGCACCTGAATTAGATATACATCAAAAGATAAGGTGAAGACAAAAGCTAAGAGGCATTCATGACCTCCACTGACAGGAGAGTGAATAGTAAGTTCACGCACATCTAGAAACTCACATCCTGTTAAGATGCTGAAGATGGCTGTTTAGTCCTATTTAAGCTTCACTTCCTACTATTCTCCTTAATAGTAGAGCTATTCCTCATGACATTTTCACCAGGGAGTTAAAAAAACTTTCAAGAGAAACCTCCCCTCCCAATTATTAACAGCTTAATAATTATTTTTTATGTGAATAGTACTTTACTTTTTCCAATTACGTGTAAAGATAGTTTTCAACATTAATTTTTATAAGATTTTCAGTTCCAACTTTTTCTCTCTCCCTCCTTCCCCTTCCACCTCCCCAAAATGGCAAGCAATTTGATGTAAGTTATGCACGTACAATCATGTTAAACATATTTCCACATTAGTCGTGTTTTGAAAGAAGAAACAGAACAAAAAGAAAAAAAAAGTGAAAATAGTATGCTTTGATTTGCAGACTCCATCTTTTCTTTCTCTGGATGTGGATAGCATTTTCCATCATGAGTCTTTTAGAATTGTCTTGGATCATTGTATTGCTGAGAAGGGCTAAGTCTATCATAGTGGATCATTGCACAATGTTGCTGTTAGTGTGTACAATGTTCTCCTTGTTCTGCTCACTTCACTCAGCATCAATTCATGCATATCTTTCCAGGTTTTCCTGAAATCTGCCTGTTCATCATTTCTTATAGTACAATAGTATTCCATTACATTGATATACCACCACTCATTCAGCCATTCAACCTGATAGACATTCCCTCAATTTCTAATTGTTTACCTCAACAAAAAGAGCTGCTGTAAATATTTTTTGTGCATGTGAGTCCTTTTTCCTTTTTTATGATCTCTTTGGAAAGTATGATTAGTAAAAAGCTGTTTAAATGTCCACATCAGAACTGACCTTAAATTTCTGGCAAGTAAGATTGTACTGAAGTAGGCTAACAAATTTTAGCGCCTCCTTAAAAAAATCACTATATATTTATTTTGTCTATATCCCGTATTTACTTCTCAGTGAACATGCTTTATCTCTTGAGTTGAATGTAAGCTCTTTGAGGTCAGGGACTGTCTCGCATTTGTGTCTCAGTCTCCAGTGCCTAACACAGTGCCTGGCACACAACAGATGTTTAAGAAACTCCTGTCGATTATAGATTAAATACTGAATAAATCATCTCGTTCAGATGGCTTGTCATTCATCTGCCTATGGGAGGAAGTAGAAGTTAAGCCAATGATTTACCAAGGGCCTTTCCTTCTCAGGTTTTATATTATAGAACTACATGTACTAATAAACACAACTTTTAGCTAAAGAAATAAGAATTTAGACCTAGAGAAGAAGCCTGCCTTAACTCTCTACAATCCTTCTGTGCCAACCCTTTTTAAAATTAATTTTATTTTTTCTTCCAAACCTCCATTAAAAAAAACAAAGATCTTGTGACAAATATGTTTAGCCACGCAAAACAAATTCCTGTATCTACAAAAAATAAATGTTTTATTCTGCACTTGGAGTCCATTATTTCTCTACTAGGAGGTGGAGTAGCCTGCTTCATCATAGATACCCTGAAATCACAGTCAGCTATTGCACAAGTAGAGTTATTAAGTCTTTCTAAGTTGTGTTTATAGTGTTGTTGTTCTCCTGATTATATAAATTATTCTCCTGGCTCTGCTTACTTCACTCTGTGTCTGTTCATAAAAAACTTCCCAGGTTTCTCTGAAACCATCCCTTTTATTATTTCTTATGGCACAATGGTATTTCACTAATTCATATATCATAATTTGCAAAGACATCTCCACTAGGCTTGTACCTCAAAGAGATCAAAGAAAGAAGAAAAAGGCCCATATGTGCAAAAATATTAATAACAACCTTTTTGGTAGTGGTAAAGAACTGGAAACCAACATAACTTTGGGAATGTTTGTATAGACAAGGCATATGCAGAATTAGGATATCATTCTTCCACAAGAGTAGAGAGAGCTTACCAATCAAACAATTTGTTTTATTTTATTTTTATTTATGCCTTCTATTTTTATATCATAGTTATTTCTGAATATAGCTCTCCTTCATCCATCTAGCAAGCCTCTCTTTAAAATTAAGATTAAAAAAACAAAAACAACAGGTCAGTTAAAACAACACACCAATTATATTTAACAGTATAAATAGTATTCCATACCCATATTTCTCCACCTCTACATTGAATGGAAAATGCCTTTTCTTAACTCTCCTTTTCCATGGCCAAGCTCGATAATTATAATTATATAGCTTTTTTTTTTAGTTTACATTGTTGCAGTTACAAATAATCTCTAAATTGGCAAATTTTATATTTTTTTCTCAGTCCTCATCCATCTTGATCTCCCTGCAGTATTTGCCACTGGTAACCACCTTTTTCTCCTTGATATTCTCTCTTATCTATGTTTTTGTGACACACTCTCTATAGTTTCTCCTCATATATGTATGGACACTCCTCATTCTCTTTTGCTATATCTTCATACATGTCATTCCCAGTAACTGTCCCCCAAGGCTCTGTCTTGGGCACTCTCTTCTTTATTTTCTATACTATCTCACTTGTTGATCTCATTAGCTTCCATGAGTTCACTTATCATTTCTATGTAGATGGATCCCAAATCTATATATCTAGCCCTAACCTTTTTCTTGAGTCACAATCCTGTATCACCAACTGTTTATTGGATATTTTGAATCAGACATCCTAAAAGCTTCTCAAATTCAACTTGTCTAAAACAGAATTCATTATCTTTCCCCCAAAAGCCATATATCTTCTGAATTTCCCTATTATTGTTGAGGACACCATCCTCTTTCCATTTATCCAGACCTGCTACCTCCATGCCGCCTTTGACTCTTCACTTTCACTCTCCCAGCATATCCAATCAGTTGCCAAAGCTTGTAATTTCTGTCTCTACAACATCTCTTGCACGTGTCCTCTTCTCTCCACTCACACAGCTACCACCCCAATTCAGGCCCTCATGACCTCTTACCTAGTAATGACCATAGCCTCCTAATTGAATTTCTTCTATTGTTTCCACTCAGTATATATTTTGTATATTTATCTATATATAATATATCTAATATTGAGGAATTATTGTCAGGCTTAGAGAGCCTAGGACACTGCACCACTCTCTTCAATAATAGACCTTTCTGCACCTACTAGACATGACATTTGGACAGGCTTCAGAAGTTAAGGAGCCTGGTCTCTAAAATTTACTTATAGCTTATGTTATGGCTCAAATCTGGGATTTCCTCAAAAAGGGACAGTAGAAAGGTACTTACACAGAAAGTAGGTGTAGAACAGGTAGTTTATTCCTTTACACAAAATAAATACTAAACATAATAGATTCACAGTATGCATTAACAGAATGACTTAAAACAGAATTCAGTAGCTTAATTTATGATTACAATTATAATCTTTTGGGTGGCTGATACTTAAATTTCATCCAAACCTAAAGCAGTTTACAGGACTGCTAATTTGATAATTTCACCTCAATTCTGTAATATACAAAAAACTATTGTTAAATGTCTCTTGACAAAACAGCCAGCCTTGGGTCAGTACTCTTTACTGGCGGCTATACTCTCCAAGAATGTTGGGATTCCTCCTCTTCTGCCATTCTGCTTGGACCTGATGGGATCCAGGAACTATGGATCTCTTAAATTCATAAGTGGACCTTGAAGTGGCAAGGTACCCTGAGGGAGACAGGAGAGAAGCATTTTAAACTACCACCACCACCTTGAGCACAATCTCTCCTCAGACCTTAATGGAGAGTGCCCAAAACCCTGAACCTGAGCAAACCTTTTGCAGCCTTTGTAATAGCAATGCTTTCAACCAGTGTCAAGAAGTTCATCAGAAACATATAATATTTTATCAGTGTAAGTGACATTAAAGAAGAGTCATTACCATATCCTTCGCCAATGCATTCTAAGGACCATGATCTTTTCACTTCATTTACAGATGAAAACTTCCATATGTATTATCTTCCCCCCTAAGAATGTGAGCTCCTTGAGAATAGGGAATCTCTTACTTTTCTATTTGTATTCCTAAGGTTTAGCACAGTGCTTTGTATTTATTAAGTGCTTAATTATGAATTCATACATTCATTATTACTTGTTGAGCTGGAGGATGAGAAGAAGTTTAATTACCTTTGGAATATTAAATAGTTCTTTTAATTAGCCCAAGCTCCTCCCTGAAATAATGGCCCACTTTTTTTTTTTAACAACAACTGTTCATTCTGAGAGGTTGAGGGGCATAGTGGATAGAAAGTCAAAGTCAGGAAGACCTGGCCTCAAGTCTTGCCTCAGGCACATGTTAGCTTTGTGACTAGGGACCTCAGTCTTCCACAAGCAACTCTTTAAGAGTCTAAGTTAAAGATCTGTATTAGTGAAGAGAGTTTCCACAATGGAAATTCTCTATGATAATGAAATTACCTCAAAATTGCTTCACATTATTTTTCTTTTATTATGTCATATGGAAGCAAGTCTCAGAATGCAACAGTCTTAGAAAAGTTGAGTTTACATTTACATTTAAAAGTAAAGGAGAGATGCACAGGGGACATGAGCAGTTTGTTCCACAT
The DNA here is from genome assembly GCF_003287225.1 of Phascolarctos cinereus. NCBI lineage: Eukaryota > Metazoa > Chordata > Mammalia > Diprotodontia > Phascolarctidae > Phascolarctos > Phascolarctos cinereus. Next base: position 252,078,936 of record NW_027555847.1, read on the forward strand.
TAAAAAATTAGGAATTTTGCAGAAGAAGCAATGTAAAGAATTTTATCTGAGAGGTGTCTGGCTGAAAAAAAATTGAGGAAGGTAATATAATAAGTATGAGAGATAGCCATTAGATTGCCTTCCCCACTGGTATACACACAATGTCAAGACTTCCCCTGCTCCCATTTTGTGCAGCTCCTGAAGGCTGATTTATGGAAGGGCAAGAATTAAAGAGGATTGTCAGCAATAGATGGGTTGCTGTCTGCATATTTGGAGGGAGTACCCTCATTGATGAAATCACAGTTTGACCAAAATACTAAGGTTGCTGAAAAGAATGGTATAGATAGCGTTTACCCTTGGTTATTAGAAGACCACCTTGGTTCAAGCGTTTCACCCTTTTGGAAATCTAAAATGGCAGTAGACTACTTGACTGGTGGATCTTGAATGTAGAATTGTGACCCCACTCTGGCTAATATTACCAGCATGGCACTTCGACCAAACACTGATCATACCTAGCTATAGGCATTGCTTAAATGGAAAGGAAATAATTGGAATAGGTATGGGATGGTTTGAGGGCCATTTCAGTTAGAACTCTAGGGGAGTGGGATCATTCATTGACAGGATTAGTCCTTTGAAGGGAGGTCCTGTGAAGGATAAGGGAGAAGGGACTGGATTTGCTAAAGAGAATCATGGAATTTTGGTGCTAGAAGGGACTTCCAACTTTTTCATAGAAGTTGAATATTCACCCTACACCCATCCCTGTCGCCCTCAGCTCCTCCTCAATTTAAGTACTGTCCCTAATTTGACCTCTTTATGGGTTTGCACAGAGAAGGATGGATGCAGCCTAGACACAGACCTTAAAAAAATACTTCGTCATTGAATCTAACTAAATCAATTCCTTTTGTAAGAAATCATCCTGCACTCTGAAAGATTTCAATTCTGTTCATTTTGGACTTGATTTTAAGTATGATCTCTGAAATATCTTGATGCCCTAAAGAAATAAGTTAGCCATGGTTCAACAAATAAATACAGAATAAAAACTTACCATATTCCTTTTGTAGAATGGATTTTAGATCTGGAAGGGACCTCAGTGATTATCTTGCCCAATTCCCTTGTTTTACCTGTTTTATATATATATATATATGTGTGTGTGTGTGTGTGTGTGTGTGTGTGTGTGTGTGTGTATGTGTGTGTTGCTTATATTACCTGTAATATTTAGAATCACTGAGACCCAAGAGTCTGGAGTCCTGCCCACTCCTTGCTCTGTACTCATGAATTTGATCCAGACTGGGTTCAGTCCTGAGATAATTTATCTGCTAATGAGAATGTGACTAGGCTCCCTTCCCCAACCCCACCCTTCCATTTTTTGTCTCATTAAGCCCCAATTGTGTCCTGTGTGTACAAATTGTTTAAGGCTTGAGTTTTGACTTATGTCCAGGTCTCCCCAAAGCAGGGAGTAAAAAGGTACTTAAAGTACGATATGAATCAAGTTGATGGATAGATGATAGATAAATAGAATTCCCAGCCTGGAGCCAGGCAGACTCATCCTCCTGAGTTCAAATTTGGCCTCAGACACTTCCTAGCTGTGTGACCCTGAATGAATCACTTAACTCTGTTTGCCTCAGTTTCCTTATCTGTAAAATGAGTAGGAGAAGGAAATGTCAAACCACTCCATTATCTTAAAATCCAAATGGCGTCAAGAAGAGTGAGACACAATTGAATAACAACAACAGGTTAGATGTTTATTTCCCACCCACAAAAGAAATGCTAACCACAAAGTACTCACAAGTAGGTATTGATAGAAGGACTTAAAATGATAACTCAGCTTTTAGTAATAGCTATACTTTCTAGGGTAGGTAATATGTAAACCTCATCAGAATACTAAATGCTTTTCAGGATTGCTGATTAGGATGACCACATCTCACTCCCTTCTTCACTGATCAAGCAATTCCCAGTCATTTTGCTATAGGTGATCATTTTTTCTTCTGAAGAAAGGTTCTCTACTGGTTGGTTGGTTTTTGTCCTTTGTTCTCAAAGAGGACTAAAAGACATCACTGTGCTAGAGTCAAGCTTCAATGTGTCCAACTGTGGTCGATCAGACCAGTACAATCCCAGAATGCTCTACCACAAGTTGGGCACAAATAATTCATGTGAACATTTGTGAGGGATTCTCTAAACTTGCACAACTCGTGTTTCTTTTGAGCTACTTCTATTCTGCTTTGCTCATACAGCACAACACCTTCTCTGATGAGAATGCTGGGTGAACTTGTGCCAGTGTTTCCTTATGTTACACAATCAATCCCAAAGTTCTTAAGACAACAAAGTTCTTTTTTTTTTTTAAGGCAATTGGGGTTAAGTGACTTGCCAGAGTCACACAGCTAGTAAGTGTCAAGTGTTTGGTCTGAGGCTGGGTTTGAACTCAGGTCCTCCTGACTTCGGGGCCAGTGCTCTATCCACTGCACCACCTAGGTGCCCCAGACAACAAAGTTCTTAAGAGAATTCTATTATAGACTCAATGGATCTCCTGACCTCACAAACTCTTAAGGGTACCTCTAAGCCTGGACACATCTATCGTGAGGCTGGAGTTCAATCACCTACTCAGGAAAAGAAAGACAAAATGGAAGCGTTAACAGAGGCCCAGGTTCAAACTTGACCAGTTGAGTCCCTTCCTTTAGCTGCCACTTGGATGCAGTGGCCATGATGATGGGGACACAATCCTTTCTCTGAGGTGCAGAAAGGGCAGCCATTATCCATCCCTCATGGAAAGTATCCATCCCTCATTGGAAGTCTTAAAGTTACATACCATCTGGAGAGCTGAAGGAAAAGAGCAAGCTGGGAGCTGTGTCTCCTTTCAATTTTCACAGCAGTCTGTACCCCTAGCTGCTGTCACAGGGAGGACTATGGAACCACTAAGCATTTTATGAATCATATAAAAGTGCTAAGTTTTTTTCAATGTGGATTTAGAAATTCAGTGCATGGTTGGAAGTATACAGGAAATTCATCATTCTCAAAAGGTCCAAGTACTAAGTCATACATGTGACCTGCCAAAAACAGGCAGGGATTATTTATGCATGCTCTGTAGGAAGGAAAGAAATGGGTACCTACTATGTGCCAGGCACTGTGTTAAGCACCTTACAGATATTATCATTTGTTCCTCATAACAACTTTGGGAAGTAGATTCTATTGTTATCCCTGGTTTACAGGTGAGGAAACTGAGGCACAGTTAAGTGATTTGCTCAGGGTTACAGAGCTGGTGAGTGTCTGAGGTTGGCTTTGAAGTTAGGTCTTTCTGCCTCCAGGTTCAAAGTGCTATCCCTTGCCTGCCTTTAGATTCATGTTACATACAAATAAGTAAACAGAGGTCGGAGAGGTGACTAATCTAAGTTGCATGGAGAAGACCTGGAATTTGAATCCTGGATGTCTGATGTCAGATCTAGGACTGTCTCTACCATACTCCTTGCCTTTTGCAGTCAGATACACCTAACCAATATAATATATCAAAAAAGACTTTATACATCAGATTATACTCTCTTGTCTCCTGAACCCCCATTACAGACAATAAATATGGGGGAAAAATTCTAGACCAACTCCCATATCATACATTTTACCTAATGTCATGTCACTTTTTGTCACTCTTAAGGCATCAGCTTTGTTGTACTGGCATTCTTGGACCTGAAAACTTCCATGACCCTTCACCAGTCAAAACTATTATGAACAGTATCATTCTGAGCACCTTATCTCTATCCTACAACGAAGCCTAGAAGAAAAAGGACAATGTTCCTAGATCCTGTTTCCCTCTTTATTTTTTCAATTGACATGAGAAAGTTCTGTTACAAGGGCACTTATTGATTTGTTCTAAGTCAGGCTTGTTCATTCATTGATAAATTGTTTTCAACAAATTTTAAGTGAGCACCTAACATACCACCTTGATTATCGAATAGAGGCAGCTAGGTGGTACAGTGGATAAAGAGCTGGAAGACAGGAATTCAAATTTGGCTTCAACCACTTTCCAGATGAGTGACCCTGGGCAAATCAATTAATCTCTCTTAACCTCAGTTTTTTCATCTGTAAAATGGGGAACAATAATAGTACCATTTCCCAAAGTTGTTTTGAAGATCAAATAAGGATAATATTTTCAAAGTGCTTTGCAAATCTTAATGTGCTATATAAATTTTAGCTATTACTATTACTGCTACTATTGCGAATACTAGTACTACTATTACTTTATGTTAGGCACTGTGGGGAATACAAAGGCAGAGACAGGGCCTCTGCCCTCAGAGTGCTTGTAGTCTAATATGGTGGAGAAATAAGACAAGTACAAAACCCACTAAGATACAGAGTAGAATGACAGTGTGAAACAGGAGAGCTATAGAATTCAGTGACAGTTTAGAGTAAGGAGAAGTTCTACTTAGCTGCAGAAATCAGGGAAGACTTCATAATCATAATAATGATAACTAGCATTTATATAATAATTTAAAGTTTGGAAAATGTTTTAAAAATATCTCATTTGATCCTCATAACAATCCAATGAGGATTTTATAGATGAGGAAAATGAAGGAGACAGAGAGAGGTAAGCTAACTTGCCCTAGGCGATATAGCTAGTAAGTTTCTGAGGCAGAATTTGAACTCAGGTCTGCTAGACTCCAAGTTCAACAATGTGGCCCCTAGCTGCCTTTTAGTAGAAGTAATGGAATTTGTTCTGGGCCTTGGAGATAAGTTAGGCATTGGTCAGAAGGAATTTGGAAGAAGGGGGTTTCTTATATATAACTTCATGCATTGAAAACATAGAATGTCGATCCTAAGAAGACAGTGGGTGGGTTGGATTACATCAAAAGAATTTTTAAAGTGGCCAGTGAATGAGTTTGGGGAACTTTTCTGGGTGAGGGTAGATATGGCAGAAAAAGACCACAGATTCTAAAGCTCTCAGATACTATGCCTCATGGCCCGGAGTCAGGAAAATTGATTCTGTCAGCATTGTAAGAGTAATCTGAACCTTCCCCAAATATCCTGTGAATGCAACTATTGAAGTAATTTTCATTTTGTGTCTGACATGAACACAAGTAACAACATATCATCAGGGAGGACTCAGTGAGGATTTCATAAAGGGAATGGTCTATGTATACAACAGCTTCATTTGGTTTTGTGTCACATCTTACTTTTTCATGGTAGGAACAAATGAGCATCCCCACAAACAGCTTCCCCATGGGATCTACCTTTAACTCTGGAGGCTTTGCTTTAATCAGATCACATGATCGATAATGACATCCTAGCTATTGGTTTAATTGCAACAACCAAATTCTTAGACAATGGTCTCTTTTCCTCCCTTTTTAACCCTCCCTCCCTAATCAGGAATGAATAATTTCACAAAGCAGACAGTGTGAGAGAGTGAGTATGCGCGTATGTGAAAGAAATCTAATTCTGTTTAAGATCTGATTACAAAGAAGAGTGTCATAGCTGATAAGGTTTGATATTTCCATGGGATTGGGATTTAGGACCATGAAACTGATCATTAATGAGTCATTTTTGGCCTCAGACTTAGGGAACCTCTCAGGAGCAATAAATGGATGTGTTGGTTTCGTGAGGACACATTGGTGCTGTGTGTTCTGCCAAGACTGCACAAAGTGTGAGATAACGATAGCTGAGTCTGTTAAAGGGGAGCTGAATTTCATTGCTCAGTTCTTTCTGGTGTGATAGAGCAAAGAGATCACTATTCCTTGATTAGACCTATGTATAGTGAATGAATGAGACTGGAGATGAAATGACTGTAAAGAACAGAATCCTTTCTTCATCCTGTAACCTAAATAAATGTATGGGCACAGTGCCTGACACATAGTAGGCATTTAATAAATACTTGTCAATAATTTGACATATAGTTGAGAGACTTGAAAAAAGTGAGGACCCGGTGTCGGGGTTGTGCCAGGAAGATCATAGGGCTCCAATTGTTTCTAACTTATATGTAATTAACACAGAGGTTCAATCAAATTAGGTCTAGCTGCAGAACAGCTGAAGACTGTTGTTCATCACTGGCCCATATTTCAGTGCTTTTAATAAAGAGTTAGAAATGTTACTTACTATAAGACATCTGTGGTAAGTGCAATGACAAAGACATCCCCTGCAGGCTGAGCAGAAACTTAACAGAATGCTTCAACACATTCTCTCTTCCCTCCTCTGATTTCAATTTGTCTTCTTTATCGTATCAATTTCATCATCTTAGATCATCTTGATCTGGTTTCTTAAACCTGACTGATGCATCCTCCTTTGTCTGGAATAATGTACAGCTACATGAACTATTGATCCCATTCCATCCCATCTTCTGCAGCGGATTATTGCCTCTATCATTCCTACTATCTCACTAATCTCCAATGCCTTGTTTATCAGCTGCTTCATTACTACCTACAAATATGACCATGTCTCCACTATCCTCAAAAAATCCTCACTTCATTGATCCATCTTTGCTAACTATTGTCCTGTATCTCTTCTCCCTTTCATGGCTTGAGAAAGTTGTCTGTAATGGGTGCCTCCGTTTTCCTTCCTCTCACTCTCTTCTTAATTCTTCCAGTATGGCTTGTGAGCTCATCATTTAACCAAAATGACTCTCTCTAGAGTTATGAATGATTTCTTAATTTCCAAATCTAACAGTCTTTTATCAGTCCTCATCCTTCTTGATCTCTCTGCAGCCTTTGACATTGTCAACCTCTCTCTTTTTCTTGATACTCTCTTCTCTCTCGGTTTTTAAGACTTTCCTGGTTTTCTTCTTGTTTATTTGGCTGCTCCTCATTCACCTCTGCTGGACATTCATCTATATTATGTGCACTAACTGTTACTGTTGAAAATGCTGCTCTTGGGAATGTTTGCCACATTTCCCCTTATTTGAACATCTCACTTTTGTCTTTAAGCCTCCCAATGGATGTCCTTGGCTTGGAAAGCACTTGCCCTTAGAAAGCACCAAATCTCATTATTTCCTTTGTTCAAGTAGCTCCTGTTACCCTACTTCATCCATAAAGCCTTCCCAGAGAAATTAGAAAAAGGGGAACAAATTCTTCACCCTGCCTAGACATATAACTACTGTGACTCTTATTCCATTAGGTGCCTGATGACATGCACTAACCTCTTTAATTGCTCAGAAAATTATGGTAAAGAATTCATATATTTAATGTATATGATTATTAATTTCTGTATCAATATCATATATTTTCCCACAAAATCCAGGAACTATTTTATATATATATATATATATTTAACTTTTGCCATATCTGGCTAATAGTGATAATTATATTTATATAGTGTTTTCAAGTTTTCAAGGAAGTATACATTATCCCCTTGGATTCTCTCAATAGTTATGTGAGGTAAGTACTATAGATATAGTTTTCCCCATTTTTTTCCAGTGAGAAAATAGGTTTGAGAGGTTGTGCCTTGACTGTGATCACACAGCTACAAATATTAGAAGCAGGATTTTAATCCAGGTCCCTACCTGTGGCCTTGAGGCCATAATATGGTGGCCCTTTGACTGAACTGTAACTTCACAGATCAAATCCTTTCATTGGATTTGGATTTTATTGGCTTTGTTCTGTGAAGTTACAATTCAGTCAAAGGGCTGCACTTGGGGACCTAGAGGGCCACATGTGGCCTCACCACATGCAGGTTCCCCACCCTTGGACTATATCATACTACCTCTTCAACAGGCACACATAAAATAGGCCCTTAAGGATTTTTATTTTTGGAAGCTAATGACATTTGTCTAAAAGCATCACTACTTCAGTTAATGCTTGGTTTGGTCTTGAGAGAGTCAAAAATGTCTCATCTTTATGTTTAACATCATTTCACTTTTATGTGTATTTTTCATCCTTTTTTTTTGCCTGTATCTCTAGATGTATATCAAACACGACATTCTGAATCTTACACACCTAATTGCATTTTCTCTAAGTAAAATATCAGTGTGTTGGAATGGGCACTGGCTTTGGGGTCAGAGGGCCTGGGTTTAAATATTTCCACTTACAACTATGTGACCTTGTACAAATCATGTAACTTCCCTAGGCCAGTTTCTTCAAAATGAGCCTGTTGGACCAAGTGATTTCTGAGGACTCTTCTACCTCTACATTTATGATCCTATTTGAAAATTTCCTCTGGAACATGTAATATAAAAAAGCAGTCTATTTAATTTCCCTTGCCAAATGTGCTCCATTGTGTCTCCCTGTCATGGTTACTCTGCATATCTCTAGGTGGCAATGGCGTGTACAGAGAAATTTTCAATGAAATTGACAGTTAATTTTTTTTTTAATGATACAACTTAGGAAAATTATTTTGGGCTTTTCACTGATGGAAATCAATTGATGTCAGGGAGCCTATGAGAACTAGTTTAAAATGCGGCTGCTCAAACACACTTCATTAAACACACATGATTAACTAATCATTTGTAGGAAGAAATATGAAAGAAGGATCTACATGCAATTTTTCCATATTGGTACAAGAGCAATCAACTATATTAAAAATAATCCATTAAATGTTTTTTGATGCTATTGAGCAGAGCACAAGACACTTCTGTATCATTTGAGAAAAATGTTGGCTCTCTTGTGTCAAAGTACTTTCAAAGAATATTTGAACAAAAGGAAGAAATTGCTGTTTTTCTTTTTTTCTTTCTTTTTAGTTTTTAACACTCATTTTTATAAGATTTTGAATTCTAAAATTTCCCCCACTCCTCAAGATGGCCTGCAATCTGATATTGGCAATACATATGCAATTACATTACACATATTTGCACATTAGTCATGTTGTGAAACAAAATTCAGAACAGAAGGGAAAACCCATGAGAAAGGGAAAAAAAAAGAACAAATAATAGGCTTCAATCTTCATTCAGACTCCATTGTTCTTTCTCTGGATGTGGATAGCATTTTCCGTCATGAGTCTTTAGGAGTTGTCACAGATCCTTGCATTGCTGAGAAGAGCCAAGTCTATCAAAGTCAGTCATTGTACATTGTGGCTCTTACTGTGTACAGTGTTCTCCTGGTTCTGCTCATTTCACTTAGCATCAGTTCATGTTTATCTTTCCAGGTTTTTCTGAAAATCCATCTGCTCATCATTTCTTATGGAACAAATTCCATTACATTCATATACCACAATTTGTTCCCCCAGATGATGGGCATCCCCTCAATTTCTAATTCTTTGCCATCAGGAAAGAGTTGCTATAAATATTTTTGTACATGTGGCTCCTTTTCCCTTTTTTATGATCTCTTTGGAATACAGATCTAGTAGTAGTATTGCTGGATCAAAGGGTATGCACATTTTTATAGACCTTTGGGCGTAGTTCCAAATTGTTCTCCAGAATGGTTGGATCAGTTCACAACTCCACTAACAATGCCTTAGTATCCCAATTTTCCCACAACTTCTCCAACATTTATCATTTTTCTGTTTTGTCATGTTAGTCAATCTGATAGATGTGATGTGGTACCTCAGAGTCATTTTAATTTTCATTCTCTAATCAATAGTGATTTAGAGCATTTTTTTTCATGACTATAGATAGCTTTAATTTCTTCATCTGAAAACTGCCTGTTCATATCCTTTGACCATTTATCCATTGGGGAATGATTTGTATTCTTATAAATTTGACTCAGTTCTCTATATATTTTAGAAATGAGGTCTTTATTAGAGACACTAGTTGTAAAAATTGTTTCCCAGTTTTCTGTTTCCTTTCTAATCATGGTTGCATTGGCTTTGTTTGTGCACAAACTTTATAATTTAATGATATAAAAATTAACCATTTTGCATTTTATGATATTCTCTATCTCTTGTTTGGTCATAAATTCTTCCATTCTCCATTGATCTGACAGATAAATTATTCCTTGCTCTCCTAGAAATTACTATTTTTATTAATGGTAATAATAACAAAGAAGTAAATTGATTTTATAACAGAATTATTTCTGAAATGTGTGCATTTGATGTGATTTTTAAAAGTCAGTACTCTGAGGAAATCAATGTGAGTTCCTCAAATTCACATTTTGATTCAGAAAAGTAAAGTGATGACCTTCATGAAAAAGTAATAAATGAACAAAATTTTATATGTTTCATAATTTTATGTTTCCCAATTAAAAATAGCTTGCAGTACAAATGAAAGAGAAGAAAGTAAAGACCTGCTTATTAATCACTTGACCGGTCAACAACAACAATTTTTATTTTAAAGACCTGGATAATAATACTACCCCTTAAAGTTTACAAAGTGCCTTAAAAGTATTCTAATTTCATCCTCACAAAAACCCTGGAAGGTAAGTGCTATTATTATTTTTATTTTACAGGTGGAAATTGAGAGCAGTTAAATGCCTTGCTGTGTGTTACAGAGTATTTGAGGTCAGATATGCAATGAAGTCTTCCTGACTCCAAGTCTAACATATAAGCCACTGTAACATCTGACTAGATATTTCTGAATAGAGAGGCAACTCATTTGCTGTGTTACTTATATTCATCTGTTACTGACACTATCTGAGTAAGTATAGTTTATCAGGATGTATTAATAATGTTTACCCTCAGGGGAGGGCTGGAGGGAATGTATGGAGGGTATGCTTTTCAGTTTAATCTGCATTATTAACATTTTCTCCATCATTTTCTTAAGTCTAGACAATCAGCAAAGCAATGAATCAAGCCCTATTTTGTAATATTTGCTGACTTCTGAGGTGTGAATACTCACACTGAAAATTTAACAACTAGGGGCTGCTAGGTGCTGCAGTGGACAAAGCTCCAGCCTTGCAGTCAGGAGGACCTGAGTTCAAATCCAACCTTAGACACTTGATACTTACTAGCTGTGTGACCCTGGGCAAATCACTTAAATCCAATTGCTGCCCCCCCCACAAAAAAAAGAAAGAAAATTTAACAACTGGCTCTTAGGAGACAGGTTCCATCTGACTCTAGTGCTCTTCTATGAATTAATAGATATTTTGTGATAGTGTTTCAAAACAAGCACTTTAATCTTAAAAATCTTATTATATTTTGGCCACAGATGAATAGAGTTCTTTGGTTTATTTTATTTAAAAAAATACAGTTTTTACAACCACTGATAATATCTCATTTGTGTGAGACAATTTTCTGCTGTAACTGAAAAAAAAGTCATTCTTGATTAGTAGCTGAAAAAAATTATGAATAACATTATAATAGATGACACCATGTTTTGAGAGATTCTGTGCTGAAAAAGTAAGCCCACCCATTACATTAGTAGTTACATTGTGGTTATTATTTTATAAGTTTTAGCTAGGAAAATTATTAACAATGCTAATTGTTAATAATAATATTATTACAATGAATATTTATGTTACCTTATTTTATTATATTTTAAAGATTTTTCTATGTATTATCATACACATTTTAATAATTCTTCATTTTCTTTGAATAAAATTCAAGGTAAGCATGTTATCTGAATAGATAGCCATTAATGTCTAGGGCATGCCACAATGTTTTTTAAGGGGAGTGTCACAATGTACAGTTTGGAAATTACTAATTGAAGGTCATAGAAGTTAATAGCAATGGTAGTTAGCAGAGAGTGAAGCTATCAAAGACTTAGGCATGTAATATTTTTCGGTAGGAGGGAGATATCCAGAAAAGAGAGATAATGACAACAGAGGAGGTAATACATAAAGATATACAAACTTTGGATGGGAAGAGAAGAAAATTCTCTAAGCCCCAGAATATACCTATGTGATGTAAAGAAGTAGTAGTTGAAGACAAACAAATGTGAATGTTATTTTTGTGCCCCGCTTCTGTCTGGGTACACAGGATTACTGTGGTCAAACATAAAAATGTCTTGGGGGAGGGGACAGATCATGGACACTATCACTAATTTTTGATATGTTGTAGTATTTCTAGCATGGAATATAGAGGCAATATTAAGGGAGATATACTGAATAAGCCATATCCTTATAATTTTAATTCTTTAATACACACTTGAAGCAAACAGCTATTATTATCCCCATTTTACAGTTAAGGAAACTGAGGCAAACAGAGGTTAAGTGACTTGCAAAAGGTCACACAGCTACTGTCTGAGGTCACATTTGAACTGTGGTCCTACTGACTTAGGGCCCAGGTCTTTGTGCACTATGGCGCCACCTAGCAGCCTAGGAACTCATGCCCAAAGAGTCTTTACATCACATAGTCAGGATTCAAACCAAGGTCCTCTTAAGTATAAATTCTATGCCTTTTCCACTATACCATGAAAGAGTAGCAACAATTAGGGCTACCAGGAAGACATATAGTAGGTGCACTTGATGGAAACTAAGGCTTTCAAGAGGCAGAGGTGAGGAGACAGTCCATTACAGAATCCAGGCATGGAAGACAGCCTGTACAAAACAAACAAACAAACAAAAAAAAACCCAACAAAAAAACAGGAAGTGCAAGATGGACGCCATATTTGGGGAAATAGCAAGTGTAACGCTGTCTACTCTGGCTGGCCACCATTGCCTTTGTCAAACTCTCTACATTAGGTTAATAAGAATTCTTGAAAGGAAATAATATGACATAAATCAGAAAAGTTAAGTTAGAAGTCTTCAAAAGCCTGGCTAGGGAGTTTCTATTTAATTTAATTTAAATTTGTTTGTTTTATTTCTGTTTTATTCTAGAGGTACCTCCTTCTCCTGATTTTTGCACAGTTAATAGTCAGTCAATAAACATTTATTAAGTGCTTTCTATGTTCCATGCATGCACTGTGCTAAGTAACTGGAAGTCACTAAGAAAGAAAAAAGCAACAACCGTCTCTCAATACGTAGAATCATAGCTAAGGTAGGGTAATCAGGGCTTTGGCAAAACCCACCAAAATGTAGACGTCACTAATACATTAGCTAACTCTTAACAAAATAGAAACAATTAAGCTTGGACCTAATTACCAATAATAATCAGTTTCAGTAAGAAGCAACCTAAAGCATGTGTTCTTCTCACAATGGTCTACAGAGCAGCGATCTTGAGATATATTGGGCATTTTCACTGGCTGTCCCTCATTCTCAGAATTCTCTCCTTCCTCACTTTCATCTCCTGAACTCCTTGGCTTCCTTCAAGTTCCAGAAAATAGCCTACCTTGTACAAGAAGTTTTTCCTGATCCCCCTCCATGCTAGTGCCTTCCCACTTTGCTATCTCCATTCTCACCTGTCTGTATCTTGTTTGTATATAGTTGTTTTCAAGTTGTCTCTCTTATTAGACTGTTAACTCCTTGAGAGTCAGGACTGTCTCTTGCCTTTATTTGTGTCTCCAAGGCTAAGTACAGCACCTGGCACATAGTAGTTGCTTAATAAAAGTTTTTAGACTGTCTGGTTTTCCCACCAGGATGCTTTGTTTCCCTACTTCTTGCCCTTACCCCTTCAAATGAATTTATGTTTAAATTGTTGATTCAAGGACATTTGAATAAAAATATGTTCTGTTTGCAATAGCAAATGATGACCACTCCCTCGGTGATATAGTGGCAGATGGGTGGCTTGGGAGATAGAGTGCTGGGCCTGGAGTTAGGAAGATCCCAGTTCAAATCTGGCCTTGGCCACTTACTAGCTGTGTGACCCTGGGCAAGTCACTTCACCCTGTTTGCCTCAGTTTTCTCATCTGTAAAATGAGCTGGAGAAGGAAATGGCAAACCACTCCAGCATCTTTGCCAAGAAAACCCCAAATGGGGTCCACATGACTAAAATGACAACAATAAACCACAACAAAAATGGTACAGTGGAGAATCTTGACTTTGACACTGAATACTGATGTGACCTTGGGAAAGTCACTTAACCCCTATTTGCCTCAGTTTTTTCAACTGTAAAATGAGGATAATGATAACACCTCCCAGGACTGTTGTGAGAATCAAATTAGATAATGCCTGTAAAGAACTTTTCAAAGTATCTGCAAATAGTAGGCACTTAATATATGCTTATTCCCTTCTTGCAATGTATAGTAGATCTAATATAAATGCTTACTATTATTATTCCTAAATATTTAAATGAAATAGCCAGACTAAATTATGAGGTAACACCTGACTCTAAAAGTCTGATCCTCAGATTTTCTACTATTTATTTATCTGTGTACATGTTGTATCCCCTTTACAGAAGTGAAAGCATGGATGACTTCATTATTTTTTTTCTTTGCTTTCCCAGGTCGTAGCTTACTTCCTTGAACACAGCAAAAACTTAACAGATATTTCTTGAATTGAATTGCCCAATGGTCTAGGTTAGAGTTCAAATCTTTTTAAGAGTCAGAAGGCATATTCTGTTGGTCAGATCTTTTCTGTGCAACATACAGAGTGTCCATCTTATACTTTCATAGTTTAAAGTACACTGAGACTTTTGTGACACCTTGTATAAAAATCCATGCCTGTATTAGTGCTCTGTGATCCCATTTGGGTTTTCTTGGCAGACGTACTGGAATAGTTTTCCATTTCCTTCTTCAGCTTATTTTACAGATGAAAAAACTGAGGCAAACAAGGGTAAGTGACTTGCCCAGTGTCACATAGCCAGTAAGTATCTGAGGCCAGATTTGAACCCGTGAGGTTGAGTCTTCCTGATTCCAAGCCTAGCGCTCTAACCACTGTGCCTCCTAATTGCCCTCACACATTATAGTCTATTCCTTTCCTCCTATATTAAAGTCTCCCCAAAAAGGGGCCAAATGCCAAACACCAGGATATGAAACTTTCAATAAGAGCTTAAAAATCTTTCAACCACTCTGTATCTCTCCTTTATCCCTGCTCTATTCTACTTTATATCACACTTATCTTTGTCCCTGTTGGCTCATTATATTATATTATAAATTCTTTGGAGTTGGAGATTGTGCCCTTTTTCACATCTCTGTCTCCAGAAGGTGCTGAATAATTGTTTGATGAAGACTTGCATTGAAGTGAACTTGATAAAGACTAAGCAAACATTTTCATCCTTCCACCCCCATTACCCACTTTGAAGTGGGCAAGGTAAAGTGTGGACAGGGAGGTAGTGGGAAATAGACAATCCCCATGCTTGTCTTGTCTATCCCTTTGTAAAGAGAAGTGCTTGAGAGTGAATAGAAGATCTGTTTTCCATTTTGACAGTGGTAATGTGGATATTTGGAGATGGGCATGCTCATGTATAAATGGTCACTTTTTTGAAAATTGGCCATAGCATTTGTAGAGCATTTGCATTATTAAAGGTTTCTTGTGTAGACCAGGAGGATGGCTTTTTTTTTTTTTGGATCCTCTATTGCTTCTTTCTCATTGATATGTAGTTAATTGCATCCAGAGTATGGAATATGAAATCTTTTCCTGCCTCAACATGTATGAGTTTTTATTTCCTTTCTTATATCCCTGTTTCTGGCCAACATAAATGCCAGGCAAGAAGCATCACAAGATTCTGTAGACGCATTCTGTTTTGTTCTCAGGATATTGTCAGCAACTTCAGCTATTCTCCTAGTGAAATGACTGCATGTGGGCATGTGCAATGCCTCCCTCTGACTTTGCTTTGATGAAAAATTTGTGTTTCTGCAAAAAGAAACAAGTATTTATCAAGCGCATTATTATGTGCTAGGCAGTTTGCAAATATTATGTCATTTCAGCTGCCCAACAACCTTGGGAAGTGGGTGCTATTAATATCTCCATTTTACAAATGGGGAAACTGAAGCATATGAGGTTAAATGATTTGCCCACAGTCACATAGCTATTAAGTGTCTGAGACTGGATTTGAACTTACGTTTTGGTGATTCTAGGTCTATCCACTGCACCACCTTACTTGTATTGAATCATCATAGCAATTGATCCCTTATCATTCACATGGAGGCCCAGGCTGAGTTTCATTTCTTTTCTTATCTCCTGCTTCCTCTCTAATAGAGATTCAATTCAACAAATCTTTAGTTAAGTGCCTAGGATCTATGTCAAGCACTTTGCTTGGAACAGTAGCCTCTTCCCCAAATTGGGAAGTCTTATAAAGAACACATAGACTAACATCTCTTTGCTTCTCTTCTTGTCTGGGTCACTTCTGGTATTGGTGGCACTAATGGTGTTGGTGTTATGTGTAGGTATATGTGTTTGTGTGTATGTATGCATTTATATATACATGTATGTATGCATGCATGTGTATGTGCATGTATACATGTATATATGTGTATGTCTATGTATTTGTATATAAGTGTGTTTGTATATGTCTATGTATATGCATCTGTGTATTTATATATACATATGTTTGTGCATGTGCATGTATATTGTATAAATGTAAGTCCATGTATGTATGTGTGCATGTGCACTCGTGCACGTGCATGGGCACGTGTGAAACAGTATAAGCTATGGTAGTGTCATGAGGGGGGGAGGTGGACAAGATGATCCAAATTCTCTGACAGTCCTTTTTTCTCCTGTTTCTTGCTTTGCTTGCATGCTTGCTTTGGGCAGGAGATGGTGGTGCTGGTTGCGCTGATGTGGCTTCCTGCTGGTTACCCTTCTTTCTTGCATTTAGGCTAATATACAAGGTCCTCAGTGTAGTATTGAATGCCCTGAGAAGTTGGCTCCAGCCTACTTTTCTGAGATTATGGCACACATCATACACCCCACCTTCCAGCCAGGCTGATCTCCTTACCAGCTGCCTCCCATGCCTGGAATGCATGTCCTTTCGCTTGTCTGCTCACTTTCTTCTGCCTGAACCTGGACTGTTATCACAGGGGTTATTTTTTGCCAAGGAACAGGCAAAACCCAAATACCCAAACCGTTTCCAAATTAAGCTGCTACACTCATTCCCTGGCCCTATCCCACCTTCCCTTTACGTCTGTTTTCCCTCATTAGAATGTAAGTTCCTTGAGGGCAAGGATTGTCTTGCTCTGCCTTTAGCACAATACTTGGTATGTGGTCAACATTTATTAAATACTTTGTTATTCATTCATCATTTAGAGCTGAAAAGGACCTCAGAGTTTATCTAGATCAGGGATTTAAGATCCAAGTTAAGACCTGAGGTCCACAGACCCCTTGGGGTTTAGATTTCAGAAAGTCTATGCCCTTGGATTAAAAAAAAAACAACGCATCTTTATCCAATGTATCTTGTGCATTTAGAAATATTGTTCTTCAAAATAGTTAATAGTCTTTAATAAACTGCCAAAAAGGTTAAGAACCTTTGGTCAAGACCAAAGCCATCTCTTAAAGTGAAATTAAGTGAGTATCCTGCCTAATATCACCCAGGCAGTAAGTGAAAGAGTTGGGATTTGAAATCTCTGACTCCAAACTTTTTACAATGGAATACTCTTCTAAGATGGGAGAAACTATAATCCACATTGGACCTACTTCTCTCCATTAATTTCTTAAAGCTATTTATACTTTTAACATGTGCATCCATGTCCATATTGTCTATCTCTCCAAAAATGTAACTCCCACATGAGTCACTGGTATTCACATTATCCAATTTTTTACAGTGTCCAGCACACATACAGCAATGGTTAAGAAAGACCTTTTGATGATTCTTTGCTAATAATTTAAAGATGCTCTTTGAAAGCTTGAAATGGTGCTTTTAAATATTAGGTTTATGAAATATGTTACCTAAATTTGGCTTGGTTCCCGGCATCTGGCAGGAAGTTCAATGTGTATTCCTTGGAATGCGTAGCCATAAATATTTTTTTTAAAAAAAGTTCATTATTTGAAGGTAAAAAAAAATAGTTCAGATTACAAGTTATCACTGGCAAGGTAAAACACAACCATTCAAACGAATAACATAATATCACCTTAAGCTTTGCTAAAATTGGCTTCTGTTCAGCACATCTATACTTATGACAGACATTGCCTGCAGCATTGGCTCAAACTCCTGTTCCTGAATACTTTAGGCAGACTTGAATGAGTAACATCTAGGGAACACTCTGTTCCAAAAGGTGTCTCTGTCCTCCCATTCCTATCTCTTCTTTAGTCAGTCTCTCTTTTTTTTAAATCAATCAGTCAGTAAGCATTTATTAAAGCCTGCTAGGTGCTAGGCGCTGTACAATAAGGATACAAAGAAAGGCATGACAGTCGCGGCCCTTGCAATTTAATGATCTTTACTATTTGTCTCTTGCTACAAAAATTGGCGTTGATTCCCTTCTCTTTCAAGCTGCAAGTGAAAAGTTTATTGCTTCCATTAGAATGGAAGCTCTCTGAGGACAGGGAATGTTTTCATTTTGTCCTTATATCCCGGGAACTTAGCACAACACCTGGTACTTTATAATTACTTATTGATTGATTGACTGGTTGACTGATTAATTGAGGCCCAGTTTGGAGACCTGGATCTTATCTGATTCAGCAAACCACCAAACTTTCCTTGGCTACAGCTTCAGCACATTAGAGACTTCTTGTTGTTAAACTTGTTCAGTCTTTTCAGTTGTGTACAACTCTTTTTCATCCCATTTGGGGTTTCCTTAGCAGAGATACTGGAATGGTTTGCCATTTCCTTCTCCAACTCATTTTTACAGATAAGGAACGAGGTAAACAGGGTTAAGTGACTTGCCCAGGGTCACACAGCTGGTAAGTGTCTGAAACCAGATTTGAACTCAGTAAGATAAGACCTCCTGACTCCAACCCCAGTACATTATTCACTGTGCCACCTAGCTGCCCATTACAGACTTAGCATTTTGTTATTTCAATCTGTACCCTTAGTGAAGACTTTGATATTGATGTTCAATAATTTTTTTTTAAATTTTATGAATACATCTATGTTGATTCAGTCATTTCACTTCAATAAATGCTATTCTTGGTTCTTTTTTTCACATGAAGAAAATATTGGAATATGGAATCAAGATGTCCCATGTGGGGCAGCAGAAATCACATAAACTATTAATATGCTATTTACTAAACCTCAGACATATTCTCCAGTTATATTGATGTGAAAGGAAGAAAGATATTGTTCAGGCTTGAATCAAGCCCTCATATCTAGGAATTACACTTCTAAGCATTTAGAAGAAATTGAGCCTCACAACAAGATTCATTTCTGCTCTCCACAACCTCCAAAACTGACCAATTTTTTCCAAATTATACTTGGAGAGGATTAGTTTTTTTTTTATTTTTGCTTTTGTTTTTCTTAGCAGATTGGCCTGGCTCTTTTGACTTGGCAAGGCACAAATCAGAGATGACATTTGACAAAATGTTATGGTGAATGTCCAGCACACACTCAAGTGGAAGAAGGATTTCTTCTAGGGCTGAGGTCTTCTAGATGCACTTGTCTACAGATGTCATTGTAGAGCCTCCTTAAATGAGATTCACAACCACTCTAAAGTGCTCAGGCTAACAATCCACACAAGAAAAACCAAAGGGATGAATAATGACTACTGTCCAGATTATTATATACAGTTGGTCAGACAGTCCATTGAGTTGGTCCATCAGTATATATCATGTGGCTAGGCATTGTAAAAGTACATTGAATTGAACTCAGGATGAAATATGAGAAAGAAAGTAGGCAGGATTGCATGTAGAAAATTGTGCTGTGCTTTCAGCAACCTAAAATTTATCCATGAAACAAAATCTAATCTTTTAAAAATCAATATTGTTTTAGTGTTACTATGCACTGGAAAATCATAAAATACTCTCTGAAGAGTTAAAATTGAGAGTCATTCAAAGGACAACAAAGATATATGGAAGACATAAATTCTATCATGCTAATAATGGAAAATGGAGTTTAAGAAGCCCCAGAAAAAATAATATCAAAGCAATATGTCTACAAATAATTTTTTTAAATGCACCAATTATGTAGCAAAACCAAACAGAAGCTTCTGAAGGATCTCACCATCCATAAACATCCCCTCTTCCATATTGACTTCGTGTTGAATTACTGTCCATTGCAGTAGCAAACCCTGTTTTATATTTCATTTGATATTAACAATCAATGGGCCATTGAACAATGTTATCTCTGTTGTTTAATTGTTAACACACCTTCTAGTCTACTGTGTCATTTTGTACTCACACTCTTGGGTTGAGACCTCAGAAAACATGATGACTTTCAGATTCTAGAGTCAACCCTATGTTGGCTACCCCTATTATTATTATGTCTCATGAGCATGTCAGTACCCTTTAGGAAAGACATTTACTAAGACTATATTGTAATGAGTTGTCACAAAACATTTCCTACCTATAAACCCAAGCCACAATTATACACAACATCCATGGAAGAGTCAGCTCAGAGTTAGAGTAAGATGGTAGTGAGGCATACATATAGGACATAGGTGTAGTAAATGTTAACTAAAAAATATTTGTACTGCAGGGCTTGAAAGTCTCTTTTTCTTTTCTTAGAGTCTTCACATATCTATCCTTAGTTCTGGCTTCTTCGATGGGTAGAATTTTCTGATGGGCTCTTAGGATCTGATCTTTTCTTGATTCCATAGTCAGCACCCTTCTTTGTCATGAAGGTTCACAGAACTTAAAGCTGCATCCTCCCCCAAGTGACTGTCTCTCTTCATCTTTGTCTGCCCCCTGGTTCAAGTCTTTGTCCCTGGTTAAATGCAATGTCTACAAATGCTCTGAAGATATGGCCTATGCTGGAAGTGGGGAAGGAGAGAGTAGAGAAAATGCTTTCTTCCTCCTTGATGTGCTCTGGCGTAGGCAAAGGGGTCTGCCTCCACAAAGTACTTTTAAGCTTTGATGCCTCAACTCTCAAGCATCCTGCTACTAAAAGCCCTTGCATGCTTGGTTAGCTCATTTTCTCAGCCAATCCTATGTGTACACACACACACACACACACACACACACACACACATCTTCCCTTCTTGATGAACCTTATAAAGGGATCAGAGAGTGTGGATGCAGCTTGTTTACACATTAAAGCCTCATCCTATGTGACCACATTCTGTGATTACATCAGCTGAAATCCCTTACACATCTATCAAGGAATTTTGTGTAATCTTAATATATGCAAGGGAAACACCTCATTAGATGAGAGCCCTTAAGGCTGCATCTCTCTTTACTGTACCAGAAATGCTTTTATAGTTAACAAATAGTAAGCACACTTGGAGCCTCTGCACCTTTCAGTCAATTGTGTAGCTATAAAGTCAACTGTGTAACTCTAAAAAATTGTGTGAGCTAATATGAACTATGGTCTGCTATTGAATACCATTTGTGAAAGGCTGTTTCTTCATTTAAAAAGTATTTTCCACCAAGGATGCCCTGAATATGTGCATAAGTTATTCTCATAAAAATTTTATGGAAGCAATGAAGTTGGCATATAGGTAAAGAGTTATTGGCATTCTCATAGCTGCCTTTCTTTGATTGTAATAACATCTATAATTTTTCTACTTGTTCCATATTTACTTTTCTTAAAGATATCACTCAACTACTTTAAACCTAGACACATTATGTAAAGGATCTCCTATAGTATAAGTATAATCAGAAAGAAAGTGAACTGGTCATAGAATGGAGGAAAACTGATGAACAGTCTAATGCTTCGTTGGAGTCCACAAAATATTAAAAGAGCCAGAAGCAAACCTTTGGAGGAGATATTCTATGGAGTATTTACAGAAAGGCAAGCCAAGAATTAATGCCAATGAGATCACAGATCTTTCAAAATATCTAAGTATGGCATTCCAGCAGGTAGGCTTACTTTGCATTTCTCTGAAGGATAATCTGCAGGTACATATGATAACCTAAATATATTTAATGTCAAACCCCAATTTATTATAGAGTCTGTTCTAAGAAAGAGACAAATGAAATTGAGGTGTGTGTGTGTGTGTCCACGGTTTAATTTCTCTCAAGCTGTCTTGACATACATTACATGGGAGTTCAGTCCAAAACTGGGCCCCACTAAGGGGGCCAGTTCAGAACTGGCTCAATTTGGGATTTGGGGGTAGAGGGTTATATGCTCTTCAAAGAGTAGGTGTTCCCAAGGGATGCCAATCAGCCCTGATGGGTCAAAACACTGGGAGTTGGGTTATATTAAAATGAAGTCTTGAGTATGAGACTATCTTGTTCAACAGGGGCTGGTATCACCCACCATCTGGACAGAGGAAATACCACCCCCAGTCTTGGGAATCTGTCTCCACCCAAACCTGAGTAGGATAAAATTAATTCAGGCTTGGGTTGGAGTTTGACCAGGATAAGAAGATTCAATGCAATCTCATTATCAGTAATGTCCTTCTGAAGAACTTTGGACAGAAGGCTGGGGGATGCTGGGAGCTCTGAGACTAAGACACAGATTCTCAAGAGAAATCATTTTTCACACACATATACATACATGCACACTATATATGTATGTGTGTGTATCTATCTATCTATCTATCTATCTATCTATCTATCTATCTATACATTTGGGAGAGTATTAAGAGAAAGTGTTAATAGGAATTTCTAAATGAAAACTGAAAAAGAACCTGCCAAAAATTTTGACCTATTTTCTCAAAGTGCTAAAACCAAGAATTCTACAGAAAGTTCTTCTCAACCTTTCCCATTTCTTCTCCATCACTGATATTCATAGGAAACACACTCTGAGTACAAGTCAAAGCAAGATTTCTCCCAGTGCCAGAAGCACAAGTTCAAGCTAGTTCCTAGCAGTTGGACTGGGTTTCTTTTTGCCTGTAGCATAGTTTTGCCAACAGGGGCACTGAGCTCTCCCAGTGAAGACAATGATGGTACACTGGGGCCTATGCGATGGAAGACCCTGAAGATGAGCATGGGGGTCACAGTCATGATCCTCGCAGTCATCTAAAACAGGTCAAGACAACTCCATGCTGTCACTAGAATCAGGAATAATTTGGTTATTGAGTTTGGGAATAGGGGTAGAGAAAGAAAATCAGCTAGTTTCATAGATGGACTGAAGGGGAGGCAGGAAAACAACTAGCTTTTGTCAGCACATTATACAGATAAGATTCAGAGTACATGGAGGTGGGAGTAACGGTCCACAGTACAATCATGTCAAGCTCTAGCATGCCATTCTTGAGAAACTCTACTTTAGGTAATGCCATCCAAGGGCACCAGATGTGCCATTGAAAACATTTGGGGCCTTTGACTGGCTCAAAGCTCAGCACTAAGTGGTAATATCTGTTGTTCTCTGGCACCCTGGACGGGGGAAGACAAAAGTGACTCTTTTGATATTTGTAAATAAGGTAACAAACAATTCCACTTATAGAAACTGTGAAATCCCTAACTATGGTGATGGGTGGTGGGGAGCATTTTCTCATGGCCACATTACAATGTTATGCTAAACTGTGTTGTTTTCTTCACCTTTGCCAGAGCCTTTATCAGCCTACACACTGAGCAGCCTTTGGGGGGACTGCTTTTGTTTGTAAATCATTGGCTCAACTTGCACCGAAGGGTGAGGTTTCTATGGATTAAAAACAACCACCAGAAACAAGAAAAAAATTACGTATGGCCTCTTTCCTTGGGAAGGTATTTTTGGGTGAACTGGTCTGTAAGATGGCAATTCCAAACAATCTCACAATTAATTCCTGAGCTATGAAGTCCAATTAGAACAAATGCTTCCTTTCTAGTTTAATTAGAGATGGGTAAGCGCCTTTGAACTAATTTGTATAAAATATGTGCTCATTAAAGGAGACCTGGATCTGGTTCAGCTTGTTAGAAATGTCATGAAAAAGGAACTTTCTCACACAGTGGCTGGTCCTCTTAACCCTTTAAATGCCTATGCTGAACTTATTAGCTGTATAGAATATGAGTAATACATTTGCCAAAGCAGATTAGAGGGGAAAGTGTTGTGGCTTAATGGATATAACACTGGATTTGGAGTAAGGAAGATATTAGTTCCAATCCTGTCTCAGACTCTTACTAGGTGTATGATTCAGGGCAAGACACTTAACCTCTCTCAGTGTTTCAGTTTCCTCATCTGTAGAATGTAATAATAGTACCTACCTACCAGTGTTGTTTTGAGAGTCAAATGAGATAATATGCTTTATAAACTTTAGAGAGCTGTATAAATGTGAACTGTTATTACCCTGTCTGATTGGAAACAAGCATGCTTATTGTAACAGGATGATAGAGATAATATCTACTTGCTGGTAGAAAGCCCCAGTGCTCCTCTACTTATTTTCCTGGGAAACTGTCCTACCTTCATACTAGTGGAAGTGGGCAGATGTGATTCTTCAATTCTTCTTCCCAGACTAAGAGAAGGTATTGCTAAAGTCATATGAGATAACGACTCTGGGATGAGCATGCCAGTATGAGCATGAGTGCATCAAAATGGGAAATTGTGGTGTGGACACCAAAGTGCACAAAAGACACCCACATGCCTGAGCATGGAGTAACACTAAACTAATGAGATATACACAAATTGCCTTCAACTATATAGCAGGTAAGGGATATACGGCGTGTTCATGGAGGACTAGCACCGTCAAAAGACTATCACAGGCCTCCTATGAGGCTGGCTGTAGGAGGGGATGGAGTGAGGGGGTATTGAGCTTTCATGGGTAGTAGATTAGGATGGTGGTGCTGGAGACAAGGCCAGGAATGGCTTTTCCATCAAGAGTGGAACGTGACCCATCATTCCACACTGTGATGGGTTGATAGCACCCCCTCAGGGGACAGTCCCCACTTTGGATAACATTGCCTTTGGCTATGTAAAACAATAGCCTAGTACTGCTTCCTCCCACCTCTGATTTTCACCTCTTTTCTTCTCTTTGTCTACACTTCTGTAGACCCTTTCTTCCTACTATTCTGCCATGAAAGCTTGCATTCTCAGACATTAGCTTTGGGAAGATATGAGACAATATTGGACATCAGCTACTCAGTATCCTCTAGGTGGAGCTTTTCTTTATCCTTTGAAGTATCTTTGCCTTTTCAAATTATCTAATATTTATTTGTATCCCCACACTGAACCCAAGTGTGAATATACGTTTCCTGACCTCAGGGATTGCTTTTCATCTAGTTTTTGTATCCTCAGTACCTAACACAATGCCTGGCACAATTGTATATATAGCAGGTGCTTAATAAGGAAGATGCCAGCCATTCAATTTGTGTATTGATTTCAAATGAATTCGATCCCACTTTGATAATAGTTATCAATAGATATCAATAGTAATCAATAGTAATCAATAGATAATCACTTTTCTCTGGACCATTGATCTAGGAAACCAAGTGAAGAAACTTCCTGAGATGCTCTACGTAAATATATTCCATTTTCTATTCTAGCCCCAATCTCATTC
Source organism: Phascolarctos cinereus (assembly GCF_003287225.1). Taxonomy (NCBI): domain Eukaryota; kingdom Metazoa; phylum Chordata; class Mammalia; order Diprotodontia; family Phascolarctidae; genus Phascolarctos; species Phascolarctos cinereus. The sequence continues at coordinate 252,103,948 of NW_027555847.1, forward strand.
CAAAAGAACTAGATATCAATTGGTTGGCACTGCGTAATCCAGCTGTTTTGTGGGATTTGAAAAAAGTCTCCTTCTACTTCCAGTACTGCCAGATGTATTGCCTACAATGGCCAAGTCCAGCCATAGCCTCCATTCGGATCATGAGTCTTTCCTGGTCCTCCCAGATGCTAATGCCTTTCTCTTTCATACTACTTTCATATAGTCTCTATATGTCTTGTACATACTTGGATATTTTCATGATGCCTCCCTCTGTTAGAAAGTATGTTCCATGAGAGGAGGGACTGTGTATTAGTTTTTAAAAAATGATTTTTTAAATCTCTTTGTAACTTTAAAATTTAGTCCAGTGTCTGGCATACAGTAATTACTTTAAAAAGTTTGACTATTGACCGAATTTACTTTATTACTCTGTATTTACCATTATCTTTCACTAGTTACTGGAATGATGCTCTGATTCAACTTTGAATTACATCTCCTGAATTCTTTCCCACCCCTACTAGCTATTGATGGGTGGGAAGAACATACTGTTTAACAGCTCCTTAACTCACACAGGTGATAGAGTCACCTTTATTACCAAGTAGGAAGGTAAGAGTCTGGTCTGAGGATAGAAATTGGGATTTATGAATAAAATGAATGCCATAGAATTTATAGAGGCTCCCATGCCACATTTCTCATCCAAGTATAGGCTGGAGGTACAAAGAGGTACTCTGGGGGTAGGGATGGTGTTAAGCTCATGTACTTATTTATGTAGCTGATGGTGAAGGGGATTTTCCATTAGATTGTAAACTCCTTAAGGGCAGGAATTGGGTTTTTTATGTCTTTTTGGATCCCTAGTGCTTAGGACATCATAGGCAATTAATAAATGTTTATTGATTGATTGATTGATTGATTGACTTGGTATGCCACGTTGGCACATCAGCACAAGGCAAGTGAGGGAAATGCAAGCAACTTCCATCAAACAGGTTTTGGAGAAGATAGATTTTTGTCAGATAAAAATCACCCACTCACAAACTCCTTGAATATTTATGCCTGATACCATATTGAATTCTACCTGAATCCCTATTCAAGTGCACTAATTTTTGCCACTTGTCTTAGTCTTTTGGGTTTTGATGCTCTGGTACTTATCCTGTGTCTGCTGATTGGTCTCTCTGCTTCAAGGGTCTCCCCAATCCTGAAAGTCTAACTACAGCACCTCCAACTTAATAAAATCCAGGATCACATGTAAAGTCCCCTCTTTGACTTTTACAGTCTTTCATAAGTTATCCCCTTCTTACTTTTCCAATCTTCTTATGCCCTACTTTCCCCTAGCTCTCTAAGCTGGTGAATTCGGCCTCCTTGCTTACTCATACATGATGCTTCATCTCCTAAATCTAGGCATCTTCACTGACTCTCTCCTATGCCTGGAACTCTCTTCTTGGCCTCCTTGATTTCTTTGAAGTCTCACCTAAAGTCTCACCTTCCATAGGAGGTCTTTCCCAATTCCCCTTAAGTCTAGTGCCTTCTCTCTGTTGATTATTTCCAATTTGTCCTATAAATATTTTTTGTACACATAGTTTGCATGTTGGCTCCTTTATTGGACTGGAAGCTGCTAGAGAGCAGGGACTATTTTTTGCCTTTCTTTATATCCCCAACATTTAACATAGTGCCTGGCCCAGAGTAGGTGCTTAATAAATGCTCTTGACTTGTGGTTGCATCATACATAGTGAGTTTGCCCTTCTCTTTCTCTTACCCTCAAGTCTGTCTAATTACTCTGTAGGTTCTTTCCTAGAGGAATACAATGGAGGGGACCCAGCTAATTAAAGAATTCCAAGGTTCATCATGGTTTGCAAGCAGAGTCAAATGAATAAAAGAGTTCAATGCCACAAGACCCTCTTAGGCCAAAAGACTCAGACAAAGTATGGAGCTGTCACTAAAATGTTCTTTATGCCAAATTTATGAATGTTAATGACTAATAATAAATATGCCTCTAGAAAACAGGGCTTTTGTCATATCTATCTTTCAGCAAAATGCCTTGGTCATTGATGTTGCTTAATGGTGTTTAATCAATGTCAGTTTGTTATTTGTTGCTATCACTGTATCTATCCACACAGACTACACATGGCTGAGAATTCAGAATTACGTGAAATGCAAAATGTAAGAATTTGCCAATTGGTATTCAAAAGGCAATTGGTAGGGAAGGCACAATGGCATGATGAATGGAACAATGGACTGGGATTTCAAAGGTCTGGATTCAAGTTCTGATTCTGTAACTTACCAGTTGTGTGAGCTTGAGAAAGTTGCTTCCCTTCCCAGGATCTCAATTTTTTTTTCATTTGTAAAATGAGGGGATTGGACAGGATGATCTCTGGGGTCTTTCCAGCTTTATAACTGTAAGACAAGGCAGTGGTGTTCTGGTAAATGTTTAATAACCAGTTCTTTGGGGAAAAAATGTGCTTATAACACACCTTCAAATTTAATCTGCATTATTAACATTTCTTCCACTATGTTCTAGATTTTGAGCCTAGACAATCAACAAAGTAATTAACCAAACCTGGATTTGCAGCATTTGCCGGTGCCTGAAGTATAAATGTTAATACTAAACATTTAGCAATCAGCTCTTTTTTTTTTACGAGTTTATTTATTTATTTATTTATTTATTCGAAGATTTTTTTAATATAAATTTATTTTTAGTTTTCAACATTCACTTCCACAAGTTTTTGAGTTCCAAATTTTCACCCCATCTCCCCCCTTTCCCCACCCCAAGATGTCATGCATTCTGAATATCCCTTCCCTTAGTCTGTTTTCTCTTCTATCTCTCTCCCCTTCTCTTATCCCCTTCCCCTTCTATTTTTCTGTAGGGCAGGACAGACTTCTGTACCCCATTTCCTATATTTCTTAGCAATCAGCTTTTACTAGCTGGTTTGAGCTGGCTCCAGCACAACCCTGACTATAGTACATAGTTCCTCCCCTCAAGGACCTCACAATATAGTTGGAGAAAAAACATGAACACACATGAAATAACATAATAGCTCATGATCAATAACTGTCTAAGGCAAAGCTTTTGAGACTTTTTTGCTTGCTTCTTATACTTAATGTACATTGGAATAAGCATTGGGTTTAGAGACAGAGGAGCTAAATTCAGATCCTACCTCTAATTTTTACTGTCTGTATGACCTTTGGTGAGTCATTCAATCTCTCTAGGACTAAATTTCTTCATTTGAAAGATGAAGGGGCTGCACTACATGACCTCTGAAGTCTTTTTCAGATCTAAATGTGTGACTATGACAGTGAGACAGGAATGCAGATCAGCTAGATGGAATATAATGACCTTGTCTGCTTTATTTAGTTTCAGACATGGCTCAGATTCATTGCCATTCCAATCTGGAAAGCCTCTTGGGAATTTCTAACCCTGAATCAGAAAGTTTTCTGGGATAAAGGAGAGCAATTCGGCTCTGGACATAGAGTTGAAAAGTCAGATTTAATATTATTCTGGAGGCATTCAGGCCCTTAGTTGAATTTGGTGGTTCACAACTTCAATAATAACAAAAGAGGTAGCAGCCTGACCTTGTGGAGAATAGGCTTTCTAATTGTTCTGCACTAAAGAGGGAAGCTAAGATGGACAGTATGTACCTTGATGAAATGAAGCCCAGAAACTGGCTCAGCAGCTATGAGGCCAGAAGAGCACTATACAAGAGAGATCGTGTGGAACCAACAGGAAGCAGCTTCTAGTAGAGGCCACATAAATGTGCAGGCCTTCACCATATCTTTTTTTCATCTCACACATTAATGTTATTTAACATTGCTTAATCAGCATTGACTCTCCACTCTTACAACCTGGATACAACCTTTGTTCTCTGCATTCGTTCCCTTTCCTATGTTCATCCCAGAAACTATTCCCGAGATGTATGACTTCCACATATATTCCCTAGCCACAAATGTTCCCTTGATGCAGTCATTCTTTTACTAATGGTGTGCATATGTTTGTGTATAACATAAATATTATAAAAAATGAAAATGAGCTGATAATATCTGATGAGCGAGGATCCTGTGAATACTCTGCCTTTCACTCTCCTGAGATCATGGAAACATGACACAAAACCTCAGAATGACTCAAAAGAGAAATAAAACTAACAGAGGAAGAAATTAGTACTCAACTTGTCACAATACACACACATGTGTGTGTATATAAAAAAAATTCTCCAGCATTTATTTGTTTCTTCTTTCCACATTCCATCCTCTCCACCCCATCCCCAACCCTCCAGCAAAAAACATAAAACTCTTGTTTTTGACGATAAGTATAGTCAGGTAAAATAAATCCCAACATCAACCACATCCAGAAATGTGTTTCTCATTATGCACATTAATTCATCATCTGTTTGTCATGAGATGGTCCACATTCTTCATCATCAGTGCTTTGGAATCATGGTTGATCACTGCATCGATCAGTTTTAAAATCTTTCAGAATCATTTTTTTTTTACCATATTGATGTTTTAATAAAAACTGTTTTCTTGGTTTTGCTCACTAGTATATTTATGAGAAAACATGCCTCAGGTTTATGGGGCAAATGTTCTACAAGTGACCTTCATATTAACCTACTTTATAGTATTATAGATTTCGAGCTAGAAGAGCCCTTGGAAGCTAATTCAACATCCACATTTTACAAAAGAGGCAATAGACTTGTAAAATCTAAGTGATTCATTCAAGGTGGGAGATGTCAGATTCTAACTTCAGATTCATTACTCTTCCTGTTGTGCTCCATTGCCTAAATGCCTTTGGATTACAAATTCATAGGATCTAGATCTATCACAGAAAAAAGACCTCAGGAAAAAAAAAAGACCTCAGAGGCCATCAAGTCCAAATCTTTCATTATATAGGTGAGGAAACTGAAGTATAAGGAGGGTAAGTGATTTGCTGAAGGTCACAAAGATAGTAAGCATCAAAGGCAGAATTTGAACTTAGGTTTTCTGATTCCAGAGCCAGTGATTTTCCCACTGTACCATATTTATCCACTGTACCTCCCTCCTTTGAACTGCTTGTATCCTCTGAAACATCAGTGAGCTCTTATGAGCTATGGCTTTTGTGTGTATACAGGTCTTCAGAGTAACTTATTAGTGGAGTATCTTTTCTATCTAGGTACTACATTTTTGAGGAGAAGAGTGAAAGTGATTTGATTTTTCTGCTTCATTAATCAGGTTACCTAAGCTATTATAAATTTTGTTAGCTATTTTTAATCTAATAAATGACCAGCTAATTCTTCCCTTCCTGCTTTATTTAGTTTGCCTACTCTATTCCAAATCCTTCGAGTTTAAGTTGTTAATGTCTTTTTCTTTAATTTACTTAATTATCTATTTCTGTCCCTGTTTTAACTCTTCTCTTTCCCTGCCCAAATAAGTGACTAAATAATTCAATTGTTTTTCTCTTTTGATATAAGCAGTAACTTACAAAGATGAGATAAATGGTTTTATTACTTAGTCTTATTGAGAGTCGTACTTATTTCTTCTCTTTGAGGTGTTTGCAAGTCGACTAATCTGTTTACTATTCTTAAAATTTTTTTTTTTGCAGGAAAGCTTCAAACTCTTTTTAGTTGATCACCCATCTTTTTTCCATTGATGTTTGGGTTCAGATTTGCAGGATCAGTCATTTTGGGGTTTCAACTCCAGCTCCAATGTCTTTTGGAATATGGTATTCCATTATCTCCTCCAATTTCTTGTAACTTCAGAATAGTGCTGTTATTAAATTGCCTTTCCTTCACATTTAAAGGCCCATTTGCAACATTTGTTGTCATTGAAATTGTTAAATTCAACTACTGTCCTGGAGTTTGAAATGTTTTTTTTTCTCTTAAAGAAATCTGTTGATTCTCTCAAAATCTGCTTTACTCTGTATTTCAACATTCTGGACAATTTTCTAGTATCATGGCAATGAGGTGTTTTTTTTTTTATTTGTCATGTTCTCTTGGGAGACCTATAATTTTCTGTACATCCTTTTTTTTTAATGTCATTCATTTTGGCATTTGTGGAATTCTTGTATTCTTTTAATATTATTGACTTTTGTTTTACTTCTGCCAAATTTTCCTCAACTTTGTTGTTGTTGTTGTTGTTGGTGTTACAATCCTGATAATTTCTCTTTTATTTCTTTAGAGAGATTCTCCATCATGGGTTTAATTTTTCCTAGACTGTTTATCATATTTTGCAATTCTTTGTTGACCACTCTATTTTCTGTGTTGAGAGCTCTAATTTCTTAAACAAATTCAATCCTGATTTCTTACTTTGTTAGTTTTATTTCTCTCTTGAGTCATTCTGAGACTTTGTGTCATGTTTCCATGATCTCAGTGGGGGAGGGTAGGTGAAAGGAAGATTATTCAAGAATCCTGGCTCATCAGATATTATTGGCTCGTTTTACTTTCTATTATAATATTTATGTATTTAACTTTGTGGTTTTGCTCATTTTATTTTTCTATTTTTAGAATTCTTTCCCTATGCTGAGATTTTATTGAAGTTTTATCTCTTTCAATCTATGATGTCATTCATTGTCTTTTATTCCTGAACTCTCTTTGGTCTCTTCCTCTTTAATGATGCTGAAACCCATACAAAGCTGTGGTGCCTCAGCCTCCTCAGAGAGGGGACATGTGGTTCCCTGGCCTGCTGTCCTCCTTCCACTAACCTCCAGGCATTGGCATGGTCCTATTTTGATTTCTGGTTGCCTTTCCCTCAGGCCCAAGGCAACCTGTATAGGGCCATTTTCAATGTCTCCAACTACTCCATCCCCTGCTTTCTTCCTTTTCTTCCCACAGCTATACAGAGTATGCTACTTCCTGAAGGAATAGGGGGAGAATAGGAGCATTCATTAGAGTCGCTCTAGCCCTGGGGCTCTTGCCCTGAATAACTTTCCATCTCAGTTTCCCATTACTTTTCCTTCAGGCCTGACATAGTCACCTCTGTGGACATGTTTTCAGCTCTCCTGATTCCCCCTTCTACTTTTTTCTTTTCCTTTATGTGGCTGAGCAGAACCAACATTTGCTGTTTCTTGTAGGGCAACAAGTATATTTGGACAGAGTTGTTGGAATACCAGGGTTGTCTGCTCAAGGGCTGATGGGACTACAGCTTGACTTATGATGGTGATGGAGAAAGGATGCTACTTAAATAAGTGATCTAAGTATTAGATGCTTCTAGTTCTGATTCATAAGATTCTGACATTACTGGGGCCTAGTTTGTCTTCTTATCTTGAAGAATTAAGTCAATTTACTCTACACTGGCATTTGATACATAATTCTTTTGCTTTGAGGGTTGATATATTAGTATTATTAATAGCTAGTATTTATATAATGCTTGAAGGTATGCAGAGTGCTTTACAAAGATTATCTCATTTTATCTTCATAACAAGCATGGGAGGTAGGTGCTATTATTATTCTCATCTTACAGATAAGCAAATGGAGGCAGAGATTAAGTGACTTGCCCAGGGTCATACAACTAATAAGTGTCCAAGGCTCGATCTCAGATTTTCCTGATTCCAGGTCTAGCACTCTATCCACTGTACCATCACCTAGGTGTCCTGGCATATCACCTGGTATTGAAAGGTATTTGTGAAAGTGATTAATTACCATCTATAAAATGAAGGGGTTGAACTATATGACCTCTGAAGTAACTCCTAGATCTATGACCCCTTGCATGGTTCTCTTAAAAAAATATGCACACACATATGTGTATGTATATATTTATCGTATTTGTGTTTCTATATATAGATATCTACTTATTGATAACTATGGATCCAGATATAGAGCCTTATAAAGATGTTATCTTTATCCACAGATATAGATATCTATTTATCTATAGATATATATCTCTAAATATCTATAATAAAAAAAGATCTCTCTCTCTTTTTCTTCCTCTCTCTCTCTTCTTTTGCCTTTCCAATTTGTACTCCTGAAAAACAGAACTAAAGAACTGAAATGTCCTAGGCTAAAGGTACATAGTAAATTATTATTAGCTGCATAGTCCATTGTACATAGTAAATTATTAGCTCAGATCAAAGGGTTCCTAACCTAAAACACCATTATGTGCATGTGTGTATGCATACACATGCACACTCACATATATGTATACACACATACATATGCCTATATACATGTATATAGGCACATATAACATAAATAGATGTTCATATATATGCATATATGCAAGAATATACCGATGAATACTTAACAACCATCTCTCCAAAAAAAAAGTACTCTCACATTTTAAAGTTTAGTCTATATTATTTATTCTTTCTCTACCACTTTCCCATCTCTATATGATCAATAAAATATTTAAATTTAAGCCCCAATATAATTTGTCAATTTATGAGGTATAAATATTTACACTAAAAATTTAACAATCAGCTCTCCTAAGCCTATTAGAATCAACTCTGTATATATGGCAAACTCATTCGCCATTTCAAGTTCTCAATCGACAAATATTTACTGAGAACTTGCTGTGTGTCTAGCTCAATGCAAAGTCCTAAGAGTTTTGTATAAGTACCAATAGTTTCTGCCCAAAAGGATCTTGTCATCTGGTGGAGTAGACATGACCTTTTTTGTTTCTTTTGATGTCATGACTTTAGGAAGCTCCAGAGAGAGAAAATTCTCTTTACCAATGCAAAGGTTCTGCAACTTATACTCTTAGAAAACTATGTGGGGCACTAAGACATTGTTTTACCCTCAGTCAGGATGCCTGAGTCAAGACTTAAACTTAGCTTTTTCTGATTTCTGATTCAGGCATCAATCAATAAATTAATCAGCATTTATTAAATGTCTACTGTGTGCCAAATACTGTGTTGCATGTTTGTTATAAAAAAAGAAGAAAGTAAAATTGTCTTTGTTCTTGAGGAATTAACAATCAGGCCAGGAAGGGGGAAAACACATACATCAGTGTGTAGAAAACACATAATAGTTATAAAATACAGCTGCACTGGGGGAAACACAATTTGCATTTGTTTATTACAATATGCATATAATATGTATTTTATTCATATGTATAGAACACCCTTTTCCTCAATGCCTTTACCAATTTTAATTTGCCTTGGACTAGTTATCTTTTTCTTATTTTATAATTGGAGAAACTAAAGTACTAAGATCATAAGAAAATTTCCTAGATTGTAGAGCAAGGGTTCTCTTAACCTTTTCTGTTTCATAGCTCCCTTAGTCAGTCTAAATTTCAATTAGAGGTTAGTGAAAATAAAGACATAATTATTTCCCCTCCAAATTCACAGAATCCAGATTTAAGAATCCCTACAAAGAGCAAATTAACGTTAGCAAGGAATAGGAACACTGGTAAAATGTTACATTCATAAATGGGTGAATCACAACATGAGGAGAACTTGAATGACAACCTGAATAGTAATAGCTCCTCATAGTTAGAGACAGTGAGTGGCTTGTTGGGGCTGGAGGGCTCCTTTCCAGGCTAGTTTGATCACATTCCCTAGCCCCTGATCTAGCTTTGGTATCCATGAAATACCTGCCAGGATGAGGAGCCCCCAAGCTAAGAGGGAAATGAAATATTTCCACAAGTTGACATGACAAAGAGTGCAGCATTGTGTAAGAGCTGGCACTGTTGTGGGAATGCCCCAACTCATCCCATTCACCACACCAGCAGCAATTCTGACAGCATCTTGTGCATGACTAGGATGCAATTTTGGGGAAACAAAGCTGTCATTTATTTTTTAGACACCAAATACAAATTTCTATGCCCTTTCATTTGAATATTTATTGCAGATTTCTGATATTAATATTTCTTTCTTAGGTGCCCAATTGGGACCCTTCTGGTGTTTCACATTGAGAAAAAGAATGTGCTTGTATGATGGAAATATTTGTAGACCCATGATTGGAAACATTTGCTTCACTGGCATTCCTCTATAAATAGGTTACAGAGCAGTGAGAAGACACAAGTTTCCTTGGGTGGCCTTGCCTTGTCTTCATGGTAGGAGCACTTCCTCCAAGTATGGGTCCATTAGCATTCATTTTTATCCATCCAAAAGCCCAGACATCACTATAGCATAACGTGCAGCTTATCGTAAGGCCCCCCCCACCCCCTTCCCCTTTCTCTGTCTGTCTTTTTCTCTGTGTCTCTGTATCTCTGTCTCTGTCTCTCTGTCTTATCTCTCTGCTCTACCTGAGTAAGAATCACAGCATCACTGAATGTCATGGAGTGGGCCTGTGGAACCATGTATCCATAGGAGTCAAGGAATCTGTTCTTTCCTTTACTGTCAGCAGAATAAGATGTGAACTCCCAGAACAAGATGTAAACTCTCCTTACCTTATGCTGGCAGCAAAGTGGAGATAAACAATTGATGTCACATTTATGATAGAATTCACACATTTGGATTTGAGGTAGTCCTTGACCTTGGCCTTTAAAAGCAAACACTGGACCAAATGGCAGATATACAAAGGTCAAGGAAAGGACTATATCCTAAGGGGGAAGATACTAGAAATTCCAAAGAGGTCATTCTAAGGAAGGGAACAGAGGGAGAAAATAAACTGATGCTGACATGCAAAGAGATGCCAAGCTACAAACAGAACTGAAGAGAGAGGTAAGCACATTCATGAAGCAGCATCAAAGGTCATGGTCACCTTAGGGATGGAAACAGATGGAGAGAGAGAGAGAGAGAGAGAGAGAGAGAGAGAGAGAGAGAGAGAGAGAGAGGGAGAGGGAGAGAGAGAGAAGGGATCTCTGTCTAAACATAAAATAAGTGGGAATTATGAACAGATAGGATTCTGTATCTTATAAATAATCAGTCATAGATTTAGAGCTAGTTATCCTTTCCACATCGTGGAAGTTAGTGGTGCAGCACCCTATGATCTGGAAAATCCACATAAAATTTTTGGCCCTCTCTTTGTACCAGAGAAGGCTGATTTTTTTTTTTGTTGTTGTTCTTTTATAGGCTGCTTATAATACCTTATTGTAAAATTTGAGTTAAGTATTTGGTCATAGGCTACATGTAGGTCAACGTTAAGTAAAAATAGTAGTCTTTGTGTGTTATCTGCTGGCTTTCACGTTCTTTTTGGAAACTTTAACTTATTACTTATTTGAACTTTAAAAAAGAAATTGTGTATATTATACTATTAAAAGATAAAATATGTTGATATTATACAATACTATACATATATTTTATGCTTTTCTGAGTTTCTAAACTTTTTCTGTGTCATTTGCTGGCCTTCACGTGTTATCTGTGGCTTCCACAAAACTCCCCCAAATTCCCATTTAATTTCTTACGTAGACCTGCCATATTTGGAAATCATGATGGAGAGAGTAGCAACGTAGAAGGGATAACTATATAACGGATCTTAGAGTCCACCTGCTTGGATCCTTCATTTTACAGGGGAGATAATTAAGACCCCAAGAGGTTAATTGATTTGCCCAAGGGGAAGCAGTTGGAAGGGGTAGGATCTGAAGTCATCGATCCATGATCCTACAGCCAGTGCCAAAAGGGAAGTATTTCCTTCCCTCGGCTTACAACACATACACAGTTGAATAAACATACAGTTTGAGTAGGGAAAGGACACAGACTGGGGAAGATCAGGAAAAGCTTCTCGTAGAAGGTGATGCCTGAGCTTAGCCTTGAAGGAAGGTTGGCTTTCTAAGAGGCAGAGTTAAGGATGGGTTGCATAAGGAGACAGCCTGAGCAAAGACTTAGGGATAGGAGATGAGTATTGAGTTCTAGGAATACTGAATAGACCAACTTGGTTGAAGGTGGCCATAAATGCCAGATTGAAAAAAATGTGTGTTTTATCCTAAAGGCAATAGGAGCTACAAAAGATTTTTGAACAAGGAAGTGTCATGGTCAGACTTGTATTTTAGGAATATTAATTTGGCGACTTTGTGCAGTCATTCCTCTTATAAATCTTCCACTCAGCTGCCAGATTGATTTTCCTATCAGATCTACCTAACAGGTTTGACCATGTTAGACCTCCCACCCCCTTAAGAAATTCTTACAAACTCCTTGATTTGTTTTCTAAACCTTTACAATATGGCTCCAGCCTTCCCTTCCAGACTTATTGCATATTACTCTCTTTTAAACATCTTACTTAAACCTACCGACTTTTCCTTCTCTATAATAGTCCATCTCCCATCTCTGCACCTATGAACAGAATGTCCCCCATGCATAGAATGGACTCCCTTCTCCCCTTTGCTGTATGGAATCCCCAGTTTCATTGAAATCTCAGGTGCCATCTCCCATAGGAAGTCCAAGTTGATGCCAGGGGCTGCTAATGCCTTTCATACTGGACATAATTTATACATATTTTGTATTTTTTATGTATATACTATTGTTTGGTTGTTTCAAGCATGTCTGACTCTTCATGACCCCATCAAAGGTTTTCTTGGCAAAGATATTGAAGTGGTTTGTCATTTCCTTCTCAGCTCATTTTACAGATGAGGAAACTGGCAAACAAGGGTGAAGTGACTTGCCCAGGGCCACACAGCTAGTAAGTATCTGAAGCTGGATTTGAACTCAGGTCTTCCTGACTCCAGGCTTGGTGCTCTACCCACTGCACCACCTAGCTGCCTTGCACATATTCTTCCCCTCATTTCAGCTACAGGCTCCCTGAGGATAGTAGCTGTTTTATTTTTGTCTTTTTATCCCCAGTGCCTAGAATAGCACGTATGATTAAACTTACTAGGGCGTATTAAATGCTTGTTGGAATGAACTGAAGGATAGATTGGAAAAGGAGAAAGAGTGAATAGCAGGCCATTTCAATAGTCCAGAAGAGAGGGGATGAAGGCCAACATGTGAGTGGAGAGGGAGATGGATAGGAGAGATGTTGCTGAGTTGTTAAGATTTGGCAAATGATTGGACATGGGGGTTGAGGGAGAGGGAAGAATGAAAGATGACTCCAAGATAGCAAACCTGGGTAACTGGAAGCAATGGGGATGTCATCAACATAACTGGAGAAGTCTGGAGGATGGAGAAGAGGGGTATGTGAGTGTATGCGTATGTGTGTGTGTGTGTGTGTGTGTGTGTGTTTTGTGTGTCTTGTGTTTGTGTGTTTGAATAATGAGTTCCATTTTGGATATGATGGGTTTAAAATACTGATGGAACCACCAGGTGAAGACATCCAGTGGGCAATGGGTGATGTAGGATTAGAGTTCAGGTGTGCACATAAACACATATGGGCAGATGTGACAACTGAATCCAGAGGAGCAGATGAGATCACCAAGACTAGAAAGCTGGGACCATGAGAGTGTCTTACGAGCACCCACATTTAATAGGCAGGAGAGGATGAAGAGAAGGAACCTGAGGAGTAGTTGGACAGGGAGGAGGGGAACCAGGAAAGGGCAATGTATACCAATGCTCTGTCACCATACTGGACAATGAGAAAGCATGGTATGTGTAGGAATTATGGCAGAAAAAGAAGACTGTTTTGAATCATGGAACATTAGAAGTGGATTGGAATTTGGGCAATTTAATCCAGAGGTATTGAATGTGTCTCCTACAAAACTCCTGAGTGAGTCCCAAACCAGATTAAAATGTAATTGAGAAGTGTTTAACAAAATAAATAAAAAGTGCAATACAACACAGATTATGTTAATTTGTGGTTTCAATATGCCAGCAGTTGGGATTGGTTTCTATTTGAGTTTAATGCCACTGTTCTAGTCCAATACTTTTTTTCCCCCTGAGGCAATTGGGGTTAAGTGACTTGCCTAGGGTCACACCATTAAGTAAGTGTCAAGCATCTGGTCTGAGATCAGATTTGAACTCAGGTCCTGTGCTTTATCCACTATGCCACCTAGCTGCCCCTTCTAGTCCAACATTTTCATTGGAGTGGAGATTCCCAAAAGTCAATAGACCTGTCTGAGATAGAAAAGGTAGTTAATTGTGGAGCTGAAACAATAACCCAGGTCTCCTGATTTTCATTCCACTGTTCTTTACATTATTCCATACTGTTTTTCAGCTTACAAAATAATTCTTCAGTAGTAATACCCAATAAAATGTTTTGAAAGGAAAACAAAGGCAACTCAGCTAGCTATGGACAAAATCTGTTAAAAGTCTGCATCTGGATTAAGGGTACATTAAATGCATCATCCTGGGAAAAAAATAGGTCAATCTTTCAGACACATGGCTAGAAACGGAGAGGTATTTGATTTCTTTTTGAAACATTTGTTTCCCATCCTAAGCTAGAGAGTGACATGGAGGGGGCAATAATGAAACATGATGGTTTTTTCCTTCTGCTTTCCATTAATGGTTCTTAATGTCTGAAGGGATTCCCCATTCAGACTTCAGCCTGATTTCTACCTTATCTAGAAAGGGAGATAGATTCTTATTGCTTGTTAGCCTGTAGCTTCTGTAGTGATGATGCTTAGAATTCTTTCTCCCTGTAGTAAAAAGGGGGTGAACTATATAACTTCTGAAGTAACACTAATTACCCGTTACCAGCATGCCTCTTGGGACTCCTGGTGATTAAACCTCTAGGGCTTCCACTGAGGTTGTAAGGTGACATCATCATGCAATTAAGATGACGATGGTGACTAACTACTCTGCCCCAAACAAAGGACCCCTGTTTTAATTTATCATGTGCGCTTTACTTGTTTAAAAACGAGCTCACATTGGTATTTAGGAAGATGGGTTATCTGGGCTGAATAGGAGCAGCAATCAGGGATATGTGACAAGTTTGCAGGTTGGAAATGTTGAAAAGAGAATGAATGAGGTGGAATAAGAATAGAAATGAGAAATAAAAAATTGATACCTAATTCCAAACTTCCTTTAATTGAATTGTTTCAACACTTTCTTCCATCAGAAATGCTAATAAAAAGCATTGATTTTTTGTTCTTTATTTAATTTTTTTATACATCTTTTATTTCTGTAATTGATTGCTAAGATGGAGCTGCATAGTTTGCACAGAGAGACGGAAAGAGACAGAGACAGAGACAGAGATAGAGAGACAGAGAAAAAGACAGAGAGAGAGACAGAGAGTGACAGAGACACAGAGACAGAGAAAGAGATACAGAGAGAAAGAGAGAGAGACAGACAGAAAGAGAGCCAGAGTCAGAGCAGACAGACAGAGATGAAAGGGGCCTGATTTTCACAAAGTGTATTTTTTTCTCCTGTAAAATAATAGGTTTAGAACTGTACTCAGATGTCATCTATTCCAGCCCTTTTCCTTTACAGTTGAGATTGTGACTCCAAAGCAGGACCATATAGGTAGTAAAAGGCAGAGTCAAGTCCTTTGACTTTTCCCTGTACTTAGCTCTAAAACAATAAAGAACTAAATAGAGTCCACTTGTCTCCAAGTACAGGCACACAATGAAGTGTGGCAGTGAGAAGAGTGCTCTTTTAACTAGTGAATTGGGACTAGGAAGGATGACTGAGGTCTCAGTCTATAACTGTTTTCTAAAGGTGTGAATCTGTTTCCTAAATACTTAACACTTATTTTCATAGTTTATACAGCAGTCTTTTGAACTTGCTTTTTACATGTCCTTTGAAATATTTTTATGGAGTTACCATGAGTAACTTGACCTTCCTTCTCTTTCTCCCTCCTTTCCCGCCCCAGCAAGGAGGGAGAATGTGCCTCTTACTTCTTTTATACAGGGTGACTCAAAAGTGTTAGCAGAGTTTTGAGCTATAAACTCTGCTAAGACTTTTGGAACACCTCTCACATGGACTGCTCTGCCCCTTGTCCCAACAAATGGTGCCTGATATATGCCTGTCTAAAGACCACCAAAGGGAAGAGCCCAACAAAACCCCTATAGAATCCCCTCTGGATGTTCCTGCTCCTCCTTTACCAAATGAGCCCAACCTCATTCATTCTAATACCACAATTACCATTCAACTCCTTCCCCTCATGGCTTTAATCAGAATGGTGACCCCACTCCTACCTCCAGATCCCACTAGGATCTTCCATACTAATAATGCAACCTGAAGACTCCTGATCCTTGCCATCAGCTTTGCCACTGAATGCTAAGGGCCAAGGAGGTATTGTATGCATCCTGCTGCTGAGCTTTCTTATATGTGTGATTTTCCTTAGACTATGAGCTTGAGAGCAGGGGCTCTTTCTTTCTTTCTTTCTTTCTTCTTTCTTTCTTTCTTTCTTTCTTTCTTTCTGCTCATTCTCCTCCTCCTCCTCCTCTCCTCCTCCTCCTCCTCCTCCTCCTTCTCCTTCTCCTCCTCCTCTCCTTCTCCTTCTCCTCCTCCTCCTCCTCCTCTCTCCTCCTCCTTCTCCTTCTCCTTCTCCTTCTCCTTCTCCTTCTCCTTCTCCTTCTCCTTCTCCTTCTCCTTCTCCTTCTCCTTCTCCTTCTCCTTCTCCTTCTCCTTCTCCTTCTTCTTCTTTTTTGGTGAGGCAATCAGGGTTAAGTGACTTGCCAAGGGTCACACAACTAGTAAATGTCAAGTGGCTGAGGCCAAATTTGAACTCAGGTCCTCCTGACTCCAAGGCCCGAACTCTATACACTTCACCACTTAGCTGCCCCAAGGGACTTTGTCATATTGCTATTTGTAATCCCAGGGCTCATCACAATATATGATATATAATAAGTACTTAATAAATTCTTTTCCATTCCATCCATCCCATCTCACTCCATTTCAAGTGTCTCCAAAGAGTATCCACTACAATGACACTGACTTTTATTGGAACCTTTAAAGAAACAAGAGCCTGTTTCGTGGAATCAGAGAATCTCAGATTTGAGAGGGCCCTCAGAAGCTATCTATACCAGAACAAGAATCCCCTCTACAACATAAACAAGTAGTTGTCCAGATTGAGTTTGAAGACCTATAATGAAACTATGGCCTACTGAAGAAGACCATTCTACTTTTGAATATCTCTAAAACTAGATGGTTTCTCATTTGTTGAATCTATATCTGACTCTTTTTATCTTCTACCCAATTTCCTAGTTCTATCTTTTGGAACCAAACCAAACAAGTCTAATCTTCCTTATAATTGCCTTTCAAACATTTGAAGGTAGCTATTATGTCTCACTTGAGTCTTCTCTTCCCCAAATTAAACATTTCTAGTTCTTAAAACTAATCCTCATATACTATGACCTTAAGACTCTTTACCATACTAGTTATCTTCCTCTGGACACTTACTAACTTATTAGTATCCTTGCTGAAATATGGTAGGAAGAACCAAATTTTGTACTTGAAATGTGATAGGGTATTTTCTTTTTTTCCCCCTGAGGCAATTGGGGTTAAGTGACTTGCCCAGAGTCACACAGCTAGTGAGTGTTATGTGTCTGAGGCCAGATTTGAACTCTGGTCCTCCTGACTCCAGGGCTGGTGTTCTATCCACTGGACCATCTAGCTGCCCATTTGAGATGTGATAGGACATGAGTATAGGACAGCTGAGTACTCTCTTTCTCAATGGAGCCTAAGGTCACAGGACACATGAGTGTTTTTGACTGCTATGTCACATTACTGACTCATCAAGTTTGTAGTCCATTACAATTCCCAGATATTTTTCAAATTTAAACATGACTCTTATCCTCTTCTATTGCAGTTTTTTTTGAGCCCAATTTTAATACTTTTATATCTAGGAAACTTCATCTTATTTGATTTTGCCTGACAGTCTATCCTGTTAAGATTTTTTTTTTCTTTTGGATTCTGTCATTCAGTTTTGGTATTGATCTGAGCTGTGTGCCATCTTTAAATTATGCCTTTATCTAAATCATCAATAAAAATGCTAAATAGCACTGGATCAGTGATAGATTCCTGGATTGCTTCCCTTCTGGTTAACATTACTGCGTTAATAATTACTGTTATATCTGTTCATTCAGATATGACTACTATTATATCTGTCCACAAAACTCTTAAGGTGGACTCCGTTTAGAATTCAGCAAAGTTTAAATTTTTAAAGATTAAACATACAGGCAATGAAATGTAAATTTGAAACCCTTTTAGGTATAAAACATTCTACATTTTGTAGGGGACCCAAGGCATTAAGTGGATTAATTACAGCAGAGATAATAAATTTGTCCCCCAGGGAATATACTGCTTCAGTACCATTTTCCCCAACTACTCATTTGCACAAACTCAATAGGTACTTGGAAAATGTACTGGGTGATTGCCATAAGTTAGGGTGAGGTCCCTCACCAAGAAAATCCAGCTCTGAACCAAGAAAAAATGTTGGATAGGAGAAGCTATATACTTCCCATTTCTCTCCTGGAAGATTACAACCCCAAGAACCGAGCATTTGAGGGAGAACACCTGGAGAGGCTGCTGTCAATCCTTGACCCACAGACTATGCCATTTCTGAGTGGGCACGCTAACACACCTGCTGAAAGAACATAATATCTCAGTTGAACCTGAGACTAGATGTAGTGAAGACTCCAGCTGTCCATTACAGTAAGCCTAGGGACTATACTGAATTAATTCCAAATAGATTAGATGTTGCATCTTGTGAGGAGACTCGGCAGCCAAACAACCTGTCTAGTTCAGGCTGTCAACTGATCTACCCATTCAGCAGATATGCCAGGCCTTGAGAAGACAAGTCTAGCTGAGGCAGTAATCCAGCTGAGCTCATGTGGAGGGCCAGTTCAGCCTACCAGCAGAGCAACCTGTCCATCACCAGTGCCAATCTCCATAGTGAATTTCAAGAGGATCCTTCAGGGAGAGGAAGGACATCAAGGCCCTGCCATTCTGGTGTTATGAGTTACCTTGGACAGATGTTTTCTCTGTCTCTCAAAAATGTTCTCTCAATAGCATTACATTTTAAGTCTGTGCTCATTCTCCTTGCTCCCCCCACCCCACTTCTCTGTGTGTCTTGTGGAAGAATAAAGCTCAGGTTTTTCTTTTGGGGGGTGTGCTTTTTAACTAATCTTCTTGCTATGCTATTTGAGAAAATGTCTGTTCTAAGAGATAATTGAATCTAATGGCTTATTATTAATGAGAAATCACTGATGCGTTCTTGTGAACTATAGTAATTGAAGTAGCCACTCACAAAATCCAAGACAGCAATTGCCCATCTGAGGATTCAACCTGTAAGTGTGAATCTAAGTTAGGGAAGTGCACCCAAAGGAATGCTAGCATAACGATACCACAATCTAACCCACATCATTCCATGTTTCACATGAGAATTATTTGAGAGACTTTGCCAAAGTTTTGCTAAAAAACCTAGGTAATCTATATCTAGAGCATTCCTTTGGCCTGTCAGTCTCCTTCATCTGTCAAAAAGGAAATGTAAATTAATCTGGCATGACCTAACCTTGAAAAAGTGATTCTGAGAATGAAGGCATAAGTGAAAAACATTTAGTAAATATTTACTACATGCCAATGACACTGTTAAACACTGGGGATATAAATAAAAAAGGGAAGACAGTCCCTGAGTCTGAGGAGTTTACATTGTAATGCGTGAGATAACACATAAATGGTATTGGTAGCCAGGAAAGGACATTTTGGTCATGCTCATGCTTTGGTTAGGCTTGTGAGTGGAAGCATGAGGGAGTATCTTGACACTTCCTTTCCAGGTGCAATGCTATCATGGATTGGATTATGATTTCAGAACTGGAAAGTGGGGATGGAGAGGAAAGGGTGGCCTGGAGAGTATGTACTTGGTGGCAAAGAAACTAGTTGAGAGAAGATGGTTGGGGGAAAAAGCGAATCACGTCTATAGCCAGCATGGCTGCACATAGTGAGTCAGATGAGACACGAACCAATCAGAGCAGCGGCCCTCCAGGTGGGGGTTTTTAGATGAATTGGCTAAGTTCTTTAGGACCCAGTCTGGTTGGGGGAACATGGAGATAGCAAAGAGATGGCTGGGGATTAATAGTCTCCTTTCCTTCTTTAGATGCCAACTAACTGACCTTTTTTTTTTTTTTTGCTAGGCAATGGGGTTAAGTGACTTGCCCAGGGTCACACAGCTAGTAAGTGTTATGTATCTGAGGTGAGATTTGAACTCAGGTCCTCCTGAATCCAGGGCCGGTGCTCTATCCACTGTGCCACCTAGCTGCCCCATAAATTTTTTTTTTAACCTTAGGATCTCTTGTTGTTGTGGACTCATGTCTAACTCTTCATGATCCCATTTTAGGGTTTTCTGGGCAAAGATGCTAGAGTGATTTGCTGTTTCATTCTCCAGATGAAGAAACTGAAGCAGAGGCAAGTGACTTGCCCACGGTCACACAGCTAATAAATGTCTGAGGCCGGATTTGAACTCATAAAGATGAGTTTTGCTGATTCCAAGCCCAGTGCTTTATCCACTGTGCCACCTAGCTGCCCAGTAGGATTTCTAGGGTATCTCAACTTTAAAAAAATAAGCTCTATTATTGATGCCATTTTTTTTACATAACAGTTATTTCTGAATATTATTGTCATCCAATAAACGTTTCCCTATAACAATACAATAGAAATTATTTCAAAACTAGCCCACTGTTTTTTTTATCAACAGATTATTTAAATAAATCAGGTTAGAGTTGCCTTAATTGTATACCATATTCTGACTTTATTTTGCCTTAAGTGATATAGAGTATAAACTTTGCTCAAGAGAAATGAAGATTTCTCAAAAGAGATGAGGAAAGAAATAACCTTGCATTACTTTGGTAGAAAGTGGGAGACAAAAGATGAAGAATGTCACATACTGTCCAATGCACTTATGGTGTTGGCTAGTCTTTAAATAATTTTTATTTGTGGTTATAAGAGGAGTACATTGGAGGACAATGTGGGGTACTATTATCCAGAAACAACTGTTATATAAAAACACATGGCACCAATAAATTGATGGTATGACTGTACTTGAATGGCTGATTTGAAAATTATTCCAACACTGGTATTCAGTCATTTCCTGTCTGCAAGAATATAATCAGCTTCCTTTTTTGTGTGTGTGATTTCATTTGGTGCTTGCCACATTCAGCGCTTTTGTTCTCTTCTTGTAGCAGGTGTTTATAATATATAGGTTTTTGTATAGTGTAGCAGGCTTCCTCTGAGTCATGAACGAATGATAATTGAGTGGAAAACCATGCTATTCTCTTTCTCTTGCTCCTTCTCCCCCGCCCCCTCTCTCTTTCTGTCTCTGTCTCTCTCTCTGTCTCTGTCTCTCACCACATTTGTGAAAAGCCTATTTGATGGAAAGACCTGTACCCCCTGACAGCATTGTATCCTAATTTCTGGAAAACTAGGCAGGAGGAAATAAAATGAGTGCTGGTTTTATCATTCCAAACTTATAAAGTAATAGTAAACTATTCTGGGAATGATCTGAGAAGAATTCTTAATTTGTAATGAGGACATCTGAAGCCATTTAAAAGAGCTGTGGGTCAATGGTATTAACATAGGGTCCAAAAGCCCAATATGTGTCGCTTCTAATGATGGGACAGAAAAACTGAAGGTATAAATGTATCCAGACTCACGGACTGAATAAGAGAACGAAAGTGGACCAGTCCCTCATGCCGTGAGTTCAAGGTGTCTTAGATTGAATGCTACACAGCCAGTGGTTCTCAGTGTTGGATATTCAGTGGACACTATAAGATTCCTGTGACGGAGGAAGACAGAGAAAAGTACTTTCACCTATGTAGCTGGGTTTTACTAGTTTGAGCTCACGTCTCAGAGAATCTCAGTTGTACCTGGCTGAGGGAAAAAGTGGTGAGAGACATGATAATGTGTCTTGATGACCATACTGTGTTTCAAAAGACACTGAAATAACATGAGACTGATGAACATATTGAATCAGCCGGAGGAAGTTGGCCTGAATCTGTCAACTAAGACAAGCCATTTTGGGAGAGTTTTTGTGAAGTGTGTAGCTTACATAGTATCATATCAAGGCGTGGACACTGATCCAGAGGAGATAGAAACACTACAGAATTGCTCATGTCCAAAGAACCATTGAGACCTAAGGGTTTTTTGCTGGGATTTGGCTTTCATTATATAAGGACTGTGCTGCAACTGTTAAATGACTGAATGACCTCAGTCATGCATACATGATTAAAGAGAATGAGCAGTAGAAGGGCAAGAAAGGTCAAATTCCTCTACAACCTATCAAGCCATTTAAAGATCAACAGACAGACAAACGAGAATAAATTTTCAAAGATTTAGTCAACTGCTTCATACATGTTCCAGCAGTGTCTTATGCAGACTCAGACAAACCTTTTGTACTACACACAGATGCTAGCTTTCCAAGCTTGGGAGCAGCTCTGTACAAGAGAATGACAGTCACCAGAGACCAGTTTCACTTGTGACAGTGAAGTTAACAATTCCATGCACAAATTAGTGTTCTTAGCTTTGAAGTAAGGTGTCACTGAACAGTTCAAAGACTTTGTATATAGAATGAAATTTCAAGTGACCTATGAAAAATCCAAGGATGTACTTTGACCAATTTAGATGCTTCTTATGAGGGATGGGTAGTATTACTAGTCAGCTATGAATTCAGCATACTCTTTCAGCCAGGAAAAATGAACACAGACACAGATGTTTTGTCCTAAAGGCAAAATATAAAAGTTTTTGTGAGACCTAAGGAAGTAATGAAGGTTGTACCTCAGACTTGTTGGTGAGGTAGTGGGTTGTCTAGTCCAAGCATGTTAAGATTTTCCCAAGTGCAATGGGCAGATGAGAATGATTGTTCTCTGTGAAGGCAGCTGAAGTAGGTGATGTGGAGTGCTTAGAGCTTGGCCAGACAGTGAAGATGCCAACGTCATCTGCATTGCAGGGCCTTCACCAGTCATCTTGACTTTTGTCCTGCCACTGGACTTTGAGGATTGTGGAAGAGAAAGGCTGAGGACTTTGTGTAATTCTACCTCACTTAAATGCAATTCATACAGGAGTTAAGATATCACCTATGATGTCATTGGTCCTCTTCAAAAACGAAGGACAAACAACAACAGCTTGTATGCCAGTGTCCTGTATGTATGGTCTGTTAACTATACATTTTTTTGTTCTTGTTTACTTGTGTATAGGCTAATGAAGATTTATGTGCCATTTTATAGTCCTTTTGATACTGTTATTATTGATTGATCCTGATTGATATTGATGATTATTATTGATAATGTTTTTACTAAATATCTTTTTTTACGCTATTTCTGATTATTGGTTTGTGTGGCATGAGTACATATGTACTGTTAAAAAGTATGTATGTAATATGCTTCTTATATATTTTAGATATTTAGTTGATGAAGCATCCTGTCAAGCAAAGCTAAGCATTATGCTCTGTTTCTTGTAACTGCTAATGTGGATTCCATATAAATGGTACCATGGGATGATTACTTATGACTGGGAAAGCACTTATTCCATTTTGAGTATTGATATTCGTTGTGATACTTGGGTTGTACATTTGCAGATGCCAAGTGTAACTCAAGGATTTTGGAAGGGACAACAAAATGTCTTGCTATAGAGAGTATTATAATCATTTTTCTCATCTGACTGTACATACCACAGTCCTTGTTCTAGTCCCATACATGTCTACTGGAGGAGAGGGAGGTGTGTTTCATCATCAATTCTCAAGGTTCTTTTGCTCCCCAAGGCGCTGAGAACCTTCCTCATGCTCTGACATTTTGCAGATGCTTCACATTTCATAGTAACAGGCTGTCCATCAGTCATCTCTCACAAATGCAATATGACTAACCCATCTTTTTTTTCCAGTCACATATTTATCTGAATGATGTTGCCTATCCACAATAATGAATAAATACATGTAGTAATATGAAGTAATTTCTGAAGGTTGCTAGCAATATGTTCATAATGATGGTCAAAATTGTACACTGAAACATTCAGGATTGTTCCTATGGAGACTTACTCCAGGAATTTGAACATTTCTTTGTGATGAACTATTTTGAGCAATTTATTCACTCAAGAAATGTTGTGGAGCCACTTCATTTGTGGAGCCTTGAGCTAGATGCTATAGAGAAGACAGATAAGAGAATAAGACATTATATCTACCCTACAGTCTGGTTAAAAAACAACCTATCTAGAAGATTAAACTAGCTTTGCACATCTGTTGAGATTCAGAGTTCTGACATGGCTAGATCATTAAGAATTCATTTCAAACCCCTTTGGGGAGCCTCCTGTGAATGACTTTGGCTGAACTTCCCTGATGGATTATATTCTCTAAGCTACATTTTACTTTGAGGTTTGGGGCTTTAAGAAAATCCTTAACCTGGCAAATGGATTCCCCTTCTATTTATTGCTTTTGGTTTGTTATGGTTTTCTTAAGTTTTAGGAGCAAATTTTGTAGTGTGACCAGATCAGTAATCCAGATTCTCCATGAGCAGCAAGGTTTTATGGTTTGGGTCTGAAACTGGAAACTGAAATAAGCAATGAGGCAAATGGTTCAACCAACAGCCAATGCTATCTCTACCCTTCCTGAGGCAGAAGAAGACAATGTCATTTGCCAAGTTCTGGGTCTATTGCATGCTTGTCCATGTTGGCCTGGACTTTGAGACCCAAATGGAACTTTTTTTTAATGTTCAACTTTTGCTTGATCTTAACAAAACAGAACTTCCGGCTTCAAAGAAAGAGAGACCCCTTAAAAAAGAAAAGCTCCAAAGACATAAAAAGTTCTGACAAAACTTCATGGTGAAATGTTTAAGTGCACAAATATCAAAGACATATGGTTTTAATTTTCCCTGAAATAACACATGGACTTAAAAATCAAGGGGAAAAGTGTTTGGTAAAACACATTTGGTTCTTTGCTAAATGGTTTAAAAACTAATTTAGACAAGATGTGGCCTGAAGGGGAAAGTGCTAATGAGAGCAAATTCTGACCTGCCTCTGGGAAAAGGCCTTAGCCAATATCAGGGTCCAGGCTTTTTTTTTCCCCCTTTTTTTTCTTGCTTGCTTTTGGTAGCCATGGAGCTGACTTAGCCAGCTGGTGCTGAAAAAGACCCGAGGCTGGTGTATGCATCCTGAGCACTCACCTTTGCCCTTCTTCCCTTCTATGTATACCTTTCAAAGCTATGTTTTTGAGCTTTTGTCTTTTCTCCAAGTGGCTTCTCTGGACATTCATTTTAACTTGATTTAACTGGTTTAAATTTTTTGATGGTGGAACAGGAAAGATACAGCATAATTTAGTCCTGTCCCAGTGTCCCACTGAGAATGAATCTACCCAAAAAAAGTTTTGATTGAGGAAGTGAATCAGAACATTTGAAAGGCAATCAATTGGTGAAGGGACTGTTTCACTTTCATTGGTATATTCCCGACGCTTAGCACAGTGCCTGGACATAATAGACCCTTAATAAATGCTTATTCATGACAGATTTAAAAGAGTACCAGATCAAGAATGGAGAGACTTGAGCTCTAGTTCTGGTTTAATCATGATCAGATGTATGCTCTGAGTAAAATAATCTCTCTGAGTCTCTTTATTTATAATATGAAAGGGTTGGAATAGTTGACCTGTAAGGTTCCTTCCATCTCTGATGTACTATGAGTCCTCCCAAAACAAGGAGAATTAATCCTCTTCAGAAAATCCAACCTGACCAACAACTAGAAAAGAGCTAGGAACTTCTTCCCAGGCTCTATCCTCATAGCGTGTTTGCTGTGCCTGATTTGAAGGGTTTTAGAGTTGAAGAGGTGTTAGCACTTCTCATGTTATAGTTTGGGGTTTTGTTTTGTTTCATTTGCTGTTTTCCTATTGTGCTTTTCTTGGTGCATTCAGTTTGATTAAAAGAGGAGAAAAAGGGGAGGATGCTTGCTGGCAGCTTAGACCTATAAATATTTGTGTAGTGTTTATGACAAATGTTTTCTTGTTATGGAGGAATCTGACCTTCATTAGAAATCTGGAACTTTTTAATGCTGTGCCAAGGCATCTGAAACAGCAACATACTTTTCTGATGGTTTTTACATTTTAATGTAAAATCTTATTTGGAATTATGGTTATTATTTGGTGGGTAGATCAATCAATAACAAGCATTATCCCTGAAGGAGTTTACATTGGATCTTGGGAGCCACACACATATGTGTGTATAACACACATACATACATACATACATACATACATACATACATATACACACACACACACACACACACACACTCATGTATATGCTAGGAATGGGGACTGAATCTGCAATTTCATGGGGATCTCATTTGTATTTTCTTGGTAGTCCAGGGAGGTGAGACGTTGGTTGGGATAGGGAGGCATATTTTCAACCAATGCTGGCTAGCAACTTCTCAGTAATTTACAATCTTAGAGAGTTGCCTAGAGCTATGAGAGCTTAAGTGACTTGCCCAGGGTTATGCATATAAAGGTAAGGTATTGTGCTATGTGTTGCTGCACATGTTGGTTATGTGTGTCCACATGGGTCTATTTATTTCAACAGCATGTGAGTAGTAGCAAAGACAATGAATGGGGGGAGTAATCCAATACTGAGGCATGGCAGGGCAAGATTGGTGATAGGACAAGGGGGCAAAATTTTCAAGAGAAGAGGACAGTATAGAATTGGACTGATTCAGTAAGGTGTCAAAATGGGGAAGTCAATGTAGGGGTCATGGTCTGGGAAAGAACTAAAGAATCAAGGGATTCGATGGCAAAGTGAGGCTTAAGAACAGTATTTGGAGTTTCAAAGTAGAGGAAGAGGTGCAGTAATGAGAGATTGTGATCAGATAAGGGAATTTTAGAGTTCATGAGCATGGAAGTGGAGCATTTGTGGATGATGGCAAAATTAAGAGTATGACCACCTCTGTGTGTGGCCAAGGTGGGGAGGAGGACTAGATCTTGTGAAATGAGAAGGTTGTGAAAGTGTGCAGAAAGGTGTTTGAGGGAGGATCAATGTATGTTGAAATTCCCTAGTATGAGGGAGGGAGATGTAGAGAAGAGAATGACTGTGATCCACGCACTGAACTCACCGAAGAAAGAAGAGAAGTATCCTGGAGTTTGGTAGACCATGGCTACCACAATTTCAATTGGATAGTAAATATAGATTGAGTGAATCTCAAGGGAGGAGAGGTTACTGCATGATGGAGGTAGAGAGAAAGCCTGGAAGTGGCAATGAAGAGCGAGTTGTATTCTAACTTCCCCACAACCTGTGGGGGTAGGCTGTGGGAGAGCGAATGAAAACGTAATCTATGCTGGGAAGGTTGGCCAAGAAGCTTGTTTCATCAGAAAGAAGCCAAGTCTTAGTGAGAGCTAGAAGATGAAAGGAGTAGGAAAGGAAAAGATTTGAGATGAAGGCAAGTTTATTATTTCCATAATACATATTTCAGAAAGCATGGTGGAAGGGGTGGGTAGATTTAGAGTATAACATTGGAGGGGTGGGATTTGAGGGAAATAAGAACAGGAGAGTGGACATTGTAGGGAAGGAAAATGGGTATGCAATGGTGGGAATTTGATAATCATTACTATTAATCATACAGTAAAAATTATTTCAGCCTTTCATTTACATTTGGCAGGTCTTTATTTTTTAGATGTGCTTCTTGCAAACAGCATATTTTCTTGCCCATTCTGCCATGCTTTCATTTGATTGGATGATTAAATGGATTATCAGTCCATCACTTTTAAAGTGACTGTTAAGTTTGTGTTTTCCTCATTTATTTCCTTGGCATCGAATTCTATTCCCTTCCTCTTTGAGTATCTTCCTACTTATACTATTTTGATGTTAGTCTACTCCTATGGGCTCTATCCCTACTCTCCTTTTCCTGACTCATCCCCAAGGTCTTTGAATTTATGCTAATAGGAAAGTTAGGGATTCCTTATATGGAGACCACTTCAAAGAGAATAAAATAACTATCATTCCTGTAGAGTTAACCTTTCATTTGCCTGAAGGCAGGAAACTGGGTAACTGAAAGTCCCTTATATTTTTGTTGTTTTATGATTCTTGACCCAGGAACTGATTCCTTTGGAATGGATTGAGATATACTATGCATCTAAGCCCTGGCAAGCTCTTTTTATTTGGCCCTGTTTTCAAAGCAGTCGCTGATGGATTGCACAGTGAACCACATTGCTGTTTGTGTAGCCTTGTTTGTCTGGGCCTTTTCACCCCTGATTTTTCCAAGGGAAAAATTGGCATGGAAACGTGACACACATAAGTCCCAGAACCAGGGTGGCTTTGAAAGCAAAAGCTCATGTGTTCCTTCATTAGATAATTGTAACCATAAGGAATGCTTTTTAGAGAGGAAAAAAAAAGAGGTTTGAAGTGGAGGAAGGTTTCTGGGTCACCACGGAGGCTGAGGATACTGTGCCCACTCCCTTTTCCACTAAGGAGCCCTTCTGCCCTGGACTGAGGCATACAGGTTTGGACTAGATTCCCTTCTACAGAATATGGCCTTTAATGAGAAGGGTTCTCTGTTCTCACATTCTTTGGCTCATTAAGTCCCACATTCCAGAACCCCTAGGGATAAATTTTCTTATGGTTCATTGTCGAGGGCCTTCCGAAAAAGAAAGGGTGGAAAAGGTACTCAATATGTAATATGAATCAGGTAAGTAATATATTTTTATATACTCAAAAATTCTGAACACAAAAGATTCACAAGCATGAATTAACAGGACAGAATTCAATAACTTAACTTATAACTATTGGTGCCATCTGCTAGGAGGATGATACTTAAACTCAAAAGAAGTAAAACAGTTTGCAGAATTCTTGGTTAGGTATTTTCCCCTTGGCTCTGCACTGTCATACACTCCTAACCTTAACTTTCTCTGGACTCAGACATTTCTGCAGTCAACTATTCCTACATCTGTTGCAACGAATCATTCTTCTCATTGGGCCCAGGATCTCTGAACTTTTCATCTCACAAGATTGCCTACCGTACACTTCAAGAACTATGTTCAGTCATCTACACAAGGATATCTAAAACACAAGCCCATCTACTGGAGTCCATGTTCTACAAGGTGAATGGTGGCTTAGGGTGGAAGGATGAAACAAGTGACTCACGTATTCCCGTCTCCCTTTATAGGATGCTAAAGACAGAAGGCATTATTTGATACATGGAAGAGCCAGAGTGAAGAGATTGAGTCAGATTCTACCTCTTTTTTGGATGACCAAAGAACTACTCATGGTTTATGCAAAGCCAGACTACCACACAGCTAGAAATAGGTCTCCTGAAGCTTCCATGCAGTTGCTTTAAAGACAAGGGAGGAGCTAAGTATCATCCCCTATAGAAGAAAGAAAGAAAACTGTAAGAAAAAAAATGTATGCTACGCATGATCATGCTAGATGGTTCAATGGATAGAGCCCTGGGCTTGGAGTCAGGAAGGCCTGAGTTCAAATTCAGCCTCAGACATGATCTTGTGCAGGTCACTTAAACTCTTCAGTTAGTAAACACACAGCTAGTGAGTGTTATGTGTCTGAGGTCACATTTGAACTCAGGTCCTCCTGACTCTAGGCGCAGTGCTCTATCCACTAGGCTACCTAGCTGCTCCCACTTAAACTCTTAATCCACTGGAGAAGGACATGACAAACTATGCCAGTATCTTTGCCAAGAAATCCTATGGGCAGTACTGGGTCATAAAGAGTTGGACATGACTGAATGACTTAACAACAATGCATGATCTCACATATGAAATGAAGTTAGACTTGTGGCTACTTTCATACTCACAGGAAAGGCCATATTCCCGTTGGTCAAGTGTTCTCCATGAGGCATGAAACATGCAAAAACCAAGAGGATTTTCCCCTCGGTTGAAAAGTAAAGAAAAGCAAAACCCCTACAATTCTCTAAATTCATAGGATCATACATTTAGGGATTATTATGCATGATTATATTATACATTGTATTACATTATATATAATTATATAATGTATAATTATATTATACATTAGAAGGGATCTGTGAGATCAAGTCTGACCCCCTCATTTTAGGGATCCAGGAATTGAGACCCAAAGAGCTTCAGTGACTTGCCCAGGTTCATCTAAAAAATTTCCCAAAAAGTGATTTGAACCCAAATCTTCCTGCCTTTGAGTCCTTTCCTCTATCCTCCAGACCTCATTCAGTGAGATTGGGTAAGGTTTTGCTAGGGGTGGGTGGGGTGGGGAGGGGGGGGGTGAGTGGTAATTACATGGGTCAGATGACTAGTTATTGAATAATGTTAATGACGGTGGGGGTGGGGAGGGGGGAGTACTGCTCTCTCTTTAAACCTTCAATTACTTTTCCAAATATTTATTCAGTTCTAAGTGTTAGGACTACATTTCTCCTGACTTCTAGGGTAACCCAACTTCTGACTTTCTAGTGTTCTATATATACAACATGATGCTGCTTCCTAGCAGTGGGGATTGTAATAGTGGTAGCTCTTGGCTCTAACATTGTAGAACTATTTACTTGTTATTCAGGTATGAAGGAGAGCAAGTGGATGTCATCTCCAGCCAGTCTGGCCTGGGGTTCCACATTATTCTTCAAAGAAATTGTAGAAATGTGGGAACCAGAGATTTGGGGAGAATAATTTATAAGCTTCTTGAGGATAGGGACTGTGTTTTTATTTCTTTTGTATCCCTAGCACAGTGCCTGTCACATAGTAGGTATTAAACGTTTATTGAATGAATAAACAGAGTAAGGATAGAAAATGTATTTTCATTTATATATGGTGATGGTACATACTACATATGTGCTTTGTGAATATCCCAAGTGACTCTTAAAGAGCTGCTGTGGCAATATCAGCACATACTAGGCTTGTTTCTTCATTTCTTCAAGTCTGTAGAAAAGCAGGCTGTCAATTAAATAATTAAACAGGAAGGAATTGAAATACATAACTTGGCCAGCTAGTGGCATTACCTCAAATCACAAGCCAAATGGTCTCATCAGAGGTTATGACACGCATACACACTGGCTTTCTCAAAGGCTGTAATATCCTCACTTCTCACTGGAAAATACTCATCTGCAAAGCTTTTAGATTACTTCCTATCTCACCACCAGAAGTCCTTTTGGCTTATAGTTTAGTACTGGCCCCAATTCATTAATGATCTAAGAATAGAGAAAAAAGAAAATAGGATATTGGCCTGAAATATTATGACTTATGGAAATCTCAATTGCTCTTTCAATTTTATACCTATTTTATATTTTGAAAATCTCATATTTTCCATTGACCAGTCTCATTCCTGAGACTCAGATGGGCACACTATTGCTTTACAATGGTCATATGGTTTATTAAAGCTCTATATAGTTTTTTTAAAAAACTGCTTGCAAAGTGTCACATATAGAAAACTGCAAAGAAAAGACATCACCTGCCTGTATCTTTTCCGAAACCTCCTCCCATCCTGTGGATCTTGGTATTGGTTAATGGAAGGAATTGTGGGCTTCTAACCCTACAAGGTCTCTGAAAATAAACAGGGAAAATAGGGGAAAGTACCCTGAGGTTGGGATTGGTCTCTCAGCCTGATCTCAGCAGTGGCTGAGGTTTTATAGCAGATACTAATCTTGCCTTTTCTGTAACAGGCTCTACTCTACGACAATTGTTTGTCTTGTCACCAAGAAGCCTTACTCCAGTTTCCATTCAGAAGAAGGCGGTCCTCCAGTTTTGCCACTGCAGCTCGCTAGGATGTGTCCTATCCTGGGCTACATCAGCAGTGGCAGCCCAAGAAACAGCAAATGGTAAACAGCAAAGAGCTAACAGCAGCCCCTTGATTCACCAGTAATAACATAGAAGTAATGGATTGGGAGAGTGAACTGGGAATCTCTTCAAAGACAAGTGAAATATAACTAGGGGATTAGAGTTCAGGAGGTGTATCCAGAATACAACTTTCTTTTCTCTCCCAAATGTCTCATTGATCTCTTTCTCTGTTAGGTGTATGGGAGAGACAGGGGCCTTTAGAA
The DNA here is from genome assembly GCF_003287225.1 of Phascolarctos cinereus. Taxonomy (NCBI): domain Eukaryota; kingdom Metazoa; phylum Chordata; class Mammalia; order Diprotodontia; family Phascolarctidae; genus Phascolarctos; species Phascolarctos cinereus. Next base: position 252,135,536 of record NW_027555847.1, read on the forward strand.
ACACCTATTACAGATGGGATGAAAAAAGTTATGTAAGCACTCCAAAGGCTTACTGAATCATCAAAAATACCCAAAAATTATAGTTGTTCTCAGGGTCAGCCTTATAAGTAGGTAGAGTATATAGCTTCTCACACCATAATACAGATAAAGATGATAGAATTTAGACCTAGAAGGAAATTAGAAATTATCTAGTCCAACCTTTAATTTTGTAGATAAGGAAACTGAGTACCAGAGAGAGGAAGTCCTTTGTCACAGTCAAATAGGAAGTTAGTGGTGGGCAGCTAGTTGGTGCAGTGGATATAGCACTGGGCCTGCAGTCAGGAAGATCTGAGTTCAAATCCTTCCTCAGACGATTACTAGCTGTCACCCTGGGCAAGTCATTTAATCTTGCTTATTTCAGTTTCTTCATCTGTAAAATGCATTGGAGAAGGAAATGGCAAACCGCTCTATTATCTTTGCCAAGAAAACTCCAACTATGATCACAAAGAGTTTGACACGACTGAAATGAAGCCAAAGCTAGAATCCAGGACGCTTTATTCCCAATTTTGTATTCTTTATAATAAGAATACCAGGAAGACATCCCTCTCCACCACCTCCCAATATAACATATCCATTCTCCAGTGTTCGTACAACCTATGCCTGTGTCTGAAGATATGCCCTTAGATATTAATTATTTTGAGTTAAATGTCCTTTTCATGGTGCTCTTTTAGTATATAAATGCATCTGAAAGGCACGATATCAAATCACTCACACTTTGTTGTACATTAGTGTTTTAGATTACAGCCTAGAGAGAGCACAGCTGTGAAGACCACTGGGGATCTGGAGAAGGAAGATTCATTGAAAACAATGGAAAGAAAAAAAAAAGAGGTAGAGCACCTAAAAGCAGTCATAGCAAACCTACATAGAGAGGAGGCAGCATAGAGGATGTACTAGGACAAGAGTTAGGAGATCAGTTCTGTTCTGTCTTTATGTGTGCTATAGATGTAGTTCTGAATTAGCCAGGAAAGCTGCTAGAAAGACTAGCTTTCCTATCTGGAAGGAAAGACTGAAAGCTCAAGAGAGTTGTTGTTATTGTTTTTTGTCCTTCATTCTTGAAGAGGATCAAGGAATCTTGGAACTGCACAGAGAAGGATGCTGGGGAGGAGAAAGGGGAAGAGTCTCACTAATAGTAGGAGTCTATGCAAAGTGAAGGACACCATTATCCTGTAAGGACTACAGGGTCAACTATAATTGTGAGTAGCTGTTGCCTCATTAGTTTTGCTGATCTGCTTAAGGAAAGATCTACCTGGACAGCACTTGCTGTTTTCCTGAATGTGCCTGCCTTGGGTGGTAAAGGTGATCTGGTACATTAACAAATCCTCTATTTCCATTTCAAAGTCAAAATAGTTAAGAGGCATTTTGTTTCATCTCTACTGTTTTCCATGCATTTTAGGTAGACTGAATGTGATATCTCCCAGAGCCGATGATGGTTTGTAAGCCAGATTCTCTTTTATAAATGAGTTTGGTCCTATGTTGTTGCTAGAGATACACAATTGAAACCATGGAACCTCTATGGACGTGAGTACTGGATGTAGGGAGCAAAACTTGACTTCAAAAGGAAGATGAAGGTAGAAGGGACTAGAAGAGGAGGTCCTACCTCTGTTCTGACTCAGTACGCATGGTCTTTGTGGATTTCAGCTCTGCCTCTTTCTGCTCTGGAGGAGGAAGTGAGGAGAGCAAAGATCTCTCATGTTCCACATTGCATTGGACAAATCACTTAATCTTTCTGCTTCCATTTCCCCACACCTTGATAATTTTATATGAGGGATTGGCCCAGACTTTCCTTATCATTGATGATATGAAGTTAAAGTATATATTTAATTAGGCTAATCCTGAAAGTCCTATATTTATGTCATGGTAAAGAAGGAAGTCAATATTATCCCAGCAAATGTAACATTGCCTTTTAGTACATATCTTTCATTTTCTTATCTTTGTGAAAAGATATACTGCTCTGCTCTGTTTGTTCAAAAAGCATCAGAGAATGCCTCTTTCATAACTTATGTAGTTGCATTCAAAATACTTAAAGTGTCCTCCAAAGCTCATGAGATTTGAATCAGTCGTCAACAAGCATTCATTAAGTCCTTACTATGTGCCAGGCAACTAAATGGCTCAGTGGATAGAGTGAGTGTTGGTCGTGGAATCAGGAAGGCCTGAGTTCAAATCTGGCCTCAGACACTTATTAGCTGTGTGACCTTGGGCAAGTCACTTCACCCTGTTTGCCTTAGTTTCCTCATCTGTAAACAAGCTGGAGGAAATGACAGACCACTCTAATATCTTTGCCAAGAAAACCCCAAGTGGAGTTAGACACAACTGAAACAACTAAACAACAACAACAACACATGCCAGGCACTGTGCTAAGTGCTGGAGAGATAAAGAGAGGCAAAATACCCCAACCACCCAACCAGTCTTTGTTCTAAGGAAGCTGACAATCTAACTGCAAAGAGTATGTATAAGTGAGCAGTAAACAGAATAGGCTGGAGACAATCTCAGAGGGAAGACACTAGCATTAAGAGAGATCAAGACTGAGCACTTTGGACATCATTTTCCATTTTCATGAGGTTATTGTGAATGTTAAGCAAATTCACATAAAAAAATGAATATGATTAGCATTGACAAGATAGAAGGAAGAGATTTGCTTCCCAAGAAGATTTCAGACCTTCTAAATCTGAAGAAGAGTTATTCTCTTCATCTTAGAGATTATTTTCATAAAGTACCTTGATGCATATGAAGAGTGTACACAAACCACTTATTATACCCAGCAGTTAATAACCAAATGTACTCATTAGGCTCAGGAAAACAACAGTGAAGACAACTCACAGCCACATTTAGAAACGGAATCTGAGTGTCTTGTGTCTTCAAACAGATGAGCTCTAACAACTATGTGTCCCAAGTCTTCTTTACTGACAGCTTGGGCCTAGATTACTCTAGAAAAACAATGACTGCACTATGGTTGTATGATCACTCAGTCAGTAACCATTCATTAAGCTACCATGTCATACAGGGTATTAGCTATATACTAGATTCTGGGAGAAGATAAATCATTTCTGCCCTCAAGGATCTTGCGATCTAATACCAATGATACAACTGCCTGGGGTTCAGTTTCTTCATTTGTAAAATGAGAGCATAGAACTAGGAAGCTTTTGTTGCTCAGTCATTTCAGTCATGTTCAATTCTCCATGACCCCTAGTTCAGGTTTTCTTGGCAAAGATACTAGAATGGTTTGCCATTTCCTTCTCCAGCTCATTTTACAGATGAGAAAACTGAGGCAAATAGGGTTGAGTAATTCGCCCATGGTCACACAGTTAGTAAGTGTCTGAGGATGGATTTGAACTCGGGTCTTCCTGACTCCAGACTCAGCACCCCATCTACTGCACCACCTAGCTGTCCTTCTAGCTGCCAGTGTCCTATCCAGCTTTAATATTATGATGGTATGAATATTTCATATTTCCCAGAGCCACTGGCTTCTACCAGTCATATGGGCAATATGGCCATCTTGTAGAAGAATCATAGATAAAAGGCATAATTTTATGGCCAATGACCCTCTCCTCCCCATTGCTGACTCTGCCAAATTGAGAAATGATAGAGAATTAAGAACAAAAAAATCTAAGGGGAAAAAAATCCAGAATGAAATTAAGGGACAACCTGACTATGGCCTCATTTCCCCTTAGGAGCACTAGAGATAAAAATGGCAATAAATTCATTCATCTACACCCACTTTAAATATCTGAGCTGATCAGTAGTTTCACTGATGTACAGCCAGACTTTGAAGTCTATCTTAGTTCTCTGGAATTCAACGATCCACTTTTCAGACCATGTAATGTATTGCAGATCTTCCTCTGTTATGCATTCCAGATGGTCATAGTAATTCTTTGTGAGTTTTCTACTTTCTTGTTTGGGTTACTGGGGTCATTTGAGAATGAAACATGCATGCTGCAAAGTGACAATTGACAGGCTGTTACTGCATAGTGCTTCACAGACACTGACCATGGACTTTAAAATGACTGGCCTATTAAAATGATGGTACTGGGGACTGGGGGTGGGGATGAGGTGGACGGATACTCCCTAACCCAGTGGTTTCCAGACTTTATGTAGTGACACCTCCCTTTTTTATTACAAAAAAGTTGTCACCTTTCCCTTGATTTTTCACAAAAACATCTGCACAAATCACTTTCCTAGCTTGTATTTTAAGTGAAATTAAGAATTTATTTAAAGAATAGGGAAAGGAGGAGAGTGAGGGAAAGAATTTTTAACTCAAAACAATTTTTAAGGAATGTTTAAAAATTTTTGTTTGCATGTAATTGAGAGAAAATAAACATTTAAAAACAGAAAAAAAATAAAAATAATTTATTTACATTTTGTAACAACACCCACACAAATCTTAAACATACAATGAAATAATATGACATACATATATTTTCATTTAGCGTATCCTATATAATTTTCAAGCACCTAGGTGGTATAGTGGATAGAGTGCTAGATCTGGAGTCAGGAAGACTCATCTTCCTGAATTCAAATGTAGCCTCAGATTCTTCCTAGCTGTGTGACTCACTTAACCCCATTTGCCTCAGTTCCTCATCTGTAAATGAGCTGGAGAAGGAAATGGCAAACCACATCAGTATCTTTGCCAAGAAAACCCCAAATGGGGTCATGAAGAGTTGGACACAACTCAACAACAACATATAATTTTCATATTATAACATAAAACAATCATAATATTTTTATTCATGTAAAGAATAGATTTGTTTTTCAGTGCATGGTTTCTTAAAAAGTGGCACTATTGATAACATTTTGTTATTTGTAATTCTTTTTTAATTACCAATTGATATAAATATTTTTATGTTGTTTTATGATGTTTTTATTACAGTTACAAAAAAACCCCATTTCACACAGATAAGAATCCATGAACAATGAAAAAAATTTTAAATCATTTTGTTTGGCAAACAAGACAATTCTTTATTTACCTATAGCCTAGACGGATTAAGATTCAAATGTCTGTTTCAATGTATTATCTATCTCAAGACAAGTATATTAATCATTCTTGTTTAGTTGGAATAAAACCAGATGTACTATATTTGTCCATGGCTAATACACTGCTTACCTACTTATGTTTAGAAATATCTAGATCATTAAAATAAAATTAGATTTTATTTTATAGACCAATCAAGAGTTTGATGAACAGGTCTTTATTTTTTTTTTATTAAATTTTCAGATTAAGTTTGATTTTTAAAAATTGGAAAATACAAATATATTATTTTATAAATTTATTATCTAATCCTCTAATTTTTTAAGAAGTCCAGTCACTTTATTTGTCTAGATCAGAGTATGAAATTGAAGACTCTGCATTGATTTAAAGTACAAGATTTTTTTTTTTAAAGCCACTGAATATATATTTTAGAAGGGAATTTTGTGGAGGAAATAAATTTTCTTCATCTTTATTATCATCACTAATAAAAATATTCATTCTTTTAGATCAAATGACCATGAAGTACTTTGGCATAAGAAAGACAGTATTATTCTCAACAATATTGAAATACCATACACGCTTCTTATTTTGTCACACAATTTTGCAAAAGACCTTCCTTTCAAGGAACTGGTCTTCATAGAACCGACTACTTCTCTGTAAAACTGTAGGTATGAAGTCTTTTCCATCATATTTCTTAATACCAGTGATTATCTGTGAAGCATGCAGTGTGTTTAAACTGCAGTGTCTAAACATTTTTAGTTAGTGCTGATAGACCTACATTTCACCCTCTCATCAACTGAAGTCTGACCATGCAAATCACAATATGCTTCTCATACATTGCCATTTTCACTTAAAAATGCGCTAATCGTATTAAAATTTTATTTTGATGTGGCATTGACTTCAGCAGGTTTTCAGAGTAGCAGATTTTCCCTAATGTCAGTTTTAATAATATGCACAACAGTTGCTTTTTCCACTTACAATTCAAAATGGGAAGATTGTTATTTGTCGATTAATTGATCAAAAAATCTTCAGACAAATAGACATTTATCCTTCCCACTATATCATCTGCAAGTTGAACCATTTGAGCTGCTTCATATATGATTGGTCAAGCATTGTTTTGAATATGTTAATAACTGCAGATAACACCAACACTACTATGAGTGAATGAAATATTTATTAAGCATTTTTTATGTCTTAAACACAGGGCAAACAAATGCAATATATATATCTATGTCTATATAAATATATACCCACACACATACACATATATACATAAACATACACACACATATAGGGTCTCAGCCTTCAAGAAGCTTATATCTTAATGGAGTTAATGTTAACACATTCAGTCAATCAGTCAGTGAGTATTTATTAAGTACCTACCGTGTGCCAGGCACTGTGTTATCTTTTGGGGATACAAACAGAGGCAAAAGATAGTCCCTGCCCTTAAGGAGCTCACCCTCTAATCATAGAGAAAGGAAGCAAATATGTACAGACAAGCTATACATAAGATAAATAGGAAATAATTAACAAAGAGGGATTTACAAGAATTTGGGAAAGTCTTCCTGTAGAAAGTGATATTTTAGTTGGGACTTGAAGGAAGCCAGGAGGCAGAGATGAGGAAGGAGAGCATTCCAGGTTGGGGGACAGTCAGAGAAAACACCCGGAGATGAGAGATGGAGTGTCTTATCTGTGGAACAGTAAGGTGGCCAGTTTCACTGGATCAAAGAGGATGGGGCAAGGAGTAAAGTATAAGAAGTCTGGGAAGGTGGGGGGAGCTAGGTTTTGAGCCCCAACATAAAGGGGGCCAGGTGACCAGGAAGGAACACTTTTGATAAGGAAATTTATAAGGATGGTGAATGGAGTCCTAGTGTATTGACATACTCTAGTATGAATAATGGAAGAATTGAATTGATCATGGTTCATGATTTAAGAACTGGTGAGAGGGATAAAGGCTAGGGAAACAGGAGAATAGGGAGAGAAGTAAAGTGCAATAGCTGGGAATTTTCTGAAATAGAAGTCCAACAGAGACACTCATCAACAAGGTCAACAGGTCTCTAATGAAAGAGTTTATCTGGGATGGTAAGGTGGTTAGCAAGTAAAAGATGTATGGAGAATAGAAAGGGAAGAGACACATGAAGCCTGGAGCATCCTTGAAATAGTTTGTACCCAGAGGCAGAAGACTAGACAAGACCATTGAACAACTAGTGGTACAGTTTGATTGAAATGTAGATTACATGAAGAATAACAATGCGAGATGTGTTTGGAAATGTAGGTTAGAGCTAGACTATGGAGAGTTTTAGGTGGATTCTATCTTATAGGTAGTTTTCTCTTCTAGGAAGATCTTCAGGTTTCAGTGTAGGATGAGGTGACATGATCAGAACAGTGTATCAGGAAGATGATTTTGGCAAGTGTCCTAAGGATGGATTGGCAAGAGGAGAAAATTGAGGCAAGGAGGTCAGTTAGAAGGTCTATTGCAGTAGTCCAGAGGAGAGTCAATGAAGAAGTGATCCTTGTTAGTGGTGGTACAAGTGAAGAAGAAAGGAATCCACAAGGTACCACAGAGTTAGAATCAGCAGGATCAGGTAGAGGAACTGGGTGTGGGCTTGAGGCAACTTCCAGTCTGAGTATGTGGGAGGATTGTGGAATAATTAATGGAAATAGGTCAGATGGGGAGAGGAGAGAAGCACATTTTTGTTGGGAAGAGGAGAAGTTCTATTTTGGATATAGTTTGAGGTTCCCATAGGACATTTAAGAGATGTCCAGCAGAAAATTTGAAAAGCAGATCTGAATATTGGGGTCAGAGTTTGAATCATCCCCTCACATACAGAGATAATTGTGGGATCAAGATGCTTAGTCTAAGTACAGGTAAGCCTTTTCCAGAGGGTTCAGACCACAGGGATGGGGAATCTATGGCCTCAAAGCTACATGTGTCCCTCTAGGGCCTGAAGTGTGGCCCTTGGACTGAATCCGAACTTCACAGAAAAAGATTTGTTCTGTGAAGTTTGGATTCAGTCCAAGGGCTACACTTGAGGACCTATATGGTTCAGAGCATCCAATTAAAAATATGAGGCTAAGGTGAAGGGATAGGTGGCTAGGAGACACACTGAGCTTGGAATTCGGAAGGCTCATCTTCCTGAGTTCAAATGTAGTCTCAGACACTCACTAGCTATATGACCCAGGGAAAGTCACTTAACCCTGTTTACCTCAGTTCCTCATCTATAAAATGAGCTGGAGAAAGAAATGGCAAACCACCCTAGTATCTCTGCCAAGAAAACACCAAATGGGATCATGAAGAGTTGGACACAACTGAAAAACTACTGAATAATACAATAACAAAGGTGAAGGGAAGGAACTAAGGACTGGGTCCCCTGCGCCAGAGAATCTAAATCATGTGCTAGACTATAGTTATAATGCAACCCTAACTTTGTTCCCACTAACCTCATCTATTTGTGTTTTTATTACTAGAACTTCTTTTAAAAGAACTTCAACTGTGACTAGGCAGAATGAAGAGGAATTCTTCTAAATTGGGTTCAGGATAGATAGGGGTAACATGCACTAAAATAGAAGGTAGGCATGGTGCTTAGTAATGACAGCTAGCCAGCCCAGCTCTAGTGCCTACAAAGAGTCAGAGTTGTTGAATCCAGGAATGAGGTAATGCAGACATGAGCCATTTGTGAATACAGATCTCCTTTCTCTGATAAATCTCCTCACAACACCATCATTATCATTATCACCACCACCACCATCCCCACTACCACCACCACCACCACCACTACCACCATCACCACCATCATCATAATAATAATGATAACTTACATTTATCTAGTTCTTTAAGCTTTGCAAAGTACATATATTATCTCATTTGATCCTTACAACTATCCTACTAAGGAACTATAATTATCTCCATTTTACAGATAAGAAAATTGAGGTTTAGGGAGTTAATTGACCTGCAAAGGGTTATACAACTAGTTAGTGACTAAAGCAGGATTTTAACCAAGGTCTTCCTATATCAAATCCAAGAATTTACCCACCATGCCATGCAACCTCTCATGATTACTCTGATCAGAGGAACTATGAGCTATCTTGTTCAGTTTTTTATATGGACTGATGTCCATGAGAGAAGATAAAAGGAGGGCAAATAGGTCCAACTCCTTTTTGCCTCTGGGGCAATAGGAAGGCAATGGTTAACTAAGGCTGGGAGCATGGTGGCAGTGGGGATGGGCAGCTGATTCTAAATCATGGCTAGACTTTTTTCAAGTTGGGACCACAAATTTGTCCTTTGTAACCTCAGCTGTTTATGTTTTGATAGTTTATGCTGTGCTGACCTGCATTTACAAAATTAACTTGAGACTTCTAAAAGAAGTTCATTCTCCTTCAAAGGAAGAGCCTTTAACAAATTTAACTGATCCCTAGCAAGTGCTAAGTGTTTAATAGATACCTAGTGAGTTGATAAGAAATTTTGCCCCTCTTTAGATAGAAAGATCATAGAGTTAGAGCCAGAAGAAACCTGAGCATTCTTCAAATCAAAGTACTCTTGCTGTCTGAAATAAATACAATCTAATCGGCTAACTTGTATTTGAGAGTCTAAGTGCTCAATTCCAGCAAAAACCAATTATCCAGTAAATATTTATTGAGTACTTATTTTGTGCCTAATGCAATTCACACATGCAAAATGAAGTGAAGATTTGAAGCAATTAGTTCTCTAGAGATTTTCTTTGAGAAGTTTTAGGGGCACTTGAGATATCTGGATGATTGCTTTCATTCTCCACTTCTCTTGACATGTGTAGACAAAGCCCAAGAGATCAGAGTAAAGCTTGTACAATCAAGTTCAGTTTGGAAGTATAAAATTTCTTTCTATGTAGTGATTTTGAGTGGTCTGTAATCTTGATCTTTGTGGGGGCATAGAATGTCTTTCAGCCAAATCCCTAGGAAAATCAATTCTACAATCACACTTCTCAGGTTCTCATAAAAACCTCCATAAAATTCCATTTTCCATATATCTTAAAATCAAGGTCTTGGAAAGCAAGGCTGCCCTGCTGTTTCGGCAGATCTTTGTATGAAAAAAAAACCCATAAAAAGCGTTTTCCCCTCCAAATCATCTGAAAATGATGATTCCCATCTGGTAAGCAAAAGTGGGTTCTATTTTTCTGAGACACCAAGCAAACTATGACAAACATGTGGCTGTTTGTCTCCATGCCTTTCTCGTTTGCTGACTCTGGGAAGGGGCCAACGGCTGAAGTGCCAAGTGAGCACAAGGCTCATTTTCTGTACTGTTAAAGCAGGAATCTTGAAAGCGTGTCCTCTCCAGGGAGCTCCAGCTTGTGTTTAACAGACGCAAAAGGTTCTCATTGTTGGAGTCAGCAACCAGCATTCTGGGTATCTGGCCAAACCCTCAACTAGTCAAGGATTTCTGGACCAACATCACAAAATGTGTTTATGTGAGTGTGCATGGATTTTCTTTGTGGAAGGAGGATAGGGACAGGGACATTGCACAGACCCTTAGGAAAACAAAGGCACAGCTGTATGTGGGGAAAGACCAGTAACCACTATCAAATAACATCTACTTTAAAGACATGGTTTCATGGCAAGACTACTAGATTTGCAGTTGTAAAAACTGAGTTCAAATTCTAACTTTGGCACTTACTAGCCTTCTGTTGCCTCAGATGAGTCACCTCAGTTTCTTTTTCTGTAAAATGAGGGTGGTAACATTTGTACTACCTATGTCTGAAGACTATTGCAAAAAAAAAAAAGTGCTTAGAGGCAGCTAAGAGGTGCTTGGATAGAGTGTTGGGCCTGGTTTCAGGAACACTTGAGTTCAAATGCGGCCTCAGATGCTTCAAGAGTCACTTTAACCTCTGTCTGCCTCAGTTTCTTCCTCAGTTGTAAAATGGAGATAATAGCATCTTCTTTACAAGGGTGCTATGACGGTAAAATAATATTTTTAAAGTGCTCAGCATAGTGCCTGACACATAGTAGGGACTTAATAAATGCTTATTCCCTTTCCTCCTCTTCCTGTTTGGCAGCCTTAAATTTCTATAGAAATGTGAACTATATTTAATGTAAGCCTGGCACTTTTAATTTCCTCTGACTTAGCACAGCAGAAAAATAGCTTCATGGAAAATAGCACTTTGAATGAAATGTTGGGAAACCAGAGCAGAACCAAGGTTTGAATTAATCATCTAGGACAAAGGAAAGGAAGAAAAAGCATGAGCAGCCAATCTCTCTCTATCTTTTTTTAAAGTGGTTTGCTTATTACAAATATCTTTAATTTTTCAGAAATAAACTTATTATTTTAACATTCTTTTCTTTTTAAATATTGAGTTCCAATTTCTCTCCCACCTCTCTCCCACCCAGTGAGAAGACAAACAAATGATATTAATTATACATATGAAATCATGCAATACACACACACATCCAATCAGTCATATCAAAAAAAATCAAGAAAGCAAGAAAATTATACTCCCGATTTCACTAGAGTTCATTAGTTCTGTCTCTGAAGGTGAATGGTATTTTTTCCTCATGAGTCCTTTGGACTTATATTGGATGATTGTACTGATCAAGTGGCTGAGTCTTTCACAGTTAATCAACCTTGCAGTTACTGTGCACAATGATCTCCCGGTTCTTCTCATTTTCCTTTGCATTGATTCACATAGGTACTGCCATGTTTTTTCTGAACTTCCCATCCCCCCACCCCTGCTCTTGTCATTTCTTAATAGCACAATAGTATTCCATCATAATCATTTGCCCCAGCTTGTTCAGTTATTCCCCAATTGAGGAACATCTCCTCAATTTCTAATTCTTTGCCACCACAGGAAGAGGTGTTATAAATATTTTTGTACATATTGATCCTTTCCCTTTTTCTTTGATCTCTTTAGAATACAGGCTATAGTGGTATTGCTGGATCAAAGGGTAAGCACAGTTTTACAGCCTTTTGGACATAGCTCCCAATTGTTCTCTGGAATGTTTGGACCAATTTTTAACTCTACCAACAGTTTATTAGTATACCTATTTTCCCTTATCCTTTCTAGCATGTATCTGAGGTGGTATCTCAGAGTTGTTTTAATTTGCATTTCTCTAATCAACACTGATTTAGAGCATTTTTTCATGTAACTATAGATATTTTTGATTTCTTCTGAAAACTACTTATTCATATATTTTGACCAATTATCAATTGGGAAATGAGGCCTTTTCAGAAAAACTTGTTAAAATTTTTCATATTGCTTCATTGTCTTGATACCTTTTAGTGAAATGTAATTTCCCTCATTATCTCTTTTAATTAGGTCTCTTTTTGCTTTTGCTTTGACTGAAATCCTGATTTCAGAGGAAAGATTTCATGAAATCTGTTTTTTTTTAATTCAGCAGAAGCACAATAAATTATACTTTAGCCCTTTATTTTAACTCTCTCTGTGTGTTTCTGTTTCATGTGAGCTCTCTTAAAAAGAACATATTGCTGGATTCTGGTTTCTAACCCACTCTGCTATCCACTTCCGTTTTATGGGTGAGCTCATCCCATTCACATTCACAGTTATGATTGCTAATTATGTATTTTCCTCTGTTGTATTTTCTTCTGTTTATCCTTCTCTCCTTTCTATTCTGTCTCTCCTCAAAAAGTCTGTTTTGCTTCTAACCACTGCCTCCCTTAACCTATTCTCCCTTTTATCATCTCCCCTTCCCCATATATCTCTTATCTCCTTTTCTTCCTATTTCCCTCTTGGATACCACAGATTTCTATGTGTGTGTGTGTGTGTGTGTGTGTGTGTGTGTGTGTGTGTCTGTGTATTCTTCTCTCTCTGAACCAATTTCTATGACAATAAGTTTCAAGTAGAGCCTGCCACTCCAACCCTCCCATTTCTTCCTCCACTATAAAAGCTTTTCCTTGCATGCCTCTTTTTTGTGAGAAAATTTTCCCTATTTTGCCTCTCCCTTCCCCTTTCTCCCAGTGTATCTCTCTTTCTCACCTCTACATTTTTTTATTCAGAGATTGTCCAACATAAGTGACCCACACTCATGCCCTCTGTCTATTCAGAGTCCTTCTGACTGCCCTAATGATAAAGTTCTTAAGAGTTACTGTATCATCTTCCCTTTACTGGAATGCAAACAGTTTATGGAGTCTCTTATGATTACTCTTCCATGTTTATCTATTTATGCTTCTCTTGAATCTTGTGTTTGAATGTCACTTTTCTATCGAGCCTGGTCTTTTAATTGGGAATGCTTAAAAGTCTTCTATTTCATTAAATATCCATTTTTCCCCTGAAGGATTATACTTAGTTTTGCTGGGTAAGTTATTCTTGGTTGTAATCCTAGTTCCTTTGCCTTCTGGAATATCATATTCAAAGCCTTTCATTCCTTTAACATGGAATCTGCTAAGTCCTGACTGTGACTCCATGATATTTTAATTTTTTTTCCTGGATGCTAGCAATATTTTCTCCTTGACTTTGTTATTCTGAAACTTGACTATAATATTCCTGTGAATTTTCATTTTGAGATCTCTTTTAAGAGGTCACTGATGGATTATTTCAATTTTTATTACACTGTCTGGGTTTAATGTTCCTTTTTACTGGGGCAATTTTCCTTTATAATTTCTTGAAATATGATATCCAGGTTCTTTTTATTTTTATCATAGCTCTCAGGTAGTCCAATAATTCTAAAATCATCTCTCCTCAATCTTTTTCTAGGTCAATTATTTTTCCAATGACATATTCCACATTTTTTTCTATTTTTTCATTCTTTTGACTTTAGATCACCTACAATTGTAGTACCTATTTCCACAGTTTGATTGCTCTGTGATGCCATTGTTGTGTCTATAACCTCACTGAGGCAGAGTGCAACCCTTCTAGATCTTTGTATTACATGTCATTCTTGTCCATGCCCTTCAAAAATCCTCCACTGGGACAGAGGCCTTCTATGTCCCTTCATATTGTGTGGGCACCAGTCTAGCATTCAGGCTGTCCACTTGTCCTTACTCTCACTCCATCACCTATCCTCTTTTTACTGTCATACATATGTTTATAGCTCAGTTTAAAGAATAAGTATAAGGTATTTGTGTGTGTGTGTGTGTGTGTGTGTGCGTGTGTATGTGGTGGTGGTGGTAGTGGTGGTAGTGGTAGGGGTGTGGTGGTGTGATGACTAGCAACTAGAGAGACCAGAAAAGTTTTTATATAGAAGGTGGTGACTTGAGCTAAGTCTAGAAGGAAATGAGAGATTCCAGGAGATTGGAAGTAAGAAGGAAGTACATTTATAGGGAAGGGAGACAGCTGGTCAGTACAAAGGCATAGAGAAAGGAGATAGACCATTATATGAATGGAATAGCAAGTAGGCCAGTATAGTTAGATTATATAACGTGTGGAAAGGAGAAATGGGTAAGAAAACTGGAAAGGTAGGAAGTGGGCAAGTTGTGAGAAAGTTTTAAATGCCAAACAGAATAATTTATATTTGAACCCATAGATAATAGGGAACTAATAGTACTTATTGATTGGGGAGATGAGTTGGTCAAACTTTCACTTTAGGAAAACCACTTCATAGACAAGGGAGAGAAAAGATCACAGAAAATAAAATGTATAATTTTGATTGCATAAAAAAACTTCTAAAGGCTTTGCATGGATAAAACTAATGCCTTCAAAATTAAAGGTGAAACAGTTAACTGGGAGATCACCTTTACAATAAATAGCAAGTTTTTCCAATAAAAGTCTCATTTCCAAAATGCATGAAGAATTGATTAAAATTTATGTAAAAAAATTCCTAATAGATAAATGACTAAAGGATATGAAAAGGCAATTTTCTGAGGAAGAAATACACACTATGAAAAACCATGTGGAAAAAGTGCTCCAGATCAGTAATGATAAGAGAAATGTAAATTAAAATAACTCTGAGGTTCCACCTCAAACCCATCAGATAGGCAAAGATGACAAAAAGAAAAAATAGAAAAATGACACTTGTTGGAAAGGCTGTGGGGAAACAGGCACATTAGCCCACTGTTGGCAGGGCTGTGAATTGGTCCAGTTGTTCTGGAAAACAATTTGGAACTATATAAAACTATGCACACTGTTTGACCTAAAGATATCACTGCTTGGCATCTACCCCAAGGAGTTTTTAAAAAAAAGGAAAAGGACTCTTATGTACAAAATTATTATTATTTTTTGTAGTGTCAAAGAACTGAAAACTAAAGGAATAGGAATACCCTTTAATTGGAGTGTGGCTGAACAAATTATGGTATATGAAGGTATAGGAATAACATTGCGCTATAACAACATTATAAAGACAGACAACTTTGAAAGATGTAAGAACTCTGGTCAGTGCAATGACCAATCACAATTCCAGAGATTTAATGATAAAGCATGCTCTGCACCTCTGGAGAGAGAGGTGATAGACTCATGTAAAAACAGACTTATGTTTTTGGACATGGTTAATGTAGGAATTTGTTTTGACTGTTTTGTTCTGTTTTCAGTGAGGGGGAGGTGAGAGAAGGAGAAGAGTTTAGGGAAGTTCCCTTCTCCATATGCTGTAGGCCTCCAAAAGTGAAGAGAACAGAAGGAAGGCCAAAAAGGAACTGTGCAAAAGCAAGACAGCTTTGAAAGTTGAATTTATTATATACTTAAAAAGATAAGCAAGCTCTTCATGAGGAAAAACAGTTTCATGTATAATCCTCTCCTCTTCTATAGTGCATTTGGAAATGCTCGTTTTATTTGGTGTTAATTTTTGAATTTTAAAAATTAAAATAAACTTTTAAAAAATACACACATGCACCCCCCCAAAAAAAATCAGCTGTGTGGAGGATGTCCTGACATTTCCGCTTTGATCTCCATTTATTCACTCTTTCTTTTACAGACTAGTTGTCTAGAGACACAGCTCTGTGGTATTTCTCCTCTGTATCTCTCTCTCATGCCCATTCATATCCCATACAGTGATGGTGGTGATTTAGATTGGATCTCCAAATGGTTAAAGCCTTGGTGTAAGGCTTAGACTCCATCAGGTTTGGGTACTTTTAGGGCAAAACCTCAGTAACAGGAGCCAGAACTTTACTGATTCAGAGGCAACTGTAGATCAAGGCTTACGGCAATTCTCTGAGTATGTTCAAAGTCTTTCAGAGAGCATGGAAGGAAAGGGCTGCATGAAAGGTTTAATGAGCACTGGCCATCAGGAAGTAAAAATCACTGCAGCATAAATAAAGCTAAATAGGTCCTCTTAATCTGATTCTTGTTCTCCTGTTATGAGCTTGAAGCTGAATTTGGTATCCATAATAATAGCTAACATTTAGGTGGTGCTTACTATGTGCTAGGCACTCCTCACAACAATCCTTTTACCCGTGAAGGATTTTATGTGTTGCACCTTTAGCACATTAGTGCAAAATCTAATATTTTTTTCACACTTGTTTTTATTTTCTTTAATTATAAGTAAACAAAAAATTTTAATATTTGTTTATTTTTAAAATTTTAAATTCTGGATTCCACTTCTCCCTTCTCTCCCCTCCCTGGGAAAGCAAACAATTTGATATATCTAATTTGTTTTTAATGAGTCTACTTCTATCATGGGATTGACCCTTTTCCCATTAAGCTTGGCACTACTGCTTTTATCCTTAATTCTATTACCTGTAATCTATTGATTATTTCCAACTTCTCCTGTATACAGTATAACTTGTTTTTAGTTATTTGCATTTTGTCTCCCCCACTAGATTGTTAGCTCCTTGAAGGTAGGAATTATCTTCTGCCTTTCTTTGTATCCCCAGAACTTGCCACAGTGCCTGGCATATAGTAGATACTTAATAAATGCACATTGACTAATTGTCCCATAAATCCAAGTACACTTGGTTGGCAAATGTTGAAAGTTTTTTGGTATTCAATTTATTCTTCCTCTCACAGGCAAAAATACACACATTAGCTTAGATTTTAAGATGCTTTCCCCAGTCCAGTGGTGTGCTGGTTTTTAGCTGAGGTATATTTTGTGTGTGTGTGTGTGTGTGTGTGTGTGTGTATGTATATATGTATATACACACACATACACACATATATGTATGTGTCTATATACATATGTGTGCGTGTGTGTGTGTGTGTGTGTGTGTGTGTGTGTGTGTGTGTGTGTGTGTAGCCTTCTGTAGCATCTGAGCGGTAAGATCATTGGAAGAAAATGCTGAAGTCATTTGTTTTTCTTTAACCACCCTGTTTGCAAATAAAATATTAGTTTGGCTTGACTTTCTTCTGGAACTCTGTTTACATAGCACCTTGTCCATAAAGAATGTTTCAAATCAGAGTAAATTAAGTACTCTCTAAATGTGGGGGTTAAAATAATAAAGAGCTGCCTTATAATTTTAAGTGGGACTGGAAGCTTTCCCTCCTGGCACCTGTGATTCACCAGCTGTTGCTACGGAAGATGCTGATGAAGTTTTAATTCCCTTTTTCTAACATATTACTGTACTGAACAACCAGCCTCAGGTTGTGAAAAGAATGATGCCTTCCTTCCATAACTTGCTAGACTAGAAATAAAGTAGCCTTTGTATCCAACGAACACAGATTTCTGGGAACTGCCTTTCAAAAATTATAACCTGATCCATTATAAGACAGACCTAAATATTCCTGGCTTGAAGACACTGACACATGGCACCCAGAGCCATACAGGCCATCATTTTCAAGCTCTCTAGGGAAGATACTATTGAAAGGAAGGGGGTGAAATCACTCCAGCTTTATTTCACCTTTCCCAACCTCCCTCTACCTTTCCCCACCCTTCAATCCAGTGACATGGTCTCCTTACTATTCCATAAATATGGCACTCTCAGCTTTAAGTATTTACTTTCCTTTTTTCATTTCTTCTCCTTTCTTCCCTTCCTTTCCCTTCCCTTCCCTTCCCTTCCCTTCCCTTCCCTTCCCTTCCCTTCCCTTCCCTTCCCTTCCCTTCCCTTCCCTTCCCTTCCCTTCCCTTCCCTTCCCTTCCCTTCCCTTCCCTTCCCTTCCCTTCCCTTCCCTTCCCTTCCCTTCCCTTCCCTCCCTTCCCTCCCCTCCCTCCCTTCCCTTCCCTCCCCTCCCCCTTCCCTCCCCTCCCCTCCCTCCCTTCCTCCCCTCCCCCCTCCCCTTTCCTCTCCTTTCCTCTCCTCTCCTTTCCTCTCCTCTCCTTTCCTTTCCTCTCCTCTCCTTTCCTTTCCTTTCCTCTCCTCTCCTTTCCTTTCCTTTCCTTTCCTTTCCTTTCCTCTCCTTTCCTTTCCTTTCCTTTCCTTTCCTGTGCCTACTTTAATATACACAAATGATTCACATTGGGAAAGGATCACACATGTGTACTTCATCAGAGCTATTATATCTCTGAGCATTTTCTCTGGTTCTCCCTGCCTGGAATGCTTTCTCTCCTCTGACTCCTGGCTTCCCTGGCTTTCTTCAAGTTCTAGCTTTCCTCCCTCTTCCTTATCTCATATCACTCACATACCTTCTGCCATGATCTCCTCCTTTACCCTGTCTCATGTAAAGAGGTAACCTTATTCCTTATTAAGGCAAATCAAGGTAGACACCCACAAAACTGATCCCATTTCATCTCTTCTCCTCCAACAGATTGCCTCTGCTGTCTCACTTATCTTCAGTCTCTCTCTGTCTACTACTTCCTTACTGCCTACAAATATGTCCACATATCCTCCATTCTCAAAAAAATCCTCACTTAAACCTTCCATCCCCACAAATAGTCATCCTATCATTTTACATCTCCTCTGCATTTTTTGGCTAGGCTCCTTGAGAAGGCTGTCTACAATAGGTGCTTTCATTTTCTCTCTTCTCACACTCTTCTTAACCCCTTACAACCTGGCTACTGACCTCATCATTCCATTGACACTGTTCTCTCCAAAATTACCCATTACTTTTTTTTTTTTGGCAATTGAGGTTAAGTGACTTGCCCAGGGTCACACAGCTAGTAAGTGTCAAGTGTTTGGTCTGAGGCCAGATTTAAACTCAGGTCCTTCTGACTTCACAGCTAGTGCTCTAACCACTGTGCCACCTAGCTGCTCCACCAATGATCTTTTAATTGCTGGATACAGTGACCTTTTCTCAATCCTTATTCTTCTGACTTCTCTGCAGCCTTGACACTTTCTTCTTTCCAGGTTTTATTTTATTTTATTGAGACTAGTCTCTCCTGGTTCTCCCCCTTCCTATCTGACCAATTCTTAATCTCTTTTATCATCCAAGTCACACCCTCTAACTATAGATGCCCTTCACAGTTCTGTCTGGAGTTTTCTTCTGCCTCAACACTACTTCACTTGCTGATCTCATCAGCTCTCATGGAGTTAATAATCATCTCTGTGCTAATGATTCTCAAACCACAGATCCTGCTTCAAACTGTCTGCTGACTTCCAGTTTCACATCTCCAAGTGTCTTTTGAAACGTCTCAAACTGGGTATCTAGTAGACATTATAAACTTAATATGTTCAAAACAACATTCGTTATCATTTCCCCAAACCCTCCACCTGCCCCCCCAACTGAACTTTGCAGGTGCAGGGCACCACTATCCTCCTAATCATCCAGGCTTAAAACCTAGGTTTCATTCTTCATTCCTCACTACCTCTGTCTTCCCCTCCCTCCATGCCCTGTTGCTAACACCTGTTGATTTCTGTCTGCTGATACTGCTGCCATCTTGGTGTAGGCCTTCACCACTTTATTTGGACTATAGCCATAGCCTACCAATGGATTTTCTTGTCTCAAATCTCCCTCTCTCCTCTAATCCAGCCTTCATTCAGTTGCCATAGTAATTTCCCTAAAGTGTAGATTCAACCAACTTCTCTACCCATCCCTTTTACCCCAAATAAACTCCAAGTGATTCCTTATTGCCTCCAGGATCAAATATAAAATCCTCCATTTGGCTTTTAAAGCCTTTCATACCCTAGCCCCTTCTCCCCCTCCAATCTTCTTACAATTTACTCCCTGCCACATAATCTTTGATGCAGTGACACTGGCCTCCTGGGTGTGTTCCAAGAACAAAACACTATCTTTCAGCTGTAGTAATTCTGGCTGACTTTCTCCCATGCCTGGAATGCTCTTCCTTCTCATCTCTGCCTCCTGGCTTCCCTGGTTTGCTTCAAATCCCAATTAAAATCCCATCTTCTACAGGAAGCCTTTCCTAATCCCTCTTAATTCTAGGGTTTTTTTCTCTCTGTTTACTATTTCCTATGCATTGTGCTTATAGCTTTTTTTGTTTGTTTGCTTTGTTGTCTCCCCCATTAGATTGTAAGCTCCTTGAGAGCAGGGACTGCCTTTTGCCTCTTTTTGTGCCCCATTGTGTATTTGCAATCCACCAAAATTCCTAGATCTTTTATACACTGACTACTGCCTAATAATATTTTCTCCGTATTGTTTATTGAAGAGTAGATTATTTTGAACCCAAGTATAGGATTTTGCATTGAGTGCTATTAAATTACAATTTGTTGAGTTTGGCATCTTGTTTTTACCTATTGAGTGGAGCCAATGGAGAAGGAAATGGTAAACCACTCCAGTGTCTTTGCTGAGAAAACAACACGGACAGCTATGGTCCACAGGGTCATGAAGAGTCAGACCCAACTGAATAACTGAACAACAAATCTTGCCTATTGAGATTTTTTTAGATCCTGACTCATTTTCATCTGTTTCAGTCATGTCTGACTCTTTGTGACCCCATTTGGGGTTTTCTTGGAGTGGTTTGCTATTTCCTTCTCCAGCTCATTTTCCAGACGAGATAATTGAAGCAAACAGGTTAAGTGACTTGCCCAGGGTCACATAGTTAGTAAGTGTCTGAGGCAGATTTGAACTCAGGTCCTCCTGACTCCAGGCCTGGTGCTCCATCCATTGTGCCACCTACTTGCCTCCCTGACCCATTATGCACCATGTTAGTCATCCCTTTTGGTTTTGTATTATCTGGAAATTTGATAAACATGCCATCTCTGGCTTCATTCAAGTCATTGATAAACATTGAGGGTCTCTAAATTTCCTTCTAGCTACAAGTCGCATTTAGTAAATAGCAGACCTGGGATATCCACTCTGAATTTCCATTCAGTATTGTTTTCACTATCCTTTGCTGCCAAATTGCATAATCTTAAGCGTATAACAAATTGCTGACAATTGGGAAAGTGGATTGCTCAGGTGGCAGAAAACAGAGAATAGAGAAATATAAAATTCCAAATGGAATCTCATGTTTCTTATCTAGGATAATACCTGTGTCTCCATCTTACAGTGCCCACCCTGATGGTAAATTAATTTAACAAGCTCTAGATTTCAATTTGGCAAGTAGGTAGTGCAGTGGTTAGAGCGCCGGGCCTGGAGTTAGAAAGGTCTGAGTTCAAATCTGGCCTCATATACTTCCTAGTT
This sequence comes from Phascolarctos cinereus, assembly GCF_003287225.1. NCBI lineage: Eukaryota > Metazoa > Chordata > Mammalia > Diprotodontia > Phascolarctidae > Phascolarctos > Phascolarctos cinereus. Next base: position 252,156,839 of record NW_027555847.1, read on the forward strand.
GAGTGACCCTGGGCAAGTCACTTAACTCTTATTTGCCTCAATTTCTTCATTTGTAAAATGAAGACATACTGGAGAAGGAAATGACAAGCCACTCCACTATCTTTGCCAAGGAGACCCCACGGACAAGTCCATGATGTCACAAAGAATTGAACATGACTGAATGACTGAACAATAAACTCTTGATTTGGATCACTGACATAAAAAAAGGCAAAAAGAAAAGCTTCTTATTCATTTTACAGTTATAATAAAGCAAAAAAAAAAACCCCAAGCATACAAACAAAACCCACTAATTGCATCATAAACTTTTGTAATTTAAAAAAAATTTAAGAAATTCACAATTGATTCCTTAATAAATAAGGTAAGTTAAAAAAAAACACCACCAAACTTGGGACTTTGGAGACACAAAATCATCAAAATACAGTGGTTTGCCATTTCACAATTGATTCCTTAATAAATAAGGTAAGTTAAAAAAAACACCACCAAACTTGGGACTTTGGAGACACAAAATCATCAAAATACAGTGGTTTGCCATTTCCCTCTCTGGCTCATTTTACAAATGAGGAAACCAAGGCAAACAGGGTGAGGCAACTTGCCCAGGGTCACACAGTAAGTGTCTGAGGCCAGATTTGAACTCAGGAAGATAAATCTTTCTGGCTCTGGTCCTGGTGCTCTCTCCACTGTGCCACCTAGCTGCCATATTCTTATACTTAGCTAAGAGTTTAGGCTATATCCTCAGTCCAAGACAGACGCTAACACTAAGTGGGATCTATGCTCATATCACTAAGCATTATCTTCATTTCAGGGCTGCTGATAAGGGCTGGCAAGTAAGTTGGAAAATTTTGCTCTTTCTCTGAAATTCTTCAGATAATTCTCAACAAAATCCAGAAGGGAAAAACTGTAATCAGAAGGCAAGGCTCTTTTTGCAGCTAGTAGAAAGTATTTCCTAAAGCGTGAAGGACATTATGCCATGAAGTCTAGTGTGATCTTAATTTTGCCTAATTTCTTTAGAGGGCCTTTTCTCTCCAGCCTTTCCAGTGTCCAAAAATGGTGGCTCTAGTTATTGATATATTCATACTTTTACAAATGTGCCTTATGGTTCTGAATACGTGGGTTTATTTTAACATCCTCAATTTATTCAATTGGACTCGTGTGTTTTAAATACCTGCATAGTGCAAGGCAATGTACTAGGCCCTGCCAAGACCTCAAAAATGAATTCAAATTCTTTTTTCCCTGGTTAGGTCTTTGGCCTCAAGAAGAAGTGACAAGTTCAAAATGATTATAATATAAACTTTTTTTTTTAAAGCACCATGAGAGAGGTGTATATGAAGTGCTAAGGTATCATAAAATGGTTAAGGAGACTCAAAGAATGCTTTAAGAAGGTGATATATGTCATATATGTACATATGTGTGTGTGCTTGACTCCTTTTTCAAGGTCCTTTCTGATTAGTAATCATTGTTTAGTTTTTGATGGCTTAGAATGAGTGTAAATAGCAAATGTTTTCTGTTCTGGCCAGAAAGTTTGAAGGTCTTCCCCTCCCAGACTGATACTTTTGTGATGTTAAATTTAGGCCTTCTTTTGTCTCAGTTCCTACCTAGCCCTTAGTCATTGAATGGGCGTTGTCTCAGACAAACTGAGGCCTGGGAAAGCCCTTAATTTGGAAAGGCCAAGGATATCCACTGTATCCAGGGCCATCACTAGTCATCTTGATTTTTGTCTTGCCACTGGACTTCAATGGCTCTGGAGGAAAAAGTAAGGCTGATGACTTTGCACAGCTCTGCCTCACTTGAATCCAATTCAGAAGGAAATCAAGACATCACCTTCATGATGTCATTGGTCCTCTTCCAGAACAAAGGACAAACAGAATTGGAAGGAATCACAGAAATCATCCAGTTGAGGGACACTTAACATGTGTGTCTCATAGACCCCTCCGGTAGTCTGGTGAAGCCCATGGACCTTTTCTCAAAACAGTGTTCTTAAATGTATAAAATAAAATTAACAGGATTACAGAGGAAACAAAATTGAAATACAATAATCAAAATATTAAAAATAAGATTGTTTACATACTCCAGGTACATAATCCTTGAAACAAGTCCAATTTTCTACCCACTAAAAGAAAAACTAAATAGTAATTACTTTAACTGACTGTAGCTTCTATTCAGATACTGACAGTGAGAGGGCACTCCCTTCTCCTTTTGTTAGTCCAATCCATTGTTGGACAGATCTCATTTTCTTTAAAGTTCTTTTTATAGTAAGCTAAAATCTGCTTCCCTAAGACATCTTCCCATTGGTCTTAGTTTTGCCTTTTGGAGTTGTACAGATTAACTATATATTATCATGTATTGAGATCTTAAAATTTCTTTGATTTAAAATCATGAAAATGCTAATAGTTCAACTAGTTATGCAAATTAGCACGTGGGCTCCAAAGCCTTAGCAATTTTATGGGCCTGAGAGAAATTAAGTGGTGGGAAAAGGAAAATCCTCTGAAAAATATTTCTAAAATGAAACAAACACCCTAGATCACTTCAGAACACTGCCTTTCACTGCCAAATAACGCCTCATTTTCATTGAAAAAGCCTCACAACCAGCAACAAACGATTGAATACATCAGCGAAAGTGAAGTAAACATTAGACAATATTCCTTTCTATGTAATATTGTTCTTCCTAAGTACATAAGAAGGTATAGTGTTACCTAAAACTTTGCAAAGATTCCTCAGTTTCCTAGGATCAAAGATATTTTCATTAATGTAAATTACTGCCCCCAAAATGGTGAAAAGTAGGGTTGATTCAACCAGTCCTCTAACCTAGTGACTTCTCTTCTCTGATAGCTCAGTACTCCATGATTTCACCCATGTTTTTATGGATTTATGGAAGGACATAACAAAAATTGCACAGGAGTATATAGCAAGGATCGATTGCTGTTCTGCAGCGATGGAAGTATTCCTTCAGGTCAAATGAAATAATACAGTAGATACTTAATAAATACCTGGCATATAGTAGGTGTTTAATAAATGCTTGTTTGCTGTGTCTCTGCTCCCTTCTCTTTCATCCAGTGATGGAAGTGTGCCTAATTTCACCTCCATTGTTTTATTTGTATGCCTATGTAAGCATTCCTTCCATCAGTGAAGAATGACGAACAATCCTTGCTATAATTCCTGTGTAATTCTTAGGTCCCCTTTCATACATTCTCCATAGGAAACCTTACTAACATACTACAAGTTTCTTAGTGTTCTACAGGTACTTGAACAGTACTTGGGATTATCCATCTTCGATCCCTTGTTCTTGCTACAGGAACAACTTATGTCCATTTCCAATCATCCTTTCCTAATCATCTCTATAGCCCTGTCTCACTCTTTGCCCATTCTGTTCACATGCCCTTCTTAGTAGGAAGGAAACAAGCATTTTTAAGTGCCAATTATGAGCCAGGTACTGTTCTAAGCACTTTGCAAATATTACTTCATTTAATCCTCATACCAACCCTGGGAAGTGGGGTCTATTATTATACCCATTTTATGGTTGCAGAAACTGAGGTAGACAGAAGTTAAATGACTTGCCCAGGGCCACACAGCTAGCAAGTGTCCGAGGCTGGATTTGAATTTAGGTCTTCCTGAATCCATGTCCAGTACTTTATCCATTTAGAGAACTTTGTTTGATTTCTTTTCTCATTCTTTCAAGTTTCACAGAAATTGAAGGTTGGAAGGTTCCTCAAAAGACATATAGTGCAATAGATATGTGAAAGGCTTCCCCATTTTCTTGAATTTCTTTGATTTCCTCTCATCCTTGTCTAATTTGACTCCATTTAAAAAAAACAAATCAAGTTTGTAGTCTTTTCTGACATAGAAGTAACATCATGTATTAAGAAAGCCCTGGATTTGGTACCAGAAGTTATGGATTCAAATCTCAGCTTTCCTACTTATTAGCTGTGGACTTGAAGTCATGAAGACCTAGGATTCATAGTCTGGCACATTTATTGGATATGGAAAAGAAAAATAATACCAGCTAATAACAATAGCTAGCATTTATATAGCCCTTTAAGGTCTGCAAAGTGCTTTGCAAAAATTATCTCATTTGATCTTCACAACTGCTCTGGGAGGTAGGTGCTGTTATTATCCCCATTTTACAGATGAGGAAACTAAGGCAGGCAGAGATTAAGTGACTTGTCCATGGTCACAGAGCTAGTAAGTGTCTGAAGTTGGTTTTGAACTCAGGTCTTCCTGACTCCAGGCCTCCAATCCACTCCATCCATCTAGATCCCCCTTCCTTCCCTTTTTTAAAAATAAGATTATACAATTAGAGCTGAAAGGGGCCTCCAGGACACCTAGTCCAACTTCCTCAAGAAACTGAGGCCCAGCAGTGTTAAACAACATGACCAGGGCTTACCCTGATTCCCCAGGCAAGCATCAGAGGCACAATTTTAACCCAGGTCTTTACTCCAGATCCAGTTCTCTTTCCATTATAGCGTACCAAGCCTGAGTTTCCTCAACTGTCAAACAGAAATAATAATGGTTATGCTACCTACACCACAGGGCTGTTTAAGAAAAGTCTTTTGTATTTTGTCTTAAGTTCTAAATATGAAATAGGATTGTAGACCAGCTTCTGTTCCTGAATAGCAAAAGCATCAAAGCCAGTTATATAGCTGCATTTTAAATTCCAGGCAAATTTTCTGTTTTCATCTATTAATTTGAGAGTTGGAAGGGACCTTAAGAGCCATGGAATGTAACCCATGCATGAAAGGAATCCCCGCCATCACCTACCTACCTGACAAGTGACCATCCAGTCTTCTCTCAATCTCTGGGGCATCTCAGATTTTCTCTCTCTCCTCTCTAATATCTCCTCCATTGTTTCATTTGCACATTTATCTAACACAGAAGCAACATAACATCGTCAAAAAGAGCTGTGGACTTGGAGCCAGAACTCACCCATATCCTGCAGTAAAAATTTCACAAAGGGTCCCTTTAGTGTTTGTGAATTACAAAATGCCTAGGGCTCCTGCATCTATGGAGAGGGGATCCTGCAATAGACTCATGCTTCCATAGGCTATTACCCTTCCCACAGCACAAACTGGGCTATTCTTTCATTATAACTAATGACTCCCCCAAAAAAGTATTCAAAGGTTTCAATCTCTTCAATTTTCTTACATTTGCATATTTTTCTTTGCAGACGCAGCACTTTTACTTCGGTCAATGTTGACACTCTCCATTTTCTCAGGATTTCTAATGCTATCTGAATGGGAATCTAATATTGATGTGCATGTAATTACTTATTGCTCTAATATTTTAATTACTCACTTTCTTATTCATCTTTTACTATTTCCAGGGTCTGCTCTTGAAATCCTTACTTGTAAGGATCATATCTGCTACTCCCTCCTTCATGCTGTCTTTCTCCTTGCTTAGGACTCAGCACTTTAACTATGTTTGAGATAGAAATTTTGATTTTAAAAGACCCACCAAACCCACTCATCCAATGGCTTAACCCTGTCTGCAGTGGCACCATTGTACAACAATTCAAAATAAGGACTCCATTTCAACCCCAAATCATTTATAAAAGCGGGTTTCTCCCTGATTACCCCTGGAGAGAATAGGCAGGCTGTGTGGGTGGTCTGGGAGGCCGGCAGAACTCGGGCTGTGAAGAGATAGATGACATCATGGATTCACATGGCAAATTTATGAATCCTCAAGTGGACAGTCTGAAGGAGCATTCAGGACTACGGTGAATTTTCTCTGCTGTGGCATTTAGGGGTGCAAGGGAAGGTAAAGTGACTCCTCTGTATTTGTGCTTAAATTTTTTTTAATCCGATATTTCAAGGTTTAGTTATCAATGATATACTACTTATTAATTGCTTGAAATAGCTAAAACTCTATGACACAACTTCAAGAAAAAAAAAGCATTACTAGACAAGGAATAAACCACCCAAGCCTAGCAATATTCTACTCCCTTTTATTCTAGAGCTTCTACCTGGACTCTCTCCAACCTTGCTATTATTATTGTTGTTGTTATTATTATTTTAACTCCTAGATTTTTAATCTTTCCTAAGCTTTGCCTTAGATTGTCTAGATGGTCATGCCAAGGGATGATGACATGGCTATCTACAAAATCTTCAACAAACCTTTATCTTAATTTTTTTTCTCTACATAATGCCATACTTGATAGTTCTTATAGCATTGCGCTTATGTCTACAGGTGCTTAGATGAGCATCAGCTGTCTGCGTATGAATGTGGCAGAATGATTGAAATTCCATAGAGAATCAGAGAACATAGAAGTACCATTTTCTGATATGCCCTAGTTAGATTCCATGAGTCACAGCAAATCAGACAAACTGAACTTTTGGGTCACATGTGATCCTCTTAGAATCATGCTCACCCAGGCTAAAATACATTAAGATGTCTTTTCTTCCAGATGGTGTAAAACAGCAGTGGTGCAAAGTGGCACATTTTCTTCTCTGGCTTATAAGTAATTAATATTCCTTCTTCATACAGCAGTATTAACATTGAAATCTATTGAAATAAATATTTTAATTACTTTTGGAAATTTTTTGAGAATAGAAAGGAGACCTATATTGATTCCACCAACTGCTAATGCTCTTTCATATTATTTTTACCTCCATCTCTCTCTCATATGTATGTATGTATGTATGTATGTATGTATGTATGTATGTGTGTATATATGTGTGTGGTTGCTAATTATATGTTGTCTGCTCCATTAGGAGCAATGCTCCTTGAGAGAATTGTCTTTTGTTTTTTCTTTCTTCACATCTCGGCACAGCATGCTTGGTACATAGTAACTGCTTAATAAATTCTTGTTTCCTTCTTTTTTTCCTCCCTCCCTCCATATATCCACTGAAGGAATGGCTCTTGATAGTATGTTTGTATCAATTCCCTATATATGTTGACCATCAGACACTTATCTGAGATATTTGATTAAAAGATTTTTTTTCCCCAGTCAATAGTTCTCCCCCTTATGCTAGCTGCATTAATTTTGTTCTGGCAAAGGTTTTCAATTTCATATAATTGAGAGTAAATAGTTTATCTTTTCTCATCTCCCCTAACCTATTTTGTTGATGATATTTATGGATTTCTTTTGTTTCTGATTACTTTACTAAAATATGATTTATCTCAATTTGCTTTTTTGCTGATTTTATGGTGTTCCCCCAATATATACGTTTCCCAACATATATATTACATATATTATTATATTATATAATTATATATATCCGCTATACATATGTATATATATATATAGTAAATAAAATTTCCCCCAAAATTATGGTGTTTCCCCAATAAACCATTATATCCATTATCCACTACCATTAAAATGATCATTGTTTGTATGTGATATGATTATATTCAGAAATCCTAGAGAGTTGAGGAAAAAATGATTTTTAAATAATTTTAGCAAATAATAATGATTTTAGCAAAATTGGAGGATAGAAGATGCATTTCCAGAAATTATTGTTATTTTACATACAATTTAAAAAACTCAGCAAGAAGAGCTAGAAAGTGAAATTCCATTCAAAATAATTACATAAGCTATACTATTTGGGATTACATCTCCCAAGATTCACCTAGAGTTTATACCAAAAAACTCTTGAAGAAATAAAGATAAGCATAAATAATTGGAGAAAAGATTAATTTCGTATGTGTAAGTTGAGAATCAACAAAATGACAATATTACCTAAGGTAATTTACTTTTTCAGTGCTGATCAAACTTCCAAAAGCTTTATATTTTAAAGAGCTAGAAAAAAAAATCCCAGAACAAAAGTTCAAGAATCCTAAGGGAAATAATGAAAAACAAAAAACAACAAAGGAAGAGAATTTCAGTAATAGGGTCTCAAAATGTCCTACAAAGTGATAATTATTAAAATGCTGTGGCCCTGGTTATAAAAAGGAGAGGCTGATCAGAAGATCAAATTAGATACACAACATAACAGAAGCTAACAGAGTAACACAGTATGTGATAAACCTCATTTACCACAGGAGAAAGACTCGTTATTTGACAAAAACCAATAGGAAAACTGGACAGAAGTCTGGCAGTAATTAAGTTTAGACCAACATCTCATGATATACATTGAGATAAGCTCTAAATAGATACATGACCAAAATATGAAAGGTCACATAACAAATACATTAGAGGATCAAGGAACAAATTACCTTTTGGATCAATGGATAGAGGAAAATCTCATGACTAAATGAGGGATAGAAGGGATTGCACCAGATAAAATGGACAATTTTGATTACATAAAATTTTAAAGTTTTTGTACGAACAAATGTAAAAATTAGCAGGGAAATAGGTAAAGGCAACTAGGGGAAAAATCTGTGTAACAAGTTTCTCTGATAAAGGTTTGATTTCCAAGATATATAAGGAATTGATTGAAATTGATGAGTAAGAGCTATTCCCCAAATGAAAAATGGTCAAATGATATGACTAGGCAGTTTTTTTTTAAGTGAGGCAATTGGGGTTAAGTGTCTTGCCCAGAGTCACACAGCTAGGAAATATTATGTGTATGAGGCCAGATTTGAACTCAGGTCCTCCTGACTCCAGGGCTGGTGCTCTATCCACTGTGCCACCTAGCTGCTCCAAATAGGTAGTTTTCAAAGGAAGAAATACAGGTCATCAATAATAATATGAAAAAAATGCTATAAATTATTAATAGAGAAGTGCAAGTTAAAACAACTGATGCACCATCTCATTCTAATCAAATTGGTAAAGTCAACAAAAAAAAGATTATGATAAATACTGGAGGCAATGTGAGAAAACAGGTATACTAGCATACAGTTAGTGTAGCTGTGAATTCATCCAGACATTTTGGAAAGCAATTTGTTATCATGCCCAGAAACCTACCAAAGTGAATATACCCTTTGACCTATATTACTACTTGGCCTATACCAGAAAGAAATCAAAAGACAGAAAAAAGATCTATAAGTACTATATATATATATATATATATATATATATATATATACACACACACACATATGTATATATATGTATATATATGTATATATGTATGTATAACAAGTCTTTCATGTTAGTCAAAATTTGAAAACTAAAAGGTTGACTTCTTATTTGTGAATGGCTAAACAAATTGAAGTATATGAATATAATAGAATGTCATCATGCCATAAGAAATGATGAAATGCGCAATTTCAGAGGAAACTTGGAAAACTTTTATAAACTGATACAGGACCAAGTGATAAAATCATTGAGAAAAACAACTTTGAGAAGCTTTAGAACTCTAATTAACATGATGGTAAAGCACAAGTCCAAAGGAATGACGATGAAACATATCACTAACCAACCACTCAATGGGAAAATGAACTTAAAATGAAGAAAGAGACATAGATTGTATGACATGGCTAATGTGGAAAGTTTTGCCAAACTATGGATTTAGGTATTGAGGGATTTGTTTTTCATTTTTTAAAATTTGCTCAATTTGGGTTGAGGAGATGGTGGTAGTGGGAGATATAGAACGTTAAAAAAACTTCATTATTTGAAAAACAAAAATAATAAACTATTAAAAATAAGTTTTTAATAGAATCATATATGAAATTATTTAGACCATTGCATTTTTCCCTTTATGACTTGTTCAACTACATTTTCTGAGATTAGGTTAGTTGAGATATTTATTTCATATTTGTTCATTTAAGTATTTTATATTTTTTGTAGGTAAATTCTTTTCTTTTAAATTATCAATTTATCTAATATCTAATCATGAATAAGTTCTGATATTTCCTTTTATTTCTTTTCTATCTGCTATGACCTAGCCTTGCTTATTTTTTATTTTGGTAATTTTATTTTCTTTCCCCCTTATCTTTGATCAGGTAGTCTTTTCAATAATTACCTTTTTGCTTTTAGAAACCATTTCTAGTATCTTTTAATTTCTACAACAGCTTTTGAACTTCTCTTTTGTGTATTTTTAAAATATTTAATTGACATTGTTTTCTTTCTTTTCTACTGATTCTTTTTTTTTTTGGCATCACTATCTCTACCCACCAACTTCCCTCATGTATACAACTCTTCCCATCCCAAATAAAAGTCTTTCTTTGTAACAAATAAGTATAGGCAAGTACAACTGGACACAAAGATAAACTAAAGAAAACGAATTCACTCTTAGCTGTTCTTTACTTAGCCATGTAGGTCGTATCTGTCACTTCTTTGTGAAGAGGTAAAAAGCATGCATTATCATCAGTCCTCTAGAGCCATGACTCATTATTTCATTCACCAGTGTTCTTGTCTTTCAAAGTTATTTTCCTTCATATTTTTGTAGCCATTATATAAATTGTTCTGATTCTTCTCACTTCATTCTGTATCCATTCATACAATTCTTCCTAGGCTTCTCTGTATCCATTTCTGTTATCATTTTTTATAGTACTCCATAAGGCTTTTAGGCCCAACTTCTCCAAGTTTGTTGGTTCTGCAGTTTTCTGTTATGCTTACTCTTTCCATTAGATTGTCTAGCTTTGAGATAAAAACATTAAAGTCCCCTACCATTATTTTCATAATGCCTACTTTTAAATTTTTGTGATTCAACTAACTTTTCCTTTAGAAAACAAAATTAGAAGGTATGCCATTTGGTGTATATATATATATTTAGTAATGATATTATTTCATTTTCTAAGTTAAATATTAAGTATAACATAGATTATATATTTATCTCTCTTTATGTTGTGAGTTTTTATTTTTGTTTTGTCTGATATCATAATTGCTAATCCTATTCCTTTGGAATCATCTGATGCACACTAAATTTTGTTCCAGTCTTTCATTTTAATTCTATATGTGTTGCTATTTTTAAGACATAGCTTGTCTATAGAAAATTGTTTTTTTTCAGTCTGTCAGTCTTATTTGTTTAACTGGATTATTTCACAACTAAATTATGAATGTTAAGCTTATGTTTTTCTCTATTTATTTGTTTCATATTAATTTTAACCTCTTATTTTTTAGAGTTGGTAACTTATTTCTGCTATTAGTGTTACTCATATTTCTCTAATACTACTCTATTCCCATAAGCTTTCTCCCTTTCCTGTTTACCGGCCCTATCCCAAATTCTTTAAGTCATTAATCTTTCACTTATTTTTTAATTTCTCCTCATCTTCTTTTTACTTTCTCTTTACCTCTCCAGCTATGCAGCTCAAAATATTTTCCTGCCTCCCTTCCAACTTCTTTTTAAGAACTTTCTTTTTGCTGGGCCTTCATCCATGGAGATTCCCTTTACTTTGTTTTCCTCATTATTAATTTTCCTTTCCAGTCTATTGTGAATTTTATTCTCTGATTCAAAGATTATAGCCTTTGCTTATTCTGTCTTTATTCTCTCTAGGTCTTTCTATAGAGTAAAGCTTCTGAAGCACCAAATTTGGACTCCCCCATTGTAGATCTTATCTCATCATTTCTATCTTCTGCCATACCTCTCCCTTAAAAATATCAATCCATGAAGAGAACAATTCTGAATGGAAGCAGCGTCATGTGGAGTCAGTCACACTACATGTGTGTCTCAACTCATGAGACCTGGTCTTATCATTTGCCATGATTAGTCACTTCCAAATGCCATGCTGTCTTATCTCTGCTTTTCTATCATCCCTACCACGCTAGACCCTTGAGGACTTATACTTCCCTTCCAATGAAACACATTGCTGGGAGGTACAACCGTTTCTCAGAGAAAATGGTATTCTATACAAGTACCTTTTTTACCCACATGAAATCCATTTTTTCACCACAAACACATTCCATGATATCCCCATGAGAATGTTCTGTAGTGATACCTTTTTGTCTCCCTTCCCAAGTGAGATTCTTATTTCTTCCATTCCAGTTTCATTCCACCATTGCTTTTATCCTGTTTTCCCTCAGCCTCCACTCTGTATGAAATTAGAAAAATTAACATCCCTTCTCTGTTTACCTATGGGTGGGGTGGGGGCAAATTTCCAGCTCCCCTCTCACTACCTTCTCTGTATTCATACAATGTTCAGACTATTGTTCACCCTTCTACAAGAGATATTGATTCATTCATGGAGAACCACGAGATTTAGCCCCTGAACCAAGTCTAACAATCACGACTTGAACTGTGTGTGGGTTAAACATTCCAAATAAACAAAAGAAACTTGCAGAAAGTTAAAAGAAAACAAACCCCAACAATTTGCTATATACAAGAAACCCACCTAAAAAATGAACACACATGAATAAAAAATTGACAGTCTAGAACAAAATTTCATCAGATTGTAAGCTCCTTGACGACAAAGATTATCTTTTGTGTCCCCAGTGTTTGGCACAGTGCTCAACACATAGTAGGCACTTAATAAATATTGATTCCAAAGATATAGGCATTCATAATTCAGTTCTTCCCCCTTCCCTTCATCCCCTCCCTTAAATTTCTCTTAAGTCTTCAGCTCTTTTGTTCCTTTCAGTTCCTTGATAATCATTCTTTATTCTTTCTTTTACCTCTCATTTAATTTTTCAACAATAGTCAATTTTTCAGTTATATTTTTGTTCATCTTTCAATTAAACCTTGTACTAATAGCTATAGCTACAAAAAGTCTAACTTAATAATATGATTTTACTTAAGACACAACCACCCAAGCTATTGCTTTCCAGGTTTTTTCTCCCATGGGTCACTAATTCCCCAGGTAGTTTTCTTATTTTCCACATACAAAGGAAACATTATAAAAATAGCAAACCACTTGTTTTCAAACCAATAAAGAGGTAATTCAAACCAGGTAAGTTGATTTCCCTTCTTTTTTTGCTCATGAAAAGCATATGGTCTTTCAAAGGCCAAAGAGCCCGACAGCAACAAGAACAGTAGCCTGATAGGTATCTATACCTATATGTGTTAATCATGCCCATGTGGTTATGTTTGTCAGGCAACAGAATCAGTTTCAATGTGAAAATGTACATTTTTCAATTATCATAATTTCCTGTCTACACTACCACCTGGTAACTATAACACCCAGTTTCTCTGTTGGCTAAGCCATTAGTTTAGTGTAAGCCACCACAACACATTTCCTCTAAAAGCACCTAATATGTCACTGTGTCAAGGACTTGTTATTTAATCAGTGTGGGAACTCAATCTATTGCAGCTTACAATCTGTCTATAACTAAAGTCTTAGAGAGTTCTTTGAGAGCCAGAGACATTAAGTGACTTTCCATGGTCACACCTTTAATAAGTGTCAGAAACAAGATTGGAATCCAGATTGTCCTGACTTTAAGACTAGTACTCTACTACCTACCTATGTTATGTAGTGACTAGAAGTATATTTTTCTCAGTCCTCTCAGGTTATTGATTTAGAACGAAAGAGACTTCAGAGATCCTCTTATCTAACCCCCTTATTTTATAGACAATGAAATAGAGACTCAAAGCATCAAAGTGACCTACTCAAAGGACACACAAGTAAAATGTAACAAGGACAAGTGTCAAGTACTTGATTCCATCCAAATTCAGAGCATGTAACAGTACTATATAACTTGCTGGTATTCTAGGTCCCAGGAATGATACTACAAATGTTTCAAAATAGACTATTCTTTTCTTTTCATTTCTCCATATGAATATAAATTGCCTTTTACATCTGTTCAAAGTGAAGAGCCAATAATAATAATAGCTAAACCCATACAAAATTTGTTGAAGCATCCAGCAAGCTTTCCTCACTCAGCATTTGCACTATTCAGACCTAGCTGTCCCATGTGGCTGCTGCCCCAAGCCAATGAAGTGGAATAAGGCCAGGGTTTTGTTACATGATCAGATGTCTACAAATGGCTCAGTTGAGACCATAACATAAGTGGGACTGTATTCAAGTCACAGTACCACTCCCTACAGAAAATAGGCTAATACACTGACGTCATCTTGGTTCAATGACTTCATACTCGGCTGCATTTACAATGTTTGCAAATGCTTGAAATGGGGAGAATTAGTCCATCTGCATCGTGAAGATCAGTACATTGAAATTAGAATGTGAAACACATCCCTCATTGCTGGATTTGAATAAACTGTAATTCATACAAAATTGAGCATAAGAAATTGTTTTCCCTGCTGTCTTTCATTCAAATGGTATCTTTGTATTTTCCCAAAGCTTAATAGAGAAAAAAGCAAAATAAAACAAAACAAATACATTTAGCACCATCATGAAAGAATTGGAAGTAAAAGCAAATTTTAAAAAGTTAAACAAGCTATTTTCCACTAACAGTAAGGGCAGATGTCTAGAGATAGCACAAAAAAGGAAATATTAGTGTTCAACAACATTATTTGTTGACAAGTTTTATGGCTTCCTTGCTCAAATCTTTGTAATATTCACATTAATATCATAATAGCCCCTGTCCTTCCCATGACACACTGAGTTCTTTTACCAAATGAAGATGAGAGAAATGTGTTTTATGTATTCTATTTCACAATGGGCTCAAATTCTCTGTAACAACTTTTTCTATTAATAAGACCGTAAGTTCCCACTTTTACAGGACAGTCTTGATTTAAAGAAAACAAGGTGTACTTTAAAGAAGGCTTTAAAAAAAAACATTGCTTCTTTTGTATCTCTGTGCTTCCTTCTGCTCTCTTCTGTGAGTTTCTAAAATATTTTGTTTATGTTCTTTTCTTTATTTTCTTCTTTAGAGGGGTGGTGGCATCACTAGTGCTATGTTCCTCTCTAAACTTTAAAATAAAAAAGAGTGGCCCAAGATGGTAGAGTGAGGAAGGAACCCTCTGAAGCCCTTCTACATTCCCTTCAAAACAATGAAAACACTGCCTTGGAATTGATCTAGGAGCAGAGAAGCACTTACCAGCCTAGTAAGAAAGGTCTGTCTCTTTGGGGTGGGGGTGGAGTAAGGTTCAAAAGTAGCAGCAGCAGCAGCTAGCTTCACAGCACAGGGCCTGCAGCAAGGCTCCAAGCCTAGGGCAATCTACCATAGAGGCTCCACCCTCCTGCAAACCAGAAGCCTCCTAGGCAAATAAGCAGTCTGTGCCGCAAAGCAAGGCCCAACGTCAGTGTCCCCATCCCTAGCACAACCAGTGAAGCCTTGGCCCCATTGCTGACCAGTAGAGAATCCCCACCTCAAGAGAAAAAGCAGATTGATGAATTGGGCCTGCAACTAAAAAAAAACTAGAAAGAGAACAAATTAAAAATTCTCAATTAAACACCAAATTGGAAATCCTGCAAATCAAAGGAGAGATTAATAAAACTGAAAGTAAGAAAACCATTGAACTAATAAATAAAACTAGAAGTTGGTTTTATGAAAAAAAAAGCAAAATAATTGGTTAATTTGATTTAAAAAAGTAAAGAAGAAAACCAAATTACTAGTATCAAAAATGAAAGGGGTGAATCCACTATCAATGAAAGGGAAATTAAAACAATTATTAGGAGGTATTTTGCCTAATTATATGCCAAAAAATTTGATAATCTAAATAAAATGGATGAATATCTAAAAAAATATAAATTACCCAATTAACAGAAGAAGAAATAAAATAATCTAAATAATTCCATCTTAGAAAAGGAAATTGAACAAGTCATCAATGAACTTCCTAAGAAAAAAAAAAACCCAGGACCAGATGGATCCACAAGCAAATTCTACCAAACATTTAAAGAACAATTAATCTCAGTACTATATAAGCTATTTGGAAAAATAAGTGGAGTCCTACCAAAATCTTTTATGACACAGATATGGTGCTGATACCTAAACCAGGAAGTGTCAACACAGAGGACACTATAGACCAATTTCCCTAATGAATAGTGATGCAAAAATTTTAAATAAGATTCTAGAAAAGAGATCATAATAATATATCCCAAGGATCATATGCTATGACCAGGGGGGATTTTTATACCAGGAATCCAGGGCTAGTTCAGTATTAGGAAAACTATCAGCATAATTGACCATATTAATAACAACACCAACGGAAACCATATGATTTTCTCAATAGATGCAGAAAAACCCTTTGACGAAATACAGCATCCATTCATATTAAAAACAGTAGAGAGTATAGGGATAAATAGAGCTTACCTTAAAATGATAAGTAATATCTATCTAAAACCATCAGCAAACATTAGCTGTAATGAGGGTAATGTAGAAGCCTTTCCAATACAATCAGAGATGAAGCAAGGATGCCCATTATCATTATTGTACTAGAAATGTTAGCTATAAGGCAGAGCCAAGATGGCGGAGTGAAAGCGGTAACTTGCTTGAGCTCTCCCCCCAAACCCCTCCAAATACTCATAAAAAATGTCTCTAAACAAATTCTGAAGCAGCAGAACCCACAAAAAGACAAAGTGAAACAAATTTCCAGCCCAAGACAACCTGGATAGTTGATCAGAAAGGTATATCACACCAGGCCAGGAATGCAGTGCAGTGAGGCCTGGGCGCGCAGGCCACAGTGAACCTGAAGCAGGCCTCAGAGGACTGAATCTCTGGCAGCTGTGGAGGTTTCCAGACTCCTCAATCCATGAATGTCAAAGACAACTTAGAAGGTCAGAGGGAAAAGTCTGTTTCTGCGGTGCTGAGACAGGAAGGCTGGGTTTCAGCTTCCGGCCCATAGACTGAGGGGGAACACAGTGGCTGATCAGAGAGGGATTGGAGGGGTCTCTTTGCCAATGCTGAGGCAGGAATCTCTTGCTTTGCCTGTGTTTGGATCTGGGTCACAGTTCTGGGCAGCGGTGCTGGGGTGAGGAGGAGTGCTGGCTTGGTGGAGCTTATAGCGGCTGTAGAGAGGAACCGCTCCTCACAGTTACAGGACAGAAAGGAGTACTTGTGGTCACAGGCCAGGAAAGGAACAAACACCTCACCCCTTATCATACTACCTTGGAAGAACTGAATATTTACAAGTATCTCTGAAAACAGCTGTACAAACCCCCGAAGCTTGGGACAGTACACTCTCCACATTGGAAGCAGATTCTTACCTTACAGTTTAAAACTCAACTAATTGGCCCAGGATCATGAGCAAGCAGCGAAAAAAGAGTCACACTATATTATCTTACTTTGGCGAAAAAGATCAAAATATACAACCAGAAGAAGACAACAAAGTCAAAGCTCCTACATCCAAAGCCTCCAAGAAAAATATGAATCCATCCCAGGCCTTGGAAGAGCTCAAAAGGGATTTTGAGAAGCGAGTAAAGAAGTAGAGGAAAAACTGGGAAGAGAAATGAGAGTGATGCAAGAAAAACATGAAAAACAGGTCAACAGCTTGCTAAAGGAGACCCAAAAAAATACTGAAGAAAATAACACCTTAAAAAATAGCCTAACCCAAATGGCAAAAGAGGTCCAAAAAGCCAATGAAGAGAAAAATGCCCCCAAAAGAAAAATTGGCCAAATGGAAAAGGAAGTCCAAAAACTTACTGAAGAAAATACTTCCTTAAAAATTAGGATAGAGCAATTGGAAGCTAGTGACTTTGTAAGAAATCAAGACACTGTAAAACAAAGCCAAAAGAATGAAAAATTAGAAAACAATGTGAAATATCTCATTGGAAAAACAACTGACCTGGAAAATAGATCCAGGAGAGAGAATTTAAAAATTATTGGACTATCTGAAAGCCATGATCAAAAAAAGAGCCTAGACATCATCTTTCAAGAAATTATCAAGGAAAACTGCCCTGATATATTAGAACCAGAGGGCAAATAGAAATTGAAAGAATCCACAGATCTCCTCCTGAAAGAGATCCCCAAAGGA
Source organism: Phascolarctos cinereus (assembly GCF_003287225.1). Classification (NCBI taxonomy): domain Eukaryota; kingdom Metazoa; phylum Chordata; class Mammalia; order Diprotodontia; family Phascolarctidae; genus Phascolarctos; species Phascolarctos cinereus. The sequence goes on from NW_027555847.1 coordinate 252,174,460, forward strand.
AAACTCCTAGGAATATTGTAGCCAAATTCCAGAGTTCCCAGGTCAAGGAGAAAATATTACAACCTGCCAGAAGAAACAATTCAAGTACTGTGAAAACACAATCAGGATAATACAAGATTTAGCAGCTTCTACATTAAAGGACTGCAGGGCATGGAATATAATATTCCAGAGGGCAAAGAAGATAGGATTACAACCAAGAATCACCTACCCAGCAAAACTGAGTATAATCCTTCAGGGGAAAAAATGGCTATTCAGTGAAATAGAGGACTTTCAAGCATTCTTGATGAAAAGACCAGAGCTGAACAGAAAATTTGACTTTCAAATACAGGACCAGTGGAACATGAAGAGGTAAACAGGAAAGAGAAATCATAAGAGACTTGTTAAGATTGAACTGTTTATATTCCTGCATGGAAAGATGATATTTATAACTCATGAGACCTTTGTCAGTATTAGGGTAGTTGGAGGAAAAAAATTATATGTATGTGTATATAGATAGATAGATAGATAGAGGGCACAAGGTGAGTTGAAGATTAAGGGGTCATATCTGGAGAATAAAATTAAGGGATGAGGGAGGGTTATACTCGGAGAAGAAGAAAGGGAGAGGTAGAATGGGGTAAATTATCTCACAAAAAAAAAAATAGAAAAGTCTCTTACAGTGGAGGGAAAGGGGAAGGTAAGAGGGAATGAGTGAATGTTATTCTCATAGGATTTGGCTTAAGGAGGGAATAACATACACATTCAATTGGGTATGGAAATCTGTCTTACCCTACAGGAAAATAGGGGGAGAAGGGGACAAGAGAGCAGGGGGATGATAGAGAGGAGGGCAGATTGGGAAAGGGGGTAATCAGAAGTAAATACTTCTGAGGAGGACAGGGTCAAAAGAAAGAACAGAATAAATGGGAGGGCAGGATAGGATTAAGGGAAATAGAGTTAGTTTTTCACAACATGTCTACTATGGACGTGTTTTGCATAACTGCACATGTACAACCTATATTGAGTTGCTTGCCTTTTCAATGAGGGTGGGTGGGGAGGGAGGAAGAGAGAAAATTTGAAACTTAAAATTTTAAAAACATATGTTTAAAGAAATGTTTTCACATGCTACTGGGATATAAGAAATATAGGAAATGGGGTACAGAAGTCTATTCTTCCCTACAGGAAAATAGAAGAGGAAGGGGATAAGAGAAGGGGAGAGAGATAGAAGAAAGGACAGACTAGGGGAAGGGATATTCAGAATGCATGCTATTTTGGGGTGGCGGGAGGGATGAGATGGGGTGAAAATTTGGAACTCAAAAATATGTGGAAGTGAATGTTGAAAACTAAAAATAAATAAATTTGTATTTAAAACAAAACAAAAAAAAATATTGCATTAGATTCACATACCATAATTTGTTCAGTCGCTCATTAAATGATAGGTACCTTATTAGTTTTCAATTCTTTGCTAAACAAAAAGTGCTTATATAAAGATTTGTGTGCATATGGTTCTTTTCCATCTGCTTTTATTTCTTTTAGGCATATGCACAGTAATACCATTTCCTTTTGAATATAATTCCAAATTGCTTTCTAGAATGATTGCATCAAGTTGCAGCGCCACCAATAGGGCAATAATGTGTCTATTCTCTCACAGATCTTCCACCATTCTTCATCTTTACCAAGCTGATGCGTGTGAAGTAGAAATTCAAAGTTGTTTTAATTTGCATATTTCTTATTTTCAGTGATTTTAAACTTTTTTTTAAAATTGTGGTTATTGATAGCTTGCATTTCTTTTGAGAATTTGCTATTTATATCTTTTAATCATTTACCTGTTAGGAACTGGCTCTAGTTCTTATACATTTGAATCATCTCCAGATATATCTTAGATTTCATATCTTTTAAGAGAAATTTGTCATAATGATTATTCCCAGTTGTTTCTTTTCTAATTATAATTCCATTAATTTTTTTCTGTAGGAACTTTTCAATATTACATAATCAAAATGGCTCACTTTATCTCTTTGATGTCTTTTATCCTTTCTTTGTCCAAGAACAATTTTTCTATCCACATTTGTGAATGATATATCTTTCCTTGCTCCTCTAATTTGTTAATGATATTATCATTTACATTTAGTCATGTATCCATTTGGAGCTTATATAATATAGGATGTGATATATTATTCTGAATCCAATTTCTGCCAGATTGCTTTCTAATTTTCCCTTCTGTTCATGTTTAATAGTGAATCCTTACCCCAGTATTTGGGGTATTGGCTTACCAAACATTTGTTTGCTTCTGTATCTTATTATCTAATTTATTCTACGGCCAGCTTTATAATTTTTTGAGAAGTTGAAAATAGTTTTCTTATTTATTACACTGTATAGTTTGAGATCTAGTACTACTACACCAGAAATGTGCTGGTAAATGTTTAATAACCAGCTATTAAAAATGTATGCACAACAGCCTTTTAAACTTAATCTGCATTATTAACACTTTGTTTGTCAATTTCAAAAGCTTAGACAATCAAAAAAAATCAATCTCTTTTTGTCATTTCTGATAATTTCTGAGGTATAAATGCTCATACTGAAAATTTAACCCTTGGCTCTCACAAGTGAGTATGAGTCAGTTCCAGTATGCCCCAGTGTAAGCCTCCTTCCTTCTTACTTTTTTTCATGATTCACTCAAGAAGCTTGACTTTTTCTTCATCTAGGTAAATTTTCTTATTTTTTCAAATTCTTTAAGTTAACACCTTATTTAAATAGGTACTTATTTATATATGTGTGTCTATATGTACATATATATATTTAGTACATTAGAATAAATATTTGGTTTTATTTGCATGGCAGTGACTCTGTAAATTAACTTAAATACTATCATCCTTTTTATTCTATGGGCGTGATCCCATCCAGAACAATTAATGTCTCTCTAATTCTTTGGGTTTATCTATTTGTGTAAAGGGTGTTTTATAGCTGTCTTTATTAAGTTTCTGTTTTTGTCTTGGTAGGTAGACTCCCCCAAATTTTATAAATGCCATGTTATTTTGAATGGAATTTATTTTTCTATCTCTTTTATCTTATCTTTCTCTCTCTACTTGAAGTGGCAACATAGAGAAAGGTTGATGATTTTTTGTGGGTTTATTTTATATGCTGTTACTTTTCTGCACTTACCATTTCAATTTTGTAGTTGAATTTCTAAGGTTCTCCAAGTAAGATACATATTTTAACATGTTAAAGAAAGGTTCATTTATTCTCATGCTTTTTAATATTTTTAACATAAAGAAGTGTTATATTTTGTCAATAGATTTTTCTATGGCTATTGATGTAATTATCTGATTTTTATTTTTTTTATTATTGGTATGGTCTATTATGGTTATAGTTTTCTTAATATTGAACCAACCCTACATTTCTGCTATAAATCAAACCTGGGCATCTTGAACAATCTTTCTAATATGTTGCCATAATGCTTTTGTTTTTAAAAAGCAATATTTTGTTCCCTCTGATAATTGGGATAGTGAAGAGACATCCTACAAATCATTTTGTCTTCTCTTCTAAGAAGGAAATCAACCTGTACTTTGAACACAGATAACAATCACTTGAGCATGGCTAAAACACAGTGTTTTCTATGAAGATCTCTTCAGAATTTTTGCTTAGAGTTGCTCTTCATCTTTGCTAGGAGAAAGATCCGTAGTCTTTTGTCATCCTTGCTAGTAGTTGGACCTCAGAACTATTGCAGTCAACCTCTTGTGAGGGGTCTTCAACTTGGAGCTGCCATGTTCCTTCTTACCTTCCTAGCCTTCTCACCCTCTTAGCTCCTTAATACTTTGTTTGCACTCAACTTTGTGTCCCATCCAGGCATCCTTCTGGACCATCTTGCCATGTGCCTTGTCATTGTCCCACTTCTCTCTACCTGGAACTTTATACTTCCTTCAGGATCTCCAGAAATCATGCTCCGAGTCCTTTGCGGTTGGGAAGGGTGCAGTTTAGCTATTCAGCTTTGGAAATTTCACACTAGCTGAGACTGGGACTAAGCTGTCTTGACTGATGAATCACCTAGCTCACTATAACTAGCTCACCTCAGACCAGACCATGCCTTACACCCCATCCAGAGGTTCATATCTTGCCCTTTACTCTGCTGTCTCATAGAGAGAGAAATATTTCTGTACATTTTGACAAAACAGAAGTTTGCTCCATTACTTCTAGGAAATCTAGGAAATACTTGAGGGCATGAGCAGCACAAAAGTGCTGGAGAAACCAGATGGAAAGCTTTTTGTACTCTTTAACAGATGGAGAAACTGGACCCTTGAGAAGTTAGCTTGTTATGACTTCCCAAGTATTTGCTAAACAATAACATCAATGTAAGTAGCAGAGGTGAATTCCGAGCCAAGCCATAGAGCACAAAATCCTGGAAATGAAGGAGTGAAGTAATGGAGATCTAGAAGAGAGGAAGGAATTCAGGGGAAATGAAGATGAGACATGAGCAAAGGGAGGATGTGGAAAATAATAACATGGCCAAAAGCATATGGAATATTCAAAATGAGGCTGACAAGCCACAAATATATTTTAAAGATTTCCCAACTAAGGAAAGCCCATAAATAAAATTTTATATTTAACAAAATAATGGGGAGATTTTAGAGGGCTTATGAATATCTCTTCCTCAGTTTCTCTCCCTACATTTCCTAGTCTTTGTTCTCTTTCCCTTTTTTTCATTTCTCCTTTTTTAAAAAAATTTTCTTTCAGGGCAGCTAGGTGGCGTAGTGGATAGAGCACTGGCCCTGAAGTCAGGAGGACCTGAGTTCAAATCTGGCCTCAGACCAAACCTTGACATTAGCTGTGTGACCCTGGGCAAGTCACTTAACCCCAATTGCCTAAAAGTAAAAAAAAATTTTTTTCTTTTGCTCTTTTTCTCTTAATATCCTCCTACTCTGCCACCTTCCTCTGCTTCTCCATTCACATTGATTGCCACTTTTTTCTCTGGAAACGGTAATCAAATATATAATTAACATGTATTTAGAGGATGTCAATTCATTATCTCTGTGACTCCTCAGAACAAAACTGCCTTACATGGTCAACATTCCTTTAAATGTATTATTTCTCCCTATTTTAAGTTTGTATTATTGTGTTATCATTAATTATTATTAATATATTGTTCTTCCCTATTTAAATTCCCTGAGATCAAGGACTGGCTTATTTTTTCATTTGTATTCCTAATGCTTATGTGCCTAGCACATAGTAAGTGCTTAATAAGTGCTTTTTCATTCATTCATTCATTCATTCATTCATTCATTCATTCAATTTCCTTTCAATTCCTACGAACTCTTTACCTTGTCCACCCTGCCTTGCCTTACAAATTGTCTTTCACCAAGGTCTTCTTCTTTTGTTCTTCCTCTTCCTTTTGCTCTTTCTTTTTCTCCTTCCCTCTGCTTGAATCTTTCCCCTTCTTTTATTCTTCTCCTTCAGTCCAAATCCTTTTCCAGTTCAGTTCTTCTCTTTTCCTTCAATTTCTCTTTAAATTATCCCTGGAGCTATAATCAAAGACAACCTCTCCAGCTCAACCCTGTATTGAAACTCCCATCCAATCTCCAAGGTGGGAGATGTGGAGGGCAGTAAAAGAGAAAGAGTAAAAGAAAACAAAAAAGAGGAGAAAAGGGGAAAAAAAAACAACAACAAGGACAATGGTCAAGAGATTGATGAGAAGGAACTGAGGAAGAGATCTGAAGTCCCCCTCTTGTTTCTCTATTACTGTTGAGTACAAAATTATATTTGTGATATTTCCTTGTTTGGGAAACTCGGGTGTCCAGTGCAGGTTTTAAGCTAGTGAAGCTTGTTTGTCAGACATGTTTAGTATATTCTGTATTGCCTTGGACGTGTTATTTCCCACTTCCTCCCTTTGCTCATGTCTCATCTTCATCTCCCTTGAGTTCCCTCTTTTGTGCATCTTCATTATTTTATTCCTTCATCTCCAGGACTTTGCCCTCTATTTCTTGTCTCTGAATTCACCTCTGCTACTTACATTGATGTTATTGTTTGGCAATACTTGGGAAGTCATAGCAAGCTAACTTCTCAGGGGTTCAGTTTCTCCACCTGTTAAAGAATACAGGCGACTTCCCATCTGGGTTCTGTGGCATTTATACTGAGCATTTCTTCAAGTATACATATTTCCTAGAAGTAATGCCTCAAACTTCTGTTTTGTCAAAACATATTGAAACATTTCTCTCTCTACAGGTGGACCTGGGCTGTTTTAATTATTTTGGCCATCTGTGGTGTATTGTTATACCAGTAACTGCTATTAAGGCTATATTTTCAAAACAGAGCTCTTAGTGTAAAATATGAACATTCATTTAATAGGTTCACATAGCAGGGTTCCTCTGTAGATACACATATGAAATGCATTTGCATGCATATTTTTGCCTATGAGATAAATGCAAACTTGGGTAAAATAATACATTCACATCCATATGGGTCGAGTCAAACATGGCAGGTCAAACATCTGTTTGGCTTCCTGAATGTACAAGACCAATTCATTGTCAGCTGAACTCTGAAGTCTGCCCCATAGGAGTGGTAATGGATTCACCTTCTATGAGTAGTGTCCTGATAGGATTTGGACTGAAGATGCCAGATGTTCCATACCCTGCTGGGGCTGTTGCTAACTAAAACATACTTTAGGATAAAGGGCTGAGGAGTGGGAATTGGGTGAGTGTGTTGGGGGTTATCAAAGAACTGTAGAATGAAATGGTAATTTAGTCTATTTTTTCTACCCTATTTCCTTGCTAGATGGACATACATCTTCTGATTACATGTCTAATGATGGTGAGCTCAATACAATCATAGCTAATAATATCTACATAGCAGTTTCAAGGTTTGCAAACACTTTACATGTGTTTTCTCATTTAATCTTCATAACAACCCTGGGAAGTAGGTGCTATTATTACTCCTATTTTACAGATGAGGAAACTGAGGCTGAGTTTAAGTAATTTTCCCAGTATCATCCAGTTAGTATGTATCTGAGGCAGGATTCAAATTTAAGAAGCTAAGTAGCATAGACAATAGAGCAAGGGAACTGGAATCAGGAAGACCTGAGTTCAAATGTAGCCTGAGGTAATTATTAGTTATATGACCCTGGACAAGGGACTTAACCTCTTCACCTCAGTTTCCTCATCTGTAAACAGAGGATAATAATAGCACTTACCTCAGGGGGTTGTTGCAAGGATAAAATGGTATAATGTTTGTAAAGCATTTTGCAAACTTTAAAGTGCTATATAAATGCTAGCTATCCATCATTATCAACCAATAAACATTTTTTTAAAGTCACTATGTGTCAGGTATTGTGCTAAGCTCTGAGGGTTCAAATAAGAAAAAGAAATCTTCATGGGCAGCTCTAATTATGAGAAAGTGCTTCCTTATATTGAACCAAATGTAAATTCTTCCTCCTTGTAAATTCTATTCATTGTATCTAGTCCTTCCATCTGGAGCCACAGAGAATAAGTCCCTTTTCCTTACGATAGTCCTTCAAATGTTTAACGATAGCTAATAATAAATAATAACTTATTCATGTGTAACTCTAATGTTTATTCACCATTTCATATATAATACTCATTAAAAAAAAACAATAAATAGTATTTATTCCTTCCCTTTTTGGTTTTCTTTTTTCCCCCCCTCTGAAGCTCTATTATGAATAGGACTTTTAAAAATTTTTAATCAAAATGCACATTCTCTAGGGAATCACATCTTATTCAGGACAGTGAAAATGTGAAGGCACAGAATCTCCAAGCAGGCCAACACTCATGATTTAATGGTTCTTGAGGTTCTGTTTGTCATCAAGATAGCCTGAATAAATGACAAAGAAAATCAGTTGCAGCTCATAGGTCATGCATTTCTACCCTCCTCATACCAAAGGGACTAGTTAGCAGTTCTCTTTATTTTTCATTAGTTATTCAGGCTAGACATTTCTCAATATTTCCTTATGCCTACACCCACATGCTGTTGGAACATGTTTCAAGGTATGTAATACTCAAAGCATATTTATGACATAACCAAAGCAAACATTTTGGTTACAGTGTCCAGAGGCCCTTAGTCATGGGCCAAAGCATAATTAACTTTCCCCTGATCCCTGCTACTCTTCTTTCTTAGCATTTATGGAAAGCCTTTGAGAAGGTCATTTATGATATAAAACATGGTGGATGTTGAGAATTACACAGTTTTTCCAAGAATGAATAAATGATACTTTATATTTGTCTCTTACTTGCCATGTCTTACATTTTCAATCCACTTAAAGGAGAAATCTTTATTATACACCTCCATGCCAAGCACTATGGTAGAAGCTTAGATGGGACACAAAAGATATGAATTTTATGATCAATAAGTTAATAGTCCTTATAGAGACAAAATGAATGGCTGCCACTAAATGAATCAATCAACAGGTATTTACTAAACACATTCCATTGAGAAATCACAATTAGATAGGCTTGGGGAAAATTGATACAAAGATTGCTTGGCTTTGGTTTTACTACTACCGTTAGCCAGTAAGTCTTGGAACCACTTTTTGTTGAGGGTCCTGTGACTTCTGGAGAAACTGAGGCATTGAGTGCTACTGCTAACCCCATCTGGTGTTTTAAGATTTCTAGCACCAAATACAGACCTGATCATCTTCTAACTACATGGCACATGCATCAAGATTATCCTTATCAACTTTAGAAAGTAACAGGAAGGCCTTTGCTGAAGATTTTCTTTGGCAGAGTGAATCTTTATAGCCACACAACTGACAGAGTCCTAGAGAAATAAGATGCTTCTGGAGCCATTGTTCATTGATTTGATTTTTTTTAAGCATTTGAGTCAGTAAAATAAAATGAAGCCTTGAAGTCTACTCAAATGAGGTAACTCCATGCATACATTAAAATTAAGCAGAACTCTATGACAACAGTAGCTATGAAGATAACATTGATCAATGTTCCACCGAGTTTTGTACAAGGCAAGGAGCCATATGCTAAGATATTTACCAATGTCTTGGAAGATGACAAGTGCAAACAAGAAAAGGATTCATTACTGATGGGAAAGCAATTCAAATATCCCTTTTTAGAGATGATATTGCATCAGGCCCTGGAGTACTCAGGTCTATAATAGTACTTGGCAAATAATATATATTTGATAAATTCTTATGGAAATCTATAGCAACCTGACACATTCATCTAGCCATTCATTCTGGAAAAACAAAGTCTATGTTTCCGAAGCATGTAATTGCTTGTTATGTGTTACCTTAAGCAAGTCACTTAAACTTCTCTGGCCCTTAGTCTCCTAATGTGTAAAACTAGGGAATTGCTCACTAGGTGCTCTCTAAGATTCTTTCCAGTTCTATAATTCTCAAGCAAGCAGCCTTTAGAGTTAATTGATCCATATGTAAATCTTATTTCCTTAAAAAATATTATCTTATGAGGCTCTACACTGATGCCAAATTTACTACCATTGTTCAAACTATATTTGGAATTGCTTTAAATCTTTTTAATGTACTTAGTGTTAGCAAACTGTCCTTTGAGTATGGTTTAGATTTTTGCAAAAAGCAATAAGCTATATCTGGCAAATAATTTAATCCAATCTAACAACTATTTATTATTAAGCACTTACTGTCTTTGGAGCACAGTGATAGGAACTAAGAGAGATGCCAAGTGTGGTCCCTACTCTCATGGAAATTATAGTCTAGTTCAGGGGTAAGCAACCCGCAGCCTCGAGGCCACATGTGGTCCTCAAGTGTGGCTCTTTGACTGAAGCCAAACTTAGCAAAACAAATCCCTTTAATAAAAGGATTTGTTCTGTAAAACTTGGACTCAGTCAAAAGGCCACACTCAAGGACCTAGAAGGTCACCTGTGGCCTCGGGGTCACAGGTTTCCCACCCCTGTCAGTTAGCCAATAAGTATTTATTCAGTACCTACTGTGTGTAAGGCACTGTGCTAAGCTCTGAGGATACAAAAAGAGGCAAAAGACAGTCTCTACCTTCAAGGAACTCTGTGCAGGACATCATGCTGGTGGCCATATTTGAAAAGCATAGATTTCCCTGTTTTATGCTTCTCTTGACAGTAATAACCTGATGATCATCAAAGGAAGTTGTCTCTGCTGTTACATCTACCACAGTATCTTGTATGATTGTAATGCAGACATGGGTGACACCTTGTTGGAGGAGAGCCTGTAAGATTCCAATTTACTCTATTCAGTCAAATATGCTTTTTTTTAAAAATGCAAACAATACATACAGAAAAGTCTTGCATTCACTACGGCTCTCAGCCAATTGGGTGTCCATGAAGATGTGGTCTGCTGTGGAAAGCGATCTCTGAAATTCTTTCTACATCCTTCTCATATTTTCATCAAGAGTTGTACACCCACCAATGCATAATACATTTGCCTAAAGATTTTCAAAAAGTTAAGATGAGAAACTAGGAATATAAGTTGTTATTTTCTGATGTTTTCTAAGTCATCAGTTTTGGGAAATGATATTGTTCATGATTTTTTTTCTTCTTTTGGTATTTTCCCTTTTTTGAGATATCTTAAAAACAATTCCTAGATGCTTTTAAAATTGTGTTGCCTCTAGTGTGGATTTATTCTCTGTGTGATTGATTTGGTCCAGTTGCTCTTCCTGTCTTCATCTTTTTGGATGCTATAAATAACTAGCATATAAAATAATATTTATTACATGCGTAAGAGGCATAAATGAAGGACTAGGTCAAGTCAGAGGTAGGAAATATCATTATCAACTGGGAGGAGCAGGGAAGGTTTCCTAGAAAGAGTTACATGTGAACTGGGCTTGATAGCACGTGTTGGAATTCCACAGACTGAGAGAGGGAAAAAGCATTACAAGCATAGAGAAGAGTGTAAGCAAAATCATAGGGATAGGAAATTGTCAGGAAATGTATATAAGACATTGAATTGATTGGAATACGGATTATATGGATGAGAATAGTATAAGATAAAGTTGTAAATTTAAGTGGTTCCTGATTGTAAAAGCTATGGTTTTGAGGGGTTTTCTTGTTTTGTTTTGTTTTATGATTGGGTCTCTGTGTGGAATTCCTAGGTGAAGAAACTCCTTCCATCAATGTCACTGGACAAATTTCCTGTAAGTTATGGTTTTAGTGAGTTGCTGAAAAGCTCAGTGTCACATATTCAACATGGGCCAGAGGTGGAACTTGAACTCCGGTCACTCAGAATCCTGGGTTAGCTCTCTATCCACCATGTAATGCTGCCTCTTCAAACTGTGTTTACTTGGTAGAGAATAGGGAACCAATAAAGGCATTTTGGACAAAGGGGTGACGTAAACTGATTTAACATAAGGAAAATGAGGCTGGTGTGGATGTGAAAGAAATTTCAGAGGATGGAAAGGAAAGAGGTGAGAATATCTATTAGGAAGCTAGTGTAATAGCTCAGCCTTTCCAGATGGGTAGAGTTTGAATAAGCATGTGATATGGGGACCAGGAAGTAAATGAAAGCTCATTCCAGTTTATTCTAATGTTAACTTAAACAAGATTCCTGAAGACAATTCTGCATGTATTGGGTTATGCTAAGGAAGGCAACCCTTTATTCTGTTTAGATCACAATCACAAAGCCCGTTTGCTGATGGTCCAATTAAAGGGTTCTGAATTCATTTTTTTTAAACTTCGGGTCAGTTATGCAGTATGGTTCCATCAGGGCCAATCAAGTGCTGTGTTTGAGTAAATCACATTGTGGAAAGATTTCCTTCTTTCTTTTTTAAATAACATAAAACCACTTAAAAATCTTCCACTGATTAAGTTTTAAAACATTTATTCACGTGAAATGCCATTTTTCATGGAAAGTAACATTATAAAAATGTTTTTGCGAGATTTTAAAACTTGTTTCTGCTTGAGCAAAGTTTATTTGATTCACTCTCTTAAATGCCTAGTCAGGTTTCACAATTGAATTGCAGCCTAGTCTCTCCTTGCAATGTGCCACTGAGAACCACGTGGCCACCAATTTCACTTTTCATGCGTTCTTCTCTGGTTCAATGCACCACCTATTGAGCATGGTTTGGTTGTTTAAAATTTCCCTGAACAACGTCACCGTGGATTGCCAGTGACCAAACTTCAGTGTAAGCTTAGTCCTTTCTCTCCTCCACAGCTAAAATAAAATTCACTACCCCTTTAGCAATGCTAGCAGTTTGATCTTTCATGGTGTGGTATTTGCTATACGATCCCTTAAATAATCTTCCCAGTGTCTGCTGTAAGGCAACACTTCTAAGCGAAGACAATAAATCGGTCTCAAGCTACCCAGAGAAAGACATATGGGCCCCACTGAGGTTCTGTGAGGAAGAAACCAACCGTTGAATGTTAAGAAAACTTGAGGGACACACTTTTGTTCCTTCTGGGCCTAATTTTATAGTCATCCCATCAGGTGTGCTGATGGAAACTGGTCATATAGTCCTGGTAATTTCTGCCAGTTCCTTGGCTGTCCTGTATCAGTGCCTGATGGAGACGTAGCTGTAGCCCTGATCTTGCTTGCCAGACTGGAATGTGAGGGGGGCTGAAAGCTGACACCAGTTCAACGAGCAAAGGGCTGTGTGCTAAGGCTGTCTCCATGACAACCAGAGTATTTTTCCTAGTGATGCATTTACGCAGCAGGGTAAAAGTTCTGTGAAAGCAACAGCTGTTGTAAAAACAGTGCATTAAATATGCTTAGAACTGTAAATAAAACGGGCTACATTTCATTTCAGAGAATCCTGGAAATTCAAAATATGTCTAAAACAGAGTTCCTGCAGTATGAGGTATTTCTTTTTCTCCAATCCATGTTTTATTGATGTTTTCTGTGGACTGGGTGGGCTTTTTGTTGTTGTTTTTGATGTTGTCTCCCCTCCCCCCATTCATTTTTCTTTCAGGTTAAATTTTTACACTAAGAAGTTCATGCTCCGGTTCTCATCATTTTATTACCCCGCCAACATGTCCCTATTAAGTCATTTGGAAAATAATTTTCTTGGGGGGTGTAAGGGTGTGCACACCACAGCAGCCCCAATCTTTTGCCAAGCTCACGTTAACCTTCCAATTTCTTATCCCCAATTTTTTATCTTTGTGACAGATATTAGAAGAGAGAAACAAAGGAGTGTCGTTGAAAGCATCAAACTCATGTCTTGAGAAGCAACAACTTCTAAATTTTAGAGTCCAAGAACTAAATAAGATTTGTTTCTTCCAAGAAAAATTGATTTTCCCCCTGCTGCCCCGACTCCTTTCTCTCCCTCCACAATTATATGTCACTGTACAATTATAAAATGCATCCTCCAGCAAGAACTCTCCCTGGGAGGCAAGTGTTGCAAATGTTCCCATTTTACAGAAGTAAATCAAGTAAATCAAGTAAATCAAGAGCTGAGTGTGAATCCCAGCACTTTTACATACCGCCTGTGTCATTGAGCTCCTCTCCGTTTCAATATCTTTACCTGTAAAATTCAGATGTTCAATTCAATTCAACAATGATTTATTAAGCATCTATCGCATCCCAGACACTATGCTAGGTAATGGGGATACAAAGACAAAAAAACCAAACAAACATACGATCCTTTCCTCAAAGGAATTTATGCGGTACTGGGAGTAGTGGTGGGAGGTGGTGAGGGAATGGGATACAATGTGTAAATAGGTAACTATGATATTCTTACAAAATAAATACCAACTCATTCTGGTGAAGGGAGACCTAACAACCAGGGGAATCAGCAAAGGCCTTTGGGAATGGGGCACCTGTAGGGGCCTTGAAGGGGACTGAGTATTCCAAGAATCAGAGATGAAAAGTGACAACATTATAGAGTGAATAGGACATGGAGACAGGAAATTGAACAATAATTGGGATAGCTTGACTAGAGCACAGACTGTTTGACTAGGAGTAATTGTAATCAGTCTGGAAAGATAGGCTAGAGTCAGATGGCACCAAAGCAATTAGGCTTTGCATAATAAAGAGAGAAATATGGGATAAAAGCGTAGGGAACACTGACCTTAGGTTAGTTTTTGTCTTGGCTCAAATTAGTGGAGACAGAGAGGATCTCGGGGGTAATATAAAAGTAGTTAAATGTAAATACTTTTATTTTCTTTGTAGTCCAGAGAAGAGTTACAGAATCACAGAATTTGAGAGTTGGAACTGACTTTAGCAGCCATCTAGTCCAATCCATATAGCAAGGGAATCTTTACTATAACATACCTAACAAGGGTCTTTTCACCTTTTCTTGAAGCCCTCTAGCTTTTGAAACAGTCTGTTCAAAAAGAAAAGACCTCATCTTAGCCTTCGGGCACTCTACTGAAGTTAGCTTGGTACAGTGGCTATGATTAAATAGCTGTCAGCCAGCCTGTATCAGAGCAAGTTCTAGTTACTAACCCCTAGCAGACTGAAGGCCTAGAAAGGGGCAGAGATGCCCAAACCAGATATACAACAAGCAGGAAAAAAAGAGAGAGAGAGAGAGAGAGCGCTAGAGAATATGGAACAAAATCTATAAAAAGCAACAATACAGAAACTGATTAGAAGAGGATGTTCAAACCTAATATTTTAAATGCTTTAACCACAAGGGGATGGACACAGAGAAAATAGAGTATAAAATAAACCTTTCCCCAAAACAGGAAATAAAACTCAGGATAGACTGGAAGAGAAGAAAAATAAAATAAAGCAAAAAAAAATTTCTTATAAAAAGGAACAGTATAACAATTAATGAAAAATTAGAAGTTAGGAGGCAAGAGGCAGTGATTTTGAACTATCCATTTAACTGAATAGGGAAAGGAAAAATGAGGAGGAAAAATAGATAATTACTCAGTAACTTGTTATTTGTCCTTCATGCTTGTAGAGTACTAATGACGTCAGGAGGGGGATGTCTTGACTTGCAAGTGAATTGGATTTAAGTGAGGCAGAGCTGTGCAGTCATCAGCCTCACTCTCTCCTCCAGAGTCATCACAGTCCAGTGGCAAGACATAGGTCAGGACGACTGGGAATGACCCAGGATCAGTGGGAGACCTTGGCCTTTTTAAGCTAAGGTCTTTGTTAGATTCCAGTTTGTCTGAGGCAACACTCATTCAGGGATCAAGGCTAGGTAAGAACTGAGGTAAAAGTTGGCCTAGTTTGACTTCCCAAAATAATCAATGGGAAGGGAAGACCCTCAGTTTCTGGCCAGAACAGAAAAAAAATCACTATTTATACTCCAAGCCATCAAAACCCAAACAACGTGCAAGTAAGGCTTGGGCTGGGACCTACTATTGGCTGATAACAGGTAACTAAATGAACAAAAGAAAGAAAGGAAACTTAATAATTTAAGTAAACTACAAGAACTAGGGAAAAGTTAAGCCAATGAGATCAGGGAAGGGGAAAAGAATTTATAGAAATCCATTAGCATCAAAGTAATTTAAGGGAAACTAATTTTCAGGGAAAAATATTGAATTAAAAGAGGAAAAGGATAAATAAGAACAATACTGAAGAAACAAAGGGAGGAAAGCATATATTTGACTATCATAACTATAAATATGAATAGATTAAATAACTAACACAATCATTTTAAAAGTATCCAAACAATACAATTTTGTCAATAGATGCAAATAAAGTTTTTGACAAACTATAACATTCATTTATATGAACAAACAAACAAACAAACATTATGAGACACAGGTATATAAGAATCTTTTTTAATACAATAAAAATACATATTGAAAGCCAAAGGCTAGCAATTATAATGGGTCAACACTAAAAGCTATCTCAACAAATATGGGAGTAATGCAAATCCTTTCTCATTGTTATTTGACACAGTTTTAGAAATTAAAGGCTTAAAGATATAGACAAAAAAAAAGGCACAACTATCCCTATTTGCTAATGGTATATTGGCTTAGGTAGAAAATCCTAGAGAATTATCAAAGAAACAAAGTGATAAAAATATCCTAGATATCCAGCAAAAGCAGTAGGATATACAATAAATAAACAAAAGTTAACAGCATTTCCAGATAGCAATAAAAAAAGAGGGAATTACTTAAAAAGGAGTCATTCAAAATAACTTCAAAATGCATGAAGTACTTGGGAATCTATTTATCAAAGCACACTCAAGACCTGAATAAATACAACTACAAATTGTACACTCCTTAAAGAAATGAGGAATGATTTTAAAAACCAGATATTCTGTACTTATGGTTGGGCCTTGGTAACATAATAAAAATTATAATACTGACTATATTAATTTGTGGTACACCAAGAAAGCTAAAAAGAGGATTTTTTTTGGTAGAAATAAATAAGTTAATGTTTTATTTGGAGTAACAAAAGGTCTACGATTTCAAAGAAAATAATGGAAAAAAAAAAGGTAGAAGTGAAGAGGGACTACTAACTCCCAGGCCTCAAATCATACTAAAGTAGCAATTCTTAAAAAAAATTGAACTCAATAACCTAGAATTTAGCAAACCACACAACATAAATTACTTGAGAAAGAACTCACTATTGAACGAGAATTGCTGGAAAAATTTGAAAGTGGTTTTAGACCAACATCTTCCACCATATACTACAACAAGTTCAAAATGAATGTGTGATCTGAGTATCAAGGTCATACTGAGAGAGAGCAAGAGAGAGAGAGAGAGAGAGAGAGAGAGAGAGAGAGTGAGAGAGAGAGAACAAGAACCAAGTTTCTCTCATAGCTATGGCTTTGAGGAGAATTTAGGTTATTCTAATTTATATTAGGGCAGGTAGGTGGCAGAGTGGATAGAGTGCTGGTCCTGGAGTCAGGAAGACCTGAGTTTAAATCTGGCCTCAATCACTTACTAGCAGTGTGACCCTGGGCAAGTCACTTAACCTTGTTTATCTCCACTCCTATTCTACAAAAATGAGCTGGAGAAGGAAATGGCAAACCACTTCATCATCTCTGCCAAGAAAATCCCAAATGGGGTCACAATGAGTTGGACGTTACTGAAATAACAGAACAACAAGATTAACAACAAAAACTCCTCTTCATATGAAAGAAATTAGTTGCTACTAACCTTTGTTTCATATTTGATATAATCAGTGGATACAGAGGTTTAGGAAAGTAGGCAGTCTGGGAAAAAACAGAGGAGGCATACAGTAGAAAATGTCACTGCCAATGTCTACCCTTGGGGCAGAAATCACAAATCCAGTGGTACTGCCCCACTATAGTATTCCTTAGTTAGATCAATGTGATAAACAGAAGTAATAAATGTAGAAAGATTGTTATCTAAAGCAAAATACAGAAACTGAAATACTATAGATTAAAAAATATATACTTTTCTGTGAAGTGCTTGAGATGAAGAGAGGGGAATGGGTAGTGCCTTCCTAGTGAACCACATGGATCCCAGAAGATCCAGTATTGGGTTCTTTCTTATACTTCTCATGAAATTATTATTGGTCTATCCCAAGGAGAACAGCCAATGCAAAACTTACATGTGGGAGACCAGAGTGGGATAAGACTAACTTCCCTTTCCACATTCATATTACCCATGGGGGTTAGGGAACACTGAGGTGTAAGGAGTGGGAGAATGATGAGTCAGCAAAGAAATGGGAGAGTGGTCAACAAACAAGGGAGTCGAATCCCATGTGTACCACTCTGTCGTTGGTCCTTCTCTCTCTACATTCTCTTGCTTGGCAATCTCATTCATTCCCACTGCTTTAGTGACTGCCTTTATGCAGATGACTCTCAAATTTATAACTCTATTCTCAACTTATTTCAAGAGCTTCAGGAAGTAGAGATCTGCTTGCTATGTGTCTCAACTTGGATATCTTGGAATGGACTACCACCAGTCTCATTTTCATCAATCCATCCTTTCCCTCAATTCTATAAAAATCTTTTCTAATTCCCCCAGGTATAAGTAATTTCTCTGTCCTCATATATCTCAAAAGACTTTTTGTTGTTTTCTGGATCTCTACATTACGCTTATTAAACTCTTCCTTTGTGTAGTACTACTCTAAGACACGCTTCCAATTTAAAATTACACTCATTGTTTAGGTCTCCAGTGGGGTGACTACTAGTCTCAGTATGCTAGGAGTAAACCTACGAGTGACTACTCTTATTGCTATAACTCGAGTCCTCACCAGTGTGTTTTCCATGAACAAATCAGCTAGTAGACTGAATTAGCTTTTAGCAAAGGTATTTACTAAGATGGCAACAGTAACAACAATTGGGTATAAATATTTCCCAAAAAAATTCTGGGGCACACTCTTTCAGAGATATATACAACATCCTTTTGGAAAAGTGGGTTCAAACTTAAGAGTATAATGGTAGTGAGGCACTCATGTGTGAAGAAAGGTAACTTACAACTCCTGATGATTCTTTCTTTGAAGAGCCCTCATATAACTCCTCTTCAGGTCAGGGTCTCTACTTGGCAGACTGCTCATCTGGGACACTTTTTTGAATCTATAGCTGGTACTCCTCTTTGCCATGAAGGGCCATACTTCCTGAAAATGCCTCTTCTTTTGGGTGACTGAATATCCACATCAGTGACTGACATTAGGTTGTATCTCTGCTTCCAAATGGCTGTGTTATCTCTTAACAGGTCCAATAGCTCCAACAACATAGCTGATGAAGAAGGAAAAGAGAAAAAGATCTCTTCCCTATGCCTTGCTGCCCTCTGCTACAGGCAAAGGGGTTGGTTTCTTTCAAGTCCTTCAAAGCCTGGAATGTCTAGCTACTGAATGGCTTGCATATTTTAATATATAAGCCCAAGATGTATGACTGATTTTCCCAACCAATTATAAGATATTTTCTTATGTGATCAGCTGCCTTCATCCATTTGCCAAGGTCCTATAAATCTTTCATGGTGATTAAAGATTTATTCTCACATTGTTGTATAAATTGTGTTTTATAACCCCATATGTTGTGTTGTTATAGGAAAACTCTTTAATACGTTGTGATTCCATTCTGGGTCTTTTGTTGCCATATCAACTGAGATCTGTAGGGCAATTCTCTCTCTTATCCTTTTATCTAATTATTTGTGTACATATCATTCTCCCTGTAATACAAGGTTAGATTCCTGAGAATGGTGCCTGTGTTATTTCTGTCTCTGTATCTTCTAGCACAAGGCTTTCCATTTATCAGATACTTATTGAATGCTTTTGAATTGAATTGACCATGTCATGTGACTTCAATCTTGGACTCGAATTCTTCCTACCGCCCACAGAATTACATCCTTAAGGGAACTCTGGCTGCTCTGAATAGTACTAAGGTTTGATATAGTTAGAAGGGGTTCTGAACTGTGAGAAAACCAACCTGGGATCTGTTCTCTATACTCATTCTCTGTGGCTTCTGACACTATTGATCTCTCTCTTTTCCTTCTCTCTAGGTTTTTGGGACACAACTCTCCTCTGGTTCTTCTCCTACTTATCTGACCTCTCCTCTGTCTCTTTTTCTGGATCCTCCTCCAGACCATTCCCTTTAACCATAGGTGTCCCTTGGGGTTCTGTCCTGAGCCCTCTACTTGCCTCCTTCTAACTATTTCATATCTTCTCCATGGACTTAATTACTATTTTTATGTTGGTAATTCTCAAAGGCTTCTTTTCCTGATCCAATTTCTCTGCTAACCTCCAACCTTGCATGCCCAACTGCCTTTCTGACATCTTAAACCGGATGTCTAATAGACAGACATCTTCAACTCCCAAACCCTCCCTACTTCCTACCTTCCCAGCACCCCCTCACTTAAATCCAATTCACTTGCATGTCATGGCATCACCTCCATAGTGTCCTGGTTCTCTTCAAGAATGGAGGATTACCACCACCACACAAGAGAACAACACCATTCTCCTAGTCCCTCAGATTTGAAACCTAGCAGTTATCCTGGATTCCTCACTATGTATCACCCTCTCCTTTCTCCCCATTTCCGATCTGTTGCTAAGGTCTGTCGATTTTAACTTTGCAACATCTCTTGAATATACCCCCTTTTCTTTTCTGACCTAGCCCCATTCTAATGAACGCCCCCACTCACACCTAGATTATGATAATAGCCCTGCTGGTGAATCTGTCTACCTCAAACTGCCATTCCAATCCATCCTCTGTTCAGCCACTAAAGTGATTTTCCTGAAGTGCAGGTTTGATCAGGTCCCAGATTCTCTGCTCCCAATAAACTCCAGTGACTTCTTATTGCCTCCAGAAGCAAATAAAAAATACTCTCTTTGGCATTCAAACCCTTCATAACCTAGCCCACTCCTATTTTCCAGTCTTCTTATATCTTACTCCCTAACACGCACACTTCCATCCAATGACACTAGCTTCCTGGCTGTTCCATGACCAAGTCATTTTGTCTCTCTGGCTATTACCCATGTCTGGAATGCTCTTCCTCCTCTGCTTAAACTAAAATCTATCTTCTACAGGAAGCATTCTCCAAACCCTCTCAATTCCAATGCCTTCTGTATGTTAATTATTTCTTCTTCATCCTGTATATAGTTTGCTTTGTATGTATTCATTTACATATTGTCTCCCTCATTAGATTGTAAGCTCCATGAGGGCAGAGACTGTTTTTTTTGACTTTTTGTGTCCTCAGCACTTAGCACAGTGCTTGTGGTAGGCACTTAATAAATTGTTAGTGATTGACTACTACTAATTATTCATGTCATTTTGAACAAGTGAATTAAGCTCCTTGGGCCTTGGTTTCATTATTTGTAAAATGAAGTTAGATGCAATTATTTTAAAAATCTTATGATTCTATATTCTAGATACTTAGAAAGGAAACTCCCAGTTTTGACAGGTATACAACCTCAAAGTCTCCTGAGAATCTGTTGCGGTGTTTCTGTGTATAGTTTTTTGCAAATGCCACCATTTCAACACACCAGGAAGAATCTTCTATAAAATATAGTCAGGAAATAAACAAGTGTAAAATTTTGAAATATCTTAGATTTTGTGCCTTTTAAAATGGCCTGAGAAGAAAAGGTTTGGGAGTTGGAGAGGGCAGAAGGAAGGAAATTGTATTCCAAGTTTCCCTCCCTTTTTCTCCCTTAAACTACAAGAATCTTTTCTAGACCAGATTTACCCATAAAGCATTTGACAGCAACTGATTCAAAATGTGCCTTGTAAAGTTGGCTTTTTGTATTCTGCTTGAGGATATTTCAGGATGTCAGTTTTCATGAGTTTCTAAGAAGCTCTCTGGCAATGCAGCCACTTTCCCCAAGCTCCAAGCAAATTGGCTGAATCCCATCAGAAACTAAACCAAAATGCTTCCCTCTTACTAGCGAGCATGGACAAGCCCTAACAGTCTCTTCAGCCCATTGAGAGTAAGGAAGGGAAAAAGAGTATCTCAGTAGGATTAACTGCTACCTTAAAGATCACAAGAATGGAAGCTTTATCAGACCAGCTTATTGCTGCCTCATTTCAGGTTTCTCTCAAATATTTGGTCCAACTTAGGATTTTTGGGGAAAAAAATGTTATTGAAGGATTAGGCAAAAAAATAAAATATTTTTACTTATTGATTAAGTAATATTATCTAATGATAACCCCTGTATATCTTTCTTTTCTACTAGACTATAAGTATTATGAAGATAGGAACAATTTCTTATCTAAATTTTACATTGTCCTAGTGTATGTCCATTTGGGAAGTGTGGAGTTTATCATACAATGGGAGCTTAATAAATGTTTATTGAATGAGTCTAATACATGAATCAAGGAATGGAACAACTTCACCTCCCTCCCCCCCAAAAAAATCTCTTGATTTGAGGGATTGCTGTTTGTATTGTTTCTTTCTACAATTATCCCAACTGGAACAATGATACACTTCTTCACAACTTTCTATTTCTCCTTGCCCATCTGCTGTTCTTTCGCTTAGTCAGGCAATAAGAATACATTAAACACCTACTCTGTGCTGGCCACTGTGCTAAGACATAAAGGATACAAAGAAAGGCAAAAGGGGGTCTTTTCTCAAGGAACTAACAATCTAATAGGGGAAAAAGCATGAAAACAACTATGTACAAACAAGATACAGGAAAAATCGGAGATAAAAGGCAAGGCATTAGAATTAAGGCATTGAGCCAGTTTTGCTGTTATTAAAAATGGAAAAAGAGTTACATGATAACTTTATTATTTATTTAAAAGGAATAGCAAGTTGTACCTAATAGATTTGCAGTTTCATGTACAATCATCTTCTTTTCCTATTCTACAATGCTATAGAAATGCTTGTTTTATTTCTTAAGTTTGGAATAAAATAAATAAAAATTTAAAATAATAATAATACTGCTGTTCACATGAATTAATTTTTTTAAAAAAAGGTCTTGGAAATACCTAAGGCTGAGATTACGTGTTATTGTTGTTGATTTTCCCAAAGAGTTGAATAAACTTTTTTTCACTGCTGGAGGAACTCATTTCTGGACATGTATTCCTTCTTGAAACTAATTGACACAGCTCCTGTGTCATGCAGGTAACTGTTGGATCGAGGTTAGTTTTACTTTCGTAACATGGTCACTTGATATCAACCCTGCTCACTCTAGTGTTTGGAGCCCTGAAAATATTTACTTTGCATTGGTTTGACAAGACCCAGAAAATTGCAGTCCTAGCAACAGAGCCTTAGTGCATGCTAGAAGTAGTCAGGATAGATGTGTTTTAATTTGCCTTGCTTATTTCTCCTAGGGGAGGTTTTCTGCAGTCGGGAGTAAAACTGAGGGGACCTTTCAGGAGTCACATTTCTTTTCCCTCTGCTGCTGATGTTTAAAGGCAAAAGTCTTTGGTACTGAAAAAAGGTTTGAGTTTAACATTCTCCTCTCATTTTTTTGCCCACTCCCTCCCTTCTCACTTCCTATACTTCCTAGGGTGTTTTCTAAGAAAAATAAGAACCTAGAAATGGGTTTTGCTGCTACAGCCTAAGTAAATCCCTAAGGGTTCATCCCAATCTTTAGCCCAGGATGAAAGTTCCTGGTTTATGCTATCCGTGTAATGCATAGCCTAAGATCGCAGCTCTTTTGGGGATGCATCCTACATTTAAGACTTTTCACATAGCACACTCTTTGGCCCAGGAGTGGGGAACCTGCAGCCTTGAGACCACGTCTCCTTCTACGTCCTGAAGTACAGCCCTTTGACTAAAGCCAAACTTCAAATCTCCTTAACAAAAAGATTTATTCCATAAAATTTGGACTCAGTCAAAAGGCCACACCCAAGGACCTAGAAGGCCATACGTGACCTCAAGACCACACGTTCCCCACCCCTGCTTTAGCCCATGTCGAAGCCCAGTCAACATTTCCCTTGGTGACATCAGAATTTAGGTTCTCTCTATGTCATCTTATTACAGACTTTAATAGAAGAAGGTTGTGTCTCAGCATTATAAAGGCCAGGAGAACATGTAGAGAAGTTGAAGGAAAAGAAGAAAAAAAACTAAAGTTGAAGGAGGAAAAGGGCTAGAGCCAAAGGTCCTGAGAACAGGGAGCAAATGTGGAAGAGACAAAGGAAAAGTAGAATAAGAAGGAGCGGGAGGAGAACTCAAGATGAAGGAATAGGACTCAAGAAGAGGGAAGCAAGTTGGCCAAACAGGGTAAATAAGCTGGTAAGGCAAGGTATCATAGAAGCATATTAAAACCTTTCTTTTTAGTTTTACTGAAAATATTAAATACTGTTTTCTTCAGCCTGAAGTCCTTTCCAGGCTTTTCCTTTAGGAAAGTGGGGTAGAATAAAAGCTGAAGCCTTTCTTGGGGAAATAGATTAAGGGTAATAACCAAACTCAACTCTTGTCTATATCAAGATCTTTCCCACCCACTTGAGAGGACTGACACCACATCCCACCTAAAGGTAATGGCTTCTTTTGAATTCAAGTTTAAGGTATTGATCTCCAGGGTCACTCTGAAGACCAGGTCCAGGAAATTCAATCCTTGAAGAGTGAGGTCAAGGAAAAAAGGGAGTAATGACTTCAAGAATGTTAACTCCAAACTGTATCCTAATATATTGTAATCTTTTCCTCATTCAAGATTCCTAGAAATGTTGCCTCCAATTTTCCTGCGGAAGAGAGATACATCAGCAGGCATGGGAGAACTACACTAATTTGGACATCTTTTTCTCCAAATTGGAAATAAATAGATACTAGATTAATGTTAAATAAAATTACTTTAGGCAGACTTGTTTCTAGAACTCAGAGTACATTAATATTTTTTTTTCATTTTGACAAAGGTAATAGGTAAGTAAGAAAAGGTAAAGAAAAATGCTAACCATCCAGGTCCTAATGAGATGAGAAGAAGAAGAGTGGCAAGGATAGAGGTAAAAACTCTCATGCAGTTTAACATATAATTTCCTCAAAGTAAATACCAGAAGTAATGGCATAGGACCAAGGATCTCACTTCTGACAAACATGGAGAGCAGTGAGAACTTTGCAGAGAGCTAACTAGGATATACAATGGTATATTTCTGCCACCAGCAAGGGACTGTCATGGATGCTTAAAGGTCATTCCAGTTTCTTTCCTAGAAGAAAAAAGTGAAGTCAAATGTTCTTTATTTCCAAAGACAACTTTTTTTTAATGAATAATAATCCATAGAGAACAAAATATTCAGTAGAAATTTTTTTTAAAAGGGCTTCCAAATAAAAACTGAGAAAAAGGATCAAAAAAGGCAAAGGGGAGTTCTGACTTGCTTGTGAAGATGGAAGAGCAAGAGAATGTGATACAGAGGAGAAAAGGAATATGAGGTCATAATGAAGAGCCAATTATTCTTCTGGAAGTGCATTCCTATACCTACTCCTGGGGAGGCTAAGACTACTGGATCTCTTGAGCTTGGAAGTTTTAAGGAGCAGTAGAGCTAAATTGATGGGATGTCTGCACCAATATGGGGCAGTCCCAGGGAGTTGGTGGGGAGAGAGGGACAGGCACCAGGATGCCTAAGGAGAAGCAAACCAGCTGGGCTCAGAAACATAGCAGGTCAAAACTTCCATGCCAATCAGTATTGGGATTGGGCCCATGAGTGGTTGCAGTGAGTAAACAAACATTTATTAAGTGCCTACTATGTGCCAGGAATTGTGATAAGCACTAGGGATACAAAGAAAGACAAAAACACAGTCTGCCATATCCAGGAGCGCACCTTCTAATGGGACAGACAACTATGTACATAAAAGATACATACACTGCAAATGGAAGGCAATCTCAGAAGGAAGATACTGGTGGCAGGGATCAGAGTTGGAAAGGGACACTAGGAAATGCTTTCTGAGGAAGGTGGGATATGACTTGAGTCTTGAAGGAAGCCAGAGAAGCCAGAAGGCAGTGATGAGAAGGGAGGACATTCTAGGCAGGAGAAACTTCCAGTACAAAGGTACAGAGATAGAAGATGAAATGTATAATGAGAGGAACAGTAAGAAGACCAGTATATCTGTTGGAAAATAGAGTACTCAGTGGGGCATAAAATGTGCTAAGACTACACAGGTAGGAAAGAGCCAGCTTGGAAGATCTTTAAATGCTGAACAGAGCATTTTATATTTGATCCTTGAGGCAACAAGAAGCCACTAAATTTTTTTGAGTAGGGGGATGATACAGTTAGACCTATCCTTTAGTAAAATCATGATTGCTTTGGAAGCTGAGTGAAGGATGGATTGGAGTGGGAAAGAAAAGGCAGGCAGATCAATTAGAAGGCTATTGCAATAGTTCAATCATGAAATGATGAGGGCCTGTACAAGGTGGTGACTGTGTGAGAAAGTGGTATGTATGGACTATGTTAAGAAAGTGAAATAGGCAAGACAAGACAATGGATTGGATATGTGGAGTGAGAGTGAATGAGGTGTCAAGGATTGCACTAAATTTGCAAACTTGGGTAACTTGTGAGGATGATGGCACCTCAGACAGTAATGGGAAAGTAAGGAAGGGGGGAGGGTTTGGGGGGCAAAATACTGAGTTGTGTTTTAGATATGTTGAGACTCTTCTTTTAATGTCTAATTTGAGATGTCCAAAATGCAGTAATGTGAGACTGGAGCTCAAGACAGAGATTAGAATTGAATATGTAGATATGGCGATCATTGGCAGTTGATAATGCAACCCATGCAAGTTGATGAGATCACCAAGATAGATAAGGCAGAGGGAGAAGAGTTATAGAGGCACAGAGGCTTGGGGGGACATCCACATTTTGTGTGCATGACCTGGATGAATATTCACACCAGAAGACTAAGTGGTAGTCATACAGGTAGGACAAACCAGGAGACAGCAGTATCATGGAAACATAGAAAAGAGAAAGTATCTAAGAGAAGAGGCATGTCCGTTAAATATGCAGATGATCCAAAGCTGGGGAGTTGTCAATAGAGAGGATATGAAAAGGTATTAATAGACCACAACATTGGACTAAATCTAATAAGATGAATTTTAATAGGAATAAATGTATAAAATCTTATGTTTTTATTAAACTTATAACAATTTTGTTATATAATAATGACAATATATGTTATACTTATAAAAATCAACTTTACAAGTCTAAGATGGGGTAGCATGACTAGACAATGGTTCATTGTGAAAGAATCCAGAGATTTTAGTGAACTGCTTCTTCTTCCTGTTATTGCTTATCCCTCATTTTCAAAAAGGACCAAAGACATCATAGGTTATGTCTTGACTTTCACATGAATTGGATTTAGGGGAGGTAGAATTACACAAAGTCACCAAACTCACTCTCTCTTCTAGAGTCTTTGAAATTCAGTGGCAAGACAAAAGTCAAGATGATTGGCGATGGCTCAGAATGCAGTGGATGACCATGGTATCTTGGATATGTATGTATATATATATATATATATATATATATGTGTTTATGAATCTCTACATAGACATAGTGAATGGAAAACTAAATGTGAACAAGTTGATATAACACCCATAAAAGCTAATGTGATCTTAGGTTGTCTTGACAGAAGGGAATTGTCTAGGATTAGGAAGGTGATAGCTCTGCTATGCTCCCCTCCACCTTCAGACCACATGTTCCATTCTAGGCATCACAATTTTTGAAGAATATTTAAAAGCTGGAGAGCTTATAAAGGAAGATAACCAGGATGATGGAGGGCCTTGAAGATGCAGCATATGAGAACTGAAAGAAATGAGAGCTTAGAATGGAGGAGGATTTAGGAGAGAATCTACAGCTGTCTTCATGTAGGAGAAGTGTTTGTCATGCAAAAGAGGTATTCAATTTGTCCTGCTTCAATCCCAAGAGTAGAACTAGGAGTAGGGGTGTGCTGGAGCCAGCTTAAACTGACTCATTAAGAGCTGATTGTTAGAATTTTCAATGTAAGCATTTCTATATTGGAAATCAGAAAATACTGCAAATGAGAGCTTGATTTATTGTTTTGTTGATTGTCTAGCTATAAGAAAATGATGGTGAAAATGTTAATAAAGCAGATTAAACTTTAAAATGTGTCATGCAGACTTTTTTTTAAGAGCTGCTTGTTAAACATTTATAGCATACTGCTGACTAGTAGGAATTGGTAGAAAATGCTAAGAAAGAGATGGGAAGTTCATGAATGTGGATCATTGCCAATGTTTTCAGATGTCTTCAATATATCAATTGGTTTTGCTGATTTTTCTCTTCTCCCTCTTTGAAAAATTTTTTGTTCCATGGGATGGTTCTCTAGGAGATGGGATTTAGGTGTTGTAGAAATACAAGATAGTAATAAAAATCTATTTTGAAAAGGAGTTGCAAAGAAGATATTTAGACTTGATACAAAGATAAACTTCCTAATAATTAGGACTATCCCAAAGCAGAATGGACTGACTTGGGAGGAAGTGGGCTCCCCCTCCCTTGAGGTCTTCAAATGAAGTCTGGACAACCACTTGTTTGGTATAGTCAATAGCCAATAAATATTTATTAAGCATCTACTATGTGCCAGGCACAGTGCTAAGCACTGGGGACACAATAAGAAAAAGAAATACAGTCCCTGCTCTCACGGGGCTTACAATATAATGGGGAGGAGGTAGCAATACACAAAGGGAAGGTGAAAAGGGAGGTGGTGGAGGTGCATGGTATTCATGATGTCCAAACCAAGCTGATCAGCTGACGGTAAATGAAGTACAACATGATATGTTGTCCAAGAGCTTCTGATTTGAGTCTGGATTGGAATAGATAACCTATGAGTTCCCTTTCAACACTTATATTTTCTGATGCCTAACAAAGGCACACTCAGTTCTTGTGCAAGCATTCAAGCTAACGAAAAAAAAAAACCCAGCAACTACAGGATAAGCTTCATTTATGCCACTAAAAAGCACAAAGGGCTCACATCTGAGCTCATGAGCAGCCAAGACAACCCTTCTTTGCTCTGCAACAAGCCCCTGAACAGCAGATTCCCAGTCTTCTAGCCTTAGGGGTGGGAACCCTTGGTGAAAGAAAAAAATGTTGAGTTTTTAGAGAGTAAAGCAGACCTCCACTCTTCCCAACCTCACAACAGGCCTCAATTCCATCAGGTGCCTACACAGACCTCCAGATTTATAGAATCGCCTTGAATTTTAGGCTCCAATGCAAGGAGAGAGGGGGCAGTGTGCTGTAGTGGATAATGAGATCACCTTGAAGGCAAAAAGATCTTAATTCGAGTGCTGCCTCTGACATATGCTTGGCATTTAATTTGACTTCTCGGGGCTGTAGGCTACTTGCTCTTCAGGGTTATAAGTTGAAGACAAAGAACGGATCTGCATTGGTAGAAGAAGTTCCCTCACCCAAGAGTTCTCTGTAGCAATTAAATCTTGGATCTAGTCCCTATTCAAGGAAAGAGCATTCCACGTTACTAAAAGTTTGGCTCTTTTCAGTTTTTTCAGAGGAATCTGTACCATCTGCAAAACTCAAGGGGAGAATTTCAGAGGAACTAATTCCTAAATTTCTTTGGAATTTCAGTGAAGATAATTAAAATCTTGCGTTCTTTCTGGGGCAGCTACATGGCACAGTGGATATAATGCCAGACCTGAAGTCAGGAAGATAAATCTTCCTGAGAAGAAGAGGTACAGAGAGAGGAGGAACTGGGCTAGAAGTATATCTGTCTGCTTCCTTACATATTTTTTGTCTAGCGGATTTGACTGGGTTCCATCTGACTTCTGATTGCTTTGTCATTCTGAGGGGAAGGGTAGACCCTAAAGTCTATATGCAAGGCGTGACCCATTTTCCACCAAATACCAGTTCCACAATGAATAATTAAGCAAATAGCAAAGAAACCTATTTATTCTAACCATAGCAAAACAGAAATCAGAGAAGGTTTACATAGGAGAATATATACCAGGCAATACAGAGTGAAGGAACTTTCTCATTGGGAATGAGATAACCCAGCTCAACCAAGAGTGTCCCAGATCTCACCCAAGGGGAAACTCCTGGAAGGTGTTTAGAGGAGCAAGCTGGGAATAGGTTATAATAGAGACGCCCCCCTCCTTTCATGTGTTTCCAGAGTCTTTTCCTTCAGCAATTCGAAGTGAGGTTGGCTTCTTTCATGTTCTCTCTTACAGCTGGAAGCCAACCTGAAGCTTGACCAATCCCAAAGAGGACTCTGAAAACTGAAGCTCTCTGTCTCTTGCCAACTCTGCCTTAACCCTCAAATAGGACAGGACCTTCCTTCATCTCCACCAATAAGTAGAAGGTCTCATGCAAATGGGCTTTATGCTGAGGCAGCTAGATGGTACAGTAGATAAAACACAAGACATATTCAGGAAGTCCTGAGTTCAAACACAGCCTTCAGACATCTACTAGCTGTATGACCTTGGACAATTCACTTAACTTCTCTGTGCCTCAGTTTCCTCACCTGGAAAGTGGCATAATAATTTGTACTTACCTTCCAGGGTTGTTGTGAGGATAAAACAAGACATTTTTTAAGTGCTTTGTAAACTTCAAAGTGCTATATAAAGGCTAGCTATTATTATTGTATGCCGATGAAACTCCTAACTCCCTGAACTTCCAGTTCATCCATCTCAATTTCCCTGTAGTCCAATTCAGCCACACATAGGGATGGTTGTACCCTTGAATTCATCATCACCCATAACATAAGTCTTCCATCTCCATGATTCAGAATTCTGAAATTCCTCACAAATTCCCAAAGTAACATCTTATTCTTCCATTTCTTCCTTTGCTTCACTTTAGCCTCAAATCACTGAATGGGTGTTACCTCAGACAAACTGAGACCTGGGAAAGACCTTAGTTTAAAAAGGCCAAGGTCTCCCACTGCATCCAGGGCCATCTCTAGTTGTCCTGACTTATGTCTTGCCACTGGACTAAGATGCCTCTGGAGGAAAGAGTGAGGCTGATGACTTTACACAGCCCTGTACAATCCTCAACATTGACAATGCTCATTGTTGTCTAACTACCTTATCTCTCCCTGTTTTCCTAGTTTCTCACCCTTGCTCTGGTCTAATTTTCCTTTTTTCAAAATATTGACCTTAGAGTTAACCACTTCAACTTTGACCTGTAATCTGCTCTGAAATACCTCTCCCCCCCCCATCCTATGACCTTAATGTCTTGCCAAACCTCAACCCTGGATCCTGACATCATTCAACTTTTCTATTCTTACTTGTGTGCAACAGAACACCACTGGAGGGAGGCATGTAATTGTGCTGATTCAATCCACCACAAGTTTATATGATCAGCTGGGCTCACAGCTCAGTAGTTCTTTAACTTTTCCTTTACTGACTCTTCAGTGCACTCACCATAGCAGCTGTTCCAAATCTTCACTTCTCATCTCTTTGCTTGCGCCTCTCCAAAGCCCTAGTCTTTGTTTTGAAATCCGGTTCCACATCACCAACCACCTATTGGACATTTTATTGAGATACTTTATCTTTTTTTAAAAATTTTATTAATGTATTTTGATTTATCAACAATCACTTCCATATGCTTTTGAGTTGAAAATTTTTCTCCCCCTTCCTCCCCCCCCCACCCTCCCCAAGACAGCGCATAATCTGATATAGGCTTTACATTTACATTCCCATTAAACATATTTTCACATTAGTGAAGTTGTAAGTAAAAATTAAAACCAATAGGAGGAACCATCAGAAAGATAAAACAAAACTCAACAGAAGGTAAAAATAAATGATAGAGATGCTCTATCTTTTATCAAATCCAGCATACTCAATTCAGAATTCATTATCTTCCCACCAAAATCCATCCCTCATCCAAACTTTTTTATTTCTGTTGAAGGTGCCACTACCCTTCCAGTCACCCAAATAAATAACCTTGTAGTCATCCTCAACTTTTTGTTCTCCCTCACCCTATATATCCAATCAATTGCCAAAACTTGTTGATTTTTACTCTTTTGACATCTCTTAGATCCATTCCTTTCTTTCTTACTCATGCAGTTACTAGCCCAGTTCTCTTCTCACCTGACCTATTTCTGATAGCCCCACAATAGGTTTCTCTATCCTAACAAATACATCCTCCACACTGCTGAAATTCTTAAAGCATGAGTCTGACCATGTCATCTACCCACTGCTCAGTAAACTCCAGTGGCTCCTATTACTTCTAGATCCAATATAAACCACTCTGTTTGGAATTTTAGGTCCTTTACAACCTATTTTCCTGATCTTATTATATATTATTTTCTTCTGAAAAGTCTTTAATCTAGCCAAATTAATTTTTTTTGTTGTCATGAGCCCTCTTCTCTTCTTTCTCTGTATTGCCTCTATGTGATCTTATAAACTCCCCCAAGTATAGTTATTGCCCCTTTGCAAATGACTCACAATTCTGTGAAATAAAAACAAATGAAATATTTGTAAAGCACTTAGCACGGTGCCTGGCACATAGAAAGTACTCAATAAATGCTTGATCCCTTCCTTCCCTATTGAGAGCTAATCCTACATTATCACCCACCTAATGAATCTTGATATAATGGAGAATTTTAAATTCAAATCATCCAAATAGAATTCATTATCTTTTTCCCTTAAACTCACACCTCTTCCTAAAATCCTTGTTTTTGTCAAGGGCAACATCCTTCCATTTATTCAAGTTTGCAATCTCAACATCATTCTCAACTCTGTTTCTCTCTTTTGCTGGTTGCTCAGTCGTTTCCACCATGTCCAACTCTTCCTGAGCCCATTTTGGGTTTTCTTGGCAAAGATGCTGGAGTGGTCTGCCATTTCTTTCTTCAGCTTATTTTACAGATGAGGAGCTGAAGCAAACAGGGTTAAGTGACCTGCCCAGGCTTACACAGCTAGCAAATAAGTGTCTGAGGCCATATCTGAGAAAGATGAGTCTTTCTGACTCCAGGCCCAGCACTCTATGACTGTGCCACTCAGCTGACCCCTGTTTCACCTTGACCATATCAAATCAGTAAATAAATAAATAAATATTAATAATGATTAATAATAAATAAATTAAAATAAATGGACACATCTCACATTTATCCCACTCACAGGGTCACTTCAGATACCTGTCACCTCTTGCCTGAATTGTGATAACTTTCAAATTGGTCTTCCTAATTCAAATCCTAACCTCCAATCCATCCTTCACACAGACGTCACATTGATATCCCTAAAGAATGGGTATGACTCTGTCACTTCTCCACTCAAGAGCCTTCAGGGGCTAGGATGTCTTAATGCTCAGGAAAAGTTTCTTCATTTGTTTGAACAAGGATTGTCCGGGTTCTGTTAGAAATAGTTACCATCTCTGCTAAAGGATTTGCAACAGTTTACTCTATGCTGCTTCAGTTGCCCCTTCCTCTGATTGGTCAGTTCCTCTCAGAGCCTCCATTTTAAGAAAAATGCCCAGGCCAGTCACCTTCGGCCTTTCTTTCCTTTTTGGGTTCCACTTCTGACTCTATGAACTTATTTCTCCATCATACCACAAAAGTTTTTCATCTAATTGGTCAGTTTGTCCAGGAACCTCCATTTTAAGAAAAATGTCTAGCCAGCATGTTTTCTCCTTTTTTCCTCTCCAAAATTCTGCTCCTGGCTCTCGGACTTCTTTTTCTGCTAGTCTCCGAATAGATAATTTCTTCTCTCCCTGGCCAGCAGCCACTTTTCATCTTCCTTTTTATTTGTTAAGCTCCTTGTTGGTGAAGGCTGACTTCCTTTTTGGTTATATTTGTATTTCCAGTGCTTAGCACGGTTTATGATAATATATTAATATGCATTAATTAATGCATATTGACTGTTGACCAACCAGCCACTTGGTTTCCTGTTGCCTCTAGGACAAAATATAGACTACCTTTATTGGCATTAAAAGTGCTTCATAATCTGATTCTGGACTACTTTCCCAGGCTTATTTCTTTCTTTAAAAATAAATTTTATTGATATATCTTAAATTCACTCAAATTTCCCAGCTTCCAGAGCTACCCTTTGTAAAAATAATTTTATTTAAGAAAAGAAAAGAAAAATTCACCAAAACTCATTACTATATAAAAAAAAAATCTGATGTTATATGCAGAGTTCTATAGCTGTGGGCCTCTCTCTTTTCTGAAAAGGAGTGGTAGAGATGTTCTCATATCTCTTCTTTTAGGCCAAGTTTGCTCTTTGTAAATTTTCAACATTCATTTAAAAAATACGTTTTGTTGATCTTTTGTTTTTACATAATCTAAAATTTCCCCTGTATCCCTTCCTTCCCTTTCACAGAAAGCCACCAATTTTAAGAAATAATTTTAAAAAGACAAAAAAGAGGAAAAAGAGAAAAAATTCAGCAAAACTAATTAATACACTTTAAAAAATCTTAAAATATATGCAACATTCTGTACTCATGGACTTTCCACATTTGCAAAGGACTAGGAAGGGGTGTTTTTTCATACCTTCTCTTCGGGGCCAAGCTTTTGTTGAGGAGATAGTAGGTATTTTGGCACTAAGAAGGGACATAAGCACTCAAAGCATCATGAGTCCGGCAGTTTATTACTCACAGACATGCAAGCATGTGACTCTCTTGACCTATAGTCCTATGAGCACGCAATGGTGGCTGGGGTCGGATGTAGTGGAATAAATGACCTAATTAAAAGTCTAGATCTCCTAAGACTCTGCCTTTATACCTAATTGTTGTTTCTGGGCAAATTTATGGGAGTCAGTAGGAAGAGAACCTTAGGGGCAATCAGTAGTTATCTGGACTGGGGACTCCTTGCCACCCCCTTTCCCCCCGCATTTATCAACTACAAGAGCATTGTGATTAGTTTGCTAACCTTACACACATGGATTAGATGAGGTTTGCTAAATTGATCGTTTTGCAGTGTTGCATTCATAACCCTAAATGTACCTGACTAAGCAGTTGTTAGATATATAGGAACTTCCCTGTATGTAGGCAAATCAATGAGTGGTCAAACATGGGGTCACTGCTGTCAGCTAGAGCCAAGAAAATAGCCCAATCCTCATGCTTGTTTTTTTGTGATTTTGCAACATTTACTTTTGATTGTTTTATGGTTGTTATTTTTTCTATTTGCATTGCTGTGATCACTGAGTATAATATTTTCTTATTTCTCTCACTTTGCATCAATTCATGCAAACTTTTCCACACTTTTCTATATTCACAATATTCATTGTTTCTTCTAAAAAAGTAACATCCGATGACATTCACATGCTTCAATTTGTTTAGTTATTCCCCAATCAATAGACATCTACTTTGTTTTCAATTCTTTGTTGGCACAAGAGGTTTCGCTATAAATGTTTTGGTGTATTGGGGATCTTTTTATCTATGACCTCCTTTAGGGATATGCCTAGCCATAGAATGTCTGAGTCAAAGAGTTTGGACGTTTGAGCCATTTAATTTGCATAATTCCAAATTGCTTTCCAGAATGATCATACTAATTCACAGCTCCACCAAAGTGCACTGGTGTGTCTGCCTTTGTACAACCCTTCCAACATGGATAGTTCTCATCTTTTGTTGTCTTTACCATTGTGTAGGGTGTGAGATAAAATCTCAAGGTTCTTTTGATTTTCATCTCTTTTATTAATAATGATTTAGAGCAATGGTATCACACTAAAATAAAAATGGGTTAGAATAGAAATGGGTTAAAATGGGCTGCATGTTGGCAGTTTAAAAAACATATTGTTATCTATGTTTTATTGTACTTTCATTTGTGTTGCTAAATATTGCCCAATTACGTTTTAATCTGATTCCAGTCACACTTGAGAGTATTGTGGGCCACATGTGGCCCAATAGGCTATGTATTTGACATGTCTGATTGAGAGTATTCTTTCATATGATTGTTAATAATTTGTATAATTGCTAATAATTACTGCTAGTCATCCTGACTTTTGTCTTGCCACTGGACTTTGCTGACTCTGAAAGAGATAGTGAGGTTGATGAATTTATGTAACTTTGCCTCACTTAAATCCAACTCATGCACAAGTCAAAATATCACTGTCATTGATGACGAAAAGGACAAACAACAGCGGTAATCTACAAATCTTCTTTTGAGAACTCTTTATTTGTATCCTTTGATCATTCATCTATCTAATGGGGAATTGCTTTTGGTCTTCTATATTTCTATTAGTTATATATATGTCATGTTATATAATGTATTATATTTAGATATAATTATTGTATTTACTATAATTACATTAAACATATGTTAATTAATTATATTAATGTTATATAATGTATTATATTAATATCTAACATATACTCACATATACATAAATAAAATCAAACTATTATCTGAGGAATCTGATACATGGATTTTCCCCAGTCAACTACTTCCTTTTCATCCTAAATTTTGCTTCTCTAAACACTTTTCAATCACATATAACCAAAATTACTTATTTTATCTTTTGAATTCCCTCTATCCCTTGTTTGGTTGAAAATTCATCTTATAAATTCATTGCTATCTAGGTATATGCTTTATTTCTTTCCTTTTTATGTATAATTTTTAATATTCAGTTTACAGATTTATTTTGAATTTGGTGTGGAATATGATATAAGATGTTCTAAGCCTAAAATCTGTCAGACTACTTTCCATTTTTCTCAGAAGGTAATAAATACAGAGTTGTTTTCTAAATAATTTTTCCTTTCAGGTTTATTGAACATTGGGTTATTAAGTTTCATTATTTCTGATTCTCTCTTATGTAGTCTCTTCCATTGATCTACTTTTCTATTTTTAACCAATACCAATGTTTTTGTTGATTACTACTTTTTATAAGATAGTTTAAAGTCTGTCAGTGCCATTACCCCTTATTTCTACATTTTTCATTATTTATTTTTATATTATAGATCTTTTGTATATCTAAATGAATTTTATTATGATTTTATCCAATTCTATAAAATATCACTTTGGTAGTTTGATTGATATAGCATTAAGACTGTAAATTAACTTTGGTAGCATTATAATTTTTATTATATTGGCATGATGCAATGTCTTTTAGCTCTTCAAATTGTTTTTTATTTCCTGAAAGAGCATTTTCAACCCAATATATGAAAGCATTGAATGTGCTTTGTTAGATTAATCCCAAATATTTTATGCATTTTGTTGTGATTTTGAATGGAATCACCATTTCTGTTATTGCCTCATGGATTTTATTGTTAGTATAAACATATTGATTTTTTTTTAGTTTATTTTGTAGCCTGCAATTTTGCTAAATCTGTATAATTGTCTCAATTAGTTTCTTTGCTAATCTTCTAAGATTTTCCAAGGCAGCCATCATGTCATTAGCAAATGAGAGTTATTTAGTCTCCTCTTTGCCTATCTTACACTTTTATTTTCTTTCTCTTATTTCTTTCTATTGCTATTCTTAGAATTTATGGAAAATGTAACAAATTAGAGTGGAGGATACAGCATTAAATTTGCTTTATTCATGCATTTATTGAGAAATCTTCTGGTGAATCTCCATTGCACATGATACCTGTTTTTGATAGATAGATACTATTAATAATTAGATTACATATTTATTTTGAATTTGTTGGTAGATAATAATAACTTTTTTTCAAATATGTGTAGGAGTATAGGATATATTCAGGGAAGACTAGTACCTCTGGTATGACAGCTGCTGAGCCCTTTTCAGGGCTGCTTTCCATTTGTGGTATCCTTCTGTTTCACCCAACCCTCACCTGTAGCTCTAGGAAATTGTAGCATGCACAGTGGCTCCACCCTGGTAAATCATTTCAGTAGACAGGCTAAACCAGGATGAGGATTACTGAGGGATCTCAGACCTATTGGTGAGTTAGGAAGGTGTCTACTACAACCATATGAAGACTTCCTCGGTGGAATGGGTGGATGAGAATAATTTGTTCCAATGGCCATGAAGGCAGCTGAAGCAGGTGCTGTGGAGTACTTAGAGCTTGATTAGACATTGAAGACATAAATGGTCATCCACTGCATCTTGAGTCATCATCGGTCATCTTGACTCTGTCCTGCCACTGGACTGTGACAACTCTGGAAGAAAGAGGGAGGCTGATGACTTCATGCAACTCTGCCTCACTTAAATCCAACTTATACACGAATAAAAAGAAAATCACCCATACCATTTTTACCTATCTTAAAGTCCTGTGATGACAGGCAAGTGACAAAGTAGCAGGTGCAGACACACTGGGAGCTGTAGTCACAACCTTATACACAAAAACTTCTGCAAAGATGATTCCACTCACCATCTGTACATGGAACGTGTGCACACTTATAGACAACACAAAATCCAGTAGACATGAAAGATGAATGGCCCTTGTTTTGAGAGAACTGAACATGTATCACATCCAAATAGCAACTCTAAGTGAAACAAGGCTGGAAAATGAAGACCAGCTTACTGAAGTTGGAGCTGGATTTTTCTGGAATGGCTATAGTGAATGGGAACACTG
This sequence comes from Phascolarctos cinereus, assembly GCF_003287225.1. Taxonomy (NCBI): domain Eukaryota; kingdom Metazoa; phylum Chordata; class Mammalia; order Diprotodontia; family Phascolarctidae; genus Phascolarctos; species Phascolarctos cinereus. The sequence goes on from NW_027555847.1 coordinate 252,211,983, forward strand.
TGAAACTGGTGTAGGTTTTGCAATCAAAACTAAACTAGTCAACAAGCTTGTATGCCTACCAAGAGGAGTGAATGACAGGCTCATGATAACGTGATTGCCACTTATAGGAAAGTGCTGCACCACCATCATCAGTGCCTCTGTTCCCCTCATGATGAACCCTGATGAGGTCAAAGAAAAAATTTATGAGGAATTGGAGACCCTTATCATCAATGTGCCAAAAGAGGACAAGTTTATAATTCTGGGTGACTTGAACGCTAGAGTAGGCTCAGACTACCAGACTTTGCAGAGAGTCATTGGGAGGAATGGAGTTGGAAATAGCAACAGCAAAGGTCACTTACTACTGAAGATTTGTGTATTTCATGACTTCATCACCAACACTGTCTTCCTTTTACCTAATGCAATAAAACTTTGTGGATGCGTCCTTGCAGCAAACATTGACATTTAATAGCCTACATGATTTTAAGGAGAAGAGACAGACAGGATGTAAGAGTGATGAAGGCAAAGGGTGGTGCAGTGCTAGACTTGATCATAGACTTATAACCTCTCCAAGCTAAATATTTGCATTCAAAAAAAGGCAGCTGAAGCAGGCTCTGTGGAGTACTTAGAGGCAAGGCAAAATGACTATCAGAATTAATGTCAACGCTTCTCTGAGGGGGACCAGTTTGTTGCTAACTTAAAGAGAAAGTTGAGCTAACACACAGTTGGCAATAGTGGAGCAGAAAAGGAGCGGCCAGCTTTCAGAGATTTGGTGTACAGCACTGCTTTTGTTCATTTGGGTCAGAACACTTGCAAACATCAAGACTGGTTTGAAGAAAATGATGGGGAAATTCAGAAGCTGCTAAATGAAAAAGAAGAGCTCCACAGGGTTTACCAGCAGGCTAGTTTATCCATCTCTAAGAGGGCAGCATTTAACTCTATCAAAAGTGAAGTGCAAGCAAAGCTTAGAGAGATTCAGGATTCTTGGCTCAGTAAGAAGACAGATTAAATTCAGTTTCATGCTGATAGCAACAATCCAAAATGATTTTATGATGCCCTGAAGGCTATTTATGGTCCAAAGAGGTATGGTACATCTCAACTACTCAGTGCTGTTGGAGCCATGTTGATTAGTGATAAGGACATGATCCTAGAGAGATGGGTTGAACACTTCCATAGTGTTCTCAACAGACCATCATCAATCAATGCTGAAGCCATCGACGGTTTACCTCAGGTTGAAGCCAATCCCTCCCTACCTGAAGTTCCAGCTGAAGAAGAGGTTTTGAAGGCTGTTCAGTTCCTTTCATGTGGCAAAGCACCTGGTATTGATTCCATTTCATCTGAGATTTACAAGGTTCCATTGTTCACACAAAGATCCATTGTTCACACAAAAGCTGACTGAAATTGTCCTGGTTATATGACACGAGGAGGTTATACCCCAGAAGTTCAAGGATGCCTCCATTCTCCATCTCTAAAAAGGTAAAGGAAATACATTGTTCTCTGACAATTACAAGAAGGGGGTCTTTCTCTTAGTAACTGCTGGCAAGATTCTTGCCAGAGTCCTCCTCAATAGGCTGATCCTTCACTTGGAAGATGGTCATTGACCTGACAGTCAGTGTGGCTTCATAAATGGCCAAGGAATGATCCATATGGTGTTTGCTACCTGACATTTCCAGGGACAAAACAGAGGTTTGTACACAACATTTGTAGATCTGACCAAGACCTTTGATACTGTCAGTAATGAGGGCTTATGGAAAATTATATCAAAATTTGGTTGCCTAGAGAAGTTCATCAGTATTGTACATCAATTTCGTGATGACATGTTCACCTGGGTTCTGGATAATGGATTATGCTCCTGCACTTTCCCAGTCACCAATGGAATAAAATAAGGTTATATGCTTGCTCCCATGCTTTTTAGCATGGTGTTTTCAGCCATGAACTAAATTGCCAAGCACTGAAATTCTTTTTTTTTTAATTGACCTTTTAATAGAAAACAGGACTTTATTTGCCAGGAAGGATGATGCCATCATACTTCTGCTGGAACCAGCGCATGGCTTCCTCTTTGCCAATTCTGTGTTTGGCCCCAATGCAGCCTGTCCTATGCTTCTTATCTGCAATGCTGAACCTGGGCCTGTCCAGCACCACACAGAAGTCCAAGCCATAGATGCCGATGCTTGGGTCGTTTTTAATCCCCAGATCGATATGCTCTTAGATCCCAAAGCCAAAGTTGCCAGCATCTAAGAAGTTATTTTTCCTTAACTCATATTCTTGCACCTTCAGCCCGTTCTCCAAAATATCTTTAGCTTTGGCCCCATGGACTGTACAGTGAATGGCAATCTTCTCGTTTCTCCTGATTCCAAAAGATCTGACAGTATAGCAAGCTTTGGAGAACACTGGGGTTTGGCCGGTGAGGTGCTCCAACACTTTGGCCACCCAGGTCAGTCAGTCCCCACTCTCCCCAACACAGACGTTGAGGCATAGCTTATGGATGTGCAGTTCCCACATGGGATTTTCCTTTTCACCCTGATCTTGCACAATGGTGGAGAACTGGAAGAGAGCAAGTACTGAAATTCTACTGCAGAGAATGCAACTGTGATGGGTTGGCCACATTGTTCGAATGCCAAATGTTTGCTTGACAAAAAGACTATTTTATGGAGAACTCACACAGGGCAAGTGCTCACATGGTGGTCGGCAAAATCAATACAAGGACGCTGTCAAGGTCTCTCTTAAGAACTTTGGAACTGATTGTGTGACATGGGAGACACTAGCACAGGGCTGCCCAGCATGGAATGCCCTCATCAGAGAAGGTACTGTGCTCTGTGAGCAAAGCAGAATAGGAGTAGCTCAAAAGAATTGTGAGATGCATAAATTTAGAGAATCCACCCCCCCCCCAAAATGTTCACATGGACCATTTCTGCCCAACCTGTGGTAAAGCATTCTGAGCTCATATTGGTCTGATCAGCCATAGTCAGACACTCTGTAACTTGGCCCTAACCTAGTGATGTCATTTTGGTCCTCTTCCAGAATGAACAATGATAACCAATCATTTTTTTTTTAAAAAAAACCCCTCTGTGTCCTTGCTTTTGAGGGTTTGTTTTTAAAGCATAGTAGACTATTATGCTTCATCAAAGGCTTTGCCTGCAAATATGAAGAGGTTTTGTGGTTTGGGATGTTCGGGTTTTTTTCCTCAGTACTATGTTGTTTATTTTCCTAATGTCAAACCATCCTTACATCCCTGGTATAAATCCAACTTGTTCAAAATGAATGATTTTCTTGGATAAATCACTATATTCTTTTTGACAAGATGTTATTTAATGTTTGAATCAGTATTCACTAATATATTGGTCTATAGTTCTCCTTCTTAAAAATTTGGGTCTGTAAAACACTTGCAAGGCCCTACATGGACTAGTTAATTCCTCTTAGGCCTTATGCCTGGAGATGAGGTAAGTAATGCCAGATGAACAGTGCCTTGATAATGTAGCCCGATTATCTAGACTTCCCTTACTTTTGACATTTATACATCTAACGTTCAAGTGGTGGTCAGAAGAAGCAATAGAAGGACACTCTTTGCGTCTCTCTTAAGAACTCTGGAATTGATTGTGTGACATGGGAGACACTGGCACAGGACTGCCCAGCATGGAATGCCCTCATCAGAGAAGGTGCTATGCTCTATGAGCAAAGTAGAATTGAAGTAGCTCAATAAAAATAGGAGATGTGCATATTTAGAGAATCCACTCCAAATGTTCACATGGACTGTTTGTGCCCAACCTGTGGTAGAACATTCAGAGCTCACATTGGTTTGATCAGCCACAACTGGACACACTATAACTTGACTCTAGCATAGTGATGTCATTTTGGTCCTCTTTGAGAATGAAGGACAACCAACCAACTATTTTATGTATATTTTACATATATATATATATATATATGTATACATGTATATATATGTATATGTGTATATATATGTATATATGTATATATATGTATATATATATATGCACACACACACATATATATTCTCTAACACATATATGTTGCTTTAAGATTTGCAGTCAGTCAATAAACATTTATGAAGCACCTACTATGTCCCCCAGACTCTGTGCTAAGTACTGGGAATACAAAGAAAGGTAAGATAGTTCTAGTTCTCACACTAGATTTCACAATTTGATGGGGAAGACCACAGGTAAAGAACCACAAACTATATATAGGATAAATTTGAAATACTCAACAGAAGGAGGGCGCTAGAGTTAAGAGGGGTGAGAAAGGCTTCTTGCAGAAGGTGGGATTTTAGCTGAGACCTGAGGGAGGCCAGGAGGTAGAGATGAAGAAGGAGAACATTCCAAGCATGGAGGGCAGCCGTTGAAAGTGCCTGGATTCAGGAGATGGTGTACAGGAGGAGCAAAGAGGACACCATTTCTGTATCACACAGCACATGGGAAAATGAAAGGGGTACAAGGCTTGCAAAAGTGTGAATGGGGGGCATATTATAAAAGATTTTGAATGTCAAACAGAAGATTTTATATTTGGTCCTGGAGGAGATAAGGAGCCTTTGGACTCTGTTGAGAATCAGGGTGTTGTAAATTTAAAGCCAACATCCTGTTAGTTCAGTTTAGAAACTGGGGGGGGAAATGAGGCATTTTCAAGTCACTAAGCAGTTAACAAAAGGGAGGTTTATCTGGCCTGAAAGCAGCAAGAGTATCCAACAAAGATACAGTTGCACTTCGCTGTTTCCATCTAGAAACTGCATCTCCTCTGTAAGTTATCAGTATTATGGCGAGGAGTGGTCCCAAGTGTCCACTGAGTCTGAAAGGTGCCAACTACAGGCTGCTGGGATGTTTTGTGCCTCCAGACCAGAAAGTGGTATCAGAGAAGCTGAGGCCAATCAGGTTTCCTGAGAGGAGAAAGCTGTGTCAGGGTCAGAGAAGTCAGGGATGCTGCGAAAGGAAACTACTGTGGTCTTAATTGCAGTGTTATATGGTTAGATCTGCGCTTTAAGAAGATCTCTTTGACCACTGAGTGGACAATGGAGTGTAGTGGCAGGGAGAACAACCAGTAGGCTATTGCAATAGTCCAGTTGTGAAGGGATAAGGACCTGTACCAGAGCACCATAGCCAGTGAATACACATTAACAAGCAAGATATTCATGGTCAAGATATGAACTCGAGTCTTCATGACTCCAAGGCTAGAGCTCTACATCCACTATGAGGCTTAGAGTAGTTAACATTTGTTTCTTATATGTTTCTGAGGCAAGATATGAACTCAGGTCTTTGTGACTCCAAGACCAGCACTCTATCCATCTAGTTGCCATATAGATATAGATATTGATGATATAAAGCTATAAATCTGTAATTTTTCTATGGACAAAAATGTTAAACATTAGCATTAATTAAACTACTCAATAAATAGCAAAAAAAAAAGAAGAAAGAAAGAAAGAAATAGAGTGATGAAGCAGAGAGAGCGCTGAAACTAAAGAAAGACGTAAGTTCAAATTCCACTTCAAACGCTAGCTGTGTGGCCTTAGCAAAATCATTCGATCTCTGTCTGCCTTAGTTTCTTTATCTGTATAATGAGGATAATAATGGCACTTACCTCCCAGGGAGTAGCAAGGATCAAATGAGATAATATTTGTAAATGTGCTTTGCAAATATTAAAGAGCCACATAAATTCTAGCTACTTTCAATATAAAATGTAGAATAATTTTGAAATAAATTTAAGTACTTATTTATAAATCAGTACTTTCCTTCAACCTGTTTCAAATTCATCGTTCAAAAAATATTTATTAAGCATCTACCATGTACAGGGTATTGTGGGATATAAAAAATGTCACAGTCCTTGGCCTTAATGTATTTAGAATTCAATGGTACTTGGCAGGGAGAGGATATTATGTTTATGTATGACACAAGATAGAATGCTATCAGCCCAAAGGAGAGATCACAAGAAAGAAACTTCTGAAGCCAAAGCTCACTTTTAGCTGTTATCAATCAGAGCTTATACCAAGTTTACTTCTGAGGCTAAGTAGAAGTGATTGTGATTGTTTTTCATAGAGCCCAAAGCTACTAGAAGAAGGCAATGTGCCAGACCCAGCTATAACCAGAGAGATCCTATTGTTAAATGTTCAGTGTGAACATTTACATTTTGGCAATCACTACAAATCAGAGGGGTGGTTTTTTTTGTTTGTTGTTGATTGTAAAGACTTAAGCGGTTGGGGAGCAGCTGGGTGGCGAAGTGGATAGGGCACAGGCCCTGGTGTCAGGAGGACCTGAGTTCAAATGTGACCTCAACCACTTACTAGCTGTGTGACTGTGGGCAAGTCACTTAACCCCCATTGCCTCCAAAAAAAGAAAAAGACTTAAATTACTGACAAAGTAGATTAAACTTAAAAGTATGTGCATACATGTTTGTTTCTAGGAAAGTCTGGTTATTAAATATTTTACCAGCATACTCCAGTTTTGCTTTCATTGTTGTCCAGTTTCCAACTCTTTGAGACCCCATTTGGGGTTCTCTTGAGCAGTTTAGCTATTTTCTTCTCCAGCTCATTTTACAGATGAGCAACTGAGGCAAATAAAAGTTAGGTGCTTTGTCCAGGGTCATATAGCTGGTAAGTATCTGAGACCAGATTTGAATTCATGAAGATGTCTTCCTGATGCCAAGCCCAGTGCTGTATCCACTGTGCCACCTAGCTGCCTTGTTTTGCCAGAGCTCAGAAAGAGTGAAATAGAAGGATCAGGGAATGAAGTCATCATTGGATTGGAGGCCTGATGACTAGAGACTAATAATAATAACAACAATAATAATAATAATAACTGGAATTTATATATTAACATTTGCAAAGTACTTTACATTCATTATGTCACTTGAGCCTCCCAACACCTCTGCTTCTAGGTTATATACTTGCTCTGACGCTACTTCGGGTCTCAGTGAGCCTTGGTATTAAAAGGTCCCTCAGAGTAAGGCTTTCACTAGCTGCCTGCCCTGTTCAGAGAGAAGGAATCAATTTGCCTCCTTAGCTCTCCTAATTAGCTCTGGAGTATAGCCTCCCCTGGCAGTTCTCTGCCTCTTTTTGCATGGTCAGAATGGAAAAGCCCCTCCATGTTCTGGCTGAAAAGAGACCAAAAAACATGATGTCATGCACTTTTAAATTTCCCCCGTGACTGCCTTTTTTCTAATCAGGAAAAGGTTACTCTGGTGACCGTGCTTGTATGTCACTCCAACTCATTCACTCTTCTTTACCCCCCTTCCTTCATTATCAATGCTTCATTTGCATTGAGAGAGGTTTCTCTGCCAAGCAGGGTCCCTGGACTTTATATAAGCTGCTCCAGCTCTCTGTTGCCTTTTTTGGAGGTAGGTGTCAGCTGTGTCTCCACCTTTTTACCCCACTAACCATTATGTGTGTATGCGTGTGTGTGTGTGTGTGTGTGTGTGTGTGTGTGTATGTGGGTGTGTATGCATGCCAGGTATCTCAAAATCTTAGTTCAGTTTTAATCTGTTAATAGCTCAATGAATCCTTCATGCGAAACATGTGAAAAATGAATTTTCCTCTTTCTGGTCTGTGTTCATGTAAAGAGACCCCCTCCCCTCTCTTTAACTCTCTCAAGGCCAACTGTCCCACGCTTTCTCAATGCAGGATAATTAAATTGCTTTCTAATTTGTTTTCCATTCAGATCTGCAGGTCCCAGTTTCTTTTGGTTGCTGCATGTTAAATTGTAATTTTGGTGAAGAACATTTCACAATATGGATTTAAATACATGACTAAGACAAAACTATGGGTGGCTGAGCTAGACAAGCAAATGTACCTTAATAATTTGATTTATAGGTGCATTTGGAAGTGGTCTTTTCCATGCCAAGGCACTTTCAGAGATCTTTAGCAACTTATATAAAGGAGTGAATCCTTTGTCTTCTGTTTATATAAAATCAGGACCTCGATGTTCCCTTTGAGGTCTTTCTCTTACCTACTTCTAGGTAACTGTATATAGTGGAGAGAGTGCCAGGCCTGGAATGGAGAAGGTCTGAGTCTATATCCAGCTTCAGATACTTTCTAGTTGTGTGATCCTTAGCAAGGCACTTAACCTTTGTCTCAGTTTCCTCAACTGTAAAATGAGGATTACAATAGCACTTACCTCCCAGAGCTATTGGGAGGATCAAATGAGATAATTCTTGTAAAGTACCTCGCACTAGTAGGCACTTAATAAGTACTTTTTTTTCTTTCCTTCTCTGTAAGCCTTTCCTTTTAGGCCTGACTTAGAAGCCAATTCTACCCAAATCACCACCTCCATCAATTAGAGTGACCTTTGCTTCCACTGGACTATATAAAACAGGCCCCCTTTAAATACACATTGGATCAATCAAATAATGACTTACCTGCGTTCCCTAATTAAGAACCCATCTACATAAAACTCTTGAGTGCTTTGTAAGCAAGAGTGCTTTTGCAAATTCAAGGCAATCATAATGGAACTTATAATGTAGCAATCATTATTTTATGCTTATGACTCTTCTCAGTTCTAAGAAGGGATCTGACCTCTATATTTTATGAAATACTCACTTTTTTGGTGTTTTGTGATATTGTAATAATTATTATTTCATGCTTAAGACTCTTTTCAGTTTTGTGAAGAGAATTGACCTCCTTCCTTATCTGCTGAAATGCTCACTTTTTTGATGTCTTTGCTTGAGGTACATGGTGATATACTATCAAGCCCAAAAAAGACTAATGTATGAAATTATAAGAAGAAGGAATAGCAGCTGTAATTCCTGAGATATTTCAGGTGTACTGACTATTACATCACATCCATTATGGTATACAATGCTTTTGAGAGATTTTGTCTAGACTACCTCCTCCTGTAGGGAGGAAAACAAGAGCAAACAGGGCATACCTAACAACCTGGCACTGACCCATTGAAAATAAGAAAATGGTTAGGGAGAATGATCATTTGTCTTTGTTATTAGGAAATAAATCAACCTTTGTTTTTCCTGGCCAAGCTCTAGGAATGTCATTATTACCAAATAAATTGTGTGGTTACAAATCAATCATGAGACCTTCCCATTTAAATGTGAATCACTTTAATTGTCTGGATTTTAAACCTGAATCCGTAAAACAAATGATTAGATCTAGATCATTGGGAGGCTACATCTGGTTTAGACTTTTAAAAATCAAGGGGATTAACAAAAATCAGGTCACAAGCCAAGTTCATCATTCTCTGGCCTTGTTGCTTAATGAAGGGGGTGTTGCTATCAAGTCATTCAGCAGAAATGGAAAAGGCATCTTATTCTGAAGATGGCAAAATGATGCTCTTTTGGGAGCAACACAAAAGAGTTTGACAAAATCGTCACAACCATGGATTAAAATATCTGCTTAAAAAGGAATTACCCTCAGAGCACAGAGGTGAGAGAATCGATTTGTACTTGACAAAACTCTCCATAAAGGAGTTAGGGATATTTGGGGAGTTTTTCAATCTTTAAAAATCTCAGAGACAGAATCTTTAGGTGGAAATAAGTCTCTTTTACTGGACAAACTGATTCCACGACAAAGATAACTTTACATATGGAGTTTGTACTTGGAAAAGTCTGTTTTATTAGGACAGTTATAAAGAATACAACCACTGTTTTGCATTAACAATGATACTTCATCTGTAGATTGTATTTTAGGGGTTTCTCACTCTTTCTGTCTTCCTTCCTTCCTTCCTTTCTTTCTCTTTCTTTCTTTTCTAGGTCCTCTCTCCTCCCCCCTTCCCAGTTTCTCACACTTTCCCTTTTCTGTGGCCTCTCTCCCACCTCTGACCTCCTTGCCAGTTTTCACCCTTGCTTTAACAATTGATTTATGATGGGCCCATGGAAGGGTCAAGCCCACTTTTACGGTTTGTCTCAAATATTTCTTTTTGGGTGAACATCACAAACGTTGTCCTATAAGTGCTAAGCAGTTTCCTCAAGAAATGTAAAGTATTTCCATCTCTGCTCATCCATTGCACTGGAGGAAAGTAGTTCATCAAAGAAGTTACCTTAGGAACTTTCACAGAAAATGAAACACATAACAAATTCAAGACTTGTCATTTGCCTGCCTTTCAAACTAAGATAACCCGTGAAAGGGTATAGTTCAGTGGGGGGAGGAGGAAGGGGAGAGAACCCCACAGAATAATTCAAGGCCTAGAATATTTTTTTGCTGAAAGTCAATTTTTCTTTGAATTTGACATTTTTTTTTAAGATCTTCCGTTCAATTTTATTTCTATTTAATATTATTTAAACATTTTATATTATAGTCAGCTCTAAGGATTTAAAGAATTCTAGTTAACATACATGAATAGCATAACTTTATATATATATATATATATATATATATATATATATATATATATATATATATATATATATAATATGTATATATCAGGTTTTGAAGACTGAACACAATTTGAAGTTGCAAGAGGACAGCCCCAGTGCACTCTTATTTATTCTTTTTGTAAAGAATTTTAAAATGAAGACCAAATTACCCTGGAAAATCGGGGTATTTTATTCCTAGATTCCTGGTTTAAAAGTCAGTATGTATGAATGTTTTCACTTTGATCTTTAAATTGAACTCTACATTTTCTTGAGAAACTTGTCACCTAAATATAGCCTTAAGTTAAATAATACCAGATGATAACCTAAAGTTAAATAATACCAGAAGAAGCATGGTGTTATGGAAGGCATGCTGGTTCAGGAAAACTGTGTCCAAATTCTATTTCTGGCATTTAACTAACTATATGGCAGCAGACAAGTCAATTAATCTCTCTGAGCCTTAAGTTTCCTCAGCTGTACAATGGGGATGATGATATTTGTTTTGTTAACCTATAATTGAAGTTATTATTATTTACATTTGCTTAGCTTCCTAAATCTTCTCAAATGGATCTTATTGATTCAAAAGTCTCCCCCTGCAAGATGTTGTCTGCAATCTGTCAACATCTGCTTGTCCCATGTGACTTTTGTCAATGTCCTCTCCAGGGAAGTGCTGGTAAATATTTGACAACCAGCTCTCTGGAAAAATTATACTGGACACGCTTTTAAAAATAGTTTATTTTTGGACACACTTTTAAGTTCAATCTGCATTATTAACATTTTCTCCATCACTTGCTTAAGTCCAAATAATTAACAAAACAATAAATCAAGGCCTGATTTCTAGCATTGCTAATTTCCAAGGTGTACATGGTCACCTGAAAAATTTAACAATTAACCCCTCGAAAATCAAGACCTCATGCCTGAGGTCATCTGTCCTCTTCAAAAGTGGAGGATAAACAACAACAATCAGCCAGCAAGAGCTGGTTCCAACACAGCCCTCATAAGCCTATGTGTTTGCCCTAAGGGTTTATTTTGCCTGCCAGAGGCCTTTCTTGTTTTCCTCCAATATCTTGAGAGTAACAGAGAAGCACTCAGTCCACCTGCTCCCCCTCACTCTCATCATATGACCAGTCCATCTTCTTTTCCTGCCAGACAAGTCCTTGATAACATCTTTTACTCTAATTTTATTTCAAGTCTTCTCATTGGTTATGTTACGAGGTTGGGGATAAATTTTACCCTTTGTTTACGTGGAGGATGTGTATATTCAGGATGAATGTCCAGTTTTAGTTCTTGTAAACTATGAGAACATCCCCTTGAGTTGAAAGGCTAAAGGCCACTCTGAGGCTGAACAGGCTGTCTAGATCTGGGGCACTTTTCTCCTCATGTCTCCATTCAGGATGAATGTCCGGCTTCAGTTCTTGTAAATGGCAAGAACACAATCTCGTAATGTATGTCATATTGGTTGTATGTTGCAGCCTGCTCATATCTATCATCAGCCTCACCATTTTCCAAGGTGTATATGCTCACATGGACATTCCTTTATATTCACTTTACTTCTTTAGAGACAGTTGTATTCTGTATCACTGCCATCTAACAACATTGGTAGAATGTTAGCATTAAAAAGATGGCTCTTTATTATCATAGGAAATTTGAAGTCAGTAGAGTATCTCTGCAACTTCCTGAAGGCAATCCAACCTGCTCTCCTCTGCTATTCAACTCTGGGCCCAACATGCTGTCCATCTGTTTTCCTGGGATATACTTATTGATTAGCAGATTGTGCAGATTGTCCACGTAAATTAGAGGCTCTTAAACTTGTTGTGTGTCATAGGCCCCTTTGGCACTCTGATGAAACCTATGGATCCCTTCCCAGGAAATTTTTTTTATTTGCATAAAATAAAATACACAGAATTATAAAGGAAATGAATTCTATTGAAATACAGCTATCAAAATATTCTTAAAAGCAAACAAGTCCTTGGACACTAGGTTAAGAACCCCTGATCTGAATATATATTGTAAGCTGAAAAATAGACATTCTCCTTCCACTTGATCTTGAGTAATTACAGATTTTTTCCAGAAGGCTCTGTAAGGTTTGAGGCTTGACACTATAAGGGCAATGTCATCTGTGAAATCTTGCCAACCATCAGTAATCCCTCTTCAACTTATACTTTGAGTTAGTTCTTCCTCATGTTGAGCAACACCTTAGAAAAGTGCTCATATTTTATGACTCAGTTGATGTTTACTGTCAGAATTATTTCTGTTGTTCCTTCTTCCTAGGAATCTTGAATTATCTTGCTATTTGCATGGGAAGCACCTTGTTATAAATGATCCTGTAAGGCTACATTTTGTTCTACTGAATCAAATGGTTTTTTTTTTTTTGGTAATCGACAAAGAGTATTGCTAGGTTCTGGTTAGTGACAACAATGAGTTCTCCAAAGTGATCTCATTTATTCCAATTCACACTGCATACTTCCATTGGGCAGGGACTAATTACCACATTTTACATAATTATAATTTCGAAGGATTCATTATTGGCATTAATTGGGATCTAGCTATAATCAAGGGGATTTTATATTCTCTATATCTTTCAGTTAATTGTGAAATGGCAAAGATATGTTCCACTATTGACTATCACTTGCAGAAGTCTGATTGTTTACTAGTACCTTCACTGAGGATATCTTCAATTTCTATATAGATGACTGTCATAATGATTTTGAAAGGCAGAACAGATACGTAGGTTGGTAGTTCTCTCAAGAACTTTTTTTAAAAAATATTAACAGTCTGAGATTTTTTTCCTTGCCCTTGGTACCTTCATTTTATCACATATTGATGCAATATACCTTGTCTATTGATGCCTCAAAACTGCATCACCTCCAGCATGGAATTTGCTATTTTTAGTACCATTCCTACCTCCTCTGTCAGTATATCTAAAACTAATGTTAGGCTTCAAATGTGGTGGTTCCATTGTCTTTGATGGAGAAAAGAATTAAATTTTTTTTTCAAATCTTTTCTATTTTTCTTTTGCTTGTCCTCTTATTTTCATCCTCAACTGCACTTGGGATGACTTTGCTCAGTTGGATAGATTGCTAAGCTTTCTTTAAACTTCTTTTTTTTAACTTTCTACTGCTTGATTTAGGAGACAACATTGTTCATGGTTCTGTCATTCTTATTCATAAGATTTTACAAATGATTATATTCTAATCCAACATTGACTTTGTTGGTCATCTTTCTCCATTTGGCAAGTAAGCCAGATGTTTGGGGACTGATAACTTTCTGGGCTATGTTGGTCTCCTTGTTATAGCAGTTAACTTACACTGGTTAAACTTTGGGTTGAAATTATTACAGTGGATATCAATGGCATTTCTGTTATATATTTTCCATTTCTGGTTTTCAATTAATATTTAAATAGATCATGTTTCAATTTCATACAATATCTGTCCTTTTCTCATTTTAATTTTTTCTTTCTCATTTTTAAACTAATTCTGATCTCTGCTCTGTTAAGTCCATGGTCTGACTATACACAAACATCTGACTCAGAGATAATTTCCAAATCAACAATTAGTGTATTCCTGTCCATTAAATGTAATCTATTCAATTCTTTATGCTATTATTTGGTACTTAATTCCTCACCTATCAACTCACTTAATTCCTCACCTATCAATTCTCTTTCTTGAAGAAAATATTCTCAAAGTTTCTCAAAGAGAGAACTTCCCTAATCTATGAATCATTAGTCTCTTTTAATCCTTCTTCCCGAGCCATACTTTCTCATATGTTTCTTGCTACTTTCACCTTTCCCCACTTTTGTGTTGAAGTCACCAACTATCACAAAGCAAGTTGCTTGAATTTGGACCACTTTACCAAATTCTTCACAGAATTTCTCTACCACTTCATCTTCAGCAACTGTGTTGGTGTAGAAACTTCAATTACTCTACTTTCATGAGTTTTTTTTTCCAAACACTCAATATTAGTGCTGAAATACACAATGACAAAATATTTTATGAAATCATGTTTCTTATTGTCTTTAAGAGTCCTACAAAACCCATTCTGCCAATTCCCTTAATTTTTCCTCTCCAAGAACTTCTTGTGAGCTAGCTATCCTTCCATTTAGTCATTCATCTGGCTTCATTTATATCAAGAATGTCCAGATTGATAAAATTCAACTCCTCTTACAATATATCTTCTTATTGGTCCTTGAGCAAGTATCTCACATTTATAATACCAACAGTCAAATGAAAGTTTACTGACTGTCTTAAACTGTATGATTCTTAAAATCTACTGCTCCCTTCCCCTATAATTTGCCAGTATCACTACAGAAACAGAAGAGGGATGCACTTGGGCTTGGGGCTGTTTCTTATTTTTCTTTGTTTCATTAGTTGCCATGGTTAAAACAATACAGCACTAGTTGGTTAGCCAAGATGTGTCTTCATGTGATTAGCTAGGTTGGTGCTCAGAAAACAGACTCAGTCCTAACTTATTGATCTTTTTTTTCCTTTCTGCCCAGCCATTAAAATTGTGATTTATTATTGTGACATTTTTAATAGGGTAAGATACGTAGGTTTATTGCTAATGCTTTTAGCTTCCATGCTGCCTTTGATGGCTACCAGAGTACAAAACTTGTCAAGATAACCACATTGCCTGGTCATAAGAAAAAAAAGCCTAACTCTTTACTGAATGGACTAACCACCCACATTTGAGCTATTTCACACCTATTCCAAAGCAGTAGATTAATTTTCCCATTACACCTTTTTTTTTCTTTCTTGTGAAACTGTATGTTTCCCTTTAATTAAGTGTTGTTATTTTCTTAGTGTGAAAATTGGCTTGACTCCAAGGGCCAAAAGGGCTGTGAACTGAGAAGGAAAGATAAGGGGGGAGTTGGGAGGGTTAGTGCTCTGCCCCTAACTCTCAGCGTGACCTTGGACAAAACACTTAGCCCCTGTGAACTGTCAGCTTCCTCCTCACCAAAAGGAGGTAGGGATAAGGATTAGATGAATATCAGGCTTCAGACCTTAAAATGATAAATCCATTAATTCAACTGCATATGAACTATTGAACTAATCAATAAAAGGAATCCAAGTTGAAATGGTCTAGGGCCTATGTTTTACTTTGTAGCCCTTGCTGTCATGTCATAAGAACAAGGGGATATATGGAAAGGGCAGGGGGTGGTGAAGACATGTGTACCCACCATCAAATTAATATTCATACCTTTGGATACTGGCTGGTGTCCAACAGAGTATTTGCCTATGGATAAATAGAGACTTGGGAGGGGGGAAGAATGGGAGAAGAAGAGGAGGGGATTCAAAATAACCATATGGTAAGGGCTAGATTCCTTCCTGAAATTCAAATACTTACATACCATAAAAGTCCTTTCACTGCATTGGGTTGTTTCTTCTAATTTATGTGAATTTTAGCAGGAATATGGAAGGCCTAGTAGAAGACTAGAAAGAGTGAAAAAAAAATGAAAAAGAAAGGTTATGGCCCATTCTCTTTTCTTTTTTAGGCAATTGGGGTTAAGTGACTTGCCCAGGGTCACACAGCTAGTGTGTTAAGTGTTTGGTCTGAGGCCAGATTTGAACTCAGGTCTTCCTGACTTCAGGGCCACAGCTCTATCTACTGTGCCATCTAGTTGCCCTGCCCTTTGTCTTTTCTATAGCACATAGAGATGGCCACACCACATGCTAGGGAAATACCAGTGGCAATGCTTAATGAAATATAGCAAATCAGAATCATTTGGTTATAGCCACTGTCTGTCTATACATTTACATACATACATAAGAGAATCTGATATTGATTTGTAAGGAGAGATTCACTGCATCTCATTGAGAGGCAATTAAAATGGAGTTTCCTTTCTACTCGTGCTTTATGAACCTGGGTCTGCTTCTGTATTTCTTGGCCATGATATACTCACTTTTATTGATGAAGAGTTTTCCTTGTGCTGACTCTGGATAGGACAGACTACTAATGTGAGAGCTTAATTTAAGATCTGAACCTTTGTGTGTAGCATGAGACTAATATAGAAGTGAGACTTAGTTTTGCACCATAGGCCACTCCTCATTTAGGCATTGTTTGAGACCTGTACTAATTCACATGACTCAGTAGACTGCCCTTGGCTTTTAAATTTTTTAAAATTTCTCCAGTGAAATTTTTAATAGGTAGTAAGGAGATTTCTTATATTGAAGTATAGAACTAAAATACATTGAATTTCCATGGGGATGATAGAGATTAAAAGAGTACTTATCTCTTTAGACCCTGTATTTTTTAGTATAGATAGGTAGCAGGAAAGCCATGGCATAGAGTGTCAGTGATCCAATGGATGAAGAATAACCAAGCTTCTTTTCCCAGATCTTACAGCCCTAGAATACATATAACCTTGGCCTTGAACCACTTAATGACTATGACTTGTTTTCTTTATTTATAAAATGGAGGTAAGGAGAGTTGCCAAATGTAGATTTCACTCGTTTGTAGTCTTGGACTCATGCACTCCTTTTTGAGATACCACAAAGGAAGTGTTTAAATAACAAAATGTTCCTATTAGCCAACATGCCTTAAACTTCAACTCAGGTTCTCAAATAAACTATGTGCTGAATTACATGCCCTTGAAAACTCTGAAGAAGTGTAAAAACATTGCCTGTGTTCTCAAGAAACCCAGTCACGTTTGATAAAGCAAGGGCAAAACATGGAATGACAGTGAAAAATAGATAATTGTGCTGTACTATACAGAAGACTTCGTGGATAATGTAGGATTTGAGCTGGGCCTTAAAAGATGAATAGGATTTTGAGAGGTGGAGGGGAAAAGAGAGAGAATGGGCATTCCAGATCCTATCCATCTCTATCTCTTTGTTTCCATCTCTATCCCTGTATCTCTCTCCTTCTGTCTCTTTTTTCTCCCTCTGTCTCATTCTCTCTTTGTCTATTTCTGCCTCTTTCTGTCTGTCCCAGTTTCTGTGTCTCTGTCTCTGTCTCTCTTTGCCTCTGTTCTCTGCTGGGAATTTTCAAATTTTCTTCAAAATAATATCAATAATGTTTATTGATTTTTTTCAGCTGTACTAGAAAGCTGTCCTTTGGTTAAATATTTTGCAAAGTTAACACCTACCTAGTATTACCATTTCTTATTCTTTGGAATTAAAACAATGAAAATTCTTGCCTAAAGAGTCTCTAAAATGCACCTTCTTCATCCATTCTGTCCACCTATTCAAATGTTTCTCCAAGCCAAATTGTACTTTCTCCATGAACTCTTTTTGCTCCATCCATGCAGGCCACAGCCATTTCCTTCTTCAAATTCACAAGATTTACCAACTGTATTGGTCACTAGCATTAATTGTGTGCTACCTCATGTCAATCTTGTGTTGTTGGATATCAGATCTCTCAACCTATCTGTAACTTAGTAGATATATCTTATATGTCCAGGGTCATATAGCTAATGAATGTCAGAGGTGAGATTTTAAGCCCAAATCTCTACTTACTGTGAGTTCAGCCATCTATTTGTCATCTGCTATTACTACTACTACTACTACTACTACTACTACTACTACTACTACTACTACTATTACAACTTACCATGACTAACTCCCATTTATATAGGGCTTTAAATTTTCCAAAGCATTATACACATATAATTTCATTGATCCTCATAACAACCTTATTAGGTAGGTAGTGGCATTACATCCATTTTACAGATTAGGTGAACAAGGCTCGAAAAGATTAAGTGCCTTGCCTGTAGTTCCACAGCTAAAGTATCTGTGGCAGGATTTTAACCCAGGTCTTATTGACTCCAATTCAAACATTCTATTCACTGAACCACCCTACATCTGTTATAGTCTTGTCTTGGTATTTGATACTCGAACAAACTTTGCATGTATTTCATCTCCTCAACTGCACTACCATCTCCTTAAGAGCAGGACTCACAGTTCACTACACAAAGACAATATTAAAAAATCTTATTTATGTCTCATTGAATATTGATAACTATGTTAAAGTATAAATATGTGTTTATATATGTATATATAATAAAAATATTTATCCATATTTATCACATCAGTTCAGTCTCTATACAGAGAGAGAAACTGAACTGATTTGGTAAATAAAATAGCAACAGTGCCTCTCTGAAGCTTTGAAAGAAGGAAATAAGAGTATAGTTAATTTTCTTCTGCTTAAGTCCTATTCTAATGTGTTAACTTGATGTGGCAATAACCCAAGATTCTGTAGTTGTTTTTAACACTGTGGTCACCAATGATTTATCACTTTCAACTGCCTGGTGTCTGAGATATACACATAAGCAAAACAAATCAATAAATTGGCCTTATCTGATTATGCATGCCTCATCGTAACCTATAATCCACCACCTCTCTGTAAAAGGAAGGAAAAATGCTTTACCATTATTCTCCTTAAGCCTGGGATGACCCTGGGTTCTCAAAGACTATGCTAGTAGAGTTTAAGTGGTACTAACAAGTTCAAAACAAAACACTTGGAGTAATGGTCTGGACATAGTATACCTGTTGTCTGAGGGAGATGAGTTCATAATAATGTACTATCACAAGGTGGGTCAATGGGGAGTGTATTTTTTCAGCCCCCAAACTGTTAAAAATGATCTCCTAAAGCAATGAAGGGATTATTATCTTCAATGGCACAGTGGACAGTGATCAGCTTGGAGTCAGGAAGTACTGCATTCAAACCTGACCTCAGATAGTTACCAGCTATATGACCTTGGACCGGTCACTTAAACCTCTCTGTGTCTCAGTTTTTTCACCTGTAAAGTGAGATGATAGCATCTCCCTCCTATGGTTTTTGTGAGGATCTTGACGAGATAATATACGTAAAATGCCTTTCAAAATCTTAGAGTGCTACATAAATGCTAGCTATTTTAATTAATTAATTTTATATGGCAATCCGATTCAACTGACTCTGGACCAAAACCCTAAGTAATGCATTGTTCCATCAAGTAATTTTCAGACTTGGTCATTAAACCCACTGAAATAACTCAGTGTCGTGTCATGGAAGGAATACTGCTGAGTTTGGAGTTGAAGGACCTGTTTAATATCTGTGTGACCTTGACCAGTTCGTTTAACATCTCTGGGCCTCAGTTTCCTCATTTGTAAAATGAGGAGGATTTTGTTCTAGATAGGAGGTTCTTAATCTGGGGTCTATGAACTTTAAAAAAATTTTTTATAACTATATCATTGCAATATAATTGGTTTTCTTTGTAATTCTATGCATTTTATATATTAAAAAATAGTCTTCTAAGGTGTCCCTAGGCCTTACCAGATTGCCAGATGAGTCCATGACATAAAAAAGATTAAGAACACCTGGACTTGATGGCATCAAAAGTAACTCCCGAATTAGATGCCTATGAAATCAACTGCAAATGAGCCCTCATTTTAACAACAGAATCAAATGAATGATTTATCTCATCCATAGCTTGGGACTTAAAGAAGCAAAACTTTGGAACAACGATAGCCAATAGGATAGTAGTTGTCTTTCTATCTCTTTTATTATATCAGCCTCTTTTTTTTTTTAAGTCTATTTACACCTGTTTCTTCTTCCTGTACCTCTTGGGTCCAGGTCCATCATTTCTACTTTCCCTCATTTTCACATCTCTGTCCTTCTGAGTTCTCAAGTCAGGACACATTTCTCTGTCTCCAAAGGTCTCACTATCCACGCAACTCCCTGAATGCCTCCAGCGTAGCTCCGCTTTTCTGGAATGCCTCCTCACATGTAGGACAGACAAACAGAGCAGAGCTGTGGGTCTAAAAATCAACCCCTGAAGGGAAACAGTCATATAGCTATGATATTTTTGCTGGCAAAGTTTAAGAAAAGAAACAAAAAAAATGTAAACAAAAGAAAGCCCAATATGAGAAAGATTGAAATATGCTAGATTACAATGACACAGCATCAGGTCATAATCTTTATTTTAACCTCAATTAAAATTAATTTTTTTAAGGTACTTACTAATAGGCTGATATCAGAGCATTCATGTAATCTGTAAATCTGTAAGAAATGGTTATATTTTCCCAAGGCCATGTTATACTTGAAGCATCGGCCTCTTTATTTTTAAATACCTTGACTTTCTTTCCTCTTTGGAAATGCCAATATAGTTGTTGTTGTTGTTGTTGTTTAATCTTGTATATAACCTTTCTTTCAAGATCAAGGTTATATCTGATTTAAAGCCATCCTAATTTAAAGAGAACTTTGCTTATAAATGATTCTCTCTGAATCTTGTAGTAGTTTTGTTTTTTTTTTTTTAAAGTTCAGAGTTAGAGCTTAAACAAAATTGAAACGTGAATAAATGAAAGTTTTCCTGGAAGGGAAAAATCACTTGCCCCCATGTCCTCCCCATCCTACCCCACCTCTGTCCCCCCAAATACTTCTGCTTTCACACTGCTCCCTAGTCATTAATTAGTCTGAGGCTTCCTCGTGGTTCTTTTACAAAGCCACTTACACCCACGCACCCATTTAACATATTTATGACCCTAGTTTTCTTTCTGTTCTCTGAGACTGTACCGTAATTGTTCTCTGGACTCAGGGACTGCGGAGAGCCTTCCCTGATGAAAAGAGACAACATAAAGAAGGAAATGAATGTGTGCAGGATGAATACCTTCAACAAAACAACTGGGTGCAGTTTGGCCCATGGCCCCTGGGGTCACTTTAATAGAGTGGAGCCTCAGCCTCTATTGAGTGTATGGGAGACTATTAACTCTTAACAACTCCCCGTCTTAGGTTATTTATTTATTGCTTAAATGATTTGTTATTGCTTCTTGGATTTTATACACCCTCTGGGAGCCAAGATGGCAGCATCACGTTACAGAAAATCTACAAGTTATTTTAAAACTGTAATTGGATTTTTATGAGCACCATAAAATCTTTCTGAACAAATAACTTACCATCTTTGGGGAAGTGCCGCCTCTTATATGAGGCTGTTCCTGATTCCCTCAGCTACTAGGTTCCCCCTCCCCAAAAGTGCTTTGTGTTTATTTGATTATATCACATATTTAATTATATTGTTTGTGTACAAGCTGTGATCCCCCCAGCTGAGTGAAATCTCCTTAAGGACAGGGACTTTGTACATCACCAGCTCCTAGCTCTTTGCCTAACGCTTAGTAGTGATGTAACAAATGGTTATTGATGGTTTGATTGATTGAAATGTATAAAATGAGGAGTGGGTTAAAACTACAATAATTGTGTGTGTTCACGTACGTGTACTTTGTGTGTCGATGTTGAAAAAAAGTGGTAGAAGATATGTGAAGAAACAGGATAAATCGTAAAGTTATTTCATGTTGTTGATGTGATTTTAAAAATATAAACAATCCCACTTTTTTTTGGCACAAAGACTACCTAGACAGTTATTCAGAAGACCTGTATAAGTGTAATAAATGTTGTTATCTCATTCTGATCTTGTTGAAGGAAATTCAGACAGAAACAGTCCTGGGACAAGTTGGTAGCCTAAAACAACTCTTGCTTACTTAATGTTTTATGGATTATTAATTAATTAAGGTGAAGAAAATAACTGCTTTTTGTAATTGAATAAAAGCATGAGAAAGTCAGCTCATCTTGAGACTCACTGAAGCAACCTCAGAACAACTCCAGGAGCGGACAAGTTGATAGGTATATGTGCCCTGTCCTATTACTTTGTGATTTTGATCTCTTCTCAGTGATACCTATATTTTGAAAGTTTAAATTTCATGAAGATTGGAGATCATGAATATTTCATACAGTGACTTCTAGGTGGTGCAGTGCATAAAGTATTGTGGCTGGAGTCAAGAAGACTCATCTTCCTTAGTTCAGATCTGGCTTCAGACACTTAGTAGCTGTGACCCTGAGCAAGTCACTTAACTACATTTCCTCATCTGTAAAAATGAGGTAGAGGAGGAAATGGCAAACCACTCCAATATCTTTGCCAAGAAAACCCTAAATGGGGTCTTTGACTTTCAGTTGAACACAACTGAAAAAAACGACTGAGCAACATTTATTTAACACTCCATTCTTCATTTTTATGGATCAATGCACTATCTGATCAATAATGGGCAACAGTTCAGTCTATGATAATGCATTTGTTCCAGTAAAGTTTTTGACAGTTTTGAAGAATATTTTGAATTTTGTTTTAATTTTGTTTTTGTTACATCATTCTCATCTTTTTTTTGATGAGGTTCAGATAGAAACAGTTCTGCTATCATTCTTTTATATTCAATATTCTGTGTGCACAGGTGGATTAAATAAATCCTTTATGTAGTTGAATACAAATATTTGGATACAAGCTTAACTTCTATTATGCTCACTAAAAACATCCTTTGTACAGCTCTGGTATCTGACAAGATGATATTTTTCATCTTATTAGCCTGGTCTCTACGTTTTTTCATTCCATGGTGATTAGAGATTATGAATATTTGGGGTGGTAACATTGATTAAAAACAGTGTTTAAATTTTTTTTTTTTTAGTAAATCAGTGGTATTTTCAGTCAATTGTAGAAAGCAGTATTTACTGAATAGCTTATTGGCAGAGTTTTCTGGGGTAGCTAGCTAGCATAGTGGATAGAGCTTCAGGCCTGGAGATGGGAAGACCGGATTCAAATCCATTCTCAGACACTTACTAGCTGTTGTGACCCTGGGCAACTCACTTAACCCTGTTTGTCTTAGTTTCCTCATTTGTAAAATGAGTTGGAGAAGGAAATGGCAAACCACTCTAGGATCTTTTCCAAGAAAACCCCAAATGGGGTCGCAGAGAGTTGGACGTGACTGAACAACAACAGAATTCTCCAACATATTTTGAAGCCCATATTTGTAGCATGGGGATTTATCATATCCCAGTCCATGAAAGACATTGATCTCCTGATACATAATTCTAGCTACCAGCTCATGTCTTGGTAGGTATTTGATAGTTGCAATATTTTTACAGCCTGTGGTAAAGTGTTTCATGGTATCCACCATTTCCTTGCCTAATCTACTTTGGCCACAAGGTCAGTCTCCTTTTTTGCTGGTCCTAAATTGATGTCATAAGCTGCTCCATTTCCACAAGAAATTTAAATGACTCATTTGTTTCATTCTTCTTTTTGAACATATTGTTGGACGCTGCCCATGGAAATCCTTTTGATTCCACTCTTGGATTTTACTCATTTCATAGATTGCTTCCAAAAGTGAGTCACTTTTAATGACATTCAAAAAATCCAATGACCTGTGCCTGTTATCAACCTTTACTATTGTTCAGTGAATGGGTGTCTCCTTGTGAAGTATTCCCGTAAGTTTTTTTAAACCTATTTATCACATAAGTGCATAATCTATCAATTTCTCTTCCTCCGTTTTGCTTTTCAAGTATTCATCTTTCTATAGATACCTTAAGATGATAGATCCCATGTTTCGTTAATGATAAATGCATACATTGGAATTTGTTAGTATAATTTCTAAATCTCTTATGTATTATTTTTAAGTCTCTGAGAACATATATCAACACTAGTGTTACATAGACATTCATTGATTAATGTGTTCTGTTCCTTCCATTAAGCTTTGATTTCAGAAAGCCAGCATTAGCCATTTATGTATTTAGCCATGAGCTTTCTCTGTGACAGCTTTATGCATGATATGTTTTGCCTGAAAAAGAGCTAGGTATTATTGCTGTTGCATTCATTTATTGGGTGAATATGGTCTTCAGATTCAAGCTTAAAGATTTTGCTCTCTTTCTTTCCTTGGCCTATGTTAAGAATTTTATGTTAGTGAGATGAAATGATATTATTATATCATTGAAGAAAGATTCCACAAGATGAAGGTGCTTTTAAATTTGTTTTTTTTTAGTGGAGATAAATAATAACTTGATGCTATTCACAGGCTTCAAGTGGTTAATGAATTATTTTGAATCAACACCTTTCATTTGGAAGCCATATCTAGTTCCATTTAAGAGAGATGACAATGGAAGTAAGGCTAGCAGAGCCATTATGGGCCATAGTGCTCCATAGAAAATGCAACATTTTATATGAATTGTCCTTGACCTTATTGTGCTGGTTCAATATTTTAAACAGAGAATTGTTTACCATGTAGAAATTAAGTAAATTAGCATTCTTAATGCATTTAGCACTATTTTATGTATTTACAGTATGTACATAGGTCATGAGGACAGAACTGAATAAAAGGCTTTATGATAATCAATGAATCCTGTATATATGTCATCTGGTGCTTTCAGGCAGCTTGTTCAATAATGACCATGTAGATAACATATGGTTTTTTTATATCCGTGGGAGTTGTTTTTTTTTTGCATATGCATTTTGCTCCATAATTAATCCATTACCATCTTAAGTATCTACAAATTTTTTTCTTTTTAATACAACCTATAAATACTTCATATAACATACATGAACATTTAACCTGCCTATATTTGAATGAGTCACTTGTGTTCTTATCTTCAGGTATAGATATGCAATGCTTTCTGTTAAGAAAAGTAGGACAGGCTTATATTTGGGAAAAAGCTGATAAAATTCCTTGTTAGTAATTCATGGTCAGCTGTGGAATGTTTGGGTCCCTGGTTTATTAATTTCTGAAGCTTCTGTAATTTCTCTTTTGTTGTCTTTAGTTGAATGAAATAGCATTCAAGTTTTCTATATCACTTAACAACTAGATACTGATATAAACTTCTATTACCTTTCTATGGATCTTAAATTGAAAAATAGACTTCTTAATGCTCTGAAGCCATCATTGTATTAATCAGAGTGAGTTCTTAAATTTTTCCAAATTGTTTTTCCTTTCAATGTTACGGTTACTAATAAATTGTATTTTTCTGGTTCTGTTCACTTCACTCTGTATCAGTTCATACAAGTCTTCCCAGGTTTCGCTGAAATTATCCCTTTCATCATTTCTTACTGTGCAATAATATTCCATAACATTCTTGTACAATAATTTATTCAGCCATTCTCCAATTGATGAGCACCCTTACAGAAATATTTTTATACTTTCTGTCAAATATTTTAGGGGAATGTGTTCATGGTGCTTATCACAAACACTAAGTTTTAAAAATTATTCTTTTGATTCAACTAGTTTGCTAGTTGGATTTATGTCATCAAATTCAAAAAGGGCTTTCCAAAATTCTGGCCTAAATTTGTTCATCTCCCTTCCAAAATCATTTGAGATATTAATGTTGGTTTTTGTCATCTATTTTGTTATTAAATACAATTTCTGTAATTTGCATTGTGAGGATTTTTAATAACTTTGAGTTCTTCAATTCTTGGAGACTTCCAATTAAGATTGTGATGTGAAAATCTATAGGGGATGCCAGTTCTCCCAAATACACTTCAATAAATATCTAACAGGTTGACAAAAAGAACAATGGTCCATGAGAGCAAAAGAAATAGCAGTAAGCTTTTCTATCTAGCACAGAATGAAAGAAGAAGCTTCTCACTTCCAATTATTTTTTTACAAATCCAATGGCCTGAACCTGCTACCAGCAGTGAATTGGTATCTCTTTGTTTTTTAAAAGCATTTCTGCAGGGTTTTTTTTTTTTTACTGTTTATCCTGTGCTTGAATACTGTCTATCAATCTTCTTTCTCCTTTTTGCTTTCTTTGTAAGTGTTCATCTTTCTCTAATTACCTTAAGGAGATGCACTCCATGTTTTTTTTAAATTTTATTTACATGTAAAAGCAATTTTTAACAGTTGTTTTTTAGAATCTTGAGTTCCAAATTCCCTCCCAACCTCCCCTCACATTTATTGAGAAAACAAGCTATTTGATATTGGTTATACAACTACATTTTGTTAATGATAGACGTATTTATGAGTTTTTGTTAGGATGGTTTCCAAATATCTTACAGTCTATTTTTAAGGTTCTGAAAGTGTACATTAACACTGGTATTACATAGATGTTCATTGTTTTAAATGTGTTCTGTTTTTTCCATTCAGTCTTGATTTCAGAATGCCAATAACCAGATTTACATTTGTTGTATTCAGCTATAGTTTTCTCCTTAATCTCTTTATGCTTGATCCATTTTGCTTGGAAAATACCAAATGTGTTCTAGCTATTACATTTCTTTATTAGTCCAATGTGACCTCCAGATTCAAGATCACTCAGAGTTGGAAGGGACCCAACACAAAAAGTCCAATGCTCTCATTTTATAGATGAAGACAATAAGGTCTGGAAGGCTTAAGTGAATTGCCTACAGTCACACAACCAGTAAATGTCTGAGGCAGGATTTGAGCTTAGACCTTCCTGACTCCAAGTCAAGAGCTATTTACCTAGTAAACTATCTAGTTGCCTTCTTTTGTTTCTTCTTTGTATTCCCCCCCAGCACAGTGCATTAAACATAGTAGATACTTGACAAATATTTATTGAATTGTCTTTAACATTACTCTTATTCTCTAAAAAATAACCTTTTAAGGCAGTATTATACATACTTATATCATGTATGTAGTTAATATATATTCACTGGCATCATCATCATCATCATCATCATAGTGAACATTTGAATAGTGAAGTTTGCAAAGAATTCTGCATATTTTCTTATTTGATTTCCCCCTAGCAATTCTGTAAGGTAAAGGCTATTAGTGTCATCCCCATTTTACAGATGATGGATGACAGGTGACTTGCCCATGTTCATGCATGGAGTACAAAGTTTTAAGCTTTAATAGCTTAAAAGAAGCAATACAGCTTTAAGATTTAGTAGCTTAAAACTGCACTGAGACTTTTGGGACAGATTCTATAGCTACCAGGGATTTAAAATCAGGCTTTGGTTGTATTTATTCAACAACCATCTGTAAATCATCATAAGGTACTATATTAAAGGCTGGGGAAAATGCAAAGAAAATTGAGATGCTATTCCTGCCAGAACTGCTAAGAACTTCCGCCTGCTAATGTTGGTGGAAGATATGTCACATACATCACATGTGAAATTGTATTCATTTTAAATGATGACACCACAATGTAGTCGAAGCATTCTGGGCTTGCACTTAAGAGGTCTGGTTTAGACTTCACGCTCTGACACCAAGTAGCTATCTCATCCTGGGCAATTCACCTCATTCTTCTGATTCCCCCATCTGTAAAATGGAGCTAAATGAATACCTTACCCATAAAGTTGTAGTAGGAAAAGCATTTTGTAAATCTCATAGCAGAGGTATCCAACTAAAGACCTGCAGTCACAAGTGGCCCACAAAACTCCCCAAGAATGTGCCTCAACCAGGTTAAAATGTAAGTGGAAAATATTTAACAAATAAAAATACAATGTTGATAATGCTAAGCTGTGGTTTTCTAAATCAATATGTGGCCCACAGGGATTGGCTTCTATTTGAGTTTAACTGTACTGCCTTCGAGGACTACACAAATGTGAGCTATTATGATCTGATATCTATAATACAGAAGAGAATATAATAACTTGAGAGCTAAAAAGAGTCCCTCATCACAATATAAATGCATACAAACATTCTGCATCAACATAAGACTATTTTATTTTATGGTGAGGCAATCTGGGTTAAGTGACTTGCTCAGGGTCATATAACTAATAAGTGTCAAGTATCTGAGGCCGAATTTGAACTCAGGTCCTCCTGACTCCAAGGCCAGAGCTCTATCACTGCACCCCCTAGCTGCCTAAAAATATGGAATGCTTCACGAATTTGCATGTCATCTCACGCAGGGGCCACGCTAATCTTCTCTGTATTGTTACAATTTTAGTATATATGCTGCTGAAGCAAGCACCATAAATAAGATTATTTTTTAAAGGCAATTGAAGATGCTTGGTCTATGGCTAATTATTTTGGAAAATTTGACACACTAGCTGTGTGACCCTGGGCAAGTTACTTAACCTCATTACCTCCAAAAAAAAAATGACACACTTAAAGTGGCAATTGCTAGGCAAAATTAGGTTTGAGGAAGTTGAAGGTGTACCCCATGTGACTGACACATTCACATCACTAAAAAAATTCAGTTCATTTGGCAAGTTATCATTTCCATAGCAACAAATGATAGCTACTACAGGACTGGCCTCAAACAACTGAACCAGATTAACCACTTCATCTAATTCAGTGCTTCAGGTTTGGCCAACATGATAATCAGACAAAGTCTGGCAACAACAATGCTTGAGTGGTCCAGCAGTTGCTTTGAGAGATGTTGAGTTGCTCATCCTGACTCAAGCATATGATGTTAAATTCAAGTAACCAACTGGCACCTGAACTTCTGTAATCAGTAATTCATGCTTTTGTGTTGAGCAGTTGCCCCTTTCTCCAGCATGTTTTAAAATGCAAATACGTTAAATACCCAACACCTTAGTGTGAATGAGTTTTTTAGTGCCTTGGAGTGGACAGCTGGGATGGTGTGAGAACCATGGAGAAAGCAGAGGATGAAAGGGGAAAAGGCAGGAAAAGTCCACTTGGAAGTGTTAATGTTAAACTTAGCAGTTTGCCTCTGGGGCGATTTTGTAGCCAGCAAGTTATCACTGTTTATTTCTTATCAAAGGAACCAAGCAGTGTTTCTAAAGTCCTGTCTGAGATTCCTTAGAAACTCAGATTTCTCAACACACAAGAAAGAAAGTTTGTTATCAACACCTTAACTACTAAATTCAATCTTTTTATGTTTCTATATGTTCTGCTATGGGGAATTTCCAACTTTGAAACTCTTGGGAATTACTGATTTTGTTTCAGATCTGTGGCTTCATCTATGGAGACAGTTACATGGCCCAAAGAACAAATTGCTAGCTATGGAATCAGGAAGTTGTTCAGTTGTTTCAGTTCTGTCTTACTTTTTGCGACCCAATTTAGAGTTTTCTTGACAAAGATACTGGAGTGGTTTGCCATTTCCTTCTCCAACTTATTTTACAGTTGAGGAACTAAGGCAAACAGGGCTAAGGGACTTGCCCAGGGTCACATAGCTAGTAAGTGTCAGAGGCCAGATTAGAACTCATGATGATGAGTCTTCCTGACTTCAGGGTGGGCACTCTATCCACTGCACCACCTAGCTGCCTCAGAATTGGGAAGACTAGAGTTCAAATTTCGGTACACTTACTAGAAGTGTACCCCTTAGGAAAGTCACTTAATTTCTGTCTCCATCACTTTCCTCAGCCATAAAATGGGGCTAATAATAGCAACTGCCTCCCAGGGTTGTTCTAAGGATCAAATTAGATAATATTTGTAAAGTGCTTAGGCACAGTGTCTAGCACAAAGTGAAAGCTTAATAAATATTTGTTCTCTTTCTTCCTTCATCAGTGACAAGAGAGTTCTAGGTGAAGAACTTCCTTTAATACAATTTATGATCTCAGAGTGTCACCTGGGGCATTAAGACTTAAAAGGGTTATACTTACAGTATATATATATTAATACAACATAATTAAGACCCAGAGTTATACAAAGATGAGACTCGATGTTAGAGTTTCCTGATTCCAAGTCCAGCCTTCTCTTCTCTTTATGAACGTAACTTCAGAATATGTAGGATATAAGTAGAGGTTGGAAGCGGTGGAAAGAAGCTCTATTTCTTCTCTAGAAGAAGGATCATAGCTCCCAAAATGAATAATTTACCAGTTTATTATTGTTAAAATTGCTTCAACGATCTTTGATCTTATCAAATTGAATTTTCCCCCTCTATCAATGGAGATTGCTACCTATCCTCACCTTCTTGTATTGTATGATTTTTTAGTCAACAAACATTTATTAAGAGTTCAAAATGTGACAAGCACTGTGTTCATGCTCATAACTGTTATAAATAAAGGCAAGAAATCAATTCCTGCTCTCTAGGAGAAACAGCCAGAATATCTGCTATCTCTCTTAGATGACATTTTTTTCTGTGCATCAGTTATTTTTGGAAATAGGTTGTTTCATTGTTCCTATCAGGTATTTTTTCCATCATCCTTTGGAATATTCATTACTTTGATTCTTTGGAGATTGCAGTGTTTCAAGATTGACACCTTATGGCATCGCTACAAGAATACTTAGGTTAAAAGAAGATGGGTTCTCATACCAACTAACAGCTTATGATCATTGAAGGAACACTGCAATTTCTCATACGTCTGTTTCTTCCTCCTTTTCACTGCCAGGCCCAACTCATAGTCCTTTTATAATATTTGACCTCAATCTAGTAAGTAATGAAATAACTCAATGGATTGGCTTTTCCAATTGCATGTCAGTCTGGACAATATGCATTTTTCATACATTTAGTTTCTCCTGTATATATTATTTAGTCTAATGGTTTCTGGGCTATAATAGAACAATTATGTACTACATCAGCACTACTATGCTAATATAAGGTGTACAATATAATTCTCCTGTGGGAGCATCTGAAGGACCTCACCAGCAATAGAGAATGCCTTTTCTATGAAGATCATTCATAGGACATATTGCATGATGGTAGCAGACTCCTTTGATGAACACATATCTCTCTTTTCATGCCTTTCTTCATGTGAATCAGAAGGTAGTTGAATATTGTGAAATATTCATGTATTATTTTAATCGTATATGGTCTTAGCCTAAATACTAAGCCTAAATACTAAATACTAAATGCTAAGAGAAGCATTCTTATTGGAAGAGATCCTTTAAGGCTATATCTTGACATATATACATATATATATATATATATATATATATATATATATATATATATATACACACACACACACATATACACACACACACACACACACACACACACATTTGCAATTGATCAATAGTAAGCATAGTGTATTCCCTATACCTTTCAGTCTGCTGTAGAAATCATTTGTAAAGGCCTACCTGTTTCCATCTCATATTTGCTCTCAGGGATATCCTTGATACACACATTGCTCTCATAAATATGAGGATATTGGTATATCAGTGTATGCCATCTCAAATTTGGGAGTAATGATATTTCTTACAAAGTTTTTTTTTTCCAGTTGGAGATACAAGTGGGAGGGAGAGAAAATAAATATTTGTCAATTGAAAGAGCAAATTATAAAAAAGTTAACTAGAAA
This sequence comes from Phascolarctos cinereus, assembly GCF_003287225.1. Taxonomy (NCBI): domain Eukaryota; kingdom Metazoa; phylum Chordata; class Mammalia; order Diprotodontia; family Phascolarctidae; genus Phascolarctos; species Phascolarctos cinereus. The sequence continues at coordinate 252,243,136 of NW_027555847.1, forward strand.
TCCATTAATTTTGCTTTAAGTTTGTTTTTATTAAATGTTTATGAGTGCTTTCTGGTTAACTTTCATTTTGTGTGTAAGAAATAATCAACAAATACTTGTCCCATTCTAGATTCAAATTATACATTTAGTGTTTTTTTCTTTTTTTAACTCCAAGAAATCTTAGGCATGAACTTAAACCTAAGCTTGAAATAATTTGTATTTAGGACACAAAGGTGAGGTTTGAATGAACCAGAAAACTCTTCTTATTAGAAGACAAGCTTCTCAGACCACATGCCTGCATCTAGAGCAGTGGTTCCTCTTAGTGGAGAAGAAGTAGGCACAGTACCTCCAGCACCTTAGGGCCCAGTGTTATTTTCTTGTTACATAAATAATAGGGGGTGTGTGTGTATGTGTGTATGTGTGTATACATGTAAATAGGAAAATCAGTGTGATACAGTGAAAAGAACCTTGGATTTGGAGTCAGACCACCTAGGTTTAAATCTTAACCCTATAAGTTGCTACCTGTGTAATTGTTAAGTAATTTCAAGTTCTGTGGGCCTCAATTTCCTTATCTATAAAATTCAAAGATTGATTATATATTCTTTAAGACCCTTTTAATTGGAAGTCCTACCATTCTATACATTACTTAAAAAAAAAGAACCATTCTTCCTATATCTACGTTTGGGGATGGGGAAGAGGGGAACCAAATAATGATACAATTAATTTAGCAGTATTGTGGTATGTGTCGGGGGAAAATATGCTGAGTATCAGGAAATTTGCATTGTAACACTAGCTTAACAATAACCACTAACTGTGAGGTTTATCAATTTACTTAATTTGGGGGGGTATCAGTTTCCTTATTTATAAGATTACTTTCTTGTTTCTCGGGTTTCCTACTCTATAACATCTTTCACATTAATGACTAAATGGCTAAGTGAGATACATATACACACACACACACACACACACACACACACACACACACACACACACACATATATATATATATACGTGCACATACATACATAACTGTATGTTGTTCAGTTGTTTCAGTCATGGGAAGAGTCAGATGTGACTAAAATGACTGAACAACATATATATGCATACATATACTTTATATACATATATGTATAGATAGATAGACAGGCAGCTAAGTATACATATACACACTCAACAAGGTCCTACCCAACTAAGTCCAGTCATATTTCTAAAATAGTATTTTAAGTATGACTCATACCTAGGGTTTCCCCCAAAACAAGTAAGAGTCTCTTCCCATAAAGCAATCAATGTACATCATGGGTAATATATATGAGACGACCTTAACTTCACCTCTCAGAAAATACATGAAACACACAGGTGCACAATAGCAGATGTTGTTCAGTTGTTTTAATCATGTCTGATTCTTCATGACCCCATTTGGGGTTTTCTTGGCAATAACAGATGCAGAGGATATATTATAATCCTCAAATAACTCTTTATTTTCATTAGAATCACTCCTGAAAGTATAGGTCTTTTGTGGAACTGCTGAAAATATGTTTTGCATTTATCTGGGACCTACACTGAGCAACTCATAACATTTATCATGGAGGGTTGGCAAGATTTCAGTCTCTTACCCAGCTATGGCATGACTTTCTTTAATCCTTTGTATGTGGGATGATCCTGGCAGGGGTACTTTGCTCCTTTAAGAAGCATACTGTTAAAGAAATCTCCCACTAGAAGGCTAGCACCTGACTCAAGAACTTTTTTTTTTAGGCAATTGGGGTTAAGTGACTTGCCCAAGGTCACACAGCTAGTAAGTGTCAAGTGTTTTGGTCTGAGGTCAGATTTGAACTCAGGTCCTCCTGACTTCAGGGCCAGTGCTTTATCCACTGCACCATCTAGGTGCTCCTCAAGAACTTTTGAATTCAGGATTATCCATGAGGCAATAACATCAAACACAGGAAAGTTTCTTAGATTGCTTACTTTCTGCCTATTAGTACTCAAAAGGAGGAAATGAATGGTGGAAGAAGTCAACCAGGGATTCTAGATCTAATTTCAGACTCACTTTATGTAAGCACATGAGTTCTACTGCCTTGTGCTTCTAATGCAAGCCACCATTGCTCTCATCCATAGTCGGGGTGTAGGGGTGTAGGATTCTCCTTCCTACTTGCTGGAAGTACAAAGGAGAGAAAGGTCTGGAAAAGATTACCAAGGCAGAAGGATCTACATGAAGGGTAAGCCTACTCTTGTAGGCTAAGAAGGTAGTGATTCATTCCCCCTAACAAGAATATGTCTACCTGAGCCTCCATTATCAAATTATAAGGATCCAGCTCATTTTACAGATGAGGAACTGAGGTAAAGAGGGTTAAATGACTTGCCCATGGTCACACAGCTAGTAAGTGTCTGAGGCTGGATTTGAACTCAGGGAGATAATCATATACATTATCCTCATTTTGACACAATCTGTGGCTCTGGGTTCACTCCCATATGTAATCTATTCCTAAGGCCTGTTGATTTTGCCTTTGCAATACCTCTTAAATATGTCCCTTTCTTTCCTCTGATACTGCCCTCATCTCCTCATACCTGGAGTGTTGCGTTAGCCTGCTGGTTGATCTACCTGCTAAAAGTCTCTTTCTACTCCAGTCCAACCTTCATTCAGCCACCAAAGTAATTTTCCTAAAGAGCAAGTCCAATCATGTCATCCTGTTACTAAGTAAACTCCAGTAGCTTTAAATATAAAATTATGTTTGGCATTCAAAACTTTTCCAGTCTTCTTATACCTTATACCCTACCCTCCCAAACTTCCCGCTCTCCTCACTCTTCTATCCAATGACACTGGCCTCCTTGGTGTTCCATGAAACAAGCCAGCATCTCTTGGCCCTTGACATTTTCTCTGGATGTCCCCCATGCCTAAAATTCTCTTCTTTCTCTGCTCTACCTACTGACCTCCATGGCTTTCTTTAAGTTCCTGCTAAAATCCTACGTTCTACAAGAAGACTTTTTCCAAGATCTCAATTCTAAAGCTTTCTCTCTGTTGATTATTTCCTATTTATCCTTTATATAGCTTGTTGGTACATTGTTATTTGCAAATTTTCTCCCCCATTAGGTTATGAGCTCCTTGAAAGCAAGAACTGTTTCCCCCCCTTTCTTTGTATCTCTAGTACCTTAGCACAGTTTCTGGCACATAGTAGCTGCTTAATGACTGACAGCAACTTGCTGTGTCCTTACAGCATAGTATACAGACCCCAACAAGGGTCCATGGTACAAAGTCCAACCCCATAGAAGGTAACAAAGGTCCATGACCTGTAATATCATTAAGTGGCTTGAGGAATATTCATCAGATTGAGCAGAGATTCTCCTGATGACCTCTGCTATACTTGGTTGAACAACTTCCATGAAAATAGCAAATCAATCTTAATATTGCCATGGTTAATTTATTAATTTTTGTAAGGCATGATCAGATTCTTATAGACAGGTTACATTAAACCCATCAGTTCTTATCTACCAAGTCCTCCTCTGATTTGATAGTGTCATGGAAGAGATTCATCTACTATTAGTGAGAAATAACCTACAAAGAAATACACTACCAGGATGTAGTGTTCCACACCAAAATTCAAAGGATCAATGATTTCATTAGTATGGGATGCTCAGTGTTAAAACTTCTCTGCCATTGTGGATCACAACCTATCTATGACTTAGTAGATAAGTACTAGAGTATTATTTCTATCACATAGAGGTTGAGTGACTTGTTCAGTATCATATAGGTGGTTTCAAAGGTGATATTTAAACCCAGGTCTTCCTGACTTCAAATCTGGCACTGAATGCATTATGCTAGACTGTTTCTAGTGAGCTATTAAACTTAAAATATGCATTAGCTACCGCTTGATACACTCTGTATCCCTCCTAATTACTTTTAGGTTTTGACAAGTGTGGGTAAATATTAATTAGTAGGACCATAAATGTGGGTTTATGTATCTGTATGTAAAGAAATGGCCCTTGACAGTTCACTTGTTTGTGGTATAAGTCTGTTTTAGGGGGGAAAAACTTCTAACAACTATTGTTAAATGTTTGTCTTGTATTCACTTGTGTTCATTTGTGTAGGGTACAGATCTGCTTGGAATTCTAAGAGAAGCAATTATTAAATTTTAAGTCTGACTCACAATTCTGAGACAGCAGTTGTTCTTGAATTTGACAACCTGTGGAATACTAGAGTGAGTGGTGTACACAATGTGCCTCCATGGTTTATATATGAAAAATGGGAGAACTTTTAGGTAAATAACTGGGGAAATGTGGGCACCAGAACTGTTCTATAATTATGCATCAAACGTAATTTACCTAATAATAGATAGAAAATTAGAATTTGGTTACTAATCATGAGCTAAGGTGAGGTCATTCATCTGCCAGAGGAAGTGGTCCTCTCCACTGAGAGGACTGAGTGTCCGAATTCAGAAAGATAAGAAAGAAGTGGAAAAGGAGAAGAAAAAATATTTTAAAGAAGTACAGTTAGAAAGGGTTCTTCAGCTTTAGGGAAAAGGTTGTTCATTGAATTTTCCTGTAAGAGCATACCTTACCTCAGCTATAAGTTAAGTCTGAAGCACATAACTATGGACAATATGTTTGCTGAACAGACGACCAACTTAAATCTACAATGTTACTATTATTCATTGTTGTTCAGTTGTTTCAGTCATGTCCAATTCTTTGTAATACCATTTGAGGTTTTCATGGCCAAGATATTGGAGTGGTTTGCCGTTTCCTTCTCCAGCTCATTTTGCAGATAAGGAACTGAGGTAAAGAGAGTTAAGTGACTTGCCCAGGGCCACACAGCTAGTAAGTGTCTGACGCTGGATTTGAACTCAGGGAGCTGAGTTTTCCTGACCTCAGGCTCGGCACTCTATCTTGCCACCTAGCTGCCCCAGTTATTATTATTACTTTCATCTTATTGTTAAGTAAAAAGTTATGTTTGACATGTAATTTGCATTATTGTGATTAGCTATTTTTTGTGTAAATGGATGTATTCCTGAGGGTGGGATGTAAAAAGGGAGAGTACATCCCCCTATGTCAGACTTACCCCTAAGGCGGTGAAAGACTTTAAGCACAGCTATGTAGTAGTGGTCCTTCTTTGGGACTAATGGCAATATTAGTGAGAGGACTGACTGGGATGAGTGCACAGCTCATTTTGTAAGGGGTGGAGAGGAGAGGATAGGCAGTGTTAAAATATATGCTAGTAATACGTGAAGAAGTTACACAAGTGTAACACTTAGCACAATATCATAAACAATTTCCTGTTTCATGAAGGTTTTTTGAGACTTCTGTGCACCTTCTCAGTTAGACTCTATAGACTCTAATCTTTGCCTTGATTACATTAAAAATGCATAACTACAAAAAAAGTTCTACAACTTTTGTAAGCAAGAGCCATTCATATATATTTTAGCTGTGTATTCTTACCCCCATAGAAGCAGCCTGCTAACCAACCTCTGAATCAAGATGATCTAGGTCCATTTCTAATCTTTGACATATACTGACTATGATCCTAGCAAGTCACTTAGCCCCTCAGTGTTCTGAACTCTCTGTGCTGTAGAATTTATGGTTCTGATAAGTGCAGAAGCTAGAGTGGCTGACTGTATTGGTTAGGAATGTTTCCTTACAAGTATTCCCTACATCAATGAAATCACAGCTCTTGACTGTGCTAACCCCGATTCCCCACCAAAAGCCAATCCTGCCATAGGAGTAGGTTTTTTTTTTCAAACCCAAACCATTTTGTGACCCAGAAGAGAAAAGACTAGTCAAAGAATAGCCAGTATTGAGAGCTTTATTTTTTTTATTTTATTTTTAATTTGTGGAATAAAACAAGCATTTCTGTAACATAGTACTATAAAAAAGATGATTATGCATGAAACTGCAAACCTACTATGTACAACTTGCTATTCCTTTCAAATATACAACAAAATTATCATATAATTTTTTTCCTTCACCTCTTCCTTGCCCTAGAGATGGGTATCATTAGACCCAAGTAAGTGTTTATGTGTGTGTGTAAAATTATTCTATACATACTTTTATTTTTCAGTTCTTTCTCTGGATGCAGATAACATTTTTCTTTATATGTCTTTAATACTTAATTTGGGTATTTATAATATTCAAAATAACTTATTTGCTCAAAGTCATTCTGAAAACAATATTGCTGTTACTATATACAATGTTCTCTTGGTTCTGCTCATTTCACTCCTCATTATTTCATGCATGTCTTTCCACGTTTTCCTAAGATCATTGAGCTCATCATTTCTTATAGGACAATAGAATTCCATCACAACCATATACCACAACTTGTTCAGCCATTCTCCAACTGATGGGCATCACTGCAATTTCCAGTTCTTTGCCATCATAAAGAGATAATAGGACTTTATTAAGCCATATTCTAATGCCTTATGTAGTTGTGGAGTTAACCTTGAGTTCTCAAAGGTTATATTAACAGGGAATGAACTCCGACAGATCACATCAAGCCAAAAATCCTCTGAGTACGGCCTGCCAATGAACTATCTACCTGTTAGGTAGAGATCAGCCTACCTAAGTTTGAGGAAACTTATCTCCAGAAAGTTGGCCACCATGAGATATTGACGTAGGGCAGGGAAGTGCACAGGAACTCAAGGAAATTGTCTACTGAGGCATAGGGAGTAGTCATATTCATAAAATGATGGCTCTTTAAAATATTGGAGTAGAGAAGCTCAGACCACTTTGTGGCCTGGAAGTGGAAAAACATCAATATAAGGAAAAACAAATATAAGGCAGATTTTATCATTTCCAAATTTGAATTTTGCTTTTGTCTCATTGAACACAATGAAGAAAGCCAATTCAACAAAGGATGTATTTGTGGGACAATGAATATGGGTAACAAAATGGAGTGGATGGAAACATTTTGTTAAAAAGCTGACCATACAGAGGGCATATCATGAGGCAAGTATCTAGAAATGAGGAAAACCTTAGTTCAAATCTCGCTTTAATTATTTCCTTGCTGGCTCACCCTGAATCAGTCATTTAACCTCAGTTTCTTCATTCATAATGTGGAGATATCAGCACCTACCTAATAGTGCTATTGTGAGAGTCAAATGAGATAATATGTGTAAAATGCTTTGTGAACTTTTGAGCAAATTTTATATGTGTGTGTAAATATGCATATAAGTATATATGTAATATATAAGTAAGCAAGGTTGTAAGTATATACATGATAACAGTTATTATATACTATTAGAAGATATAATATAGTAATTTTATTTCTGCGAAGTTAAAGTTCTGAGATATAGCATTGTAGTTTGATAATTGATATTATTTTAAAATAAAAGTAGTTATATTTAATTGTGTTATATAAAAAGAAACATACTATATTGATAAAGAAATATTTTGAAGTTTGGAATCCCTTAATGGAAAGTTATAGAGAAAAGCATTTTCATATTAATTATTTCAGGACAATCAACATTGCTCTAACTTATCCTCTTTTGAAATATGTCTTTGCCAAGATGTAAACAAGAAATGTACATTAGGTGAGTTTTTTCTTTTTTTCTTTTTTACTCCTTTTGTTTCCTGAATTATATGACATGGGAGAAGATAATATAGGACTGGTACATATAGGAGACCATATATTGTTTTCCATGAATTTTTTTTCTTTTTCCACAATGAATGCTGATTCCAGAATGTAAGTTCTTTCCTCCACATACATATAACCCTCCTCCTTCCTCCCCACCCCACTACCCCTACTCTGACCTTCCCTAGGCTGGTGTAATGGGATTTTGCAGCTCAGTTTACATGTTACAGTGCTCCTATTCTTGCCCCTTCTCTCATCTCCCCTACCCTAGCTCACACTGTCTTGGGCAAAGGGACCAAAAATAAATCAACAAGCATCACCATCACCCCCACCAACACTACCACCATCTCTGCCTCCACTGGGACAAGTCACCAACAGCTCTACTTCACAAAGTGTCCCCCTCAGTCCCTTACGTAGTGCAATGGAAAGACCCCCAATTTCTATGCACCCTGAAAAGGGTGATTAATTTAAAGTGAGTGGAGTCTGTTTCTTTAAGACAAGCTCATAAATCGTGAAAGATCACCACTTCTTTTCAAAAGCCTCTCCACGGTCTGAGTTTCCCTTCTGGGTCACTAAAGGCATTGAAGCTTTAATGGCATGCCATGGCAGATTACACGATACAGCTGTCCCAGCACCGTGAAAATTAAGTTATGCCCCGTGTCAGCAAGGGTTTTTCCCCCTTTCTCTTCTCTTCTCTCCCCTCCCCCAACCCCCTTCTTCTTTTCCCCCCATCTATTCCTTCCCACCCCTATCACCCTCCAAAACCAAATCCCTTCTCTCTCTCTCTCCTCTCTCTCTCTCTCTCTCTCTCTCTCTCTCTCCCCCGTCATTCTCTCCTCCCCCTTATTCTTGTCTCATCTACCCTTATTCTTGTTCATTCTCTTCTCTACTGGGAAGTGCACATCTCTGAGTAGGCAGACGTTGGAGGAGACCGTGACTGTGTTGGTGAACCTTAGCTATTCAGCCCCAGTAAATGGAGCTGATGGGGCTTTAAGTGAAGAAGAGCTATCAAAATGGTCTCTATTGTTCTTCCTCCTCCTGCTATTCCTCCTCCTCTTCTTTTCCTTCCTCCTTCTTTTTCTCCTCCTCCTTCACTCCAGTTACTATGCAGAACCCACTACTCTCAGAACATTTTAGTATATTCCCTATACTAAGCAGGTACTTTCATTCTTATTATGCTTAATGACTTCTTCCTTGCTTTCAGTCCCTCTGACCTATAGTCCTTGACTAGTTACCACAGCCACCCCAAACCATACCATTTCCTTTGGTAACTGAATTTGCCTCTTTACCTCTAACTCCCCATCCTCTGGGATCAGGGTAGAAACTAGGCCAAAACTTCACTCACAAAGTTAAATATTATTGTCATTGCAGGGGTGAATGAAGATTGGAGGGGTGGGAACAAGGGAAGATGTATGATGAGAACATTTATGTTCTCTTTTCTCTCAGGACTATGTCTTTCACTTTAGGGAAAAAAAAGTTATTTGCTCCTATTCTCTGTTTCACTGTCTAAAAGAAACCATAGATATACATGTAATATATATTACACACATACTGTCCAATTCTCCACTTCAACCCTCCCTCATTCCCCCCTCCCCTCCTCCCATGGGAGGAAATGTTTAAAGTGTGAGAAATTAAAACCCTCTGTATTTCTCCAGTGGGGTGGACCAGATAAAAGAGCAGCAAGATCTGTGACGGTCTCAGTCATATTCTCCAATGGTTAACAGATCCCTGGGTTACAGAATGTACTGCTCTGTCAGAACCCCTCCCCTAATGAGTCTTAAGTTAAAATTATTTGACAACATTTTGCCGTTAAAGGTCCATAAACTAACTGAACTCAGCTAATAAAGCTTTAATAATGCACGGGAAAGTTGTATAGATAGAAATATTGAAGATGCAATCAGTTCTAATGTAACACCTACAAGCTTTCTATTCACTCACCGAATTGTGACAGCAATATTACAATCCCTGGTTTTATTTTTTAATTGTGGTTTTTATAAAAAAAATAGATATGTTTTAGGAAAGATGTAAGATTAAGGACTGTCATTTTTTTTTTTACTTTTTCAATTTGTTTATCAAATCTTCTTTATCAAGAAGATTGTTTTATTATATTTGGCTCCACAATGAAGGGTCTTTGGCTGAAGGTAAATCTTCATTTCTTGACCATCATGGGATGCTGGATGGCCTTGGAAACCTTCTGTAGTGGGGGGGGAGGGGAAAGGATTATCTCTAACTTGCTTATTCTGCCCCAAATTTTTCACAAAGGGAGGTACTCTGACATCTATCACTTTTGTCATACATACAGACTCATAAAAGAGCAAGTGTATTTGCCATCCCCCAAACACACACACTGTACTTATTATAATCACAAAGTAGATACCCACACCTTTTTTTCTTTTCCCATGCATATCTTCCCCAAATATGAGGTGTAACTGGTAACCTGGTAAACAGATTGATCTCCTTATTCCTATTTCCATATGATTTTCCTAAACTGGTTCTGAAGGTAACTCCACATAGGGGTTCCAAAACAATGTTTGGAGCTAGAGTAGCATGATTGGAGTAAGTGTCTGGACTCTCAAGGTAACAACTGTGTTCAGACTATACCAATTTAAATGATATTGTAAGTGCTGAGAGGTTTGTTAAAATGTCAGTTGTTGGTCTCATCATGTTATAGTGGGGCATTTTACTCACATTACATACTGGACTTTGCACACCAACTCACCATACTTGAATAGTGGCTCTTCTTTCTTATATGGATATTTTCCTTTAGTTCATCTTACTAGTAACTAGCTAGGTCAATCTGAACAGTTCACTTTGCCTCTCTGGGACTTACCTTCTGTCTCTCCCCACCAACCTCTCTAATGGAGGGCTGGTCTTCGTTCAATCGTTTTCCAATCATGCCTGACTCCTCCTGATCCCAGTTAGGGTTTTCTTGGCAAAAAATACTGCAGTGGTTTACCATTTCCTTCTCCAGCTCATTTTATAGATGAGGAAGCTGAGGCAAACCGGGTTAAGTGGCTTTCCCAGGGTCACATAGCTAGTAAGTGTCTGAAACCAGATTTGAGCTCAGGAAGATGAGTTTTCCTATCTTCAGGCTGGGCACTCTATTCACTGCACTACCTAGGTGGTCTAGAAGGCCTCTAAGGTCCCTCCAAGTTCTAGATCTATTATCTTAAGACCTTTTGGGGCCCAGGTTTTCTCCTGGAAAATGAGGCAGTTGCACTAGAGCACCTGTAAGTTTCCTTCCACCCCTGGTATTTTATATCGTCCAAAATTATAAGTCTCTGTACACACAATAATAACAGCTCACATTTAGGCACCACTTTAAGGTTTGCAAAGCACTTTACATGTAATATCTCATTTAGTCTTCACAAAAAACTTATGAGGAAAATTTTATTATTATCCCCATTTTATAGTTGATGAAACTGAGGCTCAGTGAAGTGATTACTCAGGGTCACATAGCTAATAAATATCTCAAGAAAGATCCCAACCCATGTTTTTTGACTCCTGTGCTGCCTTTCTTAAGTGAATTATATGTACTATGTATTTTGTAAGCCTATCCTTCTAGCCTTCCCAGTCATCTTACAATTTAATTTTTTGTTTTTAAACACTCACTACTCTCCCTCCTTCCCCCCAAAATGAATAAATTAAGGTATGGAGAGGACTTGTCCCTAGAATTCTAGTGTAATAGAACAAACAAAAAAATACCCAAGTTTCATAGAACAATTCCATTTCCTAAACCTCCTCCCTAGCACTGCCCTCATAAACCAACCTACCATTGGCAGTAAAACTGGCCCATTGCCACCACACCCCAACTCCCAGCCCATAAGGATTGCTTTCACTTCTTGTCTTTATTTCTTCCTCATTTTTAGTTCTGTCTTGAAAGCTAGGGGAAAATCACAACCCCTCAGCCATGGGCCTGGAAGATACCCTATAAATCTTCCCCTTACACGCAGGGGGAAGTCTGCCTTATTCTGGACCGCTGCTCATTGTGTTGAAAGTTCAACAGTTCCTGCTCATAAACATCTCTCTCCCCCAAACCACCCACGGCTTCATAGACCCACTACTGTATTCATAGTTATCCCTTGTTTATTTGTTTACTTATTTAATGATATGTTTGTCTGCATTATTTCCCTTAGTAAAGTAACTTTACGATTCAACATTTCAAAGATACAACCCTTTGGTAGCATCAGTTACTTAGAACCCGGCAATCTCTTTTCAACACTGAATGGAAGATCAGCATCATTTTTTTGGTAAGCTTCATAAGATGCTTTGGAAAGCAGCCACAAACTTTATCAATTGTACGACTCCTTCCTAAGGTCTGTGTCTTGATCAGATTTCTAGAGTCAAAAAGCATGATCCAGAAAAAGGCACATGTGCTTGTCAGGATCCATTTTAAATGGGATGTCATTGAAACTCCTAAAATCTGAGTACAATTCAGTCCTGTGGTTTCTTATACTAAGAGTAGATTATCCGGCTTTGTTTCTGCAGCACATAATTTCACTCTCACAAATTACCTTACATTGTAATTTGAATCTGGGAATATAAAACATGATCTCTGTTCTCTGACAAGTGCAAACAGAAAAAGGGAAATGATTTTACAAGGGAAATGACAGTTTAGAGAAATTTAATAATTTAATTGAAAGGAGACTTAAAGTGAATTTAAGCACAAACTGACAAAAAAGGTTTTTTGGATCTGATTATCGCAGTTAGACTCAAGTTTGATGGAAGCAACAAATGGAATATTTAGATCTTGGCATCAAAAATAAAGAATTTCAGTATGGATAATTTTAATAACTAATCATTTCCACTCATTCATCTTCTGGATGAATGATTCAAGTATCTTTGAGCATTTAGAGAAGTCTAGCAATTTATATTGCTTTTACAAATTAAATGTACATACCTCTTTAGACTGCTTAACTTCAATATCATTTCCTGCACTAAACCTATTCCTAAACTTAGTGATATGTATTAAGGGGGAAAGCCAAAAATAAAGAGGGAGAAACCACTCTTTTTTATGTTATTAATTGGGGATGAAACATAGCTTGTATGATGGCTAATTTATGAAGAACATTTTTACATGTATATTATTTATAATAATGTTCCTATTAGATTTGATTCAAGTAACTAGAGAATCTGTTGGGTGTGAGCAGGGTAGGTTGAGGAGGGGGGAAAGTGTTGAGAAACCCTAATCCTATAGCTCTCAGGACCTGGACAGTTGGACCCCATCTGGTGTAACTGTGTAACTGGATTAAAAATCTTTTCTCATTTCAAAGGCTTGATCTCAACAAGGGTTTGATGTGATGAAATCAAAGTGGCAGCTTGGATTTGAAAACTATTTAGATTTGAACTTCCTAAAGTCTACATCTGAGGGAACAATTGGGAAAGGTATAAATGTGGGTGACCATTCATGGATGGTGGTGTTACACTTGAGAACTATTTACAGACGGTTGATAGCAAAACAAAAATGACAATGAATGTGAGTACAATGTCATTTGTGGCAAGAGAACTGTGCTTTAGTTCTCAGTGATCATTTTGTAGCCTGGGAGATAAAATACAAACCCTTTTAAAGGGCAATTCATCATTTTGTTAGGGCAGTTTTGAATATCACCTGTCCTCAATACCCCACTCAGATCTCCTTTTAATAGCAGACATGCCTTATACATACGCATGTATGTATGTATATATGATGTATGAATGTATACACACGTAATACTGTAAGCTTTGCAGAACGCTTTAGCATAATCTCATTTGATTCTCACAACATTAAGTAGTGTTAATAAAAGCAGGATAATAGTCCATAGTTACTATTATCCCCTTTTACAGGAGCAGAAAGTGAGGATGAGAGAGATTAGAGATTTGCCAAAAGCCACAGGGAGACTAAATATCTGATGGGGGATTCGAACTCTGGTTTTCTTGACTCTGAGTACAACATTGTGTTAATTTCATTACCTCTTGAGGATACAGTTGCCATCCTCATCCTTAGTTACCTTCCCAATCAATTTGTGTTTACAATAAAATGTGGGAACCTACAGTCAACTTAGAATCACAGAATTTGAGAGTTGGAAGGGAGCTCAGAGACTATCTGGTCTAAGCTATGCCAGGAAGGAAAAAAAAAAAACATTTGCCTCAATGACATATCTGACAAATGGTCCCCTGGCCTTTGCTTGAAGGCTTAGATTTAGAAAGTAACCTTCCACTTCATGAGGCCTTCTCTTGAATAGTTCTAATCTTTAGAAAATTTTTGTTTGCATTGAATATAAATTTGTGTCTATTTTAAATTTAGGACCAAACAGAAAAAGCCTGATCTTTCTCCCTCATGATAGAACTGCAAATATTATTGCATTTAGGATTATTGATTTAGGACTGGAAAGGACCTTTGACATCATCTAATCCAACCACCTCGTTCTAGAGATGAGGAAATTGAGACCTCAAGAGCTTAACTGGAAGAACTGTGAATGGAATCTAGGTCTTCCATCCCCAACTCTAGTGCTTTCCACCATACCACCCAGTTATCATCCTCATCCTCCTTCCTTTCTCTTCATGAAATTTTCTCTTCTCTAGCCACAATTCCTTATACCAATCCTTACTTGGCATGAATTTGAGTCCTGGGTGTCCTCCTGTGGCCACTTTCCAGCTTAGTAATGTTATTCTTGAAAGGTGTTGCCCCACTTCCACACCCCCAAACCTGAACACAGTCTTCAAGATGTAATCTGACCATTGCAGTAGTTCAATGGGACTACCATCTAACTAGTCCTGTGTATTATGCCTCTCTTAATGCATAATGAATGATAATAGTGGTGGTGGTGAGGACTCACATTTATGTTATATCTTATAGTTTACAAAAGAGCCTTCTTCACAACAATTCCGTGAAGTTAATAGAGCAGGCATTATGCCCATTTTAAAGATGAAGAAGAAAAAAGCTAAGAGTTGGGAATGAGAATAAAATCACTTTCTACAATTAAATAATTAAATCTCAAGAAATAAAATCCTGGGAAAAATGTTTTCTTGCTCTGCCTCTTCCTCCAATCTCTCTGCATTTTCCTTCTTCTCCTCCTCCTCCTCCTCTCTTTCTCCTCTTCCTCCTCCTCTCCTCCCCCTCCTCTTTCTACCCCTCCTCCCCTCCCTCTCCTTCTCCTCCTCCTCCTCCTCATTTCTGTGCAGCAGAGAACAATGTTTTCAGAGGTATAACTAAGACATCGTTAGTAGGGGGTTGCCTCAGTTAGGGAAACTTAGAGGGCATCAAGCAGGAAATCATCTATCTCCTTCAAAAGCTTAGATACCTAGCTAACCTAGAGGTTTCAGGGTATGCCCCTAGTGTGTGTACCCTAGGCAAGCCTCCCTCATGATCTCCAACCTTCTCCTAAATGGTAACATTAGTTTATCATCTGGTTAAACGTAATGAAATTACTTCTCTGAGCAGCGAGGTGGTGCAGTATATACAGCATCAGACCTGGAGTCAGAAAGACCTGAGTTTGAATTCTACCTCAGACACTTACTAGCTGTGTGGCCCTGGGCAAATCACTTAACCCCATTTGCCTCAATTTCCTCACCCATAAAATGAGTTGCAGAAGGAAATGACAAACCACTCCAGTATCTCTGCCAAGAAAACTCCAAATGGGGTCCCAAAGATTCAGACACCACTTAAACAACTGAATAAAATGAATCACATCTCTAGTTTCCTCTGTAGCATCATGCTGGTCTATTTCTCATATAGACCTAGTGCTTTTGTAACCTGCTGATTTATCTGCTTCAACTACCATACCTGAACTAATTGATGGTATATACTGTTCATAGTTCTTGTCATAGCTATGTTTCTTAAGCCTGAACATGTGGAAGGTCCAGGATGCCTATCAGTGTTATTATTTTCTAAGGAGTAATGTATTTAGCTTTGGAGTCTCAATGGCTAAAATTCTAAGCAGGAAAGGTACAACCCCTCAGGACAATATTTTTCCTTGTTGGAACTGGGCTTGAGCAAATCTATTTATTGGGTTATAGTAAACAACTTCCTCTTTACTGGAAATGACACTTTCTGATCCAGTGAATAGTTTAGACAATATTTGCACAATTGTTAGGCAGCTTCTCTTACCTAAAGCATGCTGAATTAAATGTCCATTGCTTTTCTGTACCTCCTCCTTGGGAGTCCAACTAACTCTCCTACAATCAAATATACTTTATTGTCTTTTCAAGGCCCCCATTACTCTCTGAAGCTAATTGGTAAGCAGGCAAGATCACAGAACTCAATAACATGGTATAGAAACTTATGCATCCCTTGAAAACCAAAACTTCTTAGCAGAATTTGATCTCTTTATTAGAAATCTTGATAGCTAACACCAATATTAATTATAAAGCAACATGAGTTGATGCCATTTTCTTCTGTATATATCGGATGCAAGTCTCATGCTTTTTGGTGACATCTGCTGCCATCTTGAGTTAAGGAAAAGGATGCCTTACTAGCTTTATGGTACTCTCTTGCCATTGTTCAATGTCACCATGCAGTGCTTTTATGG
The DNA here is from genome assembly GCF_003287225.1 of Phascolarctos cinereus. NCBI lineage: Eukaryota > Metazoa > Chordata > Mammalia > Diprotodontia > Phascolarctidae > Phascolarctos > Phascolarctos cinereus. The sequence continues at coordinate 252,259,174 of NW_027555847.1, forward strand.
CCATAGAGTCATATGTGTTGGGAAGCACCAATTGCTCCCTGGTACTGTGGATAGGATTAGTGATAGTTGGGTATAGCATTTCACTGTACAGCAGCAACTTCTGCTCTTATCTCAACAGAAACATGCCTTATAATGAATGGAACTTGAGTGCCTTAGCATCTCTGCCTTGCTTCTTGGTTTAAATTGCATGAGCTACCTGTTCTTACCACTAGTCATGGCATCTAGTCATTCATAGTTAGCCAAACCACCACCATCAACTTGGCCGCCATGTCCCCTCAGAAGTGGAAACAGCCTGGGACCCTATACCTAAGAGGTCCAACAATAACTATATTCTCCAGGCTGCTGCTCTTACTTCCATCCTGGTCCCTGCAACAATCATACAGGAAAAGCAACCGCTATGGAGACGAGGCCATATCATCCTCACAACCGCCACCACCGCCCACTACCAACCGTACACAGGCAAGCCAACATGGACGAAGCAACAAGGGGCCTTGAGGGAGAGGCAGGAGGAGGAGTGTGCCAAATGGGCCAAACCATCACCACTGCCTCAACCAACATCTCCCTTCACAACTTGGTGGAGGCATCCCAAGACCCTGCCCCCAGGAATAGGTGCACTGACTGAATCAAGAGCTTTACTTTTAGACTGGTCCCTGCTTGATTTGACAATTGTTACTGCAGGTGCTACCTTCTCAGCACCCATGGCTACTAAAAACCTGGAAAAGAAAATTCTTGCCGTCATAATCCTTGCTACCATCAAATGATTCAGCATTAGAAACATATGTGCTTTCACAGTTATCCTTCCCACATTGTGGGAATTAGAGGATTAGATCGTGCCCCCATGATCTGGAAAATCTGAAAATTTTTTGACCCTGCCTTCATACCAAAGAATAAGTCTGAGTCATTATGGTATTAAAAGATCAAATATGTTGACATTATACAATACCATACATATATTTTATGCATTTCTGAGTTTCTAAACTTTTTCTGCCATCTGCCAGCTTCGATGTATCATCTGTGGCTTCTGCAAAACTGCCCCCAAATCCCCATTTAATTTCTTATGTAGATCCGCAATATATCAAAAGTGTGACGGAGAAAGTCATGATGTGGAAGGGATAACGGCACATCAATAAAAATGACAATAAAGAAGATACATTAATATCTGCCATCCTAAAGTTAACTGGACCTTTCCTTCTGACTTGCAGCTGAATTCTCTTAAGTATACTATTTCTCCTATTAGAGATTTGTCTCCTTGAGAGCAGGATCTATGTCAGTTTGCTATTTGTACCTCTAGTTTTGAAGGCAGTGTCTGGCCCATAGTAAGTGTTTAAACTACGTGGGTTTTTTTTTTCTCATTTATTCATTTTCTTCCAGGCAACTGAGTCAGAGAAGCATGGCTCAATAAAACAAGATGTGTTCACAGGTTCACATACACATGCTCTCGGTAGGAAGTCCCAAGATCTCAGCTCTGCTTCAGTTTGTTTGTAGTCCAGTTCATGGGGTGTTACATATAACCTTCACCCTTTCTTTAAAGATCACTATAACTTTGGTATCACATGGCCTTTTGGACACGGCATCTGCAACCACATTAATCTTCCCTGGCTTGTTGTGAATGCAGAATTCATAGACAGCGAGTGCTTCAACCTGACTCTAACCAGCAGAATCTAACTGAGAACTTGTTAAAATATGCCAAAGGATTGCTCTCAATCTGCCCTTGTAATTTTACTCCAAATATGTGGTCTTTGTGCTTTTCTGTGGCAGCTTACTTCAAAGCCAAGATCCCAGCTTATGTATGTGCTAGTGAGTCTCAATGTTACTCAGCCCTCTTCTGGCAAATGCAATTGGTTTCTGCTGAACATTACTCTCATAGTACAGCTATCCCTTCCACATTGCAACTTCCTGAATTGTGGTTTTGATATATCACTGGTTGGTCTAAAAAATTAAATGGGAACTTTTGGAAGTTTTGCAGAAGCCTCAAACAGCATGGGAAGGGCAGCAGATGACACAGAAAAGGTTTAGAAACTCAGAAATGCATAATAAAATATATGTATACTATTATGTAATATCAACTTAAATTTTACAATAAGGTGCTGCAAACACCTCATAAAAGAAAAAGAAAAAATTTAGACTTCTGCTGTGGTACGAAGGGAGGACCAAAAAATTTTGTGTGGATTTTCCAGATCGCAGGGATGACGCGCTCCAAACCCTTGCAATGTAGAAAGATAACTGCATATAATTGGTCGCAATCATTCCAAGATGGCCTCTATTCACAAACAAAAAACTTGATTGTATCTATATAGGCTAATATAGTGCAGTTAACCAACTCTTTGAAAGCTGATTCACATTGTCTGTCCATTAATCTCCAAATGGCTTCACAAGATAACTTGGCTTTTCTTGTGTTTCTGGTTCTCTGCAATCATGTCTAAACAAATGAGTCATTCAGTGGGCTAGCAAAGATCAACATAATTCTTAAATTTGTGATAATAACAACCAATCCTGAATAAGTCCTTAGAAACTGAAGGTTGTTTGGATGTGATCCATTCAGAAGCATTTCTGTTTTCTTTGCATCACTGCTCAAACTTTGTGGTGATGCCATGTGACAAATGGGCTTGACAGAATCTCTGAAAAACTAGTGCTTGTCAATTGACAAAAGATGACCAGCTGCTTCCTTCAACAGTCTCTCCTCTAATTCTTCCAAGCATCCCTCCAAACACAATGAGGTTGTCAGGGACCCATGACTCTACCTACTGTCTTTATTAGTCATCGGAAAGTGGTAGGTGTCCCTGAGATGTCTTGGGCCATATAATTAACAACAACAACAATAACCAATTAGATAACACTTGTGACGTGCTAGGCACTGTGCTAAGCCCTTTATAATTATTATCTCATTTGATCCTCACAATCACCCTAGGAGGTAGATGCTAATATCATCCCCATTTTACAGATGAGGCAACTGAGGTAAACAGAGGTTAAGAAACTTGTCCTAGATCACACAGCTGGTGAGTATATGTTCAGACTGGTAAAATTCAGTTAGGCAGATTAATGCTGACTTCTTACTGTCTTCCTTTGACATAGGAATCTGATAGTAGTGAATGTGGAAGTCTAGAACTGAGAACTTATGGCTACCCATGCTATCCAAGACATTTTGAACCCCTGGAATAGTGTGCTGGTCTACAGTTCTTCTGTTGAAGGTCCAGAAGTCTATTCACATTTTGTATTTCTTTTCCATACCACCTCTATAGGTGGAGAATACCAGCTACTAAACTGTGTAATGGTACCATTGGCCAAGAGTACTTTGAGGAGATTTTTGAAGTCTTCATCACAGATAAAGGACTCTGCCAAGGGTAGATCCAGGAGTGTACACCACTCCCCTCTACCACCACCACATCCATGGGTCTGAGGACTATTGGTTACCCTCAACTTGGTTTAGCCCTTCTGCTGAGACAGTTTTACTGGGGTGTGGCTATTGTGTATACTACAACTTCTTGTAGCCACAGGTTAATGAAGACATTAACATCTATGTAGCTGTCTATGCATATGAATGCATATATATGTTTTGCTAGATGATAGATCTGGAGTTGTGTGGCGTAGGAGAAAGAGAGCCAGTCTCAAAGACGAGCAGATTTGACTTAAAATCTCATCTCTGACACTATGCAACCTCTCAGAGATTCAGACAGCTCTCAAAGATTATAAGTTGCGGAGAAAATTCTGGCCAGCAAATAGGAAACCTGTGTGTCTCTTCTATTCAAAACGTTTCTCCTACGAACCTGCAAGTTCACATAATTCCAGCCTGACTTGTCCTTAGTTCCATACCCCTCCAGGGATGTTGTGCCATTTTCATTAGAGGGAATTTCCTTACCAAGGAGCTCCCTATACTAATGAAATCCCAGGTCCATTACCTATCATAATATAAGATCTTTTCAGAGAGCTCTTTCTTTTACAACCTAACACCTAGACAAGCAAATCTTTTTAAAATGCCCTCACATTTATCTGATGATTAACATTTCAACACATGCCCATATTCCAGATTATTTTCTCATTTGAAAGTAGAATAATTGTTTAAAAAATAAATCCACAATGAACCACTGGCAAGCATTGGCACTGAAAGGAAAGTGATAAATGGTCTAATTTAACAGTAAAGTTTGCTTTTCTTCTAGGTTCCCAGTCTTCTATTCCAGGGCTTTGTTTTGTGTTTTAGAAAGAATGCAAAAGACACGGTTTTGAAAACACACTGCCACTTTAAGAGGATACAACATGCCTATTAATAATAGTATTACTCTTCCATTATTGTTAAGAATAATGACAGGATGGGAGCAGTGGCCCTGAAGCTGAATTTATCCTGAAATGTTTTCAATTAACTCTTGGCACTGGCAGGAAAGCATCAAATCTTTCCCATGCTGAAATATGGAAAATCTGCAGGGAACATCTCAGCAGGAGTGGAATTTCATTAAATACAAGCACATCATAATTCAATGACTTCTGCTCTCTTTAAGCCTTTCTATTGATAAGGAGTCTGAGACGATTTTTATGGATTTGCAAAGAGAAATGATTTCATAAGATCCTTTCAGAGGGTTTGCTTAGGCCCAGGCCTTTGAATTATTATCTGCTCTGTGATGAAAAAAAAATGGCCAGATATTTGGCTTAACAGTGACTGCTGACAAGAGGCTACACTGAGGAGACTTAGGCAGGACCTCATCCTTCAAACAATCCCTTTCTGACAGCCATCTCTGTAGGAACTGACTTCAAGATCATTTACCCAGGTCTCTCTGAAATGAGATACTATTATAACCTATACTTTTGAATAAGCTACTTGTAGAGCCAAGAATCAGGCTTTCAAAAATTTGCCTGTTTCATGTTGAATGAACATGAAATCAACAATACATAAAGTCCATTATGAGCCCATTTCATTAGAAAAAAATAATTAATCATTACAAAAGGGAATTTTGAAGAGCGTGTCTTAGGCAAGCCTAGCACTTTCTGAAATTGACATTGAAAGATTTACAAATACTCATTTCTGGGTTGTTATTATTTGTCTCCGTTGGGAGTCATCAATCTTTTCTGTCTGTTTGCAGTAGATGAGTGAAACAAAAGCGGATGACTTCATCAAAATACAAAGCAAGAGTCAGAATTGTGAGTTATCTTTAGCTATTTATGTTTTTTTCAATTTTATTTTCACAATCTGATATAAATGTCAGGGCAAATTATAGGAAGGAAATTTACTTTTCAAAATGAATACACAGATAGTCTCGTCATGCCATATAGCAGGTAAGAATCTCTGCTTATTGACCAGGATACACATAGCAAGTGTTCCATTAATATTTATCTATTGATAAAATAGGGAACCAGGGGTACCTCATCTACTTAACACTATTTCTACAATGACCTGTAGCTAGACAATTCCAGACTGCCCTGTCTTCAGTTTTTCATCACCACTAAAATATCATCCCAGGGCCTTGTAACTAAATGTGAAAAATAAAACAAAACACCTTCCCACTTCCCTACTTCCAAATAGGTATCCCTTTCCAAGCCTGGCACTACTGTCAATAGCTCTTCTGTAACCTTCACTCAGAAATGATAATGAGAAACCACTCTCTTTTTCTCCTCTATCCCCAATTTTTCTGCACCAAGTTTTTCCAATTTTTTCTTTGTGATGTCAGATTCCCCACCCCCTTTGCTATTTTCTATAACCACCGCTCTAGTCTAAGCTTTTCTCAATTAGTTCCCAGATTATCCCAGTTGCCTTCAGTCTTTTTTTTCTATTTAAAACCCACCCAGCTGCTAGATGTTTTCTCTAACACCATTTTCATCATAACTTTCCTGCACTCCACATACTTCAGAAAGACTATCCTTTTCCCAAAACATCACATCCAAGCTGTTCAGCCTAGGGCTTCCCCTTTCATTGCACCTCTGTTACTTCATTTGTCTTAATTCTTCTGTATGGAATCTCAGTTAATATACTTTCCTGATTGATGTACTTTTCATCCCCTATTAAAAAACAAAACAAAACAAAACAAACACGTGTGTTCCCACCTTTACCCATTTTCACATGCTATCTATCTATTTATCTAGACTGCTCACCCATCTTCTTGCCATTGATCTATATGAATTAGCTAATTAACAAAGCATCTACTCCATGCCAGGCATTGTGTAGGCACCAAAGATGTATTCAAGGGGCTCCTAATGTGGGGTTGGGAATGTAGGCATAGGAGAGAGAGAGAGAGAGACAGAGACAGAGACAGAGAGAGACAGAAAGACAGAGAGAGAAGGTAATTTGGGAGAAAGTTGCTAGCAGCTTGGGGTATCAGGAAAGGCTTCTTGTAGAAGGCAGATCTTGATCAGAGTTTTGAAAGAACCTAAGAATTCTAAGGGTCAGAGGTGAGAAGGGCATCACAAGGATATCCAACAAGTTATCGACATTTCACTTCTCACTCTGCCTTGCAACCCCAAGCCCTGCTTTTCATCCATACCATGCCCTCCAATCCTCTAATCCCCTAGTTCTTTCCCAGGCCTTCATCTTGGTGCTAACTATACTCTACTCCTTTCTCCATCAGGATTTCTTGGTGAAGCAGTTCAATGCTATACTGTCCTCTTCTGTTGCATGTCTTACCCTGCCTTTATCCTTTCTCAGATGTTGAGTTGCCAAGCATTAGCCAAGCCCCCCATCTGCCTTCACTCCTGCACATGTGCTGCTGAACAAAGATGGAAAAAATCAAGCAACAATCCACTACAAATTTATGTTATGTAACTTCAACTGGGCCTCTCTGTAGCAAGGCAATCCTATTACACCTCCCGAATTAACTCAACTATCCCACTCACCACAGTGATTCTTCCAGACTTTTTCACCCCTCCTCAAATCTCCCATGGCTCCCTCTCCCGCAACTGTCTCAGCTGAGAACCTTGCCTCATCTGTTATGGGAAAAGGTGATGCCAATTAACCAAGAATTCTCTCTTCTTCCCTCCTTATCTCTCATCATTCAAATTCCTACTATCTCCTCCTTTACTACTGTTTTACATGGACAGGTGGCCCTTCTCCTTGCCAAGATAAGCTGCTCTACATTGGGAAGTGATCCCATTCCATCCTTTCTTCTTTAGGAGATTGCTCTCTCTGCCAGCACCTCACCACCCCAACTTATCTTGAATCTCTCCCTGTCAGCTGCTTCCTTATACCTACAGGCATGACCATGTCTCCCTTAATTCTCAAAATACCCTCACTTTATCAATTCATCCTTGCTCTCTCTTACCCCCATATACAATATGCTGCCAAGACCTGTCAATTTTGCCTTTGCAATATCTTTCATGCATGTCCCCTTCTTTCCTCTTACATTGCCACCATCTTGGAGCAGACTCTGATTGCCTCACTCCTGAACTGTTGCAAGAGCCTGCTGGCTGGTTTCCTTTGCCACAAATATCTCCCCATTCCAGTCTATCCTCCACTCAGCTGTTAAAGTGACCTTTGACATGTCTCCTGCCCCTACTCAATAAACTCTAGTGCCTCCCTATCACTTCCAGGATTAGATATTAAATAAACATTTATTAGGTATTTACTATGTGCTAGGCACTATGCTAAGCCCTGGGGATACAAAAGGAGGTAAAAGACAGTCTCTGCTCTCAAGAAGATAATAGTCTAGTGAGGGGGAACATGCAAACAAATATATACAAAGCAAACTATACATAAGACAAACAGGAAATACAAATATTCCCTTCCCTTACCTGAAGTATTGCATTAGTTTCTTAATTGGTTTTCCTGCCTCAAGCATCTCACCTCAAGTATCTTCATAGAAGGAAAGAACTAGAATTGAAAGGGTTTAAGGAAGGTTTCCAGTAAGAGATGGGATTTTAGTTGGGATTTAAAGGAAGCCAGGCAGGTCAGTAGTTGGAGCAGAGGAGGGAGAAGATTCCAGGCATGGAGGACAGCCAGAGAAAATGCCTGTAGCCCAGAGACAGTGTATTCACTATTTGGCATTCAAGGCCCTTCATTTCCTGCTCCCCACCTTTCTAGTCTCCTCTCACTTTACTTCCCAGCATAAATAGTAGTACTTGGTTGTCCAGTGACACTGGCTTCCATGCTGTTCCTCAAATAAGATATTCCATCTCCTGACTCTAGGCTTTTTCAGAGGCTGTTCCCCATACGTGGAACATTGTCCTTTATCAATCCTGCTTCCTGGCCTTTTTGGCTCCCTTCAAGTCTCAGATAAAAATCCCATCTTCTACAGAAAAAATTTCCCAATTCACTTTTATTCTGATGCCTTTCCCTTGGTTTATTATTTACAGTTTATACATAGTTATTTGCATGTTGACTTTCTCATTTGATGATGAATTCCTTGATAGCAGGGACTCTCTTTTCTTTGTATTTCCAAAACTTTGTACAGTGCCTAGCTCATGTAGATACTAAATAAATGTTTATTGACTGAGTTAGAGGATGGAATAAAATTTACAAGGAACAGTAAGGGAGGTTTGGTTAGTACATAGAGTGCTCAAAGGAGAATAATGTGTAATAAAGCTGCAAGGTAGTTTGGGATCAGGTTGTAAAGAGCTTTAAATGTCAAAGATAAGAGTTCATATTTAATTCTAAAGGTAATAAGAAGTTATGAGAATTTATTGAGAAAGGAAACTCTTTAGGAACTGTGCTTTGGGAAAATCACTTTGATAGTTGAATGGAGCATGGATTGGGATGGGGAGATACTTGAGGCAGGAAGACCAATTAGGATACTAATGCAATACAGACTTTCCCCACTGTGGTTTTGACATAACCCCAGTTAACATAAGAAATTAAATGGGAATTCTGGGGGAGTTTTGCAGAAGCCGTAGATGACACAAAAAGGCCAGCAGATGACATACAGCTTATGACCAAATGCTTAACCTAAAATTGACAATAAAGTACTGTAAACATCCCATAACAGAAAAAGAAAAAAAAAATCAAACTTCTCTGGTACAAAGGGAGGGCCAAAAAAATTTTAAATTTTACCAAATTGGGGGAGTGTCTTGCCTTTAACCCCTGAAGTTCATGTGAGAGATGATGAGGGCCTGAATTAGGATGGAGTGTCTGTGAATGTAAAGAAGGGGATATTAGCAAGAGATAATGTGGAAGCAGAAACAAGATTTGGCAAATAATTAGACACATGGGGAGTATGAAGAGTTAAGGATGACAATGAAGTTATGAACCTGGGTACCCTTGAAAGAGAAAGGGAAGTTCTGAAAGGAAAGTAGGGAAGGATAATGAGTTCTGCTTTGGATATGTTGAGTTTCAGATGCCTATATGTCATCCAGTTCACTATGTCCAATAGACAGTTGATATAGACATAAGAGTTCAGGAGAGGGGTTAGAGCTGGATGCACAGATATTAGGGTCATTAGCATAGAGATGATAAATAAATCCATGTAAACTGATGAGAAAACAAAGAATGACCATGTGAAGAGAGGAGAGAGAGGAAAAGAGCCTTCTGTTACACCTTCAGTAACAGAACATCATGATGATGAAGAAAAAAAAATGAAGAGTGATCACATGTGGGAAGAGGTACAAGGGAGAGTAGTGTCATGAAATCCCAGAGGGAAGAGGGTATCCAAGAGGCGAGGACGGCTGACAGTGTCCAATGTTGTAGAAAGGTCAAGAAGGATGACAATCAAGAAAAAAGTGGGACATCAGATTTCGTAAGAAAGAGATTACCACTTGGAACTTTGGAGAAAGCGGTTTCAGTTGAGTGATGAAGTAGCAAGCTAAATTCCAAAGGGTTAAGAGGTGAGTGAGGTGAGAGGAAGGGGAGGCGATGACTGCAGACAGCTTTTTCTAAGAGTTTAGCTGAGTAAGGGAAGAGAGGATGCAAGCTTGAAAGGGTGATAGAATCTAGTGAGGGTTTTTTTCTTCTTTTTCAGGATGAGGAGGGGGAAACTTAAGTATATTTGTAGGCTGCAATGAAAGAGACAGCAGATAAGGAAAGAATGAAGATTAGAGAGAAAGAAGGAATGATTGTGGGATAATCTGTAGGAGAAAAGGGAAGAGAATGGGATCAAGGGTAAACGGAAGTGTTGATGTTGGTGAGGCTTTATCAGAGATTGGAGTAAAGGAAGACAGACTGGAAGTTGATGTCAAGTGATATGGAGATGTAGAGAAGAGTACGCACACTGAGTGGCCTTTATTTTCTCAGTACAAGACAAAGCAAGTTGAGTATGTTTGGGAAGGGAGGTATAGGAAGCTTGGGGAGAGAAGAGAAGGTTTAGAACCTTCCCTCTCTGAAGTGAGATAGAGAATCAATTAGAAAGGAGCAAAAGGATTATCTTACTGTGACAAAGACCCAGATAACTTTAGATAAATTTGTAGTGGGTAATGTATAGATGCTTTGATCTGCAGTTGCTTTTGGCTTACAGGGGCTTTGGGGAAGGTGTCAGAACCTTGTGCTCTCTGAAGAGCAAGGAGGAGCTTAACTTTGGGGAAGCTTGTAGCCAGAGGAGGAGAACCAGCAAGAAAGAATTAGAGGAAGTAGAGGTTCCAGAGGACGATATAAGAAGGAACACAGCACAAATCAATTTCTGACCTTGTGAAGGGGCAAGGCAAAAAGCCAAATCCTGCAGGTGATTCTGAGCATAGCTGACTAGGATTGGGACAGACACAGGCATAAGGTGATTCAGAGAAGAGCTGCTATGTACCTGGTGGTGAGGGGTTCATTCCAGCCCAAAGTGTAACTGCTTCTAGCACCACTCTTCCATTTTCTTGTAGCAAAATCACTCTGGCTCTCATAGATTGGCCATGGATCCCAATCCAAACCCTACTTGGTCATTGTTTGGGCCTTGATTGGCTCAGAGTGAATATAAGTAGCAATAGTTTCTGTTTTGGCCAGAAACCGTGAGAGTCTTTCCCTCCCAGATTGATTTTCTTTTTGACTAGGTACAGAGGCCATTCTCTGCCTCATTTCTTGCCTAGCCTTAATCACTAAATGGGCATTGCCTCTGTTAAAGACCTTAGCTCAGAAAGACCAAGGTTTCCCACTGCATCTAGGGCCATCTCCAGTCTTTCTGGTCTATGTCTTGTCACTGGACTCAGATGGCTTTAGAGAAGAGAGTGAGGTTGGTGACCTTGCACAGCCCTGCCTCACTTAAATCCAATTCACTTGCATGTCTTGGCATCCCCTCCATGAGAAACAAAGGACAAACAACAAATGACAATAGCTCCTAGGGAGAGTTGATAACCTTTTCTTAGTGGCTCCCCAACTTGTCAACCTGCTGAAGTTTCTTTTATTTAAGTTTACTTTAATGTCTTTTATTAAAAACCATGATTAACTGTTAAATGAGTATGTAATGCTTGAATACAGAGTGAAAGAGGTGATTGGGCAAAAATCTGGAAGGGTGGAAATCTAAAGTTTCAGGGAGTTATTTCTATAAATTCCAAGTTAGCATGATTAGAATGAGATTTTTGGCTGGGCGATTGTATTCCATATAGTGAAACAGAAAGAAATTGCAATAGTTCTTCCCCAGGCATCACAGCAAATAAGTAATATTGCTAGATGCTAACTAGTGGACATTGAGTTAAGTATCCACCATTACAGAAGGCTGATTTGAAAGGAAACCACTCCCTCTGAGGGGAAGGAGGGGACTAAGGGCATGCTCCAAAAAAGTAGTAGCCCACATGAAGGGATATTTATTTCGTTTGTATCTTTGGCACCTAGCACAATGCCTTGGAGATCATAGGACTTTGGCAAATGTTTGTTGAATTAAATCAAGTAGAATTTAGGTTTTCTTACTTTTTGTCATGCCTCTGTATAGCAATTTAAATTAGGAAGAAAAATTAGATGTATTTCTCTATGTCTAAGACCTCTCATGATAAGATTATTAAATATAACAGCTATATAACAAATTGTTTAGTTGTCTCAGCATGATTGTTATATTGATTTATCACATGTGACTATTTCCCTGGTGGGAGCCCAAGTCAAGGTGTTGGTGTTGACATCAGTACATTTCCACATGACATTTTCCTTTTTTTTAGATTTTTTTTTTTGGGTAGGCATTGGGGTTAAGTGACTTGACCAGGGTCACACAGCTAGTAAGTGTTAAGTGTCTGAGGCCAGATTTGAACTCAGGTCCTCCTGACTCCAGGGCTGGTACTGTATCCACTGAGCCATCTAGTGGCCCCCCCACATGACACTTTCTACAAAATCCTGTCAGTATTCTACAAGGCATACAGAGTAGTGGGATATACTGGAAAGAACACAGCTTAAAATCAAGACTTAAATTCCATTTGCTCACTACATGACTGTGCAGTATACTTTCTAAACATCAGTTTACTCACCAGTCAGATGAAGTAATAATAATAACATTGCCTGTACCCTAATATCAAGTAAGGTACTATATGTGGCTATTTTAATTTTCTTCCTCTTCTTGAGTTTTAATTTTTTTTTAAAGTCACTCTCCTCTATAAAGGTAAGAAGGCAATGTGGGGAGAGCTGTAGATGGTTTACTAGATGAGCAATTGGATAGACAAAGTAAGCAATACCTAGCATTGATCAAGTATAGTAGCCTATTTACAAAAACATCAAGAGTAGCACTTTTTGTAAAGAAACTGAAAGAAAAAATGCTCATCAATTGAGGAATGGCCAAACAAATTGTGTTGTATTAGTATAATAGAATATTAGGCATCTGTAAGAAAAGATGAAAATGAAGAATTCAGAGAAATCTGGACTCTTATGCACTGACATAGAGTGAAATAAGCAGAACCATGAAAGCAAATTTTACTATGACCATGTTAATGTAAAAAAAAAATCTGAATGGCTTCATAACTCTGACCAATGCAGTGTGTAATCATGACTTCAGAGGACGGATTCATGAGAATGCGAGAGAGAGTATCCCAAGAGAGATAATAGATTACAGGTGTGGAATGAGGCATATATTTTTAGGCATGGCCAATGTGATGATTTGTTTTGCTTCATTTATGTATTGTAAGGGAAGCTTCTATTTGTGTGGATAAAAGAGTAAAGGGATCACAAGGAAATGATAGCAATTAAATTAAAAAAGAACATAGCATAAATACAACGTTTAAAAAGAAAGATCAGTAGACCCGAGCAGATTTGAAAAGGCTGTATTTTTTTTACATTTAAAATACGACAGAGAATTTAGAAACTCATGTGTAATCAACTTTTGATTATCCACATATGGATTCCCCATTTCATGGAGCTGAATGACTGTCTCCGACCACCCCTTATGCTTCTAAGTCTTCTTCCAATGTCATCTGTTGTATTCTCATGGAAATGTTGAAATACAGTTTGGCTAAATTCATACTCTCAGGACCTTATAGATTTAAATCAAGAAGGAATCCTAGCTGAATGCTGTCCCCAGATCAGACAATATTTTGTAAAGCCAATGAAGAAAGAGAGAGAGAGAGAGAGAGAGAGAGAGAGAGAGAGAGAGAGAGAGAGAGAGAGAGAGAGAGAGGAGACAGATAAAAATATTTCCTCTTTGGCATTATCTGTTTTCATCTGGTGATTAAAAAAATTATTTTCATAATAACATTAAGATGTTGTTTGCTTATTAAAATACTCCTCCCTTTTCTAACTACATATCTGTGTGAGACCAGATTTTCTTCATATACTTTGACCAAAACAATACATCACAACACATCGAATGTAAAAGTACATACAACAATCCATGTGTCTTCTATTAAATCAGACATTAAAGAGGTTTACAAAAATATGTAAAACAATACCATTCACCATTATTTTTTATTTTAGACAATATAGTTATTTTTCATAAAACATGTTACATATATTAATGTCATGGGTTTATAATTGTTATTTTAAAGGAATTAATAAATTTCTTTAAAATTCAGTTTTAATTTCTGATATGGTAAATATTGACAGGGATAACACACATAAACAAAAGCTCTTTAGGATCCTCGATAATTTTTGACAGTATAAAAGGATTCTGAAACCAAAGAGTTTGAAAACTGCTGCCTGAGATTGCTCCTAGTTCTCTGGAGAGGGGAGAAGGAAGAAGACAAGCTGCTGGACTCTTGGAGACTCAACCTGCCAGTGCAAGTGGGAGTTGGGAGAATGAGCTCAGACGTTGTGTGCTAAACACCCATTACATATAACCTAACATGTCAATTTATCTTCAATGATTTGATTGAAAAATCCGTCCTCTTCACAGTTGAGATAAATATATTTTCCTTCCAGTTTAAAAATGATTTTTCCTTGTATTCAATTCCTAATCTAATCATAGTTTATTTTGGTGTATGGTATAAGTATCTATCCAGACTCATGGTTTATATCTTACAAGCAGCCATCGAAATTTCCCAGAAATCCTGGTTGAAGAGGGATTTTATTCCACAGTATTTTTCAAGTGTAGGGTAAACATTAATCTTTTATATTCCTTGGATTCTTTTTTTTCTAAGTTCTCTACTGTATTCCATTTTTGTGTTCCGTATTTATCTATTTCTCTATTCTTTTTCAGGAACCAGTTTTTATAATTAATGCTTTTTAGTACAGTATGATATTTGCTGGCAGTAATCCCTCTGCTTGTTTTCTTTTCCATAGTTCTTGGTATTATTGTGTTTATTTTTGATGTGAAATTTTGTTATAACTTTAATTCCATGGAATAACCTACTGGTACTATAATTGGAATTCAAATTAATCTTTAAGTTAGTTTGGAAATCATAGCCTTTTTTTAAAAAAACTATTTTTCCTCAATCTAACCGTGAGCAAATGTACATCATTTCATTTGTTCAATTCTTCCTTGATTTCTGTCAATATAATTTTGAAATAGGTTTGTATGAGTCTCATATGCCATTAGTTAACATCAAAATATTTGATCTATTTCATTACTATTAGAAAGAATCACAAGTTTTCTTTTTCTTTTTTCTTTGTATTCAATTTGTGAGTTAGTGGAAGGGGGAAAATGTAATGCTTGTTAATTAAGAAAAAACAAAATAAAACAAAAGTTAAGTTAAAAAGAAAGGATATATTTCCAAAAATGGTATCTCTGAGTCAAATATTCTAAACATTTTAATAACATTTCCCATACAATTCAAAATTACTTTCCAGAATAGTTGAAGTACTCTGCAGCTTCACTAGAAGTGAATTAGCCCATCTATCTTGCCATAGCTTCTCCAACTTTTCCATTTTTTAAAACCATCATTGTTAATTTAACAAGTATGAAGTTATATCTAAGGTTAATTTCCATTTCTCCAGTTATTAATGATTTTGAATAATTTTTCAGGTGACTTGATAATTTGTATTTCTTATATTAAAAATTTTATCGTCTTTGACCACTTGTCTATTAGGGAATATCTGGGTTATTTCCCTGGAGATTTGGGGCAACAGGTTTTTCTTAAAGGTAGTAAATGAAAATATTTTCCCTAAATTGTATCTTTTCTGTTTATTCCATTTATAAAAAAACTTAAATTTTGTAAAATTAAGATCATGTATACAGTGGTGGAGAAACTGTCTGCAAACTACTCTAACCTAAAAAAAATCTTAAAAGAAAGGAATTATGCAACAAATAGAGAACAAAAATGAATCCACAGGAAAATGAAACCCATCCACCCCCATTCAAGTGAAAACAATTAATTACATGAAAGAAATTTAATATTTAGACCTTCCATTCATTATTACCAGCTGCAAACTACTCTAAGTACTTTGTGTAGTATGTATGCACAAGAAAACTCCAAAGTTCATAACTAAGGATTTTCCCTTCTCCCTTCCACCTTTCCCATGACATGATTTGGCCTGAGTATTCTGAACCTACAGGAGTAACCAGACAAAGCACTGATTCTGCATAACTACACAAAGGAAAAGGACAATGACTAGAGGAGGTGTAGAAACAGAAGACGCAGAAGGAGCAGAAGACATGTATGTCACTCAGAGACAGAGTCTAGAGTGGAACAAGTTTAAATCCTACCTGAGGGAAGAGGGACTTGCAAACTGGCTTAGATAAAACTTTTTCCTTATAGGTTACTCAAGCAAGGGCCTGCACTAGCCATCCCACTATCACGCTACATGAGGGCACTCAGACTGGCCAGCAACTCGAACTTCGAGTCTATGTAGCAGTGGAAGGAGGAAGAACAAGAGAGTGAGGAAGAATCCGAGAAGTGAGTGACTGGAAATACAGTATAAATACTGAAAGGTCAAAATGTTAGAAGAGAAAGACTGAATAAAAGTGAAGTACACAGGCAGATAAACCAACAGAGAGGCACACAAAAACAGGAGGAAAAATGTAAAAAGAAACCAAAAGATTTTGAAAAAAAATTATAATGTGAAGGAAAGCCAACCAGTATTAGCTGATAAGAGACAGAGACAGAGACAGAGAGAGAGAGAGAGAGAGGGAGAGAGAGAGAGCATTCTGGAGACTCCCCAGAGACCATAAAAGATTAGCAAGGAACTTGAGAACAGTTCAAAAAAGAAATAAAGTTCCTAAAAGAAGAAACCAGAAAATTATTTAAGATATCTAAAAATAACTAAATATAAAAATAATAGTGGGGAAAAACTGGATATGTGATAGAGCGTCTTCAAAGAAATAGAAGCCCTATGAAAGGGAAGAATAGAATACAGAAATATAGAAGTAGAGGAAAATTTGACAGAAGGGAAACAAAAGGAAACAGTATTAAAGAACACATGAATCTGATACTAGCCAAAGTGACTAACCTTAAAGACAGGATCTGAAGAGATAATGTAAAGATTACATATCTTTCAAAAGAACATGACAAATTAAAATCAAAAAAACCCCCCTCATATTGCAGGAAATAATACAATACAAATAATACAAGAAAACTATATGGAACAAAGCATTAATCAATCAAATATGCAGAAATTAGGCATAGATCAATATCTCAACTGTATACCAAGATAAGGTCAAAATGGGTATATGATTTACACATGAAAGGTGATACCACAGGCAAATTAGGAGAACATAGAATAGTTTATTTTCCAAATCTATGGATAAGGGAAGAATTTAGGACCAAAGAATTTAGAATACAAAGAGAGCATTACAAAATGTAAAATAGATCATTTTGATTATATAAAATTAAAAGGTATTTGTGCTAACAAAACCAGTGCAAAAAGAAAAAAGGAAAGCAGAAAACTGGAGGGGGGTGGGGATGTTTCAACAAGTATCTCTGATACAAAAATAGGAAAAGGACCTACATATACAAAAATATTTATAACAGCCCTTTTCAGGGTGGCAAAATATTGGAAATTGAGGAGATGCCCATCAATTGGGAAATGGTTGAACAAGATGTGGTATATGAATGTAATAGAATACTATTGCACAATAAGAAATGATGAACAGACAGATTTTAGGAAAACCTGGAAAGACTTGTATGAACTGATGCAAAGTGAAAGGAGAAGAACCAGGAAAATAATGTACACAGTATCAGCAACATTGTGGGATGATCAACTATGAATGACTCAGCTCTTCTTAGCAACACAATGATCCAAGACAAGTACAAAGGACTCACAAATGAAAACGCTATCCATATCCAGATAAGAAATTGATGGACTCTGAATGCAGATAGAAACATATTTCTTTCACTTACGTTAGTCTTTCTTGTGTTTTTTTTTCCTTTTGATCTGTTTCTTCTTTCACAACTGTGACTAACATGGAAATATTTTTACATGATAGTACTTGTATAAATTATATCAAACTGCCCACCATTTTCAGAAAAGGGGATGGTAGGGAGGGAGGAAGAAAAACCTGGAACTCAAAAGCTTGTAAAAATGAATGATAAAAATTTTCTTGACATGTAGCTGGGGAAAAAATAAAATATTATTCAATTAAAAAAACAACCCAAGTATCTCCAATAAAGGTCTAATTTCTCAAATTTATAGAGAACTGAGTCACATTTGTAAAAATACAAGTCATTTCCCAATTGATAAATGTTCAAAGAATATGAAAAGGCAGTTTTCAGAGAAAGAAATCAAAGCTATCTATATTCATACAAAAAATGCTCTAAAGCATTATTGATTGGAGAAAAGCAAGTTAACACATCTTGATACTACCTCACACCTATCAGATTGGCTAATATGGTAAAAAATGAAAATGGTAAATGTTGGAAAGGATGTAAGAAAACTGGGACACTAATGCATTGTTGATGGAGTTGTGAACTGACCAAACCGTTCTGGAGAGCAACTAAGAACTATGCCCAAAGGGCTATAAAACTGTACGTACTCTTTGATTCAGCAATACTACTGCTAGATCTATATAACTAAGACATAAAAAAAAGCAGAGGGGAGGACCTATGTGTACAAAAGTATTTATAGCAGCTCTTCAGTTCTTTTTTGTGGGGGCAAAGAATAGGAAATCAAGAGGATGCCCATCAATTGAGGAATGGCTAGACAAGCTATGGTATATGATTGTGATAAAACAGTATTGTGCTATAAAAAATAACAAGCAGGATGATTTCAGAAAGACGTACACTAACTAATGTAATGTGAAGTGAGCAGAACCAGAACATTGTAAACAGTAATAGCAATACTGTACTATGAAGAACTGTGAATAGCTAAGCTATTCTCAGTAGCATAATAATCTAAGACAATTCCGAAAGACTCATGATGAAGCATGCTATCTACCTCCAGAGAAAGAACTGATACTGTCTGAATACAGACCGAAACATGCTATTTCTCAATTTCTTTTTTTCTTTCTTTTTTTTTTAAATTCCAGTCCTCTTGTACAAAGTGACTAATATGGAAATGTTTTACATGATTGCACATGTGTAACTTATATCAGATTGCTTAGCAACTCATGGAGGAGAGAGGGGAAGGAGGGAGTGAAGGATAGAATTTGAAACTCGAAACTTTTTTATAAAGTTAAAAATTATTTTAACATGTAATTGGGGGGAAATTACATAATAAAAAAATAAAATGAAGACTCAAATCCACAAATCACCACCAGAAGAAAAACTCCAAGAAATGTAGTAATAAAATATCACAGTTTCAATAACAGATAACAAATGTTGCAAGCAGCTAGGAGAAAAGCCTTAGAATATGAAATAAAGGCAACTTGAATAGCTTAGGATTGTTTTGCATTCAAAAGAAACCACAGGAGAGAAAGGAATCGAATATTCTAAAAAACAAAGGGGACTGAAGATGTAATCTAAGATAACAAATGCTGCACTATCATTGAAAAAAAATGCAGGCATTTTTAAAAAAAACAGGAAGGAGGATTTTAAGTTTTGCTCCAAAACAATGACAAAAACAACAATATACTCACAAAAAACTCGGATTATTTGACTTGCAAACACTGAAAAACCAGAAACACAAGATAAATGAGTACAAATACTGAGAAAAGAAGTCATGATATCAGTTCTCTCATCTTCATTAGTATTCTTATAAAAAGAGAGATTGATCTATAGTGCAGAAGAAAGAACCGAAGAGATCAACAAAGGGGACAAAAAAAATCCAAAAAACAAACAAAAAAAAAAGCTTAGAAAAAAAGATTTAAGAAGAACTTAGTAAATCAGGAGAAGGTGAAAACTGAATTAGAATACTACAAAGTCAATCTCCTGATTCCCTATATGTGAATCAATATGTTCTGTCAGAGGGAATAACAGTGAAAAGTTGTACAAATGGGGAGAGGGAAGGTAAGAGACAGAGGGCAGTGGCTGATGCACCTTTACCAAGTATACAGCTGAACACTGAAAGGAAGGGATGATAATCCCTTTTGGTGTTTTAATAAAAAGGTTGGTTGGGGACCCAACTGAGAGAGAAAGGGCTACGATAAGATGAATAAAAAGATCATCTTGCTCCAGAAGTAGAAAGAAAAATGTTAAGTAGGGAATATTCCCATGAAAGCAGGGATACATTGGTAAATGTTTAATAATAGACTCTCTGAAAAAAAAAATATATATATATATATACACAACAGATAATTAAATTTAATCTACATTATTAACATTTTCTCCATCACTTTCTTGTCTAGACAATTAACAAAATAATAAAACAAGCCCTGATTTGTAGCATTTGTTGATTTTCAAGGTGTAAAAGCTCACACTGAAAATTTAACAATCAGCTCTATTAAGCTAGTTTGAACTGGCTCCAGAACATCCTTTTATGAGAGAAACAACATATACTCTCACTAATAGACAGGAACCTTATAATGAGTTTCATCTGGGGGAAACTTTCCCATTTGGAAACTACCTTCTCTGATGATAACTTTTATAATAAACTGTTTTCAGTTGCTCTGGATGTCATCCTAATACAGGAGAGAGAATGCATTAGCTCACATGGGTAACAAACACTGAGTGTTTTAGAAGACAAAGAACCAAAAAAAAAAAAAGGATAGTGTGGCCTCAAGAATACAGAACAATTGTGATGACAGCAGGGCAGTAGGACTGGGCTTCATGGTTTGAGACAAATTGATTCCTAACACATAATAGTTCTGCCATGTTTTCCTCATGAATTTATATTTTTGAGAGTAAAATACACCAGAAAAAGGAAGGATAGGGTAAGAGCTCCCAATATATATTCTTTGTTTTGAATGCATTTCTCACGTGCAGCAATTTTTAGATCTTGTTTTCTAATTAATTCTGCAACTCCCTTTCTTTTAAAGGGGCAAAATAAATACATTAATAATCAAGGTTATAGTTATTAAGTTTTCCCCTCTATAAAATGTCATTATATTATTGAATGAATATTGTGTGTGGTTTGTCCTTCATTCTCAAGTGAATAAAGGGAGAATGGAAACAAGGAAGAGTGAAAGGTAGAGAGAAATACAGACACATTAGGCCTCTGCAACTTATTTTGGCTGTAACAATCTAACCCCAATGTCTTCCCTTCTCTGATCCCCTAGCAAGTGATCTCCAAATCACTAGGTCTTTACTACTCTTTTGGCAAGGGTAGAAAGCAGGGGTGAAGAGCAGGGAAATCACCCCTCCTGTAGCTATGGTTAATTTTTCTTGATGAAATCTTCTCCTTCCCTGACTGGACTTTTGACCCTAGTCACACTTCTTTTCCTCCCCAGCCCAGGGCAGTTGCTTGCCCACTTTATTTTACCCTTCTTGAGATTATTGTTTAAATTTCCCTTTTCATCCCAAATGAGAATGTGCTTTCAGAGCTTCCCACTTCCCACATAGTTTTAGGTTTCTTTGCTTAAATTGCCGCACCCAGATTTCAAGACAAACCTCCCTCCTCTGAGGTATTTCTTTTTTTTTAAATACCTTTTAATACCCAAATTTAGAACTTGCCTATCTTTGTTTTCACAATCATTTGTGCCACTAAGGAAAACAGTCTTGTTTCCTCTTTCTAGTATATAAGCTTGAACAATCATTCAAGCCTTTCACACTCTTTGGATCTGTTTATCTTCTTAAGTTTCTTTTGTCCATTGTTATCAAATGTGAAAAAATTGTTTTCTTGAAAGAAAGGCTAATTGTCATTAATTCTGTTAAAAATTAGCTTATGATAAATTTTTCAGGTTGCTATACCTAGGTACAAATTGGAATCCATTGCTTTGCTTTTGTTCATATTCCAGGCTTTGCTTTTATTTCTCATTGTTGGTGAATTGTCCTGGATAATTTGATCTTGAGCTGTCTCTTTCTGGATGGTTGGAATATTTCCTCTTAAACCTAGAGAGCTTGGTGACAATATTTCTTGGTGAATTAAGCACAAGGTTCTTCTGTGATATTATCTTCCAAAGCCTACTTATCTGCACTATGCCCTTTAGCTCCAATTTTTCTGGGCAATTTTCTTATATTATATCCTTATGTATGATATTAAAACTTTTCTGAGAGGTTAATAATTCTTAGATTCTCTGGCTGAGCTGTGCAACGTCAGTTGTAATGGCATTGGGAGACATCATATGATCTTATAATTATTACTTTTTAAAATTTTCTCTTTTGTTGCATCATTAATTTTCAAATTATATTTCTTGAATTTTTTTTTCAGTATATACAGTGAATCGTTCAAATTTTCCAGCTTCTGTTCTAAAACATTGATTTTCCACTTCATGTTTTCTTTAAGCATCTTAATTTCTTTCCTTATCCATTCCTTCCATTCTTTGGTTAGGGCATTCAAACATGTTGGAAGCTGTTCTATTCTCCTTTCAGGGGTTCTAGTTGCAGATATTACAGAAACATTAATTTCATCTTCTGAAGATTTCTTTTTGTATTCTTTTTACCTCATAGAATTTCTTCATTGGATTAAGAATACTTTGTTATGATTGTTGTTTATTTATTTGTTCATTTTCTGTGTTTTTTTCTGTCTTTTTGTGGGTAATTTTTTTTGTGAGAATCTGTCCTTTATTTTCATTTTTTTAAACTTTTTTTTTCCACATTAATTGCTCTTTTGGGATGATGAAGACAATTTGAGCTTAAAATGACCTCTCACTTGGCTAGCTTACTGAAAATCTCCTTGTCTTTTTTTTTTTTATGACATCATGGTTTCCCCAGTCACTCTTGATTACAATCTTGGAGTCATCTTTAACTACTCCCTCTCCTTGGTTCTGTGTTATCTAATTAGTTTTTAAATTTTGTAAATTCTCCCCCAAACAGTTAGTCTTCCTAACTCTAGATTCAGTGCTCTATCCACTGCACCACCTAGCTGCCTTTAAGTACATTTTATCTCCCCTAGCAGAAAATTGGCTCTGTGAGAGTACAAATTGTTTCATTTTTATTTTTGTATCCCAGTACTTAGCGTAATGACTGGCACATTTGTGGCTAAGTCATTTCAGTCATTTCTGACTCTTCATGACCCCATTTTGAAGTTTTCTTGGCAAAGATGCTGAAGTGATTCGCCATTTCCTTCTCCAGCTCATTTTACAGATGAGGAAGTGAGGCAAACAAGATTAAGTGACTTGCCCAGGGTCACACAGCTAGTAAATGTTTGAGGCAATATTTGAATTCAGGAAGCCCAGGGCTTTATCCACTGCACCACATAGCTGCCCTCTGACTGGCACACAGTAGATGGTTAAAAAATACTTCTTCAGTCAACTTTCCATTCCCCCTACTATCCATCCCTCCTTCACTGCCTCGCATCAATACTTTTGTCAGTTTAGTAACTGGTTCTCCTTGCTTACCCCTCCCCTCCAATCAGTCCTATGTACTGCTGCCATGTTGATTTTCCTTCTATAACTAGGACATATAACTTCACTGCTCAAAATGCTTTAATGTCAGCTAAATAGTATAAAATCCTTAACTTAATATTCAATGTTCTGCATATGGAAACCTTCCCTCCTGCCATTGGTACATCTTGTCCAAGTCATTCTTCCATGCTACAATCCTCCATCTCACTTATTTATCACTTCAAACAGAATGTCTTGAAGTCAGCCTAAGTTCAACATATCCAAAACTGAACTAAGTGTCTTCCTCTCAAAATTTAAGCCCTTTTCTTAACTTTCCTATCTCTCTGGAGGCTAGGACCAATCTTGTAGTCACCCTGGTTTGCAGTCTCAGTATTATACTTGACTTCTGTCTCCCTCATCCCACATATCCAATTAGTTGCCACATCTTGTTATTTCTATCTGATATTTCTCTTTCTATACCCTTCTCTGTATTCATATAGGCTTACTTCAGGACCAAATCACCTCTTATCTAGCCTATTGCAATAGCCTTTTTTTGGGGGGGCTATGCAACGGGATTAAGTGATTTGCCCAGGGTCACACAGGTAGTAAGTGTTATGTGTTCGAGGCTGGATTTAAACTCAGGTCCTCTTAAATCCAGAGCCGGTGCTCTATCCACTGAAATACCTATCTGCCCCATTTTTAAAAATTGTGTGCGTATGTGTGTGTGTGTGTGTGTGTGTGTGTGTGTGTGTGTGTTTGTGGCATTTGGAGTTAAGTGACTTGCCAAGGGTCATACAGCTAGTAAGTGTCTAAGGTCAGATTTGTATCTGGAAGATTAGTCTACTATGCCCCCTATCTGCCCTTAAGTAAAAACATACCCAGAGTACAAACATTAATCAAGTAGAGAATAGGGAGTTTTACTCTCACACAGAAAAGGGAACACTAAGAAATGATCATCTCCATTCTTTTTCTATTGACTACTTTTCTACTGCCTACAGATATGCCAGTTTCTTCCATATCTTCAAAAAACCTAATTAACTATTGTCCCATATGTCTTTCCTTTTTTGAATAAAGTCCTAAAAAAGGCTGTCCATGATAGCGCCTTCACTTCCTTTCCTCTCTCTTCTAATCACTACAATCTGGTTTCTGACATCATCAACTGAAAATGGTCTCTCCAAAGTTACCAAAGATCTCTTAATTAAAACACCTTTAATTTATCTCTTTCTGTAGAAGGTAAGATTTTAGTTGAGGCTCAAAGGAAGCCGGGGAGGTCAGTAGTTGAAGCAGAGGAGGGAGAGGGTTTTAGGAATGAGAAAATGACCTGATCTAAAAGATATAGTGCCTTGTTTGTGGAACAGCCAGGAGGCCAGGCATTGTATCAAACAGTATGTATTAGGGAATCACTTATAAGAAAAGTGGAAAGGTAGGATGGGGCTAGATTATGAACAACTTTAAATGTCAAACAGAGCATTTTATATTTGATCCTACATGTGACAGAAAGCCACTGGAGTTTATTGAGTAGGAGGGGTGAGTGACATGATGGGATCTACATTTAGGAAAATCACTTCAGTGGCTGAATGGAGGATGGATTGGAGTAGGGAAAGACTTGAGGCAGGCAGACCCACTAGTAAGGCTATTATACTAATTCAGGCATGAGATGATGAGGGCATGCACTAGAGAGGTAGCAGTGTCAGAGGAAAAAGGGGGTGTATTTGAGAGGTATTGCAAAGGTGGAAGTGACAGACCTTGGCAACAGATTAGATATAGGGGTGGGGGGGTGAGAGATAGTAAGGAATCCTGGATAACTCCTAGGTTATAAGCCTGAGAGACTGAGAGGATGGTGTTTTCTTCTACAGTAACAGGGAAGGTAGGAGGGGAGGAGGGAAGGTTTAGGGAGAAAGATAATGAGTTCCATTTTAGATATATTGAATTTATGATGTCTATTGGATAGTCTGAAAGGAAGTTAGAGATTCAAGATTAGAGGTCAGTACAGAGATTGGGGCAGGACAGGTGGATTTGAGAATCTTCAGCATAGAGAGGGTAACTAAATCCATGGGAGCTTATGAGATCACTAAGTGAAGTAGTATAGAGAGAAAAGAGAGGGTAGACCTACAGTTAGAGGCCATGATCTGAAAGACAATCCAGCAGAGAAGGAGAGGTGAGATAGGTAAGAGGAGAAGCAGGGAGAGAGTAAGGTCTTGAAAATCTAGAGAGAAGAGAATATTAAGGAAGACAGAGTGATCAAGTGTCAGAGGCTGCAGAGAAGCCAAGGAGGATGAGGAAGGGAAGAGGAAGAGCAGGAGCAGGAGGAGGAGGAGGAGGAGGAGGAGGAGGAGGAGAGAGAGAGAGAGAGAGAGAGAGAGAGAGAGAGAGAGAGAGAGAGAGAGAGAGAGAGAGAGATTTTAACTGGGAAACATTAGTTAAAATTTATAAAGAAATAAAGAAATGTGTGATTGCCATCTGAAAGTATGCTTCCTATAGTATAAAGAGCTCCTCTTCTCCATCATTGATTCTTTTGAAAATACACATCCAGACTATGCCCAAAGGGCTTTAAAAATGTGCATACCCTTTGACTCAGCAATAGCACTTCTAAGACCATATCCCAAAGAGATGATACAAATGGGAAAAGGACCCACATGTACAAAAATATTTATAGCAGCTCTTTTTGTGGTGGCAAAAAATTGGAAATTGAGGGGATGCCCATCAACTGGGGAATGGCTGAACAAGTTGTGGTATATGAATGTAATGGAATATTATTGTGGTGTAAGAAACGATGAGCAGGCAGACTTCAGAAAAAACTGGAAAGACTTGTATGAACTGATGCTGAGTGAAGTGAGCAGAACCAGCAGAACATTGTACACAGTAACAGCCACATTGTGCGATGACTGACTTTGATAGACTTGGCTCTTCTCAGCAATGCAAGGATCTAAGACAATTCCAAAAGATTCATGATGGAAAATGTTATCCACATCCAGACAAAGAACTACAGAGTCTGAATGCAGATGGAAGCATACTATTTTCTCTCCTTTTCTTTTGTTTTGTTTTATTTCTTCTTTCTCTTGGTTCCTCCCATGAGTTCTAATTCTTCTATACATCATGCCTAATGTGAAAATATGCTTAATATGAATGTGTAAGTAGAGCCTATATCAGATTGCACGCCATCTTGGGGAGAGGGGAAGAGAGGAAGGGAGAGAAAATTTAAAACTCAAAATCTTATGGAAATGAATGTTGAAAATTAAAAATAAACAAATTATTCAAAAAAAAAAAAGAGAAAATACACATCCAGAATCATGCATTGATAGGGCATCTCTGCATAGTAGTATCATCCTTATAAATGATAGTGATCAGGAAGCTGCTCTCCCTCTCACACTCACAGAATGACTCCTTCCTATCTCCTAGGAATGGCTCTGGCAGAACTTAAGGCCCTTTTGGAAACTTCTGGCCAAGGACTATTTCTTGTTCTTATCCTATTGAAGTAAATACCAGGAAAATCATATTCTGTTTACACAAAACATCTATTTCCTTCCAACATTACTTTGTGTCACTGAAAAACTTTGACCCTTGAAGAGGAAACACTGAAAGGTGTCCAGAGAACAGAGGCATTTTATCTTCAAATTTACTATTCCGGTTTCAAGACACTACCTTTTTCATTTGAGAAAAATCTCTACTTGCTGAGACTTGAAGTTACAACAGGAACAATGATGCTTTAATGATCTTACAAAGTGGTTTCAGGTAGTAGTGGTAATAACACTTCAAGTGGGATTTTCAAATGAAAACCCTGTTTTTATTCAATGAGTATTTATTATATATTTACTCTGTGTCATTTCATATGATATTGGGGACACAAAGACAAAACCAGAAATTATTCCTACCCTCCAGGAACTTCCAATTCAATTCTGGGGAGTCAAAATGTACATGTATAAACCAACACAACATTCAAAGTAAGTGCAAGGTAAAATTTTTTTGGAGGATTGAGGGCACTAAAATGTGGGGCCTCATGTAGAAGGTGGTGATTGAGTTGAGCCTTGAAAGAAAAGAAGGATTGTAAAAAGGCAGAAGTGAGAAAAAAGTATAGTACAGATATGGAAGACAGGTTATGCAAAGAAGACTGTAAACTGTAGCAAATAGTTCTTAATCTGAGGTCTGTGTTCATATGCACACACACAATACATATATGTATATACATACATGTATATACATATATGCATATATGTTTATGTATGTACACACATATATACACATGTGTACACATATATGTATATATCTAATTGTATTTTGATATAATTGGTTCCTTTTATAGTCTCATGTATTTGATTTTATGAATTCAAAAACATTACTCTGAGGAGTCCATAGGCTTGGCCAGACTGCCGGAGGAGTCAATGATGACACATACAAGGTTAAGAATCCCTATCTAGAGGAATCTATTTAAGAAAGGGCAGGTGGTAATTTGAACTTTGAATTTTCCAGTTGTCTTGCTGGAAAGCAACCCTCCACACTCTACCAACTGGCTGTTCATCATATATCAGATAAAGACATCAAGGATACAAGCATTTATGCAAGCAAATGGGAAGGAAGCAGAAGAACTCATTGCCAACTGAATCTGAACGAGATGCTTCTCATTCTTATGAGGATCATCACCGTAATGTAGAGATGTAGCCAAGGCAGCTAGGTGGCACAGTGGATAGAATATCAGGCCTGGAGTCAGGAAGACTCATTTTCCTGAGTTCAAACCTGGCCTCAGACATTTGCTAGCTGTGTGACCCTGGACAAGTCACTTAACCCTGTGTACCTCAGTTTCCCCATCTGTAAAATGAGCTGGAGAAGGAAAGGGCAAACCATTCCAATATAAGTGGCAAGGAAACCCCAAATGAAGAGTCGGACATGACTAAAAATAACAATTGAACAATAACAACAGTCACCTGCACCTTCCTTAGACAGTATGGAATGGTATGGGGTTAGGGTTGGGGAAACTGAATTGAGAGTCAGAAGACCTGAGTGTGAGCCTTGATCTGGTCATTTCTACATGACCTTGGGCAAGTTGCTTAAACTCTCTAAGCCTCAGTTTTCTCAGCTGTTAAATGAGGATAATAATATTTGTATTACCTGCTTTACAGGATTCTTTATCAACTAAATGAGATACTGTTTTGTAAGCTACAAAAAAGTGAGTCATTGTTATTGTTGTTAGTTATTATTATTAGTTACTCACTATCCTATACAGTTCTAGACTGCAACAGAGAAAGGGAAAAAGAACCCCAAGAAGAGCCTGAATCACTAATTAATTGGAAGCCATAAGCCCGTCTTTCTTTTAGCTTTAGTAATTTACCCTATTACTAATTATAATTACATTAAATAATTATAATGAGTAATTATTTACCCCATTGTGATCATTTTAAAGTTTTATTTGAAGCTGGTTGGCTTTACATATGGGGGGGGGGGAAGAGAACAAAAGACAATTCAATTCAACAAACATTTCACTTTCCCTTCTGTTAATACCCATAGTAGCTGTAATCTTTTCCATGAAGCATTTCCTGGTCTTTATCAAATATAGTAGAAATGATCCTTTCTCCACTAATCTTTCTATCCCTCTCTTTTTGATGATGTATTTATTATATGCTATCTTACATTATAGTAATTTGTATGTATGACCTACCCTCCTACCACTAGAACTGTAAGGTTTTCTAGGGATGGGCCTTTATCTTTTTTCCATCTCCAGATAGAGTGCTGGGCTTGAAGTCAGGAAGACCCAAGTTCAAATCCAGCCTCAGACACTTACTAGCTCCGTGACCCTAATCAAGTCACATAATCTCTGTTTGCCTTAATCCACTGGAAAAGAAAATTGCAAATCACTCCAGTCTCTTTCCAAGAAAACCTTATGGATAGGATGGTCCAAGGGTCACAAAGAGCTGGACATGAATGAATGATAAACAACAACAACCTCTTTTGTGGAACACAATGCATTGTACATAGCAGACAATTAATAAATGTTTGTTGAATTGAATTGAAAATTGAATTAC
The DNA here is from genome assembly GCF_003287225.1 of Phascolarctos cinereus. NCBI lineage: Eukaryota > Metazoa > Chordata > Mammalia > Diprotodontia > Phascolarctidae > Phascolarctos > Phascolarctos cinereus. The sequence goes on from NW_027555847.1 coordinate 252,288,152, forward strand.
TGAGCATCTAATATGTAAATGGACTGTGTGTTAGGCTCTGGAGATACAAATACATTGAATCAAGAATTTGTTCAAAGGAAGGACATAAAATAATGCATTATAATGCCAAGATAATGCATAATTATGCCCAAGTAAAGCTTGAAAATTACTGACCACCAGAGGCACAAAATAAATGTTTCCCCCATGTAAAAATAGATTCTGCCATTAATGATGAGTGCATTTATAAAAAGTAATATTTTAAAGTGTCCCTTGTATGCTGGATCTTACTCTGTTCCTGTCTCTGGTTCCTTGTCTTCTTCCTAGAATTACTGCTTATGTTCTATTATCACTGTGTAGGTTGACAGTAATAATAATTGCTAGTATACATATCACACTTTATGGCTTGCAAAGCACTTTACAAATATTATCACATTTTATCCTCACAGCAACCTTGGGAAGTAGCTGCTTTTCTTTTTTCTCATGAGTAGCACTTTATTTATTTTTATAAAAATGATAACAAGAAATAAACTATGGACAATCCTTCAGCTCTATCATGTTAAGAGAACTGGGGCAGGTCTATAGGAAGATGTGACAAAATTCACACAGGATGAACAGACATGAATGTGTTGAAGCTTCAATACAGTGATGAGACCACAAATTTGCTGGATTATTGGAATGCCAATATTTAATTGGCATATTAGATCTTTGTTTTTATTTGTTTATATTTTTATTTTATCCTGAATTTAATAAAACAAGCATTTTCATAACATAGTAGAATAGAAAAAATGATGATTGCACAAGAAACTGCAAATCTATTATATACAACTTGCTAGTTATTCCTTTTAAACATAAATTAAAGTTATCATGCAACTTTTTTTCCTTTTTTTCTCTCCTCCCCATCCCCAGCCCTACAGATGGCTACCATTAGACATTAATGTGTGTGTGTGTGTGTGTGTGTGTGTGTGTGTGTGTATGTGTAAATTCATTCTATATGAGTTCTTTCTCTGGATGCAGATACTGCCTTCCTTCACATGTCCTTTGTAGTTAATTTGGGTATTTATAATACTCAAAATGACTTAGTTGCATTGCTGTTATTCCATACAATGTTTTCTTGGTTCTGCTCATTTCACTCTTCATTATTTTGTGCACGTCTATCCATGTTTTTCTAAAATTATGAAGCTCATACAGGAGTGTTTCATCATGATTCCATCATGATCATATACTTCAACTTGTTTAGCCATTCCCCAATTAATGGGCATCCCTGCAATTTCCAGGTCTTTGCCACCACAAATACAGCTGCTATAAATATTTTAGAACATATAGCTTCTTTTCCTTTTCCCCTAATTATCTTTGGAAATAAACCTAGTGGTGGTATTAGTGGGTCAAAGGGTGTACAGGATTTTATAACTCTTTGGGCATAATTCCAGATTGCTCTCCAAGAAGATTAGAACAGTTCACAGTTCTGCCAATAGTGAGTTAGTGTCTCAATTTTTCCACACCCCTTCTAACTTTGTTGCTTTCCCCTTCAATCATTTTAGCCAATCTTATGGGTATAAAATGATATCTCAAGATGCTTTTAATTTGCATTTCTCTAATCAGTAATGACTTAGAGCATTTTTTTATATGACTAATTATTTTTTCATTGGAAAACTGCCTGTTCATGTCCTTTAACCATTTATCATTTGGGAAGGTCGGTGCTATTGTTATTCCCATTTTACAGATGGGCCAACAGCAGGTAAGTGAACTGCCTGGGGTCTTACAGCTAGCAAGTGTCTGAGGTAGGATTTGAAGTCAGAGCTTAGTTACTATAGATCCAGCACTCTATCCATTGCACCCCCTAGGTTGAGAATTTGTTTTAAAAATTAAGCTACTTTAGAAACATACAGAATTACACAGAAGCACCTAGCAAAGATACCTCCCAGGATGGAATGCAATTCTCAGAATTTTTATTTTAACAGATATGAAGTCTATGGATCATATTTTTTCTTCCGGCTAGTCTATAGCCTTGTCTGACTTAAACCTTTCTTCAGTATTTCTCATTACCAAAGTAAGTCAATGTTGAGTTATGAAGAAGTTGAGCTGCTCCATCTATTAAGCACTTGCAAGAGCAGAATGATTATTCATGTATACTTAATGACCTATGTGCATACAAAACCCTAGGATGTAAAATATATTTAGATCCTGGCAAGAAGTTATTCACATTTTTCATTATATAGGTAGAGAGAAATGAAGCAGAGGGTTTTCTTCCAAAGACATACTTTAAAAGATTGAAATATTTCAGCTTGATTTTGTTTAACCTCAAATTCTGAATCTTTTTGAAAATTTTTCCTCTCCTATCTTGGCTCTCTCCCCCCCCCCATTGGCTTGAGGTCACTGTGTACATAAGAGAAGAAAAAAAGGGCATCATCTGATATATTTGATATTGGTCACCATCAGAAGTAGGATTCTGGACCCCACAGTTCGATGGGCTGGACTTCTACCATCTTTTGCTCTCAGGCCCTTTTGTATTTTAACTTTAGTGTTCAATATTCAGAGACCTCCTCTGTGTGTGTGTGGTCCTCAACTGCTCGGGATGAGATGAGGTACATGTTGCATTTTGGTCACTATTTTTTAAAATAACCAGGCTGTAATATTGGCAAGCAATGGGTGTCCAGAACAGGTGTAATTTCTGATTTGTTTAGAAAGGAAGTAGCCAAAAACTTGTCAATATCGTGGGGCACACGCTGACTTTGAAGGATACCTCGACCCATGCTGAGTTAAAGTTGCTTATTTTGAAAACAGGCAATGGTGTTTATCAAAGCCCACTCCATGTAGAGGCCCACAATGGAATGTTAGATGTGTGCTAAGGGTGTGAGGCTAGTTTTCTCAAGAGCCTTTAAGAGATGAGCACAAAATATCCAAAAGTACTACCAGAAATTAAATATAAGACTAAAAGCAGAGTGAGCTTGTATCACTATGCTAGCAACAAAAATTCATGTTACAGTGACATATATTAAATACAAACATATTATGGATATACTTTGGAAAGTAATAGATGATTGGTTAGCTTTACAAATGACTCATTTTGCCATGAATTCATTGAAAAAAAATTTTTTGACAAAATACTTTCCCAGAACAATGGCATCTGTATTTCCACGTGAAGCACATATCCCAGAATTGAGGGGAGGAGGGGTGAGAGTGGGGGGTGGGAGTGATTTCTCCTTCTCAGTCCTTCATACCTCTCAGGAACATGCATATTACCCAAGGTTTGGAGATAACCCTCCAAAATATTAGCTGAAAGCTTCCTCAGAAAGCAAATCTTTCCCACATCCTTCCCTGCAGTTCCTCTTTAAGAGATGTCAGCATGGCTGAAAGAATGAAGTGGCTCCACATTGTTTGTCTGAACTCTTATGTGCTTAACATTTCCATAACAAAAGTGCCACTCGACTTCTTCCCAACTAATGCAACTCGAGGGCTCTTGTCCCCCTTTAATAAAACATTGTTGAAATCATTTATTTAGAGCCCCTGGTTACTAGTGGGAGAATGACCATCTTTGTGCCAAAATATAGTGTATACAGTTCACTATTTTGTAGTAGATCATTCTGTTAGTTAAGAAATTGATTAAATAGATGCCCCAGAAAGTGTTTGTCCTAATGGTGAATTACTTAAGTCACTCAGGGAGTCAAACACAAACTTTTTCAACTGTCCGCCACAGGCAAATGTCTCAAGTAAAATACAGTAACTTTGAAAACCACTCCTCAGCTGGACAAAAGAGGAAACCAGGTAGAGGAAAAAGCCGCTTTCTGACTATGAGTTATTTAGATCATGGGCATCTCCTAGCTGTAATTGGGTCAGATTGGGGAAGATTGGAATGGATTCTTTAAAGTGTCTTGTCATCCTTGGCGTGAAAGGTTGCAAATAAATAATGATTTCTGCCCCCCCCCCACATGTATTGGAAATGAACCCATGAAGTTAAGCTAAAAAACTTCTAAAATGAAAGTGGGGAGCCAATAGTAGAAACTGACAGTTTTACTATGTTCCCAGAATGGTGACACACTGGACTCCTAGTGTCCTTGTGGTTTGCCTGAGGTATTTATTCTTTGAGCATATGCACAAACTGAAGACTTTCATTTAGGTGATTTCTCTGGTGATCTGCTATGGTAGTACTGCTTACCTGTCTTTTTAGGTGTGTCTTTTGTAGTACATGCTACGGTTTGTATTAAAATATGTTTCCCTGAACAGAGCAGAAGTGAGAGCTAAGACCTCACTCCACACATACTAGGTGTTTTTAAAAGGCCATGGACAAGCTCAAGGAGGTACCAGTTGTTAATGTAAGAATTCACTTGACCAGCCCTATGTTTCCACCTTATGTATGTGCACTGCCTGTGTACATGGCTACATATTGTTAAAAATAAACAGAGACCTTATGTTATGTCCATTGTGATTATATACAAAAGCTTTGCTGTGTGCTTGGGTGATCAGTGAAGCTTGAATCTGCTTCTATTTACTGTATGGTCACTGTCAGTTCAATGAACTGCCTCCATTGTCCCACACTCCCTTAAACATTTGTCACTGAGGTGCCTCCAAAGACAAATAAACTGTCACTGAGAATTCAAACCTGGTAACTGGGAAAATGGAAAAAAAAAGGCAACAAGAACACATGATTTGACATGAAATTCTAAAAGGAGTTCCTTTTCACCCTGGAAGACCTCAGTTCGGAGTGGGGGCATTTTCAGATCATGCTTTCATTCATTCCACATTGATTGTGCACCTACTATATCAAGGCACTCTAGAAAAATCCCTATTGGATTCCTAGGGGAAAGGCATTGGTCTTTTCTTCCTCTAATGATAATCCATAGCACTTTCATTTAAGGCTGCCAAGTGTCCACAATTCCAACTGGCTCCCTAGAGAGTTGAAGATATTGCATATGTCAACATCTATAAAATTCTTTCTGCTTTGGAGAAGCTGGAAATGCTATCCATTCACCAAAACAATAAATAAATAACCTTTGGCTTTGATGTTGCCACAAATTTCTGTAGGATCTCTCAGCTGAGTAGTAGGGTGGGTACTAGGTTCTTCTATATAATAATTTAAATTAAAACAAACTACTGGTCAATGTTCACTTTCTACAGGGAAGGAAGCATAAGACTCGTGTCCTCCCTCCCCACTGGTGCTCTCTGTTGATTTATTCCAGGCAGATGCTTTTGACAGGAGCTGGTAAAATCAAGTCTTCAGTTTATTGTAGTAGTTAATTATCAGTCCTTTTCTAGTGCTAATGTCTTTTACTCCTTCCTGGGGAAAAACTGAGCTTTTTACTGGGACAAAGGCAACTTTTTAGTAAAAAAATATGTTAAAAATAGACTGCATAGGTAGAATCAAGACACATTTAAATATATTTAAGAGCATGCTTAAAAGGATTGCAAACTCAGTGTTTTGTAAAGAGGGCTGATTCCATTTACAAGTGTCTTCCAACTACCCTTTGTCCCTTCTTCCTAAAGAAACAACATTTTCAGCTTTGTTTTAACAATATGTTTACTCAACCATTCAGGTGACTTTAGATCACAGCAACACATTATACTCATAAATGGTTGTTTGATATTACAACTATCCTGAACTTTCTGATAATGTATGAATATATAAGCCCTGGTTTTAGCTTCATTGAAAAGAACCCTGAAAATAAACAAGAGGGAGGGGGGAGAAGTGAGAATTAAAAGAAAACTAAGCCTCCAAAATGGGAGTGGGTGGGATTGGAGGGAGGTGGAAGGGGGGAGACACAGATTTGTTAATTACTTTAGGCAGCAGAGAAATCTGGTTAAGTTTTCTCGACACATGTTAATATCAGATAAAGAGACACGAGATCTGGCTAATCTGTCGACCCCTCAGACAAAGTTTATTTGTGGTGGCTTTTAAACTTCTGACTTGCCTTCCAATCACAGCATTTAAAATGAAAAGCTTTAAATAAACACAAGGAATAGAAGATAAATAAACTTTTTTTTTCCCCCTGCAAGTGCCTTGCTTGGCGAGGTTCAGACTCAAATCCCCAGAGAACTGAGCTCTCTCTTTTGTGTTAATGTTTAAAAGATTTTTCCAATGCCGGAGTTTATTCCTACTGCAAACATTTCTATTTACAAGGTCAAGTGTATCAGCACTCGACACAGCTTAAGAGTGTAATTATTTATCTAAGGACGTCTGAGTGTAGATCAGTAGCCCTGGCAGAAAACCAGCCTTCAGCTCATTGCTAAACAACTCTTCACAACAATATTACAAGTTCTGCTAATTGTTCTACACCTCAAGTTGTTTACTTTTGACTTTTTTTTTTTTGCTAGAATTGTGAAAGTTACCTCAAAATCCTGGGATTTGTAGACCCATTTATAGGCCGAGATGTTATTGACATGGTTTATTGTATAAGAATGTCTAGTAGCATGGAGTGTACCACTTTACTGGGTGAAAAGAAAGCCAGAGGGAAGGGGGAGGGGAAAGAATGAGGGCTCCTGATAATCTCTGCATGTGGAAGAGAAACAATTTTCTAGATATAGGAACTGTGTCACCGAATCATAAAAACAACTGAAGTCATTCCTGGTAATTAAGTATTTTAACTGCCTTATTTGCAGAAGTCTAATTGTTCATTAAAATATCCATGGTAATAGTAAAACCTCTATTTATGGCATTTTAGGTCTTGGTCTGTACTTTTAACTTTGATGGATGCATTTTCTCCACTATTGGCTATAGCATAAGATAACTCTGAAAAAACAATTTCACCACATTCCTTATTTAAAACTCTTTACTGATGTACACACTTAACAAAACAAAAATACACAAAGCCATAGTTACATAGGACTTCTTATGCCTTCTATAAAAGACAATGTTTAAGGCAGTCTGGAAATGTATTTATACAAATCAACAACATCGTCCATAAATTCTCTTAAAAATAAGAAAGTTAACGTCCAATCTATAAAATACACTGTACATTTGCTGTCCTAGTGCATACTTCACAATGGATTATTGTATTTTGTATCCTTTAAAACAAATGAAATCTGTACATTTCTTTAAAAAAGAGTAGCATGAACGTAAATTTTAAACTTTAATTTCTTTTTTTTAAAAAATAAATTATTTTTGAAGCATACATTTTATAAAAATTCTATATACAAGGTACAGCGACTGGTAACAAATCCCAGTTTTAAATACATTTTATATAAGATTTACCAGAGTTCAGCACCCTGATAGGAGTAGAGGCAATATAATTTCTCAAGGTACACAGAAGTTCTTAATGTAAAAAGACCAGAACAAAACAAAACAAAAAACGCAAACATAACCACTAAACACCACAAAGTGTCTTTCGGAGATGGCAGTGCAGCGCTCTTTTAAAACAAAAGTTGCATTGTTTAGTATCATTAATAACTTCCTACATCAGCATTTGAGTTTGAATACTGGATGATGGAACGGGAAGTCAAATTTGATCTGAAACTTTTTTTTAAAAATAGGAATGGAATTAGCTAAGTACGTTACTAACCATCACACAGTTTAGATATTTCCCTCTTCCCCAGCAAGTAAAATAGCAATAAGAACCTGATCCCTGCTTCTTTCGTCACTAAGAATATTCTGGGCACTGATGCCGAGAAGAAATGAATGAATGAATGAGACTTTAATTCAAGTAACTGACTCTTTAAAAGATTCTAATAGGTCAAACCGTAAGACTCTTTGCACAGTACCTTAGAGGAGACTTGCAAATAAACCTTAAGCAGCATTTCAAGCTTATCTCTTTCAAATATCTCTCAACTAGCCACTCACCAGCCCAGAACTGGGTGGGACAAAACTGGGAAGAATGCACTCATTAGAACTCCACTTAATCTGAAGGGTGTCTCTTTTCCTCCTGCCCTGCTACTTCTACCCCTCTCCCACTCCCTGAACTGCCTTAAGTCTCATACAAAGCCGGGGTTCCAGCCTACCAAGTGATTTGGAGTATCTATAGTAGAGTTGGAGTCGGGGTGGGGTGGAGGGAAAAAACAAAAACAACAACCCAAGATTCTCGCTACTTTTCTGGAAGAGGAATGTGTAAAATTGGTGTGGGTACTGTAGGGAAATCCAGGGGAAGGTAGGGGAGAAACCAGGGGACAGTACATTAGTTTTGAAAAACGGGGGGAAAAAAGAGTCTGGGGGAGTAGGAAGCAAAGTATTCCCTAACTCCTCTAAAGCTGTTTTAAGTACCGATTACTGTTACCGGGGAGGGCAAAGTATGCTGGGGGCTGTGGGGAGGTGATGGGAAAAGGCAGAGATAAGGAAGCGAAGGAGAAAGAGAAAGGTGGAAGGGAGACCCGGGAGAGCGTGATCGAGTGGGGCGACTTCGGGGAATCAATAGACCAAGCACATGGAGGAACAGAGGAGTTAGGAGAAAAAAGGCTACGACAGCGGCCGCAGGAACAGCAGCAGCAAAATGGAGACGAGCAGAGTCCAGGCGCCCTCGGGAGCCGAGCGGGAGCCGCGGTTCCTCCTCCCGTCCCCGTAGGGCAGCTCCCCGCGCCCTCCTCCAGCTGCAGCAGCCGCTGCAGCAGCGCCGCCGCCCGGGCGAGCCGGGTGCGGGAGCCCATCCTCCTCGTACTGAGAGTCTCCGGCCGTTCCGAGACCCCCACCGCCCCGCTGTTCATCATCGTAGTCTTCGTCGTAGTAGTCGTCCAGGCCGCCGTCGGAGCCGCTGCTGCCCGGGCCGTTCCCTAGCTCGGACGCGAAGCAGAGCCGGGCCATGTTCTCCTTCACCGACTCGCAGATGGGCCGCTCCAGCCCGTCGCAGACGCAGTCATTGAGCAGCGCAGCCTTAGGCACGGCCAGCATGTCCTCGATCACCGCGCGGCACTCGTCGGTGCAGCGCAGCCCGTTGAAGAGCTTCCCGCAGTAGGTGAGATAGCGGTTCAAGGCCAGGTTACACCGACTATCGCGGTCACAACGCCGACGGGCCTCGGTGCAGCCCATCACGCCGCCCCCGGCACCTCCCCCGCCTGCTCCCCCGGCGCCCCCGCTGGAGCCCCCACCTCCACTGCTCGTCCGAGGCAAGCACGGTTCGATGGCACGCTTGGTAGATTTGCAGTTCTCATCCTGTGCGCAGTCACAGTCCTCCAGTGCTGGGCCCCTCCTGGTGTGGTTGAGCTGAATCAGGGCCGAGATGCAGTGGCTCGGGCACCGCCAGCGGGAGGAGAAGGAGGCAGAGGAGGAGGGGAAAGAAGAAGCGGCTGCAGCCTCCTGGCCCCCCCGCTGCAGCAGGACTGGTGCGCACGCCTCAACGTACTGGTTGTACGCGTAGCTGCACTCGGGCTCGCCTTGACACTGCAGCAGCGCCTGCCAGCAGATGAGCCTACGGCCGTGCACCAGCACGGATCCCCGCGGAGGGGAGCCCAGGAGCAGCAGCGCCATCAAGCACAGCCAAGTGCCGGGCACTGTCCACCACCGGCCGCCGCCGCCGCCCCAGCAGCCCAGCAAACCTGCCACCATCGCGGGCAGCAGGAGGAGGACCGGCAGCCGCCGCCGCCGCCGCTGCAGCAGCGGCAGCAGCAGCAGCAGCCGGACAAGAGGGGAAACAGAGGAGAGGAGGGCCACAAGTAGGAGGCACTGGAGGTGGAGTCTGTGCAAAAGTTTGCTAAACTCCTGCCAACTTTTTGCATGAGGGTTTTCATAAATCCATTCGTGCGGCTTGATTTTCCTGTCTTGGTGAAAATTGGTTAGGGTGTTTGGCTCAAAGGTATTCTGTCGAAAAAAACAACACTCAAAGGAAAAAAAACAAACCTTGCTAATCAACCCTCGCCCCCCGAAATCTCCCCCAAAACAGTCCCCCGTAACGGGTGGAACTCAGCGCTGTCCTTGCAGGCTCTGGTGAAAGGGGCCTCGGTGGGGCTCCCTTGGTTGCACCGAAGCGCTGCAGCGAGAATTCATCTTGCTCTCCTCTGGCAGATCCGTTGTGTGGCTGAGCTGCCCGGGAAAGTTGCCCTTTCTCTCAGTCCCGGGCTTTTTTCTCTTCTTTCTCAACGTTGCGCCGGCCGCAATGCCGCTGCTCCTCTCAGCTTCTGCCCGTCGCCCGCGTTCTCGGCCGTGGAGAAGTCTTCTAGTCCCTCCACTGCTCTGTCCCCTCCCCCACCACACTTCGGCAGCTCGATCCCGTACTTCTCCGAAGTCTGTGGTATCTCCGTTTTCTGGAAGGAAGGAGGACAAGAAGAAACTCTCAGCGGCAGAAAACGGGCTTACTCGCTTCCTTTCCCTGCTGATGCTTCTCCCCTTGTCAACTAGCGCTAGTGAGCAGCTCCCCAGATCCGATGTGTGGACTTTCTCCCAGCGAGGCTTTAAATACAAAAGTCCTCCTGGAGCAACTGCGACGTGCTTAGATCCCTCCTCATTATGCATGCATGGAAAAGCAAACAAATAAAAACATTAGCAACGCTTCTCCTCTTAGCAGTTTCTCTGTCCCTCGCTCCCGGTAGCTCCTGCTTTCTCCTTTTCTCCACTCTCTTTTCGCCCTTTGCTCGGCCCCCTTCCCCGACTTTTCGAGATACTATTGGTCATGCCTGTTGTTGTTGAAACTTTTTTTTTTTTAACTATCCACTAGAGCGGGGCTGGGGAGGTGGGGGAGGGAGGACGGGGCATGGTGGGCAGCTCACATTCAAGTCTTGAAAGGAAAGGCTTAAGGAGACTGACAGCAGCCCGGAGGAGCTCCTCCTACTTTTAAGGAGGCTCCGAAATGTAGTCCCTACTCGAGCACAAGTGAATTTGCAAGGGCTTGCTTCAGGCAGCTGTTTGCATCCGGCAAAGAAACCGGGCTTTTCGATTTGTTTTGAATTTGTTGTTTTATTAATTTCTCTCCGGCCTCATCTGTGCCTTCTTCTGAGTCAGGAAATCGCTTTAGTTTGTAGATTTCCCCTCCCTAAGTCATGATAATGAAATAATTATTTTAAAATCAGTGGAATTCAGTCTCGAGCTTTTGAATCATTTAAAATAAACAAGCAAAAAAAAACCTAGGCACAATAAATAACACTTTAATTAGATGTATGCCCCGGAGGCGTAATGCTTCAGTTCCAAAAACAGAGCTGCCACCCTCTATTTGCACTTTTAATATTTCATCTTTTCATTAAAAATAATAATTTTTTTAATAGAATGCAGAGCCAGTATATATGCATTAATATGTAAGGTAATGAAATTCATAAAAATAAACTAGTAAAATAATAAATTAATAAAAATTACAAATGGGATTTTTCAGGCATCCTTTTATAAGTCACTGTGAAGTATAAAAAAATGATATGCATACTTTTAAATTCTAATCATGCTAAAAATCTGACGGTTGTCAAGAACAAATCAGAGTTGCACGAAGGACATAGCCAGGTACTCATCTAGATTTCTATTACGCTGTGAAGTGAAATGTTTGATGGCTTTGCTTGCCTTGAAATGAAGTTCCTAATCTATCCTGCAGGGTAGTTAGTTAGCAGATACTGCTTCCTTTGGAGGATCGTTGAATTTTATTGCTACCTTAATTTCATAGCAACACGTTTTTTGACCACAAGAGGCATAAGGAGTCTGCTGCCCGTCAAAACCTGGCCCCTTATTTTTTCCCCCAGCACTCCCCCTCCCCCTCCAGAGTATCAACTCCATCTGTCACAAAAATTAGAGCTAAATCTACTTTCCAGTACCAGAGGGAGCTTGGGTTCCAATGCTTTGTGTATTGCTGTTTGCCTCAGACCACATGTAAGCTGAAATTGAGACCAGAGTCCAAGCCAATGTAGATTTCTGAGCTGAAAAACACCATCTTTATTTTTAGATCTTCTTTCTGATTTCATATAAATAAACTGGTTTTGCTACCTGAAGAAGCATAACAAATGTTTTTAAATACGTGAAGCAAAGTATCATAGTTACAAAAGAAACCATTTATGTTGAAATACAATTAAATTATATATATGTATGTATATATACATATAATATACATACATATATATATATATATATATATATATATTTTAAATTCACAAGTGCACCAACCTTAGGTTAAAAACTCTTGAAATAGATGATCTCTAAGTTTTATTCCAGATCTAACATTATGTGATTCTATCATTTTGCCAATCAAAATCAGTGTTCAGTTATTTTGATTGTTGAGATGACAGGACCTGATGTCCAAAATGATTATTGAGCTATAAAAGGTTTGTCTAGTGACTCTAGTCAAATATTACAAGGTCTTATGTTTCTCTCTCTCTCTTTTTTTTTCTTTTATGTCCAGACCTGTGTTTCATCTATGTTGGGAATTTCTACACAGAATAGAAACTCCCTCTGCTGATAGAGACGGGCTGTTGTCTAAAATGAAGAGTTTTGGTTGATTGCCTGGAGCCTTGAGAGTTTAATTGACTTCAAGCTGTAGTGCAGTGGAAAGAGTATTAAGTTTAGAGTCAGAAATTCTGGGTTCAAATCTAAGTTCTGTTGCTTGCTTGACTTGTGACCTAAGGCAAGTCAATAATAATAATAATAATAATAATAATAATAATAATAATAATAATAATAACAACAACAACAACAACAGCTAACACTAATACAAAACCTACCATATGCCTAGGCACTAGGCTAAGTGATGTACAAATATTATCTCATTTAATCCTTACAATAGACTTGCCTGGGAGGTAGGTGATATTATTATCCCGATTTTATAGATGAAAAAACTAAGACAAACAAAAAGTAGGTGACTTGACAAGGGTCACTCAGTTAGTAAGTGTCCAAAGCCAGATTTGAACTCTGCTATTCCTTACTCCAGGGGCAGCTAGCTGATGCACTGGATAGAGTTCAAGGCCTGAAGTCAGAAAGGCCCATCTTTGTGAATTCAAATTTGGCCTTAGACATTTCCTAGCTCTGTGACCTTGGACAAGTCACTTAACCCTGTTTGCCTCAGTTCCTCATCAATAAAGGGAACTGGAGAAGGAAATGGCAAAGCACTCCAGTATCTTTGCCAAGAAAACCTCAAACAAGGTCATAGAAACTCAAGACACAACCAAAAAAAAAAATGACTTAACAACAACTTCCTTACTCCAGGTCCAATGCTTTATCCACTGTATCACCTAGCTGTCCCAGTCTCTTTGGGTCAATTTCTTCACTTATAAAATGGAGAAACTGAATTCACATTCAATTGGACTATATGACCTCTAAGGTTCCTTCCTTCCTTTTTTTTTCCCTAAGCTTAAGGAAGTTTATTCAAATAACCTGAATCAATAAAGGCATTTTCCCCTTCCCTGACCATTTATCAAGAGCTTGATAGAATTCCTTCAAGAAGAGTTAGGGACCAGATTGGTGTCAAATGTTTTCCAAGGTCTTATAGTCACAGTGAACATCAGGGGCCTATATGATTGTCCATGGTCAGTCAACAAGCATTTTTCAAGAATCACACAGATAGTATATATCATATGTTGGATTTGAACTCAGCTCTTTCTGACTGCAAGGCCTGTCTTCTATTTACTATACTGTTCTCTCTCTCATTCTTTGCAAACACAATTGGTTCAATTAGACTCATCAAGCATTTATTAAATGTCTTGGCCTAGGGGCTGAGGGATATGAAGGTGAAACTGGTAGGGTCTTTATCCTTGAGGATCTTTCAGCCTCCCAGGGGAGATAGGTCATCTATACAAACAGCCACAATGTGGACCAGGACCTTCCTTCCAGGATGAGAAGGCACAAATGGATTATCTTTCTTATTGGAGAGAGTCAGTGAGATCACATGTTTATCAGTATATTGAATTATGTTCACAAGAGACACCATCGAAGTGTCATGACAGAGCCAAGAAGGGAGGTGGATTTAAAGATTTGGTAGGATTTTAACAGGGAGAGTACTTTCTAGGCATCAGGGGTAACATGAACAAATCTTTGCACAGAGGAGGGAAAGGACAGAATGATCTCTGAGAATGGTAAACAGTCTAGTTTTTTTTTCCTTTTTAATGTAAAATAAATGAAGTGAAGCAGTGTGATGTAAAGGGCAGCTAGGTGGAGCAGTGGATAGAGTGCCAGGTCTGGAGTCAGGAAGACTCATCTGCTTGAATTCAAATCTGGCCTCAGACAGCTGGAAGAGTAGGTGGTAGCAGATTGTGAAGGGTCTTAAATAATTGGTTAAGTAGTTTGTACTTTGTTCATTAGGCAAAGGGAAGCTGTTAAAGAGTTTGTGCAGGACTTCTACGGCTATATTCCAAAGAGATCAAACAAATGGGAAAAGGACCCACATGTACAAAAATATTCATAGCAGCTCTTTTTGTGGTGGCAAAGAATGGGAAATTGAGAGGATGCCCATCAATTGGGGAATGGCTGAGCAAGTTGTGGTATATGAGTGTAATGGAATACTATTGTGCTATAAGAAATGATGAACAGACTGACTTCAGAAAAACCTGGAAAGACTTATATGGTCTGATGCTGAGTGAAGTGAGCAGAACCAAGAGGACTTTGTACACAATAACAGCCACGTTATGCAATGACTAAGATTGTTAAACTGAACCCTTCTCAGCGTTACGAGGATCTAAGACATCTCCAGAGGCCTCAGGATGGAAAATGCTGTCCACATCCAAAGAAAGAACTATGGAAGTCGAATCACTGTCACTTATTTTTACCTTTTGTTGAGTTTTGTTTCATCTTTCTGATGGTTCCTCGTGTTGGTTTTAATTTTTACTTACAACTTCACTAATGTGAAAATATGTTTAATGGGTATGTAAATGTAAAGCCTATTTCAGATTGTGTGCCATCTTGGGGAGGGTGGGGGGGAGGAAGGGGGAGAAAAATTTTCAACTCAAAAGCATATGGAAGTGATTGTCGATAAATCAAAATAAATTAATAAAATTTTTTGCAAAAAGAAGTTTGTGCAGGGAAACGACTTGAACAGAGCTATGGATTAGGAAAACTATTTGGCCAATAGTATTTGGGCTAGACTGGTAACAGGAATGGAAAGGAGGGGACAGATTCTAGATAGATTATAGTGGTAAAAGTGAGAAAACTTGCCAACTCTTTGGGCATGGAAGGTGAGGGAAAGGGAGGAATCAATGAAAATGCTCAAGTTTCCACCCTGCACGTTGGGAAGAACAGCAGTACTCTAAACAATACAGTACAATTGAATGAGCATTTTTGGTTTTCCTGTATTTTTTTAAAAGATATTTTATCAGTGCTTTTTTGCCTTTATGTCATAGTTACTTCCCACTTTACTCCAGATTTATTTTCTTTTATGCAAAAAAGGATAATTAAGCAAAAACATCAGAATCAAAGACCATGTCTGACAATGTATATGATATTTTGTCCTAATCGTCTCCTATCACTCTGCTTTGAGGGAAGAGGTAATTTTGGTTAAACCTTTAGCTGGACTGTCATTGGTTTTCCCATTTACTTAGAGCTTGATTCTTTTTTAGTAATCTTTTTATTTACATTATGGTAGTCATGGTATTCTTCTTTTGTCTCTACTTCTGTCCTTCTGTATCAGTTCATGTAAACCTTCCCATGTTTCTCTGAATTACTTATATTTGTGACCCGTTTCTCAAGTGAAGGGCAACCCACTTTGTTTCTAGTTCTTTGCTACAACAAAGATTATTGCTGTGAATATTTTGATATATATTGGACCTATGTTTCTGCCTCTTATTTCTTTGTAGTATATGTTCAGTAGTATGATCATCTGTAGCCATCTAGAGTTTTCAATTCTTTTAGAGTGTTTTAGTAGAAAAAGTAGGTTTCAGAGAAAATATTATTTCAGTTTTGGACATGTTAGAATTGGGTTGCCAATAGTATATTTATTCATAGATATCCATATGAAGGGCTGGAGATCAGGCAATGGTTAGGACTGGAGATAGATTTAGTTCTTAGGCATAGCTTTCCTTTTAAAATAATCTCAACTTCTCATTTTTAATAGGATTATTACACATTTTGCATTTGGAAAACCTGAGGTTAAGAATTCACATCCATATAATATGACAGAAAAGGAAAGTGATAAAAGTTAGAGAAGATGTGGGGAAACTGGGACAGTAATGCACTGTTGGTGAAGTTGTGAACTGATCCAACCATTCTGGAGAGTAATTTGGAATTACACCCAAAGGGCAACCAAACTGTGCATACCTTTTGATTCAGCAATACCACTGTTAGGTCTGTATGCCAAAGAGATCATAAAAAAAGGAAAAGGACCTGCAGGTACAAAAATATTTATAGCAGCTCCTTTTGTGGTGGCAAAGAATTGAGGGGATATCCATCAATTGGGAAGTAGCTGAAAAAGTTGTTATATATGAACATAATGGAATACTATTGTAGTTTAAGAAATCTGAGCAGGTAGATTTCAGAAAAACCTGGAAAGACTCACATGAACTGATACAAAGTGAAGTGACTAGAATCAGAAGAACATTGTACATGGTAACAGCAATGTTATGCAATGATCAGCTATGAATGACTTAGCTCTTTTCAGCAATTCAATGATCCAAGACAATTCCAAAGGACATGTGATGGAAAATGCTATCCACATCCAGAGAAAGAACTGATGGAGTTTGAATTCAGATCAAAGCATACTATTTTCATTTTCTATATTTTTGTGTGTATTCCCCCCCCTTTTGTTATGTTTCTTCTTTGACAATATGACTAATATGGAAATATACTTTATGTAATTGCACATCTATAACCTATATCAAATTGATTACCATTTTAGGGAGGGGGGAGATGAGAGAGAGAAGGAGAAAATTTGGAACTTGTAATTTTTTTAAACAAATGTTAAAAATTGTCTTCATGTGTAATCGGAAAAAAATAAAATACTATTAAATGAAAAAAAATATTATTTAAAAAAAAAGAATTTATAGCCATAGAAAGGATCAAAGAAAGAGTCAAGGTTTAATTGAATAAATCAATAAGCTTTTATTAAGTATCTATTACTCAGGCTTTGTAGGTGATATAAAGATGTGTAGACACACTTCTCACCCTTTAGAGAATTTTTAGTTTAGGATGTCAAGAAGCTTCATGGTGAGTAGAAAGAGTTCCTTGGAGTCAGGGGGTCTCTCTTTAAATATGCTTCAGATATTTATCAGATATGTGATCTCAAGCAAGACACTTCTAGGAGTCTCAGTTTTCTCATTTGTCAAATGGTGATAATATTTTTATACTACTCACTTCACAGAGTTATTGTGAGGAAAGTATTTTGCAGACCTTATTTAGACACCAGGTCACAATGCTAATCATTAATCTACTCACAGAAAAAAGGACAAGACCTTGGGAAATCTCGCATTCATCCTGGTGATTACATGCTACATCTTGCTCCAATGGAAGTCCCAGAGATGCACCAAGCTCTATATAGCTCTTTTAAAAATTATTTATTTTAAACATTTGCTTAAAAAAATTGAATCCTGAATTCTCTTTTTCTGTGCTGCCACTCTCCTACAAGAAATGTGATATAAATTATACATGTGAAATCATGCAAAACATATTTCCATATTAGCAATGTTGTACAAAAAAATTAAAAAGTGAGCATAATTTTTCAATTTATGTTCAGACTGCATCAGTTCTTTTTCTGGAGGTGGATAACATTTTTTTTAAATTATAGTTCTTCATAATTGTCTTGGATCATTATATTGATCAAAATAGCTGTCATTCATAGTACCTACAATATCACTGTTACTGTGTTATTGTGTGCAATGTTTTTCTGGTTCAGCTCACCTCACTTTGCATCAGTTCATAAACGTCTTCTCTATTTTTTTCTGAAATAATCCTGCTTGTCATTTTTATAGCATGGCAGTATTCCATCAAAATCATATACTACAACTTGTTCAGCTATTCCCCAATTGATGGGTATCCCCTCAAATTCTAATTCTTTGCCACAACAAAAAATCTGCTACAAATATTTGTATACATTTACGTCCTATTCCTTTTTCTTTGATCACTTTGAGATACAGACCTAATATTATTGCTGGGTGAAAGGGTATGCACAATTTCATAGCCCTTTGGGCATAGTTCCAGATTGTTCTCCAGAATGGTTGAATCAGTTTACAACTCCACCAACAATGCATTAGTGTCTAAATTTCCCCACATCCTTTCCAACATTTATCATTTCCCTTTTCTGTCATTTTAGCCAATCTGATAGGTGTGAGGTGGTACTTTAGAATTGTTTCAATTTGCATTTCTCTACTCAATAGTAATTTAGAGCATTTTTCCTTGTGATTACAGATACCTTTGATTTCTCATTCTGAAAACTGTCCATGTGTTCTGACCATTTATCAATTAGGAGATGACTCTTATTTAATTCTATATAGTTCGAAGAGTGTGGTGACCTTTTATCTCCAGCTCTTCCTCTTTATCTCTCTGGATGGACATATATATAACACTTTGCAAACTTTAAAGTTTTCTATAAAGCTAATCATCATCATCATCATCATCATCATCATCATCATCATCATCAATCTAAAGCAGTAGTCTCCAAAATGGGGTTCACACACCCCAGGATAGAGTGCAAGGTGATTCATTGGATTAGAAGAAAGAAAATATTGGAACATTTAGTTATATATGCTTGTCATCAAAAAAAGAGAAAGAAATTAAAATTTACTAATATTTAATAAACAGTAGCCCCATCACTTGGTCAGCTAGTTTCCAAAGTATTCTGAGGGAAGAATTGGAGTTTTATAATGTGGAAGAGTTGATAGAATTGGTATTTGTTTACTTTTAGGAAATTTTGAATTTTTCAAATTCTGATGTATTGCAGCTTAGTTATTTATGCCTTGTTAAGTGGATAAGTTCAAAACAGTCCTGTTAACTACAAATTTATGATAATGCTAAAAATCTGAACACATCTGAATAATAATATGATAGAATGGTTGCTTCTCCTACTCCTACTAAGAGTTCTTTGTCAGTCAAAATTGAAAGGTAAAAACTTGACACTAATAAGCTACAACAAAGCCAGTCAAAAAAAAATTAAGAGGATTATTTGAAATATGGATTTATTATCATTAAAAATGAACCTTGTTCTATGTGCATATTGTGCTTTGAGACATCAGCCAGTGATAGTAGGAAGTCATCCCTATAAGCAAGGGACTTAAAAGCCAAGTTTCAGTTGCCAAAAACAATATTTGTCACCTTTAAAAAGTCTCATAGTTGAACATTTGGAAAGAGAATTTTCTAACTTATTTAAAAATCTTCCAAATGAAGAGTTTTCATTTGATTTTGAATCCATTTGCTTAAAACAAAAAAAAAATGCCAAACCTTCTGATTAGTTCATAAAAATTGATTGACAATAGGAAGGATGGAAATTTACTAGCTGAATTTTAACAAAACTTTGCATAATTAAAGGATAGGATTGAAAAATTATTGTGATGATTTAATAAACACAGATACACTTCTGTTTGGATCTACATATCTTCACGAAGCATCTTTTTTGGTTATATCAGCCATTAAAACCAACTGTTGAAATAAACTGAATATAGAAGCCAATTTTCATAGCACAGCTTCACAAATTATTGAACCAAGATTTTAAAAAATGTTGAAGGGTACATTATCACAAAGCTCTTACTTAATAATAATATTAATAATCTTTTTAGCAAAACCAAAATGTGTGTATGTGTGTGTGTGTGTGTGTGTGTGTGTGTGTGTGTGTGTGTGTGATTAATAAATAAATTAGAGAGGCAGTGGATGGAAAGTAAACCTGGGAGCCAGGAAAACCTGGATTCAAGTCCTGCCTCTGACATATGCTGGCTAAGTAACTCTGAGGGTTAAGTCACTTAATGTCTCAGTTTCCCAGGCAGCTCTCTAATGTGCTTAGAATGCGCAGCTCTGCATTGGTAGAGGGAGTTCTTCTTTGTGAGTTCCCTATGCCAATGAAATCACAGGTCTAGGCTCCTCCTTATGTAAATAAAATTATTTCTAAAATATTATTTATTTGATCTTTATCTCACCCTTAAAATTTTTTTTTGCATAGATTTATACTACGTACTTTGTCCCCTCCAACCCAGCTGCCTAGATCTCAATTAATATTTTTCTTTTTTCTTTTTTAGGCAATTGGGGTTAAGTGACTTGCCAAAGGTCACACAGCTAGTAAGTATATCAAGTGTTTGGTCTGAGGCCAGATTTGAACTCACATCCTCCTGACTTCAGGGCCGGTGCTCTACCCACTGTGCCTCCTAGCTGCCCCTCAATTAGTTTCTGAGGGCAAAACTAGGACAGGCCTAGGGAGCCCTCCCTTTCTACTTCCCAGCACCTATTGTCCAGTTCCCATAAGGTACTAGAGGAAGACCTCACATTAGATATTAGAAAACCTGAACATTGCTCTGTTGCAATCTTTGAAACCACCAACCCTATTTCCAGTAATTGTTGGGTGGTGACAGGGTTGCCCATACAGCTTTGACAAACAGGGAGTCACCAACTATAATCCTTCCTGCAAGGTGGTGGGCTAGGGTACACTCCCATTGATCCTTAAGTTCCACCAGGCCTTAGCTTCTATCCCTGAAGCTATATCCATTGGACCCCTGGGCATTTCATTTTGACTTGATATTGTACCCTAAGGACTCCTAGGTTTTATCATCTTCCCTGTTGCTGCACCCTAAGAACTATAGATCTGCCTTGTAGCTGAACCCACCAATGAGTGCTACTTTCCATTATTAGAATGTGACCTCCTTGAGATTAGGTAATGCCCTGGTTTTCTATATGTATGCCCAGTACTTGGCACAATGCTTGGCACACAGTGAGCACTTAATAACTATTCCTCCATTCCATTCCATTCTATTGCACATATTAGTTCATTGTACACGCATATAATTTATAAACAAAAATATGCATATTCTGGTATGTGCTTAATTTTTTTTTTTAAAGAATAGAAGCGCATGATCAAACAAGCTGTATAGTGTGGTTCTAGTTAATCAGAATAGTTCTTGCTTCTTAACAACTGGAAACCCAACTTCCTCCTTGAATTTGCTCAATTTTACTCTTCCCAAGTCATGTAACTATAACATAATGGAGTCAGTCTTCCTAGCAAATGCACAGACATGTGCAGATACTGTATTCAAAGTCTCATTCTTTGGCATGGAATTAATAAAACAATATATAATAGAATATCTACTAGGCCCCTATAGCTTCTGCTAGACTTAGGCTTTAGCCAATTTATAGCTGTGACTTTAAATTATGAGTTTTAGGGCCTGGCCTGTCCACCAATGACTGCCCTTCCCAAGCCTGACCAGCCCCACAGTTTAGTTGATTTAGTTCTGCCATGAACGCTCTTCCTAGGAAAGAGCAGAGGCATAGAGAAAAGAAAACAGTTAGACGATGTTTAGCCCAGAGCAACAAGTTGGGCTAGTCATTAGATGACACAATAAGGAACTTCTGATCAAGGCCTCAGGAATACTCCTAGAGAAGACATAAACTTGGGCATCACCACTCTGGAGTTTTTTATGGTGTTTTTAGGGTAGCTTGGTGATGCAGTGGATAGAGTGCAGGGCCTGGAGTCAGGAAGACCTCCAGTCTTAGGCGTTTACTAGCTGTGTGACCCTGGGCAAGTCGCTTAACCATGTTTTCCTCAGTTTCCTCATCTGCAGAATGAGCCGGAGAAGGAAATGGAAAACCCCTCCAATATCTTTGCTAAGAAAACCTCAAATAGGATCAGAAAGAGCTGAACACAACTGAAAATTGTCTAAACAACAATGGTGTTTCTGGGATCCCTTTAAAGCTTCTATTACATTTCTCCCAGAAACTCCACCCTTCCCCCCATTGCTACTAATACACACTTCAAAACATACAGAGCTGGGTAGATCTGATCCTTCTATATTTGTCATTCATCTAGTCCTGGACAGGAAGTTGAGCAAATAGTACAGCAAAGGGAGAGAGGGGCACCAATCTTGGTAGAGAGAAAGAGAAATGGGAGAAGAAAGAGAAATACTTATAGGACCTTCGGAATTTTCTCTGCTGTGAAAAAAAATATTGGCCTTTCCTTTGTTCCTGTTCTAGAGTAGAATAGGCTATGGAGCCAGGAGGTTTTTTAAAAGGAATTGGAGATAATTTTTCATCTTGGTTTTGGGAAAGAAACCATGATTGCAGATTGTTTATTCACCATGGTGTAAATATGAAGCTTAATTTAAAAAAAAAAAAGCAAAAATTTTAATAGTTTTATTAACATGTCTCAAGAATACAAATTAACAATATAAGTATATATGGTGGGGGTAGGGAGTGACCAGTGAATCCTCCAATCAATGGAGTCTCACCAACCCTCAAGATGAAATTCTTGGATGTAAGATACAGATACAGAGGTAATGAGGCAATAATTTCCAGAGTTTGAGGGATTGAGTGGAAGAAGAAAAGGAGGAGAAGGAGGAAGAGAAGGAAAAGAAGAGGAAGAAGAAATTTATCTAGCTACAACACACTATTAAGTTTAATCTACATTATTAACATAGTACTGAAAGGGTGGGGATCCCTGAATGTGTTACACTTTGACTAATCTGTTTGGAGATTGTAAATGGTGGGAAGCTATGAGTGGACAACTCAGAGCTTGTAAAGGAACATCTGAGTTCAATTTTTGCCTCTCATGTATGTTACCTGTGCAAGGTAGTTTAAGTGTACCCAAACAATTCTCTAAGACTTCAGTACAAATGAGTTGCCAGTTTGCATTGGTAGGGGAAGTTTCTATCCTAGATCCTAAACTTATGAAAGCACAGATCTTGACCAAAAAAGGAGTTGGGGGAAGGTAGCAATATATCCTACAATGAGAAGAATTTTGCTAGCTGGAAATTAGAGATAAAGCAAAAAGATTTATAAGGTTCCAGGTTTTCTGAATTAGGAGTTATAATTGTTTCTGCTTTTTTAAGTCACAAAAATTAGATTTCACATCTTTATTTGCACAAGAATACAAAGTTTCAAATATCAAATACCAGCCTCTAATATAAAAATCCATGTTTGGAAAACTCATTTTTTCAGTAAAGTAATGGAAAAAGCCCTCAGAGTTTTTTAATAAATTGGGTCGAGATGTTCTGTAAACATTAAGGAATGTGATTTATAAGAAAACAGTCATCAAAAGTCTGAAAACCTTTGAACCTGATGGGGTATGTGTGAAAGGAACCAGCCCTCATTTTGGCTGTCCCTTTTAAAAAAGGCATAAAAACAGAAAACCAAAACATCAAATACACCAGCTAATATAAAATGTGTGAGTCTTTTTTATTACTGTTTCTCAAAAAATTTGTTGAGGGAGGGGAGTATTCCTCATTTTATTGTGTTAGAATTGTTTGCTTCTGCATTTCAGCAGCCCTGTAATTGTCATAAAATAGCTTACATGAAAGCTGTGATTTGATGGACTGATAAAGATTATAAGCCATGTAATTATCTTTAATGGAATGTACACCACAGGCCTTATTGCCATTTCACAAAATGCATCACTAGCTAACTCTACTATCTTCACACCTTTCAACTTTATACACTCCCCTTACTAGACTAGGGTATGACTAACCATGAGTCAATCAGTAACCCTTCAATGTGGTGTTAATGGGGATATTTCCAAATCGTGTGGGCAGACATTTTCAATACCAGAACAAAGTCTTCACTGTTTGGTGGCAGTAAGGATCCAGAGCAAAGCCTGGGCACGTATCTTCTACACTAGAAATCTGTCACAAAGGATCAGTTGCCAAACAACTGGGTTGGGGGGGTAGTGTCATAGAGGAAATTAGGTCCAATGTACTGCCAGTCTTCCACAGGGGACGAATTGCTCATAACTATCTAATCTATCTTTCTGGTTAAGGAGAAGGCCCATTAATATAAAAGAGCTCTAAGATTTGTGAAAGTAGAGGTAGTGATGTGTTGGTAAATTTAAAGTACCCGTGAAGAAGAAAGAAAGAAGGAAGGAGGAGGAGGAGGAGGAGGAGGAGAAGGAGGAGGAGAAGAAGAAGAAGAAGAAGAAGAAGAAGAAGAAGAAGAAGAAGAAGAAGAAGAAGAAGAAGAAGAAGAAGGAGAAGGAGAAGGAGAAGAAGAAGAAGAAGAAGGAGAAGAAGAAAAAGAAGAAGGAGAAGAAGAAGAAGAAGAAGAAGAAGAAGAAGAAGAAGGAGAAGAAGGAGAAGGAGGAGAAGAAGGAGAAGGAGAAGAAGAAGAAAGAGGAGGAGGAGGAGGAGAAGAAGAAGAAGAAGAAGAAGAAGAAGAAGAAGAAGAAGAAGAAGAAGGAGGAGGAGGAGGAGGAGGAGGAGGAGGGGAGGGGAGGGGGAGGAGGAGAGGGAGGGGGAAGGGGAGAAGAAAAGGAGAAGGAGGAAGAGAAGGAAAAGAAGAGGAAGAAGAAATTTATCTAGCTACAACACATTATTAAGTTTCATCTACATTATTAACATTTTTTCCATCACTTTCTTAAGTGTAGACAATCAAGAAAACAATAAATCAAACCCTGTATTGTATGCAGGGTTTCCTGACTTCTAATGTATAAATGCTCATACTGAAAATTTAACAATTGGCCAAGCTGGCTCCAGTACATTTCTGAATAGAAGAGTGTCTATCTTTACAGAGTCCTGTAGAATCATAGAATCAGGGAGTGATAGAACTAGAAGAGATCTTATAGATCATCTCATAGGTTCATCACTTCCCCCCCATTTTTATTATTATTATTATTATTATTATTATTATTATTATTATTATTATTATTTTTCTTTTTGGTGAGCCAATCAGGGTTAAGTGACTTGCCCAGGGTCACACAATTGGTAAGTGTGAAGTGTCTGAGGCTAGATTTGAACTCAGGCTCCCCTCATTTTTTAATAAAAAAATTTGATTTTGACTGGGAGATAAATGGAAAGGATGAAGGAAAGAGAAAGAATGTTAGAGAAAAAAGGAAGGAGGAAAAAGGAAGAGAAGAAAAATGATAGAGGAATAAGAAACAAAGAAAAAGAAAGAGGTAGAATGATTCCATTTGCCATTGAATATCTGAAGTACATTCTGGGGTTGAGAATTATTAGATAACAGAAAATTTTTATAGAAATGGAAGAAAGGTAAGAAAGAGTTTTATGCAAAAGATATGAGAGTACTCTCCCATAGATTACGCCTTTCTAATGAGTTTTAGAACTAAGTTGAGTATCATCTGACAAATAAGTATAGAATGGGGGAAACCCACAGAAATCAGTGAGCACTGAAGAACACTGTCTCTTGGACCCAGCTTTAGCACTGTGGGGGCAGGAGTGGGGGGTGGGAGTGGGAAGATAAGTTGAGCTCCCTAAGGGAATTTTCCAGGGAGCAACTAATATCATTCTCAGAAGAACTGCATGAAGGGGTTCCAGGAACTAGAATGGAAATATGAAGCTTGACAACAGGGATTATTTTTATTCATTTATTTATTTTCTACTGGTTTTCCCTATCTCACTCAGGCTCAAAGTGCAACAAAAATGAAATATATCAGAAAGAAAGAAGAAAAGGAGGAAGGAAAAAAGGAAGGAAGGAAGGAAAAGAGAGAAAAATGATAGAAAGAGAGAAAAGAGATCCTGCTATGTAGAGTCTGTGCTCTATTTCTGACTGGGGCCAAGTTAATTTTAGGCAACCTGGTTGCCCACCTCCATGAACACTCACTGTATCAATGTCAAATAGAGTGAAGCTTAACTCACTGCAGCTCAGAACTCCTGAGCTCAGCCTCCTTGGTAGCTAGGATTATAGCCTTTGCCACAGTAATTTTTGTTTTTTAATTTGTGTTATAAGTGCCTAGCACAGAATCTTGGACACAGCAGTAACTTTGTAAATGTTTGTTGTACCGTATTTTGTCTAATCGGGGGACTGGGGAGAAGTTTCCAGTAAATCAGTGAAGTAGTGCCTGCAAACAGTCATACATCTTCTAGCCCAGAGCTTGCGAAAATTTCTCAAAATGATTAAAAAAAATAGTTGTGGGAAAGGGAGCAGGGAGAGAAACAAGTGTGCATATATGTTTTGAAAGGAATATAGTTAGCATCAGAGAAAGAGCCAATCATTTAACCACAATAAAGAAATCAGCAGCCAAACCACAATGATAATTTAACCACAGTACCTAGGTTCAGGAGACAGGCATAATCAGTAATTTTAATTTATTGTAACTATCCCCTGTGATACCAAAGTCACCCCAGACTCACACTGGAGGCCCTCAGAATAGCAACCCCAAGTTCAAGGTACTCTGAAGGCCCATATCTCCTCAAAAACAGAACTCACCAGCCCCTCCAATGTGTTTACTTTTTCTGTAGCGATCCAAAGCATACAGTTAGTTTAAAGCAAAGACAATTGATCAAATAGAGTAGTATAAAAAAAAAGATGCTATAGAACACTCACCCCATAAAGCTAAGACCTAGTCTCTCATACTATCAGTGGGTAGAGTAGGAATGCTTGGGAATCATTGATGAAAGACACACACATAGAGTACAGGTGTGGCTGGAGCACATTTATCAGAGCAACCCACGCCTCTGATACTACAAGACCATCGATGTCTTCTGGTATTATTAACCCTCTGCTCTCACTAGACCTGCTCCTTACTGGGTATGGTGGAATCATCTGGTGATGCCATTGAGTTTCTTTTACAGGACCTGCTCCCACTGTGTCTGGTAGTATCTTCTATTGATGTCATTATTCTGATCATTGATTTTAATTTTAATTTAATTTTAATTTTAATTTCCACTCCTTATGAAGTTTTGTAGTCCTCCAAAAAGAATAGCATAAATATGCAACATGTTACTATGGTGCCATGATCTCAGCTGGATAGCTGCTTGTTTTATCTCTTCAGGTTCACCCACCTTCCATCTCTACTCTAGTCTGCTAGGATAGAGTAGTAAGAACTTTTGCTTGGTAAGTGTAGGAAGATTCTGAAGATCACTTGGACACAGCAGTAACTTTGTAAATGTTCACTGTGCTGTATGTTCACATGGACCCTTTGTGCCTGACCTGTGGTACAGCTTTCCGAGCTCACATTGGTTGGATCATTGTTGTTGTTTGTCCTTTGTTCTGGAAGAGGACCATGACATCAGAAAGGTGATGTCATGACTTGCAAGTGAATTGGATTTAAATGAAGCAGGGCTATGCAAAGTCACCAGCCTCTCACTCCCTCCTCTGGAGCCATCTGGGTCCAGTGGCAAGAAACAGATCAGGAAGACTGGAGATGTTTCCCATTGCTCTGATCAGCCATAGTCAGACACAATGTAACTTGAGTCTAGCATAGTGACTTCATTTTGATCCTCTTCGAGAATGAAGGCCAACAACCAGCCAGTCTGCCAGCATAGAGAAGCTTTGCCTGATAAGTGTAGGCTGACAATTCTTGTCATATACACCTGTTCAGCCGAATGCCCAAGGCAAAGATAAAAGTCTTTTCAACCTCCTCCCAAACCCCCATTCCCTCCCCTCAAAAGATCAGAGTTCCAGGTAACTATTGTGCTTAGGGTTAGGAATTCCCAAAATTCTCTCTGATTTAGAATAAAAATGAGATTAGGATACCAGGTGAGAGATTCCCAAAATCCATTCTGATTTACAATGCAAATGAATAAGCATGAACAAAATCGGAAGCTAAGGAGTCTTAAATAAAAAGAACAAAAAATCAGAAAGTCCAAATAGCCAGAATGGGGAAAAAAGAAATTAGATCGGGACAGGAAGTGTTGACAAGTAAAGTGTCCATAGTGCAAGGGTGTGTTGAATGGGAGACCAGGATCCTTAACATGTGGAGACACCTCAACATTCAGCGGAACTAGCAGCAACAACAAAAAACATCTGTCACTTCTTTAGCTTGGATGCCCTCAAGTTAAAATGGAAGTTGCCCCCACGCTTTCCCCAACAACCCAAGATTTGGCCTTTTCTTCAGGTTGTTTTTTTTTACTAGCTTTTCCCAAATGGCACTCACAGGCACATGTGAGCACACACACACACACACACACACACACACATGATAAAAGATCCCAATATATGAATGTGCAGCAAGTTACTGAAGATAATGGCAGTGGGTAGACTAAAGGATTTTGGTATCCACTCCATGAGGTCCCAAGGAATAATGAGATGATGACCATGACACAGTATGGCAGTTTCTTTTTCCTCTCACCCAGAAGGAGGCCACAAATCTTGAGTGGAGCTCTTGGATGACCAGCCCCTGCTATTGCCACTACCATGATCAGAAATTTAAACTGTGTGGAAGCCGTCCAAGGCCAATGAAGAAAAGACTAGTTCTCTGAATTTGCTGATAATGACATGCCCCTTGTTGCAGGAAAAGTATATATCTACTTCAAACTTTATCTCTTTCTTTAAAATGAACTTTTTTTTCATGACTGTTCATTTCTAAAAACCAGCATTCATCTAATATTTCACTGGTTCAAAGGCAGCTGAGAGGGGAGACATTGTTGGGAGGAGAGGGGAGGAGAGAGGAAGGAAAGCTATTTTTATAAATCGTTGGGGTGTCTGACTGAGGGTTAGAATGAACCAAATAAAATTTTTGTTGAAAAGATATTATTGAATTCCCTAAACACAGAATTGAAGGTGAATCCAGACCATTCATGGATTCTTCTAGGCAAGGAATGAGTTAATGGGGATAATAAGAGAAAAGAAGTTTGGTGAATAGGGAATTGGAATTGTTTCCATCAGAGGCAGTTACCTTAGTGGCCTCAGGCATGTGTTTCCCCCATTGTTTCATTTGGGGTGCTAGATTCAAGGAAACCTCCTCCCTCAAGCAGTGGCGGGTAGGGTGGTAACTAGACTCTACTGAATGGAACTGGGAAAGAATAGCTCGCTGCTTCTGGGAGCCAAGATGGGGGAGTGAAAACCTCTGAAAACCCAGAAAATATCACCCCAGAAAAAAACCCTGGAACAGCTGAACTAGAAGAAAGACGGGGAGCAGCAGTGCAGTACTCCAGCAGATGGGTCTCCCAGTGCCTCAGAAAAAGTAAGGGAGGCAGAAATACAAGGGGCCCCAGGAGAATAAGTACCCTGAGGCATTCATCTGAAAGGAGGCTAAGAAAACAAGCTAAAGGCTTCCTAAAGCCTTTAGGCCTTGCTGATTCCAGCCCAACACCAGGTGAGCTGTTGGAGCCCTGGAACCTCCAATTGTGAAGAAATTGTGAAGCCCAGGTGGTAGAACAGGCAAACACCGACACTGGGACCTCTGAGTGCCTCAGTGAGGGTGGGGGGAACTGGTGGAAATGAGCTCAGAAAAATACCAGGTGCCTCAGCACTCTACTGCAAAGGAATCTCCCAGTACATTAGCAGAAATGAGGGAGACAACACTGCAGGGGGCCCCAGGCAGTACCCATCTAAAAGGAAATAAAGAAAGCTGAAGGAAAGGAAAAGCAGGCAACCTAGAATTTCCAGAAAGTTCCAGCCTTGCTGATTCCAGCCCAACACAAGGTAAGCTGCCAGAACCCTACAGCCTCCAATTGCCAACAAAAGAGGCCCCCAGCACACAAAGCCAGTGACCAAGACCTAAGCACCCAACACAAATAGCTTGGGTCAGTACCCTCTGTTCCCCAGCAGGAGAGCTCGATCTCTTGAAAGGCCAGGGAATAAAGAAACACCATGAGTAAAAAGAAACATACCGTAGATTCATATTATGAGAAGAGTGAAGATCAAGACAGAAATTCTGAAGAGGACAACACTGTCAACAAACCCACATCTGCAACAACAAAAGGGAATATGAACTGGTCTGAAGCCCAAAAAGCCTTCTTAGAAGAGCTCAAGAAGGATTTTAATAGTCAAATGAGAGAGGTAGAAGAGTCCTTCAAAAATACAATTGGCCAATTGGAAAAAAAATACACTGAAGAAAACAAGTCCCTAAAAAACACAATTGGCCAATTGAAGAAGGAAGTACAAAAACTAACAGAAGAAAACAATCTGTTAAAAACTAGAATTGGACAAATGGAAACTAATGTCTCTATGAGAGAGCAAGAATCAGTCAAACAGAAACAAAAAATGAAAAAATAGATGAAAACGTAAAATACCTCATCAGTAAAACAACCAACCTGGAAAATCGACTCAGGAGAGACAATTTAAAAATTATTGGACTACCTGAAAATCATGATGAAAAAAGAGCCTGGACAGTATCTTTCAGGAAATCATAAAGGAAAACTGCCTGGAAGTCCTAGAACCAGAAGGGAAAATAACCATAGAAAGAATCCACTGATCACCACCTGAAAGAGATCCCAAATTGACAACGCCAAGGAATATAATAGCAAAATTCCAAAATTACCAGATGAAAGAGAAGGTGCTGCAAGCAGCCAGAAAGAAACAATTTAAATATCATGGAACCACAGTCAGGATTACACAGGACCTTGCAGCTTCTACATTAAAAGACTGCAGGGCATGGAACATGATATTCCATAAGGCAAAGGAGCTTGGAATGCAGCCAAGGATCAATTACCCAGCAAAAATGAGCATCATTTTTCAGGGGAGACGATGGATATTCAACGAAATAGGAGACTTCCAAACTTTCCTGATAAAAAGACCAGAGCTCAACAAAAAATTTGATCTTCAAGTACAGGACTCAAGAAGGACATAAAAAGGTAAATGGGACAGAAAGATACAATATGTTGTTAATAAGGGGGGCTGTTTAAATTCCTACAAGGGAATATGACACTTGCAACCCTTGAGAACTGTATTGTTATTACACCATGTTAAAGGAGTATACATAAAGAGGGTGGATATTAGTTGACTTTGATGTAATGATAAAAAAAAATCTAATCAAGTGGGTTAAATGGATCCAAATAAGTGGATCAATCTGATCTTAGAAAATGTACTGAGAAAGGAGGAGGCAGACAAGGGTAAATTACATTACAGGAAAAGACACAAAATCCTATTACAGCAGAGGGAAAGAAGGGAGGGGAGCATTGTTTGAACCTTACTCTCATCAGATTTGGCTCAAGAAGGGCATAACATAATCAGTTAGGTATAGAAATCTAACTTGCCCTATAGGCAGTAGGAGGGAAAAGGGGAAAGAAAAGGGAGGGGGAAAGAAAAGGGGGGAAAAAGGGAGGGAAGAAGCAGTAAGAGTAAAGGGGAAGAAAAGAGAAAAGGATAATAAAAGGGAGGAGGGACTGAAGGAGGCGGTGGTCAAAAGCAAAACACTAGTGGAAGGGGGAAAGGAAAAAGGAGAAAGAAAAGCATAAATGGGGGGGAAAAGGATGGAGAAAAAGACACAGATAGTAATCATAACTGTGAATGTGAATGGGATGAACTCTCCCATAAAACGGAAATGGATTGCAGAATGGATTAAAAACCATAATCCTACAATATGTTGTTTACAGGAAACACATTTGAAAAAGAGTGACACATACAGGGTAAAGGTAAAAGGCTGGAGCAGAATATATTTTGCGTCAGCTGAAGTAAAAAAAGCAGGGGTAGCAATCCTGATCTCAGACAAAGCAAAAGCAAAAATAGATCTAATCAAAAGAGATAAGGAAGGAAACTACATCCTGCTAAAAGGCACCATAGACAATGAAGTAATATCATTACTAAACATATATGCACCAAATGGTATAGCATCCAAATTCTTACAGGAGAAGTTCAGGGAGTTACAGGAAGAAATAGACAGCAAAACTATACTAGTGGGGGACCTGAACCTCCCCCTCTGCACTAGATAAATCTAACCACAAAATAAACAAGAAAGAAGTTAAGGAGGTGAATAGAACATTAGAAAAGTTAGGTATGATAGACCTCTGGAGAAAACTGAATGGGGATAGAAAGGAATATACTTTTTTCTCAGCAGTACATGGCACATACACAAAAATTGACCATGTACTAGGGCATAAAAACCTCACAATCCAATGCAGAAAGGCAGAAATATTAAATGCATCCTTTTCAGATCATGATGCAATAAAAATTATATGTAATAAAGGGCCATGGAAAGATAGACTAAAAAATAATTGGAAACTAAATAATCTAATCCTAAAAAATGATTGGGTCAAACAACAAATCATAGAAACAATCAATAATTTCATTCAAGAGAATGACAATAATGAGACAACATACCAAAACTATGGGATGCAGCGAAAGCAGTTCTTAGGGGAAGTTTTATATCTCTAAATGCTTACATAAATAAAATAGAAAAAGAGGAGATTAATGAATTGGGCATACAACTAAAAAAACTAGAAAAAGAACAATTAAAAATCCTCAACTAAACACAAATTAGAAATATTGAAAACCAAAGGAAAAATTAATAAAATTGAAATTAAGAAAACTATTGAACTAATAAATAAAACTAAGAGCTGGTTTTATGAAAAAACCAATAAAATAGATAAACCTTTGGTTAATTTAATTAAAAAAAGAAAGAAGAAAACCAAATTACTAGTATCAAGAATGAAAAGGGGAAGCTACCACCAAGGAAGAGGAAATTAAAACAATAATTAGGAATTATTTTGCCCAACTATATGCCAACAAATTTGACAATCTTAGTGAAATGGATACATATTTACAAAAATATAAATTGCCCAGATTAAGAAGAGGAAGTAAAATACTTAAATAACCCCATCTCAGAAAAAGAAATTGAACAAGCCATTGATGAACTCCCTAGGAAAAAATCTCCAGGGCCAGATGGATTTACATGAATTCTATCAAACATTTAAAGAACAATTAATTCCAATACTATATAGACTATTTGGGAAAATAGGTGAAGAAGGAGTCTTACCAAATTCTTTTTATGATACAAATATGGTGTTGATACCTAAACCAGGAAGAGTCAAAAAGAGAAAGAAAATTATAGACCAATTTCTCTAATGAATATAGATGCAAAAATTTTAAACAAAATACTAGCAAATAGATTGCAGCAACTTATCACAAGAATAATACACTATGACCAGGTAGGATTTATACCAGGAATGCAGGGTTGGTTCAATATTAGGAAAACTATCAGCATCATTGAGCATATCAACACAAAACCAACAGAAACCACATGATCATCTCAATAGATGCAGAAAAAGCTTTTGATAAAATACAACACCCATTCCTATTAAAAACACTAGAAAGCATAGGTATAAATGGAGTCTTCCTTAAAATAATAAATAGCATATCTAAAACCTTCAGCAAGCATTATATGTAATGGGGACAGGCTAGAAGCATTTCCAATAAGATCGGGGTGAAACAAGGATGTCCATTATCACCACTGTTATTCAATATTGTACTGGAAACCTTAGCTTTAGCAATAAGAGAAGAAAAAGAAATTGAAGGCATTAGAATAGGCAAAGAAGAAACAAAGCTATCACTCTTTGACATGATGATATACTTAGAGAATCCTAGAGAATCAAGTAAAAAACTACTTGAAATAATAAACAACTTTAGCAAAGTTGCAGGCTATAAAATAAACCCACATAAATCATCAGCATTTCTATATATTACCAACAAAGCCCAACAGCAAGAGATAGAAAGAGAAATCCCATTTAAACTTACTGTAGACATTATAAAATATTTAGGAGTCTACTTACCGAAACAAACCCAGGAACTCTATGAACACAATTACAAAACACTTTTCACACAAATAAAATCAGATCTAAATAATTGGAAAAACATCAGTTGCTCATGGGTAGGCCGAGCTAATATAATAAAAATGACAATCCTACCTAAGCTAATTTACTTATTCAGTGCCATACCAATCAAACTACCAAAAAATTATTTTATAGAGTTAGAAAAAATAATAACAAGATTCATTTGGAAAAACAAAAGTCCAGAATATCAAAGGAACTAATGAAAAGAAATGCAGGGGAAGGTGGCCTAGCAATTCCAGATCTTAAATTGTATTATAAAGCAGCAATCATCAAAACTGCTTGGTACTGGCTAAGAAATAGGGAGGTGGATCAGTGGAATAGGTTAAATATGCAAGACACAGTAGTCAATGACTATAGTAATCTATTATTTGATAAACCCAAAGACCCCAGCTTCTGGATAAGAACCCACTCTTTGAAAAAAACTGCTGGGAAAACTGGAAAAGAGTATGGCAGAAACTAGGCATAGACCCAAATCTCACACCATATACCAAAATAAAGTCAAAATGGGTTCATGACTTAGATATAAAGGCTGATACCATAAGTAAACTGGGAGAACAAGGAATAGTTTACCTATCAGATCTATGGAGAACAGAAGAATTCATGACCAAACAGGAGATAGAGAACATTATGAAAAGCAAAATGGATAATTTTGATTACATTAAATTGAAAAGTTTTTGCACAAACAAAGCCAATGCAACTAAGATTAGAAGGAAGGTAGAAAATTGGGAAAGAATTTTTACAACCAGTCTCTCTGATAAAGGCCTCATTTCTAAAATATATAGAGAATTAAGACAAATTTATAAAACACAAGCCATTCCCCAATTGATAAATGGTCAAAGGACACAAACAGAGAGTTCTCACATGAAGAAATTAAAGCCATCTATAGTCATATGAAAAAATGCTCTAAATCATTATTGAATAGAGAAATGCAAATCAAAACAACTCTGAGGTACCACATCACACCTATCAGATTGGCCAACATGACAAAACAGGAAAATGATAAATGTTGGAGAAGATGGAAAATTGGAACACTAATACATTGTTGGGAGTTGTGAAATGATCCAACCATTTTGGAGAACAATTTGGAACTACCCAAAGGGCTACAAAAATGTGCATACCCTTTGATCCAGCAATAGCACTCCTAGGGCTATATTCCAAAAGATCAAACAAATGGGAAAAGGACCCACATGTACAAAAATATTCATAGCAGCTCTTTTTGTGGTGGCAAAGAATTGGAAATTGAGAGGATGCCCATCAATTGGGGAATGGCTGAGCAAGTTGTGGTATATGAATGTAATGGAATACTATTGTGCTATAAGAAATGATGAACAGGCTGACTTCAGAAAAACCTGGAAAGACTTATATGGTCTGATGCTGAGTGAAGTGAGCAGAACCAAGAGGACTTTGTACACAATAACAGCCATTATGCAATGACTAAATTGTTAAACTGAACCCTTCTCAGCATTACAAGGATCTAAGACATCTCCAGAGGCCTGGATGGAAAATGCTGTCCACATCCAAAGAAAGAACTATGGAAGTCGAATCGCTATCACTTATTTTTACCTTCTGTTGAGTTTTGTTTCATCTTTCTGATGGTTCCTCCTATTGGTTTTAATTTTTACTTACAACTTCACTAATGTGAAAATATGTTTAATGGGTATGTAAATGTAAAGCCTATATCAGATTGCGCCATCTGGGTGGGGGGGGGGGGAGGAAGGGGGAGAAAAATTTTCAACTCAAAAGCATATGGAAGTGATTGTTGATAAATCAAAATAAATTCATAAAATAAAATAAAATAAAAAGAAAGAGTAGCTCCACCCACACAAGAGTGGTGCCTAGCCACAAGGGAGTAAATAATTTTCCTCCTCAAGACAAATATCTCCACTCCCAAGAAACTGCTACAAGTGTATAAGCTTATATTTGAGCTTATGATTCTGGAAAACTGTTTAAAATAGCAAACATAATTCCTCTGGTTTGCTCTGGGCCACAGTTCATCTTAAGCTGGAGGGAATGTCTCTTGTCCTTTTTAAAGTTCAATTCTCCTTTTTCATTCTCTAATATTATACTGATGAGCCTAGACACAAAGCATAGTTAAAAAAAAAAGGAACTATGGTTTAAAATGAACTATGGTATAATGAGAAGTTTTAAGTAACATAGACACTTGAATAAACATCTCAAAGCAACAGACTTGAATGGTAGGTTGCAGTAATTCTTCAGGTGAGAAGGTACTGGATACCCTTTGTTTCTTTTCCCAACCTCCCCTTTACCACCTTCACTATTTCTTCTACTCCAGTTTTTGGAGAATTAATGAGAATTAATGAGAAGAACATAGTCAGACAGTTAAATGAGAAAAAGGCAGCTTTTGCTGTCTGAGCTCCTATTAAGAAGGGAAGCCAAAAGGAACTCTGACTGGCCCCAGACGTCTCACCACAGCACAATTTTTTTCTTCTTCCCATCAACTGTTGGTATTTTCTCTGGCCAATTCCAGGTCTGCTTGCTGTCAGTCGTATCCAGCATTAACTCCATTCCTCTGTTCCCCTCAACCCTGTGTTATCCTCTGCATGTTGGCTGCTGAATGAGCAATGGTGCTCTGCCATTCCTTCATTTCCCACTTATTCAGGAAAGATGGAGTATGGTAGGTTACGGTTCCAGAAGCTTCTCTGCAGAACCCAACCTTTCTCCCATGCCATCAAGAGCCAGAAGGACTTGTAGCTGGGAGCACCCCACTTTTAACCTTCATTTGTCTGATTCTTGTTGTCTTTTCAGGGGATGTGGTATTTGTGATGAGAGGTAGCTTTCTAAGTAGGGGGAAGAGAGTGGAATATCGGGAAATGGTGATATAAAAACAAAATGTACTAGTAAAAATTTTTAAAATACCACCTTTCCTTGAAGGTAAAGACAAAGTCTACACACACAAACACACACACACACACACACACCTGAAGTAGGGTGTTACCAACAGTCATTTATCATCGAAAGGAAGGTTGGTGATTTGGGACATGTCTCTTTGGACAAGAAAAATGTATAACATTTTCTCGTTCAACAACTCTCTTAAACATTATATCAGGAGATAACCAGTATACTCCTGTGTGAAGAAAATGTTGGCTGATGTAATTTTTTTTTTAGGTGGGGGAGAAGGAATAAAGGTTTGGGGAGGTTTTTTGTTTTAGTATCAAATGCCAAATAAATACTTGAAAGTGAAATATTTACATTTTCTCCAAACACTTAAATCTAGAACTCTACCAATATCTTTTTGCAATACATTGCATAAACTCTTCACATCACATAATATTCTTCCTGTGGTCTCGTTAATGAGTTCACAGATTCAGCTAGTTTGTAGATGTTGAAAGCAAAAAAAAAATGGAGCTGTGATCTCATCAATTTGGAAATTCCCTACAACAAACGTCAGTCCATAAGAATTTATTAAATGCCACAATGTGCCCTGCACTATGTTAGGACTTGGGAATACAAAGTAAAAATCCAACAATCCCTGTCCTCAAGGAGCTTGTATTTGTGCCTGGGGAGAGAATTGTATCAAAATAAATGTTGTAGGAGGGATTTGGGGAGGATGGAAACTACCAGCTGGGGAGGCTCAGGAAAGGTTTCAAGGAGAAAATTTGTTTTAGGAAACAAGAGGATTCTATGATACAGAGGTGAGATGGGAGTACATTTACATTCCAGGCATGGGAAATGGGAGATGGAGTGTTGGGGTGTGTGTGTGTGTGTGTGGTGTGTGGTGTGGATGTGTGTATGTGTGTGTGTGTGTATGTGTGTTGTGTGTGTGTGTGTGTGTACTGGATTGTAGATTGAAAGGAGGAAAGCATGAATAATAAGACTGGAAAGGTAGGTTGGAGCTAGGTTGTGAAGGGCTTTGTTTATAATATTATTTTATTTATAATATTATTTTATTATTATTTATTATGATGTATAAAAAGTTTGAGAGACATAATTTATGGGTGATAAATCATTTTATTAATTATTGTTAGTTGATAATTAATAAAAGGGGTCAGTGACACTCTTGAATGCCAAAAACTCCTAATGGAACCCACTCAGTGCTTCCTTTGGAAGAGAGGGTGTTCCTGAGGGTGGAAATCAACTCTGATTGGTTAATAAGTAATGACAGAACGAATGTTATAATGAGAGGTGAACCTGTTCTGGTGAGGGGATGGGGGAAAGTGACTTTGATCACTTTTGCTCCCAGACCCTCAACCTCAGGCAATCTAGACAAAGGATCTACCCTGCCAAGCCTCCTGTCTAAATGGAACACAACTGGCCAGAATTCACCTTAGATTAAATCCTTTGTAAGGTTTTCTAGTTGAGTGGGGTCCAGGATCCAAAAGCATATACCCTGAGGATTTGGGCGATTTCAACAATGTCCTTCAGAGACTGAACGACCCACAGATTTTTAAAAATCTTGGTCTTCATTGAGTAATTATTAATAAAAGAGAGAAAAAAATCATTTCTCTCATTATATTTAATCTTTAAGTCACAAATGAGCCAAAGGAGTTTATTGAGTAGGGGAGTGACTTTGTCAGACCTTTGCCTTAGGGAGATCGGCTTGATATCTTTGTGGATGTTGGATTCAATAGGGAATACACTTGAGATGTGGAGAAAATCAATTAGAATCCTATCACAACAGTCCAGGCAAGTGGTGAGGGCCTATGCTAGAGTAATGTTTGTCTGAGCAGAAAAAAGGGGACAGAAGTAAGAGATGCAGTCAGGAACAATGAGATTTGACAGTTGATTAGATATATGGGGTGAGTGAGAATGAGGAATTGAGTAAGACCCCAAAGTTTTGATCCTGGATGATTGGAAAGATGATATCAGCCTTGACATAATAGGAAAGTTCAAAAATAGCACAGTTTTTTGGGGAAAGGAAATGAGCTCTGTGCTGCAGATTGCAACCCATTTATATTTGTTTGATTTACTCCATCCTACCAAAAAGAAAATGGAGAGATGAGATGCTAATTAGTTGTCTACTGTGCAGC
Source organism: Phascolarctos cinereus (assembly GCF_003287225.1). Classification (NCBI taxonomy): domain Eukaryota; kingdom Metazoa; phylum Chordata; class Mammalia; order Diprotodontia; family Phascolarctidae; genus Phascolarctos; species Phascolarctos cinereus. The sequence continues at coordinate 252,326,482 of NW_027555847.1, forward strand.
TTCCCAGAGCTGAGGAGTGTCTGCCATAGCTACAAGGTGGGGGACAGGGAAGAAGGGTGTGGTTATATTAGGGCAGGGGGATTTTTGCAATAGCAACTGGTGAGCAGTTGTGAGTAGCTGTGTATTATATGGTTATAACTGACCTGAGAGGCTCACATCTGGCAAAAGAAAGGGAAAGGTTGGAAGCTTGCACATTTGTAGTAGGAGGGGCTTGTGCGGGCCGGTGCTGGATAATATTAGATAAATCAGATAATATTAGATAAATATTAGATAAATTAGATATTGTGTTGGAGACAAGACTTCTCAATTACAGTGGTTTGTAATTTACCTTCCTACCTTCTGATTGATTGATCATGCACTATTCTAACCTGGGTTTCCATCATTTCCATCAGGGTGCAAGCCCTACTTTGGAGACCACTTGCTGTATTTTGCCACATAATCATTGCAGATTTTATGCCATTTTTGTTTTTTTGCAAAAAGATGGGGTGTAACCGTTATGTGAGGCTTTAAAAAATTGTGCCGGTATTACTTAAAAATCATTTATTACTAAACTGTTGCTGGTACAAGATGCATGGAATGCTCATGAATATATGTTAAAATTGGGAAGATTTGCATCTTCCCATGTTAAGTGACTTACTCATGGCAGCTTCACCTGCCTGCTCCTCTTGTGCCCATGGCTCTTCATTGGGTTGAGTGACAATACCATTAGTACTGCAGCGCTCTAAACAAACCACACAAGTTGGCTTTTGGAAATATACTGACAATGTGCATGAGCTGAGAATTCTATATTGGTAGCTTGCAATGTGGGAGAGATAAATGCATATCCATATACCACTGGTGAATACATTGCTGCTCTATTTACCGTTTAAGTGGAATGACAAACAGAATTAGACCGTGGGAGGGTTACTTGATGAAAGGTTGTAAACCAATTTTTGGACTGAAAAAACTGTGTGACGATTCTATGGTAAAGTATGGTATCTAGGGGATGAAATGGAATAGTAACATATAAAAAATGAAGTCTCCACCCCTTGTCTAGGTTTTCCTCTTTCTGGTCATGACTTCCAACAATCAAAAAAGTGAAATACCCAAAGCATTATGACTACATAATTTAGTGAACATAGTGAAAAGAAGGGGAGAAAATTAAGCACTCTTACGTGGCCTTCAGCCATCTCCTCAAACTACTTCCTGCTTGCCCTCCCAGTTCTTCAGGTATGGCCAGAAGAAATCCTAAATCACAAGTGCCTATAGAATGTAAAGTAGGATTGGGGGTGGGGGAAAGGAGGCACAATGAAGAAGAGGGTGAGGGTAGTGTGTCTGGCAACTTGGATCATGAGTTATCTCAGGGCAATTAGAGAAAGAGTAATGAGGTTAACAATCTTCCTCTTTAGATCAGCAGCCTAGCAGGAATCATAGTAGTTACCAGTCTTTGACTTGGGCTCCATCTAGATTTTCTCCAAAGTACAGGTCAGTTTCTTGAGTCTCTGGTCATAGCAACAGTAGCAGCCCTGACTGTCCTAGTTGCCTCATGGAAGCTGAAGTCTCAATCCAATGTTCATGGCCAGCATGGTGATGAGCAAGTCTGAATCTTTCATGCAGTGGAAAGAAGAGAAAAGCATCCAGATCTGATGTACCCTTCTTTTATCAGGCAGTGTCATGTCCCAGAGCACACTCGGAGAGTCGTCATTTTCCTGCATCCCACCAATTCTGTTTCCTTCTGTGTGAATGCCTGGGGCCTTCGGGTCCCCACAGAGATGAAATGGTACTACACAGTCACCTACCACATTTGTTTATTTAAAAGTTGGTAGGCAACCTCATAACACTGAAGATTAATGTTTATTTTTAAAATAATAAGTATTATCAAATATGCACACAAGATAGCAAATGTGTGCCTCTTGAACAATCTTTTCCCGGACTTGTGCTTTTTTTGAACTGTGCTCCAAGTTAAACTGTGGAGAAGGCCACACAAGACGTTAAAGCAAAACCTTAAAAATTAGAAATGTTTTTAAGCCCTCCTTTTGAGAAATTGACAATACAGAAGGTTATTTTATACAGAAAACAATCAACAAGCATTTATTCAGCACCTACTACTACGTGGTAAACATTGGGTATACAAAAACGAAGAATGAAAAGATCCCTGTTCTCATTTCTGGTTACGTATTAAATTGTACAAATGAAATCAATCACACTTCTGTGATAGCCAAAGAAACCCAAGCCATATTCATCATCTAGGTAGAAGAGCAATTTCAAACATCACATTAGTATCATGGAAGTTATTTGCTAAACATGTCAACATGCCTCCCACACCACAAGGAAAAGCAGTTACATAGTTTGCTTCAGGAAAGTTCTGATTAGCAAATTTCCCAAGTATTTAAATCAGGAGTGGGGAACCTGTGGCCTCAATGCCACATGTGGTCTTGTAGGTCCACAAGTGCAGCCGTTTGACTGAATCCAAACATCACAGAACAAATCCTTTTATTAAGAGAATTTGTTCGGTAAAGTCAAAGGGCCACACTTGAGGACCTAGAGCTCCATACGTGTCCTTGAGGCCACAGGCTCCCCATCCCTGATTTAAAACAACAATCCCTAAGATAATTGCTTGGATATGTATCAGATTTTTTTTTAGATAGGCTGTGGAATACTTGAACGCAACCCTGGAAAATAATCAAATGTTGGTACATCATACTAGGCAGATGAAGCAGAGATAAGATGAAATGGAGGAAGAGAGGGAGAGAAAAGGAAAGTGGGAGATAAAGGAGAGAGAAAGAAAGAGGAGGAGAGAGGGAGGGCTGAGAGGTGGGGGAAAGTAGAGAGAGGGAATGAGAATGAGAAGGAAGTAAAGAAAGAAGGAGAGAGAGAGAGAGAGAGAGAGAGAGAGAGAGAGGAGAGAGAGAGAGAGAGAGAGAGATATTCATAGCAAGAATTTTTAGATTGGAATTTTCCTTACATGTATCTCCCTCCTGTGCTTTTCACAGAACTAGCAGGTGATGATAATAGACACTCTACAGATGTTCTTTGTCCAGTTTGGAAAAGTTCTCCTTGAAGGGACATTAACTTCATGGGTCAGGACTGTAAGTCATATTTGAGAGTATGAGTATGCTGGTTCTTAGTGTCAGCAGCTGATTTGGATTACAAATGGCTCAAGAACCCTCGAAGTCTCGAAGCCTTTCCTCTGTCTGTCTGTCTGTCTGTCTGTCTGTCTGTCTCTCTCTCTCTCTCTCTGTCTCTCTCTGTCTCTCTGTCTCTGTCTCTGTCTCTCTCTCTCTGTCTCTGTCTCCTCCCCTTTTTTTACATTTTCAGTTTTATTGGTATGTTTTGTTTTTATGTTACAAACATTTGCAGATTCTTCCCACTTCCAGTGAGCTTTCTTATAACAGTCAGTTAAGTAAAACTAATAATATGGTAGTTTCATCTGAAAATTCTCACAACAGTTCATGTTTGTAGCACCATCCCCTTTCTCTATTTAAAAATAAAATTAGCATTTCTGTTTTCTCTCTCTCCTCTACCCCCACATCCCATTGAAAAAAGAAGAAAAAGCAAATTTTTTATAAGAAAAAAACCATGATCAAGCAAAACAAATTCCCTCAATAACAGTATACAAAAATATATATGTCTCATTCCACATCCTAAATCCATCAACTCTCTGTAATGGATGATATGTTTCATCATCAGTCCTTTGGAATCCTGAATGATGATAGTTCTTATAGTTTCCAAAGGTTTTTTAAAAATAGTGTACATAATTGTTCTCTGGTTCTGCTCATTTCATTTTCATTAGTTTATTAAAATAGTCTCATGTATAGTGATGCAGGTGCACATCAATAAAGTAACCCTTGACATGAGTTTTGTTATTTCACTTGTAATTTGGTTTTAGGAATCGGCTCAATCGTGTGTCTTACAAAACTCTGACTTTTAAAGCAGCATCACGGTCTTTACTTATTTCTTACTGCTCTTCATCTTGGTGAACGGCACAATACAAAGAGCAATCTGTGCTAATAAACCAGATCATTACACCCTTAAGTGATCTTTGCAGTCTTTGGTCTTTATTGCCCTAGTCTAATGGTGGCCAATTATTTCGGTTAACAAAACACATATTGGCACTACATGTTGAAACTGGTAATATGACATAGATGCTGAATTATCACAATAAATTGGGCATATTGCTTTTCTCCCTTGTTTCTTTACCAATCAGTCAAGCAAGCAACAAGTATTTATTAATCACCTACTATATACTAGGCACCTTCTTAAGGGCTGGGGATAGAAATACAAAAGTGAGAGAGTTCTGGTACTCAGGAAGTTTACCTTCCAATCATGCAATCCAAGATGTTCATAGATAAGTAAATATAGTATGTGTGCAAAATAAAAACCCAAGCTTTGTGTGTGTGTGTGTGTGTGTGTGTGTGTGTGTTTGGTAAGGAGGGATGACACTAACAATCAATCAATGAATAAACATTTATTAAGCACCTACTATATGCCAGGCATTGTGCTAAGCACTGGGGATACAAAAAGAGGCAAAAAAAGAGTAACCCATAAAAAGCCTTATAAAGGAGGTGGTATTTGAGCTAAGACCTAAAGGAACTAAGTGTTCCAAGGAGTGCACTTGAGGAAGGAGGGCATTTTAGGTTTGAGGATTCTGTACAAAGACAAGGAGGCAGAAAATGGAATATTGTGTTAAGGGAAGAGCAAGTGGGCCATGTATCTAGATGATGGGGGGGGGGACAATATGCAATAAACTTGGAAAGATAGAGTGGAACCAGATTGTGCAAGGCTTTAAATGCTAATCGGAGGAGTTTATCTTTTATCCTAGAGACAATGGGTAGACACTGAAGCTTCTTGAGCAAGGGAGTGACATAGTCAGATGTGAGCTTTTGGAATATCAGCTAAAAAGTTAGGCCCTAGACTTTAACAATTGGAAGAGATTTTTATTGAAGTGCCATTTTGGGAAAGGTTCTTCCTAAAGCCTTCGGTTTTTTCCTCCTCTGCTCTTGTGTATTTCAATATTACTCTTTTATAAAAGGAAGTCCCAGTTAGTTCTTAGCTGGGATAATGATGATCCCCTAAAACATGACATCGTGGACAGCAATCCCTTTTTTCATTCCTTAGTTAAAATGAGGGCAGCTAGGTGACACAGTGGATGAAGTGCTGGATCTGGAGTCAGGAAGACTCCTCTTCCTGAGTTCAAATCTGGTCTCAGATACTTATTATCTGTGTGACCCTGGGCAAGGGTCACTCTGTTTACCTTAGTTTCCTCATCTGTAAAATGAGCTGGAGAAGGAAATTTTCTTTACCAAGAAAACTCCAAATGAGGTCATGAAGAGTCAGACACAACTGAAAAAACATCTGAACAATCACAAAGCAATAAAGTAGTAAAGTAGCCCTAAATATGCAGGATACCATTTCAAAGGGAAGTAGTGGTACAGAAGAAAGGTTGCTGAACTAGACTCACTTTATCTGAGATCAAATCCTAGCTCCATCACTTCTTTCCTGTGTGACATTGGACGAGCCACATAAACTCCATGAGCCTGAGTTTCTTCATTTATAAAAGGGAATGATTGACCGATAAGGCACCATAGAACCTATGAAGTTCTTATGGAACTCCTCTGTTGCTGTTTTGACTTACTTCTTTCATAAAATCTTTCCTGATATCTTGGCTAATATACTGTTTTCCTTTTCAGAATTTCTGTAAGCACCTTAGAGCTGGTCCTAGGCAAGCTTTTTCATGTATACTTATCTTGCCTCCTGACCAGATTGTAAGCTCTTTGAAGGCAGGGGCCCTTTTTTTAACCTGCTTTAGTATCTCCTGCAGCGTCCATTCCAATAGGCATCTACAAATTGGCCACAGACAGGGTCTATGTGCAGTGAATAAGTCTGTGACATAAACAAAACTGATTTGTAAAACATGACAGGCTTAAATCCACACCATGGTCCATCTCTGTGGTAGAATGGGGCATTAGGAAGCTAGAAACATCAGTGTTACTGTTTGGGTAGGATTAAGCTGACTCTTCACCAATTGGCTGCACCTTTGAGTTGGGTTTGAATCTCTCATAGTCATTCTCATTTTAGCTATAAAATTTTTATTTTGAAGAGTACTAAAACACTATATCATCATTATAAACATCCAGCAACTCTCAGTATTAGGAATCTGATTATAATTCTGAAAAGTCAGGTTGGCTTCCATGATCAGACTCCTGCTCTGTGCCTCCTCTCTGAGTCAGGCTCAATCACTTCTCTGGTGGCCACAAGCAATAGCTGTAGGGAGGGGGGGGATCTTAATGTACAGACAGAGGGGATTAAAGGGAGAGGGAAAATGAAAGAAGAGGAAAAGAAGGGATTTGAGAGAAAGAAAGGAGGTGAAGGAAAAAGACAAAGAAGAGAAAGAGGGCAAAAGGAGGCATCTATGACAATGACAGAATGTCACTCTCAGGTCTCAGGTGTCACAGCTACCAGCAACTGATGATGATTGTTGTTGTTCAGTCATGTCTGACTCTTCATGACCCCTTTTGGGGTTTTCTTGGAAAAGATACTGGAGCGGTTTGCCATTTCCTTCAGCTCATTTTACAGCAGAAGAAATTGAGGGAAACAGAATTAAGTGACTTGCCCAGAGTCACACGGCTAGTGTCTGAGGCGCATTTGAGCACAGGAAGATGAGTTTTCCTTACTCCAGGCCTGGTTTTCTATCCACTGTACTACCTAGCTGTCCACAATTGATAGTGATAACTAATATTTATAATGCTATGTTCCAGGCACCGCGCTAAACACATAACAATGATTATATCATTTGAATCTAACAACAGCTCTGGGAGGTAAGTGTTTTCATGATCACCGTTCTATAGACAAGGAAACCGAGGCAAAAAGAGATAGAATGACTTGCCCAGGGTCACATAGCTAATAAATATCTGAGGCCAGATTTGAACTCAGGTCTTCCTGACTGTAGGACTGCTCTAGCCAGTGCACCACCTAATCACAGGGGTTTTTTTTCTTCCCTTTTGTTCTGGTCTTTACACTAGAGATAAAGAATCTTTAATTTAGGGAGCCGGAAAAAGGGTGAGAAAGAAAGAATTTTTATTGAGCAAGAGTATCAATTTCTTATCCATTTACCTTTAAGGGTTAGATTAAGTAAAACAATTAAAACACCCTACTTGACTTAAATTAAGTGATAAGATGCCCCCATATCTTAATATGATGACAGTCTCAATCAATATCAATAGTTTTGGTTTCCATTACCCCTCTATCCATTAATCATAGGCTTTAACTAAGTGTAAAAAATCCTTGGAAAAGGAGTTGCATTGCACAGCAAGAATGAATATTCAGATAGACTGAGGAAACTTCACTATAAGCTATCAAGCTATTTGAGAACTGAAGTTGCTCCAGAGTCTGCAGTGAATGCAGTGTTAATAAAACCTCCAAGGAGGAAACAACCACTTTTTGCCCTTGACTTAGAGGTCTGCTGCTTTCCCCTATCCTCTTTGGTGGGAAAGAATCTTTCAAGCTTTGAAGGGTCTGGAGTATCTTGGATGTCTCCTCTTATGTCCTAAAATCAACTCCAGGAACAGCAGCTGCTGACAGCCAAATCTATATGGGGATCCAAGACAGGCTAGATGCATATTCATGGTTCTGCAAATATCTATGGGGGCCATCTCTAGTCGTCCTGATCTATATCTTGCCCCTGGATCTAGTTGGCTCTGGAGGAGAAGGTGAGGTTGGTGACTTTGCACAGCCCTCCCTCACTTAAATCCAATTCACTTGCAAGTCATGGCATCACCTTCCTGATGTCATGGTCTTCTTCAAAACAAAGGATAAACAACAACAACAAATATTGAGCAAGAATGTATGCTCCACCATACATAATGGGAACTTCTTGAGTACACTACAAAGGACCTCCAGGAACTTGGAGTTTTAAGCTACCCTTTGTTACATACTCTCTCAGTTTGAGCTACTTTCCCCTGGCTTGTGTGTACTTGTGAGAGAGTGTGTCAGACTTTTGTGGACATGTTTTATACCAACTGTTTTAATTGTATCACCTTAGTAAAATACCCCTTTATAAAAACTGTATAAATCTAGCTGACTACAACTTGAGGATAAACACGCTGGTGGGGCTCATGAGTAGTTGCACTAGAAATACATCATCCAAACTCTCAGAGGTGCCCTTATGGGTCTGAGGAATGTAGTAATCACTCTCTGCTTACCCAACTCATTGGGGCAGTTAGCAGTTGGGCTACAACTGCAAGCATATCTTAAATATTCATCTACTTTTTTGATCTTCACTTTTAAAGCTAAATTAAAAACACTCTTTAAATGGCTTTACGCCATCTTCTTTTTTTTTAATTTAGCTAGTTTCATAGGATAATTGCCTGCCAATTTCCTTGTTTTCATACCTAGATATAGGATTCAGTCAGTTTCAGCTTTTTTAAATGTTTACTTTGATTTAAAATAGCAATCTTCCTATTTGATTCTTCAGCATATTTTAGGAGATAAATCATAGCTTTTATATGGTTTGATAAATAGCAATATAGTTTTTTAGAGTGCATTTCCCAGCCCCCAAATGAACTTAATCCAAATCAAAGGCAAAAATAAGCACCCATTAAGGTTGTAAAATATACTTAAAGTCACTTTCCCTCCATGGTTCAAAGTAAATAGTAATATTTTACAGTATATACAGATTTTTAAGTGTTAGTTAAACGATTATCCACTCTTTCCTCCCCTCCTTTTTTCCTTTCCCAAAATTCTTGAATTTAGGAAAGAAAATAAGAGTAAACAGTGTTTGGAAAACAATATGACTGAGTTGTGTTGAAAGCTTTAAGGTTTTAAAATGTTTTGCTTGTGGAGAAATTCAGTTAATTCCTCCACGCATGTTCTTTCTTCTTATCCAGTATGCTTCACAATTTCCTTGCCACACTTTATTTTAAGTCAATGGAGATAGGTTTAATAAATGTACAAAGATTATTCTCTTTCCTGGGAAACAAGGCCAAGGTCTGGAAGCCCCAGTCTAAATTAGAGGATCCTTCTAGTAAAGCTGTTCTCTCTACCAAAGAAGTCTTTCCTCACCATCATCAAATTATGGAATTGTTTGTTGTTGTTCAGTAGTTTTCAGTTGTGTCCAGCTTGGCAAAGATACTGGAGTGGTTTGGCCATTTTCTTCTCTAGCTCATTTTACAGATGAGGAAACTGAGGCAAACTGGATTAAGTGACTCGCCCAGGGCCACACAGCTAGTAAGTGTTTGAGGGCAGATTTGAGCTCACAAAGATGAGTCTTCCTGACTGTGCTACCAAGCTGCCCATGAAATTGTAGAACCAGGGCTATTTAGAGAGGGATTCTCAACTTTTAAGTCCTGAAGTCCTATATTGTTGTTTTGTGGTCATGTTTCTTCACTATTTCTGCCCTCATCCTCTTCTTCTTCCCCCCTCCCCAAAACATAGGATGATAGGTACCTAAATATTTTTAAAAGTAAATCAAATTTTGTTTTGAGAATTTCATGATACTCCTTGATTATATAGATTATCACAAACCATGGTTGATAATCATTTTTCTGAATTCTAAAAAATAAAATAAAAAGAAAGAACACCCCAAAGGGGAGCCAGAGTCCAAACTGCTCATCTAAGCCAAATCTATGAGACTTGGAGGGTTCAGATATCTATGAAACCTGGAAATCCTGGCAATAGAACAAGGAATGTTTACTGGAAAGCCACGAGAACCCGAAGGAATATGTACAACAATTTATGTATAATATTTGCTTTAAAAAAAGCTAACTTTTAATAAAATAATTTTAATAGAGCTCTAAGGCCTTTAAAATGCTTTAGTCATTTGGTCCTCACAACATCTCTATGAAGTAGGTGCTATAATTATCCTCTTTTTATAGACGAAGAAACTGAGGCTGAGAGATTGACTTGTCCCAGGTCACACAGTCCATAAGTGTTTGAGGTATGAGCTGAACTCAGATCTTTCTGACTCCAGGCTCAGAGCTCTACCCTTTCTCTTCTGGGTTCACACTTAATATATGAAGCTTGTTTTCACTCTGGCGGTTGAAAGTTATTTATTCATATTTACCCCAGGAAACACCTAGTACAGTACTGGTCATATTGTAGGTTCGCTATAAATACTTACTACTTCATTAATTAATATTGTCTTGAACTGCATAGGGAAAGTGAAAGAGGAAACGGCGGAGTAGCTGGAGCCAGAGCAACCTAGAATAACCCAGCCAGCTGTCTCTCTTCTTTTTCTCTCTCCCTAAGTGTAAATATATCTGACACAGTAAGATGTTTTGTAAAGGAATCCTTTCTGAATTTTTTTTTCCATTGTTCCTCAAAATTCTATCTAAAGATATTAAATTCCCTTTCCAAAATACATAAAATACATTTCCAAACCTCTTTTCCAGATCTTTCACTTTAAAAAGCAGAAAAGTGGTGGTTTGCAGTAATCTCATCCAATCTAAGTCCCATCTAAGACTTGACCTTTCCTGGAACAGGGGCTGGTCTTGGGGTTGAAGATTGGTTTAAGTTTAAGTTGGTCTTTGGAGCAAGAGGTAAAAATGAAAAGCATCTTTAAAGAAATCCCCTCCCCCCACCCTGGCACAATATCTAGTCTTGATGGGGAAGCTTCCCTTCCCCTTTTTTTTTTTAAAGAACAAGACAGCTTCTCTCTCTCTCTCTCTCTCTCTCTCTCTCTCTCTCTCTCTCTCTCTCTCACTCTCACACACACACACACGTATATATGTATGTGTGAATGTGTATACACATACATGTACACATACACATATACGTATACATATGTGTATATATAGTTATTGTTGTTCAGTTGTTTCAGTTGTGTCCAACTCTTTGTGACTCCATTTGAGGTTTTCTTGGTAAAGATATTGGAGTGGTTTGTCATTTCCTTCTCTAGCTCATTGTACAGGTGAGGAAATGAGGCAAACAGCGTTAAGTGACTTAACCAGGGTTCCATAGCTAAGTAGCTGAGTCTAGATTTGAACTCACAAAGATGAGTCTTTTTGATTCTAGACTCAGCACTCTCCACTTACCACCAAGCTGATACATATGTATATGTGTGTGTGTGTGTATGTACATATGCATATATAAGCACACATACACATATAAGACCGATTGTATATAACTTTCCATATATAACTAATTATACACATATAGATATCCATATATGTATATGTGTATAACACATTTGATATCTTTAGATAGAATACATACACATATATATATATATACACATATACACATAGGACTAACATAATATAACTTTCCATACATATCCATATATGCATTTATACATACACACACTTATAGGGCTAATTATATATAACCTTCCATATATAATTAATTGTACATAACTTTCCACATATCTCTGTGTGTGTGTGTGTGTGTGTGTGTGTGTGTGTGTGTGTGTGTTAGAATCTGATCATGACACTTCAGTTATGGTAGCTTATCTGGATAGAATTGTTATGGCACTGTTTTTTTTTTTAAGATACTTTAAAGTTGTGAAGAAGTGTTTCCATGTGTAGACGCATCCCAGAGAAGGCATTTTAATTATTTATTTATTTATTCATTCATTCATTTATTTATTTTTATTTTTCAGCATTCACTACCACAAGATTTTGAGTTCCAAATGTTCACCCCATCTTGTCCCTCCCCCCACCCCAAGATGGCATGCATTCTGAATATCCTTTCCCCTAGTCTGCCTTCCCTTCTCTCTCCCCCCCTTCTCTTCTCCCCTTCGCCTTCTATTTCCTGTAGGGCAGGATAGATTTCTGTACCCCATTTCCTATATTTCTTATTTCCCAGTTGCATGCAAAAACATTTTTTTTAAACATGTGTTTTTAAAACTTTGGGTTCCAAATTTTCTCCCTTCCTCCCTCCCACCCACCCTCATTGAAAAGGCAAACAACTCAATACAGGTTATATATGTGCAGTTATGCAAAACACTTCCGTAGTAGTCATGTTGTGAAAAACTAACTCTATTTCCCTTAATCCTCTTCTGCCTCCCATTTATTCTATTCTTTCTTTTGACCCTGTCTCTCCTCAGAAATGTTTGCTTCCGATTACCCCCTCTCCCAGTCTGCCCTCCCCTCTATCATCCCCCTGCTCTCTTGTCGCCTTCCCACCCTATTAAGGCATTTTCTTCTTAAAAGATGAGCTTGCACTATTCCTTTTAGATGGTGTGGTTGCTGCTGCTTAATAATTATAGTAGGGTGAATGTGCTTGAGCCTCATTGCATGTTTGTCATGCAAAAAGCCAATAAAGGGTTAAGGACGTTTTTCTTTTACAACCTGGAGAGTGTTGATTCACAGTGTTTCATTAGCCACAAATCCACAAGTCACTTTTAAGAATGCCAGATGACATCGTAGGTAATTTTGAAGCTGTTTTGTGGGAAATCATGAAAGGATGATTCCTTTCCACAAGAAGGGCTTTTGCATCACTCTCTACGGATCAGCCTCTTTTATTGTACTTCATGGTCACAAAAGAGTCCACTTAGAGGCCGTTTATTCCAGTTACATTCTTGCAGTTTAAATAGCACAGGCCTATAAAATATTTTGGCTTTAGATTTAAGGGAAACCTGACTTTTAAGTTGGATATAATCTGCTTTGAGGTAAAATTCTTCACTGCTGCTTTTGACATAAAATCAGACCTAGGGAAATTCTGCCTTCAATCTATTTCATTGCCTTTCATGCTTCAACTTTTCAATTTATTTCATGATCATCTTTAATTGCTAAATAAGATCTTACAGCTAGTTGACACAGTAGACAGAGTACTGGGCCTGGAGTCAAGAACACCTGAGTTCAAATGCAGCTGCAGACATTGACTATCTGTGTGACCCCGGGCAAGTCACTTAATCTCTGCTTCAGTTTCTTCAACTATAAAATAGGGATAATAATAGACCACATCTCCTAGGGTTGTTGTGAAAGTTAAATGCGATGATATTTCTAAAGCCCTTAGCACACTGTTCGGTACACAGTAAGTGCTAAATGAATGTTTGTTTCCTTCCTTTGCAAATATTGGGTTAGAAATAGGATTGCTTTTGACACATAAAATAACTTTTAAAAATATCTGCTCTAAAAATAAAGCCACAGAAAGTCTTAAAAATCTGTTTTATCATCTTCAGACCTCCAGGATATTTTGAAATAAAGATAACTTTTAAATTTGAACTAACTACATTCATGATAAGCTTTTCATTTCAATATTTCAAGTAGAAACCAATCTATGGTCTTGCTTGAATTTTAAAGTTTCAACTATTTTCTCTTTAATGTCAAAAACAAAGAGTAAGTGGGATAAGTTAGGGGTTAGTAAATTAGAACTCCAATGAGACACACTAGGAATTCAGATTTCTGAGGTGGAGCGTACAAAACCAAAGACAGGTAGACAACAGCATACTGGGAAATTGAAATAAATACTAGACAGAGAGTTGGGAATGTTGAGTTCCAGTCTGGGCCTTTCCACTCCTTAGCTGTGTTTCCACTGACAAGTCATTTTATTTGCCTGGTCTTTGTTACATCATCTATAATCTATAACACAAATATATTGTTATCAATATTATGTTATTATATTATGATACATTATATGCTGTATATTATAATTTCCTACATATGATGTCATATATATTATTGATACATGTTATATATTATAAATAATAATTTTATATGATATACTGTATAGGCAGTGGGTATAGAGTGGGGAAGAGGACAGAGTGCATAACATCATAAGTCTCATAATGGTGGCAAATGTTTAACCATTGATTCTCCAAAAAAAAAAGTACACATGGCACACTTTTAAGTTTAATTTGCATTATTAAGATTTTCTCCATTACTTTCTTTAGTCTAGAAAATCAGCAAAACAGTAAAACAAGTCCTGGTTTGTAACATTTCCTGATTTCTGAGGTATAAAAGCTCACATGGAAAATTTAACACAAATTTTAACAGCAATTTAGTTCTAACATATCTCCACTTATAGCTCAAATATTCTATGAAATAGTTGCTAAGATTATTGTCATTGTGTCTTCTCACTGTTGGTTTCATTTAAAATGTTGATATGGAGATAGATATAGCTATAGGCAGATAGATGTCTTTCAGTGATGAAACTTTGGAGGTCACGGCAATCTATGAAACAAAGAAAAAAAAATTCAAATGGTTTTCAGTCCTGTGCAGCCCCCTTTTGCTTCTATCTTAATGGCAACAGAGTTGTGGGAAAGTGGCCAGAGGATGCTAAGATTCCCATTGTTTTAGATCTTTGACAAACTTCAATTTGACCATTGGTATTTTAAAAGTGGGGACAGCTAGGTGGCACTGTGGATAGAGTGCTAGACCTGGTGTCAGGAAAATTCATTTTCCTGAGTTCAAATCTGACCTCAGACACTTACTAGGTGTGTGACCCTGAGCAAGTCACTTAACCTTGTTTGCCTCAGTTCCTTATCTGTAAAATGAGCTGGAGAAAGAAATGGCAAACCACTCCAGTGTCTTTGTCCAGAAAGTCTCAAATGGGGTCATGAAGAGTCAAACATGACTGAAAACAACTGAACGGCAACAAAAGATACTTGGAGACCAGTGCAAAGGTGGGAAAAAATGAAGATGGAGAGGAAAAAGTATGTTCAGG